>NC_135884.1:146830742-148030742 GCF_964194155.1 Cetorhinus maximus
CAGTCACTGTGGGAGTCAGGCCTCAGTCACTGTGGGAGTCAGGCCTCAGTCACTGCGGGAGTCAGGCCTCAGTCACTGTGGGAGTCAGGCCTCAGTCACTGTGGGAGTCAGGCCTCAGCCACTGTGGGAGTCAGGCTTCAGTCACTGCGGGAGTGAGGCCTCAGTCACTGTGGGAGTGAGGCCTCAGTCACTGCGGGAGTGAGGCCTCAGTCACTGTGGGAGTGAGGCCTCAGTCACTGTGGGAGTCAGGCTTCAGTCACTGCGGGAGTGAGGCCTCAGTCACTGTGGGAGTGAGGCCTCAGTCACTGAGGGAGTCAGGCCTCAGTCACTGCGGGAGTGAGGCCTCAGTCACTGTGGGAGTCAGGCTTCAGTCACTGCGGGAGTGAGGCCTCAGTCACTGTGGGAGTGAGGCCTCAGTCACTGTGGGAGTCAGGCCTCAGTCAGTGTGGGAGTCAGGCCTCAGTCACTGTGGGAGTCAGGCCCCAGTCAGTGTGGGAGTCAGGCCTCAGTCAGTGTGGGAGTCAGGCCTCAGTCAGTGTGGGAGTCGGGCCTCAGTCACTGTGGGAGTCGGGCCTCAGTCACTGTGGGAGTCAGGCCTCAGTCACTGTGGGAGTCAGGCCTCAGTCACTGTGGGAGTCGGGCCTCAGTCACTGCGGGAGTCGGGCCTCAGTCACTGTGGGAGTCGGGCCTCAGTCACTGCGGGAGTTGGGCCCCAGTCACTGTGGGAGTCAGGCCTCAGTCACTGTGGGAGTCAGGCCTCAGTCACTGTGGGAGTCGGGCCTCAGTCACTGCGGGAGTTGGGCCTCAGTCACTGTGGGAGTCGGGCCTCAGTCACTGTGGGAGTTGGGCCCCAGTCACTGTGGGAGTCGGGCCTCAGTCACTGCGGGAGTCAGGCCCCAGTCACTGTGGGAGTCGGGCCTCAGTCACTGTGGGAGTTGGGCCTCAGCTGTGGGAGTGAGGCATCAGTTACTGGGGGCAGAATCATCCCAGGTTTGCACTAAGTGTGGTAGTGGACATGTAAAATGATGTTTTACCTGCCGGCCGCAATGGTGGCTTCTCATGCCATTTCATCCCAAATCTGCCACATTAATTATGCATTCCTGGGAAACACACCATTACTATGGCGGGCGGACTCTCATTTGCCTGCCCCCCACCCCATCACACCGGGGGCCATATTTAAAGTGCAGCCGCACATAGACCTCTCAGTGCTTCCAGCCCAGGGCTGCTGCACAGAAGATAGGATGGCCCTGAAAAGCAAAAAGACTGCAGTCCCCAGGTTCATGATGCATCCCTTGAGTGCCTTTTGGATGCAGTGGAGCCCGCTATGATGTCCTCTACCCCTGCTCTGGCTGCAGGATGGGCAGCAACAGCACTAACCCAGCTTGGGAAGTGGTGGCAGTGGTGGTCAGCGCCAATGCCCTGTAAAAGAGGACATGCACCCAGTGCCAGTGGTCTCATCTGTTCCACCAGGGTAAGTCACTCTTCTCATTGCTCTCAACTCACACACTCACAAACCCATCACACATCCGCTGGGACCTCACTCACGGCCAGTTCAAGGGACATCACTATTCACTCTCTCTCACACACCTTCATTGTCTTCATCCTGTCCATGGGACCGCTCACCACCCACACATGACAGGCATATTTATCATCTGGCCTGGCAGGCATCATGCTTACACTCTCTCCATCCCTATTCATGCAGGACAAGCTGGCGCACAACAGGGAGAGGTCGCAGACTGTTGGAGGAATGCCTGAAATCAAGGTCCTCATGGACTTTGAAAACAGAGCCATCGAGCTGGCCGGCAAGAATCTGGACCGCTCTTGTGTTGACGGTGAAGTCAGCAGTGCTCTACCAAGTGAGGGTCCAGCAGTGCAACATCCTTCAGGCAACCACACTGTGAGCGTTGTGTCCTGTTTCACAGGCCACTGCCATGCACCTATCTCCCCTTTGCTTTCACAGGCCCTCCAGCTCTCCAGAGGACACCTGCCATGGTCATCACAGACAAGGTGTAGCAGTCAGAAGGAGACTCCGCCTCTGCTGTGGATGTCTGGGGAGCGTCAAGACATAGTGACAGGGTTAGGAAAGTTAAGAAGATGTAACCCTTTTGAGCACAGCCTGGGACCGGGTGTTAATCACTTGTAAATAATGTTCATTATTGTCAATAAACTCCCAAGAATGTCTCCTGCCTATAACTCCTTGTTCTGATGAACAGTGTTCTTGTCACTCAGATATGAAACCTTTCTGCACAAGATAAAAGGCAGGTGTCTCAGTCCAGGGCCTCTTCCCTGTGTCTGTGCAGCCTTCAGGACCAAAGTGATGGTCCAGCCTCACACTCCCTGGACACATTACTGATGCCTGCACCTCGGCGGTGCTGGTCATTGCTGCCAGAATATAGTGGGCTGGTGCCACAGAGTTCCGTCATTCTCTCTGTGTGCTCTCAGCACCTTTAATGTGGGGCTGGCCCCCATCTCTTCAGCATCTGTGACCAGTGACCCTGTGCTCCTGAAGGGCTCAGGTGCTGAAGCCGGACAAAGGATCAGATGCGTTTAAAGTTTCATGGCTGCATCTCCATAATATGACCCTGATCACAGAGCACAAGCGAGTTGCCCTCAGCCAGACAGGAGTCAGACATTCACAGAGGTTATGTGAAGATTTATGGAGTGTCCTCACTGCATGTCATCATCATCCTCCTGCAACCAAGTGACTATTAGGGCCTCCACTGCATCTCCATGACAGGAGCATTATCACAGAGGGTATGTGCGCTGCCATAAGCCAGACTGGAGTCAAATGTTCACAAATGCGATATGAGGGTCTATGGGATCACCTCACTGCATGTAATCATCATCCTCCACAAATCTTGAGGCTATGAGGAGCTCCCAAGCATGCCTACCTCGTCTGATAAATGCGGGGGCCACATCACTGTCATTGTCGCCTTCGAGGACCTCCTCACCCTCACCACCATCGATGTCCTAAGTGGAGGAGATCTCCAGCTCCTCCATCTCCTCCTCAGCCAGCTCCTCTCCCCGTCGCAGTGCCAGGTTGTAAAGGGCTCAGCAGGCGACAATGATGTGTGACACCCTCTGTGGACTGTATTGCAGGGCTTCACCAGACATTGCAGGGCTTCACCAGACCGGTCCAGGCACTGGAACCTCATTTTCATCATCCCGATGGTCTGCTCCACCAAGTTATGAGTTGCAGAATGAGCCTCGTTAAACCTTTGCTCTGCTGCAGTCTGAGGCTGCCGCACGGGTGTCATCAGCCATGTCCTCTGCGGGTAGCCCTTGTCTCCGAGGAGCCAACCCTGCAGCCTCTGTGGACCCTGGAAGATGTCAGGGATCTGTGACCAACTGAGAATGTAGGAGTTGTGGAAACTCCTTGGAAACCGTGTGCAGACCTGCAGGATGTGCTTGTGGTGGTTGCACATCAGCTGCTCATTCAGTGAATGGAAGCCCTTGCAGTTGACATAGTTGACCCCTTGTTGTGATGGAGATCTGAGGGCCACGTGAGTGCAGTCGATCGCACCCTGCAGCTGTGGGAAACCCGAGATCTGGGCAAATCCAATCGCTCTGGCATCCTGGCTGTTCCGGTCCTGGGCGAAATGCACAAAGTTGTGTACCCTCGCGAAGATGGCATCAATAACCTCATGGGTGCATTTGTAGGTGGAGGCTTGTGATATCCTACAAAGGTCACCTGTGGAGCCCTGAAAGGAGCCACTGGCGTAAAAATTGACCACCACAATCACTTTCAGGGCCACTGGCAGTGGATGCCCTCCATGTCCCCATGGCACCAAATCTTGCAGTAGCTGGCAGATGTGACCAACCAGTTCCCTAGACATGCACAGTCATTGATGACTGGGTTGTCGGTCATCTGCAAGAATGAAAGGTATCGTCTATAGATCCTGGGTCTAGCTAGGCATGGACAAACGATGCCTTGCTGTGGCTCTTCAGCAGCGTTTGTGGGAGCCCCAGCCGCCCCTCATTCCTGAGGGTGCTGCTCTTCCCTCTGTGCAGCTAGGCACCTCCATCGCTCTCTTCTCTGTTGTCTCTGCTCCCTGAATGCCACGAGGCATACAGCTAATTCACCAGGCTCCATGCTCATGATGTACTCCTCCTGCAGGATAAAAGAGAGACGTGCTTGGGTTAGCATGGGTATACTGTGAACCTGTCTTGGTTAAGTCTGAAGGCACTTAACGCATCCCAGAGAGTGCTGGTCACCACTTGGATGGCCAGAGTTTAGTGCGCTGCATGGCTGCCTGAAATCCCAACCACGTCCGCCACACTCCACCTGATCAATTGGTGGCAGCTTTGCCCATTGGACTGCAGGCTGTGCTCTCAGCTCAGGCGCAGGCATTCTCCTAACCCACACTGCAAGGCTGCGCTGTTAGCTTGAGCCATGGGGGTAACTGGTCCAAACTGGGATGAGGACATTGCAAGGGCTGTGAGCACCTCCAGCAGTGACTGCTCTACGGCCAGCTTTAGCAAGGAGATTGTACAACATGTCCAGCTGTCCAACTGTTCTGCAGCCCACTAAAATGCTCATTAATTTGTAGCCTGAGCCCGAGGGGTGAAAAGCCCTGGAGCACTTGGTGGCACTTTCATGTCTCTGTGTTGCTTGAGTGGGCAGATAAGCTAGAGGCCCGACTCCAGGCATGTCAATGTGGCTGCATCTGAACTGTCTCAGCTGCAGAGGAACACAAGGTTTCCTTAATGTATGGCTGCTTCCCTCCCCAGCTCCCCGCACGTATTTGTGCATGACCTTCAGCCATAGGGCAGCCCTTGCCTCCACCCCCAAGTTGCCTCAACCACAGGGCAGCCCTTGCGCGCCCCCCACCAACCCCATGCGCCTCAACCTTGAAGTCCAACAGGTGACCCTCACGCACTCTGTGTAACACGGCTATGCACTCGCCTCCAAGTTCCCCTCAAAGTGCAGCCCGCCAAGTGCACGCCTTACATACGCTGTTGTGAAACACGTTAGCGTGCAATCACGCCGACGTGGGTGGATGATCTAGTGTGGTGGGGAGGATTCCAGTGGGCTGACCTTATATGCAGGTGTATTACAATGAGGTTTCTAATGTCCGATGGCGGGAAACGCGGCCTGCCATCGATGGGCTGAGCGGACAATCGTAAACTAGCTTCACGGAGTCATGAAACTGATTTCTGTCCTTCTCGCCATATCGTCCTCTCACGCCGTGGAGAACGCCTGACGCCAGCGGGCGCGGAAAACTCCACCCTGGGACTGAGGTCTCAGTTACTGTGCAAAGGAGACCTCAGTTACTGGGGGATTGAGACCTTCAATGCCTCCAGCTTCCTGACAGGCTCTCCATCCCTCCCTGGGTGTAGGTGCAGCCAACTTGTAAGGGGGTTTCCCCACCACCCCATCCACAGGGGTGGTCTGGCCGTTTTTCCTTCTGTTTTTGAATTAAATTCCTTAAAAAGGGTGGCGAGAGCGTAGCTTCTTGTTGGAGCCCAGTTACTTACCCTTTCCTGCACCCCGTCGCTCCCCGGAAACTGGAAGACCTCTGATTGGTCCTTCAGCTTTGAGAGCCCGCTGGCCACCCTTAACTGGACACAGAGCCAGTGTCCGTGCCAATTAAGAGAACACCAGGTCAAAATCCCAAAGAATGACTACCTCCCTGTCCCCACCCCTGGCACCCCCCAGGGGCAGGTTCAGGAACTAGAAACAATTCCGACTCTTGTTCCGTGTCCCCAGAGCAAAAAATCAGGTCCTTGACCTAGCAGGTCATTGGTCAATACCCCAGGAGCTGGTAGAATTCATAATCCATACTGCTTTAATATTTTAATTAGGTAGCACGAGACCAGTAGGAGTTGGACTGCTAGCATTTATTGTGTAAGCATTTATCATTTTTTAAAAATATAAGCTTATCCACGCAAGTTGGGAAATTGGTAAGGTAATCTGAATAGTCAAGAACTAAAAGCTTAATATAAGGGCTCTCAATTATCCAATTTCCATTATGTGGAAATTGGCATCCCCGAGGATTTGGAAAACCTGTTAAAAGAGAGAAAAAAAATGAACAGAAAGGCTTTCTATTAGGCGACTATTACTGAAGGTTCTGCGCTTCCCCAGTCCTGGTATTTAACCCTCTCCTGTGAGGGCAGTAATTCAGACTCAGACTTAGTGAAGTTTCAGCAGTGATGTCACCAGAAGTTTAAAGAAAGATACTCTGGGACCCACCGTCAGAATGAGCTGTAAAAGAACAAAGGGAAAAGCTAAAGGGGTTTCCTTTGGACCCTGAGTTGCTTGGGTTTACCGTGCGGTCACCCGACTCAGACAAGGTGCCTCAAACACCCTGGAAAACAGGGGTGGAAGCAGAATGGTACATGCCCCGCTTCCACTTTCACTCCTCTTAGGCCTGGTTTCTGCCAAGACGAGAGCATTACAATTATTTCGGCCTGCCCCACCCCCACCCCCCACCCTGCTTCTTCAGCAAAAAAAAAGAGGTTCCGGTTTCAGGAATTTAAACGGCAAAGAAGGATTAAGGAAATTGAGCTTGTTTTCTTTGGAAAGGCTGGGACCAGATTAAAATTTTGAAGATGAATAAAATGATAAGCAAAGGTGTTCACTTCTTTGAAGGTATGTACAAGGTTATGAGGGGCATGGACAGGGTGGATAGGGAGCAGCTGTTCTCCTTAGTTGAAGGGTCTTTCACAAGGGGGTATAAGTTCAAGGTGAGGGGCAGGAGGTTTAGGGGGGGATGTGAGGAACAACTTTTTTACCCAGAGGGTGGTGACGGCCTGGAATGCACTGCCTGGGAGGGTGGTGGAGGCAGGTTGCCTCACATCCTTTAAAAAGTACCTGGATGAGCACTTGGCAGATCATAACATTCAAGGCTATGGGCCAAGTGTTGGTAAATGGGATTAGGTAGGTAGGTCAGGTGTTCCTCACGTGTCGGTGCAGACTCGATGGGCCGAAGGGCCTCTTTTGCACTGTGATTCTGTGATTCTAACTCTAATAATAGCTGCTGAGCACGTGTGTAAGGAGCTATGTCATGGCGATGTCACTCACTGAGAGAAGATGGCTGCGAGACACCTTAGAGAGCAGCTCCAGCTATGCCCTGGTCTTACTTAACCTTTGTTAATAGTTAGTATATAAATAATTCTGTTTTCAACAAAAGACCATTGATCCAGCAAGATCTCTTCTAGAATAAAAAACCAACGAATCCTGAGATAAAATGAAATAAATGCTGGCCTAGCCAGTGACGCCCACATCCTTTGAACGAACAAAATAAATTGTTGTCTTAATTTAAGACAATCCTTAACCTGTGACCAAGCTTTTGTTCACACAATATGTGGCTCAGTGTCAAATTTTGTTCGATAATCGTTCCAGTGAAGCACCTTGAGACGTTTTACTACATTGAAAATGCTTTATAAATGCAAGTTGTTGTTATATACCAGGTGAGTCAATTAAAATATTCACATGCTTAGAAATTGGAATTCTCTACCACAGCAGAAAAGTCCGCTAAACAGGAATTTGATTCATGCTTAAAGTATTACCTCTTTGGGGCTGAGGGGGAGAGGTGGATTAGATTCACTGGCTTGTGGAGAATAGCAGCAACACAAACCTGAAGGGTGAGATGAATGTGCTGTAACATCTAGTGATTCAATGAAAACTAGGGTTAATAAGGGGAGTCAGGTGAAATTTTTTCAACCAAAGAATTGCGGAAAAAATGATCAGAAATGGCTGTTGGAGCAAAGAGTATAAATGGGTTCAAGAGGGAGCAGATTTGAGGGATGAAGGGAAAATAAGGGTAATAGGTGCAGGTGTATTAATAAGGATTGGGATTCTTGGCTCCTTTCCTTTTCTTAAAAAATACTTATATTCGTAAAGTACAACAATGAGGAACTAGTGAGAGACACAAAACATCTCCCTTGGTAATGTGGAGAGTTATGAGGCCCATCAAATGGAGTTATTTTCCCCCTTAAGAGGAGTAACGTTTAATACAGACTGAAATTGGAATCCCAGTGGGCGGAGTTGGAGGAGCTGATGAATTAGAGCAGCGTGACATAGAATAAAAACAGGATCAACAGAAAATTAACTGTGGTGATCAAACACAAGCTCCAGACAATCGCGCGACTGAAAAAATCCAAACATTTTACCAGGATTGTGGAGAAAATATCATTTCAGTTTGGAGCAGTTGGAGCAAATTTGAACGACCAAAGGGCACAAACAAGACATTTATTTTGAGAAAATGGACCAGACAGACGCTAATTTTCAGTGCTGCAGATTTATTTTTGCAAATCAGCGGGGTGAAACCTGGGTGAAGTTCCGTAAAAGTTCCACCCTAGGTAAACCTGGAGCCATCCAAAACTCTGCGTCCTCTGTTCTAACTTGTAATGTGCCCCGTTCACCCATCACTGACCTGCTCTAGTTCCCAGTCCTAAAATGCCTTGGCGAGGATTTTCGGATCCCTCCCCGTGGTGGGAATCATCACGGGTGGGACGGGAAATTTGACAAACCAGCCGTAGGTCTGTTGACTTTGGGCGGGAATTTCCAGTCTCGCGGGCAGGATGGATTGGAAAATCCTGGCCCTTGATTTTAAATTCTCAATCCCCTCCTTGGCCTCACACCCTCCCTACCACTGCATCCTTCTTCCCTACAACCCAGAGCACATCATCCACACCCTTAAATTCCCTGCACCAGCAGCACACAGTGACAGCAATGTGTACCATCTACAAGAAGACCCTTCTGAAACCGGCAGCCTCTACCACCTCGAAGGACAAGGGCAGTAGATGCCTGGGAACACCACCAACTGCAAGTTCCGTCCCAGGTCACATACCATCCTGGGCTTGGGACTATATCGCTGTTCATTCACTGCTGGGTCAAAACCCTGGAACTCCCTTCCAAACAGCACTGTGGCTGTACCTACACCACATAGACTGCAGCGGTTCAAGAAAGCGGCTCACCACCATCTTCTCAAGGGCAATTAAAGATGAACAACAAATGATCCCAGAAATCTGAGCTTCTCCAATTCTGGCCTCTCCACATCCCTGATTTTATTCGGTCCACCATTAGTGGCTGGGCTTTCAGCTGCCTAGGCCATAAGCTCTGGAATTCCTCTCTATATCTCCCTGCCTCTCGACTGCTGTCTCTTTAAGAGACTCCTTATCATCAGGCCTCTTTCATCAGGCTTTTGATCATCTATCCTAATATCTCCTTATATGGCTGGAAACTTTGTTTGATAATGCTGCTGTGAAGCATTTGGAAAATTTACTATGAGAAAGCACAATATAAATACGATTTGTTCTTTCTGTTGGGTGTGAGATCCATTCTGCAAGGTTATTGTCCCTACAGTGAGGACAGAAATCTACCTCATGGTCTGAGAACTACAGCAGATATACAATGACACTTAACTATGAACGGGCAAAACATTTCTACCTAAAAACTGTACTGGATTGGTTCAGTGGTTAAAAATGATGCCTCCAGTCAGAAAAAATGTATATTCAACTGTGCCCTGCCACCCACTTTCATGAGTGCACACCATTTGTTGATTGCTCAGTGCAGCGCTGTGGGAGTGCTACAGGGTTAGAGCTGCCTTTATTTACACGAGGCCCACCTACTTGTTCAGCGGGCGTTTTCGAGATCCCATATTTGAAGATAAGCGGTAAGTTCCTTGGTGTCTTGGTCAACATTAACTTCCAACTCACAAAATAAAAACCCAAGTCAAAACCAGTTTATTGTTGTTTGTGGGATCTTGCTGTGTGCATAATGGCTGCACTTAGCCACATCCTAGGAACTGCCAGAATGAAATACATTCCAAATGAAGTGCTTTGGAATGTCTCTGAAAGATGGGATAAAGCGCGATAAAGAATCAAGTTCTTTCTTTTATATTGACTTACATTTTTCACAACAAAGTTGTTACAGAGCAACTGCCCACAGAACTCAGAAAGGCATTAACCTTGGGCACTGATCAAAGTTTGCTTCCTGGTAAGGGCTTATGATGGATTTATCCTCACAGATTCATGGAGGTAAATGTTTGGCAGTATGCCTGGACAAAACCCAAAGAGCAAAAATTAATATCAGCAGGGAGCTGCCCTCCCGCCCAGGACTGGTATCTTTGTAGTGCCCTTGAGGTTGGGCACTGAATGCGGTGTTTGAATATTTAATCTAAGCTGCATTCCCTGATGACTGAGGGAACTACCATAGAATGGGAGGGTCTTAGAGCCATAGAGCCATAGAATGATTACAGCGCGGATGGAGGCCATTCCCCCGTCCAGCCTGTGCCAGCTCTCTGCAAGGCAAATTTAACTAGTCTCACCCCCCTCCCCTTTCCCTTTCAAATATCTCTTCACCTCCAGAGGAACGTTATGTTAGAATATTCAAAGCCAAACTGACTCACCCAGCTGTCAATGTCCTGTACAGCGTTGCAGACCAAATTTTTAATTATTCCCCGATGTTTCTTACAGCGACTGTCTCCCTTACATCTATCAAAGACCATTCAATCCTAGCTGCACACCCCTGACACCATGTCCGATGGGGTGAGTAAAATGGCTACTGCCCGAAAGTGTACACAAGTATTTATCCGAGCAGTCCTGCTGCCGAATTCCTGCGGCCCATTCTTTTGGCATCGTGGGCAGTCCTTCCCTTTCATGGTGGTCGACAAAAAATATTAAAAATTATTTTTAAAAGGAATTTCCAATGGAGCCAGGGGAAGCAGGCATCATGTTGGCCACACCCTCTCCCACCTCCACTCCCACCCCCCACGGTAACCCATTCCAAATCCCCCACCCACGTTGCTTACCCGATATCCACTGCCAGTGAGGTAAGAGGCCCTAAATTAGTTCCCCTTGTTAGCTGAGCTGCTGCAGCTGGTGGTGTGGCTCACTCCTGAAGCTGGCCCCCAGTTTGTAGGTGAGATTCTGAGAGCCAAATGCTTGAGAGCCTCTGCTCCGAAGGGTTGCATTATAATACACTGAAGGCTTTTAAGAGATTCTCTACCTTTACATTCAGGGGAGGTGGTGTCATAGTGGTACTGTCACTGGGCTAGCAATCCAGAAACTCAAGGGTAATGCTTTGGGGACCTGGGTTCAAATCCCCCAATGAAAGATAATGGAATTCAAATTCAATAACAAATCTAGAATTAAAAGTCTGATTGTTGTAAAAAAAAACCCAGCTGGTCACTAATGTCTTTTAGAGAAGGGGATCTGCTGTCCTGGCCTACAGGTGATTCCAGACCCATCGCAATGTTGTTGACTCTTAAATGCTCTCTGAACAAGGGCAATTAGGGATGGGCAAAAATGCTGGGCCAGCCAGCGACACCCACATCCCATGAATGAATTAAAAAAAAATGAAATTTTCATTCACCAGCTAAAGACATCAAAGGTTTCCCCAGATTGTCAATAAGAACAAAAAATACTGGAAAAATTCAGCAGGTCTGAGTGTTAATGTTAATGTTTCGAGTCCGTGAGAGTGAAATCATCCCAGATTTGCACTAAGTGTGGTAGCGGGTCAGTAAAACCACGTTTACCCGCTGGGCGCAATGGCAACTTTTCACGCCGTATCGTTCCAAACCCGCCACATTAATTATGTGTTCCTGAGATGCACACCGTTTCAATGGTGGGCGGGCTCCAATTCGCCTGCCACGCCATCACCCCGCCTCTTCATCACCCCAGGCACCGCATTTAAAGTACAGCCATGCTCAGTGCTCCCAGCCCAGGGCTGCAGCAAAGAAGACATGGCCCCGAAAGGCAAGAAGACTGCAGCCCTTGAGCACCTTTTGGATGCCGTGGAGGCCCCGCTGTGATGTCCTCCACCCCCGCTCTGGCTGCAGGAAGGTCAGCCACATTACCACTCCAGCTTAGTAGGCAATGGCAGTGGTGGTCAGTACAAACGCTGCACAGAAGAGGTTGGCCATTCAATGCAGGTAGAGGATGAATGATCTCATCCGTGCAGCCAGGGTAAGGCAACCATCTCATCACTCTAAACTCACACACTCAAGTCCATCACACATTCAATGGCGTCTCACTCACTGCCAGCTCAAGGGACTCATTCTCACACATACCCTCACATGTCCATCTGGCCTCATCTCCTCTGGGGACTGCATCCTCAGGCATCACCATCTTGAGGCCACTTGCACAGGTCAATATTTGCCCTTCACACACCCTGGGATACCTCTCCTTCCCCATTATAGCTCCCTTGCCTGAGGCCACTTCTCCCTCTTCCCCAAGCAAGCCCGAGACCTGCAGCCATTGAAAAGCCACCTACATATGGCTGATCTGGTGGGTAGAGACCCGCCTGTGAGCCTCCTAAAAGTGACGTGGTGCTGTCTGTGAAGCCTGGTGCTGATGACTGCGAGTGCTGACCGAAGCAAGGTAGGCAAAGCCCTGAGTGAAGTGCAGTCCGCCAAGTATATATGCTGTTGTGAAACACGTCGGCGCATTTTCCGATGTGGGCGGACGATCTAGCCGGGGTCGGGAGGGGAGATGAGTCCAGTGGGTTGGCCTTGTAATGATAGGCTGATGTATTACAATGGGGTTCCTGACATCCGATGGTGAGGAGCGCGGTCCTCACGCGGCATCGTGAAGCCAATTTTTCTACTTGGTTTGTCCGCTCATGCCACCGAACATGCCCAACGCCAGCGGGCACAGAAAATCCTGGCCAATGGCTCTTCTTCAGAGCTCTCGCCACAGATACTGCCAGACCTGCTGAGATTTTTCAGCATTTTCTGTTTTTATTTCAGATTTCCAGCACCCGTAGCACTTTGCTTTCACCCCCAGGTTGTCAAATTTGTTTGATTATGCACAGGTATCAGGAAAGTATGGAAGAAAAATTAGGATCCCGAACATTTTTTTCCAAAATGTTAACCTTGACATTGTAAGACATGAATAATATATCAATGTGTTATTGCCTAATCTCACAGACAAAAGAATGAAACTTTATCTTGATATTTTTCTCATATAATGGTCTCGGACTCCTAATCCTTCTTCACACAATAACCTTTACAGGCTAAGCTCAGAGCTTCGGGCCTGGGTGGTTTCTAAGGGCTTGTGTGGTTTCTAAGGGGAAATGCCTTGGGTGCTTGAATATTACAGAGGAGTTCGACCATCAGAGGACCAGTAACAGAGAGGGCCCATGAAACATAGAAAATAGAAACATGGAAAATAGGAGCAGGAGTAGGTCATTTGGCCCTTTGAGCCTGCTCTGTCATTAAATATGATCATGCCATACCCCCACTCTCTCCCCATACCCCTTGATGCCTTTAGAGTTTAGAAACCTACCTATTTCCTTCTTAAATATATTCAATGACTTGGCCTCCACAACCTTCTTGGTAAAGAATTCCACAGGTTCACCACCTTCTGAGTGAAGAAGTTTCTCCTCACCTTAGTCCTGCACAGCCTACCCCGATCCTCAGACTGTGACCCCTTGTTCGAGACCCCCAGCCAAGGTGAAAACATCACCCCTGCATCCAGTCTGTCCACCCTTGTCAGAATTTTATACTTTTCAATGAGTTGTCCTCTCATTCTTCTAAACTCCAGTGAATCCAGGCCTAGTCGGCCCAATCTCTCTTCGTCCGCCAATCCTGCCATCCCACGAATCAGTCTGGTGAACCTTCACTGCACTCCCTCTATGGCAAGTATATCCCTTCTGAGGTAAGGAGACCAAAACTGCGCACAATACTCCAGGTGTGGTCTCACCAAGGCCCTGCGCAGCTGCAATAAGTCATCCTTGCTCCTGTACTCGAGTCCTCTCGCAATGAAGGCCAACATACCATTTGCCTTCTTAACTGTTTGCTGCACCTGCGTGCTTTCTTGGAAAGGTGAACCTTCAAATATGCCATTGCTTTAAATGAGCAGAGCAACATACCCACTGAGGTAGAAATTGGGCCTCTGCTTTGCTCACTGAGTCCTGCATAGCTAAAGCTCAAATCAGTTTATCAGATAAAAGGCAAATCAAGATTGGCAATGCCACCCAGAGGTTTGAAAGAATGGTGACAGTTGAATATAGAGTAAACAATTGACAGCAAATTTAATATAGGATGATGAGGCCCTTGGTGTTTCGGGATGCGGGGTACTCAATGGGTAAAGTCACCTCCCTGGGTACTCGTATTGACAGCCCCGCCCCTGGCCCCTCCACCCCGTCTCCAACATCCCTCCCCTCCCCCAATGCCACCAGGCATGGTAACCAGAAAATCAGCCCGAGGGAATAAAAGATGCCCCAAAATTTACTTGGAAGTTAACCACATTCTGCATAAGTTGTATAAAAACAAATCCAGGTGCAGGCATTTGAAAGGCATTATAGAGTTAGAAGGATTATGTATAAAAGGTTGAGTGTGAGTAATAATGGGATTCTTTGTAAGGTGGCTTTTTCAAGCCCAGGCAATCACTTTTATAATACATAAACAAATTGCCTGTGTGAAGCAGATTGTTTTCATTGGTTTTTAAAGCCTCATTCCATTTCTTACAGAAAAAAAAACTCTACAAAATCTGATGCCTCACACCTTTTGATGCTTATGTTGGTCCCCTGACCAATCCGATAGCGTTTTATTCTGAAATATGCTCTTGGAGTTTAGTGACATTTATAAACAAGGGGAAGTTGGAGCTGATTTCACTTCCCCCCCGCCACCCCCGCCCCAAACTCCGCCATATCTCCATCTCTTGTCCTGATTTTGACCCCCGTGAGGCAGAGGACGCACAATCTGCGTTCCACCTGCCGCCACCAGAATCGGCTTGATTTTTTTGGGTTCAGGTCGGTGGGCTGGAGCATTGCCAGATGTCCCCTTGGCGCTGGCTCACCTCCACTCACTCTGCAGCCAGGGTGGCCAAGGGGTGGAGGGCACCCAAACCGGACACCTCTGTGGCATGCATGGTGACATCATCACGTATGGCTGTGTCATCATTATGATGTCATCCTGTTCGGAATTTCCGTGCCGTTGGGAGATATCATGGGAGTGAGCCCGAAGAAAGGCATGAAATGGTATCAACCCATACCCGACTCCCACGTCTCCATCCTGTCAAGGCTGCTGCAGACGGGGAAAGGAACAAGCGGAGGTCCTTGCTGGTGCTTCACTATGGTAAATATATAACGTAAATAGGATATATGGAGAAGAGGAGAAATTTTTTCTCTCAGAGGGTCGTTTGTCTATGGAATTCTCTTCCCCAGAAAGCAGTGCAGTCTGGGTCATTGCCTTGAATAAATTCAGAGTTAGACAGACTTTTGATAGACAAGAGAGTCAAGGGTTATGTGGGCCAGACAGGAAAATCGAGTTGAGACCACAACCAGACCAGCCATTATCTTAATGAATGGCGGAGCAGGCTCGAGGGTCTGAATAGTCTACTCCTGCTCCTAAGTCCTGTGGTCCTATATTCCTATGTAAGTAGACTACAGGGAGAGACAGTGGTGTAGTGATAACATCACTAGACCAGAGGCCCAGGCTAATGCTCAGAGGACATGGGCTCAAATCCCACCACGGCAACTGGGGGAATTTAAATTCAATTAATAAAATCTGGAATTAAAAGTTACCCCCAGTAATAGTGACCATGAAAAAATTGTTTAAAAACCCATCTGGTTCACCAATGTCCTTTAGGGAAGGAAATCTGCCATTCTTACCTGGCCTGGCCTACAAGTACCACACTAATGTGGTTGAATCTTAACTGCCCTCTGAAATGGCCTAGCAAGCCTCTCAGTTCAAGGGCAATCGTGATGCCCACATCCCATGAATAAATTATAAAAAGACGACAGGTCAAAATATTGGATGTGAAGCCACCTGATACCAGAAGGTGGCCACACCAGCTAAAAACCAAAATGTCTGGTACAAAGTGAGACTTCGGGCTGCTCTATCTGCAGTAGCAGTGATAACTTCAGGACTTTCGGGCTGCTGATTTCAGACCTTAAACCATCAAGAATTTGTATGCTAACAAGCAAGTACTTCTTTGTTTTCCAGGTATCCATCTCCTCATTGACTGTCCTCTGAACCCCTTTGAGCCTTGTGCTTAATTCTACTGGCAGCATCCTTTTACCTAGCAGCCAAACAGGAAGACGAGGCGACAGTGAGGCGTGATACAGCTTCTCCCACTAGTCCACTGTTATGTTGCCCCTTTGCCATGTGTTTGGAAACAGAGAGTCGCTGCAGACAAAGCTGGGGAATATCTGCCTAATGCTTATGTTCCAATCCTATGTTTTCATCAGCTTGGGTCAGTTGGTGACAGCCTCGCCTCTGCTTCAGGAAGCACAAACTCTGTTCCAGAACCTGAACCTGAATTGGGCTGGCATAGCAACCAGTGCAGGGGTGGTGCTGCATTGTTGCAGGTGCCAACTTTTTGATGAAACACTAGGATAAGCCTCTGTCTTCTTTTCAGGTGGGTGTGAAAGATCCCATGACACAATTCAAAGAAGAGCAGGGAGATATTCCAATTGCATAAGTGAAACACTGGAGATGCTGGAAATCTGAAACATGAGCAGAAGATGTTGGGGATATTCAGCGGGTTAGGTAGTAAATGTGTCTTCTTGCTTTTATGCTGGTACCGTTGTCACAAGCCTTTTGCCTTGCCCCACCATCTTTTTTTATTATTTAATTGCTCCTATCTTCCACACTATCAAAGACCTTCCCTTTTGTTCTTTCCCACCCTCCCCTCTTCCCTGCCTCTGTTCTCACTGAAAACCTGTTACACCCATAACTTCTTCCAGTTCTGATGAAAGGCATTAACTCTGTTCCTCCCTCCACAGATGCTGACTGACTTGTTGAATATTTCCAGCATTTCCTGTCTTTATTTGAGAATGTCCCAGTATCCTAGACAATGACCCTTCCTCATATAACATGCCAAAAGAAGTTACAGAATTACATCAAACTTGTATCGAACTTTGGTTAGTTCGCACTTAGGCCCAGGTTTTTGCCACGGTGGAGAGCCTGTCCATCGTGGCAAAAAATCCCAGAAATGGCAGAAGTCCCGGCCCCTCCCCCCTGGCCCCCCCTGAACATGCCATGTTCCATTTCGCAGGGGTGTAAGTGGAGTCAGGCCAGGGTTCGCGCATCCGTGGTTTACAGAGGCAGCTGGCCATTTAAATCACCAGCCACCTCCACTGAAGTGAGATTTTGGCAGGCCAGGAGTGTGAAACCGGGAGTGTGCAGATTAGACCAGGTAAGAGCTGGTCTGAACTTGGTGGATTTGTTTGGATAGTCAGGGTACCTCTTTGAACATGGTCCCAGCATACCTTTGGAAGAGGTAAGGCATCCATTGGGAGAGGTAAGACACCCTTTGGGATTTTAAAATTGAACATGGTTGCGCATTTTTTTTTTGCACAAACTCATTGGAGCTGTTAAGCTGGCAAGGAACTGTCAAAGACCTGTCCAGCTGTCAAACAACTGCCAAAGCTGTCAAGGAACTGTCAAAGCTGTCAAAGCTCAGAAGGAGTTGTCAAAGAATACTTGATGAGTTGGTCTGGTGGGGGTAAGGGTAAAGGGTGGTGGGTGGGGAGCATGGGCTGACATGAATTGACACTAAGTTGGCATAGGGCCTATGAAGCCTTTGGATGTAGGGGTCATATAGGAAATCAGGGGCCATGAGGAGTGGGTGGTGCATGAAATGGCATAAGTCTGGATGGATGGGGCGTAGGGAGTTTGTGGGGTGTAAGGGGTGAGGGCTGGAGGGATATTTCTTGTTTTATTCTTTTATTATTTATTTCAACACAGTCCCACAGCACAGAGGCAGGCCTTCCACATAGCCCACCTCTGCACCTGGCAGCCTTTGCACTCAATCCAGGAGTGGCAAGCCTGACTTCCCATTCAGCCACCCCACTCCCGGAATGAAAATTCGATCTGTGGGCGGCCATTTTTAAAGGTCGGTTTGCAGAACCAGGAATTCTCCCATCTATGTGCACCTGACCCTTGGGGGAAAATCTGGGCCATAGGATATTGTGCACAGTTTTGGTCTCAACGTTATGATAAAGACTCTGAGGCACTGGAAAAGATGCAAGGAAGATCAACAATGAAAATACCAGAACTGAGAAGTTATACTGATTGGGAATGATTGCACAGGCTGGGGCCATTTTCTCTAGAAAAGGGAAGACTGAAAAGTGACCTGATAGGTGCCTTTAAGATTATGAAAGAGATAGATTAGATGTGGAGAAAATGTTCCCACTAATGGAGGAGACAAAAGCGAGGCCCATGAATGTAAAATAGTTGATAATAAGTAGAATATGGAATTCAGAAGAAACTTGTTTATCCAGAGAATTGTTAGGATTGTAACCACAATGTGTAGTTGAGGTGAATAGCATATATACATTTAATGGTAAGCGAGATAAACACATGAGGGTGAAAGGAATGAAGGTTGTGTTGATAGAGTTAGATACAGAAGGGGTGGTAGGACGCTCATGTGAAGCATAAACACTGGCAGTAACCAACTGGACCGAATGTTTCTGCACTATGCATACAGTGTAATTCTATGTAAAAGCTGATAATTCATCTCATTTACTATTTGTGGGACTTGGCTGTGTGCAAATTGGATGTTGCATTTAGTGACTACACTTCAAAAAGTAATTCATTTTATGCAAAGCTCTTTGGGACATCCCAAGACCTTAATAAGAGGCTACTTAATTCATCCAGACTTCACATTCCTAATACAAAAGCAAAATTTTGCGATGCTGTAAATCTGAAATAAGATCAGAACGATACTTGAAATATTCAGCAGATCTGCTGACATCTCTGCAGATAGAGAAATAGAGTTAATATTTCAGGCCTGTGACCTTTCATCAAACTTCAACCCTTACCTTGGCTCAGAAAGAGTTGAAGTTGACAGTGGGTGCAAAAATTGAAAAATGTTTTCCAAAGACAGCATTCTTCAAGATTCTAAAACCCCCCCAGATGCACAGACTAACCCTTTTCTTCCCACTTCCCTTCTAGGGAATACGGACCTGCTGATCCCAGTTAAATTATGCTGATTCTAAGACCATAACAGGTTCAATTTACACTGTTGTACGCTTTGACCCCGAACCCTATGTTGTTTTATAGCATCATTTGCGATATGTGCTGGCTACCTTTGACTTGCGATGAAAAACTGAGAACAAATAGTTAATTGCGCACAACACAATTCATTTCAGAAAGTTCCTCAATTTTCCTCTACATTGGGTTGACTAATTAAGGAATTAATTGCTCCTGATTTTTTTTTTTTAATAACTGTCTAGGCAAAACTTCAGACAGAAATATAGCAGCAAGCCTGTGAAAACAGGGCAGGTAGGCGTGCAGTCTCCTGGCATTTAGCATTTCTGCTCTCCAGCTGTAATAAAGAATTCTGGCTTTTCCCTTTTACATTCTGTATTCCTATCAAACTGACATTTTTTTCCCCCTGTTTACATTGATACTCTGGCTGAGAATATTACAAGGCAGACATAGCTTGGCTCTACTTTAATCCTCTATAATTCACAACATCTAACTATGAAAGCATCAATTATTATAGAATAATATACTTCAGAGAAAAGCTGATTATAAGACCTGATTCCGTCTTGATGACTTCTTTCTTACAGTGTAGGTGCCCACAGCTCTAGGAATTATACCTTAACCCTTTGAGAGAGCTAACCACTGAGACACAGCAAACATGAAACCCATTCGTGGAAAAAGGGTTGACAATTTTGCTATACTTAGCCCGAAGATCCATAGTACCATTCAATAGTCACCAGCGCAGGAGGCCATTCATCCCTTCATGCCTGTACCAGCCCTCTGCAAGAGGAACTCAGCTAGTCCTACTCCTTTCCCGGTAGTCCTGCAATATTCTTTTCTTCAGATAATTATCCAATTCTCTTTTGAAGGCCTCAAGTGAATTGAGCTCCGCCAGACTCTCAGGCAGCGCATTCCAGATCCTAACCATTCGCTGTGTAAAAAAAGATCTTTCCTCCTCTACCTGAAAATTCTGCCATAATTTTTTCACTCAAAAGCGCTCAAGAACCACGATTGATTATTTGACATCAAATGTTCTAATTTGGAATGAGATTTTCATGTAGCCAGCAGCGTTTTGCAATCTTTGACATCAAATGTGATCAAAGGGGAAAAAAAAGGCACTTGAAGGCACTGAATGCACTTGAAGGTGCCTTCTGCTTATCGGCCCATCCATCAATGGGATCAGTTCTTTCCTATTTAGTCTGTCTAGACCCCTCGTGATTTTGAACGCCTCTATCAAACCCCCTCTCATACTTCTCCTCTCCAAGCAGCACACCTCCAGTGCCGACAATCTACCTATGTAACTGAAGTTCCTCATCCTTGGAACCATTCTCATGAATTTTTTCTGCACCCTCTGATGCCTTAACATCCTTCTTAAAGTGTGGTGGCTAGAACTGGATGCAATGCTCCAATTGAGGCTGATCCAGTGTTTTATACAAGTTTATCATAATTTTCTTTCTCTTATGCCCTATGACCCTATTTATAAAGCCTGGGATCCTGTATGCTTTATTAACCCTTTTTCAGTATGCCCTGCCATCTTCAATGGTTTGTGCACACATATCCCCAGGTCTCTCTACTCCTGTACCCCTTATTAAAATGAACTCTTTAATTTGATATTTGATATTGTCTCTATGAAGAAGATAAGAAATTGTAATATTTTCTTCTGTTAATAACCCTGTCATATTTCTTATGTACTGGAAGACAGGCTGTTGGTTGTGTAAATATGGTAATTGGAATAAGAGCCAGAGTGACTGCAAGAGTCTAAAGCCAACAGTAAGAAGTGGTATTGATATGTTAATGAACCAAGAAGAACATCAACCAGAGTTTTACATAAAGCAATAATAGGATTGTTTTTTAATTGAGCTGTTTTGGTTCAAATGGGGATATATGCAGGTTGTAAAAGGTGTAAGTAAGGCAAAAATAGGGTAAGTTTGTGTTTGCAAGTCTAAAAGCTAGGGTAATGAAATGAATTTAATCAATTCTGGGAAGAAAGATTTTCTGAAGAGACTGGTTGAGACAATAAAGAGATCAAAGGGAAGGAATGCATTTAAGGATATACTGGTGCCTAGGTGGGGGTAGCTGGTCAGGTCTCCCAGAAGACAGCAGGGTAGCTGGTCAGGTCTCCCAGAAGACAGCAGGGTAGCTGGTCAGATCTCCCAGAAGACAGCAGTGTAGCTGGTCAGATCTCCCAGAAGACAGTAGGGCAGCTGGTTAGATCTCCCAGAAGACAGCAGGGTAGCTGGTCAGATCTCCCAGAAGACAGCAGGGTAGCTGGTCAGATCTCCCAGAAGACATCAGGGCAGCTGGTCAGATCTCCCAGAAGACAGCAGGGTAGCTGGTCAGAACTCCAAAAAGACAGTGTGAACAAGGCCAGACCTGAAGAGCCAGTTGTTGTCAGCCTCAGAGGACACCCCAAGGAAAAAAGGCACAGTGTGGTGAAAATTACTGGAATTCTATTGATTTTGAAAATCTATAAGGAAAGTTGCTGAACAGAAAATGTGTTTGCTCTGAAAATAGTTAAGCTAAGATCTTGTGGAACTGTTTTAAAGTACTGTTTACTGTGTAAAGCCATTCTTGTGTTTAAGGGTAATTGTTTTTTGTTCTTTATTCTTTTAATAAATGTATACTTTACTATAAAAACTCACAACTAGTCAGGGACATCATTACCTGATCTAAGAACATTGCCTCATACTGTACAAGCTGCAAAAAACATTTTGGCAGCTGTTTCAAGTTTCCCTCTGGGATTTGGGCAGCTCGGTATTTACCATCAGCCGTGCCATAACACTCTCCCCATTCTTCCGACCAAAATGAATCACTTCATACTTCTCTGCATTAAATTTGATTTGCCTCTTGTCCGCCCATTCCACCGGTCTGTCTATGTCCTCTTGTAGTTTATCACAGTCCTCCTCAAAGCAGGACCCTCATCACCTGGAAACCTAAAAGATAGTTTAACATTCTGAATGGAGATGAAGGATCTCCCCTGAAACTGTTAGCCTATCCCTTAGGGTAACACTCGTGAGGCAAGAGGCGGAATTGTCCCAGATTTGCAACAAGTGTGGTAGCGGGTGAGAAAAAGGATGTTTTACATATTGGCTGCAATGGCGGTTTTTCACGAAATATCATCCCAATCTCACCTCACGCATTCCCGGGAAACACACCGGGTCACTGGCGGGGGTCTTCTGATGCGCCACCTCAGGCCTTCGGAAAACTGGGCGCCATATTTAAAGGCCGCCCCTGCAAAGAGCTAGCTCTCTTCAAGGGATAGGAAGATGCTGCGAAATAATGGCTGCCAAAGGAAGGAAATGCGCTGCCCCTAGATTTAGCGACGCCTCCCTTGAGCGCCTACTGAATGCAATGGAGGCCCGCTGTGATGTCCTCTACCGCCGGTCTGGCTGAAGGCCACCAAGAAAGTATGCCAATCCTGCATGGGAGGCGGTGGCAGTCGTGATCAGTGCCAATGCCCTGCAAAAGAGGACGGCCACCCAGTGCCAAAAGAGGATGAATGGCTTCATCCATTCCACCAGCTCTCCTTATCACTCTCAACTCACACACTCACAAACGCATCTCACATCCACAGAGATCTCATACCTCAAGGGACAACACCACTAACTCTCACACACACCCTCACATCTCTATCAGGCCCATACTCTCTGGAGCTCCTGTCCCCATCCCAGCTATGGCCCTACTCCCCACACAAACATTCCAAGCAGGACAATGTGTCCTACTCACTCTCTCTATCTGTTTTCATGCAGGAGAAGATGGCTCACAACAGCAGGGATTGGTCCCAGGCTGGGTGTGTAGTGGCCCATATTAGACCCCTCACTCACTTTGGGGAGCGTACCATTGAGCTGACTGGTGAGGCTGTGGACCATGCCTGTGGCAATGGTGAGGTTGGCGGTGAACACTCATGTGAGGAGCTTGCACCACATCATCCCTCTCTCAACGCAACTGTGAGTGCTCGCTCTCCTGCTTTTGACTCTGATTCCATGCACTAATTATCTCTACTTTGGTTTATGGGGAGTTCAGCCAAGCGACCGACACCCTCAGCCAGCCAATCCCTCAGCTCCATCCATGTCCTCAACTCTAGCGGAGAGGACATCTCCCCCAATGAAGAGCTTGAAATAAGCAGCCTGGAAGACCTGTCACAGCGCTTACCCACACCCTCCACCAGTACAGAGACACACATGTCAGTGGGGCCTATAGAGCAGGCTTGGGTTCACAATCTGGTAGTCAGCACATGGACACGTGTTCGCAACATGGGGGGCAGCTTCAACTGAGCTCCCTGGCACTCGGAGGACTGCTGGGGAAGAGGCAATTGTGAGTTCTAAGTCAGATGACAAGCCTCTGGATTTGGCCTTCCAACTCATTGTGGAGAGTCAGCAGAAGGCGGGGGAACATCACGCAGAACTGTTGGAAGACCTCAACGGAGTGGTAGGAGAGTTGAAGAAGTGCGTCCACCTGCTCTCTGATGAAGTGGTGGCCACATGTGTGCTTATGCGTGCTCCATGGGAAGGATGGAGGAAGCCGTGGAGGCCCTGGTCCAGCAGAATGCGGAGATGCGCACAGACTTGCTGGAAGGGCTGCTACATTACCACACTGGTTTGGTAAGTGATGGCAGTGGATGAGGATGCAGCCAGGGTATGGCAACCATCTCATCACTCTAAACTCACACACTCAGGCCCATCACACATTCACTGGCATCTCACTCACTGCCAGCTCAAGGGACATCACCACCCATTCTCACACACACACACCCTCACATGTCCATCTGACCAAAACTACTCAAATCACACACGATCCCAATTTGGACACACATCAGCCGTTCTTACATCATCACTGGGTCAAAGTCTGGAACTCCCAAACTGAATGGCACTGTGGGACTACACAGGCTGGAGTAGTTCAAGAAGGTGGCTCACCACTCACCTTCCCAAGGAGAACTGGGGATGGTCAA
Source organism: Cetorhinus maximus (assembly GCF_964194155.1). Taxonomy (NCBI): domain Eukaryota; kingdom Metazoa; phylum Chordata; class Chondrichthyes; order Lamniformes; family Cetorhinidae; genus Cetorhinus; species Cetorhinus maximus. The sequence goes on from NC_135884.1 coordinate 146,854,575, forward strand.
CAAATATTGGCCTAGTCAGCAATGCACAGATCCCAAGAATGAACATTAGAAAGATTCCCTGTGTCTTCTGTTCCAAAGAAAGATGAAGAAATTGCCAGTCTATGGAACCCACTGCCTCCAAAGAACTATTCACAACTTACTCTGTCCATTGTGCTCAACCCCTTCAAAGAGTTTGACATTATTAATTTAGTTTGGTTATTTCATTTTCATCTTTGGCAATATGGCAGAATTGCTATGTTGCAAGTAAAAATTACAGGGTGGTTTTCAGTAGGAAAAGGAAGTGAATTCTTTAGCAAAATGAGAACATTTCCCTGACACTGACTGAACACTGCAGATTCGGGAACCCCTGCTTCAGTGCCTGGTCTGTGGTGAGTGATGGTTTCTGCTAGGGTGGTGTTAGGGTTGCTACCTAACTGGACTGTCTGATTCCAGTGTAGAAAAGGGGGGAAATATAGGCCTCCCAATATTTCCTGATCATTATCCTATGAGCTTGGTAGGTTATTAGATTGAATAAGGTTTAATGATATTGAAGGGAATTGGTAGGATTGATAGGGAAAATTTTTTTCTCACTGTTGGGAGAGAGTAGGACAAGTCGGAGCCAGGCCATTCAGAAGAGAAGTTAGGAAACACTTCTTCACACAAAAAGCAGTGGAAGTGTAAAACTCCCTCCCACAAAAAGCACTAGGCTCTATCTCAATCGCTTTATTTTTTTATCCATTCATGGCACATAGATGCTGCTGCAAGGCCAGCATTGATTGCCCATCCCTAATTGCCCTCAAGATTCTAGTGGTGAGCTGCCTTCTTGAACTGCTGCAGTCCATGTGTAAATACACCCACAATGACAGTGCAGGAACGGTGATATAGTTTGAAGTCAGGATGGTGTGTGGTTTGGAGGTGGTGGTGTTCCTGTGCATCTGCTGCCCTCGTTCTTCTAAGCGGTCAAGGTCGTGGGTTTGGAAGATGCTGTTAAAGATGCCTGGGTGAGTTGCTGCAGTTCATCTTGTAGATGGTACACTGCTGCTACTGTGTGCCAGAGTGGAGTGTTTAAAGTGATGAATGTGGTGCCGATCAAGATGGCTGATTTGTCCTTGATGGTGTTGAGCTTCTTGAGTGTTGTTGGAGCTGCACTCAGCCTTGCAAGTGGACAGTAGTGCATCACACTCCTGACTTGTGCCTTGTAGATGGTGAACAGGCTTTGGGGAGACAGGAGATAAGTTGCTCACTGCAGAATTCCCAGCCTCTGACCTGCTCTTGTAGCCACAGCATTTATATGGCTGTTCCATGGTGACCCCTGAGATGTTGCTGGTGGGGTAATTAGTGATCGTAAAGCTGCTGGATGTTAAGGAGAGGTAGTTAGACTCTCTCTAATTTGAGATGTAAATTTTCTTCAAATATCGTTTTCCACAAGCAACTTCTGTTAAGTGACTTATTAGTTGCCAGAATTGAAACAAAAAAATCACTCTACACCAATGGCGAATTCATAGTATAGCAGGCCACATTATTGAAACTGACCTGAAAATGTTTAATTTATTGACAATATCCCATAATAGAACACAACCTAAAATTCACTTTCTTTAACTGCCCAGTAAATGCAGGAAAGTGGCATTGAGGCAGATGATCAGCCATGACCAATTTGAATGGTGGAGCAGGCTCGATGGGCCAAATGGCTCATTCCTGTTCCTATGATCCTATGTCCTATATTCCTAAGTGTGAGTGTAATATAAATGGGGTCCACGCTGAAGCATAGGAGAGCTCGATGAAACCCGACTGAATAACTTATGAACAGACAAATTATAAATACATTCCCTGGTTTGTTTTAACTCACTTTAAAATAGTTAGGTTAGATTTTCTTCCTTATTCATGCCTTACTTCTGCTTAGTACCAGGCACGTGAAGTCTAGTCTTCACAACCTGCTCAGGTTGACTGGAAATTTCTGCTCCTGACAATTTATTTGTCACCGCAGGGAATCTTTGGTGCAGGCCCCAGGTTCTGGAAGACTAAGACAGTGGCAAGGCAGAAATAATGCAGGGCATAGCACAGACTCCTCGGGCCTGGGATATTGGAGCCTTCTGGCCACCGATGGAGTCTTGACTGAACTTAAAAATTTGTGTTGGGTGATGGGTTGGGGGCAATTTAAAAATGACTAAAGTTCTTGCAGTTAAGTCTTTAGATTTCTCCGTGAATCCCCACACATTGGGCTGAATTTTTCCCGTCGGCGTCATCCTACTCGCCGACGCGAAAATGACGTGGGATGATGTCGGGGGGAATCCACGACGTCACCACGCCCCATTTAAATCTTCAGGAAGGCGGGGGCGCAGCGAAATCAGCTGTCCGCCCGCCGACCTGTCGTTAACCAATTGAGGCCATTGACAGGATAATTAAAACAATTAAAGGACCTGCCCGTCCAAGCTTAAGGTTGGCAGGCAGGCCAGGAACCCCGGCGGGCTTCTGAAAAAACATAAAACCTCATCCACCGGTGGGATGAGGTTTCATGTCGGTTTTGAAAAAGTTTTTGTGCACTTTATTAGCATGTCCCATCTCGTGTGACATTGTCACATGAGGGAGACATGTTAATGATTTTTTTATTTTTCTATTTTTAGAGTTTCAAAAACTTTCAGCGATCTCCTTGAGGCAGCACTTAGTCTCAGGGAGATGTGCGCTCTTTCGCACGCATGCACGAAAGAGCGCACTCTCGCATTTGGGGAATCCACCCCTGCCTGCACACGTCACGCTGGGCGGGCCTTAATTGTCCCGCCGACTTAAAATGGCAGTGGGGCCCGTTTTGGTGGCGGCGATTGGCTGCCGCTGAGTTGGTCGGGCCCCCCCGCCCATCAAGGGCAAAATTCAGCCCATTATTTACTTGTGGGGCCTCGGGAAGGCCACAATGCCATGTTCTTTGAGTACCCACTAAGTAATCAAAAAGGGAACTGAGTAAGGAGGCCTGGAATTCTGCATTAATGTGCATCTGACTATCTGAGAAAGATTAGAATAGATAGGTGCTTAATGGCCCGCGCGGACATGATGGGCCAAAGGGTCTGTTTCTGTGCTGTACAACTCTATGACTCTAATCTCTATAATGTTGACTTGTAGTGACAAACTGCCTGGCGAATTGGACAATTAGTTCATCATTATTGCTTAGTGAGTGGAAGTTACTCCACTTACTACAATGTGAGGTAATGCATTTTGTTAAGAAGAATAGGGAGGTCACATTATTTGGAAAGTACAAGTCTGGGTGCAGCAGAGGTACAAAGGGACCTCCCGAGTACAAATATGTCAATCATGAAACATCAAACAGCAGGTTAGCAAGGCCATGAGAAAGCAAACCAAGGACTATTTATTTACTTGTTTCTAGAGGGATAGAATTGAAGGGTAGAGAAGTTATGCTAAATGTGTATTGAACCTTGGTTAGACCACACATCGAGTACTGTGTGCAGTTCTGCTCATAATGTTATAAAAAGGATGTAGAGACACTGGAGAGGATGCAGAGAAGATTTACGAAGATGATACCAGAAATGTGTAGGTATACATATCAGGAAAGGATGGACAGGCTGGGTCGCTTCTCTCTTGAAAAATAAAGGCTGAGGGGGTGACCTAATAGAGGCATTTAAAATGACGAAAGGTTTTGATAGAGTGGATACAGAAAGAATGTTTCCTCTTGTGCGGAAGTGCAGGACTAGCGGCCATCAATATAAGATAGCCAGCAAGGAATCTAATAGGAAATTCAGAAGAAACTTCTTTACCCACAGAGTGGTGAGAATGTGATTGAAGTTAATAGTATTGATGCAGTTAAGAGGGAGCTAGACATGCACATGCGGGAGAAGGGACAGAGGGTTATGATGATAGATTAAGACGAGGAAAGGTGGGAGGAGGCCTGAGTGGAGCATAACTGCCAGCACAGACTGGTTGGGACAAATGGCCTGTTTCTGTGTCATATATTCAGTGTAACCCTATGTAATTTTAAAGCTCTAGACTCAGATATGAGAGAGAGAGAGAGACAGTGAGCTCTGGTCACATTTATGCAGTCACTCTATCGGTAAATTGAACAGCTTTTCTTTGTGATCTCTTCAGCAACTAGATCGGAAGTAGCTGCACAAGGAGTGGCTGGGAAGGGGTGAATCAATTCAACCATGCATTCAAGGATAACGAGGAAAAAGGATGTGTCAGAAATCGAATGGCCCATTTGCAAACGTGGAAGATTTAAGGATGTGATATGTTTTTAGAGAGTGTAGCAATGGCAATTTTAAGAGAGGTGGGAACACCAGTTGGACCATGAGGGAGTTGATGGCATGGGTAATAAACTTCATAAAGATTTTATTGAATCCGATAAGATGGGGTAAACGTGTTTGCACAGGCCACAGTTTGGGGAGAGGAAGAAAACAGCTGTGAGGTCGCCAAGGAGATGGTTTTATTTTAAAAGCAATGAAGTGCACAGGCTTCTCATATCTCATATCAGAGGTAAGAAGAGATATGAAGGTGTAGGGAAGGTACACATGTGGTAAAGATGAGGAATTTGGGGTTGTTGTTGCTCATCAGGATGAACCCTAAAATAAGAGGAAGATTTGGTCAGTGAGAATCATAGAATAACTATAGCACAGAAGGAGGCCATTTGGCCCATCGTGAAGGTACTGGCTCTCTGCAAGAGCAATTCGCCTGGTCTCACAGGAGTGGGTAGCTTTGCTTGAGCTGGTTGAATTAGACTGGCTAGGCTGTCAATGTGCCAAATGCATTTTAGTCTGTAGGGGATGAAATTTGTACAGGAGGTTTGGTGTGGATGGGATAAAATCTGGAATTTGGTAGAAATAAAGATATTAAAATGGAAGCAAGATTTATTGTACGGGTTGATGTAAAACTATTAAATGTCTGCTTCCAAAATATAAGCTTGGCTGCAATTGTAAGGCCAAGATTCTCTCTGAACTTTGGAAGATATTGATTTTTAGGTAGTTTTGGGACTTAGATTGATTGATTTACTGCATTGAAGAACTGCTGTAGTTACAGAAGTAATTAGGGCAATGAAGGACGCTTGAAGTTTTATCACAGAGGGCTGTCCAGTAGGTATTGTGTTTGAGCACTAATGTATAGCTCCATAGCAATGAGCGCGGTGTGATCTTTGGCAGATTGCAATACTGACCTCAGTGAAGCTATAGTGGGAAGCACAGGGCAAACACACACCTCATGTAAGGTGACCTCTATAGTGAGTGGGTCGCACTTTTGCCTCTGAGTTGGAGGCTGTGCATTCAGGATCTTTTCCAGAGACTCGAGCACATCACCCAAGCTGACATTCCATTGCAGCACTGAAGGAGTGCTGCACTGTTGGAGGCACTGTTTTTTCAGATGAGATGCTTAACTGAGACCTAATCGGCCCTCTGAGATGGATGTAAAAGATCCATGGCATGATTTCAATGAAAACCAGGGTGCTCTCGCTGGTGTCCTGTCCAGTATTCATCCTTCAATCAACATCATTAAAATAGATTATCTGGTTACTATCACACTACTGCTTGTGCAAGCTTTCTGTATGTAAATTGGCTGTTACATATTCTTATGAGGAAAGGTTAGACAGGCTGGGCTTGGTTCCACTGGAGCTTAGAAAAGGGAGTGGTGACTTGGTTGAAGTATATAAGATCCTGAATGGTATTGACAAGGTGAACATGGAAAGAATGTTTCCCTTTGTGGGTTAGTCCAGGACTAGGGGGTGTTTTAAAATTAGGGGTGCCCCTTTTAGGACAGAGATGAGGAGATTTTTTTTCTCTCAGAGGGTGGTACGACTTTGGAACTCTCTGCCTCAGGAGGCAGTGGAGGCGGGGCCACTGAATATTTTCAAGGTGGAGGTTGATAGATTCTTGGTAAGCAAGGGAATCAAAGGTTATTGGGGTTAGATGGGAATGTGGAATTCAAAACACAAACAGATCAGCCATGCTCGCATTGAATGGCAGAGCAAGCTCGAGGGGCCGAATGGCCTAATCTGCTTTCATTTCATATGTTTGTATACATTACAAAAATTGTACCTAATTGACTGCAAACTGCGTGATCATTGTAATGACTCGACGGAGTGGATAGGTTTCAACAAGAAACAGATAAACTTTATTACAGAGAGCATTTCAGCTGCTACAGGCTCAATCAGGACTCTCGTCAGGAAGCCCCATTCCCCCATTCCCCTTAGTTTTTCACAATTCCTATTTACAGGGAAACATTTGAATATCCAACAACATTTACACATATACAACTTCAAGTGATTAAAGGTAAAGTCTCTGAGGTGCTCTCCTTATATGACTAGAGAGACACAGCTCCACCACTTGAGGTTCCTCAACAAGACCTGGAACTGCAGCATGAGACACATCATTAGAATGTGGCAGTTCTGGGTTTGGCAACTCTACTGGGACATCAGGCATGTCTATTCTCAGTCAATCTGTCACCTCAGGAATTGATGGTTCGACATTAATCACAGGCGGAATAGATGGTTGTTGGAATGACTCTCTAGCACAAATGTGCTCTACATGCTTACGGATGATTCAATATCCCACTAGTATTTGGAAAGGTATTGGAGAGATCTCTGAGACAATGGTTCCAGGAACCCAACAAGGTCCACTTCAGGAATTTTACATGAATACTGTGTCACCTACTCTGGATGTGCGAGCTTAGCCGTGTATATCGTGGTTCAATTTTTGATTACTCTGATTCTGCTCTACCTTCCCCTCTAAATTTGGAAACACCAGACTTAACCATGCACGTAAGTGGCATTTCATCAATAATTCAGACGGTGTTGAATCCATAGTCGAATGTGGTGATGTACGATGACTGAGAAGAAAGTGGGAAAGTCGAGATGCGACAGTACCTTCTGATAACTTTTTCATAGCAGACTTGAAAGTTTGTACAGCTCACTCGGCTAAACCATTCGATGAGGGATGGTAAGGGGCTGTCTTTATATGGTGGATTTCATTCAGATTCATGAATTTCTGAAACTCTGTGCTGGTAAAGGGTGTACTGTTATCAGAATGGACAATTTCAGGTAGGTCATGTATGCTAAAACACTGCCGCAGCTTCTCGATAGTTGCTCGCAATGTTGGCGATTTGACTTTGTATACATACAATCATTTAGAATGTGCATCTATGGTCAGAAACGACACAGTGTGTAAGAATGGTCCTATATAATCGATATGTCGTCTAACCCAGGGTGGACCAGGCCACTCCCTCGGATGCAAGGGAACTGAGGCGGGCAACTTCTGTTGTTGCTGACAATGGAGACAGTGCTTGACCATCTTTCAATGTCACTGTCAATGCCTGGCCACCAGACATAGCTTCACGCAAGCATTTTCTTCTTTAATATGCCTGGATGCGCACTGTGAAGCTCTGACAAGAGTGGCTCTCTACCTTGTGAAGAGGCGACATCTCTTGATCCCCACAACAAAATTCCACCTTGACAATTTAACTGCGTGTTTCTGGCATGGAATGGTCTCAAATTGCAAATTTGACCATCCTTGCAAAACAAAATCTCTGACTTTCAACAATATTGGATCTCTGTTCGTCCAATTTCTAATTTGCTTCAGACACACAGGCGAAGAATCCAAGAAATTCAGAAATGACACAACTTCTTGTGGAACAGGAGCATGTACAATGCTATCTGGTAACGGGAGAAGGCTGAGTGTGTCCACATTTGCAATGTATAAGCCAGACTGGTACATAAAAATATACTCATCCGCAGATAATGTCAGAGCCCAACGTTGTATTCTTGTTGATGTTATTGGCGAAATGACCTTATCCTCACTGAATAAACCCATTAATGGTTTACGGTCCGACACAATGGTGAAACGTCATCCAGGTACTGGTGGAATTTCTTCAGTCTGAATATCACCGATAAACCTTCCTTTCCCAATTGGAAATAACCCTTCTCGGCTATGGACAGGGCTCTCGAGACATAGCCAATGGGCCTTTCTGATCCACTTTCCATTCTGTGTGATAACACGGCTCCCTTACTATAAGGAGAGGCATCCCATGTTAATACCAACTCTTTCGATAGGTTGTAGTGTACCAATAAACACAACAAATGCAATAGTTTCTTTACTTTCATAAAGGCTTATTCCTGTTGTGAATTCCATGACCAACGGTGATTCTTTTTTAACAACAAGTGTAATGGTGCCAACACAGTTGTGAAGTTAGGAAAGAAGCAGCTATAATGGTTGATCATACCCAGGAAGGACTTGAGTTCGATTACATTGGATGGTGAGGATGCATCTTTTATTGCCTGAACTTTCTCTCCTACTGGATGCAAACCGATGCTGTCAACCCTGTGACCCAGGTAAGTGTCTTCTGGTGCTTGAAATGAGCATTTTTCCTTCTTTAACGGTACACCAGCTTCCATGAAGCTTTTTAGCACCTCCTCCAGGTTGGCCAAGTGTTTGGTCTCGGTTGACCCTGTGATCAGGACATCATCTAGGTATACTACCGCTCGGGGAGATCCTTGCAAAAGAAACACCATTATTCTCATCAAAGATAGCGTGTGCAGACGATACTCCAAAAGGTAGGCGAGTGTACTGATAATTGTTGGTAGGTGTGGATCATATTCAATTTTGTATAGGATTTGCCTCCAGCCAGCTTTGCATATAAGTCATCTACTCTTGGAATAGGGCACTTGTCTAATTTTGCTGCCTTATTTACGGTCAATTTATAGCTCCTGCAAATGCGTATGGTTTGGTCAGGCTTATGGGTGCTGCCCATCTCGAGAATTGGACAGGTTGGATGATGCTCAGCTTTTCTAACTGGCACAGTTCTTCATCCACCTTCTCCTTCAAGGCATAAGGCACAGGTCTGGCCTTAAAGAGATGTGGTGTCGCCTGAGGATCCACTTATATCTTGGCCTGCATGCCTTTTAACTTCATCCCGAAAAACTGTGTTGTATTTCCTTAGCAGTTCAGGAACTCCTCCAGTTTTCAGGTGAAATATCTCAGGCCAGTCAAGCTTGATCTCCTGTAACCAGTCTCGGTCTAAAAGACTGGGTCCCTTCTCCTTTCACTATTATCACAGGCAGCTGGGCTGCCTGTTGCCTGTAGGGCACACGTACTGTGGCGATGCTCTTTACCTGAATAGATTCTCCAGTGTATGAATTTAATTTAGCAGCCGTCTGCTCCAGATTCATTGGTTGTCTACCTTCATTAAGATATTTGAAAGCGTGCTCTCCCACCACTGTAGTTGAGGCACCCATATCCACCTCCATTATTAGTGGCTTCTCATTAACATGGGTTGTGATAGAGATAGGTTCGGTTTTTACCGTGGTGACGTTATACAGGGAGTAAACTTCGGCAGCTCCAGGTTGTGCTGTATTTTTTAATTCAATCATGTTGATTTGCTGCTTTATGGGCTGTTTCAATTTTGCCCTGCATTGCCATGCTACATGACCTTTCTTCTGGTATTAATGGCGTTCTGCCTCCTTGAATTTACAGGTGTCCGCTCTGTGGTCGCCTCCACATCTTTAACAACTTAATTGTGGCGTCGCTGCTGAAGTGTTTCTACTCGGTCTTTTCATCTTTCTGACAGTGGACGTTGCATTTCCCTTCGATGCTGTGGGTCTGGGTTTTTGCGCCATGCTCAGCGGTAGGCTCCTGCCCAACATGTTGTTTGTGTTTCAAAGCTTGCAAATCTCTCACAGCACTTTCCATGGTGAGGGAGATTTCTAGGGCGCAGTTGAAGTGGACCCCTGTGAGGAAACGGTGCTGTATGGCGGAGTCTTGAACTCCACAAACGAATCAGTCCCGCAGCATATCATTTAAAGTGCCCAGAAGTTGCAGTGTTCTGTCAACCGCTTAAGGTTGCGATGGACTCTCCCGGGGCCCTAACTCTGGAATTAAATTTGAAACACAGAATTATTACAGATGGCTTTGGCTGGAATTGCGTTTTCATAATGTCCACTAATTCATTATAGGACTTAGAATTGGGTGCATTCGGGGCTGTCAGGTTGCGAATGAGATTGTATGTCTTACTGCCACATACACTCAAAAGGCTTTCTGCTTGTCCTCTGCGTTATTTTGTTCGCTATAAAATTAAATTCGAAGCTCTCTACATACTCGCTCCAATCTTCCATAGTCGCATCATAAGGATCGATTAGGCCGAAGGGTGGCAGGACTGGTGAGCAGTCTTTTCTTTTTCTTAAGAGTCGATGTACTCACGGTAACAGGGCGAGGTGCAGAGTCAGAGCTAACCCATCCTCATCGCCAAAAGTAAGGATTCGACAGAGCAGACATGTTTCAACAAGAAAGAGCTAAACTTTATTACAGAGAGCTATCCAGGTGCTCCATGCTCGATCAGGATTCTTGTCAGGCAGCCCCGCCCCCTGGATTGCCCGCACTTAGTGCTCACTCATTGGTTGGAGCCTCCCAGAACATCATGTGAACCCTGAACGACAGCAGGAGAGGCTATACCTTCAGTTACTACAATTATGAAAGACGCTTTTTAAATGCAAGTTCTTTTTGGAGGGAGGAGAAGAACATCGAACTGGAGAATAACTGATTTTTCAGTGAGTGTTGATCAGTGGAACTGCCCACTATCATAAGAACATAAGGACTAGGGGCAGGAGTAGGCAATTCAGCTGCTCGAGCCTGCCCCCGCCATTCAATACGATCATCTCTTTCCCATAGGAGCGATGGCGGTGTCGTGCTAATGTCACTGGACTAATAATCCAGAGGTTCAGGCTGATGTTCTGGGGGTGGGCAGCTAGTGTAATTTAAATCCAATTAATAAGCCTGGAATGTAACGCTAGTCTCAGCAATGGTGACCTTGACAACTATCATTGATTGCTGTAAAAACCCATCTGGCCCATTTTCTTTTGAGGGCAAAGCCTGCCATCCTTACCCAGGCTCCAGGCCCACTCAGTTCAAAGGCAATCAGGAACGGGCAACAAATGCTGGCCTTGCCAGGGTCGCCCACACCCCATGAAAGAATTTTTTTTAAAAAAGTTGCCTTGCCCCCTTAAAATTCGTGATCAGCTGGGGCTGTGCTCCCGTTCTGGCCCCCAGCTCCAATAGTCAGAATAAGTACCAGTTCAAGCTTCAAGGCTTCCCATGCAGAGAGCATCCAAATCATGAAATGGGTGAATCATTTCACTCGTGCCGGTGAATTCATCCCCTGAGAGGAAATAACTGGCAGAAAGCATCTTTGTTCATTTCCGACAGTTGGGGGAGATTTCACAATTAAGTCTTTTGCTTTCACTGTTGTAACTACAGGATGAGGTTAGAAGTTTAAAATTACCTGGATATTTATACAGCGATCATCCTGTCACTGAAGTCACTGAATCTCAACATGAGAAAGTGCAATACAATCCTGTCCGCTAGTAATGCTTTGTGAGCCGCAAATGAGTAAAACAATAAAGGGCAGCATATGCGTATCTTCCTGTAGTCTGACATGAAGCAAGCTATTGTTCCCGACAAACAAAATCTACTCATCCTGATGAATTGCTACAATATATTGTGTTTCATTATTTTACTCCTTTCACCATTGAAGGATGAGTTGGTAATTATGTTTTGTGTGTGTACAGTTTGAGCTTATCAGGTGAGGAATGCTGGTCGTGAGGACTGAGAACTTTTCACACCAGGCACCTAGGGCAGGATTTTGCATTAAGAGTCGGGAACCCGTAGTCGAGGCCCAATGGGAGCCCTGACCTCGCACTGTGCAGGGAAAAGTCACCTTGCAGTGATTTTTGCCGTGATTGCCCAATTAGCGGCACACTCACCGTTCAACTTAAAGATGGCGGGTAGGCTCTTAAAGCTATAGGTCCAATAGGGGATCTTAGAATCGAAGGGGCTGCGCCTGCCATTGCAGATGAGGGAGAGGGAGGTCCACCTGCACCTTCTGACACCCACTCCGAAAAAAATTGAACTAAAATATGGCCTGGCCATCACTGTGCTCTGGTAGGCAGGGTTATGGGTGGGCGTGGAGGGGCCTCAAAGTCAGGCCCAAGTGTTGGTTCTCCTGTGAGTCGCCAGGCGGCTGCTGTGAGGTTTGATTGTACTTGCACTGCAGAACCTTGGAACCTGCACATGGAATTAGTGAACCTACGCTGAGAGTTTCAGAGCAGTAGGTTTTGCCATGGCCTTCCATGTCTGTGGATACATGTCTTTTAGGATTCACAGAGGCAGTATGTTGGCGCTCTGCCCTGTGTCAATCTTGGCCAATAATGAATAGTTACCAACTTTCTCAGGACAGGTAATTCGAATCTTGGCAAACGCTTTGGATGGTGAGACGGTATCTATGCTTTCCATGAGATTGACAGAGTGGAACGTGTTCACCGCTCTTTGTCTCATCGTGCACATCATCAATTTCTGCTTTGTCAATTGCTTCCTGTATATGTTTCTGACCGGATACCAGATGGTCATTCTTATTGCTTGAAGGTACCCATTGTGTACGGTCTGTTTGGATCAGTGCACGGCTCTTTGTAGCTGCGTCAGCCTTTGCTCTAGTGCCCTGCCACTGCCAATGGCCCTTTCTGCCCCATGCCTTGCAGGATTGCTGGAAAGCTGGGCATTTCCTTGGTGCATGTAGAAGGCCACACCCTCCACGTGTTTTTCTAGCTTTGGGTGTTTGAGTGAATGCAGCAACAATTGGGGTTGTGCTTAGGGCCTGTAAGCTGCGTTGGTCTGCGAGGATTGCTTCATACTTACTTCCGCCCTTGAATAGTTCTTCAATGGTATACGTTTTGGACTTGTCTAGCAGAACTTTCTGGAATTCTTCCATGGGAGTCGATACGATCACCAACTCAGCAATTCTGTCTGCTAGCTCTGCGTTTGGAAAATTACAGTATGTACCCTTTGCTCTGCATCTGCTGACAAAATGGTCTATGGATTCAGTAGGCTGCTGTCAAAATAACATGAATTCTAGTTGATGAATACGGAAGTTTAATCTGATTCTGAACCAGCCTTCCAATGTAGTCCATATCTTTAGAGGATCCTTTAGCATTCCTGCTGTTAATCCTGACATGTTCAGCCTGTGTAGACATTCATTCCTGATTGCGAGGCAAATGTTTCTGGCTTGCTTGTCTGGCTCAGACAGACCTAAACCAAGAAACCATAGCTCCATATGCTGTTTAAACATTCTGAATTTGGATAGTAGGTCAGCTGCATCCCAATTCAAACTGGGGAATTTTGCGGACATTTTGACAATATCCCTTTGACCTTCCTTCTCCTACAGTAGCCGCTTTCACACACTTTTCCGACATTCCGCCCATAATAATTACAACCGTCTCTGGCCTGATTGTTAGGACCATTTTGTTTGTTCTTTTGTTTGACTCTCCCTTGCTCACTATCAATCCAGCCCACATTGCCTTTCCCCACTGTGCTAACCTGATGCTGGTCCTCTTGACGTGCTGTCCCACTCACTGAACTGACAGGCTATGTGCTGCAATCTCACCACAAGGCATCCGTCTGCTTACCAGCTCTTGATTTGAGCAATGTACCTTCAAAGCTTTTCTGCACAGTTGGCATTCTGTGGTTTCAACACTCTCCGACTCTGCGGCTTCTTTGCAATCTGACCAGAACATCGAGGGTCATCTCCTACCATGTAGCACAATCTCAGGCTGTTCACCATATTGTACCTGTACTTAATCTTGCTGCCCGGCTGTTTGACCACTGCTGAACAACATGTCATGTTGTTATAATGATATAAATACATAAATCACCCATAAGGGATGGAATAAACATGTTTTGGGTTCATTCATTAAGACTAGGCACATGAGAGTGGATATACATTGATGAAAAGCTTGAAGACATCAGAGCTGTTCTGCTCACAGTCAAAAGTTGAAACCAAAAGTGGCTCATGTGACACACTTCCCTTCTAGTGATGTCATGCTGCCATCCCTTAAAGGCATATTGCAACAGAATTCTCTCCCAAACTGCACTGTGTGTGTACCTGCACCATATGGACTGCATTGGTTCAAGAATGCTGTTCACCAACGCATCAGGACAAATAAGGATGGGCAGTTAATGTAGCCTTGCCAGCCATGCTCACACCCTCATATACTTTGCTTCCGACAAGATTTTAATCAATTAAAGGCAAACGCAGAACTTTGGATAGTAAATTTTTTGAGAAGTTTATTGAAAGAAAAAAGCATAGTTAACAACTTTAAGGGAGCTCAAGGGTATCGGGGGGGTGGGGAGGGGTGGGGGGGCAGACAGGAAAGTATAAGTGAGAACACAACTAGATCAGCCATGATCTTATTGAATGGTGGAGCAGGCTCGAAGGGCCGAATGGCCTACTCCTGCTCCAAAGTCCTATGTTCCTATATTCCTAAGGCTGACTATTTACACCTTCATGCAAGAGATCAATCCGTAGAAGTGTGTTGAAAGCAAAATACTGTGGATGCTGGAGATCTGAAATAAAAACAGAAAGTGCTGGAAAAACTCAGTAAGTCTGGCAGCATCTGTGGAAAGAGAAACAGAGTTAATATTTTGAGTCCAATATGATTCTTCTTCGGAACTCGTAGAAGTGAACTCCTGTTTGACAGACGATTATTTTTAGGAATCTTGCCTCTAGAGACTTCAGTGTATGGCCAGCAAGAGAAGGCCCTCCAAAGCCTCCATTTTTATTCCATTCAGTGGACATCACACCATATCAGGTCAGTCTACTGTTAGCTTATTGATTGGTTCAAGCTGTCGCTAGGTTAACTTAACTGGCCTCTAATTACATCTTTTATCGATAACACCTCGGTTCAAAAGGATAGTTTATGGAAGACAATAGCTTCTTTATTAACTAATCTGATTTGACTCACGTTCCAGGTGCAGAGACAGACAGACCTGTGAAGTACACCATCACTCGGGCAGTGGATAAATAGAGGGTGAGGCTCGGGGCCTTCACTCACCTTCCAGGAGCGGAGATGTCGGACCTGCGAGGTACACCATCACTCGGGCAGTGGATAAATAGAGGGTGAGGCTCAGGGCCGTCAGTCACCTTCTGGGAGCAGATAAAGTTGGACCTGCGGGGGCACCTCTACTTGGGCAGTGGGCTGAATTTGAAAAAAAATATCCAGGAGTGACATCACAGGAAAACTGTAAGTTTTCAAAGAACTTACAGCACCTGTACATTCCTTCAAGGTGCAAAACCCCCCCAAAAAGTCAGTCAACTGTGGCTGACAAAGGAAGTTAAGGATTGCATAAGATTAAAAGAAAAGGCTTATAAAGTTGCCAGAAGTAGTAGCAAACCTGAGGATTGGAAGGGTTTTAGAATACAGCAAAGGAAGACCAAGAAACTGGTAAAGAAAGGGAGAATAGAATATGAATACAATCTACCTAACAACATTAAAATGGACTGTAAAAGCTTCTAAAGGTATGTTAAAAGGAAGCATTTGGCTGAGACAAATGTGGGTCTATTACAGGCAGTCAGGAGAATTCATAATGGGGAATAGAGAAATGGCAGAGAAGCTAAATGACTACTTTGTGTCTGTTTTCACTGAGTAAGATACAGGAAATCTCCCAGATTAGGAGATCCAAGGGACTAGGGAGAATGAGCAATTGAAGGAAATTAATGGAGACCGATAGTTGATAAGTCCCCGGGACCTGATATTCTACATCCAAGAGTGTTGAAAGAGGTTGCTATAGAGATAGGGGATGCATTGGCGATCATTTTCCAAAATTCTATAGATTCTGGAATGGTTCCTAAAGATTGGAAGGTAGCAAATGTCACCCCACAATTTAAGAAGGGAAGGAGAGAGAAAACAGGGAACTACAGGCCAGTTAGCCTTACATCAGCAGCAGGGAAAATGCTAGAATCTATTATAAAGGATGTGATAAATGGATACTTAGAGTCATAGAATTGTTGGCAGGCTGTGATTAATGGGTTACCGGAAGGATCAGTACTTGGGCCTCAGCTGTTCACAATATATATCAATGATTTGGATCCAGGGACCAAATGTAATATTTCCAAGTTCACGGATGATACAAAGCTAGGCAGGGATGTGTGTTATGAGGAAGATATAAAGCGGCTACAGGAGGATTTGGACAGACTTAGTGAGTGGGCAAGAACATGGCAGATGGAAGATAATGTGGAAAAATGTGAGGTTATGCACTTTGGTAGAAGGATTAGGTATGCAGAGTATTTCCTAAATGATAAGAGATGAGAAAATGTAGATGTACAAAGGGACCTGGGTGCCCTTGTGCATAAGTCACCTAAGGCTAACATGCAGGTGCAGCAAACTATTAGGAAGGCTAATGGAATGTTAGCCTTTATCGCAAGAGGATTTGAGAATGGAGTAGTGAAGTCTTGGATAGAAGCTTGGTTAGGCTGCGCCTGGAGTACTGTGTGCAGTTTTGGTCCACTCACCGCATAAAGGATATTATTGCCACAGAAGGAGTGCAACGAAGGTTCACCAGACTTTTTCCGGGGGTGGCTGCACTGTCTTTTGAAGAGAGATTGGGTAAACTGGGACTGTATTCTCTAGAGTTTCGAGGAATGAGAGGTGATCGCATTGAACCCTACAAAATACTTAAAGGAACAGACAGGGTTGATGCAGGTAAGATGTTTTCCCTGCAAGGGGAGCCTAGGACCAGGAGACACAATTTCAAAATAAGGGAGAAGCCACTTAGGACCGAGATGAGGAGAAATTTCTTTAATCAGAGGGTTTTGAATCTTTGGAATTCTCTACCCTAGGGGGCTGTGGGAGCTCAGTCACTGAGTGTGTTTAAGGTAGAAATTGATAGATTTCTGATTAGCATTAACGTGAAGGGTTATGGGGATAGTGTGGGTAAAGTCATTGAAGTGTTTGATCAGCCATGATTGTATTGAATGGCAGAGCAGGCCTGACGGGCTGAAAGGCCTTCTCCTGTTCCTAAGTTCCTAGGTTGATGATGGTAATGCTATTGAACTTAATGGGAAATGGTTCAATTCTGTCTCGCTCGAGATGGTCATTGCCTAGCACTTGTTACTAGGCACGAATGTTGCCTGTCGCTTAACAATGCAGTCCTGAAAGTTGTCCATGTTTTGCTGCCTGTGGCATGGACGGCTGAGTATATCAGGAGTTGCAAATGGATTGATGTGCAATCTTCAGTGAACATCCTCACTCTTGATCTTTTGACAGAGGGAAGGTCATTGATGAAGCAGCTGAAGATGGTTGGGCCTAGGACACTACCCTGAGGAACCCCTGCAGCGATGTCCTGGAGCTGAGATGATTGACCTCCAACAACCATCATCTTCCTTTGTGCTTGATAATCTACATCCCATGGAAAGAGTGGATACGTTGGTTGTCATCTTCCAAAATTCTGTAGATTCTGGAACAGTCCCGGCAGATTGGAGGGTGGCAAATGTAACCCCACTATTTAAAAAAGGAAGGAAAGAGAAAACAGCAAATTACAGGCTGGTTAGCCTAACATCAGTAGTAGGGAAAATGGCACAGTCTATTATAAAGGATATATTAACAGGATACTTAGAAAATATCAACAGGATTAGACAAAGCCAACATGGATTTATGAAAGGGAAACCATGTTTGACAAACCCACTGGGGTTTTTGAGGACACAATTAGCAGCATGGATAAGGGACAATCAGTGGCTGTGGTATATTTGGATTTTCAGAAAGCTTTTAATAAAGTCCCACATAACAGGTTAGTGTGTAAAATTAAAGAACATGGGATCGGGGGTAATATATTGGCCTGGATTGAGAATTGGTCAGCAGGCAGGAAGAAGGGAGTGGGAATAAACGGGTCTTTTTCGGAGTGGCAGGCAATGACTAGTGGGGTACTGCAGGGATCAGTGCTTGGGCCCCAGCTTTTCACAATATATATCAACGATTTGGATATGGGAGCCAAATGTACCATTTCCAAGATTCCTGATGACATGAAACTTGGTGGGAATGTGAACGATGAAGAGGATGTTAAGAGGCTTCAAGGCGATTAAGATGGGTTGAGTGAGTGGGCAAATACATACCAGTCAACGTGGATAAGTGTGAAGTTATCTACTTCGGCAGGGAAAACAGAATGATAAAGTGTGATAGCTGAGTGTTT
This sequence comes from Cetorhinus maximus, assembly GCF_964194155.1. Lineage (NCBI taxonomy): Eukaryota > Metazoa > Chordata > Chondrichthyes > Lamniformes > Cetorhinidae > Cetorhinus > Cetorhinus maximus. Next base: position 146,872,538 of record NC_135884.1, read on the forward strand.
ATTCCCTCCTGCTGTCTATCAGGCATCACGTGATGCTCTGTAGAGGCTCCGACCAGTGAGCTCTAAGTGCGGGCAATCCGGGGGAGGGTGGTGGTGGGGCTTCCTGATCAGAGTCCTGATCGAACATGCAGCACCTGAAAAGCACTCTGTAATAAATGTAGCTGTTTCTTGCTGAATCCTGCCTGCTCCGTTGAGTCATTACATTTGGTGACGAGGGTAAAATATCTCCGGCTCTGTGCCTTGCTCTGCTTCTATGAGTACATCGAATTTTAAGGGGAAAAAAAGACTACTTCCCAGTCATGCCACCCTCTGGCAGAATCGATCCTAATGATGCGACTATGGAAGGCTGGAGCCAGTATGTAGAGCGCTTCGGTTTTCATTTCATAGCGAATGAGATGACTGCAGAGGAAAAGCAGAAGGTCATCCTTTTGAGTGTATGTGGCAGTAGAACATACGATCTCATTCGCAGCCTGACAGCCCCGAGCACACCCAATTCTAAGTCCCATAATGAATTAGTGGACCTCGTGAAAACACACTTCCAGTCGAAGCCAACCATAATAATGCAGCGTTTTAAATTTAATTCCAGAGTTAGGGCCCAGGGAGAGTCCGTCACAATGTATATAGCAAATCTCAAGCAGCTGACAGAACACTGTGACTTTGGGGACACGTTAAATGATATTCTCCGGGTCCGATTAGTTTAGTGGAGTTCAGGACGACGCCATACAGCGCCATTTACTTTACCAAGGTCGACATCGACTTTAAGCGCTCCCTAGAAATTTCCCTTGCCATGGAAAGTGCTGCGAGAGACTTGCAGGCTTTACCAACACGTACAATATGGCACCATTCTTCATGTGGGGCGGGAACCTACCGCTGAGCGTGGCGTGAAAACCAGGCCCACAGCCTCGAAGTGAGATGCAATGTTTGCTGTTAGAAACACGAAAAGGCCCAGTGGAAGCACTTCAGCAGCGACCACACCTGTAAATTCAAGGAGGCAGACGCCATTACTGCCACAAGAGAGGTCACGTAGTAAGGCAATGCAGGGCAGAGTCGAAGCAGCCTGCAAAGCAGCAAATCAACATGAGTGAATTAAAAAATACAGCAGAACATGAAGTTGCTGACGCTGACATTTATTCCCTCTATAACGTCACTGCTGTGAAAACTGAACTGTCACACTCCAAGTTAATGAGATGCCACTAATAATGGAGGTGGATACGGGTGCCTCAACTACAGTGGGGAGAGAGCACGCTTTCAAATACCTTAATAAAGCTAGGCAGCCAATAAGCCTGGAGCAGAGAACCGCTAAATTAAGAACATGCACGGGAGAATCTATTCAGGTAGAGGGCTACACCACAGCACCAGTGTCTTACAGGCAACAGGCAGCCCAGCTGCCTGTGATAATAGTGAAAGGAGAAAGGGACCCAGTCTTTTAGAACGAGACTGGCTACAGAAGATCAAACTCGACTGGCCTGAGATATTTCACCTGAAAACAGGAGGAGTCCCTGAACTGCTAAGGAAATACAACATGGCTTTTCGGGATGAATTAAGGAAGCTAAAAGGCATGCATGCCAGGGTATATGTGGAAAGTCAGGCGACACCACGTTTCTTTAAGTGCCTTATGTGTTGAAGGAGAAGGCGGGTGCAGAATTGTGCCGGATAGAAAAGCTGAGGCATCATCGAACCTGTCCAATTCTCAGAACGGGCAGCACCCATAGTCCCAGTGGTTAAGCCTGACCAAACTATACACGTTTGTCGGGGCTATAAATTTTATTCATTGGATGTGAGCATCGCTGGCTATGACAGCATTTATTGCCCATCCCTAATTGTTATTGTTCAGAGGGCATGTAAGAACCAACCACACTCCTGTGGGCCAGACCAGGTAAGGACAGCACATTTCCTTTCCTCAAAGATATGAGTGAAGCAGATGGGTTTCTAAAACAATCGATAGTGGTTTCATTTTCATCATTAGACTTGTAATTCCAGACTTTCTTTTTTCAACTGAATTCAAATTCCACCATCCACCATGGCAAGATTCAAACCCGGGTACTGATAGTATTACCCTGGGTCTCTGGATTACTGTTGAAGAGTCATCTGGACTCAAAATGTTAACTGTGTTCCTCTCCGCAGATGCTGTCAGACCTGCTGAGTTTTTCCAGCTATTTTTGTTTTTGTTTCAGATTTCCAGCGTCCGCAGTATTTTGCTTTTATCTCTGGATTACTCGTTCAGCGACAATACCACTACACCATCACCTCCCACTGTAAATGAAGCAGCAAAACAAGACAAGTACGCCATTCCTAGGATAGACGACTTATATGCAAAACTGGCTGGAAGCAAGTCCTATACGCAATTGGATATGAGCCATGCCTACCAACAATTAGAACTGGATAGTGCATCGAGAGAATACGTGACTATTAACACACACGAGGGTCTTTATCAGTACATTCAACTACCCTTTGGAGTATTGCCTGCATGTGCTATCTTCCAGAGAACAATGGAGAGTCTTTTGCAAGGACTTCCCCGAGTGGTAGTTTACCTAGATGATGTTCTGATCACAGGGTTGTTGGCCAGGGGCTGCAGGGAAACTCCTGAGCAACTTTTGAACTGAAGTAACCTGAGCTCAGTCACTGGCCTAAGCAACTTTTGAAACCTGAGCTCGGTCACTGGCCTGAGCTGGCTGGAACCAGTTTGAATTAGCAAAGACAAAGGAAATGTGATGAGACACAAGTCCTTATTTAGAAAAGGAGTAATGAGGTTAATGCTACCTAAGTCTTGGAACAGAGCCAATGAGAAGATGCCACAGTCAAGGCAAGCAGGCCTAAACCAACGGGAGAGAGAGAGCACAGCTTGGAGAGATAAGATTTCAGAATAAGAATGAAGAATTTCAGGCGTGGAGCCAGCGAGAACTCCGGAGACCAACCATTGCAGAAGCGGAAGAACCTATGTCAGGTGCGTAGACCCTCAGTACGCAAACACCAAGTGTCACTACGTGCTGAGGTTCTACCTGTCCCCGGTGTTGCGAAGGATGGGTCTGGCCACGCTGCCGCGGAACGCTCCAAGTAGTTGGACCGTGCCGTACCACCTGTCCCTGGTGGAAAAATTTATGCAGAAAAACACCTTTGACCGCAAGTCCATCAGGCAGTGGTCAGCACGTAACGTCCTAGAGGCCCTGAGGGAAAAGGAGAGGGTGGACCCTGTGGGATGGTTCCCCGAGCAGACTGTCAAAGTCATTTGGCAGAATGCCTCATCGCCAGAACTTTCCAACAAGCACCAAGACGTAGCTTGGCTGGTGGTGAGAAAGGCCCTCCCCGTCAGATCCTTCCTACACGCCAGGAGGCTCACCCCCTCTGCACGTTGCCCTCGAGGTGGCTGTGGTGGGGAAGAGACCGTTGTTCACCTCCTTGTGGATTGTGCCTTTGCAAAGAAAGTCTGGAGAGAGATGCAGTGGTTGCTGTCGAGGTTCATCCCGAGCAGTTCTGTGACACAGGACTCTGTGCTCTACGGGCTGTTCCCAGGGACACACACCGAGACAAACATCAACTGCAGCTGGAGGATCATCAACTCGGTGAAAGAGGCGCTTTGGTCTGCCCGAAACTTGTTGGTCTTCCAGCACAAAGAGTTGTCCCCGACCGATTGTTGCGGACTGGCACAATCCAAAGTCCAGGACTACGTGCTGAGGGACGCACTAAAGCTTGGGGCAGCTGCCGCAAAGGCGCAATGGGGAAGGGTCGCTGTCTAAGACCTTTCTACCACAGCGCACCGAGAGACTGGGAACTGTTTAGAGCCCCTCGGGCTGTACAGATCAAAATGAAAGGCTGTAAATGATTGTAATATTGTTTGTACTGATGCACCTGGTGATACATCTTGTAAAAGTGTAACCTGGATTGTACCCTTGTAATGTTGTTTTTGAAATGGTTTGGAATGTGATTGAAGATATTTTATGAATAAAGTATATTTTTACAAAAAAAAACCTACGTCAGCAATGTAGAGACGCAAGAGAGAGAGAACGGAACGCCTGGCCAGCGACAGCTCTCCTTTTCAGGTATTAGCTTTTATATTCTGTGACCACTCAGGGAGTGTCAGGGAAACCTGGTGGGTGTGCGTTTAGATCCTAGTTTTGGGTATAGAACTGTATAACCTGCTGTAAACTGCATGTCTATATTTAAGCAGATGTATAAGCTATATGTAAATGATCTAACGATGTGAATAAAGTGAATTTAGAGTTAAGAGAGAATTGACTCTCCTCTTTGTACTAAGCCAACAACCGTTACTGGTGATCTCCGGCAACATATTTGGCGTCCCTGGGTGGGATCGAGGATAAATCTCTCCGTTGAGTCAGCGGGAGACTCGAGCCGAACCGAGTTGGCAAAGTACACAGAGAACAGGAGTTTGGGTTAATTCATAGCTATTAACATAAGATGACGAATCAAAGGGAATCTTCAAGCCCTGGGGACTTGGATTGTTTTGACTGGAAGGAGCTCCTCCAAAAATACGTATTAGGGAAGTGGCTGCAATACGGGGAGTATGTGGGTCACATTGTTGACAAGGGAAAACCCGCTGGGGAGGCCCTTTGGAGAATTGTGCAAACAAAGATCTCAGATAAGAAATTTTAAAAAGGTACAGAAGTCCATAGCGATCGGATGTTTATTTGAGGAATGGATAGAATGCCGACAGCAGGCTAGGAGGGAGAGAGACAGACTAGAGGAAGAGAATAAAAAACTCCATGAGGAGATAGCCCGCCTTAGTGAGAAGGTAACCGATTTAAAGGGACAGAGAAGTGCGGATTTGATGCACATGAACCAATGTCAGTTACAGTGCGAAAAATTGGCTAATGAAAAGAGTGAGAGAGAGGGAGAAGCCCAAGCAACTAAAGCTGAGGTGGAGGGATGGAAACAACAATGTAGTGATTTAAAAACTGCTACGAATGTGATTCACAGAGCAGCTCAGGAAAAGAGGAGCAGTACCGGTGAGCACACAAAGCGTCAGAAACTGATAGTGAGGCTGCAAGATCAGCTAGCCGCACAGAGGGGCACACTGTGTGCTTCCGCACCCGGAAGAGGTGAAGAAAACAGTCAAGGGGATATAGATTGGGATGATGCAGCAGGCGGGGCAGATAGATACAGTAGCGATGACAGGGAACCTCCACCAGAGGATCCACCGCCGACATATATTCCAGAGCCGGAAAAACCGTCTGCCCCAAAGGCCCCCCTTGTAACCACCAGAGCACAAGAAGGGGCACATGGCCAGGGGCAAGCCGGCCTGAATATGACATATTCCACCCAACTAGGGGTACAAGAACTGAGGGATATTGCGAAAGATATTGGGACGTGTGCGCCCGGGGATGATCCTAGGGAGTTGTTCCTAGCGGTCAGGCAACAGGGAGGGGTACACGGCTTAGACGATGCTGAGGAAAGAAAATTAATCATAATGTGCCTACACCCACATATACACTCCGCCCTACCGGAGGAACAAAAACTTGGTAGAAGCACAAATGAGGCCTGAAAGGACCAGATATTATCTGTCATGGGCGATAATAGAGGGGACCCAGTGGAGGCGCTAATGAAATGCTATCAAAGAAATGGTGAACACCCCACCGCATTTTCGGCTCGCATTTGGGGGTTGTTTCAAGGGGTCTATGGCACAGGCCTAGATAGGGATAATTTACAGCCGGAGGTTAGGAACCGATGGCTGAGAACGCTAGTGTCGCATGGCACTGAGGAGTTGAGGAAATCATTAGATCAGTTTGATCCCACTGATGACACACATACAGAGCCCTGGATAATCAGGAAGATGGTTAGAGTATGGGAAAGGGAAACACCAAAACTACCCAAGATATCCGTGGACAGAGCAATGCCTGTTAAGAATCAGGTGATAACTTGGAGAAATGAAGGGAGGGGACCTACTCAGAGGGAACCCCCTCCAGCTTATCAGACTGTGGGAAGAGGTAGAGGTAGAGGAAAAGGAAACTTCTCGGGAATGGGGAGAACTCAGGGCGAGGTGTCCAAATGCTATAACTGTGGCCAAGAGGGACACTTCACAAGGGACTGCCCGAACTCGGGACGAGAGAATGCAGGTCGGGGAGGAAACCAGAGCCTACCCATGGAAGGGCCGAATAGACCAAGTCCTCAGTGAGATATGATAGAAATATCACCGAGTTCCGGGTTGTACCCCGAAATGCAATGACGGTCTCAGGCCTCTCCGTTATGGGTGTGTGACATGCGGTGGGATGACATGGGGAGACCCCTAGTGAATGGTCAGGTTGGAGGCCACCCTATTACATTCCTTTGGGACACAGGGGGATCCCGAACCACCGTTAACACCACTCAGATCAATGACGTAGATTGGAAAATTCAAAACAAAATTATTCTAAGTGGATTCACAGGGCATTCACAAGTAGGATGTGTGAGTGTACCATTGGAAGTTGGTGTGGGAGACATAGTGATAGAGCATTCAGTGGTCCTTATAAAATTACCCAGAGAACAAGAACATATATTAGGGAGTGACTATATGGCCAAAGCGGGACTTTGCTTTGACCCTGTTAATTGTATGATTTGGCAAATGCCTTTGGGCGTGGGCAGTATAAATCACACACTCGTCCCGGTGGGGGAATATCAGGATAGGATATGCACGATCGGGGAAATGTGGATAGAACCAGGAGAAATGAGTGATGATCGGGAGGTACAACAAATTATTGCACAAAACTCAATAGTATTTGCCCGACATAAATACGATTGTGGGAAGGTAACCGGGAGTGTGTGTATACAAGGTCCAGACCCCAAACCACAAAAGCAGTACGGTTTCCCAAAACAAGCAGAAGAAGAGATAGGGAAGGCGATACAGAGTCTGCTGCAGCAAGGGATATTAAGACCAATAGCTTCTACTAACAACGCGCCTATTTGGCCGGTGAGGAAACCCTGGCTGGCGACTAACGATAGACTACAGAGAATTAAATAAAGTCACCCCGTTAACAGCCCCTACTATAGCAACTAGCCCAGAGACAGTAGTTCGACAAAATGAGCATGTGCAGTGGTTTACAGTTTTGGACATAACTAACGGTTTTTGGTCATTCCGCTGGAGAAAGAATGTCAATATAAATTCGCGTTTACTTTCCAAGGACAGCAATATACATGGACTGCCCTGCCGCAGGGATACCGCCCTGCCGCAGGGATTTCACCATTCCCCGTCCATATTTCACCAACGTCTGAGGGAAGGGTTAAAAGGATTCTCGAGGCCCGAATGTCTAGTGCAGTATGTAGATGACTTACTCCTACAAACTAAAACCAAAAAGGAACATTATCAACTGCTAAGTGAATTACTTGGGATTAAAGATTAAGCCTAAAAAAGTGCAGATCGTGAAACAAAAAGTTACTGACTTGGGAATGATTCTGACACTGGGGAAGAGGGACATTGACAAGCGAAGGGTAGAGACGGTTGGCAGACTCCCTGTTCCGCGGGATGTAAAAGGGTTAAGGTCCTTCTTAGGCTTGGTGGGATATTGCAGGGACCACATTGATGGATTCGCCACAAACTCGGCCCCGCTAATGGAATTATTAAAAAAGAATGTGGCCTGGGAATGGAAAACAGAACACACCCAGGCCATGACCGCTCTAAAGCAAGCACGAGCTGCCGCACCTGCTCTGAAAACCCCAAATCCAACTGAGCTGTTTTCAATGGAGGTGGTACCACAGACACCACCCTTTCGGCAGTTCTATTACAGGAGACACACGGGAAATTACCACCAGTAGCGTACGCCTCACGCATGCTGTCACCAGTAGAGCAGGAGTATACGATATGTGAAAAACACTTGCTAGCTGTCTATTGGGCAGTGCAGCATTTTACCTATATAGTGGGACTAAACCCACTTACAATATTAACAGAACACACCCCTGTACAGCTACTGTTAGGCGGAAGGATTAAGGATGGTTCAGTTAGCCAAAATAGAATCGCTAGATGGACATTGTTGCTGCAAGGGAGAAATATAACCGTAAAGGGGGTAAAAACTACCACTATGTTAGCAGACAACTTAGTTTATCAGGGAGAAAAATGTGAGTGTCAATTGATGACAGCAAATGACCCCAAGGGCCCATCTGTATCAAAAAAAAAAGGGAGGGAGTAAGACTGGGCCTGAAAGCAGAAAAACAAAGGAAACAGGAAAGGAAGAACCCTATTTTAAAACTTTTGTGGATGGCTCTTCATCAGTACAGGATGGGGGAAGGAGAACTGGCTGTGGGATATACATGGGGGCTGAACACGGACAGGAAAGATATAGTGTGGCTTTGAAATTACCTAAAACCATGAGTACGCAGGCAGCAGAATAGCAACCGTCCATATGTGGTTGGCCACCCGGAATACTTTCCGCCTAGATCAGTCATATACTCTGATAGCATGTATGTCTGTAATAGCCTCACAGAACATTTGCCGCTATGGGAAGCGAGAGGATTTGTCTTAGCGGATGGAAGGCCCCTTCCTTCGGCCCCGCTATTACGGTCCATCTTTGAAGAAGCACAGGGGAAAGGAATTGGGATCACAAAAGTGAAAGCTCATTCAAAACCATCTCCCGAAGGGAACAGGAAAGCTGATGAACTAGCCAAACGAGGTGCTGTAAGTGGACAGGAATGGCAGCCACCGATTGGGGAAATCGGGGGCCAGAGAGAGAAGCAGGTCAAAGTAATGGATTTAGCAGAGGAGCAAAAGAAAGACGGAGAATTGGAAAAAACTAATAGAAGGAGCAGAGTCAGACACATACAAAAGGCACAAGGGGGTCTATATTCAAGACGGAGTGGTTTTATGTGAGGGAAAATTTGTGGTGCCAGAGGGGGGACAAAACCAAATTATCCACTGGTACCATGACTTATGGGGACATAAAGGGACGGGAGAGCACCCTGGATCAGATAAAGGAGATGTGCTGGTGGCCCGGAATGAAAGGTGACGTGGAACACTATGTCAAGAATGGTTTGATCTGTGCACAACACAACCCCGATAGAAATATTAGGAAAGGGGCCCTCCGACATACTAGACCAGTAGAAGGGCCTTGGACTAATTTACAGATAGACTATGTAGGACCCCTTCCCCCCACTCCAGGAAGATACAAGTACATTCTAGTAATAGTGGATACTTTCAATAAATGGGTGGAAGCTTTTCCGCCCAGAACAAACGCAGCCAAAATTACTGTGAAAATTCTATTAGAAAAGGTGTTTACCCGTTGGGGTTTACCCCGAACATAGAATCAGATCAGGGAATACATTTTACAGCCCAAGTAATGCAAGACGTTATGACCCTTTTTGGGGTCAGACAGAGATTCCACATACCCTATAGACCACAGTCTAGTGGAATTGTGGAAAGAATGAATCGGACATTGAAAAACATGATAGCCAAAATGGTGCAGCAGCACAAGGCAACCTGGCAGGTCGTTCTGCCCTATGCGCTAATGATAATCAGGAATACCCTGGCTTCATCAACAGGCTACACTCCTTATAGACTCACGACAGGAAGGGACATGAGGGGAATGGAGGGGTTGGTAGGTTTGGATTTGTCCCAACCTGAGGTAGACCACATTATATCAGAAAAATGGGTACAACAGCTAGTAGAAACAGTAAAAGAAGCAAATTATGTAGCCACTCACCGCCAGGGAAAGAAGAAATAGCAAAGCAAGGCTTATTTCGATGCAAAAGCCAGCCCGATAGAGTTGAGCCCCGGACAAAGAGTAATGATTAGAATACACCAGCCCACCTCATTCTTGAGTCCAAAGTTTGCTGGCCCCTATGAGATAGTACATAAAGCTAGCCCATCTGTATATAAGATATTAACGACACCAGATAAGAATGGCTGGTATCACATTAATCAGCTAAAGTTAGTGGGAGAAAAACAAGATAGTCACCATTGGCATGTGCTGCTCGATGCTATCGATGTTCCGAATCCCGAAGGTCAAGGAGATCAAGAACAGGACCAGCTACAGATCAAAGAGGAGGTGATTGAAAACAAATTTGATACTGTCCATTCACATGCAAAGGCGAATCCAGGGAAAAAAACAAAAGAAAAATAAAACAAAGAGGGGGAATAAGTGGGTTAGAAGAAACGGACGGTTAGAATCTGAAACAAATTGGGGACATGATATGGACGGTCTGGCTCATTATAAGGAGAGACTGGACTTAAAAGAGTACTTAAAAGAAACTGTAAATAAGAACAGAAATTACACTTGTTCATTACAGGTCCAGCCTAAAATGAAGGGGATAATGCATTTTGTTGCTATCAGATTGACCATCATCAGAACTGCGGTTGAACCTGCCTCGGAGCCATCACAACGAAGGAACGTACCTGAAGCAGTGTCTACGGCGGAGGGATATCCCGAGACCAGGAACAACTTTGCTCTGCAGAATAAGACAGTCCGAACCAACAAAGGGAAAAAAGAGGACTTAATTTTGTATTATATGGGAATGGATGGGTTAACGTGCGCGGTAAAAACTTTGAGTATACCGGAGGGAGCGGGAGTACAGTTTTCATGCAACAAAGTTTTAGAGGTGGAATTGTCGGTAATCCCAGAGGGAAAAATCATCAGTCAATTTGTGGGTCCATTTATTGAGCGACCATCGGGGAGCGACAGTTGAGGTAAAATTATGGTCCACTGGGACCACACCTATGTGAATATTGACTGGGGTAGCGACTCATATCGGAGATATATTGATTGGGGAGGATATAAGCAGGCGTTTTAGAAAGGTTGGCTGGATCATCATCAATTGTCAGTACTTATGAAAATTGTTTATTGTCCATTCTGCCTGTTAACAGCCAGTCCTTTTTATAATACGCCCTTGTGGGACAAACATATTACATAGCCACAGCAGCTATGAACTATAACAAAGGATGGAAACAGTGCCCTCTGGAAGGACACAATGTGGCCATTAACAATGTGACCTTAGACCTGGCAATCGGTGGACAAGTTCTGCCTAAGCCAATAATGAGGATGGTAATAAATGAAAACCTCACAGTCCAACGTACCGATATAGACCAAGATCTGCGGAAATATATTCCTACCGAGCTACCAGCCTTTCCACACCGTACTGCAGATTGGACGCAAATAGCGGAGGAAGCCAATGAGATAATTCATTAATGGACTAAACATACTAAAATAATTAGAACTCATGCTGATAAAGCAGAGGAACTGCTACGGGACCCCGGGTTCTGGGATAAGTTTTGGAATTGGGGATTTAATGTTCAAATACATCCATGGGTCAGGATTTGATCACATGCTGCTGTAGTTGTGATCATATGTGCTTTAATACTTGTCACATTCAACATATATCAGCTTAGAAGGTGGAAAATTGCAATTTTGCACCGATTGAATGTTAGTGCTATGATGAAATAGAAGAAATGATTATCAATATAAGGACACTGTGAGAAGTATATTTTATATACGCTTCTCTTTTATATTTTTATATAACCATATGATATCGCGGATGTAACATGCCCATTGGGGGACAATGACAACCTCAGGAGTGGTACACAGAAAGGGAGAATACTGATCCTAAGATAAGTATCTTTGGATCAAAAGTGGGGAGACGTTGGCCAGGGGCTGCAGAGAAACTCCTGAGCAACCTTTGAACTGAAGTAACCTGAGCTCAGTCACTGGCCTGAGCTGGCTGGAACCAGTTTGAATTAGCAAAGACAAAGGAAATGTGATGAGACACAAGTCCTTATTTAGAAAAGGAGTAACGAGGTTAATGCTACCTAAGTCTTGGAACAGAGCCAATGAGAAGATGCCACAGATAAAGCAAGCAGGCCTAAACCAACGGGAGAGAGACAGATAAGATTTCAGAATAAGAATGAAGAATTTCGGGCGTGGAGCCAGCGAGAACTCCGGAGACTAACCATTGCAGAAGTGGAAGAACCTACGTCAGCAACGTAGAGATGCAAGAGAGAGAGAGAACGGAACGCCTGGCCAGGGTCAGCTCTCCTTTTCGGGTATTAGCTTTTACATTCTGTGACCACTCAGGGAGTGTCAGAGAAACCTGGTGGGTGTGCGTTTAGATCCTAGTTTTGGGTATAGAACTGTATAACCTGCTGTAAACTGCATGTCTATATTTAACCAGACGTATAAGCTATATGTAGATGATCTAACGATGTGAATAAAGCGAATTTAGAGTTAAGATAGAATTGACTCTTCTCCTCTTTGTACTAAGCCAACAACCGTTTCCAGTGACCTCAGGCAACAGGGTCAACCGAGTCCAAACACTTGGCCAACCTGGAGGAGGTGCTAAGAAGGTTCATGGAAGCCAGCATATTGCTAAAGATGAAAAAATGCACATTTCAAGCACCAGAAGTTATTAACCTGGATCACAGGGTTGACGCCATGAGTTTGCATCCGGTAGGAGAGAAAGTTCGGGCAATAAAAGATGCATCCTCACCATCCAATGTAACCGAACTCAAGTCCTTCCTGGGGATGATCAACTACTATAACTGCTTCTTGCCTAACTTATCAACTGTGTTGGCACCATTATACTTGTTGTTAAAAAAGAATCACCATTAGTCGTGGAATTCACAACAGGAATATACCTTTGTGAAAGTAAAGAAACTGTTGCATTCGTGTTTATTGGTACATTACGACCCATCAAAAGAGTTGGTATTAACATCTGTTGCCTCACCTTATAGTGTCGGAGCTGTGTTATCACATAGAATGGAAAATGGATGAGAAAGGCCCATTGGCTATGTCTCAAAAATCCTCTCCACAGCTGAGAAAGGTTATTCCCAGCTAGTAAAGGAAGGTTAAAAGCAAAAAACTGCAGATGCTGGAAATCCAAAACAAAAACAAAAAAACCTGGAAAAACTCAGCAGGTCTGGCAGCATCTGCGGAGAGGAATACAGTTAACGTTTCGAGTCCGAATGGCCCTTCAACAGGACTAAGTAAAACTAGAAGAGAGGTGAAATATAAGCTGGTTTAAAGGGGGGTGGGGGTGGGGGTGGGACAAGTAGAGCTGGATAGAGGGCCAGTGATAGGTGGAGATAACCAAAAGATATCACAGACAAAAGGACAAAGAGGTGTTGAAGGTGGTGATATTATCTAAGGAATGTGCTAATTAAGGGTAGAAAGCAGGACAAGCAAGGTATAGATAGCCCTAGTGGGGGTGGGGTGGGGTGAAGGAATCGAAAAAGGCTAAAAGGTAGAGATTTATTTGTCCTGCTTTCTACCCTTAATTAGCACATTCCTTAGATAATATCACCACCTTCAATACCTCTTTGTCCTTTTGTCTGTGACATCTTTTGGTTATCTCCACCTATCACTGGCCCTCTATCCAGCTCTACTTGTCCCACCCCCGCCCCTTAAACCAGCTTATATTTCACCTCTCTTCTATTTTTCCTTAGTTCTGTTGAAGGGTCATTCGGACTCGAAACGTTAACTGTGTCCCTCTCCGCAGATGCTGCCAGACCTGCTGAGTTTTTTTAGTAAAGGAAGGTTGATAGGTGATATTCGGAGATATCCACCAGTACCTACATGGATAACATTTCACCATTGTTTTAGACCATAAACCATTATTGGATTTATTCAGTGAGGATAAGGTCATTCCGCCAATAGCATCAGCAAGAATACAACGTTGGGCACTGACATTATCTGTGTATGAGTATACCTATATGTACCGCTCTGGCTTACATATTGCAAATGCGGATGCACTCAGTCGTCTCCCATTGCCAGATAGCATTGTACATGCTCCTGTTCCACAAGAAGTTGTGCTATTACTGAAATTCTTGGATTCTTTGTCTGTGTGTGTACAGCAAATTAGAGATTGGACGAACAGAGATCCAATATTGTCGAAAGTCAGAGACTTTGTTTTGCAAAGATAGTCAAATTCACCAGTATCTGATGATTTGGCACCATTCCATGCCAGATACACAGAGTTAACTGTCAAGGTGGAATTTTGGTGTGGGGATCAAGAGTTGCCGTCCTATCATAAGGTAAAGGCAAACTCTTGACAGAGCTTCACAGTGCACATCCAGGCATATTAAAGATGAAAATGCTTGTGCGAAGCTATGTCTGGTGGCCAGGCATTGACAGTGACATTGAAACCGTGGTCAAGCACTGTCTCCACTGTCAGCAACAACAAAAGTTGCCTGTTTCACCTCCCTAACATCTGTGGCAGTGGCCTGGTCAGCCCTGGGTTAGACTACATATTGATTATGTAGGACCATTCTTAGGTGCTTTTTTTTTTTGATTATAGATGCACATTCTAAATGATTGGATGTATACAAAGTCAAATCGCCAACATTGAGCGCAACTATCGAGAAGCTACGTCAGTGTTTTAGCATACATGGCCTACCTGAAATGGTTGTTTCTGATAACGGTACAGCCTCTACCAGCACAGAGTTTCAGAAATTCATGAATCTGAATGAAATCTACCATATAAAGACAGCCCCTTGGCATCCCTCATTGAAAGTTTTAGCCAAGAGAGCTGTACAAACTTTCAAATCTGGCTTGAAAAGGTTATCAGAAGGTACTCTCGAATCTTGACTTTCCCACTTTCTTCTCCGTTATCGTACACACCACATTCGACTATGGGTTCAACACCGTCTCAATTATTGATGAAATGCCGACTACGTTTACAGTTAAGCCTGGTATTTCCAAATTTAGAGGGGAAGGTAGAGCGGAATCAGAGTAATCAAAAATTTAACCTCGACGCACACAGCAAAGCTCACACATTCAGTGTAGGTGACACAGTATTTGTGCGAAATTTCAGAAGTGGACCTTGTTGGGCTCCTGGAGCCATTGTCTCAGAGAACGATCCATTATCTTTCCAAGTACAGGTGGAAGATAGAAAGGAACATAGAAGTATGTAGATTATATGCGTGCTAGAGAAACTTTCCAACAACCATTTATTCCGCCTGTGATTAATGTCGAACCGGGGAGTGGGGATTCCTGACAAGAGTCCTGATTGAGTATGTAGCACCTGAAAAGCTCTCTGTAATAAAGTTTAGCTGTTTCTTATTAAAACCTATCTGCTCTGTCGAGTCATTAAACAGAGTATTACTTAAATGGTGATAGCTGGGGAATGTTGATGTACAAAGGGACCTGGGTGTCCTTGTACACCAATCACTGAAAGCAAGCATGCAGGTGCAGCAAGAAGTTGAGAAGGCAAATGGTATGTTGGCCTTCATTGCAAGAGGACTTGAGTACAGGAGCAAGGGTGTCTTATTGCTGCTGTACAGGGCTTTGGTGAGACCACACCTGGAGTATTGTGTGCAGTTTTGGTCTCCTAAGGAAGGATATACTTGCCACAGAGAGAGTGCAGTGAAGGTTCACCAGACTGATTCCTGGGATGGCAGGATTGTTGTATGAGGAGAGATTGGGCCAACTGGGCCTGGACTCACTGGAGAGAGAAGCAAAGTTAATGTTTCAAGTCTGTATGACCCTTCTTCAGAGCTGGAGAAGGGTGATACAGACTTGAAGCCTTAACTCTGTTTCTCTCCTCACAGATGCTGTCAGACCTGCTGAGTTTTTCCAGCATTTTCTGTTTTTATTTCAGATTTCCAGCATCCGCATCTATATTCACTGGAGTTTAGAAGAATGAGAGGGGATCTCATTGAAATGTATAAACTTCTGACATGGCTGGACAGACTGGATGCAGGGATGATGTTTCCTATGGCTGGGGGGGTCTAGAACCAGGGGTCACAGTCCCAGGATACGGGGTAGGCCATTTAGGACTGAGATGAGGAGAAACTCCTTCGTTCAGAGGGTGGTGAACCTGTGGAATTCTCTACCACAGAGGCTGTGGAGACCAAGTCACTGAACATATTTAAGAAGGAAATAGATTTCTGAACTCTAAAGGCATCAAGGGGTATGGGGTGAGTGCGGGTGGATGGAGTTGAGGCAGAGGATCAATCATGATCATATTGAATGGCGGAGCAGGCTCGAAGAGCCGAATGACCTACTCCTGCTTCTATCTTCTATGTTTCTATTCCTCAATCACCATCAGTAAAGCTGGTTATCTGGTCATTTATCTCATTGTTGTTGGGAGCTTATCATGCACAGATTGGCTACTGCATTTCCTCAATTTTAACAGATGCTGCACTTTGAAAGTACTTCATTCTCTGCAAAGTGCTTTGGGACATCCCGAGGCCATGCACGGTGTGATATAAATGCAAGTTCTTTCTTTGAATCAGAACTGCTAATAATAGGACCCATTTAAAGCATTAAAAACTATCTTCCAATCAGATCGCGACGGAGCTGGAAATGCTTTTTTCACTGTAGAATCCTAGTTTGTTTTTTTACCCACAGCCCTGCTGCCACCTACTTGCCTTAGATGATCACTCATCTATCCATGTGGTCTACTTATTATTGTATCTATTTATTATCCTCCAGTGGAGAGTTTTCCCCAGATTCCCATTGACTTTAGTATTGACTCCTTGATGCCTCACTTGGGTCAAATAATGCCTTGATATCAAGGGCAGTGACTGTCATCTCATCTCTTCAATTCAGCTCTTTTGTCCATATTTAGAACAAAGCTAATGAGGGCTGGAGCTGAGTGGCCCTGGCGAGACACGAGCTTACCACCGGTAAGCAGATTATTGCTGAGTAAGTGCCACTTGATAGGATTGTCAACACTACCTTCCACCACTCTGCTGATCATTGACAGCAGACCGATGGGGTGGTAATTGGCCGGATTGGATTTGCCTTGCTTTTTGTGACAGGGTTATAGCCATGGTTTTTTCAGATTTTTATTTCTCACCCACTACAGTGGAACAGCTGCAGTGGAACATTGCAACTGCAGACACCTCAACTTGGAATAAATACACTTAGATACAAATGAGCCAACTCAAAGTTCAGGTGGCAGTGATTTTCAAACTGAAAGCCCTTTGAATAGGAGTCAAACACTTGACAACTTGCATTTATATAACACTCTTAACATAGACAAAAAAAGCTTCCAGTGCACTTCACAGACATACAATGGGAAAAAAAAACGGTTGCCAATTGAAAGCAAGATCTTAGGAGGTAATGGCCAAACATTCAATAAAATTGATGGTTTAACGAGAAAGACGAGAAAGAAATAGAAAGGTTAGGGAGGGACTTTCACAATGTGAGGCCTTGGCCATTGAAGCCAAGTTTGCCAGTGGGGTGAGGTGAAGGGAGAAAGAGGCGTACAAGAGTCTATTTGAAGAAGGACAAGGCCACCCACAGGCAAAGAGCTTAAACAATCCAAATAAAAAAAGAAAATTAAGCTCAGTGTACCTTTCGGATTACCTGCACGGAGGCTAAAGGCAGACACGGTTTTACCACAAAATCCCCTGTTAAGATTCATAGAAAAGGTTTTAATTAAGGATCTCAGACACATACTGAGTCACTTCCACCTTAGTGAATGCCTTTTCTTCAATAAATGGAAATTGAAACACAATCAAGCATTACCTATCCACACCTATTGGATTCCTGTTAACGAAACACTTCAGGTTTCTGAACTAATGCTAACTGAATGTCCTTTGTCCTAGTTCCAGTGTTTGGAATAATGGACAGATGAGGATATATTACAAAGGGGGCATGTAAGTCTTGAGTTGTTTATTTGGCTGTTATGTGCAGGAGTGGCACAGTGATGAATGAAAGCTCTCATCTAAAACTAACAAAGGGCCTCATATCCCACCATAATCTGTTACCAGTGATCTTTCATGACCGACAAAGCCTGCCATGCACATGCGGAGGAGGCTTGATGGTTTCACTCAGACCCAGTTGTGTGAGCAGATTACAATAATAAGTAGACCACAGGGGTAGATGAGCGATCATCCGAGGCAAGCAGGTGGCAGCAGGGCTGTGGGTAAAAAAAAAGACTGTGATTCTACAATGAAAAAAGCGTTTCACAGCTCGGTCGCTATCTGAAAGGAAGATAGTTTTTAATGCTTTAAGTGGGTCCTATTATCAGCAGTCCCGGTTCAAAGAAATAACTTGCATTTGTATCACACCCTGCGTGGCCTCGGGATGTCCCAAAGCACTTTACAGCGAATGAAATATTTTCGGAGTGTAGCCACTGTTAAAATTGAGGAAATGCAGGAGCCAATCTGTGCACAATAAATTCCCAACAACGATGAGATAAATGACCAGATAATCAGCTTTACTGATGATGATTGAGGGATAAATGTTGGCCAGGGATATTTCTCTTATGCTTCTTTGAATTAATGCCTTGAGATCTTTCCTGACCCCACCTGAGAGGGCAGACGAGGCCTTGGTTTAACCCGGTTCATCCGAAAGATGGATTTTTGCAGAGGGCGAATTGGATCTTGACTACACTGCCTGCAAGCGTGGCAGAGGCCAATTCAATGGAGGCCTTCAAAAGAGAATTGGGTCATCACCTGAAGACTAAAAATCGACAGGGCCTTAGGTGAATTAGGTGAATTGTTCTTTCAGTGGGCCGGCACAGGCACGATGGGCCGAATGGCCTCCTTCCGTTCTGCAATCATTCTACGGGCAGAATTTAACGCTGATCGTCTGGGTACGCGCGTGACCTGATTGGACGTGAAATCGTGTGAGTTGACGTCGGGCAAGCGTCCCGACGTCATCTCGCGCTGGCGCGGTATTGTGGCCGGTGGGCGCACGCAAATGTCGGAAGCACGCCCACTGACAATTAAGAGGGCAATTAAGCCCATTAACGGCGCAATTGTCTGCCATTTTACACGGCCCATCCAACCTTACGGTTGACAGTCGGGCGAATCGGCCAGGCGGCCTTTGCAGTTTGCAACAAACCTCATCCACGGGTGGGACGAGATTCCCGTGATGAAATAAAATATGAATAAATTTCCGTGGACAGCATTTTCATAAGCTAAAGTTTCAGGTGACTGATTATGATGCACGGACACTTTTTGTTTTCGGCTTTTGAAACCTTTATTTTTGCTGCGTCAGGCGTTCAGCTCCCTGAGGCAGCTCACTGCCTTCAGGGGGCTTCCTGTTAGCCATGGCCTGTGCCCGTGGTGACGCCATCGTCCGGCCTATTCCCGCCCCCCCCCGCCCCAGCAGCGCTGAGATTTTCGGCGCGGGTTTCACGCTGGCTGGCGGTCGGGGGGGCTGATTGCCGTTGGCAGTTCGGGTTTCCCGGCCGAATCTGAGCCCGCCGATCGCGCCCACCCGCCGACCTGAAAATTCAGGCTATGATTCGATGAATTCTGATACGATAGCCGTCCTTCAGCACTGGAGTGGCAGGAGCGATCAAGGCTTTAATCCAACAATGTCTGACTCAGAGGTATGGATTGTACTCACTGAGCCAAGGTTGGGAGAGCTCCCTGTTGTGTGGTTCTCCCTCTGACAGTATTTGTATGGGAAGTGGTTGGCTCCAACTCTGGATTTCTGCCCTGCACCAGCCCAAATTGCATTAGGAACGTCATGTGAAGCGATTCATAAACATGCATCCTATTACTCTTTGCCACAATGTGCTGAACCATCTGTGACTTGTGTCACTGCTCTGACTAATCGTTCTGTTTGTGATTAAACCACTGACTAATCTCCACTCACAACGCAATATGTAAATCCACCACTTGCTTGTCATTGGGAAATTCAGGTTAAGATGGAGCTAGGCTTGAGTCTGGGCTGATGGGACCGGTGAACCATGGTCTGGATAAATCCATTGTCTGCAGCAGCGAATGGGAGACAGGTCGTAAGATATTGTGAATGAGTGATTAGTTTCTGATATGAGAGTATGCACGTCGCAATTTTCCTTCAAAGATGTTAATGGGCTGAATTTTACCCTCCCCCACTGGTGGGTTTGCAGGTTGGGGGAGGGGGAGCCATAAAATCCCCCCGATGGCCTTCCCAGCGCCCTCCTGCCCACGCCGGCCTGTCCACAATTTCATGGTGGGATGGGAGAGGCCTAGGCTAACCCACCCGTCCCTGCACCAACTGAGGCCCTAAAGTGGGCAACCAGGCCTCAGTTTTCAGGCTGGCGGGAGGAGTACAGCAGTAGAGGGAAAGCCGAAACGTGACCTGTTCTGGCCTCGGCTGGGAAGGGGAGGGGGCACCTCCTTCAGCTTCTCAACTTCCTCCTTTCTACCTCCCGCCAAGGTCTGCCCCCATCACCCCTGGGTGCTCCCTCCCCCCCACCTTGACCTCACTGTCTAAACCCCCACCCCTCTCTCCCCACCCTCCCTTGGGCCTCACCTCCTCTCTCTACCATGAGACCATCAGCATTTACCTGGTCCTGGACTCTGGGGCTTAGAACCTGGGGACTGCTTGTAGTCCCAGTCGTGGCCACTGCGCTACTTGGTCTGCTGGGACTAATCAGTTTGGCCAGCAGCTTTCTGGGGTGGGATTTCCTCCCAAGTGAAGACCGAAGTCTGATCTCCAGCCAATTCCTTGGAGTGTTAAATGGCTGCAGCAGCCAGCGCCAGTGAGGGTGTGTGCCTTGCTGACTCTTTGGGTGGTGGGGTTGGAACCCCGCCCATCTGAAAAATCCTGCCCAATGTATTTACTACAGTATAGAATTAGCTGTGATTTACATTCTAAATTGCATACAACTGCATTATAAATCAGGTAGAAAGGAAGAACTTGCCTTTACGTAGCACCTCGCAGGACTTCAGGATCTTCCAAAGCACTATACAGTCAACTGAGTACTTTTGAAGTGTACTCATTGTTGTATTGCAGAGAAGGTTGCGTGACAACAGACGTCTGCCTTTCAAGTCAAAGAGTCACAGACTGATTGCAGCACTGCCCGGAAGTAACTCTAATCGCCAGAATGCAACGTGTAAGTGTCACAGTGACATATCTGCAATTCATTTGCGTTTTTCTTGTTTGAATGATGCAACCACATTGCAAATTACATTGCAGTGTCTATCAGAAACCGATAAAAACAGAAAGTGCTGGAAAAACTCAGCGGGTCTGACAGCATCTGTGGAGAGAAAGCAGAGTTAACGTTTCGAGTCCGTATGACTCTTCATCAGAACTGAAGAGAAATATAAATGTGGTGAAGTATAAGCTGTTTAAGGCGGGGGTTGGATAGAGGGCCAGTGGTAGGTGGAGGCAAAGGAGAGCTTGCAAAAGATGTAATAAACAAAAGGGATGTTGACAGTGGTGAGTTCCTCCAGCAATTTTTGTTTCTGTTTCAGATTTCCAGCATCCGCAGTATTTTGCTTTTATGCTAGAAACCGATAAAACACTGGTCTCATGGGGAGCTAAGGATGCAGGATTCAATGGGCATTAGGAGCCTCTGGCTCCGGCCCCATGAACAGCACTGTGATAATGACCTGATAATCTGTTTTTAGTGATGTTAATTTTTGGAGAATTATTTTTCTGGGCGCTGGGGAGAACTGCCCTGCTTTTCCTATTACAGCAGTGGCTGCTCTAGAAAAGTAATTCATTGGCTGTAAAATGCGTTGGGATATCCTGAGGTTGCAAAAGGCCCTACGTAATTGCAAGTATTTCTCACTTTCACCAATCCTTGTACTGGGCTGAAAATGGTAGGAGGTTGAATGCATAGTTCAAGAAAATCCCAACGAGTATTCTGCGCAGTATGACACCCACTAGTCTAAACGTAGGTGTTGAGTTTCTCAAAATTGTCCATTATACCTTTCCTTTTCCAAAAGTACCGATGCATTGGCTGGACTTGCAGTCAAGGCTAATGCCCTTTCCCTGATTTGAACCCAATCTTATCCAGGACCTCCCTCATCCTACGATCTACAGTCTGTTAACTTGCAAGCTTGGCCCCTTGTCCTGTCCTGTTTCATTGTTTCAGCTGATCGCTGAGTGTCGTTCTCAGCGAATCCCAAAAGAGGCATGAGCCCTAATTTATATTGTAATCTGCAGCTGATGAAGGGTTAATTGTTATTGCTACACTACATTAATTCATTTAGTTATTACATTTCCATGTGCTTACACCGCAGTATAAGTCCTGGGTTTATACAAATTTCACGTACTTTTTTGCTATTGTGTAATCAGTCATTTTTGGAGATGGTACTTTGAATCTACAAACCATTGCAATCTCCGTGAAGCAGCCTATTGCAACACAACCTAATTAGAACAGCATTGAAATAAAATAGGATTCTTTGAAGCGAATTGTAATTGTTAACAGGTTAGAAGTTACCAGTATCAGGAATAATTCTGGAAAATGAAGGCGATCCTTGTTGGAACATGCAGATGTATGGCTGTGTGATTAAGAAAAAAGGACTTACGTTTATATTCACAGTCTGAAGTTGACCCAAAACACTTTACCGCCAGTTGATTATTTTTGAAGTGTAGTCACTGTTGTAATATAGGAAACGCAGCAGTCAATTTCTGTAAGCTCCCACAGATGCAATGGGCATCTGGTTCACTAATGTCCTTTTAGGGAAGGAAATCTGCCATCCTTACCTGGTCTGGCCTACATGTGACTCCAGAACTACAGAAATGTGGTTGACTCTTAACTGGCCTCTGAAATGGCCTAGCAAGCCTCTCAGTTCAAGGGAAAATTAGGGATGGGCAATAAATGCCGGTCTTTCCAATGATGCCCACGGGCCATGAAAAAAATAAATATTAAAAAACCATGATGGACGCATCTTGAACCTTGGCTGCCCCAAGCCACCTGCAATGGTAGTTTCAAGAGCAGCATGACCGGGCCGATGCAATACTTCTGCTTTGCCTTCTAAAGTGTTGTTGAACGTGGGGCACCCGGCCCCCAGGATTAAATCATTCCTAGTCTCCCCCATCACCAAAGCACAGCCTTGTTGTCAATGTGCCTTTCAGTCTCCAAGCCTGCCTCAGCTTCGGAACAGTTCCATAGTTTGATTCGATGAGGTGGATAAACAAGAAAAGTATTATGAGAATTATTATGCTTTCATCACAAGCGCACCAGGGCACAGCCTACATCACGTCTTCAGACCAGGACTGCTCCAGGCGACAGATGGCCCAGAAAGTAAAGAAGACGGCAGCCCCCCCAAATTTAGTGACGCCTCTCCAGTGTGCCTGCTGGACACAGTGGAAGAGCCGTCGCCATGTCCTCTACCCCCGCTCTAGCCACAGGAGTTCCACCAGTGTCACCAATCCGCCCTGGGAGGCAGTGGCAGTGGCGGTCAGCACCACTGGTGCACAGAGGAGGTCAACCGTCCAGTGCAGGAAGAAGATGAATGCTCCCACCCGCTGGCATCAGTCAACCACGTCATCACACTGAACTCACACACTCACAAACCCATCACACATCTGCAGGGATCTCACACCTCAAGGGACAACACCACTAATTCTCACACACACCCTCACGTCTTCATCAGGCTCATGTCCTCGGGAGCTCGTGTCCTCACCCCGTCCATGGCTCCTCTCACCACATAAGCATTCCACACAGTGCCATGTGTCCTGCTCATACTGTCTCCATCTGTTTTCATTGCAGGGAAAGCTGGCTCACAACAGCAGAGAGAGGTCCCAGACTGGGAGGTGGAGTGGCCCACATTAGGCCTCTCACTCACTTTGAATGGTGAGGATGTGGACCATGCCTGCAGCGATGGTGAGGCCACAGGGGAACGCCCACGTGAGGATCCTGCACCCCATCATCCCTCTCTCAACCCAACTTTGAGGGCTCTCTCTCCTGCTTTTGACTCTGCTGCCACGCACTAATTATCTCTACTTTGGTTCGCAGGGAGCTCTGCCAAGCGACCTACACCCTCAGCCAGACAGTCCCGCAGTTTCATCCACGTCCTCACCTCCTCCATTGAAGAGCTGGAAATAAGCAGCCTGGAAGACCCGTCACAGTGCTTACCCACACCGTCCATCAGCGCAGGGACACACACCTCCATGGGACCTAGATCTAGAGCAGGCTCGGGCTCACAATCTGGTGGTCACCGCACAAACACGTGACCGCAGCAGGAGGAGGCAGGTTCAGCTGAGCTCCCCAGCATTCAGAGGACGGCTGGGGAAGAGGCATCTGTGGGGTCCGAGTCAGATGACGAGGCTCTGCGTTCGGCCTTCCAACTCACATGGAGAGACCGCAGAAGGCAGGGGAACATCACGCAGAACTGTGAAGCCCTCAACAGAGCGGTCCAAGAGTCGAAGGAGTGTGTCCACCTCTCCCTGATTAAGTGGTGCCCACATGTGTGCTTACGGAGGTCTCCATGAGAAGCATGGTGGACGCCATGGAGACCCTTGTCCAGCAGAACACAGAGATGCGCGCAGACCTGCACTCCATCGCGGTAGCCAACGGTAACTTCGTGCAGTGGCAAGATGAGAGGGAAATGCGGCACCTGGACATCCCTCCAGGTGCTCCCTCCCCACAAGGAGTCAGGCCGGGGCCCTCGGGCACCTGAAGGGAGGAGGAACAGCGTTTGGACACCCCTGGGTCATCCATTCAGGAATCTCAGAGGCTGTCCCCTCCCTCCGAGTCCCCTTTACCTGTGACCCCCTCAACCTCATCCTTGTTACCGCAGAGGGAGCAACTGGCAGACAGGAGGGCAACCAAAGCAAACTGGGGTGTCCAGGCCTCGGTTGTCCAGGGGACCCATGCCAAAGTCAGCAGAGGCTACAGGGCCAACCATGACACAGGCTGTCTCCAGCCCTGCTGCAGATGTCAGGGCAGCACCTAGAAGAAGTGGCAGGCTTAGAAAAGTTAAAAATTCTGATGACAGGTGGTCGCATGGGTGAACCCATTTTGTCACTTTACAGTCTGAAAATATATTCACTTTCACTGAATAATGCGTAATGTTGTCCTTCAGCTTCATTGACAGGTTTTGTGAGTCCACTCCCTGCATCGCCCCTGGCCCCCGCCCCCACCCCCTCCCCACTCCACCCTCACTAGCAGTTCAGCTGCACACAGCCGGGCCACAAGTGATTCTGGAGGGAGAAGTGTGTGTATGGCTGGGCCTTTCAGAGCCTTGTGCAAGCATATCTCACATGCATGCGGAACCTCCCTCCATCACACACATCTCACTGTCCTGAGCATGTTCAATGCTGCCTGCTGGGCTTCTCTTTCAGTTGTCCATCTGAGCCTGACCTGCATCTCCGCCCACCCACTGACTGCACTCCCATGCAGCACCTGTGCCCGTCCAACACGAGCCTCCGCTCACTTTCGATTTGAGAAAAATGGTCATAGTCAAGTTTCGCTAAGCTCCCTGTCCTTTCGTCTCCCTCAGTCACCCATGTCCTTTTGCAGACTCCCTCCTCTGGCCAGACTCCTTCCTCCACCCAGAATCCTCCCTCCCGTCGAACTCTTTCCTCCCCCCAGACTCCTTCCTCCTCCCAGACTACTTCTATCCCAAACTTCTTCCCCCTCCAAACTCCTTCCTCCACCCCACCCCCGCCAGACTCTTTCCTCTTCCCTGGGCTCTTTTCTCCCCCTGAGCTCCTTCCCCATCCCAAGCTCCTCCCCTTACACCTTCCTCCCCCTTACACCTACCTGCCCACTTGCCGCATTCTACCCATTACACCCTCCACCCCCGTTACACCCTCCTCCCCCTACCAACCTCACCCCCCTGATACCTACATCACCCCCGAATCACACCCACCCCTGACACCTTTATTTTCCCCCCCACCCAACCTCAACCCTCCCCCTATACATCTCCTTCTCCCACTCACAGCTGGACCTTCCTCTACCCCCCCCCCCCCCCCCCCCACCACCCCCCCCCCCCACCCCCCACTCGCCGATCATCCATAGCAGCCCATGGCCAAGGCTGTGATGTTCTGAAGCAGACACAAGACATCAATGGAGACCTCCCCCACCTTCCGTGAGCTGCTTGGCGATGGAGCCATGTCCATGAGAATCCACCCAGCATGCGATGCACGTGTTCCTCCAGGGTCCGGTAGCTGTAGGGCTCCAGCATCTTCTGCTCCTTGGATGTCCGCACTCTGAGCAAGGACCTAACGGTAAGTCCTGACATCTGTACGTCACATTGTCTAGACATGTCCTGGGCTGGCATGTTTTCCCGCCGACCTAACGGAAAATCTGGTGTGGGGGATAATTCCGGTTGGGCCTTACTTTGCATCCCATTAGCGGGATGCAAATTGGGTTCACACCTACGTCCAGTGGGATTGGCATTCTGCCATGGTGGACGCCATCGGATAATCCCGCCATGCTTTCACGCTGGCGTGAAACCGATTTTTAGCCTTCCCGCCATATTGCTATTGTCCCTTCCCTGCTCGCCATGACGCCCAATGCCAATGGGGCTGGAAAATTCCAGGCAATGAAACTAAGAGGTGGAGGCCAGAGTGAATTGTTATGTCGTGCACACAGCGACAATTTGCTTATTGCATTTGCAAGCGTTAGCTTGCTCGCTTTTGCACGTAAATGCGCCAAATGGAATGCTATGAATGGAAAAGCTAGCCCTTGACCCGAGTTTCTTGTTCTTGATGTTTATTAAGGCAGAGATGTGACTGTTCCTCGCTTGCCCTGGCAAGGAATAGCAGAGCACAAGATATTTCAAACACCTACCAGAGGTACCAGAAAGTATCTAAGTATTTCCTTCCAGAAAAAGCCAGCAACATTAAAAGGAAACTCTTCTTTGTTGCCAATAATTAAAGTAACCGAAAGCACAAGTGAGATGTTCAGTAGAGGTTATGCTACTTGGCTAGTGATCGAGAGAGCATGAGTTCGCATCTCACTTCAGCAGCTTGAATTCAGTAAAAGTGACCATAAAGCTGCTGGAAAGGAAATTTGCTGTCCCCACTTGGCCTGGTTTATATTTGGCTCCAGTCCCACACCAAAACTGAAGAGCCGTCTGAAGTGACTGAGCAAGACACTCTGTTGTATCAAGTCATGGGGGGCAACTTCATGGGCTGAAGGTGCTCTGGAGGAACCTAGACCACCTCAAGGCTCTCAGGGTTGGACAATAAATGCCAGAGATGCCCACATCACTGGACTGAGGTTTTAGAAAAAAAGGTGTGCAAGTGTAAAGTTGGAGTGTCCCGAGTGCAACAACAAGTTTGAGGAATTTCCCCGCTTAAATACAAGGCAAAAGGACTGAAAATCTTGGGAGGTGGTGGGTGGGGGGGGTCGGGGTGGGAGTATACGGTGGAAATTCGAACAATAAAGAGAAAATAGAGTTCAAGTGTTAGCTTGGCTCTAGGTCAGAAACCGCCACTATTGGACTTGAGCACAAAGTTGAGGCTGGCACTCCAAGGCATTGCTGAGGGAGCGCGGCATTGATGGTGGCACGATTCCGTAAGGGGGCAGTTTAAACTGAACTGACCACACAGGTGAAGATAGGGTGCTCTGTCCAGCATTGGTTCCCACGACCAAAAAGACATTGAAGTCAGTGCTATTTGTGGGATCTTGCTGTGTACAGAGTAGTTGCCGCTTTTGCCTACCTGGCATCTATTGCTTCAATTCATAGCATATAGAAAGCTTTTGCAGCTATTATTTGTTTTCGGAATATGTTGGATTTACGCCACACCCTGTAACGGTAGCTATTCAAGGAAGGAGGGAGAGAGGAAAATATGGAACTACAGGCCAGTTAACCTGGCATCAGTCATCAGGAAAATTCTGGAATCTATTATTCAGGAAGGCTTAACAAAATTATCATATAATCAGTATATGTAAGTTGATATGGTTTTATAAAAGGGAAATGGTGTTTGACGAATTTATTAGTTTTTTTTGAGGATGTAACTGGTGGAGAAAACAAAGGAGAGCTGGCAGATGTAGTATATTTCGATCCTTGATGGAGTATAATGTGGGGAGGTGTGAGGTTAGTTATTTTGATAAAAAAAAAGAGAAGAATATTATTTGAAGGAGGTAAAATTTTTAAATGTTGATGGTGGAGGCAAAGGAGAGATGGCAAACGATGTCATAAACAGAAGGTCAAAGAGTAGTTCACAGTGGTGGTACTGGCTAAAGGAGGTGCTAATGGTGACATTAAGAAAGCAAAATGCGATAATGGCCGGATCAGGGTAAGTGCACTCTTGAAAGTGACAGATGGCCCTAGTGGACGTGGGGTGGGGAGAGGGGACGGGGACGGGGACGGGGACGGGGACGGGGGGACGGGGTGGGGGGGTGGTGGTGGGGCGGGGGGAGGAAAGATCGAAAATAGGCTAAAAGCTGGGGATAAAACAATGAATGAAAATGGAAATAAATTTAAAAAATAATAATAATGAAAATAAGTGGAAAAAAAATAAAAAAAATAAAAATGAAAATGGAAAAAAGGGGGGATGAAAATGAGGGGTGAGGATGGCGGGAAGAGTTCATGATCTGAAGTTGTTGAGCTCAATGTTAAGTCCGGAAGGCTGTAAAGTGCCTAGTCGGAAGATGAGGTGCTGTTCCTCCAGTTTGCGTTGAGCTTCACTGGAACTTTGCAGCAGGCCAAGGACGGACACGTGGGCATGAGAGCAGGGTGGAGTGTTGAAATGGCAAGCGACAGGGAGGTCTGGGTCATGCTTGGCAAAAAGTCAGCATGCAGGTACAGTAAAAAATTGGGAAGGATTGGGCTTTATTGCAAGAGGACTGGAATACAAGGATAAGGAAGCCTTGCTATAATTGTTTCAGGCTTTGGTGAGACCATACCTAGAGTACAGCAGACAGTTATGGTCTCCATATCTAAGGAAGAAGTGGCACAGCAAAGGTTCACTGATTGGTTTCTGGGATGAGACACTGAGTAAATTGGGTTTATAGGCCTGGAGTTCAGAAGGGCCAGGGGTGATCTAATTGAAACAGACAACATTCTGACAGGGCTTGACAGGGTAAACGCTGACAGGTTGTTGCCCCAGGCTGGGGAATCTATAACACAGGCACACCGCCTCAAGATAAGGGGTCCTTGAGATAAGGAGAAATATCTTTACTCAGGGGGCTGTGAATCTTTGGAATTCTCGACCCAAGAGAGCTGTGGTTGCTCCATTATTGAATATATTTAAGGCTGAGATAGATAGATAGATGTTTGATTTATGAGGGAATCAAGGAATATGGGGGGGTTGGAGGGAAAGCGGAGCTGAGGCAGAAGATCAACCATGATTGTATTGAATGGCAGGATAAGCTTGAGGGGGTGAATGGTCTACTATTGCTCCTATTTCTTATGTTCTTATGTTCATTCTCTCGCCTCTGAGTCAGAAGGTTGAGGGCGGATGTAAAAGGTCTCAAGGCTTTATTTTGAAGAAAAGCAGGAGTGTGTTTCCCAGTGCCCTGGTCAACTTTCATTCCTCAAGCGACATTTCTAAAAACAGATTATCTGGTCATTACCACATTGCTGTTTGTGGGGTCTCGCTGCGGCGGGTTCCCTATATTACAACAGCGACTACAGTTCAGAAGTAATTCAATGACTGCAAAACACTTTGGGGTATCCTGTCATTTTGTAAGACGCTATAGGCCTTTCTTTCTTAAAAGCGCATTTGTCCTAAACAATCTACAATAATCCTGGCGGCTGTCCACTGCGACACTGGGTTGTCAACCGCAGTGGCACTGGGGCTGGACAGAGCACTTCCCAATATGATCACCCTACACACTGCAAGACAAGCTTCCTCACAGCGTCTGCCTGTTTATTTGCCAGCATCTCGTCCAGAGTGGATTCCCTGTTGAACTTTTAAGAGACGAAGTCACGTTGTCAGTGGTGGAAGCCTGTGAGCTTTTATCTCTCCCTCACTCCTGGTGCAAAAAGCACTTCCTAAACCTCGCCCCATAATCACAGCTCTGAGGATATAAGGCTGCATAATCGCAGGAAGGATTTGCCCAAATCACTATAATCACTCGCTTTACTCCCTGATAGTTGTCAGTTTTTTAACAATTGGGCCCGACGGCTTTGCATTCTCAGTCACACATTCACCGGCTCATTTTGTGTTTCCTAAACTAAAAGAGTGGTGCCTGGGGCTTCTTGACATTCTGTGGTCCCACAACTTGGCAGCTAACGGCTTTGAACACCCAATGGACATTGAAGGAAATCATCACAGCCAGACAGATTCTGTTATACAGGTTTTTACAAGCTTTGTTTAAAACTATTCAAAATGACAGCAAATGTTTGAGTGCAGCAGTGAGTTGTTAGACTTTCCTGTTCACCGAGCAAACACTGGGGAAAAAAACTACCGTGCTTTCACTTTTTGCTGAACCGAATCTTTCATGGAGGATGAGATGTGTGCTAAGCTCTCCTCGCAGTCACGCACTTGACCTGGATATATATTGGTTGTTTCTTAATTGTCACTGGATCAAATCCCCTGGAAGTCTCTACCTGACAGCGTTGCGGCAAGGAGCAGTTTAAACTGCAGCAAGTTAAGGGCACATCTCGAAAATGAATAATAACAGCAAAACATCCCAAAATTTCTTATGTGCTATGAATTGAAGCAATAGTTGCCATGGAGACAAAAGCGGCAGCCACTTTGCACACAGCAATACCCCACAAACAGCACTGACCACTTTTATTTGGTTGAGGGGGTCAATTCTGGACACTCTGTACATCTTCAAATAGCAACTCTATGGTCTGTTCAGCTTAAAATGTCCCCCACAGAATAGTACAAACTATCAATGCAGCACTCCCTCAGTCAACCTCAACTGTGTGCCCAAGTCCAATAAGCAGTGCTTGAAGCTATGAAATCTTCTGACCGAGAGGCAAGCCTTCTCTTCATCGTTTGGTCTCTGATTCCACTTCCTTACAAAGCCATCAAACAGTTGAGATTGGGAACTCAGTGTGGATAGGAATTTGTAAATGGAAGAGCACATGGTGACATGTTTTCTCACATTTAAGTGGCAGCTTGACTGGTTCTTGACTGGGGGAGGACTGCGTCACATAGAGGGTAAGGGACTTTAGAGTTAACATTCAGGGCCGTGTTATATCTTGTTCGGTTTCAATTACCTAAGGGGTTCAGAGAGAAATTTTCCAGAGCTTTTCTTCCCCTTCTTGACCCTGGGATTTCTCTCTGCCTTTTTCCCTCTCCCAGAAGGTGACATGTCTACAGTGCTCGGTACAAAGAGTCCAGCCACGATATTCCAGGCATCATGTGGCTGGAGACCGCTTAATGAGCCAGCTTCTATTTTATGTGTTATGCTTCTATATTTGTACATTTGACATCTCTGCATCAGTATAAAACTCAATGAGTTTCATATCATTTTTGGATGAGGTTATCAGAATGGAACACGCTGCCAAGTTCTTACACCACTTTAAATTTACCTTGAATATTAGTGTGACAAAAGCTGGTTGATTCAGACAGGATCTCAGCTTTCTACCATTTATAAGTGTGCTTTGTGTCTTAGATTCCAATTTGGCACACATACCTGGAGGTGAATAGTGCGGAAGATGAGCCAGATCCTAGCTTTTTTCTGCTTTGGTTATTTCTGTCACGGTTCAATAGCAATGGCCAAGTGCAAGTGACTGGAGTTGAAATAAAGAATAGCTGCTTGAGGTTAAACTCGATTAGATCATTCATGCTGATTTTTTTCTGTCAAATTCAATTTATCTTTCAATTTAAAACCAGAAACTTCCACTATTTTTTCCAATGCTCGGCTGTGATAGTAAGATTGTCAATTGTCCTACTTTTCCCAATTATAGAAACTCCTGTGACAGAGGAATGAGCCAGCTAGCTACCTGATGCTCAGTTTCTAATCTCTGATCAGCGAAAACTGTTGCTGCTCTTGTTACCTCTTGTCTAGGTTTTGCTTCCTGAAGTCTGCTCATTAGCACCACTTCCCCACCCCCCCACCAACCCCCGCAACATCATCTGCAAGAGAGGAAAATCAACAAGGTAGATAATTAAATAAGTATCTCTCCACACTGTGGTTGTCAAGAGCATTTGTGTTCCATCCCTTGCAACAGTGTACACTGGTAATTCAGCTCACTGGGCACTGGTATTCTAGCTCACGGTCCGTTGGTAATCCAGATCACTGTGCACTTGTAATGCAGCTCACTGTACACTGGCACTCCAACTCACTGTACACTGGCACTCCAGCTCACTGTACCTAGGTAATCCAGCCCACTGTACCTAGGTAATCCAGCTCACTGCATCCTGGCACTTCAGATTACTCCACAGTGGTGCCCCTGCTCAATGCACACTGTTGCTCCAGCTCACTGTGCAGTGGCACTCCAGCTCATTGTGCACTGGTAATCCAGCTCACTGTGCACTGGCACTCCAACTCACTGTGCACTGGCACTTCAGCTCACTGTGCAGTGGCACTCCAGCTCATTGTGCACTGGTAATCCAGCTCACTGTACACTGGCACTCCAACTCACTGCGCACTGGCACTTCAGCTCACTGTGCAATGGCGCTCCAGCTCATTGTGCACTGGCACTCCTGTCCACTGTACACTGGTAATCCAGCTCACTGTGCAGTGGCGCTCCAACTCACTGCGCACTGGCACTCCAGCTCACTGTGCAATGGTACACTAGCTCACTGTGCACTGGCACTCCAACTCACTGTGCAATGGTACACTAGCTCACTGTGCACTGGCACTCCAACTCACTGTGCAATGGTACACTAGCTCACTGTGCACTGGCACTCCAACTCACTGTGCAATGGTACACTAGCTCACTGTGCACTGGCACTCCAACTCACTGTACATTGGTAATCCAACTCATTGTGCACTCGCACTCCAGTGCACTGTACACTGGTAATCCAGCTCACTATACACTGATGTTTCCTCTCATTGAGTCACTGCACATTGCTGCTCAGATTCTCTGCACTACTGTACAATGGACAGATACGCTGACCAGTATGCTGAAGCAGCCTGACTGTCTCATCAACTGGCCATTTCAGGCTTCCTTTATCTCATTGCATTCTGATAGCATCTACCCACTGAGTGAGTGTATCTCAAATGAGCAAGGCTAAAAAACTGAGAGTTGCACGCTGCCCTCAATGAGTTAATCTTTAATGGCTTTTCCTGAATTCATCTTTGCGCTTTAAACCTATTTCTCCTTCAGCAGGACCTGCAATGAATTTGAGTTGCCTCGTTCTAAATCAAAGCCTGAGGCTGTTTTTTGTTGTTGTTTGGTAAATGGATTTGGTAGTATTTGTGCAATGGCACCTGAACTGCAGAGTTACTTTGTTGTGAAGGATGAATGTGGTCACTTTCAATTGTTGGAGACTTCATTACCTGGTGTGGGTTTTATAGACATAAATATATAGAAATAAATTAATCAATCCACATACTCTTCTGGGCATTGGTTGCAAGGACATTTTTTTTGTGACCTCTGCCAAAACCCACAGAAATGATGAAACCCATTAGATATGTCTGTTTTCTGTTATAGTCAGAAACCTGGAACAGGACGTTTTGACTGTACATTAAAAAAGGATCTGATTCTTGTTTAACCAATGTGCAAGATCAACTGACTAGGCAGTGCTTGTGAATGCAGTTGTATTTTCTAGAGAGCTGCTAGATTTTTAGCCTAGAGCGCACCACTGACTGGGTTGGCACCAAATGTACTCATTGTACACGGCAACTTGGTTAGGATTTTACGGGATGGTGGTGACCTGGGGAGTTGGGGGAAGCCTTGCCTTGGCTGCTCATGGAAGCCCAAGCTGCAGTATGTTTTCCTCAGGCAATCAACTGGGGCTTCTTCCCCTTTAAGGGAGGATGCCCATCGTTAGGGTGGGGATGGGGGGAGGGCGTTTCAGCTGGGGAAGCCGTTGTCATCGGTGGGACCCTCCATGGGCTACGGGGTGCCTGATCAGGAGGGCCCTCCCCTGATCCTGCAGAGAGGCTGCCAGGGTATACCCCGTGTGGTAAAGTGCCCACCCAGTTATGGTAAAATACGATTGGTGGTGGGAAGCAGCTTGTAAGTGGCCAATTAATGGCTTAAGGTTGGGAGGGGCATCAGCCCACCTACCCCACAGCTGGTAAAGTACCAGTGACAGTGGGAAGACGATGGGCACACCACCTCCCACAATGCCACCCAATTTTAAGCATCCCCCAACTCCCAGCATCTGCCTGGGACCCATAGAATCCTGACTGTGGTGCATCATGCAGTGGTCCTACTAAAGATGTTACCCAAGTCTTAAAAACGAATCCCCAGCTTCCTTTCCACCTCTCCTGTGGGTGCTGACTCACTCAATGGGTACAATTCGCTTGGATGCCCTCTGCCCATGTGTCTATTCCACATGTGTGATGGCAGAAGGTACATGTTGGAATGTTATTTGACCTTGTGGGGCAGCACAATCACTGAGCCTGATCTCGTGCTCGCCCCTCTATCCGAATGTGAATTTTTCAGCAGGGGAGTCATTGACCAGTGATCGGAATTGAGTGCCTTGACCTTGAATGAGGGTCTTCAGTTCCACGGAAGGACTACAGAAGCTGGAGTTTCTCTCACTGCAGAGGCGATCCGACCAAAATGTTCAAAATCATGAACTGTTTGATTGTCTTTAGAGGGGCAATCTGTTACAAATGGCAGAAAGATCAGTAATTAGAAGACACAGATTTAGGATAATTGGTGGAAAAAAAAATAGAAGGTAAGATGTGGAGAATTTCTTTATGTAGCGAGTTGTTGTGATCTTCTGCCTGAAAGGCTGGTAGAAGCAGATCCAACAGTAACTTTCAAAAGGGAATAGGAGAAATATTAGATGGGGAAATCTTCACTGGGCTATGGGGAAAGGGCAGGAGAGTGGGATTATTTGAAGAGCTCTAATGGCCCCCTTCAGTGATACCAGGATTCTATTGTTCAACAAAATTGCAAATGACATATAACTCAGAATTCAATCCCCGACCAGTTGATACATCTTCAGCTCAGGACATGCACAGTGTGTGATGAAGGTCCATTCCGTCTGGGCAAAACATCTGAATGAGGCTCATCCCCACCAGAGGGTCACCTGTAGCTCAAACATATTAACTCACCACAATATACAAGCAACAATGGCAAGAATTCAGCAGTGTCAGCTTACATAACAATCAGATCAGGGGTAAAGAATCCTTCTACTTCCCAAGTCACTTAACTCATCAATAACGGCTGAAATCCAAATGGTTGGGTTAAGAATATAGCAAAGATTGGAATTATGACGGCATGCTACTGAGCTTCTAGACTCACCTTTGGGCCTAGTGCTAGAAGCATACCAGGAGGACAGGGTGGAAAATTATGGCCACTCATACTCTGGCTGGCCTCCGATAACCTACCCTCTGTAAACATGAGGTCATCCAAAATTCTGCTGCCCCTTGCCTTGACTCCCAAGCAAGTCCTGTTCCCCTAGCATCCCTGTGCTCACTGACTTAGATTGGGCAAACTTCTTGATTTTAAAATCCTCATCCTTGTTTACAAATCCCTCCATGGCCTTTCCCTTCCTTATTTCTGTAATCTCTTCCAAGCCCACAACCCCTAAGGTATCTGCGCTCCTCTAATTCTGGCTTCTTGTGCATTCCCAATCATAATGACTCCACAATCGGTGGCCGGCCTTCAGTTGGCTTGGCCACAACTTCTAGAATTCCCTCCCTAAACCTCTCTGCCTCCCTGCCTCATTTTCCTCCATTAAGACATTTCTTAAAGTCTACCTCTTTGACCAAGCTTTTGGTCATCTGACCTAATATCTCCTATGTGGCTCAGTGTGACACTTTGTTTTATAATGCTGCTGTGCAGCGCCTTGGGACGTTTCATGATGTTAAAGGTGCTATGCAAATATAAGTTGTTGTTGTCTTTGCTGGGCTGGTGTGATAACTAAAGAGATGCAACCCAAGTAAAGCTGTGAGCCTGCACATGGGGAAAGTTATCTTTTTGCCAAAATGTTTAAAGGTATAAATGTTTCCATTGTATATTTTGGACATTAGGGACACAAAAACAACAGGCAAAATCAACAGGTGAGCAAAGTTAATGTTGAATCAGGGAATAGGAACGAATGTGTAAATTGGCTATGTTCCCACTGGAAATGTGAAGTTTGACAGCTGATTGTGTTTTTGAGGTTTAAAGGGATTTAATAAGTGTTTCGTTTTACCTTGAGTAGTGGAACCAGAGGACATAGCCAATGACTGGTTGAAGGGGTCAGCGGGGGATGGGGGCGGTGGGTAATTTCAAAACTCATCTGCGGAATTAATATTTCATTGAGTGAGTGGTCAACCTATGGAACAGCCTTCCTGGGTTAATTTTTAAAAATTCATTCATGGGATGTGGGCGTCGCTGGCTAGGCCAGCATTTATTGCCCATCCCTAATTGCCCTTGTTCAGAAGGTATTTTCAGAGTCAATCGCATTGTTGTGGGCCTGGAGTCACATGTAGGTCAGACTGGGTAAGGACAGCAGATTTCCTTCCCTAAAGGACATTAGTGAACCAGTTGGGTTTATTTTTCCACAACAATCGGCAATGGTCATCATCAGACTTTTAATTCCAGACTTTTTACTGAATTCAAATTCCAACACATGCTGTGGTGGGATTCGAACCTAGGTCCCCAGAGTATTACCCTGGGTCTCTGGAATGCCAGTATGCCACCTCCTCCCCCTAATGCTTGCAGCAGTTGGTGTCGATTCACTCAAATGCATTTTGGGACACAGTGCATGAGTAATTTGAGACATGACCTGCCTTACAGCACAAGTTTGGTCCCAGCTGGACGGTCATGTCCAGTCTGGGATGCCACTCTTCAGCAAGGCTCTGAAGGCTTCGGAGAGGGTACATAGGAAACTTACCAAAATAGTTCCAGGGTTGAGGGATTACAGTGAAATGGACAGAACTGCGGTTGTTCTCCTTGGAGTGGAGAAGGCTAAGAAACGATTCGACAGAGGTGTTTAAAATCATGACCCAGTTAGATAGAGTAAATAAAGAGAAACTTTTTCTCACAGCTGATGGGTTGATAGCAGCAGGGCAGAGATTGAAGCTGATGGGCAAAAGAACCCAGGACGACAGGAGGAAAAGCTTTTTTTAAGAAACGAGTGCTGGGATTTGGAATCCACTGCCTGATAGGACGATGGGCTCGGATTCAACATCTCTGAAAGGAAATTGGGTAAAAAAATTGCTGGAGTGCGAGGCAAGAACGGGGTTGTGGGATCAACTACATTGCTCCTCAAAAGAGCTGGTGTCCTTGATGGGCCGAATGGCCTCCTGTGATGTACTGTTCTATGATTCTGATTCTATGGCAAGTGTTTGGAAAGTTGGGACGAGCAGGGACTTTGGACCTATGGTCCCCAAAGTCCTCTATCATTAGGGTTTTCCTTGAATCATCTCTGTGTCTGCTGTAGACTAGATAGCATTTATAGCACATCCCATGGATGAATTTTAAAAAAGCCGTTCAACTCAACAGGCCCACGCTCCACACAAATTTCTTCCAACTGATGGGTAAGAATTACTGGAAAATGCCAAACCAAAGGTGATAAAAGAGTATGATTGGGCCAGCAATCATGTACTATCCATACCATTAAGGAAGGTTAAAAGAAGATAGGATTAGATATTTTGGTACAAGATGAGGATGAGGAAGCAGACCATCTAACAAGATAGATGTTGGGAGGAACCCTTGTGAATAAAAGAGATTGACCACCACATTGTTCCCAGTGCTGTGTAACCCAATCACAGGCTGTATGTACCTAAACTATTAAAGTTCATGGAATCATTAAACTGAAAATTTTATTAAGAATTGTGTGACAAACTGAAAAGCAAAGGGGTGTTGTGAGAAAAAAATAAGTTTGTTTGAAACTCATATATTCTATTCTTATTGAGACTTATTAATTTATTTGCTCACTTATTAAGACTGTGAGCTTCAGGGGGAATTAGTTTACAATATCCAATTTAATCACAACCACAGCACAAACTATGGCACCTCTGTCAGTGCAGCATTGAGGAGTCAATCTGAGGATTTAATTCTCCAGAGGGGGGCTTCAAGCCACAACCTTTTGACTTAGAGGTGACACCTTATTCATAATTGCAGTTTGATCTGGTTTGTATCATTGTGCTGACTGGCTCAAACCCTCAGTTGCATTTCTTTTAGTCCAATGAGTTATTTAGGTAGAAGAATGGGTCCCCTGGAATTACAATGGTCAGAACATACTGTAGAAGTAATGGTTAGGCTGTCACTGCTCATCGTTATGTGTTGCGCAAGTTGGTCAACAACTTCTGACGAGTGGTTGAAGGTGACCATTTGGAAGTTGTTATGTGATTTGCGCCACTCCACTATCAGCTTTACTGAATCAGTATTTTGCGTCCCAACTTACTGTTCAAATAAATTGAACATCTCAAAGTTCCTGTACTGGCATTCCAGCTAGGGACTAAACTTTCCACAAAACATCACAGCCTGTCCATTCCAGTGTAAGTATCCTTTTGCAGCACAGTATGTCTTAATTATGCCATTGACATTGAAAATGAACTTTTATACATGTGGGGTCTCATTCCACCAGCTTTTAATTGTTGTTGGAGGTTGAAAAAGAAATTATTTTTAACTTTTATTTCCTTCCTGTCTCTTTTTATGTCTCTGTGATACAATTTTCCTTTCTTTTAACCTCCTGTGCCTGATTTGCTGTTGAATTAACAATTCTAACAGACACTCTTTGATTCAAACTCTGGGCTGTTTCATCACCATTCTTCAATTTGATTGATTAAGGAGCTACAAGTTACTTGCCCTGTTCACACAGGTCCTGGAAAAATTTTAGGAGGTTCTGTGCTGTTTGTATCTCTAACTTCCAGCAACTGCTACTGCCAATAATGCTCAAGGGAAGTATACAGGCAAAGGCAACTCTAACGAATAGCCTGCAGCATTTGTTTGCTGCT
Organism: Cetorhinus maximus; assembly: GCF_964194155.1. Taxonomy (NCBI): domain Eukaryota; kingdom Metazoa; phylum Chordata; class Chondrichthyes; order Lamniformes; family Cetorhinidae; genus Cetorhinus; species Cetorhinus maximus. Next base: position 146,910,998 of record NC_135884.1, read on the forward strand.
TTCTGTAAATTATGGTCCATTATCCCATTGGTAGCACCTTGCGGGTTAATACAAAAAGCAAGCAAATTGAGACAGAATTTTTCTGAAGCTTTCTTTTGGTTTCAAGCCAAAGAAATATCACTTGTCAGCACTCTTTGCGACTTGATTTTGAAACTCCTGTATTTATTGTTTTCTTTTTGCTTCATTTAGGAATTTGTGAGCCTATTTGTTCTGCGAATGTGTTTCTACATATTAATGATGAAAACCGGACTGTAGCTGAAGCCATCCTGCCTGACACAACAAGACAAGCTATTAGCAGAGCCTCTGGGTCCTTGCTTCAAGCGAGTTATTTTTCTTCTATTTCTGTCTTTCAAGCCCACAGGAGCGAAACTCAGTGATCATTAGATGAACAGCATTAAATGCTTTCTGCTACTGAAGCGTTGCAGCTTGCCGTAAACAAGTGGGAGTGGCGGAGGGGATGGGCGGTGGAGGTGAGGGAGGGGTGATGTTGGTGGAGGTGAGGGAGGGGTGATGTTGGTGTCATGAGTTGGTCCATGGAAACCTGCAGTCAACCATCCCAAGTTCCTCCAGAAACAAACGTTCGGTGGGATGACAAGCAAAGGAAGGTTTGCTTCATGGGAAACGTCAGCCTTCGCAAAGCCTTTCTGGAGGCAGTAATTCAAAACCCTGCTATTAAAGATTTACAGCTGAAATAATTCTTCATTCCAGAAAAGAGAAGCCACTGAATGCTCTGGACTAGGCCTGAATGCAAAGCGATGTGGGAACTTTGCACAAAAGCATATGGCACCCCATTTCTAGAAGTCGTTAAGCCTCTGTGACCTCAACTTTGCATCCAAGTTACTGCTCACTTTGGTTTGGCACAAGTTGGCACAAGATTTCCTCAGCAATGCATTGGATTGAGCAATGATTCCCACAGTATCTTACTCACAGCTTTGAAACTCGTAAAACAAACAGGCTCAGCAACAAAAAAGCCAACAGATGCAACTGATTTCCTGTTAAGTAGCAAAGAACTGAAGAGTGACAGAATGAAATTTAAACCATGTCCATTGCCCAGTCTTGCCTACGTTAAGAACACTATCTAACAAAGTCCAACTTTCCTCCTTTGGACAACTTTGATCCAGATTTTGTGGTTGGAACAATGGTGAAACTGTCAGTTTTTGTTGTCATTAGAGCTGTGAAATTGATAGCAATGTTAAGTGCCCAGGCATGCGCAGAATGTTTTTTTTTATTCTTTCAAGGAATGTGAGTGCCACTGGAAAGACAAGCATTTGTTGCCCATCCCTATTGCCCTCAAACTGAGTGACTTGTGAGGCTGTTTCAGAGGGCACTTTTAAGAGTCAACCACATTGCTGTGGGTCTGGAGTCACATCGAGACCAGAGCATATAAGGATGGTAAATTTCTTTCCTGAAGGGGATTAGCGAACCAGGTGGGTTTTTAAAACAACCCAAGGCAGTTTCATGGTCACCATCACTGAAACTAGTTTTACATTCTGGATTTATTATTCAGATTTAAATTCTACCTGCTGCCATGGGGAGGACTTGGGCCCCTACACCCAGAGCCCCTAGCTTATAAGTTAAGTGACATTACCACTACACCACCAGAAGCTGACTCCTACTCTACCACATCTTGTGCTGTTTAAGTTCACACAGATGGAAATCTATTGAAACCACTTGAATTGATGTGAAATGGTGCTTTTACATGATTGATCTCACTGTAAAAATCCTTTAAAAAGTTACACTTTGTTTCTGTTTAACAGCATCTTAAGTTTATAATTACTCCGGACAAGCTCTCTGGCCTTGAAAAAGTTAAACCTTGATGAACATACGAACATACAAATATACAAAATAGGAGCAGGAGTAGGCTATTTGGCCCCTCAAGCCTGCTCCACCATTCAATAAGATCATGGCTAATCCGCTTGTGTTTCAAATTCTACATTCCCATCTATCCCTGATAAATTTTGATTGCCTAACAAGAAGCTATCTACATTTGCCTTAAAACTATTCAATGACCCTGCATTCACCACCTTCTGAGTCAGAGAGCTCCAAAGTCGCACAAACTTCTAAGAGAAGAAATGTCTCCTCATCTCTCTCCTAAAAGGGCAACCCCTAATTTTAAAACAGCGGCCCCTAGTTCTGGACTCAACCACAAGAAGAAATATCCTTTCCACATCCACCTTGTCGAGACCATTCAGGGTCTTATATACTTCAATCAGGTAACCCCTCATTCTTCTAAACCCCAGTGGAAGCAAGCCCAGCTTAACCAACCTTTCCTCAAAAGATAACCCACTCATTCCAGGTATCAGACTAGTCAACCTCCTCTGAACCATCTATGACACATTTACATCCTTTCCTAAATAAAGAGACCAAAACTGCACACATTATTCAGGATGTGGCCTCACCAATGCCTCGTATAACTGAAGCATAACAATCTTACTTTTATGTTCAATTACTCTCATAATAAAGGATAGCATTCCATTATCCTTCTTAATTACTTTCTCTACATGCATACTAACTTTTTGTGACTCATGCACTAGGATACCTAGATCCCTCTGCACCCTGGAATTCTGCAGTCGTTCTCCATTTAATACTCTGCTTTTTTATCCTTCCAGCCAAAGTGAACAGCTTCACATTTTCCCACATTATACTCCTTCTGCCAGACTTTTGCCCATTCACTCAACCTGTCTATATCCGTCTGCAACCTCCTTATGTCCTCTTAACAACATACTTTCCTACCTATCTTTGTGCCATCAGCAAATTTAACTACCATGCCTTCGCTCTGCTCATCTAAGTCCTTAGATGAATTGTAAAAAATTGAGGCACCAACATAGACCCCTGCGGGACTCCACTCGTCACATCCTGCCAACCAGAAAAAGATCCATTTATGCATACTCTCTGTTTTCTGCCAGGCAGTCAATCTACTATCCATGCTAATATGTTACCCCCTACACCATGAGCTTTTATTTTCCACAATAACCTATGATGTGGCACCTTAACAAATACCTTCTGGAAATCCAAGCACAGTATGTCTACAGGCTCCCCTTTATCCACAGCTTATGTTACTCCTTCAAAGAATTCCAATAAATTAGTTAAACATGGTTTGCCTTTCACAAAAACCATGATGACTCTTCTTGATTACCTTGAGTTTTTCTAAGTGCCCAGCGATAACCTCCTTAATGATTCATTTTAATACCTTCCCCTTGATAGACGCCAAACTAATTGGCCTATAGTTTCCTATTTTCTGCCTCCCTACCTTCTTGAATAGAGGAGTTATATTTGCTACTTTCCAGCCTGATGGAACCTTTCCTGAATCAAATTAACACCAACGCATTCCCTACCTTATTAGCCACTTCTTTTAAGACCCTAGGGTGAAGTCCATCAGGACCCAATGGCTTGAATGAGGGGTAACTTTGTGTTTGACAGCATATTAAGTTTATAATTACTTGGAACAAACTCCCGGGCTCTGAATAAATGATTTTATAATTATAGGATGTCATATTTCACCATTAGGCTAAAAGCTCCCTAGGTTTTAAAATATTTTTTTAAAGTTTGCTTATTATTTTTCAGCTTCTGCTTTAATCCTAGCTATATGTCTTAACCTGTTAGGAGAGTGGTGGCCTTGGTAAATAGGACCTGGTAAGCATTCCTTCTGTCCTTAATATTCTCTAAACTAGAGGGAGTAAAAGTAAAGGGAGTAATTTAAGGTAAGTCATGGCCGGGCAGCTCAGTCAAGTGGAATGTTCCTCCTGAGCAAAGTGGGAAGTCAGGGACACTTCCAGGATGGCCAGGTATGCCTGAAGTGTCTCCGGCGGCAGCTACTTGAAATCTATATTTTGGAGCTGGAGCTGCACCTGGAGTCACTGTGGAGCAAGGATAAAATCTTCATGGACAGCGCGGACAGGGAGGTGGTCACACCACAGGTAAATAGTGCACAGGCATAATGGGGATTGGTGACCACCAAACAGAGTAAAAGCACTAGGCAGGTAGTGCAAGAGTCCCCTGGTCCATCTCTCTCTCCAACAGATTTTCTGATTTGGATACTGCAGTGGAAAATGGCTTCTCAAGGGAATGCAGCAAGAGCCAAGGCTGTGGCACCACGAGTAGCTCAGCTGCACAGAGTGGGAGGGGGTGTGGGGGTGGTGGTGGCAGAGAAAAGGGCGGGAGAGCAATAGCGATAATAGTGATAGGGGATCCTATCTTAAGGAGAACAGTTATATGTTTTGGGACCGCACATGTGACACCAGGATGCTATGTACCCTCCCTTGTGCCAGGGTAAAGGATGTCACTGAGCAGCTGCAGGTCATTCTGAAGGGGGAGGGTGAACAGCCAGAGGTTGTGAGCTATATCGGTACCAAAGACATAGGTAAAAATAGGAATAATGTCCTGAAAGCAGAATATAGGGAGTTAGGATATAAATTAAAAAGCAGGACCTCAAAGGTAGTAATCTCAGGATTACTCCCAGTGCCCACGTGCTAGCGAGATCAGGAATAGGAGAATAGCCAGATGAATGTGTTGCTATTTACCAAGGCTACTGCTCTCCTAACAGGTTAAGACATATAGCTAGGATTAAAGCAGAAGCTGAAATATAATAAACAAACTTTAAAAATATATTTTAAACCGAGGGAGCTTTTAGCATAATGGTGAAATATGACATCCTACAATTATAAAATCATTTACTCAGAGCCCGGGAGTTTGTACTGAGTAATTATAAACTTAATATGCTGTCAAATACAAAGTTATCCCTCATTCAAGCCATTGGGTCCTGATGGACTTCACCCTCGGGTCTTAAAAGAAGTGGCTAATGAGGTAGGGAATGCATTGGTGTTAATTTGATTCAGGAAAGGTTCCATCAGGCTGGAAAGTAGCAAATATAACTCCTCTATTCAAGAAGGTAGGGAGGTTGGAAGGAGGGGTTAAGATTCCTGAGGCATTGGGACCGATTCTGGAGAAGATGGGACCTATACAAACTGGACGGGTTGCACCCCAGCAGGACCCCGGGATATCCTCGCAGGGGTATTCACTCGTACTGTGGGGGAGGTTTAAACTAGATTGGCAGGGGGATGGGAACCTGAGCGGGAAGGTACAAGAGAGGGAAACAAAGATAGAAATTAAAGACAGAAAAGTAGGAAGCAAAAGTGGAAGGCAGGGGAAACAGGGGCTAGCAGCAAATAGGGCCATAGTACAAAAAGAGATGTGTAAAAATGTTAAAAAGACAAGTCTAACGACACTATCTGAATGCATGGAGCATTTGCAATAAGGTAGAGGAATTGAAACTACAAACAGATGTAAATGGGTGCGATACGATTGCGATTACGGAGACATGGCTGCAGGGTGGCCAAGGCTGGGAACTGAATATCCAAGGGTACTCGATGTTTAGGATGGACAGGCAAAAAGGAAAAGGAGGTGGGGTGGGGTGGCATTGTTAGTGAAGGATGAAATCAGTGTGATCGTGAGAGAGGATATTGGCTCAGGAAATCTAGAGGTAGAAATAGCTTGGGTGGAGCTAAGAAGCAACAAGGGGCAGAAAGCATTAGTGGGAGTTGTCTATAGGCCTCCAAACAGTAGTGATAAGGTAGGAGACGGGATTAAGCAGGAAGATAGAGATGTATGTGACAAGGGTGCTACAGTAATCATGGGTGATTTTAATCTACATATAGACTGGGCAAAGCAAATTAGCAATAATACTATGATGGGTGAATTCCTGGAGTGTGTACGAGATGGTTGGACCAGTATGTTGGTCTGACTAGACAACTGACTCGGGACCGGGCTATCCTGGATTTGGTATTTTGTATGAGAAGGGTTTAATAAATAATCTTGTTCTGCGGGAGTCCTTTAGGGAACAGTGACCATAACATGATAGAATTCTTCATTAGGATGGAAAGTGAAGTAGTCTGATCTGAAACTAGGGTCCTAAATCTTAACAAAGGAAATTACAAAGGCATGAGGCATGAGTTGGCTAAGATAAATTGGGGAACTTCATTAAAAGGCATGACAGTGGATAGACGATGACTAATATTTAAGGAACAAATGTATGCATTGCAACAGTTATGCATTCCTTTCTGATGCAAAAACACAACAGGAAAAGTGGCCCAACCATGGCTAACAAAAGAAATAAAGGATAATATTAGATTCAAAGAGGAGTCATATAAAGTTGCTGGAAAAAGTAGCAAACCTGAGGACTGGGTGCAGTTTAGAATTCAGCAAAGGAAGACCAAGAGGTTGATTAAGAGGGGAAAAATAGCGTATGAGGGTAAACTTGCAAGGAGCATAAAAGCGAACCTTAAAAGCTTCTATAAGTATGTAAAAAGAAAAAGATTAGTGAAGACAAATGTAGGCCCGTTACAGTCTGATATGGGAGAATTTGTAATAGAGAACAAAGAAATGGCAGAGCAATTAAACAACTAATTTAGTTCTGTCTTCACAGAGAAAGACACAAATAACTTCCAAGAAATACTAGGGAGCCAAGGGTCTCGTGAGAAGGAAGAATTGAAGGAAATTAGTATTACTAAAACAAAAGTGTAGGAAGCTCATCCTTCAAAAATTCCTGGTGTTCTCAACTCTGCCATGGTCCCCTACTGACACTTTGCCATGTCAATTCGCAGGTATTCATTTATAAGCAATGTAATGTAAAATGAAGCACTAATTTTAACTTGATTCTTCCGGCATGTTGAGTCGATTGCCCGAATTACACCCCAAAGGGCTTAAACGCAGCACAAAATTGGGAAGTGTGTAAAACAGGCATCACCCCCAAACCTGTCCCTTTCCTAGTCAGCTTAAAATTGTGCTGTAGTTACTAAACAAAGTGGTATGGCTACTGACAAGAACTCATCATCGAATTCATTGATGGAACAGGCTCGAAGGACTGAATAGTCTACCCCTGCTCTCATGTTCTGATAAATTACACCCAAACAGTAATTTTAAATCCTGATTCTTTGCTAAAATTGGACATGTGGCTCTCCACATTTTCTGACTGACCCACTCGGTAAATTCCATCCCGCACTTTAGACTAAACGCATCCCTTGCTTTATTAGAGTCAAAAGTCTCAAGCAGATTTTTTCAGGTACTGTTCTGGGAAGAACCATAAAAAGCAGTCGCCACATTAATTTTCTGCATCATTTGACCTTTTTATTCATTTTGCTTTGAAAGTGTTCAAGAACTGGAGAGGAAATAAGAAATCTTGGTGGAAAAGGTGAACTACTGCTGTTCCTGGTAGCCTGAAATAAAAACAGAAAAGGTGAAGTAGTCAGCAGGTCTGGCACCATCCATGAGGAGAGAAACAAAGTTAACCTTTCAGCTCTGCCAGGAAGAGTCAACAATCCTAGAGCGGGGACAAGAGAAAACTGGAAGGGAAAAAATAGGAAGCTATATTCTTTTTTCATGGGATGCAGGCGTCACTGGCAAGGCCAGCATTTGTTATCCATCCCTAATTTCCCCTGAACTGAGTGACTTGCAAGCCCATTTCAGAGGCCAGTTAAGAGTCAACCACAGTGCTGTGGGTCTGGAGTCACATATAGGCCAGATCATGTAAGGACGGCAGATTTCCCCCCCTTAAGGACATTAGTGAACCAGATGGGTTTTTACAACAATCAATGATATTTGCCGTGGTCACTATTATTGAGGCTAGCTTTAAATTCCAGGTTTATGAATCAAATTTATATACCACTAGCTGCTATGATGGGATTTGAACCCGCATCTACAGAGCATTAGCCCGAGCCTTTAGATTACTACTCTAGTAATGCTAGCACTACACTACCATCCCAGAGGGTTGTGTGGGGGCCAGGGGGCTTAGAATGCACTGCCTGAAAGGATAGTAGAGGCAGAAACCCTCTACTCATTTAAAAGGTGTCTGGATAAGGACCTCAAGTGTCATAACATACAGGGCTACAGCCCAAACGCTGGAAAGTGGGATTAGACTGGGTGGCTTGTTTATTGGCCGGCACAGGCATGATGGACCAAATGGTTTCTTTCTGTGCCGTAAATTCTCTATGATTCTATTATTCTATCTCCCCCTATTTAAGGGTGAAGGCGGACAAAGCATGCTAAAGTTATAAGTGAATTCATTCTAGTACTCCATCCATGTTCCTCTTGCACTGCATTGCCGCTATGATGCCATATGGTAGTGTTGATGTTTTAAATTAGTATTTAACATTGAGATATTGCTTTTAATGCTGCTGCCTGATAGGAAACTGATGGCAATTAATAGCAATTATTCTTAATTTGTCCTTAAATTGTGACAGTAATTAAACCTCCCATACATTTAATCTTCTTCTCAGGATTCATTAACCAGCTTTACAATCTTGCATGGGAGTTAAGGCTTAGTTTGGATTCCACAGGACCCTGTATTAATACATTAAATTTAACAAAAACATGGGTACTTACATCAACAGGCAACTCGGCTAGTGATTAGATAGCAAAGAGTATTTGCTATAACTATGCTTCTCACAATTGGCTCCCATATTTTTAAGTTGCATTATCAGCAAAAAGGCACTCTCCGTTTGCCTGCACTGGGCTAAGACCTGAATCCTTCAATGCCACCAGATCAATCATCATATGCCACACAGTGATGAAAGGCCACAGAGCTGAAATATTAACTCTATTTTTCTTTCAACGGAGTGAATGGATATGTGGAAGGTCATCTTCTTCCATCCACACAGGACACTAACACCTCTCTGTCTCAGCAACCAAGGATCTTTTAAATCAATTGAGGATTTTTTTGCCTCCAGCTGCTAGACCCACACATCTGCTCTACATGTTCATTTTTCATTTGAAGCTAAAGTTTCTGACGTTCTCTAACTTTTCCTTATGCTGGTCTGAGCCTGCGACCTTATTGTCATGGTTTAATTGGAGATGTTTTTCTTTTTTTTTTATTCACCGTCTTTGAAGGGTTTTTATAGTCTCCCTTTATAAACTCAAGGCTTTTCTCTCACCAGTTCTGAGGGGTGAATGTCTCCCTTGTATCTTGGTGACCAAAACTGGGGAAGGTACCCCACCTTCATAAGGATAAGTAGGGATGGTCCACCAATGTTGGCTTTGCCAGGGATGCTCACATCCCATGAAAGGGTTTTAAAGAAAACATGGATTCGGGATCCTTTGCACGTGACCATAGTGTAGCTTTCTGACTGAAGAAACTGATAGACCTCAAAAAAAACACAATCTACTGTTCTGAAGATTCTGTTCTTAAGTTCACACGGGAGAGACTGTTAGGTCTTTGCTGCCTCTTTGCTGGGCATATGACCATTTCAACACAGCAGCCAGGAGGAGCAGTAAGTGGAATGGGCAGGAGTGGAAAAATGCAGAGGCTTGAGCCTCATCCCCTGAAGCCATCAACTGGAGGGGACGGGGGCAGGGGGAGGGCAGTGGGGAGAAAGAAGTTCTGACCAGTGAGAGCTTAATTTCAAATCCTCACCAAAGTCTCTGAATCAAAAGAAAAATGGGACGAATGGACATTCAAAACCAAAACAAAACTAGTAATTATATATTGCCTTAGCATTTTCCATAGAATTGCATTTAATTAATTACTTTTTGAAATAAAAAATGGCCTTTTGTCATCATCAACCTGAAACATTAACCCTGTTACTATCTCCACAGATGCTGCCAGACCTGCTGAGTATTTACAACATCCTCTGTTTTTATTTCAGATTTCCAGCATCTGCAGTATTTGGCTTTTGAATTGGGATTGCTTTCCTTGGAGAAGGGTAAGTTGAGAGGAAATTTGATAGAGGTGTACAAAATCATGAAGGTCTGAACAGAAAAAATAGGGAAAAACTATTTCCTTTGGTTGAAGGATTGAGAACAAGAGGGCAGAGGTTTAAGGCAATTGCCAAAAGAGGTAATGGGGACATGAGCAAGTGCAGTGAGTGGTTAAGATCTGAAATGTGCTGTCTGAGAGTGCAATGGCGGCAGGTTCAATTGGGTCATTTAAGAGGGAATTAGATTATTATCTGAAAAGGAGGAATGTGTAGGGCTGGGAGTAGAAGGCCAGGGAGCAGCCCTGGGTAAATTGCTCCTTTGGAGTACCATCACAGACATAAGGGGCTGAATGGCCTCCTTCTTTACAGCTGCAATTCTGTTAACTACTTTTTATTATTATTCATTATTGTCATGTAGCCAAACACAGCAGTCAAATTGCAAAGAACACAATCCCACAGCAGAAAATGTGACAAATGTCCATGAATATATTTTTGGTAGTGTTAATCAAGAGGGACATGTCAACTAAGCCAGCAGGAGAGCTCCCCCCTCATCACCCTCCTTTGAACCAGCCATGGGAACTTTTACAGCAACCTGAGCGGACTATGAGGGCCTTGGTATAATGTCTCATTTGAAAGGCAGCACCTTCGACGATGCAGCACTCCCTCAGAAGTGCCACTGGAGTGCCAGTCTAAATGACACACTCAAGTTCTGTGATTAGCTTTGAATCCTTAACCTTCTGACTCAGAGCTGCTACCAACCAAAGAAGAAAAAAAATTCACAAATCATATAAATGTGATTAAGCCTTGAGATTGAAATGATGAGCTGGCAGGTTTTTTGTTGTAAAATAACATTTCTTCAATGGTTTTGCTCTGAATGCAGTAATCATCCCTCCTAGGATACTGGTAAGCTCTTGGTTTCATCAGCCGATGAAGTGCTAATTAATGGTAGGAGAAAGCTATGCATCTGGGGATGAGATAACAGGTTATCTCACTTAGCAAGTTGACATTTGCTTGGCTTGGCAATGACAGCATGATTTATAAGGCACATTACGAGACTGCCTGCTAATGTCTGCCTCAGCATTTAACTCCGCTGAGAGAATCATTCAACTTGACTCTCTAAAGTAGTTTAATTCCTGATTACAGTTTAAGTCTTGTCACTGCATTGAGAAAGTTAAAGTAAACTTCTCTGAACGCTTTGTGAGTTTATTCAGCGAATAGTTCAACTATGAAGAGTCCCTGGTCAGTGTTAAATGAGCTGTTTTCAGCAAGGGTAGTCTCAAGTATATTAAACTAACCCTAGTGCCCACACATTGTTTGTTTGTATTTTGATCTGGATGTTTGAAAGGCCAATTTATTTTCCTGCTTATTGGGAGACCGATAGCGGTAACAAGGACAAATGTCACATAAATTGGACTCTAGAGTTGATGAGAACAGAAAAATGCCTTTTCTTGGTTCATATACTCTCCTCCCTGATTCAGCAGGTTTAGGGGCTGGTTTATGTGATGCATAATTCAGTTCAGTGCTAAGGGGACTCTGTATTGTTGGATGTGTCACCACTTGGAAACCTAGTTGTCGTCTGCCTGTTTTGATCAATGCAACAGATCACAGCAGCACCACTGAAAGAGTGGGGAGTTCTGGCCTTGACCAAAATTCAATAATTGACCGACATCATCAAAAATAAATTGACTGGCTACTTAAAAAAGCAAAATACAGCGGGTGCTGGAAATCTGAAATAAAAACAGAAAATGCTGTAAAAGTCTCGCCGGGTTTGGTGGCATCTGGAGAGGGTCAAAATAAGGGGCTAGATTTTTGCTGAGTCGGGATGACTCAAGAGCTATTTGAAAATGGCGCACGGGTCACGAATCTGGGATTCCTGATCCCTTTCCCAGAATTTGCAATTTTCACCTGGCAGTCCTGACCTGCCTGGCTCCATTGCGAGGTTTGGCATGTCCTACCCCTCTGCAACTTTCATGGATTCAGGCCGGCTTTCCAAAAAGTCGTGGTTCATGGCACCTTGGAGGTTTCATGAACCATAGCCTTCATGAGGGAAACTTTTGAAAAGTAAGTTCAAAAGGTCCTCCTCATTCTCCCCTCCCAAGCCAAGATATACACCCGCACCCACTCCATATGGCCCCCATGCCAAGATATGGAACTTCCATGCCCATTCACCCATTGTACACTATATAAAAGCAATAAACTGTATAGTGACAGCAAGATATGTAACACATAGTTTTAAAAGCATTTTCTGTTTTTATTTCAGATTTCCAGCATCTGCAGTATTTTGCTTTTTTAAGTAGCCAGTCAATTTATTTTTGATGATGTTGGTCAATTATTGAATTTTGGTCAAGGCCAGAACTCACCACTCTTTCAGTGGTGCGGCTGTTTTTTATTCATTGATAACTTTCTACTTTCTAAAGTAAAAAAAAAATCCTTTTTACTACATGCCAACAAAAGTGTCACTCACCCAGACAATTTAAAGTATCAATAGCTGAAAGTGCAAGCACTTGAAACTTCTTTATCTTATGTAAATAAACATTGTACAATTGACAGCACAGATCAGAGGACCAGAGCTATCAATCAAGCAATGCTTTCCCTGGGGCTCAGGTGTTTCAGCAGGCCAATGGGTTTCTGGGCTCTCAGCCAAGTCTCATTATGTATTCTTGGCAGGTTACATTGTTGGAGTTGAAGGTGTCCCCTTGCACATGCTGCCCTTGATTTTCTAGATTGTGAAGGTCGTGGGTTTGGGGTAGGGGCACTATCAAAGAAGAATGATGAGTTATTGTACTGCGTTCTGTAAATGGTATATGCTGTAAACACAGTATGAGGTTGGTGGTGGATGGTTAACGTGATGGATGAACAATATTTAGGAAAATATATATGGATGTGAAGCATTTGGAGACACCCTGAGATCTTGAAAGATGCAACATAAAGGAAACTTTCTTTTCTTACTCTGGTAAGAACAACAGTTTTCCCGTACTCTAAATCATGGTCCAGCAAACCTGGCCCGACAAGGTTAATCTGCGTTTAAACTGCTGTGCTCAGGGCACCAAAGGCATTGGTGCAAATACACATGTATTTGAAAATGTGGTATTCCCTGAACTTTCTCCTCCATATCTCTGTAATAAACTATTTTCCTGCATTGTCGAGAGTGGTTGACATTTTGCTCCAGAACTGATATATCTCTATCCTTGTTGTAAATCAACATGTTGTCATCTTACATGTATGGTGCCCTGTTGGATTAACTTCTTGCTGTTATGATAATATTGTGCTTTCTGTTAAATTTCAACAAAGTATCCTGTTTTAATGACCAGGCTGATTGGTGGGAAATGAATAGAACATTCCTTTTTTGCAGAGAAACACATAAATATGGTTTGTTTTTTTTCTTTATTTCTCAGCAGTTTCCACTCCTGCTCGCATTAACCCTTTGTTGGGGTATGGTTCCTTGCGTTTCGGTCTCCCTGTGGTAGAGTGTTGGCTCTTCACGCTGACTGTCAGACAAAGAGGCTCTGAAATTCCACAGGGGTTCTCCTGCTCTCTCACCGAACTTTTCGTGAATGGTCACAGAATCTCTCAGAGGAACGGTGTAGACACAAGTTTTCGGGCATTTATTCCATCTCCCTGCAGATCCTTGGTGACCTCCCGCCAACATTAAGGTGGGAGAGCAGGAAAGTCCTTGTGGAAATTCTGGGTCTGAGTATCGGCAAATGCCACGGTCAATATCTGACCCCCTACGAAACCTGTCGAGGGGAATTCTCCTCCCTCCTCCCATCTGAGGTCACAAGGGAGAATATCAGAAATACCTACTGTCACCTCACCACGTCGCTCAAGATTTCCCTGCCACTCACCCCCCACCAGAACCGTGGCTGGACCCTGTCTTCCCACCGGCCACATGCAAATTGCAACAGGGCACTGGTGCAAGATTACCTCCCCATAATGGGGATGCAGCTGGTGTTGGGAGGGTGTTGGTTACAGAATGGTGTCACTTAAAGAAGTCTCTGTAGTCTTTTGTATGTTAACAGCAAGTCTTTATGAACTACTTGCAACTGTACATACATATACCGGGTACAGGCAAGAAGCTATCTACATGTCTAGGTCTTTCTACATCTCTGCTCAGCACCACACTGACACTAGGTCTGGGTCATGTGTCTTCTTACATCACTCTGTGGGTGGTACTATACTCAGTCTCTCATTAACCCTGTATGTACCTGACCCTTATACTACAGGTGGTGATAGGCCCAACAGAAGTCGTGGGCCTTGCAGTGACCTTATCCGTTTCTCTAGTCTGCTGTGAGCACGTATGTACCAAACATCAATCTTAGCAAAGAAGCCTTACTCCAGTCCCCGGGGCACTTCTGCTTCTTTGAGGTCCTGCACTACCTCTTCTGGAGTTGTATTGGTGTCCTAGAGTTTCCACGGTTGCACTGGCCCCGCTTCACAGTGGGAATCTTGACAGGAACCCACAGTGCAGATACAACAGGGACAGTTTTAATGTGGGTCAGTGAGTGGGTTTGGATGTTGGTGTTGGAGGAGGTGTTAAGGCCTGGGAAAAAAAGGAGCGTGTCAGGAAGCTTACTGTAGTGATTATAAGTAAAACCTTTCCTACTGCCTTTATGGGTCATGTGATTGTATTGACGAATCAGCCCTAAGCGTGAGTAATCTTAGCAGCAGAGCTTTCTAGTCATGGACTTGGTTCAAGCCTGTAGCTTCTACAAGAGCTCTGTAAATAAAGTTATCTGTTTCAGGTAAGAAACCTGTCTGGTACACCAAGTTTATTACAATTGGCGATGAGGACAAATGGCTCCGACGCTGCACCTCACATCGCGAATGTGAGAAAACCAGTTCTTAAGGAAAGAAGGAAGAGAGTACTCACCAGTCATGCCTCTCTTCAGCAGAACGGGCCCTTATGACTCGTTCATGGAAGACTGGAGCCAGTACTTACAGTGCCTAAGTTTTTATTTCGTGGCAAACCAGTTAACAGCGGAGTAGATGCAGAAAATAATTCTTTTAAGTGTCTGTGGTAGCAAGACATATAACATCATCCACAATCTGACAGCCCCAAATGTGTCTGATTCTAACTCTTTTATCAGTTGGTAGACCTCATGAAGACGCATTTTCAGCTGAAGCCATTGGTAATTATGCAGAGGTTTAAGTTCAACTCCAGGCTAAGGGCCCCGGGTGAGGCCATCGCAACTTATATCGTGAAGTTGAAAGAGTTGACTGAGCACTGCGACTCCGGAGATACATTCATTGTTGCAGGACCGGTTGGTTTGTGGCGTACACGATGATGCCGTTCAGCGCTGTTTACTTGCAGGAGTTACTATTGATTTGAAGAGCGACATGGAAAAAGCGCTAGCAATGGGAAGTGCTGAGAGGGACTCGCAGGCTTTACAGAGTGTGCAACGTGGCGCCATTCTTCAGTTGGGGTGGGAACCTGCTGCCGGGTGTGGCGTGAAGCCCCAGAGAGACATCCGTGAAGCAGGAGACACTCTCTGCTGCTCGAGAAACAAAAAGGCATAAGGGAAGCATCTCATCAGCGATTCAAAAATTAATCTGTTACTGATGTGGGGGTAACCACGTACTGGAAACCTGCAGATTTAAGGAGGCAAAATGCACTATCACCAATAAAAAAGGCACATAGTAAAGCAATGCCAGGTGAAATCGAAACAGCCAATCAGATAACAGACCAAGATGATTGAAGTGCACAATATAATAGAACCAGAAGCTGCTGATACTGACTTCTATTCCCTACACAATGTCAAAACAGTAAAAACTGAAATCATCACCGTCACCCTTCAAGTGAATGGGAAGCCTCTGGCCATGGAGGTAGACATGGGAGCATTGACCACAGTGGTGGAAGAACACACATTTAAATACCTAAATGAACATACCTAGCCACTGAATCTGGAGCAAACCATGGCTCAACTGAAGACAAGCATTGGAGAGTCAATACAGGTAAAAGGCATCATCACAGGACCTGTGTCCTATAGGCAACAGACAGCCCAGCTTTCAGTGATCATTGTGACGGGTGAAGGACCTAGTCTTCTGGGCCGTGACTGGTTTCAAAAAATTAAGCCCAACTGCTCAGAAATATTCCAAGTGAGAACAGGAGGAACTCCTGAGTTGTTAAAGGAAGTATGAGAGTGTAATTTGTGACAAATTGGGAAAGATAAAAGGCTTACAAGCAAAAATATATGTAGATTCAGAGGCGACACCCGATTTTTTAAGGTCAGACCCATGCCTTACACCCTAAACGAGAAGATGAATGCAGAATTGTGCCGCTTAGAGAAGTTAAGCATAATCCAGCCAGTCCAATTTTCAGCGCCCATGGTCCCTCTGATGAAACCAGATCAAACTATTTGCATCTGTGGAGGCTACATATTAACTGTGAACGAGGCTGCTAAATTAGATAAATATCCTATCCCGAGGATTGAAGATTTGTACGCTAACCTAGCTGGAGGAAAATCCTACACTAAACTGGACATGGGCCATGCATACCAACAGCTAGAGCTGGTCAGCACGTCCAGCGGGCATGTAACCATTAAAACGCACAAGGCCCTGTACCAATATACACGCCTACCCTTTGGTGTATCATTTTCCTGTGTAATCTTCCAAAGAACCATGGAAAGCTTACTGCAAATACTTCCCCGAGTTGTAGTATACCTGGATGATATCCTGATCACAGGATCAATGGAAGCCAAACATTTGGTCAACCTAGAAGAGGTTTTAAGGAGATTTTTGGAAGTTGGTGTACGATTGAAAAAAGGGAAGTGTACTTTCCAAGCAAATGAAGTCGCTTATTTGGGTCATCAAGTGGATGCCCAGGGGTTGCATCCAGTAGAGGAGAAAATCAAGGAGGTGCCCTCTCATAGTGTCGCTGAACTAGAGTCTCTTTTGGGCATGATAAATTATTATGGTTGCTTCTTGCCAAACTTGTCAACAGTGTTAGCACCTTTACACTTGCTATTGAAAAAGAACCATCGTTGCTAATGGAAGGCGCAACAAGAAGAAGCCTTTGTTAAGGTCAAGAAACAATTATGCTCATCATGTTTACTCGTACATTATGATCCATCAAAGAATTATTATTAACTTGTGACGCATCTCCTTATGGGGCAGGAGCTGTGTTGTCACACAGAATGGAAGATGGTTCTGAAAGGCCAATAGGCTATGTCTGCAGAACCCTCTCTGTAGCCAAGAAGGGTTATTCACAACTTGAAAAAGAAGGTTTATCCATAATATTTGGAGTGAAGAAATTCCAGCAATATCTGCATGGTTGACGTTTCACCATAGTGACAGACCATAAACCATCAATAGGTTTATTCAGTAAGGATAAAGACAATAGCCTTAGCAAGAATTCAACATTGGGCTTTGATTTTATCGGTGTATGGGTACACCTTTATGCACCATCCAGGTGTGCATATTGCAAATGCAGACGCACTCAGTTGTCTTCCATTCCCAAATAGCGTTGTACATGCTTCAGTGCCACAATAAGTTGTACTTGTGTTAAATTTCTTAGACTCTTCACTGGCCTGTGCCAAGCAAATAAGGAATTAGACAAGCTGGGATCCAATTTTATCAAAAGTCCGAGACCAAGTATTGCAAGGATGGTCAAATTCACCAGTGTCCAAAGAGATAAGACCATTCCATGCTGTAAAACTGAGTTAAGTTGTCAAGATGGAATCTTGTTGTGGGGATCAAGACTCATCATCCCTTTGCAAGGAAGAGAACCACTCTTGACAGAGCTTCACAGTATGCATCCAGGCATTTCCAAGATGAAGATGTTTGCATGAAGCTATGTCTGGTGGCCAGGCATAGACAGTGACATAGAAAGAAAGGTCAAGCACTGTCTCCAGTGTCAGCAACAACAGAAGTTGCCCATTTCAGCTCCACTGCATCCGTGGGAGTGGCCTGGTGGACCCTGGGTTAGATTATATATCGACTATGTAGGCCCATTATTAGGTACCATGTTTTTATTGACCATCGATGTGCATTCTAAGCGGATGGATATATATGAAGTTAGATCACCGACATCGTGTGCAACTGTTGAAAAGCTGCGCCAATATTTTAGTGTACATAGACTACCAGAAGTCATTGTTTCGCGTAACAGTACTGTCTTCACTAGTACAGAATTTCAAAAATTCATGAGTTTAAATGGATTTAAACATATTAAAACAGCACCATGTCATCCCTCATCCAATGGGTTAGCAGAAAGAGCAGTGCAAACTTTCAAATCAGGAATCAAGAAGTTATCCGAAGGGACGTTAGAAACTTAAATTTCACATTTTCTTCTCAATTATTGTACGGCTCCTCATGCAACTGTGGGCTCAACACCCCCTGAATTACTGATGAAACATCCACTTCGTACAAGGTTAAGTCTGGTGTTTCTAAACATAGAGGAGAAGGTAGAGAAGAATCAGAGTAGTCAGAAAGTGAATCATGATATTCACAGCAAAGCTCGAAGATTTACTGTGGGAGACACAGGAATTTTGGAAATGGTCCTAGTTGGGTTCCTGGTATAATTGTCTCTGAAATTGGACCTTTCTCATACCAAGTGGAAGTGGAAGACCAGATTGGTAGAAAACATATGGATCATTTAAGGAGTGGAGAGATATTCCAACTACCAGTTATTCCACCTGTAATTGATGTCAAACCTTTAATCTCTGAGATGACAGGCTGACCAAAAATAGATATACCTGATATCTCTGTTGAATTAGCTAATCTTGAACCACCATTGTCTAAGGGTATCCCTGGTGCTGCAATTCCTGATCATGTCGATCTAGTGGGAGAATCTCAAGTGGAAGACCTATGTCGCTCTAAGTGAATTAGAAAACCACCTCAAAGACTTAATCTTTAATCACATGACCTCTGCATATATGTACATGTTGTGCATTAAAGTGTTCTTTATAAATAAGAAATGTAAAAAAAAGGAAAGGGGCAGAAAACGTATTGTGATTGTAGGTAAAGTCTTTCCTACTGCCTTTAGGGGGTCACATGATTGTACTGACGAATCAGCCCTAAGTGCGGGCAATCTTAGGGGTGGAGCTTTCTAGCCATCGACCTGGTTCAAGCATATAGTTTCTACAAGAGCCCTGTAATAAAATTATCTGCTTCAAGTAAGAAATCTGTCCAGTACACCAAGTTTATTATACTTACTCAAACCTGCTGACTTCCACACTGAACAACAACGCACATGGCTTTGTGTGTGAGTAACCCCTACACGAGAGACAGTTGCCAATTTCAGTTTGTCAATCACTCGATTGCAGTGAAATTAACACAGTTTTTGTGATTTATCTGTGGGTCCACGGGTTTCCTGGGCTTCCTGGAACTCACCAGTGAGAGTAAGGTGAGAAAATGGCGGCCATGGAGAGGGCTGAAGATGTGACAGGGAAATTAGTACTGACACCTCATGGCTGAGTCTCGCCTACTTGTGTGAAAGGTTTTGGTCACAGCACTTGTGCAGAAAAGTAGCTTTTAAAACTTATAATGTGTCATTACACTTTAGAGGTTTGAGTGCCCGGCCTGTGCTTTGGAGCTCTGATCCATCAGATCACGATGGGTGCTGCTGACATTGTGTTTTTTGGACCTCAGAGAAGAGGTAAGATTATCAGGAGCACAGGGGGTTTAAGGGAGACGTTTGTGAGGGCTGGTACCCATGATCCCCTGCCAAGCTGCATACCCACGTCAAAAGGGGTGTGGGTAGGGGAAACCAGTGTCCCACAACTCTCTGCCTCTCCCTTATGAGTCCAAGTAGCTGTTCATGCAGACCAGAGGCCATACCCTAGGCCTCGATTTGGTGGTCGTACAAATCTAAGCGAGGGACCAATCGACTTTGACTGGTGCTACGTGGGGTCGCCACGCCTTCTAAGTACATGAAGAATGGGAAGGGGCAATGAAGCAGAAGGTCCTAACAAGTTAGTAGCACAATGGCTCAGATGGTGGAGACCAGCAAGGCATGTGACACATCCGGGGCACTGTCATGATGCTTTGTAAGGTAAGTGTCCAGTCACCTGTGAAGAGTCTGGGACCTCACATAGTATAAGCCCCATAGTTAGTCATGGAAAGTCATTGACATACCATAATCTCCTGATAGGAGTAGCTACAAGCAGGACGGGGGCGATCAGAAACAGCAATAGCCTGATGTTCACAGATCTGCCGCCACACAGGAGAGAGGGTATCAATAGAAAGGTGCAGCTCACAGGAGATACCCGGAAAACGGGGCCTACCGGCAGAGGAGAAGCTGTCTCGACATGTCAGAACATTAGTGTCTCAGGAGGCTCAGGATGTCATATCAGGTGGTGGCAGATTATTGCAGCCTGCTGGCACAAGACCTGCTGCCAACTGGACCTGCTGGCCATGGTGACTTTCAATGGTCCACGACCCTCAACTTCTTTGCCTCTGGACCCTTCCATAGCTTTGCTGGAGACATTTGAAGGATCTTGCACAGTCAGTGACACACAAATTTATAAGACAAACAAGTTGGCTTGTTTGCCAAGGCTGACAAGGGTGTCAGCCTGGACTGTGATGACACCAGTCAGAAAGTAATTGGGTAATTGGGTTTGCAGCTCTAGTTGGGCCTCACACAGGGGCCGGACCTCATTGACTGTTTGTATCAATCAAGGTGCCCCCAGATCACCCAGGAGTAATTGTCAACCTCAAAGGCTTCCACTCCATCAAGGTCCAGCTGCTGGTATGCAACCACACAAAGATGTTCATGCAACTGTAGGCAAGATTCTCAAGAAGCTGTCATGGTCCCTTCATCCTATGGCAGTCCACCACCCTCCCAAACCTCTCTACACCTGGAAGGGTTATCAGTGGCTGCTCTGAGTTCATGATGAACCCAACCAATGAGCCCCAGGAACTGTAGAGTAAAATTCATATGACAACAAGATATGTCATTGAGTAAGCCATCAATATGGTTAAGATGGGTTTAGGTGCCTGGACAGATCTAGAGAACTCCTGTATTTTTCACCAGTTAGGGTCTCCAGAATGGTTACAGTGCACAGTTCTCTGCACAACATTGCTGCTCCTCTCTTCCATGTCCCCTTTCATCATCATCCCTCTCTTGGCCCACACTTCTCTCCTAGCAATAAACCAGAGAACACTTTGCTGCTGAACAGAGGGGCATGAATGACCAAGACCAGTGTGTCATGCATCACATTCAAGGTGACATTCATAGTATGCAAGCCATTGGTGAGGGCCTGCATGCATTTGTGTGTCATAGCAAAAGCCTGCATCATCATGCCATTCATATGTGAGATGCTTCCCCCAATCTCCTAGCAAGCATGTACAGTTCCGTATGAATGCCTGCCAATATGGTACACATTCTCTGCTGCTTCAGAACTATCCTTTATGTTGATGGCCCCCAAGATACACCATTCATGTCCAGCTGAGCAGATCTTGGAGTATCCTGCAGCCTTTGTCGAGGACTCTCCATAGCTGTCCCTGTCTCCACTCAAGATATGTAAGACACCATGTGAAAATTCCTTACTGTTCCCACTGGAGCATCCGAGCTGCTACATGAGTTGCTTGACTGTCATGACAGTGCACTCCCCAGAGTGTGTGACCTCCTCTGAGCAGCCGTTACCGTCTACTCGCACCACATTCTGCTTGAAGGCCCTGTGGGGACTAAAGAAATGCATTAGAACTGTCAATATGAGAATGTTTTAAATGACCATCATGCACATGATCATTTCACTCACTGCTGACATCAGCTCAACATGAGTGAGTGTTGTATGCAATGTTACTGTCTAATAATTAACGCGGGGTGGGGGCGGGGGTGGTGGGGTGGTGGAAGGCAATGCAGCATCCTGTAGAATCCAGCCCAAAGTTGCTCATTTGCACCACGCTCCTGGCGAAGAAGCTTCCCATAAATTCTTAATTGGATTTATTAGTGATCATCTCATATTTATTAACTCTAGTTTTGATCTCCCCTACAAAGTGGAAACGAGCTGTACACTTACACTATCAAACTTCTTCATAATTTTAACTGATTAGGTCTTCCCCCAACCTTCTCTGCTCTTAATTAAAAAATTTACCAGCAAAAGATTTCTGCATGATAAATCAGAAAAATAAACGGGGGTGGAATAGGTTTTTCTCTTAACGAGGCAGCATTTTTGACATCTGGTTGATATTTTTGGGACTTACAAGCAGCCTTGTTGAGAACTGGAGTGTCTGACATTGGACCAAGCAATTGAGGACCATATTATTAATGCTGGTTAACATAATCATGGCGGCAAACTCTTCATGTTTGAAGAAATATCACACCCTATCCCACTCCCCTTTTACATCTCAAAGCACAGCCCATATTTCTTGTGAATGACAACTTGCTAACCTCAAATATGTCTAATGCCTTCGTTTATGGGACTTTAATGATTGGTACAATTCAGCTGTACATCTATCAGATTTCAAAAAGAAAGTAAATAATAATGGAGTAAAATTATCTTCACTGCCAAGTTTTATGTTGTTTTTCCTGCTGTTGACTGTATGCCGATAATAATAATCCATTTAATATTTCTTTTGAAGATAAAGCTCTGCAACCTAACAGGTGAGAAGGGCTCACATTGTGGAGTTGAACCTGCCACATTGTTTAGAACTCTTGGTGGCATTGATCTATTTCTCAAGTTAATGGACCAGAAGAAATGCAGGCTGTTGGATTTGTCTTCTATCATGACTGATTAGAACTCCATCACCCCTGTACTCACTGACCTACATTGGAAATGCCATCATAGTGTTCTCATCCTGCCATTGCCTCGACCCTTCCCATCCCCCCGAGAGCTCAAGGCAATAGGGAAGAGTCAGCATGGTTTTGTGAAAGTAAAATCATGCTTAACCAATTTATTGAAGCTTTTTGAAGGAGTAACATGCGCAGTGGATAAATGGGAGCCTGTAGATGTACTGTACTTAGGCTTCCAGAAGGCATTTGTTAAGTTGCCACATCAAAGATTATTACAGAAAATAAAAGTGCATGGTATAGTGGGTCACATTTTAGCATGGATAGAAGATTGGCTGGCTGGCAGAAAGCAGAGAATTTGCATAAATGGGCCTTTTTCTGATTGGCGGGATGTGACGAGTGGATCCCACAGGGATCTGTACTGGGGCCTCAACTTTTTACGATTTATATCAATGACTTAGATGAGGGGAGTGCAGACATGGTAGCTAAATTTGCAGATGATACAAAGATAGGTAGGAAAGTATGTTGTGAAGAGGACATGAGGAGGTTGCAGATGGATATAGATAGGTTGAGTGAGTGGGCAAAGATCTGGCAAATGGAGTTTAACGTGGGAAAATGTGAAGCTGTTCACCTTGGCAGGAAGAACAAAAAAGCAGAGTATTACTTAAATGGAGAACGGCTGCATAATTCTGAGGTGCAGAGGGATCTAGGTGTTCCAGTACATGAGTTACAAAAGGTTAGTATGCAGGTACAGCAAGTAATTAAGAAGGCTAATAGAACGCTATCCTTTATTACAAGAGGGCCTGAACATAAAAGCAAGGGTGCGATGCTTCAGTTATACAGGGCATTGGTGAGACTGCACCTCGAAAACTGTGTGCAGTTTTAGTCTCCTTATTTTAGGGAGGATGTAAATGCATTGGAGGCAGTTCAAAGGAGATTTACTAGATTGATACCTGGAATGAATGGGTTGTCTTATGAGGAAAGGTTGTACAGACTGGGCTTGTTTCCACTGGAGTTTAGAAGAGTGAGGGGTGGTTTGATTGAAGTATTCAAGATTCTGAACAGCCTTGACAAGGTGGACGTGGAAAGGATGCTTCCTCTTGTGGGTGAGTCCAGAACTAGGGGGCACTGTTTTAAAATTAGGGGTCGGCCTTTTAGGACAGAGATGAGGAGAAATTTTTTCTCTCAGAGAGCTGTGCAACTTTGGAATTTTTTGCCTCAGAAGGTGATGGAGGTGGGGTCATTGAATATTTTTAAGACAGAGGTAGATAGATTCTTGTTAGGCAAGGGAAGCAAAGGTTATTGGGGTTAGATGGAAACGTGGAAATAGAAACACAAGAAGATCAGCCATGATCTTATTGAATGGCGGAGCAGGCTCAAGGGGCCGAATGGTCTACTCTTGTTCCTATTTCTTATGTTCTTATGTAGGAACTATAAGCTGATGAGATCTCTGCACACCTCCAAACCTCTCCCTGCTATTTTAAATAGTGGGGTTACCGCCCTCCAATATAGGAACTGCTCCAGAGTCTATAGAATTTTGGAAGATGACCAATGCATGCAATATTTCCAGAGCCACTTTCTTTAGCACTCTGGGGTGTAGATTATCAGGCCCTGGGGATTTTTCAGCCTTTAACCCCATTAAGTTCTCTAGCACCATTTTTTTACTAATACTGATTTTCTTCAATTCCTCCCTCTCACTAGACCCTTGATTCCCTAACATTTCTGGGAAATTATTTGTGTTCTCTTTTGTGAAGGCAGAACCAAAATATGTGTTCAATTCTTCTGCCATTTCTTTTTTCCCCATTATAATTTCCCCCATTTCTGACTGTAAGGGACATACACCTGGGGCTGTTTTTATATATTAAAGGTGTTACATAAATTAAAGTTGTTGTTGCTTTTACATTTGGGTTTTATAGTGAGGCCACTTGATCAATGCAGGCTCTCAGCTGCTTTTAAATGTTGAATTATACATGTGATTGACTGGCTTCATTTTCTCATTTGTATTCAAACACTGCTGAATTGTCTTCACCTGATGTTCAATTAGACTTAGACACAAAAGTTATTACCAGGGTGCCGCATGCATGCCAGCAGGGGACTAAATCACAATGATGTTTGCACACTGACCAGTTATATAATACCACTTTTCAATTTACCTTTTTCTCATTAAACTCTTTCTTGCTCTGGATGTCAATGGATGACATTTACACTGCAGCAGCCTAGACGCAAGTATTTAATGAACTACGAGGTATTAAAGTGATGAATTTGCATGAACAGTGATAGGATTAGTGCAATATTTACAAAGGCAAGGGGTGGTGTCATTTTCCTAAGACTGCAAAGGAATTAATCACTTCAGTACTTCCCCTTCGACAAACCAGCCCTCCCCATCCATCTATGTGACACTCAAGACCGTTACAGCAAGACGGAGAAACCCACTGAAGTGCTAGGCTACTGATGAATATAACTAAGGAATGAGTTACTGGTGAATCGAAAGTTTACATTAATAAAAATAATTCCTATAGGTTAATGCCAATGAACAGCATAGCTCCTGTGGATTAAGTGTAGATCTTGAGACACTGCATTGTTTCCTCGATGGCAGCTCTGATATTTTTGGCTGTGGTGTAAATGAAATGACTGCTGGAGTGTCTTTAATGTGTCCAAATTTGGCAAGGACGGCAATTGGTCCTCAGGCATCATTTGTATTCTCAAGAAACTGAACTGGACTAGCCATATAAATACTGTGGCTACAAAGCAGGTCAGAGGCTAGGAATTGTGCGACGAGTAACTCACCTCCTGACTCCCCAAAGCTTGTCCACCATCTACAAGGCATGAGTCAGGAGTGTGATGGAACACTCTCCACTTGCCTGGATGAGTGCAGCTCCAACAACACTCAAGAAGCTTGACACTATCCAAGTCAAAGCAGCCAGCTTGATTGGCACCCTATCAACAAATATTCCCTCCCTCCAGCACTGACGCACAGTAGCAGCAGTGTGTACCATCTACAAGATGCACTGCAGAAGCTCACCAAGGCTCCTTAGGCAGCACTTTCCAAACCCATGACAACTACCATCTAGAAGGACAAAAGCAGCAGATACATGGGAACATCAACATCTGGAAGTTCCCCTCCAAGCCACTCACCACCCTGACTTGGGAATATATCACCGTTCCTCCACTGTCGCTGGGTCAAAATCCTGGAACTCCCTCCCTAACAGCACTCTGGGTGTACCTCACCACCACCTTTGTAAGGGCATTTAGGGATGGGAAATAAATGCTGGCCTAGCCAGCATCACTCACATCCAGTAAATGAATGAAAAAAAAGAGTAATGCTGCATGGGAGGAAGTCTCCAGGGTGGTCAATTCCCATGGCCTCCACCTGAGGACTGCCCTGCAGTCCCGCAAACGGATGAATGACTTCATCCGCTCCATCAGGGTAAGTGAGTCCTCAACTGCTCACACTCACCTCACTGAATGGTACAAGGGGCATGAGCCTCAGTGGCAAAGGCACTATCCGTACAGTCCATGCATAAAATAGCTACTCAATGTGATAAGGTGATACCACATAGCCCCACTGCAGTCCAGATAGTCTGCAGGTGGAGAGGCCACTGTGGGTCTCTGAACCTTCGAAACAGAGAGCTCAGATGCTGTCTGAGGTTAGGGGGTGTGGAATGGCACGGGAAGGGGTTAGGGGCTGAGGGCACCAGCAAGTACCTGCCTCTCTGAGCCTTATCCGTCTCTCTGCATGGGCTCACCACTCTGGAAGGTGCTGCCCCAGAACTCTTGTGGACAACCTGCAGTACATCAATCACATGGCACATGTTGGGTTATTTGTAAGACTGGAAGCATGAGAAGGATATGTGCATGCCAATTGCTCTCAACCCTATTTTCTCCGATTGCGCAGGGAAACTCGAGGCACAACAGGAGAGAGAGAGAGAGAGAAGACAGGAAAGGGCCAACCTGATCTTAAGAACTTCACTGACTTTGAGGAGTGAGTAGCCCAGCTAGGTGGGGGAGAACCAGACCGAGCCTGTGGCGATGGAAAGGCCATTGGATGGCCTCCCTCCTGTCACTTCGAAACCTAAGGGTCATGCATTCCTCCATGTCAGAGGCAGCTCATGCAGTCACTTGCTCTCTCCTCTCTCACATACAGGTACCAGCAAGAAGAGGGCAAGGGAAGAAGACAAGACCCTGTCCAGCAGTTAATCCAGCTCACAGAGGACCGAGGACATTGGGGAGGAGGAAGAAAGTGCACCTGTAGTGGCATCACAGCAGTCACGTGCACCCTTCATCAGCGCAGAGACACATACCTATTGTGGCTATTAGATGTAGTTCAAGCCGGTCTCACATTCTGGTGGTCACCACATGGACATGTATCCACAGCAGGAGGTTGTAGGGTCCACCAAGCTCACCGGCACTGGGGAAAGAGGCATCCACGGCGACCAAGTCCAATGATGAGGAGCCTCTGGGATGGGCCATACACAAGATGCTGGGGAAGCTGCAAGAGGCAGGGAAACATCAGGCAGAGGTGTCCAAGGCCCTCAACAGAGTGTCATGTGAGACTCTGCTAGAGATGCGTGTAGACCTGCACTACATCGCTGTAGCACCTCAACCTCCCTCCAGCGCCCCTTCCCCTCAAGGAGTCAGGCAGGAGCCCTTGGTCACCCAAAGGAGGAGGAGCAGCTGTTGAACGCCCCTGGGACCTCCACTCAGGGCTCTCTGTGGGTGCCCGGTCCTCCAGAATCCCCCTTGCCTGTGACCCCCTTCAGTTTCATCCTCTGTGCCCCTCAGCAGGATAGCCTAAGTAGGCTGGGGCCATCCAGGCTTCAGGTCTCCAGAGGACAGCTGCCAAAGCCAGCTGGTCAGCAGGCTGCCTCCAACCCCACTGCGGATGTCAGGGTAGCACCTAGAAGAAGTGGTTGAGAACGAAAGATTAAGAAGTTTTGATTTCACATGTGGCTGCACTGGTGCACTATGATTGTTAATGTTATGACACTTCTGTAAATATAGTAAACTTGCATTTTAGTGAGGTCTGATGTGGTTTATTTGTGATGTAGTCCTTAAGCCTGCGCATGCCCCTGCCAACCACTCCCCCCAAACGCTCCAAACCCCCACCATCTTCAGAGGGATGCCCAGGCTGGATCTATGTCCCCTGGAATCATGCATGTGCAGGGAGGCAAAGGTATTTACTGGGGCCCTTGTGAGCCATGTGCAAAAAATCTCCCACACATCCTGAGCCTTTGTCCTTCACATGATCATCTGTACCAACGCCCTAGCATTGTCAATACTACATGCTGGGTTTCCCTTAAGCTGTCCAGCTGAGCTGACCCAACTCCCATGCAGCATCTGGAGATGTCAACCACAAAGCTCACCATCATTGTAAGGAGCTATGGCTGCTGTTACCTTTGATGTGCAGCCAAAGACCTTTACTGCTCCTGTCGTCACTCACACGCTCCCTCCCCACCCTATAACCAATGACGCCTCCCCCACCCGTGTAACATTTGACCTTCCCATGGTTACACTTCAACCCGCCCCCATCACCTTCCTAAGGAGCAACTGAATGTCCACATCCCCTACCTTCCTGAGGACCCCACCCCCATCACAGTGGATCACACCCCTCCTCATTCTGCCGAGCCCCAGAATCCGCTTCTCCATCCATATCCCCTCCAACAACCCTCAGTGCCCCTTCACCTGTCTTCGTCGAACCCTCATCCCCCTGGCTCCCACTGCCCCCTCTACCCCTCACCATCCTCTCCTATCACCAATTCCCTCAGTATGCCCCCCCCAGGACTCATCAATTGATACCACAGAACCCTCCCTCTGAACCCCTTTCTCCTCTTGACCCCACCATGCCTGTTTACATCTGCACAACTCTGACCCCCCCCATCCCACTGCCCTTGGGTGGACTCTAGCATGTCCCTTCCCACCCTCCTGCTCCATACCACCCCACCCGCAGCCAACCACCTGCTGCTTGAAGATCCACCTCCTGGAAGCTGCTGCACTGAAAAGATCCACGTGGTTGATTCTCCACCCACCCAGCGCTGCACACGGTGTTCCAGGGTCCACGGTCCCTGGAGACCACCATCTCGATCTCCGCGGACTACCCCAGGCCTTCTTCAGGTCAATCCCGGTAGGTGCACGTCACATTGGTCCAGGCGTGTTCTGGACGAGCATGAGATCCCACTGGCGGCGCAGGAGATTGGGCAGGGGGTTAAAACTCCAGTCGGGCCTTCATCTGCATCCCATTAACAGGATACAAAGCAATCTCACGCCAGCCTCTAACGGGAATGGCAACCCTCCATGACAGGTGAGAGCGCACATTCCCTCCATCATCTTGTGCTGGTGGGAAACCGCTTTCTCGGGTCCTGGCACATTACTACCCAACCCCCCACACCACGCGCCCACCACCCACCCCCCATTGCCCACCATTAAACCCGCTGTGGGGAGGATTGGAAAATTCCGCCATTGACTTTCCCACTCGCTTACAGCTGCCTGACATAGAAATCACAAGTTGTCTCCGTGCCTATTATCTTTAGCTGGAGGCCCTTTATCTTGAAAGGCAACGTCTGAAACCCTCGTTAATGATACTAAAGAAAGTAATGAGGAACACAGACAGGATAACAGGGAGATGAAAAGACAGATTAGAACAAAGGCTCAGAGATAATATAAAAGCATCCAGTAAGGGCTAACATAAGGCGTATCGAGAAAGGATCATTAAAGAGAGGATAGGATTGCTAAGGGATGAAGGTGGGGACACAATTTGTGAAGGTTGAAGGTGCGGCAGGAATATTAAATAAATGTGTCATTCTACTGCCATATGGCTAACAGACCCTTTCACTTGACCTAGCCTGTACAGCACGGTGCCTGAAACAATCCCACTGCCTTCACACACGCACGGTGCTCTGCAAGCAACCTTCTTTTAAAACCAAGTCCTCTCAGCTCGGAACCCTTCAGCCGTTCAGCCGAGGGAAAGGTGGGTGGGTTGGGGGGTGTGGTGGGGGTGGGAGACACCATGCACCCAGCTCCAAATGATCTCCTGGCAGCTCCGCGTGTCACCGTGTGTCCCTTCCCCCTACCTCACCCCGTAACTCCCTTCAGGAGATTAACGCTGAGTTATGCGACGTTTGATATTTTAAGAAATCCTAGGATCCAACTGCACTGAGGGAGGCCCTTCGGCCCATCATGCGTGTGCCGTCTCTTTGAAGGCACTAGTTGATTAGTCCAGCTCCCCTGCTCTTTGCCCATAGTTGTGAAATCTTTTTCCTTTTTAAGTATACATCCAATTGTCTTTAGAAATTTACCACTGAATGTGCTGCCTCCCCTTTTCAGGCAGTGGATTGCAATCCAAATAACTCGCTGCGTAAAACAAAATTCTCCTTTCCTACCACCATCCCACCCAGGATATTTTTTTGCCAGTTATCTTAAAAATATGTCTTCCAGTTACCTACCTTCCTATCAGTGGAAACAGTTTCTCCCAATCTACTTTATTAAAACCCCTCATCATTTTGAACATCTCGATTGAATTTCCCTTTAAGCTTCAGAGTGAGGGGGTTAAACTCCTTAGTCTTCTTTGGTGTAGTGTTTGTGTTGCATATGGTGGTGAAATTTTTTGCTGCTCGTTCAAGGGATGAGGGTGTGGCTGGCTGGGCTGGCATTTATTGCCCATCCCTAAATGCCCTGAAGAAGGTGGTGGTGAGCTGCTTTCTTGAGCCGCTGCAGTCCAAATGATATAGGAATGCCCACAATGCTGTTAGGGAGTTAATTCCAGGATTTTGACCCAGCGATGATGAGGGTGATATGGTTCCAATTCAGGATGGTGTGTGACTTGGTGGGAACTTGCAGGTGGTGGCGTTCACATGTCTCTGCAGCCCTTGTCCTTCTAGGTGGTTGAGGTTGAGATTTGGAAGGTGCTGTCGAAGGAGCCTTGGTGAGTTGCTGCAGTGCATCTCCTAGATGGTACATTCTGCCACCACCGTGCGTTAATGGTGGAAGAGTGAATGTTTAAGATGGTGGATGCAGTGCTGATCAAGTGAGCTGCGTTACCTTGGATGGTGTTGAGCTTTTTCAGTGCTGTTGGAGCTGCACTTGTCCAGGTAAGTGGAGAGTATTCCACCACACTCCCTACTTGTGGCTCTATTCCAAAGTGTGTCAGAAATAAATAATCACAAATGTAAAAGATCAGTGGTGGTGGGAATGGTAGAAATATTAACATGAGTCAACATTTTCCTGTTTTCCTTCCTTGAGGTTTTTAATTAGTGATGGTTGTCACATCTTAGGCTGAAAGAATAACACTTGAAGTCACAGATTTCAATGCAAGAACAAAACCATTTACTCAGTTACAGGGAACACCACCGCCTGGAAGTTCCCCTCCAAGCTACTCACCATCCTGACTTGGAAATATATCGCTGTTCCTTCACTGTCGCTGAGTCAGAATCATGGAACTCCCTCCCTAACAGCACTGTGGGTGTACCTACACCACAGGGACTGCAGCGGTTCAAGGAGGCAGCTCACCACCACCTTCTCAAGGGCAATTAGGATTGGACAATAAATGCTGGCCTAGCCAACGATGCCCACATCCTGTAAATTAATAAAAAAACTCTAACATGCTGGTTAACTTCCGATCATGTGCCCTCTGACCTTCCACCCCAGGTAAGGTGACCCCATATGTAGTACAGAGTGCACCTCACAGTATCTTATCAGAGTACTGTATAATATATAATACTCAAGTCCACACACACACACACACAATCAACTGTCACTATGGCAATAGTCAAAGAGTGTGCAATGATGTTATTAGGTTTCATCCTGCCAAAGTGATTGAACTGATTGGTATATCTGGGGACTGTACTCACTAGGCCTTGCTTTAACTGCTTGCCTCTTCTCCTCAGATTGGGTAAGATTATAGTTTCTTTTAATCATACTTTTCTTGCTAAAAAGTACACCCTAATTCAGAAATACTTCAATAAAATTGCTTTGAGCCAATGTGGTGCAGAGCTAGACAGACATGGAAAGTAAGACTGAGAATGTCCCAGGTTTAACCTTTCATCTGTATTGGATTAATTCATCCCAAACAGTTCAACAGCAGCAGGCCCTAATAATTAGTTTAGGTGTCCCTCAACGAGGAAGGAGATCAGTCGACAAGGCCTCCTGCTCCTGACCTCCTGTTGATGCCTGTATGTCTGCTCAATGATACGAAAACTAGGGTTTGGCTAGAGAGATTTGCCATGCTCTATGTCTGGGTAAACATTGCTGAGCATGTTCAGTGTTAATGGAATTTCACACATGTGCTGCTTCTGGTCGGTATCCACCAGCTTGAATCAAAAATGAGGATCAATGAAAGTTTTGGTGGAAGAGATTTGGGAAGCAAAAGCCAGTACATTTGTTAGTTGTTTATGCCTAGGAAAATTCCAGAAGAGCATTCCAGCCTGTTATTTCCACAATTGGTTGCTGGTTGAGCCTTGAAAACGACTGGAGAAACTAAAAATTGGGATCGATTGCCTTGCGATTTTGCTGGCTCACAGATGAGTCAGGGCCTGCATTTAGGGGTTATTCCTGTGGGAGATGATGATGATTAGGATAAGCCTTTACAGCATGCCACTCGAGGTGAATGGATCCTGGGTTTGTGAAAAGAAAATAAGGTGGCAATTCGGGACAGGTATCCCAATTAACACTCAAATCAACAAACAGCCTTGCAGAATGGACAGCTCCTATTTTGTCACTGAGTTCATTTAATCAGGCAGTGTTTAGAAGAAGCAGTCATGATAGATAGCTCACATAATACCAAGTGTCTTTTAGTGCTCTGAAATGTATATCACTTGATCCCAGATGAAGTAACATTTATTTAGTTGATTTATTATGTAATAAAATTACTTTTTTTTGACAAAGAGACCATCAGGGTTGACAGGAAAACCTTGTCTTGCTGTTTACAGAAACCTGATACAACTTTAGCGCAGAGTGCTGTCACATCCAGCAAACAGTTGGCTTCAAGAATGTAAAGAGGAGTTTAAATTAGTTGGTACAGAGAAAGTGATTTTTTGGCAGACGGTTGGGAAAAGGAATCAATCTACAGCACCAGTTCAGTCAGTTCAAAATCTCCCTGTTCATTTTTTGTGAGTAGAAAACAAATAAAACTGAGCAGTGTGGGGCACTGAGACTCTGCACTACACTGGGAGGTTCAATGGGACATGTGCTGGCTACAATTAGCTAGAAAGGAGGTACCATACAGCAGAGAGGCTGTTCAGCCCATCATGCTTACTAGTTATGTTACAATTGAATCTGCTTCTACCACTCTTCCAGGCTGTGCATTCCAGACCATCATATCCCACTGTGTTAAAGGAAAATCTCCTCATCTTCCCTCCGATTCTTTTGCCTGCATCCTGTGGTTATCGATCCTTCTGCCACTGGAAGCAGTTTGCATTTATTTACTTTATCAAAACCCCTCAATTATCCAATTTTGCACCCAAGGAGTTAAACTGAAAGTGCAGTGGGGCAGAGGCTTCTCATAAATTAAAACTGCAAGCCTATGATTTTAAGGGCCAGATTTCATCACCTGAGTTCTTGTACATAATTTCTTAGAACCAAAACTGAATGAACGCAAGTGTGACTCTCAGGAGCCATCAGCTCATTTTAAAAGTTTGGTTGTTTTGCTTCAAATCCTTCTCCATGAGTGGAAAGAAACATCTTATTGGTTCTGACAGCCTTTGCTTTCGCCCTCTAACTGCCCTGATTGGTTTTGGCAAATCCCAGCCCTGACATTTAAGCAATCTTATATTTTACAATAGACTTTGGCTTCACCCTCCAGTTGACCTGGCTGCTTCTGACAGGCTGCAGTCCCAGCTTCCAACTGATCTGATTTTTCGACAATGGCAAGTTTCAGTCCAATTGCAAGGATTCACATTTAGCCCATGTGTCAGCAAACCAGTGCAGACTCTTTAGAGAAAACAAAAACTCAATACATTAAACAAACAAAAACTCAATAAGTCAGAGAGGGGATGACAGCCCCTGGTGGGGCGCAGTAACTAAAACAAATTACCAAAGGAAACTTACAAGGTCAAATCACAATATCATTACCAGGGGTGATGATGCACCCCAGTACCCATGGTGCCCACCAGTCGCGGAAGACCTTTAACGTACCGGTGGGCACCGCATGCACCCTCTCCAGGGCCGCCCGCCACGATCATAGCTGCGGTAGAGGGGCAGACAGTCAAGTCGGACGACCCCCTCGACCGCCCGCTGGCCACCTTGGCCACGCCCAGCAGCAGGCTTACGAGGAGGTCCTCCTCCCTCCCCACCCCCACCCCCACTCTGCACCAGGTGGCCAAAGATCAGGAGCGTGAGGCTGAAGTATAACCAAAAATTGAAGACCAGCCTTCAAATAATAAAAAGGGGCTGCAACCTCTAGCAATCTAGATACATGTGGAACATGGACTTCCCTTGGCCACAGAAAACATATGCAGCCTGGGAGCCAGTGAACCACCTTATCGTTCGATTGCATGGCACTGCATGCAATACCCTCCACGCAAGGTCCCCAGTGGAAAAAGGGGGGACTCTCACATGGAGACCCCTCCACTGGGGACCTCCCCCAGTGCCAGGCGGCAGGACAGAGGGCCACAGCGTATCCTGAAGCAACCCAGTGTAATGTTCAATGATTCAATTGTTCTGTGTTTGACTATGTGAGTCTGGTAATTGAGCTATGCTCACTGTTCTTGATGGGTTAAGGTTGGGTGTTGAACAGACACCACAAAGGCTGTAAGCATGGATGTAAGGCAAAGGCCTGGACCTTCTGAGCAGCGGCAATGATTGTCAGATTTCTGTTGTGCTCGAAAATTCCCCCGCCTCAATGCTGCTCTATATTTCTTCCAGTATATTCCAAGCCAAGCAATCAAAGAAATACGCAATGCAGCATCATTTGGCGAACTTCATTGGAGCGGAGTAGAGTCAGGGGAAGACAGGACATGGCACTAGCTGGTATATGATAAGGTTAAAGGTCCAGTTTGAATGTTACTGAATGGATGAGTGAATGGGTGAGTGGATGAGTGATTGAATAGATAGGTAGGTGAAGCGGGCATGTGGGTGAGGTGCTCGGTGGGTGAGCTGGTAGAAAGATCGGGGTAGTAGTCAGGTTGGATTCGGGGAGGGGATTAGTCGGGTTGTCAGGGGCTAGTCGGGTTGGGGGGCAGGGGGTGTGGTAGTTGGGTGGTTGTGGGTAGTCGGGTCAGGAGAGCAGTCGGATCGTGGGGATAATCGGGTGGTCAGGGGGTATAAAGGATCAGGAGTAGTTGAGTTAAGTCAGGGGGTGGTAAGGTGACAAAGTAGGAGTTAGTCAGGGGGGGTTATTGGGGGAGTCAGTTGTGGTGTTAGACCAGGTTTTAATCTGTCTAACATTTCCTGGGTAACTACCGAGCTAAGTACTGTAGGACTGTCCAAAGCATCTGACTCTAAATCAGAGTCGGAGACATTTGTGGAGGGTCCCAGGGAGCAGGGGAATTGCCCATCGGAAGTTGAAACTTTCTAGGGGAGACAGGAAGATTGACCCATCTTGACTGCAGAGATACTTTAAAGCACTGTGTAAATAAATTTCTTGCATACTTAGAAACAAGTATCATCTCTGCATTGCCCTGAGGCAAAACCAAACATTGAAAATATACAACAAGCACTATATATAGGCTGATTGTAACATGAAAATGATGACATGATGTAAGAAACAGGCTCAAAGAGACTGAAGATTAGCTGTCAGGGTGTGACAGAGCAGTGTTTGAGATTACCTCTAATCAATCTGATACCATCAGTGTTTGTTCAAACCACTGTCACTCTCAATTTTTATTTATCTGTCTTTTTTGCAGCTGTCTATTTAGACACCTCCCTCCATGTAGTCGAAAATCCAGCAAGTCAGGAATACCGCAATTCCGCACTCTGTGAATTTTCCTATCAGGCCATGAACTCTGTGCCATGAACTGAATCTCACAGTATCAGGGCTGATAATTTGCTTTAAGTCCAGATCCTTTAGAGGGTGTACAGGAGATTGACTGGAACAGTACCAGAAATTTGGAACTGCAGTTATGTGGAGACTCTGGACACATCTTGGTTGTTCTCCTTACGCCAGAGATTTGTTTAAACCTCTGATTAGCCTTCGAGCTTCCAGAGTGCGCCCGCCACTCTTAATTCGATGATGAGCCCTCCCACTGGCCCAAATCGCAAAGAGTGGCTGTTCCCCACACATTGTGGGTTTCTGATCCACATTTCATCCTGATGGTGAGGCTTAGAAGCCCACAGAGCAAATCCTGCCCCATGAATTGTTTTTGATCGGGCAAATAAGCTGAAACTGTTTTCGCACTGGCAGAAGGGTCAGTAACCAAAGGACAAAGGTTTACAGTGATTGACAAAAGCGCTACAGGCAGGATGAGCAGACCTTTTTTTCTAAAACAGCGAGTTGTTATGATCTGGAATGCGCTACTTGAAAGGGCGGTGGAAGCTGATTGGTCAAAGGGGGAATATTTACAGCCCTAATTAGATCGCTCTTTCAAAGAGCAGGCAGGGAAATGAGGGGCTGAACAGCCTCCTTCTCTGCTCTATCCTTCTATAATTTTATGAAGGTAGGTATCATTTTGTTCCACAGCTTTACACATATGCATTATTTCCCCTTACAGGGAGACCCAGAAGACGCACAGCAATATGCAAGATAGGAGATTCTATAAATTCCTAAGTGAGCTCAAATAACAGGAATGAGGATGTGTGTTTCTTTTGTGTGTAATATATGGCTGTGACACAACCTTCTGATAACCCCTGTGTCGAGGTGCTCACAGCTGTAGGCTTTTTGGATTAACAGAGGAACCTGTCTTTACACCAGCGAACTGAATGGCTGCATTGCCTTGTCATCCACAAGCAGACCTACATAGTGGTTTCGCTAGATTCTGCCCGGCTTATAAGATTTACTGTCTGAGGATTGACAGTCTGCCTTGGAGGTTTTGTAGCCTTTTGCTCATGTTTAGTTTCTTCATTTCCTCTTGTTGGGTGACAGTTCCACGGGTGCTGGGATCTCTGTGGTAGCTCAACCAGTTGCCCATTCTTCAAGTGTGTGAGGCTGGAGGTTAGTATGCTGGGGGCAGATGATGGAAAATACTGCCCCCTCACCCTACGCCCATTTCCCAGCAAAGGAGCTGCTACATGTAGAGGTCAAGAGCAAAACTCCAGCAAATCGTGAGTGACTCCCCCTCGAGTATAGAAGATTAAGGGGTGATCTAACTGGGATGATTAAATGGATTCAATCGGGTAGATAGAGAAAACCTAATACCTTTGGTGGGTGAATACAAAACAAGGGGACACAAGATTAAAATTGGAGCTAGGTTGTCTGATGGTGATGTGCAGAAGATCTTCTTCACACAAATCTGAAAAAAGCTATTGAGGCTGATGGGTCAATTGAAAATTCTAAACTGATATGCACAGATTTTTGTTCAGTAATAGGACATGGAACCAAAGATGGGCTTAATATAGAGATCTAATTGATAGGCTGGGGAGACTGAATGGCCTCCTCCTGTTC
The DNA here is from genome assembly GCF_964194155.1 of Cetorhinus maximus. Classification (NCBI taxonomy): domain Eukaryota; kingdom Metazoa; phylum Chordata; class Chondrichthyes; order Lamniformes; family Cetorhinidae; genus Cetorhinus; species Cetorhinus maximus. The sequence continues at coordinate 146,947,878 of NC_135884.1, forward strand.
CTATGTTCCGTTGACTAGAGTAACAAGAGATACTGAGTCTAATTACAGCTGTATTATATAGGGTTAACAGATGGGCTACGCTAATGCATGACATAGATGATGATGTAATACTGACACGAGACAGTCATGTGTTAGATTCTCGAGAGAGAGGTTGGAATCATGCCTAACAGCAACATGCCTACTTTGTAACCTGTTTAGATGTATATAAATAAACAAGTGTTAAGCAGATACCAGTGTATGTCTACAGTCTGCCTTAGGACCAAGTCCCATGCCTAGATTCCAAGGTAGAAAGACTCATCTTAGAACAACAACCAGCCCAGTTAAGGTCAGGGATCAGGCTTTGAGGTGCAATGGTGGGGAGGGCTTCCTGGTCTGTAGCTGTGTTTATCAGTGCTAGACTCTTCCAGCACAGAAAGAGGCCCATTTGGCCTGACCTTGTTGTGCCAGCTCCCTGAAAAAAGCTGTCCAATTTAATCCCACAGCTCAGCTTTTTCATCAGAATGCTGCAAATAGTTCCCTTCAAGTCCATATCCAATTGCCTTTTCAGATTCCTGTGGAATCTGATTCCACCACATTTTCAGGTAGTGTGTTCCAGATCTTAACAACCCACTGTGTGAAATAATGTCTCCCCCTTTCCCCTCTTGTTGTTTTATCAATTATTTTAAGTCCATGATCTCTAGTTACCAACACACTTGCCAAAGGAAACAATTCTTCCCTTAGCTAATAGTAGCAAGATTTGGCAACAATTATAGTGGATGGGAGAAGTGCACTTATGGCAGAAACACATAGAATTGTAGAAGCATAGAATAATACAACAAGGAAGGAGGCCATTCAGCCCCTCTAGTCTGTGCCAGCTCTTTTGAAGAGCAATGCAGTTAGTCATGCTGCTACTATGCAGTAGCAGTACAAACGGTATTTCCCACTAATAGGATGCTGCCGTCAAGCCAAAAAGATGTTCTGCGTACTGAACAAATGAATGATGTGGTATATGAATTTCAGCTCCAGTGGGCTGGGAAGAATGTCCTGCAGTCAGCATCACGGTGAAGCAGTCTGGGAAGAGTGTCCTGCAGTCAGCATCGCGGTGAAGCAGTCTGGGAAGAGTGCCCTGCAGTCAGCATCGCGGTGAAGCAGTCTGGGAAGAGTGTCCTGCAGTCAGCATCGCGGTGAAGCAGTCTGGGAAGAGTGTCCTGCAGTCAGCATCGCGGTGAAGCAGTCTGGGAAGAGTGTCCTGCAGTCAGTTCTTGTTGAAAATAACAAGAGTGACATCACAAGACGGCGTGAGAGAGTGGCGGAGAGATCAGAACCAGCACGAGTGCAGGGAAGCTTCAAAAAGCAACGTCAGCACAAAGGTGAGAGCTGATTGGTGAGTAGTGGGTAAGTGTTTTTCTCCAGTTTTTTCTCCAGTTTTTCTCCTGTTTAAAATGGATGAAGCTGAGGAAAGGCAAGGGTTCTAGTTTTTATTTAAAGTACATAAATAATTTAATTTTTTTACTGTATTTACCTTAAATTAAGGGTTTTCTTTTCAACTAGAGGCATGGCAGGGCAGCTCAGTCCGAGTTTCGGAGCTTGAGCGGCAGCTGGAGGCACTGAGATGCATCTGCGAGGCTGAGAGTTTCGTGGACAGCACGTTTTTAAACGTGATCACCCCACAGCTCACGGAAGTGCAGAAAGGGAATAGGACCATCAATCAGAAGAAAGGTGTCAAGCAGGTAGTCAGGAAACCCCCAGGCTCGAGAACCATTTTTCTGAGCTGAAAAACAATGAGAGTGATGGTTTCTTTGGAGAGTGCAGCCACACTCATGGCAATGTGAGTGGCTCAGCTGCACAGTGGGGGGAGGAAAAAGAGGGAAAGAGCAATAACGATAGGAGACCCGATAGTAATGGGAACAGACAGGCGTTTCTGCAGCCGTAGACGTGACTCCAGGGTGGTATGTCGCCTCCCTGGTGCCAGGGTCAAGGATGTCATTGAGTGGCTGCAGGGCATCCTAAAGGGGGAGGGCAAATAGACAGAGATTGTGGTACATATTGGTACCAACAACATAGGTAGAAAGAGGGATGAGGTCCTGCATGCAGAATTTAGGGAGCTAGGAAGCAGATTAAAAAACAGGCCCTCAAAGGTAGTAATCTCTGGATTACTTTCAGTTTCACACGCCAGTGAGTATCGAAATTGAAGGTTAGTCCAGATGAATGTGTGGCTGGAGAGCTGGTGCAGGAGGGAGGGCTTTAGATTTCTGGGACATTGGGACCGTTTCTAGGGGTGGTGGGACCAGTACAAGGCGGACGGGTTGCACCTGAACCGGAATGGGGCTAACATTCTTGCGGGGAGGTTTGCTAGTGCTGTTGGGGAGGGTTTAAACTAACTTGGCAGGGGGATGGGATCCTGAGAGGAGGTTCAGCAGGGGGAGATGCACAGCCAAAATTAGAAGAGAGAGCAAGTGAGTCTGGAAGGCATAGAAATTATAGGCCAGTTAAGGCAGAAGGGAGATTGACAAGGTAGGATGATATTTATTTTATGCAAGGGGTCTGACGAATAAGGCAGGTGAGTTGAGGGCGCAAAGTAACACATGGATGTATGATGTCATTGCTGTCACAGAGACATGGTTGAGAGAGGGGCAGGATTGGCAGTTCAACATTCCCGGGTATAGGGTCTTCAGGCAAGACAGGGAAGGAAGTAAAAGAGGAGGGGGTATCGCAATATTGATCAAGGAATCAATTGCAGCAGTAAGGAGGGATGACATCTTAGAAGGCTCCTCAAATGAAGCCATATGGGTAGAACTGAAAAACAAAAAAGGAGCAATCACATTGCTGGGAGTGTACTATAGACCCCCAAACAGCTAGAGGCAAATAGAAGAGCAGATATGTAGGCAAATTTCAGAGAATTGTAAAAAATAATAGGGTAGTAATAAGGGGATTTCAACTTCCCCAACATTAACTGGGTTAGTCATAGTGTGATAAGTTTAGAGGGAGTGGAATTCTTAAAATGCATCCAGTAGAGCTTTTTAAGCCAATAGGTAGAAGGTCCTACAAGAGAGGGGACAGTCCTGGACTTAATTTTAGGGAATGAATCCAGGCAAGTAGTAGAGGTATCATTGGGGGAGCATTTTGCAGATAGTGATCATAACTCCGGTAGATTCAAGGTTGTTATGGAAAAGGACAAGGATGGGCCAGAAGTCAGAGTTCTAAATTGGGGGAAGGCCGATTTTAATAAGATCAGATATGATTTGGCCAGAGTGGACTGGGAGCAGTTACTTTTAGGTAAATCTGCTTCAGAGCAGCAGGACTCATTCAAGAAGAAAGTAGGCAGAATACAGGGCCAACATATTCCAGTAAAGATAAAAGGTGGGACCAACAAATCCAGGGAACACTGGATGTTGAGGGATATGCAGGATTGGATAAAGAGAAAAAGGGAGGCTTATGGCAGATGCCGAGGGCTCAAAACAGCGGAAGCGCTAGAGGAATATAGAATGTGTAGAGAGGAACTTAAAAAGGAAATTAGGAGAGCAAAAGGGGGGCATGAAAAAACATTGGCAGGCAAAATAAAGGAAAATCCTAAGTTATTTTACAAGTACATTAAGAGTAAGAGGATAACTAAGGAAAGAGTAGGGCCCATTAAGGACCATTTGCGTGTGGAGCCGGAAGACGTATGTAGGGTTTTAAATGAATACTTTGTGTCGGTGTTCACAAGTGACAGGGATGACGTGGGTATGGAAATCAGGCAGAAGGACTGTGATATAATTAAAGAAATTAGCATAGAAAGGGAGGAGGTCCCGAGTGATCTGGCAGGCTTAAAAGTAGATAAATCTCCAGGCCCGGATGAAATGTATCCCAGGCTGTTGAGTGAGGCAAGGGAGGAGTTAGCAGGGGCGCTGGCAATAATTTTCAATACGTCTCTGGCCACAGGGGAGGTGCCAGAGGACTGGAGGACAGCCAATGTGGTACCGTTATTCAAGAAGGGAGGAAGGGATAAACCAGGCAACGACAGGCCAGTCAGTCTAACCTCAGTGGTGGGGAAACTATTGGAAGCAATTCTGAGGGACAGAATTAATCTACACTTGGAGAGGCAGGGATTAATCAAGGACAGTCAGTATGGTTTTGTTAAGGGGAGGTCATGTCTGACTAGTTTGATTGAATTTTTCGAAGAGGTGACCAGGTGTGTAGATGAGGGCAATGCATTTGACATAGTCTACTTGGACTTCAGCAAGGCTTTTGATAAGGTCCCACATGGGAGACTATAACGAAGGCAAGAGCCCATGGGATCTAAGGCAATTTGGCAAATTGGATTCAGAATTGGCTGAGTGGCAGGAAGCAGAGGGTGATGGTTGAGGGGTGTTTCTGTGACTGGAGGCCTGTGTCCAGTGGGGTTCCACAGGGATCGGTGCTGGGCCCCTTGCTATTTGTGGTATATATAAATGATTTAGACTTGAATGTAGGGTTGATCAGTAAGTTTGTGGATGACACGAAAATTGTTTGGGTGGTAAATAATGAGGAGGATAGCCTTAGATTTCAGGAGGATATAGGCGGGCTGGTCAGATGGGCTGATCTGCGGCAAATGAAATTGAATCCAGATAAGTGTGAGGTGATGCACTTGGGCAGGACAAACAAGGCACGGGAATACATGATGAATGCTAGGGCCCTGGGAAGTGCCGAGGGGATCAGAGGGACCTTGGTGTGCATGTCCACCGGTCCCTTAAGGTAGTGGGACAGGTAGATAAGGTGGTTAAGAAGGCATATGGGATACTTGCCTTTATTAGCCGAGGCATAGAATATAAGAGCAGGGAGGTTATACTGGAACTGTATAAAACGCTGGTTAGGTCACAGCTTGAATATTGCATGCAGTTCTGGAATCCGCATTATAGGAAGGATGTGATTGCACTAGAGAGAGTGCAGAGGAGATTTACCAGGATGTTGCCTGGGCTGGAGAGTTTTAATTATGAGGAGAGATTGGATAGACTGGGGTTATTTTCCCTGGAGCAGAGGAGGTTGAGGGGGGACATGATGGAGGTGTACAAAATTATGACGGGCATAGATAGGGTAGACAGGAAGGAAATTTTCCCCTTGGTGGAGGGATCAATAACCAGGGGGCATAGATTTATCATAAGGGGCAGGAGGTTTAGAGGGGATGTAAGGAAGAATTTTTTCACCCAGAGGGTGGTGAGAATCTGAAACTGAATGCCTGAAAGGGTGATAGAGGCAGAAACCCTTGTTGGCCAGGGGCTGCAGCTGAACTGCCAGACACAGGCAAAAGCAACTTTTGACCTGAAGTAACCTGAGTCCAGTTGCTGGCCTGAGTAACTTTTGAAACCTGACTCCAGTCACTGGGTCCGACCTGGCTGGGACCGGTTTTAAAGTAGCTGAGTGTCTTGAAGACAAAGGAAATGTGATGAGTCCTTGTTTAGAAAAGGGGGAATGAGGTGATATTGCAAGTTTTGGAACAGAGCCAATGGAGAAGATGCCACAGATCAGGCAAGCAGGCCTAAACCAACGGGAAGAGAGACAGCACAGCTTGAAGAGATACAATTCAGTATAATATTGAGTAGATTTCAGGCATTGGGCAGCGAGACTCCAGAGACCAACCATCGCAGAAGTAGAAGAACCTACGTCAGCAACGTAGAGACGCAAGAGAGAGAGAACGGAACACCTGGCCAGGGTCAGCTCTCCTTTTCCAGTATTAGCTTTTATATTCTGTGACCACTCAGGGAGTGTCAGAGAAACCTAGTGGGTGTGCGTTTAGATCCTAGTTTTGGGTATAAAACTTTATAACCTGCTGTAAACTGCATGTCTATATTTGACCAGACGTATAAGCTATATGTAGATGATCTAACGACGTGAATAAAGCGAGTTTAGAGTTAAGAGAGAATTGACTCTTCTCCTCTGTGTTCTAAGCCAATAACCGTTACTGGTGACCTCTGGCAACACCCTCATAACATTTAAGAAGTATTTGGATGCGCACTTGCGTTGCCACGGCATACAAGGCTATGGGCCCAGTGCTGGAAAATGGGATTAGAATAGTTAAGTTCTTGTTTGACCGGTGCAGACTTAATGGGCTGAAGGGCCTTTTTCTTTGCTGTAGACCTCTATCACTCTATGACTCTAGTGTGATGTCAGGTGTGCAGGCCTTAAGTCCTAATGATTGATGCATTGTATCAAACAGCACGTCCCTTCAGCTGTTCAATCAGCCTATGCTTGCAAATCTCAGGATATAATGTCTTACATTAGATGTGATTCCGCTATTGGACAGTACTTGCTCAACAATCCTGAGTGTGTTAAGAATTACACTAACAATCAACTGAAGATTATCAGTCAGGCTTACAATGTGGCTTGCTTACGCTTGCAAGGAGCTATGTATATTCACAGACAGTAACCTGTCCTCTGCAGGTAAAAGGAACATGTCCATTGTGTATTTTTGAATTAAACAAAAGCATGAGGGGCAACAGTTCCCTGGTGCATTCTCCAGGGCAACACCTCAATCATTCAGAGTCAACTTGCCAACTAATTCGCACCCTTTTTGCATGCAGTATAAATTGTTGCTCCCTTTGAAATTTGGCATTCTTGCATCTGGCCTGATGAGTGCAAAACAAAAAGCTTATTAATCCAGTTAGTAAATAATCTATATAGCCCCACTCCCACCCTTTCCCCGTATCCCTGCAATTATTTTTCTCCTATGAACACCGCAAAATAGTCCATCCTTAGCACATGGACAGAATAATCACAGATAGGGGGAGTAGGGCATTGGCAGGATTGGTGGGTGGTGGGAGATGGGATTCTACTATCCCCAACAATGGAAAATCTCCCCAATACTTCAATATAGAAATGTAAGTAAGCCTGAGAACCAAACAGCATTCGACATAATTAAACAATGGAGCCATTCTCAATCCAAAAAAAACATTACTATTGGCGAAAAGCTAACGTAAAGGTTAATATTGCAAAACCAAAGTACTGCTTGTAATTTAGGTTAATTGCTCTTCAAATTACCTTGTGGTTGTCATTTAAAAATAATAATAATTAGAATTCCACCAGTCATCCATTTACAGTCAAAAAAAAACAAACCTCATTAACATTTTCTAAACATCTTGTGGCTTCCATCCTCTTTGGAATCAAGTAAATAGTTACATTTTGGAACCTTCATTGAGTGGGATAGGTCAGCAACTTGGCTGTCCTTTTTCATTCTATCACCTCCCTGCTGTACTCTAATCGATCATCCCCTCATTACATGACACAAAAGAAAAGACAATGAGACAGGATGTACAGAAGCAACCTCTTTCCTTTTCTTCCTACATACCTGACATATTTAGTCTAGGCCCTGACACATTGACTGCAACACTCTCACCATGTCCCCCCTTCACTCTGCCAAATTGTTTGTGTTAACTCTAAGTTGCCATGCTGTTTTGCCCTTGCTGCTACAATCTGCTTCTCAAGGATTTTAAGATAATATCCCTTCTAGTTCAGCATAAGGGCATTCAAAAAATCATTTGGCAGTACAGATCTTGAGCGTTGCTGATAAAAGGGGACATGTCGAAGCTTTTTGTCTTGCACTCATCAGGACACTTTTTGCAAGAATATCAAAATAAGGGGAAAGCAACAATTTATACTGTATGTGAAGGGAGTGCTGATTGGTTGGGCAAGTGGACTCTGATTGGTAGAGGTGTTGCCATGGAGAATGCATGGAGCATTCATTGCCAGAACATGCTGTGCCCTTGCAATGCTTTGCGTTAGTGCTTTTGCGGTAGTCTTTGTCACCCTCGTGTTCCATTTGAACTCCTGGTCCCAGGTGTAGTCATTGTTTGCTTCATAGGTGGTGACAGTCAGTGCTCTGGGCCACAAAGATTAGTGACTATGATTAAGAATAAAGAGAAACACAGTTTTTTGATGACTTTTCATGAACATAGCACTGTAACAGATGCTGTAGAAAGCTGGGTAAATTGTGTTATTGAGCAGGATCAACTATGACCTCTACACATGCCTAGTTAGGGTTGCCAAACTTCCAGGATTGTCCTGGGGTTTCCAGGAATTGAAGGCTAAGGGGCAACAGGAGAAAAAAAATCAAAGAGGCATTAAAAATGTTTCTTTTCTTGGAACATTTTCATTCATTAGTTAGAAAATCATTGGAGACTGGGAGCAGGGGGTGGAAGGACATTTGATTGACAGTCAAAACCCATCCAAGTGGATAATGAAGAGCCTGTTTACTTTCCAATTGGCATGGGAAGGCAGGGTCCTTTGAGGATTGACATGTTGGATAACCACTGGCGGGAGTGTGGAGGTGGGGCATTTGGAGGTGGGAGCTCACGCAATAAAACCTCCAGGCACATGTTCACCCAGAGTTGGCAGCACCGCCTGAGCTGACAGAGTTGGTGCAAAGCTGCGCATTGGCACAAGATGGGACAGGGAGCAGCCCTGGGATGGCACGATTGGTGAACAGGTGCACAGGACTATTGGTCAAATGTAGCACTGATGCCACAAGAACCTCCCAACGACAAAGGCTAGACGCTTGTTAAGATCGGAGTTTAAAAGTCTCAGGGGAATTCGACAAACCTGCTGTATTTTGAGAATTAGAGCGCTGACATCATTGCAATGGTTCATTGATTGCCATTTTGGATGTCAATGAATCAAGAAAACTGCCCCACCACCTGACAGCACATAAATGTCTGACACAGTACTACACCATAAAACCTGGCATATGTGTCACAGCCCTATTTGCATAGATGACAGAACACATATGTGAAAGTGTACCCACTGACCATTCTCTTATTTAGTATCCAGTTTTCTATCAGATGAGAATTTTGGGAAATTTGTGCTGCCATTCATGTTTTGACCAATTGTAGAGGAACTGATTGACCAAGACACCAGGCCTAGCGGGACCCCGCATCTCTGTTACAATCACTATATCGTAATTCTGCACCATTGGATGATTGCAATCACAGTAACATTGTAGCGGCTGGGTGGATTAAAAAAAATCTGCGGAAAGACATTTGTACCAACTCACTGTGGTATTCAGTGAGGAACCAGAGGATTCGCTCTTACGATTCCTCACATGAGTATCAGAATTAGATCCAGCAAATAGCTCACTGTGAATAACGACTAAAATACCAGGGGACAAATTGGGAAGTAAAAATTGGGAAGTTCGGGGAGAGTCAGATGTCTGCTAGACTTCCCTTTACTCATACAGACACATTCACTAATCTGCATTCTCAGCCAGCAACCATGTTCAAACGTGGAGTGTGGGCTAAAGTTCTGGAGTGCAGGTTCTCTGACCCAAACTCCCTACATGCATGTGTACCCTCTCGGAGCAAGGCATCGATGATTTTATTGTGTATGATTATAGAATTATGGAATATTAAGCAAACAAAGCATTGGAGTGGGCAATATGTCTCGGGGTCAAATTCCTGGAACTCCATTCCTAGCAGCACTGTGGGTGTACCTACACCACATGGACTGCAGCAGGTTTAAGAAGGCAGCTCACCACCACCTTCCCAAGGGCAATTAGGGGTGGACAATAAATGCTGGCCTGGCCAAAGACACCCTCACCCTGTGAACGAATATATTAAAAAATGGATTCAAGCAGCAGTTGGGGACAAAGGATTGAGAAGTGTAAGCAACAGCAATAATTTATATTTATATAGCATCTTTAATGTAATAAAGCATCCCAAGGTGCTTCATCAGAGCATTATAAAACAAAGTATGACACTGAACCTCATAAGGAGATATTAGGTCAGATGACCAAAAGCTTGGTCAAAAAGGTAGGTTTTAAGGAACGTCTTAGAAGAGGAGAGTGAAGCAGAGGGGTGGAGAGGTGTAGGGAGGGAATTCCAGAGCTCAGGGCTTAGGCAATTGTAGACGCAGCCACCAATAGTGCAGCAATTAAAGTTGAGGATACACGAGAGGCCAGAATTAGAGAAGCGCAGGAGGTAGTGAAACTGGCAAAGATTACAGAGATAAGAAGGGGGGAGGCCATGGAGGGATTTGAATACAAGGAAGAGAATTTTGAAATCAAATCATTGGTTGACAAGTCAGCGAGCATGGGAATGCTAGGGGAATGGGACATTCTGCGAACTAAGACAGGGGCAGCAGAATATTGGATGACGTCAACAGAGGGTAGAATGTGGGAGACCAGCCAGGAGTGTGTTGGGATAGTCAAGTCTAGGGCAAATGAAAGTGTGGAAATGAGATTTAGCAGCAGATGAGCTGAGACGGGCCAAAGTTGGACTATATTACGGAGGTGGAAATAGACGATCTTAGTGATAGGGCGAATATGAGATTGGAAGCTCGTCTCAGCATCGAATGTGACACCAAGGTTTCGAACAGACTGGTTTAGATTCAGACTGTTGCCATGTAGAGGCAAGCAATCGGTAGTTAGGAAATGAAGTTTGGAGTGGGGACTGAAAAAAATGGCTTCAGCCTTCCTAACATTTAATTGGAGGAACTTTCTGCCCATCCAACACTGGATGCCGGATAAGCAGTCTGATAATTTACTGACAGTGATGGAGTCGAGAGAGGTGGTGATGAGTTAGAGCTGGATGTCGTCAGAAACCTAATGCTGTACCTTCGGGTGAGGGGCAACATGCAGATGAGAAATAAGGAGGCTGGGAGATCTATTTTTCTCGAGTATAAGTTTAAGGGATGGTCTATTTGAGTTGTTTAAGATGATTAAAGAAGTTGATAGGATGGGTAGAGAGAAACTATTTCTGCTAGTGAGGGGCAGTCCAGAACCAGGAGCATAACCTGAAAATTAGACCTAGGCCATTCAGGGGTGATGTCAGGAGGTAACTCTTCACACAAGGGCTATAGTGGAAAATCTGCAACTTCCTCCCACAAAAAAACTGTTCAGGCTATGGGCAATTGAAAATTTAAAAACTGAAATCGATAGATTTTTGTTAGGTAAGAGTATGAAGGTGGGTAAATGAAGTTAGCATAACAATCAGACATGATCCAATTGAATGGAGAACAGGCTTGAGAGGCTGTGTGATCTACTCTTGTTTCTAATGTGTCTAGGTAGGTTGGTGTATCAGAAATGTGTTCACTTATTGGACCTAATAGCCTTTTCCTCCCTAAAGTTTGTATGCACCATGTAGAAGGGTGGGAGTGCCACACAGTGCAGACACAGGCCAAGTGAAGAGCTGTGCCAGTGTTTCGCAGGATTTGGTGAGTATGTGCCAGACCTGGAAGGCTATGTCACAGTTAAGTTTGAGTGGCCAGCCCATGGCAAAGGAAATGCTAACACAGAATAAAAACAATCACTGTCGCTCACTGCGTGGTAAAGGTGACCACAGAACAAGTATGTGTCACCGCATCTTCGTAACAACAGGATCTTCAACAGACTGTGAAAGCCAATAAATCATGCTGTGTTAGTAGCTTACATTTTGCTCTGCGTTCTCATGACACAATTGCACACATACCAAGCTTCCCAGAGCATTGTGAGGAAGTAAGTAAGGTATTGCACTCCAGCTAAAGAGAGTTGGTTTATCTGACATGGGCCAGAAGTTAAAAAGAACATAGACTCAGAAATCATGTCACTGGATACTAATCCATGAATACTTAAAGTATGTGTTGGACATTCCTTTCTCTGTGCTTTTGATGGTCGCAGTAACCTCTTTAAATAGTGTAAATTCTGGGCCACAACTTTTCTTTTGAAAAGGAATTTCCCTTGTGAGTTGGAGGTGGAGGGAACGAATGCTATCATCTCAGACAAAGACCGCAGCCTGTGCCAACACATTGCCGTGCTGGTGACCGTCCCCCACTTAGAGCAACAATGCCTTGGGATTTTCATCAGTTTTTTGAGGCACAGGTGGAACGGGCAAATGTGTTGCGTGCTGACCTTGCGTGTAGTTTCACTCAGAGAGTCCACAGCGATAGACAAGGTAAAAGTGGCCCTGAGATAGTCGAGGGTGTAGGTGGAGATGGTGGATGGAGGATTACCCTGTACCTAATGTGCATACTTTTTCCCTAATTCATTCTTGGGTTGTTGGCCTTTCTGGCAGGGTCAGACATATTGGGATTAGGAAATGAAAGACTTGCATTTATATAGCGCCTTCCCAAACCGTTGCCAATGAATTACTTTGAAAGTGCAGTCACTGTTGTAATATAGGGAAGTGTAAGAGTTAATTTGCACACAGCGAGGCCCACAAAAAGCAATGAGATAACTGATCAGATCTTCTGTTCTTTAGTTACTGGTTGTGGGACTAATGTTGACGAGAACACCATGGAGAATACCATTGCTTTTTTTCATTTGTTCATGGGATGTAAGTGTCTCTGGCAAGGCCAGCATTTATTGTCCATCCCTATATGCCCTAGTGTGTAAGACCCCATTTTTAAGTGCTGCAGTCCATGTTGTTTAAGTACACCCATAGTGCTGTTAGGAGGGGAGTTTTAGGATTTTGACCCAGCAACAGTGAAGGGACAGTGATATAGTGCCAAGTCAGGATGGTGTGTGACTTGGAGGGGAACTTGCAGGTGGTGGTGTACCCATGCATCTGCTGCCCTTGTCCTTTTAGGTGGTAGAAGTCTCGGGTTTGGAAGGTGCAGTCAAAAGAGCCTTGGTGAGTTGCTGCAGTGCATCTTATAGCTGATACACATTGTTGCCACTGAGTTTTGGTAGTGCAGGGAGTTTGAGGTGGTGCATGGGATGCCGATCAAGCAGGCTGCTTTGTCCTGGATGGTGTTGAACTTCTTGAGTATTTCATCAGGCTTTGGGGAGTCAGGAGTGAATTAACATGCCACATAATTCGAGCCTCTGACCTGCTGTTGTGGCCACATTTATCACATTTATATGGCTGGTCCAGTTCAGTTTTTGGTCAATGGTAACCACCAGGATGGTGATTCAACGATGGTGATGCCATTAACTGTCAATGGGAGATGGTCAAATTCTCTCTTCTTGGAGATGGTCATTGCCTGGCACTTGTGTGGTGTGAATATTACTTGCCACTTACCAGCCCAAGCTTGAATGTTGTCCAGGTCTTGCTGCATGCCGCAGTAAATGATGAATTGTGAATGGTTTTGAATGCGATGCAATCATCAGCGAACACCCCCACTTTCGACCTTATGATGGCAGGATGGTCATTGATAAAGCAGCTGAAGAAGGCTGGGCTGCTGACACTACCCTGAGGAATTACTGCAGTGATGCCCTGGGACTGAGATGATTGACTTCCAACAACCACAACTATCTTCCCTTGTGTTAGGTATGACTTCAACCAGTGAAGAGTTTCCCCCCTGATTCCCATTGACTCCACTTTGGTTAGGGCTCCTTGATGGCACATTCGATCAAATGCTGCCTTGGTATCAAGGGCAGTCACTCTTATCTCATTTCTGGCATTCTGCTCTTTTGTCCATGTTTGAACCAAGGCATAATGAGGTCAGGAGAATAATTGCCCTGGAGGAACCCAAACTGCACATCAGTGAGCAGGTACTTGCTGAGTAAGTGCCACTTGGTAGCACTGTCGACAGCAACTTTCGTCACTTTGCTGATGGTCAAGAGTAGATGATGGGGCAGTAATTGGCTGGCTTGGATTTGTCCTGCTTTTTATTGATAGGACATATCTGGGCACTTTTCCGCATTGTTATGTAGCTGTACTTGAATAAGTCTTCTTGGAATATTATCATGGGATCTTTCACACCCACTTGAGAGTCCAGATGAAGCCTCGTTATAACTCTTGTCTCATCTGAAAGATGACACTTCCGACAGTGCTACACGAAGTGCCAGCCTTGATTACGTGTTGAAGGGTGGGATTTTCTGTCCACGCTTGCTGCCTGGACCATCTGATCCAGCCAAAAGTCAATGGACTTTTGGGTGGGCTGCCGAATCTCCCGCGGTTGGTCCCGCCACAATGGGGCTGGAAAATCCCAGCTGAGGTCTCTGTAATGGGACTTGAACTCTCTGAATCAGAGGTGAGAGTGAGACCAACTAGATAATTGGTGATTGTACGTGGGATTGGAGTCACATTTCGGTCAAAAAGTTCGCTTCCCTAAACAACATTCATGAACCAGCTGGGGTTTTTAAGCACCAGTCTGACAGCTTTATGGTCACTCTTTATTTCCATATTCTTTTTCGAACTGAATTCAAACCTGCATGGTGGGACTTAACTCTCATTCTCCCAATAACCAGTCAAGTAACATAACCATTCAACCACTGAGCCCCTCAACTGACAGCAATTGATGTCGGATGCAAAAGTAGAACATTGCCCCTTTCTCCAGCACTGACAATGCTTGCATTTGGAAGCACAAGAAATCAGCAAACTCTGCGATTTCACGTTTTGCGCCTCGTGTAGCAATGTGTCGGAATGTATAAAGTTACAACCCCAGCAATGTTTGAAGACAGCTATAATTTGATATGCTTTTCATAAGCTGTTAAACACACTAGACCTGAGAAGAATGCGGTTGTTATTTTCATAGCAGCGTCATGGAGGAAGTGCCAGTGATGGAGCTGTGAAAGTCAGTTTCCTGGTCATTAGTCTTGTTTAAATCATAAAAAGAACTCTGCTGCACACTGACAGGCAAATATGTACTTTGCCATCTACACAAAAATATGTTGGTGGGTGGGCGTTTGCTCCGAAATAGTCAGCTGTAGATTTGATTCCTCTTCCCAACTTGGCTAAATTTTCTATCCTGACCACTGTCCCGAAGAGAAAACCAAAAAGTCCCCACCGTGCTCAAATGTCTTGTTTGACTCTTGTGTGTTTCTTGTTTTCGCTTTGTTAAGTTTCTCCTCATGCTGAAGGTATTGTGGCTGGTTTTTCCTCTCTTGCCCGTTCACAGTGTAAGTCTGGATCTTGCCTGACTTGACTGTGGCAGAGTCAGATTTCCAGGTTGTGTGCGTCACAGGAGTCTTATTGCATGATCTCCTTCCACCAATCACACGGCCTTCACGTCCTCGCCATTGGTCTATCCGCCAGGTGCACGTGGCCAATTGGAAAGGGAACAGAGCCTATGGTCTGAATGGAAAGCCGGAATGGCTCCACACCTTAACCAAAATGGTGCTGGAGTCCTGATTCTGGAAGTCCCACCCCCGATCCCAGCACCTACCATTTTCACCAGGGGGTGTCGGGGGAAGCTGTGGTGCACGTGTAAAAGTGAAGCTGCTTCAAACAGATGCAATTTTCGTTACTGAGATGTCCAAAACATGACCCGTGGGCTTCAGACATTTTAGGAAAAGGTCTAAAGCTGCCAGAGTCATTTGAAGACGTAAGCTACCCTTTGGGAGAGGTCCAGGTACCCTTTTGGAAAAGTAAGGTACCCTTTGGGATTAATAAGAGCAGGCAGGAAGGCGTGTAACAAGGGGATAAACTCAATGGAACTGTAAAGCTGTCAAGCCATTTAAATCCCCAATCCCTTTAAATTATTGAAAAAGCAGCCTTCTGTGACTCTGCTTGCAATTTCACCAGCGGTTAACATAAGCCTGAGGACTATCATTATAGGATTAGTGCTGCTTGACTGCTTCCACAACTCATTATTATCACAGTTTGATTGATAAGCTCCAACTGCTTATATAGAGATTAGCTGGGGCTATGAATACAAATGCTTGTTTTATAAAGGATTATGTACTTGAAGGAAATGTTTGTTTTTATAAAGGAATAAATATTTGAATTCCTTTAGATATTTTGAATGGGTTTCATGAATGAGAGGTTTTTTAAAATAATGACATCTGCAATATGTACTTAGAACTTTATTTTATTTCATCTCACAATGGCTCCTAAGATCTGCTCTTGGTGGATACTGCGTGAGTTGGCATGGAGAATGTAAGGGCAAAGGGTGATGGGTGGAGAGCATGAGTTGGCATGAAGTTGCTATAAAGGGCCATGGGGTTGAGTTGGAGGTATGAGGTGGCATGGAGGATATGTGGAGTGATGGAGATGTGTATTGGGGCATAGTTGGTATGGAGCATGAGGGGGCCATGGGGGGGGGGGAATGGGCATAAATTGTGATGGAAGGTATGAGGGGTTATGGGAGTGTGAGGGGGCAAGAGGTGTCATGTGTTGGCATGGATGGGGCATGGGGTATGCCTGGGACATGAGGTAGTGTGAGGCATGAAGGCTAGGGGGTTGTTCTTTATTTTGCTGCCATTATTACAACTAGGATAAAGACCCAGAGCATGGAGGTGGGCCTTTTAAACAGCCCCCCTCTAAATCAGACCACTCGGAACACTTTCTCCTGAGTTGGGTTTGCCGAGCAGGGAGTTTTCCCCACTCTGTGCTCCCAACTTAGGAGAGAAAATTTGACGCTATATTACCCAATCTTATTAACCTTGAGTGCCAGTGAAACAGGCATTTTCTCAACATCTTCAATATTATCATAGCCAGTGAACCAGAGGGCACAGATTTGAGGTAATAGGCAAAAGAAGCATTGGCGACACGAGGGGAAACGTTTTTACCTGGTGAGTAGAATGCCATGGCTGAGAATGTGGTGGAAACAGGGTCAATTGAGGTTTTCAAAATGGAATTGGGTTATTATCTGAAAAGGACCAGCTCGCAGAGTCATGGGGGAAGAGGCAGAGATGCGGCACTAGGTAAATTGCTCCTTCAGAGGGCCAACACAGAACTGGCAGGCTGAATGGCCTCATTCTGTGTTGCAACCTTTTTCTGATCCTATGTGCCATCCTTTTGATGAGACATAAAGCTGAGGCCACAGCTGCTTGCTGGTGAGATGTAAAAGATCTCATAGCATTATTTTAAAGAAGAACAGGTGAGACATCCTAGCCAATATTTAATCCTCAATCAACATCACAAAAACCGATTATATGGTCATTTCCCGTTGCTGTTTGTGGGAGTTTGCTATGTGCAAAATTGGCTGCATGTTCCCTACATTCATGCATCAGCATAAAGTCCCCATCAGTAGCTATGCTTCGAAAGTATATTGTTGGCCGTACGTGCTTTGAGACATCCGATGGTCATGAATTGTGCTTATATAAGAGCTAGTCTTTCTTTTTATAAATGAAGATGTTCGACGAAAATGAAATCAAACCCTCACAATTTTCCTCCTGGTTGCTAGAGACAGTGTGCTGCAGATGAATCTGCCGTTCCTGGAAATTCCAGGGGCAGAATTTTGCCACCATTGGCTGGGTTTGGTGGGGGCGGGTTGGCGGGGGGTGGGGGGGTGGGGGAGCTGTCAGGAAGACGACCACCGCCAGTGATCGGGGCCGGACCGCGATTTCTCACTGGCGGGCCAATCAAGGCCGGCCCTGCGTGAAACGCACACTGCCTGTGTTGGGGGTGGAGGTAAGGAGGGCTAGTTTGAGCATGCACACAGTGTAAGTTCCCTAAGGCACAGAGCTGCCTCAGGGAGCTGAAGATATAAGAAATTAAAAACAAAGAATTATAAAATGGTAAAAAAAAAATGCCCTCGCATGTGACTGTCACCTGAGCAGGGACATGTTATTAATGAAACATTAACATTTTTATTTTGTTTTAATTTTAATTGCTGTTGGAAACCTCATCCCGCCCGTGGATGAGGTTTCCACCCACCAACCGTAAGGTAGGATGGGCAGTGAAAAATTACATTTAATTGGGACTTTAATGGCCTTAATAGGCCTGTTAATTGTCGACGGGTGTGCTGCCCACTCCCGGGTGCGCTCGCTGACCGAAATATCGTGCAAGTGCGCGATGACATTGGGATGCTTGCCCCACGTCATTTTACGCTCGTTCGGGTTGGGCGCAACCCACCCGACGAATGTAATATTCTGGCCCCAGGGTTATCCTGGAGGGTTGGTAAACCCTGTGGAGTGGGGGAGGGGAAGTTGAATGGAGCCACAGAGGCCTGCATCAGCATGAAGTCCCCATTGACCTTTGCTAGGAATAGCATCCACATAGAATAATCGCGAAGGAGGTCTTGTGGTGCAGTGGGTAGTGTTCCTGCCTCTCAGCCAGAAACTCCAGGTTCAAGTCCTACTCCAGGAATTAATGGTGAAGGAAGGTGCATTCAGAATGCAGCCAAACAGTTTGATTATCAACCTGCAAATCCTTTCACACACATGCCAAAGACAGGTGGTAAGAGTGGGAGAGATTCCTGGTCAGCCATGTAATGGAAAGGACATTGGAGCTTCAACCATCACTGTCTGTTGCTCCAGACTATAACCTGCATGTTGTCAGACTCCTTGAATGGACTGCAACATGCTGCACCCACAGTAGTTTCCATTGCTGCCTTCCTGCAATCTAGATGGAAAGGATAAAACTACCTGAGGTACGAGATGGTAGCTCATTTTCCAAAACCTTCAATCTGAAAGGAAATGGTGTCAGCTGTGGCTCAGTTGGTAGAACAGCCACCACTGACTCATAATGTTGTAGGTTCAAACTCCACTCCAAAAATAGGAGCATATAATCCAGGCCAACGCTCCAGTGCAATTCTGATGGACTGTCAGAAGTTCCACCTTTCAAATGTTAAACTCTGGCTCCTGTTTGGCTCTAAGATGTGTGGAAGAGATTCCATGACATTATCTTGAAGGAGAACAGGGGAGATCTCCCTGGCGTCCTGGCTGGTATTTATCCCTCAACCAACCACTAAACAGCTTACCTGGTCATTAACACATCAAGGTGAAATAGTGGCACAGTGGTAATTTTTTTTATTCATTCATGGGATGTGGGCGTCGCTGGCTAGGCTAGCATTTATTGCCCATCCCTAATTGCCCTTGGGAAGGTGGTGGTGAGCTGCCTTCTTGAACCGCTGCAGTCCATATAGTGTAGGTACACCCACAGTGCTGTTAGGGAGGGAGTTCCAGGGTTTTGACCCAGCGACAGTGAAGGAACGGCAATATCACTGGATTGTAATCCAGAGGCCAAGCTAATGCTCTAGGAGTATGTGGCTTTAAATCCTACCATGGCAGCTGGCTGAATTTCAATTCAATTAATAAAAATTCTGGAATATAAAAGTAATCTCAGGGATGGTGACCATGACAATTACATCAATGCTTAATCGAAACAAATAAGATCCTGAAGGATCTTGACAGGGTGGATGTGGAAAGAAATTTTCCTCTTTTGGGAGAATCTGGAACCAGTGGTCACTGTGTAAAAATAAGGGGTCGCCCATTTAAGACAGAGATGAGGAGAATTTTTTTCTCTCAGATGGCCATAAGTCTTTGGAACTCTCTTCCTCAAAAGGCGGTGGAAGCAGAATCTTTGAATATTTTTAAGGCAGAGGTGGATACATTCTTGATAAGCGGGATAGTGGGGGGTGGGGAGAGCTACTGGGAGTAGGTGGGAATGTAGAGTTGAGGTTATGATCAGATCAGCCATGATCTTATTGAATGACGGAGCAGGCTCAAGGGGCCGAGTGGCCTACTCCTGCTCTTACCTCGTATGTTCATAACGTTGTTTATGGGCTATTGTGTGCAGTTTGGCTGCCTCATTTCATGCTTTGCAGCAATAACTGCATTTCAAAAGTATTCTTTTTGCAGTGGAGTGCTTTGCGATGTCATGAGAATGTGAAAAGTGGCTTCTGAATCCAAATTTTTCTTTCTTTACCGTCCAGTTTCCTTCTGCAAAATGCCCGATGGAACTCCCAGAAAATTATCCAGGAAATGCTAAGATGTCACTCCCATGCCCATTACATTGAAGTTAAATGTTCTTGCTGATTTCAAACCAGGAGCTCCTTACCTGTAGTGAATACACACCAGAGAAATAAACATCAAGCATAAAAGGTGGCAGAAGCCCCATACTGAAGTGATACTCTGCTTAGTACTCCACGACCAGGGTGTCAGGTGAAGGAGAAGAAGCTTGCTGCTTGCAGTTTCACAATAACATAGCATCTTTAATACAGGAAAATAATTCAGCACACTGCATGGGAGCATAATCAGCCAAAAACCAACCCAGTGAGTGGCCTGGAAAGGAGTGGATATACTGGATATACAATGGAATGTTAAAAGAGAAAGAATTGGTGGATTGGTGGACAAAGGAACACATTGTTGATAGGCTAAACGATCTTCAAAAATCTATTTATAAAACAAAGGCTTGCATTTATAAAGCAACCTCAGAATATCTTAAAGTGTTTTACAGCCAATTAAGTACTTTTAAAATGCAGCCATTGTTGTAATGGAGCAAGCACAGCAGCCAATTTGCCAGCAGGAAGCTCCTGCAAACGGCAATGACATAATGGCAAGGTCATCTGCTCCAGATGTTGGATGATAGACAAATATTAGCTACAAGGCCAAGAGGAACAAACCTTCTTTGAAGTAGTGCTGTGGGATCTTTTACCTCCACCTTAGAGGGAAGACAAGGCCTCAGTTTACTGTCTCAACTGCAAGGTAGCAGTGCAGCACTCCCTCAGTGCTGCACTCAGACTGCCTGCCTGGATTTTGTACTCAAGTCTCTGGAGTGGAACATTACATCTACTGACTCTGATAAGAGTGCCATTGGCTGAGCCATAGCTGACACCTTCAATGTTGAAATCATTTTAAATTTGAATTTGCCTAGCATACAATCAAAGGATCTTTAAATATAGTGAGTCCACGTCTGCATTTTCTTTTGGGATTTGCACATGTCTGCATGAGGTTAGCCTTTCATTTGTAGAATATGGCTGTTGTGTTCAAAGTGGCCATAACATTTTGTGGTATATCTTGGGTAAAACATGATGAGAAGGTTGGTCTATGAATAGCTGAGAATTATGCTTAGTCATGGCCTTTTTAATGATTGTGACCAGCAGTTGGTTCCAAATGATCTTTCCTTACAACCGCATATTATTGGTGCTTTTCCAATTGTCTGTGCAGCAGACTTTGTGAGAATTCATTCAATTACAATAAAGCTACATATGCCTGAGTATGTGCAATGGGCTGTAGCGAATTTAGCCTTTAGAGTTCAGATCCGTTGCTTGGGAACATATGGAAATAATGCCAATTTGATGTAGGCAAAAGCTGATGATTGCAAAAGGCAATGGCAATTAGGGATGTGCAAGGAATGCTGGCCTTGCCAGAAACCTTCATACCCCAAGAACAAACAAAAGAAAAGCCAGTGCCTTTAGCCATTTATGTCATTCTTTACATAGTTTTACAATGCATTAGGATTTCTTTGGGTTTGCAATCAATGAAAGACTCTTAGGTTAGTGAGAAACCCCATGAGAGGGATTCTCATCAATAAGATATGGGAACATCAGGATCAGTAGAAGGTCATTTAGTCCCTCAAGCCTGCTCCACCATCTCATTGGATTACAGTTAATCAATGGTTAAACAAAACTTCTTGCCATTTTTAGACCCTTCTGTTTCTCATATTAGCACATTGTCTCAATGCACAACGTAAAAGTCCCCAAGTGGATTCAAATAAATGCCTTGATGTTACTATTTTGGACATTAAGTTTGCTCAGACTAGATTGTCACTGAGTATAAACATGGACCTGTTGGGCTGAATGGCCTGTTTCTCTGCTGCAAATACTTTGCAATGCTTTGTAATGGATTCAATGCTCAAAATAAAATAAAATATACTGTCCTGTTGAATTTCCTTCTTCCACTTCTCCCATTCCTCCCCTTCCACCTACACACACCGCAGCACTTGGGGAGAGGGCAGAAAGGTGAAGAGAATTTGGGAATCAAAGGAAAAATGTGAACTGAAGGCAGTCAAAATTTAGAAATGCTAGATTGAATCAGCTGTACATTTAACTCTGCCATTTAGTCTGAAGGATGAACGACAGTCTTAGTTTGGTTGAGCGCTGTCAGAGTCTTGTCTGTCAGATGAGATATTAAACCAAGGCCCCAGCTGCCCTCACAGGTTGAAATTAAAGGTCCCATCATGGCACCACTTTGAAGAAAAGTAGGGGAGTAATCTCTGGTCAATATTTATCTCTCAGTCTGCACCACAAAAACAGATTACAGGTACAGTGCTTCAAAACTGACAACATCAGGACTGAGTCTGTGCCGGATTTCAGATCCATCCACTTTTCAGAGAAACAATTCAGAACCTTAATTAAATTAATAGGAAGCACATGAAATTAAGTGAATAGTTTATTTTTATTGAAGTTTGAAAAAGAATACATCATACTGAAGAAATAACATTTGAGCAACATAAAATATAAGCTAGGGGCAGATTGGGCCAAGCCGGGTCAGGATGATTGCTCAGAATCATGGTGTACAAAGCCAATAGCTAGTCTGGCACACCACCACGCCAATGCAGCAGCCAGCTGAAATGTCCCTGTAATTGAGCATGGCAGCTTATAAAAATGTCTGATTTTTTGGAAAACTCCGGTTTTCGAACTTCCAGATTGGAGTCATTGTCCCTATATCTGGTCTTTACCAATTGCTGTCTATGGGAGTTTGCTGTACATAAATTGGCTCCTGCTTTTCCTGCATTACAACAGTGACTACACTTCAAAAGTACTTCATTGGCCGTAAAGCACTTTGAGATGTCCAGCGGTCATGAAGGGCGCTATGTTTAATTCAATTCAGTACAATTCATTGTTCCTGTGGAAATTCATTTTGGGTACATTGCTCGTTCATTCAAAAAAAAATTGCATATAAATGAATAATAACGATAAAAGAAAGAAAAAATACCTGAGCAAAAAAGCCTAACTTTGATTAAATATATGTTAAAAAACTAATCCAGGACATTAAAATAATCAGTCAATGAGTGTACATCCACATCCATTCATCAAGCTCCTGTTAAAAGTTCTTATAGGGAAGGGTATGAATGAGTTCAATAACTGATTTCTGAGAGATTGTAGCCTTTTCCATATGAATGAAAGTCTTATTTATGTGTTGGCGTTTACAATGTGGTGACTATCTTGCTGACTGAACATTCTGGGATTGCTTGATCACAGAAAAGATAGACACTGTCCTAGATTTGCAGCATTACAGCCAACTTTGAATGTACCCGGTAGTCCTGTATTGATAGTCAATGCATTTTACCGACACGTGGAACCCAACATCTTTAAGTTCACTGTGAGCACTGAAAGATTCTTCAAGAGGTCTTTCTACTGTAGGAATCCAGATTCTAGCACTTTAATGATACAGGACAGCATCACTGGCAAGGGTACCATCCTCTTATGCAAACACCAAGATTGATAATCAGTTATTACCCTGTTCCTAGAAATTCGGGATTTGGAGTTCAGACTAGCCCTTGATTGGTAGGATTAAAATCATCTCTCTCTGATGGCTGTAAAAATCCTTCACAAGAGAAGTTTGTGGAATTCTAACCCCATTTCTGAGTAGGCATGAATCCTCAATATAAAGCTGCCTGTAATTTGGAACGGCACTAATGCAACTAAATTGCTAATGTTGCTCGAAATGAGCACAAAGTGGTTAATGTGGGATATAGAAAATCCACACTGTTGCAATGGAGCCAGAGTTGGCCTTCCAATTGGCTTAAGGGATATTGATTTATGTTGGCAAAGACCAGACGAAAGTTCAGCTCCCCCTGCCTGACCTGGGTGTGCCTGATACTATGTGCATAATAGTTTCAGCAAGTAGCACTCTAGAGTTGGAAGGTTGTGCTGCATTTTGGATGAGACAATAAACCAAAGCCTGGCCTGGCCTCGCAGATGGATGTGTTAGGAGTGCCAAAAAGTTACTTTAGCTTTAGATAGGCAGTCGGAGGCTGGAAACTGCAGTTCTCAGTGGGCCTCGGGCCTTTTACCCACATGCCAGCCGGGAAGTGGCCTGCACATGTGCAGTTGGTGTCTATTAACCATCTTTAGGTGGGGAACTCAGGTCTCCCGCGCATGTGCCGGCCAGGAAGTGGTCGCACATGTGCAGTTTGTTTGTTTTCACATCTTCAGGTCAGGACCGGCCCTGCGCACTGTTACGAGCCAGGCTGGTGTTGATACTGGACAAGTCAGATCCCCACAGTGAAACCTGGCTCAATAGGTCCCAACTTTTTTTTTTGAAACCATGGAGGGAAGTTACTGAACAAATTCACAGCAGTCTGCTGATGAACTTTGAACAAAAAGAATGAAACATTTATCAAACAAAAAAAGTGAACTATATTACAGCAGACAAAAAGGTTGGAAAGATCCCAATACAAACACAAGAATATGATCCAAATGTTCATTATTCCTTCAACCCAGCATATCTGCACAGACACATGCAAATTCGGAAAGATTTAAAAAATGGCTGATCTTATTGTAACCTCAACACCACATTCCCGCCTACGCCCGATTACTTTTTACCCCCCCGACACTGTTAATCAAGAATTTATCTAGCTCTGCCTTAAAAATATTCAAAGACTGCTTCCACTGCCTTTTGAGGAAGAGAGTTCCAAAGACTCACTCTGAGAGAAAACATTTATCCTCATCTCTGTCTTAAGTGAGTGACCATTATTTTTGAACAGAGACCTCTAGTTCTAGATTCTCCCTCAAGGGGAAACATCTTCTCAACATCCATCCAGTCAAGACCCCTCAGGATCTTAAAGGTTTCAAGCAAGTCGCCTCTGCCTGGGAAGGGAGTGAGATGAGATTGAGGTTCAAAGGGTCAGATTTCGGAGAGCTCGGGAGATAAAACAGCGAGAGTTTGGGAGGTAAAATGGAGAGTTCGGGAAATAAAACGACAAGGGTGCGGGAGATAAAACAGCGAGAGTTTGGGGGATAAAACAGCGAGAGTTTGGGGGATAATACAGCGAGGGTTTGGGGGATAAAACAGCGAGAGTTTGGGGGATAAAACAGCGAGAGATCGGGAGATATAACAGCGGGAGTTCAGGAGATATGACAGTGGGAGTTCAGGAGGTATGACAGCCCACTTTGCTTCAAGTCTGCTCCCTTCAACTCTTTCTGTAACGTGGAGCCTTTTTCTCTGTTCCCGTCTATGTCGACTCATTGGGATCTATCTCTGATCCCGGTCTTTGTCCATGCCTGGGACTTTTTTCTGGGACCTCTTTCTGTCCCAGTCCCCGGTTTTGGATCTTCTTGGTTTGGGAACTTCTCCCTATCCCCCTCCCTGTGTTCTGCTCCCTGGGACACCTTCTCTCTAACGGCACTCCAGTTCCAGGTCACCTGACCAGCAGTTTCGCGCCCTATCACTTCTTTGCTTCCTTTCTTCTGAGCATGTGCTGTTGTGAAACTCGAATACTTACCTCAGAGTTAAGGAACTAAAGTTCGAGATGGGCCTCGGGCTTTCTGCGCATGCGCCAGCCGGGAAAGGGCCACGCATGTGCAGTTGCTGTCCTTCACATCTTCAGGCTGGGAACCGGCCCTGCACACGTGCACAGAAGATAAAGAAGAAAAGCTACATGGCGTGAAACTGGAAGTCTGGTGACATGAAGAGGAGAGCCATTGCAGAGAAGGTGCTCCAGCGGGCAGGACATGGGGAGTGAGACAGGGAAAAGATCCCAAATGAAGAAGAAGGTTCCAAACCAGGGACCGGGGAAGAAACAGGTCCAGGAGAAGGTCCCAGGTGAGTGACAAGGACAGAGGTAAGAAACAGATTCCTATTAAGCAAAGTTGAGAAAAAGGTGCAGAGCAATAAGGCTCCAAATTAAAGGGACAGAACTACGGGGAGCAGACTTGAAGCAACGTGGGCTTGAGAGAAACCCTGAAGATCTAAGAGGGCAGCTGACGGTTGGCGACTCCATGCTACGGGCCAGAGGGGCAAAGGTACCCTTTGGAGCAGTGGTGCTCTGTTCAGCACAGCTGAAGATCTAAAATTGTGCTTGGAGGGTGAAACTTGAGTGTACGCAGAGATCCAGAGGAAAGGGATCTCAGAAGGAAAGATTGAAACCCTGAAGGTGGGTCTCTGTTGAAACTGTCTGATTGGGAGCAATGGTAATAGAGTCATAGAGTTTTACAGCACGGAAACAGGCCCTTCGGCCTATCATGTCCACGCCGGCCATCAAGCCCCTATCTACTCTAATCCCATTTTCCAGCACTTGGCCCGTGGCCCCGTATGCTATGGCAGTTCAATTGTTCATCAAAATACTTCTTAAATGTCCTGAGGGTTCCCACCTCTACCACCCCCTCGGGCAGTGAATTCCAGGCACCCCCCACCCTCTGGACAAAAAAAAAAAATTCCTCAAATCCCCTCAAAACCTCCTGCCCCTTACCTTAAAACCAGCCCCCCTGGTTATTGACCCCTCCACTAAGGGGAAAAGTTTCTGCCTATCTACCCTATCTATGCCCCTCATAATTTTGTACACCTTCTATCAGGCCCCCCCTTAACCTTCTCTTCCCTAAGGAAAACAACCCCAGCCTATCTAGTCTCACTTCATAGCTGAAATCCTCCAGTCCAGACCACATCCTGGTGATTCTCCTCTGCACCCTCTCCAGTTTAATCACATCCTCCCTATAGTGTGGCAACCAGAACTGCACACAGTACCCCAGATGTGCCCTAGCTAACACTTTATACAGCTCCATCATAACCTCCCTGCTCTTGTATTCAATGCCTCGACTAATAAAGGCAAGTATCCCATATGCCTTCTTAACCACCTTACCTACCTGTCCTGCTGCCTTCAAGGATCTATGGACATGTACACAAAGGTCCCTTCCATGCTCTGTACTTCCTAGGGTCCTACCATTCATCGTGTATTTCCTTGCCTTGTTAGTCCTCCCAAAATGCATCACCTCACACTTTTCATGATTAAATTCCATTTGCCACTGTTCTGCCCACCTGACCAGCCTGTCTATATCATCCTGTAGTCCAAGGCTTTCCTTCTCGCTATTTACCACATCACCAATTTTCATGTCATCTGCAAACTTACTGATCATGCCTCCTACGTTCATGTCTAGATCATTAATGTATACTACAAACAACAAGGGACCCAGCACCGAATCCTGTGGAACGCCATTGGACACAGGCTTCCAGTCACAAAAACAACCTTCGACCATCACCCTCTGCCTCCTGCCACTAAGCCAATTTTAGATCCATTTTGCCAAATTGCCCTGGATCTCATGGGCTCTTACCTTCTTGACCGGTTTCCCATGTGAAACCTTGTCAAAAGCCTTACTGTAGTCCATGTAGACAACATCAACTACACTACCCTCATCTACACACCTGGTCACCTCCTCAAAAAATTCAATCAGATTTGTTAGACATGATCTCCCTCCCTGACAAAGCCATGTGACTACCCTTGATTAATCCTTGCCTCTCCAAGTGGAGATTAATTCTACCCCTCAGAAATATTTCTAAAAGTTTCCCTACCACTGATGTTAGACTCACTGGCCTATAGTTCTCTGGTTTATCCCTACCACACTTCTTGAATAATATTAGCTGTCCTTCAGTCCTCTGGCACATCCCCTGTGGCCAGAGAGGATTTGAAAATTACTGTCAGGGTCCTTGCAATCTCCTCCCTTGCCTCCCACAGCAGCCTGGGATACATCTCACCTGGGCCTGGGTATTTATCCACTTTTAAGCTTGCTAAAACCATTAATACCTCCTCCTTCTCAATGCTAATTTGTTCAAGTATATCACAGTCCTCCCTGATTTCTATACCTATATCGTCCTTCTCTATCATGAATACAGATGCAAAGTACTCATTTGAAACCTCACCTACATCTTTTGGCTACTCACACAGATTGCCACATTGGTCCCTAATGGGCCCTACTCTTTCTCTAGTTATCCTCTTGCCCCTAACATACTTATAAAAGACCTTTGGATTTTCCTTTATTTTACCCACCAGTGTTTTATCATGCCCCCACTTCACTCTCCTAATTTCTTTTTTAAGTAAACCTCTGCACTTTCTATATTCCTCTAGGGCTTCCACTGTCTTAAGCCTTCAGTATCTACCATAAGCTTCCCTTTTTTTCATTATCCGATCTTGTACATTCCTCAACATTCAGGGTTCTCCGGACTGGTTGATCCCACCCTTCACTTTTACAGGAACATGTTGGTGCTACACTCTCACTATTTGCTTTTTAAATTACTCCCACTGCTCAGATGTAGATTTTCCCGCAAATAGCTGCTCCCACTCCACTTTGGCCAGATCTGGTCTTGTCATATTAAAATTGGCTTTCCCCCAATTCAGAACCTTTATTTCCTCTCCATCTTTGTCCTTTTTCATAACTACCTTAAATCTTCCTGAGTTATGGTTACTATCATCGAAATGTTCCCCCCAACCCCACACACTTCTACCGCTTGTCTGGCTTTGTTCCCTAAAATTAGGTCCAGCACCGCCCCCTCCCTTGTAAGATTTTCTACATGCTGACTTAAAAAGCTCTCCTGGATACATTTTATAAATTCCACTCCCTCTAAGCCTTTCACACTTTGTCTATTGAGTTAATATTGGTGAAGTTGAAATCCCCTATTATTACCCTATTATTTTTACACCTCTCTGAGATTTGCCCATATACCTGCCTTTCTCCCTGACTGTTTGGGGGTCCGTAGTACACCCCCAGAAATGTGATTGCTCCCTTTTTGTTTTTTAGTTCTACCTATATGCCCTCATTTGAGGAACCTTCTAAGATATCATCCCTCCGTATTGCAGTAATTGACTCCTTGATCAATATTGCAATGCCACCTCCTCTTTTACACACATCCCACCACCCCCCCCCACCCCCCCACCACCCCCCCCCCCCCCCCAACCCCCCCCGACCCTCCCATCTCACCTGAAAATTCTACGCCTGGAATATTGAGCTGCCAGTCCTGCCCCTCCCTCAGCCATGTCTCCATGATAGCAATGATATCATATCCCTATGTTATTCAACATCCTCAACTCATCTGCCTTATTCGCAAGATTCCTTGCATTAAAATAAATGCCATCCAGCTTTGCCATGCTCCCTCATGCCTTAACTTGACTATGTACGCTCTGCCTTCCAGACTGACTTGGTTTTTCTCTATACTTGTCTGTAAATCACCCCCTACAATACCTCCACTCTGTATTCCATCCCCCTGTCAAATTGGTGAAAACCTCCAACGACAGCACTAGCAAACCCCCTTCAAGGATGTTGGTCCCATTCTGGTTCAAGTGCAACCCATTGGACTTGTACAGGTCCCACTTTCCCCAGAAACGGACCCAGTGATCCAGGAATCTAAAGCCCTCTCTACTGCATCAACTCTTCGGCAACACATTCAAGGCTCCCCACATTCTGCAGGCTGTGCAAAACACGGGACTGAGCTCCACAGCCGTACCTTTAGTTAAAATATTCTTATCCTAAATTTAAGCCAAGTAGATAATTATTTAAGTTTCTTTCTTTTTTTAAAAAAAAGTTAGAACTCTTATCTTTCCTTAATGTAGCTTTAAAGTGGAGAAATACAACTTTCCCACTACCTACCAATCAGCTCTGTGCGCGTCACTTTCGTCAGACCTTTCGAATTCTGGCGAATTCATACATTATTCATACATTTTTGTCTAGGGTGCATCTGGCAAGCATTCCTCAGATAACCGAGGAGAAAAAGATGAATTCACCAAATTGTGTGAAACGGTACGCAACATTATGACTGAGCCGTTGCGTTTGACCATAATGATGGCTTCCCCAAGGTGCAAGATGCAATAGATTACAAGATAACCTGTTTTGCTGGCGTTGGTTGAAGGATAAATATTGGCCAGGATGCTGTTGAAAACTCCCCTGTTTTTCTCCGATAAATGCTATGGGGTCTTTTACATCCACCAGGAACCTTTTATGTTCGCCAGATGGGAACTCAGTTCAACGTCTCAGCTGAATAACAGCACCCCTGTCAGTGCGGCATTCCCTCAGTATCGCATTGAAGTGCCAGCCTAGATTATGTGGTCAAGTCTGGAACCCACAACATTCTTTCTCTGAGCCACAACATCATTCCAGAGAGTGTAGTGAGATGATTGTGTGATGTCATCACCACCAAGCTGCTACCACAGGAACTGAATGCCAAAAGGATGCGACAGGGTAGGTGTAACACCATAAGACAGAAGCAGAAATAGGCCATTCAGCCCATCAAGTCTGCTCCACCATTCACTGAGATCATGGCTGACCTGATAATCCTCAACTCCACTTTCCTACCTTTTCCCCATAACCCTTGATTACCTTACTGATTAAAAATTTGTCTGTCTCAGCCTTGAATATACTTAATGATCCAACCTCTACAGTCCTCTGCGGTAAAGAATTCCACAGATTCGCTACCCTCTGGGAGAGGAAATTCCTCCTCATTCCTGTCTTAAACGGGTGGCCCCTTACTCTGAGATTATGTCCTCTGGTCCTAGACTCTCCCACAAGGGGAAGCAACCTCTCAGCACCTATCCTGTCAATACTCCTAAGAATCTTATATGCTTCAATAAGGTCGCCTCTCATTCTTCCAAATTCCAATGAGTACAGGCCCAATCTACTCAAAATCTCCTCATAAGAAAATTCCTCCATACCTTCTCTGGACTGCCTCCAATCCCAATATATCTTTCCTTAGATAAGGAGACCAAAACTGTTCACAGTATTCTAGGTGTGGTCTAACTAGTGCCTTGTATAGTTTTAGCAAGAGCTTATAAAAGCTATTTTTATACTCCATTCCCTTTGAAATAAAGGGCAACAATCCATTTGCCTTTCCTATTACCTGCTGAACTTATTAGTTAGCTTTTTGGGATTCATACACGAGGGCTCCCAAATCCCACTGTGCCTCAGCCTTCTGCAGTCTTTATCCATTTAAATAACATTCAGCCCCTCTATTCTTCCTGCCAAAGTGCATAACCTCACATTTTCCCACGTTATATTCCATCTGCCAAGTTTTTGCCCATTCACTTTATCTCCCTGTAGACTCTTTGTGTCATCCTCACCGCTTGCCTCCCCACCTATTTTTGTGTCATCTGCAAACTTGGTGATAGTACATTCACTTCCCTCATCCAAGTCATTATACATTTGTAAATAATTGTGGCCCAGTACTGATACCTGTAGCACTCCACTAGTGACAGGTTGCCATCCTGAAAATGCCCCGCTTATCCCAACTCTCTGTCTTCTATTAGTTAGCCAATTGTCTATCCATGTTAATATACTAACCCCAACACTATGGACTCTTATCTTATTAAGTAGCCATTGTTTCCTTTAATGAGGCCATATTCCCAAAATTCCAGCTAAGTCATTTGGGAAGAAAATTGGAAAGTATTTCTGCACACGAAGGGCAGAGAAAAATCTAGAATTGTTGCTCCCAAAGTATTATGGCTGCTTTGGAGAAATTGCAGCTTTTAAGACTAACGCTGATGGGTTTTTGTTGAGTAAGGATATCAAGGACTATGGAGCTAAGGTGGGTACAGATCTGCCAATTGAATAATGGAGTAGTTTTGAGGGACTGAATGGCCTCCTTTTGTGCTTTTTGTTCTTTCATGGCACGTGGGCAGCACTGGCAAGTCCAGCATTTGTTGCCCATCTCTAGTTGCCCTTAAGGAGGTGGTGGTGAGCTACTTTCTTGAACTGCTCCAGGGTAGGCACATTCACACTGCTGTTCAGAAGGGAGTTCCAGGTTTCTGTCCCAGCAATAGTGAGAAGTGTTGATATAGTTCCAAGCCGGAGTTGGAGGGCAACTTGCAGCTGGTGGTGTTCCCATGCGTATGCTTCCCTTCTCCTTCTAAGT
Source organism: Cetorhinus maximus (assembly GCF_964194155.1). NCBI lineage: Eukaryota > Metazoa > Chordata > Chondrichthyes > Lamniformes > Cetorhinidae > Cetorhinus > Cetorhinus maximus. The sequence continues at coordinate 146,979,220 of NC_135884.1, forward strand.
GGTTGACGTTGCGGGTTTGAACAGTGCTGTTGAGGAGTTGGTGCAGTGCATCTTGCAGATGATACACACTGTTCCTAATGTTTGCTGGTTCCAGGCAGTCAACAGGAAGAAACAATAAAAACAGGTATCACTGGCCAGGGTATTAAAAATATTAGATACACAATGATTTTGTTCGCTTAACAAAACACCTCAAGGCATTTTACTGGATTGTAATCAGACACAAATTTGACACCAAACCGCATAAAGAGCTAATAGGACAGGTGACCAAAATAGTAAAAGACGTAGGTTTTAAGGGGGTCTTAAAGGGGAAAGAGAGGTGGAGAGGGTTAGAGAGAGCATTCCAAAGTTCAGGATCTGGGCAGCTGTGGGTATGGCCACAACTTGTGGGGCAAAGGAAATTGGGGATGTGCAAGAAGCCAGCAATGGAAGAACATGGGTAGTCTTTATTGTTTTGGTTGTTGGCTGTGACAAGTCCATGCTGTGGGTGCTGGTGGCTAAATATCACTACAGGAACCACCACAGAGATAATTCGTGGAGACGTGAGAGTGTGTAGGACAATTTACAGCTTACAAGGATAATGAGAGGGACAGCATGATATTATAATTAGCACAGAAAAAATTGTTATACCTCATTTCAAAGCAATGTCCCTTTAAGCAGTTTATACCTCATCGAGCATTAAGGAGATAATCACAGTTCCAGGAGAGGATTAAACTAATTATAAGTTCGATTAAGTGGTTGCACAGGGCCTGGCTCTCTGTGAACATTTGATAGGTCAATGAGTAATGTTGTAAACCATACCACCATATGCACTCCTAAAGGCATATCCGTGGATTTGATTAAAGGTTGCAGATTTTTAGTGACATAATTAATGAGATGTTGTTCTGTCATTAAGCCCAAGGTTTGTCAAAAATAATAGGCACTGTGTTACTGACACGGGTCTGTTTAAAGTCTTTATTAATGAAATGTTGCATTTTTTGACATTATTATGCAATCATGCATTTGGCAACCACACCTTAAAACAAGGTGGACAACCCTTTGAAACTAGAAAATCACCAATACAGAGTCTTCCAAGTTAAGTAAGATTAGACGTTGGTTACAGTGTATGTCAATCCATTTAACTAGCGTCTTATTACAGTCAGAGCAGTACATGCCTCTCCATTAATGAAATTATAAATGTCTCATTTTGTCTGTTGTTGCACTTACCCAGTAACTAAGTTCCAATAAAATAGGGAAAAGGGTTGTGTTTTTTTATAAATTTGAGAATTACTGATCCACTAACAAAACCACAGATGCAAGCATCTTTCAAAGGTGAAATATCTGTGAACCTTATTTTATTAGCAGGTTATAAATTATAGAAAAAGATTCGAATCATCTAATATTTTCATAAAAGAAGATTGTGTGACCAGTGTGCCTTTGATGACTCTTCGGTACAGCTATTTAATTAATCATACTCTTCTCCTCTTTCCCCATAGCCTTGTAAATGTTTTCCTCCAAGTATTTAAACAATTCCCTTTTGAATGTTACTTCCAACTCTGCTTCCACCACCCTTTCTGGAAGTGCATTCCAGAAGACAGCAACTTTCTGGCTAAAAACATGTTTCCTCATGTTGCTCCCAGCTTTTTTTTTAACTTATACATGGAGTGAGGACAATGTCAGCATTTTTCATTAATTGGTCGTCCCTAATTGCCCTTGAGAAGGTGGTGGTGGTGAGCTGCCTTCTTGAACCACTGCAATCCATGTGGTGTGGGTGCACCCACAGTGCTGTTAGGGAGGGAGTTCCAGGATTTGGACACATCGACAGCGAAAGAACGACGATACATTTCCATGTCAGGACGGTGAGTGGCTTGGAAGGGAACTTCCAGGTGGTGGTGTTCCCATGCATCTACTGCCCTTGATCTTCAAGGCACTCGAGTTTGTGGGTTTGGAAGGTGCTGTCAAAAGAGTCTTGGCAAGTTGCTGCAGTGCATCTTGTAGAGGTACGCACTGCTGCCATTGGGCGTTAATGGTGGTGAGTGAATGTTTAAGGTGGTGGATGGGGTGCCTATCAAGTGCGTTGCTTTCTCCTGAATTGTTTCTTGAGTGTTGTTGGAGCTGCGCTCACCCAGCTAAGAGGAGGGTATTCTTTTCTTGTGCCAATCAACCTAAATCTGTTTCCTTGGTTTGCTGACCCACCTGTCACTGGGAACAATTTCTTCTTGTTTATTTTAATAAAGAAATATTTTAAACATGTTTGATCAAATCTCCTCTTAACTTCTTCTGCTCTGAGTAGAAGCCCTGGCTTCTCTAATCTCTCCACTGATCCGAAGCCCTTCAACTCTGGTACCATCCTCGTAAACCTCTCCTGCGTTCGCTTTTGACAGCCTTCCAAAAGAATTTTGCCCAGAATTGAATGTCAATACCCCAACTGAGCTCGTGGGATGAACTTTCCCACCTTAGTTGTGTTTCTGGTCATCGGGTCCATTTTCATGTTGTGAGCCTGTTTGCTGGGGCAGTGGGCTACCTGGTTGCCCTTTCCCAGAGCAAACCAGTTAAGAGCCCACCTCTCGGCTGCCTGGTCAATTATGGAGGACGGTCAGGACAGGTGGCAATTTTGAGAGGAAGAATGGGGTGGTCAATTATTACTTGGAAAGTACAAGTCTAGGCTCTGTAGAGGAACAAAGGGATCTCAGGTCACAAATACATCAATCATTAAAGGGGTGCCACAGATTAGTCAAGCTATAAAAAAAGCAAACCAAGTGCTCAGCTTTATTTCCAGAGGGATGGAACTGAAAAGTAGGGCAGGTTATGCTGAAATTGCATGAAATCCTGGTTAGACCACACTTAGAAGATTATGTGCAGTCCTGGTCGCCATATTTTTTTAAAAAAGGATATAGAAGCACTGGAGAGGTTGCAAAGAAATTTTACAAGTATAACACCAGAAGTGTGTGGGTATACATATCAGGAAAGGATTGACAGGCTGGGTCTCATTTCTGCTAACAATAGAAGGCTGAGGGGCGACCTAATCAAGGTCTTCAAAAGTATGAAAGGTTTGGATAGAGTGGATACAGGGAGGATCTATCCTCTTGTGGGGAATAGTATAACTAGAGGCCATCAATATAAGATAGTCAGCAAGAAATCCAATAGGGAATTCAGAAGAAACCTTTTTAACCTAAGGAGTAGTGGGAATGTGGAACTCGTGACCACCGGGAGTGGTTTAAGAGTAAACTAGATAAGCATAGGACGGAGAAGGGAATAGATGGTTCTGACGATACATTTAGATGAGAAAGGATGGGAGGAGGTACAGGTGGAGCATAAACCCGGCTTGGACTGGTTGGGCAATACAGCCTGTTTCTGTGCCGTAAATCCTAAATAATCCTATGTACCTTGTCAGAGGACGAATTTCTAATTGAAGGGATTATGGCGCGCTTCAGACAAGCTCAACAGGAATTTGGATTTTTTTCAGTTTCAGCGGCCACAGGAATGTTGAGGAGGCCTGGAAAGGCTGGTCCCTGGCTCTCCCACTCTTACCTGGAGGTCCAACTGAGAGAGTTGACAGGTTGCAGCGAGGCGAGTTCTGCCAGGTCAAGCACGAGAGGACAGCTTGTTCACCCGAGCAGGCATGGATAGAAACAGCCGAGGAAGTCAGCGGCCGCAATTTGTCCCCTTTAACCTGGGGACACTGGACCAAAGTGATCCAGGGCCTCAGCAAGACACGGCAGGTGAGTGGCATAACATTCTCACCATTCCCCTCTCACCCCTGACACATGTGCTATTAGTCCCCAAGTGTTGCACCAGCTTCCTGCAAATATTTTAAAGCAAACTCATTATCCAATTATATGGTACTTGACTGTCAGTCACACAGCCATTTTTTCCAACTTCAATATTTTGATAACTAACAAATGTGTTCAAAGATAATTCAAAATAAAACAGTGCTTTTAATTCCCCTGTGAGTTTTTTTTTTTGCCTGGATTACTCACTACAATGTCCAGGAGATTAACCTTTAACTCCTGAAGACTCCAGGGCAATCCAAGAGGGTTGTCAACCCTACTGTCACTGAAGAACTGCCACCTGAACTCTCCTTTCAGGTAGCCAGCTTTGCTTGGTCCTATCCCTGGAGGTGTTATCTCATGATTTTCTGATTCCAATCGCCCAGCCCCCACACTCCTGTCCTTGGTCACCCAACATATGTTAATCCTCATGGTGTACTGGCTTTTTGTGCTAATTGGAAAGCGATGTATATTTTTCACTGGTTTTTCTGCTGGGTTGTTTGAGTCTGGGAGATTAATTGTGAATTTTTAGAGACTCTAGCTGCAGTGTGTTTATGGCTTGTGGTGGGATGGGTTGACATGCAGATAAAACTTTCAAGGTGGTATGTTGGGTTCCCAATTCACTCCTCTAATCCCTCTGATTCTCCTCCTGCAAGGTAGTTCAATAGAAAGTGGAGGAATAATTGACAGGTGCAAGCAACCCACAGGCTTGTCGGTAGGCAGGGCCCATGGCATGGTACCTAAGCCTGGGGAAAGTGCAACACTAACTAATGCAGCTGAAGTAGGCAAAGTTTTGTTTTACATTCCCTAGCTACACAGAATTGGTCAGCTAATCCATGGACCACATCAGAGAACAAGGAATTGTTAAAAGATATTCCTTCTCGGATGTGAGTGTTGCTGGCAAGGTATTGGCCCATTCCTACTTGCCCTCAGAAGGGGCAGCTGGGTCTTTTTGAACTGAATGGTTTGGCCAGGCCACTTCAGAGGCAATTTAAGAATCTACCACACTGATTACCCCAGTAAATGCTTACTGATGTTTTTCAAATCCAGATTCTAGACCTTCATTGGGAAACCACTGACACCACATTATTTCCTCTTTCGGGTTTGGGGAGAGTGGAATGCAGAGAAAATAAGAATTTTCCATATTCCAATTACTTTCAAAATTTCACCATAATTTGAGAACATTATTTGATTTATATACATCCGTTCCCACTCTTTCCTTCAGCTGCTTCTCCATAGTCTTTTCAGTGTTGGTCAGCAGAGAGGTTTAATCCAGTCTTCCTCTCTCCACCCCCCCTTTCCCTTTCATTCAGATGCACACTCTCACCATTTTCTTTCTCTCTTGTTTGCATACTCTCATATTTTTTTATTTGTTCATGGGGTGTGGGCATCACTGGCTAGGCCAGCATTCATTGCCCGTCGCTAATTGCCCTTGTTCAGAGGACATTTAAGAGTCAACCACATTGCTGTGGGTCTGGAGTCACATGTAGGCCAGACCAGGCAAGGACAGCAGATTTCCTTCCCTAAAGGACATCAGTGAACCAGATGGGTTTTTAGACAATTGGCAATGGTTTCATGGTCATCATCGGACTTTTAATTCCAGATTTTTCTTGAATTCAAGTTTCACTATCAACCATGGTGGGATTCAAACCCAGGACCCCTGAGTGTTACCCTGGGTCTCTGGAATACTAGTCAGTGACAATATCACTATGCCACTGCCTCCCCCAGTTGATAAGCTAATCTTGTTTTGCAAACTCTAACAAAGCAGTACTCTTGGTGTTTATGAGCAAGTAGTTCGATGCCAGCATCTGAACTATAAAAATGAGCATGATAACATACTCTTTTATTTTCCACTGGGTTTGACTGCTGCTCCCTGATTTTCCTCTAGAATGGGGCAAATGTCCAATAATCTGTCCATCAAAAGACAATACCCAATGGATTACCTCTCAGTGGACAACTGAGTGAAGCTACTGCTATAATATAGAGTGACCGGATTTACGACACAGAAACAGATCATTCTGCCAACACATCTGTGCCAGGGTTTATACTCCACATCTGCCTACTCTCACCTTATCCATCTCACCCTATCAACATACCATTTTACTCCTTTATCTCATGTGTTTATCCAGTCTCTCCTTTTATGTATCTTATGCTATTTGCCTCAACTACTCCTTGTAGTAGTGAATTCCACATGCTAACCCACTCTCTGGGTAAGAAGCTTCTCCGGAATTTCTTGTTAGATTTACTAATAATTATCTTATATTTATGGCACCAAGTTTTGATTCCCCATATGTGGAAGCATCTTCTCTATGCCTATCCTATTGAATCTCTTCTTAATTTTAAAGATCTCTGACAGGTCACTTCTCAGTCTTACCTTTTCCAGAGAAGAGTCCCAAGCTCTTCTGTCTTTGTTGTGAATTAAGCCACAGAGGTGATCCTAGGGTTGAGTTCCAGTCCTTGGCCAGTTACCTGATCTGAGTGATGGCAGTAGCAGACCTGCAACAATGGCCCTTGGTGCGCTTGGGCTCAGAAGGGGGTTCCTGCTCTTAGTCATTATCAATGTCATAAAGTGTAAGAGTGTGACAATCAACCCAAAGTGTGATCATGCAAGACTCCATTTTCCTTCATGTTGAATAGCTGACTAGTGTTCACTGCCTGTGCTCACACATACAGAATGGCCACTTGATTAGGGTGCTGGATGACTTCTAAAACATTCATGCATGCCATTGTTACTTGTGGACTTCACTATTCTAATTCACATCACACTGACCATCCAAATTTCACCCTCTGCAAATGTAAACTCATTGAAAACCCTGTTGCTCAGATACTACCCCATACCCAATCTTGCCCAAAACCCATCCATCCATCCATCACTCCTATCCTAACAGGCCCACATTAGCTCCTAGCAGGTATTATTTTATTGGAAAATATGGGTCAGCATTGAACCTGTAACTACTATGTTAACCATTCTCTTTCAGTATTGTAAACAAGCCCAACATGCTCTTTGATTATCATAACTGTTATCCACATTAGTTATCCTTCAATGTGCATCTAATGTAATATCTTTATCCTTACACTTAAAATCCTCCATGGGCTTGTCCTCTCTCTATCGCTGTAAAGTTGTCCAGGGCAATTGTCACCAAAATTCTACATTCCTTTGATTCTGACCACTTCATTGAACCATTGGCAGCAATGCCTTCAGCCATCTCAGTCCCACGTCCAGAATTCCCTCCTTAAAGTGCACTAAATTCTCTTGCTAAGCTGTTACACTTGTCCAACTTCCTATCTTTCTTCAAGAGCCTGCTTAAAACTCACTTCTTTGACCAAGCTTTTGGTCATCTCCAAATATCTCCTTCTTTGGCTTGGCATCATTTCATCCATTTTGTGAAGTGCCTTTAGAATGATTTTTCCTGTGTTATGGTTGCTTGTGTATATTATCAATAGGACCACTGCTGGAGGCAGATTCAATTATGGCATTCAAAAAGGCATTGGATCATTATCTGTAAAGGAAAAACGTGCAGGGCCAAGGGGAAAAGGCAGGAGTAGTGGCTCTAGATGAACTGCTCTGCAGAGAGCTAGCATGAACATGATGGGCAAAATAGCCTCCTTCTGTGCTGCAACCATTCTATCATCCTAACAAGTAACTGAGCAAGTTAATTCCACTTTAATGACACAGAATTCTTCCTGATTTCTTAGGATTTCATTCCACACAGAATTCTTCCTGATTTCTTAGAATTTCATTCCACACAGAATTCTTCCTGATTTCTTAGAATAGCATTCCATTAGCCTGCCAATTTTTGCACAATGCCACAAACTATTGGCTTTCTTGCTAACCAATTATTCAAAGTATAAGGCATGTAGCTTCTTCTACTTCAGTTCTCTGCCCATTGGCAGGCCCGGCCCACAGCCCCATGGCCTCCATCATGGGTAGGGCAAAGAGGCAAGGTCCTGAATCCACCCCAGCCGGAACGGGGTTCAAACCCTGTGCTGTTGGCACCAGTCTGATCCACACCGGCCATCCAGCCAACTGAGCTAACCGGCCGCCCACAGAGTTGGTGTGGCAATGGATAGTGGAGTAATGGATAGTGATAGTGATATTGGAGGCTCCAATTCTTTTCCCTCACATGGCTGACCAGGAATCTCTCCCACTCTTACCACCTGCCATTGGCATATATTGGAAGGATTTAGAAGTTGATACCTGTTTGGCCGCATCATGAATGCGCCTTCCTTGGCCATCAAGTCCTGGAACTCAGAGAAAGGAACACTACCCCATGTGCCACAAGATCTCCCATAACGTGTGATTTACACACTCAGACTGCACAAATGTTAAAAAAAAAGGTTCCTTTATTCCACCGGCTTCAAAATGGTATAACTGTCACGGGAAAGCGTAACTCCAAGAAACAACTAGTTACGGAGAGTATTCACTGCCAATACTCCAGATCTCTGTCCCAGTCGCACAGTATTCACCAGGCTTGCTCTGCTCCACTCTCTCTCCATGAGGCTTCTCAAACCCAGGGATGCTGCGTCAGTCTGACTGGGTCCTAAATCCCCACCCTGGCTCTTCCGGCAGGTTTTGCCCGCGCTGCTCTCTTTCTGACCTCACAGCCTCTGGCTCCGTCCCTCAGCTTGTCACAGACTCTGCTCCCTGCAGAGACGAGGACCACGAGTTCCCCTGCCCTGTGCTCTCCCCCACCATCGCCACCTGCTGCTGGAGACCCCACTGCACTCCTAAGGCATGGAACTAAGTCATTGGAAATCAGAACTTCAAAATTCAGTGATTGTGTTGTCTGTCATTGCCAATGAGCCTCAGCTGTGAGCACTTTCATCATGAATGATTACTGGAAATGCTTGGCCAAAAGTTCCCAGTAACCAAAGCAAATTGATGTCACCAAGTCACCTAATGAAATATACAAATGTCAAGCAAAATTCTTTTGAGTTATCAACAGTCACAGATTGCAATTCTTTTGAGTACAATCACAGTTCTTGGTTTCCAGGAGTGGGACATGAACCCACAACCTTCTGATTCAAAGGCAAGGGTGCTATGGACTGAGCCACAGCTGACACCAAGATGCAGCACCTCTGTTCTGTTGTGAAACAAATAATTAAATGACATATGGAACTACGTGAAGTTGGCAAGTTCCAAACCAAAACCAGATGTTTTTAGTTGTGGTCTAGTTTTCCTTTGAAGTGGACAGGTTGCAATGAAATGAATATGACATTAATTATCATACTTCTGACATGCGTAGCATTTTGTTAGGGGGCTGTTCAATGGCACAAAGGATGAGTTGTAATCCAAACACAAAATTGATTAACTCAGGGACAATAACTGTGGATGCTTTATGGGTAAATGTATGGTGGGCTAGAATGCGTGCCATTAAATATCGTTTCATAAGTATTAGAATGCTGGGCATTGTTCAACTGTGTTTTGAGCACATGTGCCTACTCTAGCACACAAAAACATTAATAAACTTGCAGGATGGGCGAGAAAATTTAAAAAAATTAATTCATGGGATGTGGACTTTGCTGGCTGGGCCAGCATTTATTGCCCATTCCTAGTTGCCCTTGGGAAGGTGGTGGTGAGCTGCCTTCTTGAACCGCTGCAGTCCATGTGGTGTAGGTACACCCACAGTGCTGTTAGGAAGGGAGTTCCAAGATTTTGACCCAGCGACAGTGAAGGAACGGTGATATATTTCCACATCAGGATGGTGAGTGGCTTGGAGGTTAACTCCCAGGTGTTGATGTTTCCATCTATCTGCTGCCCTTGTCCTTCTGGATGGTAGTGGTCGTGGATTTGGAAGGTGCTGTCTAAGGAGCCTTGGTCAATTCCTGCAGTTAATCTTGTAGATGGTACACACTGCTGCTACTGTGTGTTGGTGGTGGAGGGAGTGAATGTTTGTGGATGTGGTGCCAATCCAATGGGTTTCCTTGTCCTGGATGACGTCAAGCTTCTTGAGTGTTGTTGGAGCTGCACTTATCCAGGCAAGTGGAGAATATTCCATCACACTCCTGACTTGTGCCTTGTAGATGGTGAACAGGCTTTGGGGAGTCAGGAGGTGAGATTTTCATCACACTATTCCTAGCCTCTGAGCTGCTCTGGTAGCCACTGTATTTATATGACTAGTCCAGTTCAATTTCTGATCAATGGTAACCCCCAGGATGTTGATAGTGGGAGATTCAGTGATGGTAATGCTATTGAACATCAAGGGTCAATGGTTGGATTCTCTCTTGTTGGAGATGGTCATTGCCTTACACTTGTGTGGCACAAGCCTGGGTATTGTCCAGGTCTTGCTACATTTGGACATGGACTGTTTCAGTATCTGAGGAGTCGTGAACGGTGCTGAATATCGTGCAATCATCAGTGAACATCCCCACTTCTGAGCTTATGATGGAAAGAAGGTCATTGATGAAGCAGCTGAAGATGGTTGGGCCGAGGACACTACCCTGAGGAACTCCTACGATGATGTCCTGGAGCTGCGATGACTGACCTTCAACAACCACAATCATCTTCCTTTGTGTTCGCTAAGACTCCAACCAGTGGAGAGTTTTCCCTCGATTCCCATTGACTCCAGTTTTGCTAGGGCTCCGATACCAGACTTGGTCAAATGCAGCCTTGATGTCAAGGGCAGTCACTCTCACCTCATCTCGGGTGTTCAGCTCTTTTGTCCATGTTTGAACCAAGGCTGTAATGAGGTCAGGAGCTGAGTGGCCCTGGCGGAACTCAAACTGGGCACCAGTGAGCAGGTTATTGCTAAGCAAGTGCCGCTTGATAACATTATTGATGACCCCTTCCATCACTTTACTGATGATTGAGAGTAGATGATGGGGCGGTAATTGGCCGGGTTGGATTTGTCCTGCTTTTTGTGTACAGGACATACCTGGGCAATTTTCCACATAGCCAGGTAGATGCCATGTTGTACCTGTACTGGAACAGCTTGGCTAGGGGTGCGGCAAGTTCTGGAGCACAAGTCTTCAGCACTTTTGCCGGAATGTTGTCAGGGCCCATAGCCTTTGCAGTATCCAGTGCCTTCAGCTGTTTCTTGATATCACGTGGAGCGAATCAAATTGGCTGAAAACTGGCATCCGTGATGCTGGGGACCTACTGAGGAGGCCGAGATGGATCATCCACTCGGCACTTCTGGCTGAAGATTGGAGCAAATGCTTCAGCCTTATCTTTTGCACTGATGTGCTGGGCTCCTCCATCATTGAGGATAAGGATATTTGTAGAGCCTCCTCCTCCGGTGAGTTGTTTAATTGTCCACCACTGGATTCGGCAGGACTGCAGAGCTTAATCTGATCTGTTGGTTGTGGGATCACTTAGCCCTGGCTATTCGCTTGCTGCTTATGCTGTCTGACATGCAAGTAATCCTGTGTTATAGCTTCACCAGGTTGACACTTCATTTTTAGGTCTGCCTGGTGTTGCTCCTGACATGCCCTCCTGCACTCTTCATTGAACCAGGGTTGATCCCCTAGCTTGATGGTAATGGTAGAGTTGGGGATATACCAGACCATGAGGTTACAGTTGGTGTTCGAGTACAATTCTGCTGCTTCTAATGGCCCACAGCGTCTCATGGATGCCCAACCTTGAGTTGCTAGCTCTGTTTGAAATCTCCCATTTAGCACGGTGATAGTGCCACACAACATGATGGAGGGTATCCTCAATGTGAAGGTGGGACTTCGTCTCCACAACGACGGTGCGGTGGTCACTCCTACCGATACTGTCATGGACAGATGCATCTGCGGCAGGCAGGTTGGTGAGGATGAGGTCAAGTATGCTTTTCCCTCTTTTTGTTTCCCTCACCACCTACCGCAGACCCAGTCTAGCAGCTATGTCATTTAGGACTCAGCCAGCTCAGTCAGTAGTGGTGCTACTGAGCCAGCCTTGGTGATGGGCATTGAAGTCCCCCACCCAGAGTACATTCTGCGCCCTTAGTACCCTCAGCGCTTCCTCCAAGCGGTGTTCAACATGGAGGAGCACTGATTCATCAGCTGAGGGAGGGCGGTATGTGGTAATCAGCAGGTTTTACTGCCCATGTTTGACCTGATGCCATGAGACTTCATGAGGTCCAGAATTGATGTTGAAGACTCCCAGGGCAACTCCCTCCTGACTGTATACCACTGTGCCGCCACCTCTGCTGGGTCTGACCTGCCAGTGGGGCAGGGCATACCCCGGGATGGTGATGGTGGTGTCTGGGGCATTATCTGTAAAGTATGATTCCATGAGGAAGACTATGTCAGGCTGTTGCTTAACTAGTCTGTGAGACAGCTCTCCCAATTTTGGCACTAGCCCCCAGATATTAGTAAGGAGGACTTACTGCTGAGGCATGTGAAATGAAGTGAGGTGGGAGGAGGCTCGGATGGAGCATAAACACCACCATAGATGGAATTGCCTGTTTCTGTACTGTAATATTCTGTGTAATTCTCTGTAATTACTGTTGAAACATTCACAGCTCCAGTACGTTCACTGTTTGCCTCCACCTGGCATCATATTTACATAGGGTTTAAACAGTTTGACTGGTTTGATGGCACACTCTGCCACAGAGTGGTAAGATTTGGGAGCACAGCTACAATTCTCCAGACTGGTCATTCCTAATCCTTGCTATTTGTTATGCAGAGGGGCTGAACCAATACCAGGCCAAGAAGGAGGAAACATTGGATGAGTAGCCATCCTGGACTGTTCTTACAAACTTCCCATATGCCAGTCACAGAGCAGAACGTTGAACGGAGTACCGCCAACTACAGATACGGGGTTCTCATTCCCTCGGTTGCTGGGCGCAGTGTAAATAGCCTCAGGCACTGAAGATATCATGGATTCACAAAATTGTGGGTTAAGCCACCTCCAAGAAAAAAAGACCTTCCTGCATTACAACAATGTCTACACTTTAAAAGTACTTCAGTGGCTGTCAAGCACTTTGGGACATGCTTGGGTCATGAAACGCACTATATAAATGCAAGTCTTTCTTTTTAAAGCAAAAGCAGGGACCTGTGACACACATTTTCTCCTTAGATCTACATAATAGCAACAGAGCCCAACATCCCTAGAAAGTGTTGAGGCCAGTACAGAATTTAAAAGGTAGAGAGCACTGCACATTATGTGTAAAATGAAAAGGGGGAGGACATCATCAATATGTATATAGGGCTGTGCCAGGGCACAATACTTCGACGTTGTGCTTTACCCTGTCATCTGAATCCTAAAATCAGACAAGTGGCTTGGAATCACTCCCAGCATCCTCTGTTCTGTATGAAATGGCTGTGGCATTGGCTGTGGCACTCATTGCTGTCTTTATCCAAAATCCCCTTGACTCTCCCTAAGGCATTCTAGCGGTGTGAGGCGTCATCCCCTGAGAGAATTTCAAGCTGTTGTGGACACAGAAAAGCACCTTCAATTAATCAGTCTCTGAGGTGTACAGACCTCACAGCCACCCAGCACCTGGTCTGAATAGCCAGGCGGGGGTAGGCTACCTGAAAATAGAGAACATCATCAGCCAAGTTCAATCCTGTCCTCAACTGATATTTTTTCATGCACATTTTCCACCATAGATAATTGGATAACAGTCAAGAGCCTTCTGTCAATGAGGACAATTGTCACCCCTAAAGGAGTTTATCCATTAATCAGGGCTGGGATATTCTTGGTTTATATACTGCACTGAATGATACACTAGCAAACCAAACTTGCTTGACAGCAATTACACAAGGATAGAATTTACAAACTAATATTTGAAAAGAGGACTTGGATGTGATGGGAGCAGATGTTAGAATTCAGGAGCTGAGATCAGAATTCCCTGGACAATTTTCTACCAATTCACTCTGTTTGAGAAGCAAGGAGCTCAGGGAGGCTTGACTGGGTGGGGGGCAATCTTCATGGTGGCTCACAGGAAATCTTTCAGAAATATGCATGATGATCTTTTTTTGTGGTTACACACGAGCTACACATTGATAGAGTAGAAGCCCTTGATCCAGTGTGATCCAAAGACACCTTTATTGCCCCATGTGTGCAGGTGTTGACTCCCTGGGCCTGTGGCAAGACAGCCAGAGGAAATTAAAAGCTTTAGTGACTTTGACAGCCACTGGCAATGCATTTCCACCTGGCCCACCTTCAGGTCTTCTTCCAGGAGGCTAAAAATGTTGCCTGATGCAATTCCCTGTTCCTCTTGATGAACTCGGACTTGCCCAAGAGGCTGATCCTCTACGTGTAAACCCTGTGTTGGGGCATCAGCTCCTAAAGCTGCCCCATTGTGGTCACCCCCTTTCCCTAGTAGAACGGCAAGTCAGGGAGGTGAAGGCTGCGTCTGGTGTTGCTGGTGCTGCCGGAGCTGCCGGAGCTGCTTCTCCTGTTCCTCATTTGAGGTCCAAGGTAACTCTGTATTAGAGATACCAATGCTGGACTGATGTTTGAGAGAGGCAGAGTGCAGATCAAATATATAGCACACTGAAGGAGCAGAAATGATTACCTAACAGGTAGAGCAGGTCCTGTGGAAAAAGGCCTTTCACTAAGGAATGGAAGCAGATGTGAGATCGGAGAACTGACAGGGTTTCTTGCGTGTCATTCATTCAGCCTCTCGATTCCTGCTGTCCCATGGGCTTTGATTTAATTGCTGAGTTCCTGGAAGCTGGGGAAACTCAGACATAACTTTGGTAAGTCAGGTTAAGACAGTCGCTCATTGCCTTGTAACATATTTCAATTGGCAGCCCGCCTCTCCCGAGAAGCTTCTCGGATGCAGTCGAACACGTTGATGACAAAGCTGGAAGCTGGTGGATTGCAGCCGGCTTCCTGATACACTGTGAATTTCAGCCCTTTTAACCTGCTGTAATCTCCCAAACCCACTTTCTTTTTTAGGTTAAAATACCCACTTTGTGTCTTCACTGCTTACTTTCCCAACTAGCTTTCTATCATCAGTACATTTGGATACATTACACTTGGTCCATCATTTCAGTCATTCGCATAGATTGTACATAGTTCAGGCTCCAGCACCAATCCTTGTGGCATCTGACTAGTAACAACCTGCCAAACTGAAAATTACCCATTTACTTCCGCTCCCTATTTTCTGTCCTTTAATCAATCCCCTATCCTTACGAATATAATATTCCCAATCCTGTGAGCCTTATCTCATGCAACACCCTTTCGTACAGCATCTTATTAAATGCCTTTTGAAAATCCAAATATACTACATCCACAGGTTCCCCTTTACCTACCCAACTAGTTACATCATCAAAAAAGGTCTAACAGGTTTGTCAAACACAATTCCCCTTTCATAAAATAATGTTGGCTCTGCCTAATCATAAACTCATAGGCTCATAGACGTTTACAGCACAGAAGGAGGTCATTCGGCCCATCGTGTCCACGCCAGTCAACAAAGACCTGACTACACCAGTCCCATTTTCCAGCGCTTAGCCCATAGCTCTGGAGGCAATGGCAATGCAAGTGAACATCTAAGTATAAAACAGCACCCAAGCAGGGCATAATCATAATCATATTACGATTTTCTAAGTATCATTTCCTTAATATTGTTTATTGAGTGGGAAGGCGGGATGACTTCTTAGATGGAGGAATAAGTAAAAAAAAAATCAATAAATGAAAGTAATGACTGAGATAAAAGCAAAATACTGCGGATGCTGGAAACCTGAAACAAAAACAAAAAATGCTGGAAAAACTCAGCAGGTCTGACAGCAACTGGTGAGAGAAAGACAGAGTTAGTATTTTGAGTCAGTATGACTCTTCTTCAGTAATGTCTGATCAGGGCTTAGGGTCTTTTCACTAAAAAGTCAAGACCAAGTGGTGAGCTGCTGGACATCTTTAAAATGATGACGTGTTTAGTAAAGTAGATGTAGAGAAGATGTTTCCACTTGTGGTGGAGTCCAAAACTCGGGCTATAAATATGAGATAGTCATCAACTTAGACAGTGAACAATTGGTCTCCTTGCTGTGCACTCATCCGTCAAAGTGATGGGAGAATCCATCACCATCATTATCACCGTCACCATCACAACTAATTAATCCAATATGGAAATCAGGAGAAACTTCTTTGCCCAGGAAGTGAGGAGAACGTGGAACTCGCTACCACAGTGAGTGGGTGAGGTTTATAGCATTGATGCATTGAAGGCGAAGCTGGATAAGTATATGAGGGAAGAAGTAAGAATAGGGTATGCTGCGGGTGAGGTGAAGTTGAACGGGAGGAGGCTTGCGTGGAGCCTTAACACTGGCTTGGACCAGTTAGGTTGAAGGGCCTGTTGCTGTGCTATAAATTGTATGTCACTCTAAGTGAACAAAAACAGAAGGTATTGTGAATGTACAGGAGGTCAGGCAAGATCTGCAGAGAGAATGCGCAAGTTAACAATTGGGATGTGAATCCTTCTAAACCAGAAAGTCATCTCATTTTATACTATTAATATTCAGTGTTGCTGCAGGGCTGAAAACCAGACCATGGACTGGTTTGTTCTCTCAAGAATGACCAACGTTCCTGCACTGACGGATCTGCTGCCTGTTTCCAGCAAGTTCTGGTTTTCGATTCTGTTTTCTAGCGTCTGCAGATTATTTTATTTTTTTGCATGGTATCTGAAAGAGAAGTCAGGATTCTTTGACCAAGGCCTTGGCACATAATCAGAAGCCAAATAGGAAAAGGCTGTCATCGACGGTGACCAGGCTGGAAGAGAGAAACAAATATCACAAGAAGGAGAAGCACAGGAAATCTTAAAACCTGAAGTTCCTGAAAGAATGGCTCTTGAGAATCAGAGATTACAAACTTTTAAACCATTGATTGTGATTTCAGCATATGTAACCGCATACCTTTAGGTACTATTTTAATGGAGGGGTTAACACATTTAAAGTGACAGCTCCATTAATATAATACTATGCATTAATATGCTAAGTAGTTGCTTGCTAATATCCATCAAGCAGGATACATTTTTTCTGAACCTGCATCTGGGACCACTGGACCACCTAGGCACAGTGAGTGTAGAGTAACAGTGAGCTTCCAGGGCTCCAGAGGGAGACTGCCTGATCTCTCTATCCTTTTAAATGAATTGTATGCATTAGTCTACTTCCTAATTTCCTGTACTCACTGTGTCTAGATGAGAAAAATCTACATCAATAATTTCTAAGTTTAGAAGAAAACTCGCCAAAGGTCAGAAATAGTTTTTAAATAATTGAAACAAGTGTGGAGTTAAAAAAACAGTAAAAACCGGGAAATAAGAGTACTGGTCTGAACTGGTCTTGTATAGCTTAAAATAGAACATCAGCAAAAACTGGGGAATAAGAATACTGATTTGAACTGTTTTTGTTCTTTCTGAGTATCAGTAAAATCTAACTTGTGGCATTGATCACATGAAATTAGTAGTCCTTATAATAAACTCATCACAAACTCAGTTAGTTAAACTGTGTCTTTACTGGTGTTGGGATGCCAAAATCATGCTCCAAAACTTTACATTATTTTGGTGGTAAAGGGGCTCTCCCTTCCTCTGGTCTAATCAGCGTGCTTGTTAAAAATGGCACAGTGTCAATCATCAGCAGCTACTTTACTGCCCAGTGAGGGGTCTTTAATGTGAGAGAAAACCTTCCCTTAGTGATGCTGGTTTAGTGTGTGAGAATGGAAAAGCACCTGTCTCCAGCAGGTGGGAGATGGTGGCATAGTGGTAATGTCACTGAACTAGTAATCCAAAATCCCAGGCTAGCCCCCTAGTTTCAAATCCCCCCACAATAGCTGGTGGAATTGAATTCAATTAATAAAATCTGGAATCTAGCCAGGTGTTCCTTCCTCTCAAGAAGTTCAGGCCAGGGACCTTGGGTACCAAAAGGGAGGGAGAGTATCAGGTCATCTGCTCAGGAATCTCAGAGGTTGTCTGCCCCCTCTTTGCCTATGACCCCCCTCACCCTCTCTCACTGCAGAGGGAGCATCTGGCCCACAGGAGGACAGCCAGGGCCCCCAAGGCCTTGGCTGTCCAGTGGACTCATGCCAAAGTCATCAGATGCAACATTGCACAGTCTGCTGCAGATGTCAGGGCAACACCTAGAAGAAGTGGTAGGCTTAGGAAAGTTAAGGGTTTCTGATCACAAGTGGTTGCACGGATGAACACATTTTGTCACTTAATAATCTGAAAATATATTCACTTGCATTGAATAATGTATAATGTTGCTTGTTGGCTTCATTTACAGGCTTCACAAGTCCTCCCCCTGCATCCCTGCCCACTAGCAGTTCAGCTGCATGCAGCCAGACTAGGAGTGATTTTGGAGGGAGAAGCGTGTGTGTGTGGCAGGGCCTTTCGGAGCCTTGTGCAAGCATTTCTCCCACGCATGTGGAGCCTTCATCCATCACACTCATCTCACTGTCCCGAGCATTTTCAATGTTGCCTGCTGGGATTCCCTTTCTGTTGTCCATCTGAGCCTGACCTGCATCTCCGCCCACCCATTCATCGCACTCCCATGCAGCATCTGTGCCCGTCTGACACGAGGCTCCTTTCACTTTTCATTTCACAAGCAGGGTGGTTGTAAGGTATGTTTTCAGCTCCCCCGTCCTTTCCCCTCCCCCAGTCACCCATGTCCTTTCCCCCATGACTGGTGAACCCCCTGGCATCACCTTCCACCACCCCACCCTCATCTACGATCCAGGACCCTTTTCTTTCGAGGTTGTTCAGGTGAACGTGCACGTTCCCTACCTTCCCGAGAATCTCACCCCCATCCACATTGAACTCCCTGACCTCCTCCTTTCCACCCGCAGGTCCGTGTCCACCTCAGAGCCCCCACCAACCACCCTCGCCAAGCCTTCTACCGCCATTGTCGCACCCTCACCCTCCCACCCTACCGGCTCACTCTGCCCTCTCTCACAGTCACCATTCCCTCCTAACATCGCCCACCCTCAGTTCGCTCCCCAGGAGGCAGTCATCAAGTCATCGACTCCGCAGACCTCTCCTTTGCACATTCACCTGGACATCCACCCCGCCCTCCCATCCCCTCCACCTCTTACACATTCCTCCACCTTTACTGCTTCCTCTCCCACTGCCCCTCGGTACACCTGCCTCCCCCAGTGAAACCTAGACCTTCCTCTCCACCCCCCTTAATGATCATCCGCAGCAGCCCACGGCCAAGACCCTGATGTCCCGAAGCAGACCCCAGACATCAACAGTGACCTTCCGCCTCCCGAAAGCTGTTTCATGGCAGAACCGCGTCCATGAAATTCGACCCAGTGTATGGTGCACATTTTCCTTTAGGGTCCGATTGCTGTCGGGCTCCAGCGTGTTCTGCTCCTCGTATGACCACAATGTGAGCAAGGCCCTGACAGTAAGTCCCAACTTCTGCACGTCACACTTGTCAAGACGTGCCCTGGGCCGAGGTGTTTCCTGCTGACCTGCCCAGATGATCCAGCGTTGTGGGGGGGGGGGTGATTCTGGAGAGCAGGGCTTATACTTATATGCAGATGCATTAAAACGATGTTCCCAACATGTGGCGATGGAAAAGGGACCGGCCATTGGCAGGTGGAGCAGATGATCACAAACTGGTTTCACGGCGTCGTGAAACCAATTTTTGGCCTTCTCGCCATATTGTCCGCTCACACCCGCCATGACGCCCAATGTCAACGGGGATGGAACGTTACGGCCATAAAGTCTGATCAGTAACGATTTATTGTAGAAAACAACGATGTACAGATACACAAGACCGTAGGCTTCTTCAGTCCAAGCCGTGAGCTATCTCCATTCAGAGCCTACTACCAGTCATGTGACTCCCTTTACATCATCATGTGGGCAGTGCTGTTCCCCCAGTCCCACATTAACACTTTCTGTCCTGAACACCCAAGTATTTATCCAAATATATTTACATTTATATTTACATGCTACTCCTTCTCCCCCCCAAGTCTCTGGCTTCACAGTATTAAATGGCCTGGAGGTTTCTCATGGATCGTGTTCTTTTGAAGCTTGAAGGATTGGTAGTCTCAGCTTGGATCTCTTTGTTCTGACTTGGCTGCTCTTCAGTGGAAGCTGCCGTATTTGGTGTTTTGCTTGTTTGAATTTCTACATCTGGTTCGTCAAAATGTACGACCGAAGGTTCTCCTTGAGGAATGTGGATAAAACATCTCCTGTTCCATCTTGTCGTGCCTTCTGGCGTTTGTATCAAGTAAGGCCGCTGTTGATCTTCATCCCTCAGCACAATGACGCCTTCTCTGTCAAGGTCTCCGATCCAAACCTACTCTCCGTCGTTCAGCTTGGGCAGGTTTCTGGGACGGTAACCCCTATTGTCAGTGGAAGCTTGTTGCTTTCTGTAAGACTGTTCTCGCTCCTGAACATTCTGATAGTCCCAGACTGCTCGCCATGGAATTAACTTCTTGGCCAGCATTGGAAACTGAGTGCCAAGTTTCCTGTCCATTAGCAGCTCAGATGGTGCCAATCCACATTGCAGCAGAGTGGACTGACATGTCAAATTGCTCCATTGGAAAGTCATCAGTTTTCTTCAAGAGGGTTTTAATAGTGCGGACGCCACTTTCCACCACCCCATTAGATTGTGGTTACCTCGGGCAGCTGGTGAGGTGTTGAACTCCATAGCCCTCGACAAAATGAATGAAGTAGTCATTGGCGAATTGCGGGCCGTTGTCAGACACCTCTTGGTTCGGAGTGCCATATACACAAAGATGTCTTTCAACGACCTAATGACCAACTCAGGTCATTGCCTTACCTCAATCCACCTAGAGAAGTCGGCAACAATGATGGGGAAGGATTTGCCACTGTACATAAACAGATTCATTCCCAAATGTTCTCTTAGTCTGGGAGGGAACTGAGTGGGGATAAGGTGCTCTATCTGGACTGGTTTGTGCAGCGCACACCTGGCAGTTTAAAATCATCTCTTCGATCGTTCTTGATATTCCCGGCCACCACATTGCTGACTGGGCCTGTGCTCTGCACTTTGTGATGCCCAAGTGGCCTTGGTGGACTCATTGCAGAATCTCCGGTTGGAGTGAGACGGGAATCATCAACCGCTCACCATACACCAGCAGATCATCAATTATGGTGAAGTGTTTCTGTTGTTCAAAGTATATTTTCATGACAGTGCCACTGGGATGCTGCTCTGGCCAACCTTGTGTGCAATATTGATGGATGTAGATGCACCCTTCGTCTTGCATCTGTACTTGGCATATCTGTTGTAGCTTCTTGGAGTTCATTGGCAATTGTATTGTCACAAACTGAAAATAGGACTCGACCTCATCGACCAGGTTAACATCCTGTGTCATGGGATGGTCGACTGTGGCCTTGGACAGTGTGTCCACAGCCATTTTATGCTTTCCCTGGACTTACATTGTCTCATAAGTAAAGTGAATGAGACTCAAGCGGAATGCCTGAATTCTGGGGGGCATTCTGGCGAGTACCCTCTCATCTAGTAGTAAGACTAATAGTTTGTGATTTATCTTGATGACTACATTGAGCCCAATGATATAGTCAGAGAACTTTCACAAGCCCCCGTGACTGCCAATGGATGTTTTTCTGTAACCGCATGCCTCATCTCCGTGTCTGAAAGCACCCTAGACATGTAACATGCTGGTCGGCGACATCTACCCAGCTGCTCTTGGAACACGACTGCCGCCTAGTCTTGTTGATAAGGCATCTGCCTCAATTGCAGTTGGCAGGGATGGACCGTAGTGAGCTGGGGTATCTGGTGGGAGCAGCATGTCTTCGATCTGATGGAATGCGCACTCCCGGTGTGCATCCCATCACCATGCTTGGCCCTTTTACAGTAGGTGTCGCAAGGGATCTGTGACTTGTGCCAGGTTTGCCAAGAGTTTTGCGAGCTAGTTTACCATGCCCAGGGACCTTTGAAGATCTGGAATGGTTGATGGGGTTGGAAATTCGCTGATTGCCTTTGTTTTATGCGGGTCCGCCATGATGCCTTTGCTGCTCACAACAAAAACCAAAAAGAGTTCATAGAGAATTCACACTTATTGTTCAGTGTTAATCCTGCTTCCTGCAAGCGGTTCAAGACTGCCTTGGGTCTCTTGTCGTATTCCTCGAATGTCGTTCTGTGGACAAGGACATCATCCATGTGGCAGGTGACTCCTTTTAGGCCTTGTAAGATGGCCAACATTGTGCGCTGAAAAATATTGAGTGCCGGAGGGCAAACGTTTGAAGCAAAATCTGGGGTGAAAGAAGTTGTCAGCAACTTTGATTTTTCTGTCTAATGGTACCTGCCAGGAGCCGGCAAGGATCAAGTTTCAAGAACACTGTACTCTTGGAGAGTTTGATCAAGCTGTTGTCCGCCAAGGACTTCAGGTGGATTTCCCTTGGCACAGCCTTGTTGAGTTGTGTCAGGTCAACACAGATGCGAATGGCCCTGTTTGGTTTCGGAATCAGGACCATTTGAGAGCACCATTATGTCGGCTGAGTGATTGGGGAGATGACTCCCATGTTGGTCATCTCGTTAAGTTACAGTTGTGCTTGTTTCAACTAGCTTTAAACTAAACAGTGCGGGGAAGGGATCATGTGAGAGGAGATGTGGTAAGGTAAAGATAAACGACAAAGTAATGGAGCAGGACAGCAATTTGGGTAATGAGTTCCAGGGTGTGACAGGAAGGGACAGAACATGCAATCGTAAGAGTGCACCAGCAGATGAAGCTGAAAATGGTATAAAAACAGAGTTTAAGGCCCTGTATCTGAATACACATAGACTTTGTAACAAAAGGGATGAATTGTGAGCATAGACAGGGATAAATAAGTATAACCTGATAGGCATTGCAGAGACAAGTTGAAAGGGGACCAAGGCTGGAACCTGAATGTTGAAGGGTTTTTGACATATCAGAATGACTGGAAGCTAGGAAAAGGTGGTGGGGTAGCTCTGTTAATTAAGGATGGCATTAGTTCATTGCTGAGAGAAGACCTCAGCTTGAAAGAGCAAGATGCAAAATCAGTTTGGGTAGAGATAAGAAATAGTAAAGGTAAGAGCTCACTTGTTGGAGTGGTTTATAGGCCCCCTAACAGCAGTTACACAATAGGACAGGAAGAAATAAATGAGGTTTGTAAGAATCATAAGAATATTTGTGATAATCATGGGTGACTTCAATCTACATGTAGATTGTGAGAATCAGATTGGCAAATGTAGCTTGGAAAATGAGTTTGTAGAGTATTTTTGGGACAATTTCTTAGAGTAGCATGTTCTAGGGCCAACCAGGGAGCAGGCTATCCTAGAGCTGGTAATGTGCAATGAGACAGGATTAATTAATAACCTCATGCTAAGGGGTCTCTAGGTGACAGCGATCACAACATGATAGAATTCCATGTTCCGTTTGAAATGGAAAAGTGTGGATCCATGAATAAAGGTAACGATGAGGGTATGAAAACAGAACTGGCTAAGGTGAACTGGGAAACTGGGTTAAAAGGTATCACAGCAGAAGTTGCAGTGGCACTTTTAAGGAGATATTTAATAACACTCAGTAAAGTTTTATCCCAGTGAGAAAGAAAAGCCCTTTGAGAAGGATGCTTCATCCATGACTAAATAAGGAGGTTAAGGATAGTATTAAATTGAAAGCAACACTATTTAAATTTGTAAAGAATAGTGATAGGTCATTGGATTGGACAGATTTTAATAACCAACAAAGGATGACTAAAAAGATAATAAAGAGGCAGAAAGCAGAGTATGAGAGAAAGCCAGCTGGTGATATAAAAACAGACAGAAAAGTTCCCACAAGTATTTGAATAGGAAAAGAGTAACTGAAACTAGTGTTGGTCCTTGAGAGAGTGAGTCTGGGGATTGATAATGGAAAACAAATAAATGGTGGAGGCATTCAACAGATATATGTGTCTGTCTTCATGATCGAGGACTTAAAAAACCTCCCAAAAATTCTTGAAAATCAAGAGATGATAGGGAGGAATGAACTTAATACAATCACCATCACCAGGGAAAGGATGCTCGGAAAATTATTCATACCTAAAGGCTGATAAGTCCCCAGGACCAGAAATCGTGCATCCCAGGATCTTAAAAGAAGTGGCAGCACAGATAGCAGGTGCATTGGTTATAATCTTCCAAAATTTCTTACATTCTGGGAAATATCTAGTGTAACACCCTTATTCAAAAAAGGAGGGAGGCAGAATTCAGGAAACTGTAGGCCAGTTAACCTAACATGTGTCATAGGGAAAGTGCTGGAACCCATTATTAAGGAGGTTTTGCAGGATGAGAGATGACCTTATTGAAACATATAAGATCCTGAGGAGGCTTGATAGGGTGGACACCTGGAGGACGTTTCCTCTTGCGGGGGACATCAAAACTAGGGGACATAATTTAAAAATAAGAGGTCTCCCTTTCAAGACAGAGGTGAGGAGAAATTATCTCCCAAAGGGTTGTTGGTGTGTGGAATTCTCTTCCCCAAAAAGTAGTGGAGGCTGGGTCTTTGAATTTATTCAAGCAGAGTTAGACAGATTTTTGTTAGGCGAGGTAATCAAGGGTAATGGAGGGCAGACAGAAAAGTGGAGCTGAGAGCACAACCAGGCAGCCATGATCTGATTGAAACAAAAACAGAAAATGCTGGAAAAGCTCAGCAGGTCTAACAGCATCTGCGGAGAGAGAAAAACAAAATTAACGTTTTGAGTCCGAATGACCCTGCTCACACGGACTCAAAACGTTAACTTTATTCTTCTCTCTCCGCAGATGCTGTCAGACCTGCTGAGTTTTTCCAGCATTTTCTGTTTTATTTCAGATTTCCATCATCCGCCGTGTTTTGCTTTTATGATCTTATTGAATGGTGGAGCAGGCTCAAAGGGCCAAATGGCCTACTCCTGCTCCTATGTTTCTATGTCCTTCCTATGTCCATAAGCGGATGCAATATTTTCCTTAGAGTAAACAGGCACACAGGTTTGGCATCGATTTGCAGTTTTATGCTGTAATCGGTCTTCAATTGCCCCAGCCCAGTGAATAGTTTTGGAAAATCTTTTTTTAAAATCAGAACCAGATCCTTGCTGGTTACTCTCTTTGATCTTTTGGATGAGTTTGAGTTTGACTCAGGCTTTCCTGCTCAGAAGAGAGAATTCTTGTTTGTGAAGCACAGACAATGTTTCCCATATCTGTTTGTTCTTATATTGGAACATTGCCTGCAATGTACTTTTGACTTGGAGGTTGGTCCGTACAATTGTATTATAGGTGGCTGCAAAGATTGTTTAACCAGCCACCATTCTCTGTCAGACAGCCCTGTCACACTTGCTCATGCGTCTAATTTAAAATGAGTAATGTGCGCATTGATGCATATGTCAGCATTTCAGAAGGAAAACCTGGGATCTTTATTCTCATCTCGGAAGAACTGTTGTTCTTCGTCTTGGTGTGACTCTTCTATTTCATTGATGGCGTTTTTTGTGCGTCGATTCACTGGTGATCCTCCGTATGTTTAAAGGTTTTTACAGTGGATTTATTCCACTGCGTTTGCAGGACACTCTTCATGCCTCTGAGGCTTCTTGGCTTGGTTCACCACCATCTTGAGTTTTAATTGCATATGGTCTTCTTTGTCCTGGAATATCTTTTGCATTTTGTCGTTGAATGAGTTGTCCCATCATTGGGTGTCTTCTATAACATGGCTTATCTTCCCCTCTCAATATGGCTCTATTTTGCTGTCTGACAATCTGTACCACCTTCTCCAAAAATTTTTAAATCTTCTTTGGATGGAAGCAGGTCAGAAAGGGCATCGTCAGTTACCCCAACTACTATGCCATCTCGTATCAGATTAGACTTAAGATCACCATATTCAAAGCCTTCAGCCAACCTATACAAATGATTGATGAAGATATCCAAATGCTCTCCAGGCTTTTTGACCCTTTCTGTTAAACTTTGCTCTTTCCAAAATGTTGTTACTCCTCAGATTGAAGTAACTGTCAAAGGTTTTTATGACCTCTTCTGATTTGTCAGATGATTAATTAATTAATGCCTTGCCTGGCTATCACATCATCAGCAATTGCACCAACTGAATACAGCAATGTATTAACTTGCTCAGCCTCTGATTTATTATTTAATCCTGATGCAACTCTGCATCTTAAAAATCTTCTCCTGCATGGTGTCCAATTGTGTGCCTGGCCTGGTCCTTCCATTTGCCCAAATTGTTCTGGTAAAGTAAATTTTGAATCCATTGGCGTTTTCAGCTCGGGAGAGGCTTGGCTTAATTTTTTTAAACGGTGCTGCAGTAATTGCGTTTTCCCACGCTGACTGGGATTTTTCAGATATCCACCGCCGTTACTGAGCTGTTTCAAACCTTCTCCGAACTTCAGGAAAAATCGTCAAAATGATAATCAAGGCCAGTTAGTTACTTTGCTGGAGGATCAAATTCAGGAGCTGATTTTTTTTTTCTTCTTTTCACTATCACCACGCAATCGCCACATGTTATGGCATCAACTCTGGACCCGGGCTGTGGTGTGCTTCAAGCTGCACACTTAAAAATGAACTGTTTACCGGTGCTGCCTGGTTACTGAACCCTGTTTAGAAGTTTTCTTTTTAAGCCTTATTTAAAGTTTGCTCAGTCCCCTTCGATCGTCACTGGGTTCTTTGACTCTGCTTTCTGTTTGGTTTTCCAACAAACCTCCGTGAGCTATGGTGGAGTCCTTCCTGAGCGGCACGGTTGATTCCTTTTCTGACTCTCAGCCACGTCTGTCATGGGGCTTTTCTGGTGATTTCCAACTGCTTCATCTAAATCTCCCCTTTTGGCGTGTTTTTTTCAAGTCAGGCTGCAGATTTTTCAATTTTTATTTTCTGAGATTTCGGAGTCCGTCACCTGCTGTCACCATGTTGTATGTTGTTGTAGTTGTCTAAGGAAGAGGTTAGAGGCATAAGGCTGAATACTATGGGAGGGCGGACAGCTCCCCCCACCACCTCCATAAAGTGCTGCAGAGTGGGCAAACAAGGGCCAAGTGGGACTTCTGTTCCTTGCTGGGGAGGAAGTCCCGCCCACTGGAGCTGCCAGCCAATTGGATTGGCCGGCAGCTCCATTAGTCCTGGCAGCGCCAAGAGCACCTCCAGGACTGCAGGAGTAGCAGGAAGGAGGCCCATGGATTCCTGGTGCAAGTAGGTCCAGGGTTTTTGGCAGGGAGGGTTTGAGTAGATCAGGGAGGGATTAAGGGTTAGGGGTGAGAGGGTGGATTTAAGGCTGTGGGCAGGTAGGAAGGAAGGGGGTGTTCTATCTTAGGGAGGCTGCCCCATGATCGGCAAATGGCAGCCCCCAAACAGCGATCACACTCTTCCTTCTTCCCTTTTGAAGAACTTGTTTTCAAAAAATTGCGCTTCCCGCTACTGCCCAGCTCAAACGTTTTATGGCCTGAGCAGCGTACTATCAGGGTCAATTGGCTTGATAACAGGCTTAATTGACCCTTGATTACTTATTTGAATATGGCAGGCAAGCTGCTGCATTTGGCATCCACCCCCCCCCCCTCCTTATTATGGGGGTGAGTGAGAAAGTGATGGGGTGAGTACTCGCCCTATTTTACTTCCCCTCCCCCACAGCCTAAAACACGCTCAGTAGGGGGCATGTGAAGTACAACCCATAGCATCCAAACAGTAAGCATTTATTGTAGAACATAACTATGTACAGATGTACAAGACAGTGGGCTTCTTCAGTCCAAGCCATGAGCTATCGCTATTCAGACCGCTGCCAGCCCACTATCAGTCATGTGACTGCCTTTGCATCATCATGTGGGTGGTACTCTTTCCCCAGTCCCACATTAACCCTTCGAGTCCTGAACATCCTATTAACACATCCACCAGCCATAAATCCCACCACTGGAGTAAATTCTACCTGACAACAATTCAGTACACTATTTTTGCTAGAGTTATAGTTTTCTAAAAGGCAACACAGAACCATGAGCGGCATTCTGCCAATAAGTACCAAAATGATGCCAGCCATTAAATTAGCAACAGATGACTAGTCCTGTTGTTTATTTAATATTATTCCCAGTAGAAAAAGAGAACCATTAATATTTTTTTAAAGAAAAATCATGCAAGAGATACATTCACAGGCCAAGTGGAGTAGTCACCCTTGTCTCTGAGTAAGAACATAGGAACTTAGGAAATAGGAGCAGGAGTGGGCCATTTGCTTCTTCGAGCCTGCTCCACCATTCAACTAGAACATGACTGATCTTATACCTCAGTTCCATTTTTCCACACTGTCCCCATACCTCTTGATGTCCTTAATCAATAGAAATCTGTCAAGCTCTGTCTTGAATATACTCAATGACTGAGCCTCCAAAGCCCTTTGGGGTAGAAAATTCCAAAGATTCACAACCCTCTGAGTGAGGAAATGTCTTCCCATCTCAGTCCTAAATGACCTACCCCTTATTCTGAGGCTGTGTCTCCTGGTTCTAGATTCTCCCACCACTGCTCGCCAGCCAGGGAAAACATCCTTCTTTCATCCACCCTGTCGAGCCCTATAAGAATTTTGCATGTTTGAATGAGATCACCCTCATTCTTCTAAACTTTAGAGAATATAGGCCCAGTCTCCTCAATCTCTCTACATAGGACAAGCTTGCCATCCCAGGACTCGGTTTGGCGAGCTTTGTTGCACTCCCTCCAAATCCTTCCTCAGGTAAGGAGACGAAAACCATACACAATACCCCAGGTGCAGTCTCACCAAGGCATTGTACAATTGCAGCAAGACATCTTTACCCCTGTATTCAAATCCTCCTGCAATAAAGGCCAAAATTCCATTTGTCTTCCTAATTGTTTGCTGCACCTGCACATTCGCTTTTAGTGATTCATGAACAAGGACATCCAGTTCCCTTTGGACATCAAGACTTCCCAATCTCTCACCAAAATAGATGACTTGACATTTTTCCAAATTATATTCCATCTGCCATGTTCTTTCCCAATCGCTTAGCCTGTCTAAATCCCCTTGGAGTCTCTTTGCACCCCCCTCACATTCCCACCTAATTATGTGTCATCAGCAAATTTTACATTTGGTCCCCTTTCAAATCATTGATATAGATTGTGAATAGCTGGGGCCCAAGTACCGATCCTTGCCGTACCCCATTAGTCACAGCTTGCCAACCTGAGAATAACCCATTTATTCCTACCCTCTGTTTTCTGTCCATTAACCAAATCTCAATCCATTCCAATGTATTACCCCCAATCCCATGTGCTGTAATTTTGTTTACTAACCTCTTGTTTGGGACCTTATCGAAAGCCTTCTGAAAATCCAGATACGCCACATCCACTGGCTCCCCCTCATCCATTCTGCTTGTTATGTACTCAAAAACCTCCAACGGGTTTGTCAAACATGATTTACCTTTCCAAAATCCATGTTGACTCCGACCAATCCTACCATTATTTTCTAGGTGTCCAGTTATCACATCCTTAGATTCCAGCATTCTCCCTACTACTGATGTCAGGCTAACAGGTCTGTCATTCCGTTTTCTCTCTCCCTCATTTCTTAAAGAATAGGGTTACATTTACTACCTTCCAATCTGCAGGTATTGTTGCAAGGTCTATAGAATTTTGGAAGATGACCACCAATGCACCCATTATCACTACAGCCACGTCTTTCAACACCCTGGGATGTAGATCATCAGGTCTAGGGGATTTATCAACTTTCAGTCCCAGTAATTTCTCCAGGACTACTTTTTTTTTACTAATACTAGTTTCTTTCAGTTCCTCAATCTTGCTAGTCCCTTGGTTCTCTAGTGCTTCTGGGAGCATTTTTGTACCTTCCTCCATGAAGACAGACACAAAATATTTGTTTAGTTCCTCTGCCATTTCCTTATTCCCCCATTATAAATGTTCTTGTCTCTGCCTGTAATGGGTCCACATTTGTCTTTGCTAATCTTTTCCCTTTTACATACACATAGAAGCTTTTACAGTCCATTTTAATGTTTCTGGCTAGTTTGCTTTTATATTTGATTTTCCCTTTTTTTTTTATCAGTTTCTTGGTCCTCCTTTGCTGAATTCTAATATGCTCCCAATCCTCAGGCTTACTATTTTTTGGCAACCTTATAAACCTTTTCTTTTGATCTAATACAATTTTTAACTTCCCTTGGTTGCCACAGTTGGATCACTTTTCCTATTGGGTTTTTGTGCCTCAAAGCAATGTATATTTGTTTTAAACCATTTATTAATTCTCCAAATGCTAGTCGTTGCCTGTCTCCTGTTGCACCTTTTAATGTAATTTCACAATCTACCACAGTCAACTTGCCCCTCATACTTTCGTAGTTTCCTTTATTTAGCTTTAAGACCCTAGTTTCAGACTGAACTGTAACACTTTCAAACTTAGTGTAAAATTCTACCATATTTTGGTCCCTCTAGCCTAAAGGCTCCTTTATATCGAGATTATTAATTAGCTCTTTCTCATTGCACAATACCAGATCTAAAAAGAGCCCGTTCCCTCATTGGTTCCTCAACATACTGTTCTAGAACACCTTCTTGTTATACATTCCAGGAATTCGTCCTCCACCACATTAGTGCTAATTAAGTTTACCTAGTCTGCAATTAGATTGAAGTTCCCACGATTACTGCAATGGCTTTGTTACATGCACCTCTAATTTCCTGATTTATACCGTGCCCTACATTACCATTACTTTCTGGTGGTCTATAAACAACTCCCACCAATGTTTGCCACCCCTTGTTGTTTCTTAACTCCACCCAAACTGATTCTGCATCTTGATCTTCCAATCTAAGATCATCTCGTACTAATGTACTGATCTTATCCGATAACAGTACACCACCTCTTTTTCCTTTTTGCTTATCTTTCCTAAATGTTGAATGCCCTTTGAGTATTCAGTTCCCAGCCTTGGTCACCTTGCAGCCACATCTCCGTCGTGCCAATTCGATCATACCCGTTTGCTTCCATTTGTGCCATCAGTTCATCTACCTTGTTGTGAATTCTGCATGCATTCAGATAGAGGGCCTTTAATTTTGCCAGTTAGGAGGCTGCCTCAACCAAAATAGCTCCACTGGTGTGGCTGCTGGCAAATGCGGGCTTCTTGATCTCCATTCGGCCATGACATAGGAGTCTTGAAGCCCACAGGAAAATCCTGCGCTGGAAACGTTTTAGTAAAGAAATGGTTCTTCTTTACGCAAGTGTAAATTGGTTTCCACCAGTTAAGCTGAAGCCAATTTGTGGTCTAATCTTTATTTGATTATGTGATACAGATGGCCACTTGGCAGTAAAGACTTGGCAATAAAGTAGTTGGGCAAACAAAGTTATTGTGCGTTACCAATTATCTTAGCAAAACCCCACTCTGGGTAATGCTTGCACGAAAACACCAAAATCTCTTTCGCGCGCATAGCAGAGTTTTGCACACACACGTTCAGTGGGCGAGGCTGCATGCCAGATGTGTAAAACACATGTTACAGTGACACATTAGGAACCTGATGAACAACATGTGTTACTTTATGTTGCTTCGAAAGTAACAAAAGCAAATTTGCATTTATGTAGCGTCTTTCATGCCCCTCAGGGCATCCCAAAATGCTACACAGTCACTGATGTTGTTTTTGAAGCACAGCCGCTGTGGTAATGTAGGAAAAGTGGCAGCCAGTTTGTGCACCGCAAGCTCTCAAAAACAGTATTCAACATCCTGGTGGTTACCATTGACCCGAAACTGAACTGGATCAGCCATATTAATACTGTGGTTACTAGAGCAGACCTGAGGCAAGTAACTCATCTGCTGACTCCCCAAACTCTGTCCACCAACTACAGGTACAAGCCAGGAGTGTGATGGAATGCTCTCCACTTGCCTGGGTGAGTGCAACACCCACAACACTCAAGAAGCTTGACACCATCCAGGACAAAGCAGCCCGGTTGATTGGTACCCCATCCAGCACCTTCAACATTCACTCCCTCCATCACTGATGCACAGTGGCAGCATCTCCAAGCAGCAGGTCACCCTAGTCCCTTCAACAGCATCTTCCAAACCCGCAACCTCTATCACCTAGAAGGACAAGGGAAGCAGATGCATGGAAACACCCCCATCTACAAATTCCCCTTCAAGCCACTCACCGTCCTGACTTAGAAATATATCGTTGTTTCTTCACTGTTGCTGGGTCAAAACCCTGGAACCCCCTAACAGCACTGTGGGTGTACCTACAGCACATGGACTGCAGCGGTTCAAGAAGCCAGCTCACCACCACCTTCTGAAGGCCAACTAGGGATGGGCAATAAATGCTGGCCCTGCCAGCGATGCCTACACCCCATAAAAGAATAAATAAAAAAAGGTAAAGTGGTAATGGCCACATAATCTGCTTTTCTAAGTGATGTTGGTTGAGGGTGAAATATTGACCAGGACAATATTGGCCAGGACACTGGGCAAATCTCCTTTGCTCTTCTTTGAAATATTGCTGTGGCTTCTTTCACATTTGTTTGAAATGGCTTCACTTTAAGAGTTCATCCAAAATATGATAATGCTGACAGCTTACTTAACCTTTTCTCTTCAAATAGAAGTACTGTTATAATACTAGAGTTTAAGATGCGTTAAATTGGATTCTATGTGTTAGGAAGGAAAACTTATGTAGCACCTTTCAGAGCCTCAGGGCATTTCAAAGTGCTTTGCAGCCAATGAAGTACTTTTGAAATGTAGCCACTGTTGTAATGTAGAAGCCACAGCAGCCAACTTGGGTACCACAAGATCCCACAAACAGCAATGTGATAATGACGGGATAATATGTTTTTTGTGATCTTGATTGGGTGATAAATATTGGTCAGGACACTAATGAATAACTCCACTCCGCTCCTCCTCAACATAATGTCATTATGTCAACCTGAGAGTACGATAGGGCCTCAGTTTAACATCTCATCCTAAAGTTCTGTAGGGCAAATAAAAGTAAGGTGACGGTGTCAAAAGGTGATGATTTTGGTATCAATGTAGTTTATTTACAACAATGGCAGCAACAATTTGCATTTATATATTGTGTCTTTTAAATGGAAAAGCATCCCAAAAAATGTTTTGAGGCACGCGTCAAGAGAAAATGAAAATCAAGGCCAAGCGGGGAAGATCATGGATGGAGTGGGGTTGGGTGACCAAAATCTTTGTCAAAGAGCGAGCTTTAAGAACGGTCTCGAAGGAGGACCGAAGGCGGCGGGGTTATGGAGGAATCAGCATAGGCAGTTGATGACGAAGTTGCCCATGGTGGGATGGGGGAAAAGGGAGACACCCAGAATTTTCCGGTCCCGCACACCGTCGGACTGGGAATTCCCGCCCGAAGTCAACGAACCTTTGGCTGGCCCATCAAATTTTACGTCCCACCCATGATGGCTCCGGCTGCGGGCAGGACTGGAAAATCCCGGCCAAGATGTCAGAGCCAGAGCAACAAAGAGTTTGGTGTGGCGAGGATGCAAGTTAAGACAAGAGGAGGTTATGGATATGTGGAAGGGTAAGGCTACGGAAGTGATTTGAAGAGAAGGATGAGAAATTTGACTTATTAGGACCAGGAGCCAATGGAGATCAGCAAGACAGGTGGGATAAGTGAGCAGGACTTTGTATGAGATAACATAAAGGTAGCAGATTAATCGACAAAAATCTAAATGCTTTCGGAAAGGAGAGCTATGCCATCTCTTTTGAAGCTATTGATCAGCTTCGGCCAGTTTTTAAGTGTAAGATCTACAAAGTGACAACATTTTCCCTCAAAGTAATAGGCTCTCCCTCTACAGCAGGTATGGCAGAAAATGCTTTAACCTCTTCATCGTAATGAAAGAAAGTCTTGCATTTATATAGTACCTTTCACAAACTCAGGGCCATTCCTTTACAACCAATGAAGTTCTTTTTTAGCGTAGTCGCTGTTGTAATATAGGAAGCATCGCAGCCACTATGTGCACAGCAAGCTCCCACAAATAGCAGTGAAATAACTGACTAGTCAATCTATCCTGAATGTTAGTTTAGGGATTGATATGGTCCAGGGTAATGTGGAGAACTCCTCTGTGGAGCACTATATGCATTGGAGGACGGGAAGCTAATGATTGTTTCAGGTAACTCTCGGTATGGGTAAGTGAGGGCCGACTGCAAGATTATGAAGTAATGCATTTGATGATTAGACTAATCTCAATAATTTATAGCAAATTCCATTTCTAAGATAATTGGATAAGTCAACCCTAAATTAGCAAAGAATCCCCCCTAAGAAAAACTGAACATCTGATACTCAACATGATAGAAAACCATTGCTAATGAAAGACTAGGAAGGCCTTTTTTATCCCAGCAATACATACCTGCCAGATTTATTATCTGACATTAACTTGTAGTCACTAAGTATATGCTACTTGGTGTTGTCTCTAGATTTAGCAAGTGTACTCTAGAGAGTCATTTTTGCAATATCAGGGCATTCTAATAGAATTTCCTGACTGCGCAATCATATAAAACTAGCCCTTAGAATTCAATGTGCTTTACTGTTTTGCTCCTATAAATTTACTGTTTACATTTACAGTCTTGTGCCCTGTCAATGCCAAATCCTTCGCTGCCTCTGGACACACAGCTCATGCCCCTAGGAAGTGACTCCCATTCCTTGTTACAGAGGCAAAATCCACAGCAAAGTTATGTGCCAGCCCCTGGCACAGTTTGCGCCTGGGCCCACCAGTTTATATTCCCTTTTTAAACCCAGAAACGGGATTGCTGGCATCTTGAGGACCTCCTGCCATTGATACCAGATTGGTTTACTTGACAATTCATGATTTGTGCTGTGCATATATAATCTTGAATACACACAGTTATTCAGATGTTTAAACCACAGAATTGGATTCAGCACAATGGAAGCCAAGTAGTTTCAATAAATCACTTTCACTGTATACTACTGAATACAGAGCAGCGATGAGGAGAATTTTTTAAACGTAGTTCATTGTTACAATTTGAATGCACAGCTGAAAGGGTGGTGGAAACGGATTCAATAGTAACTTACAAAAAGGAATTGGACATATGCTTGAAGAGGAGAAGTTTGCAGGGCTAAGGGGAAAGATACGTTGATGGTTTTAGATGAAGACGAGTGAGAGGAATAAAAGCAAAATACTGCAAATGCTGGAAATGGGAAATAAAAACAGAAAATACTGGGAAAAACTCATCAGGTCTGGCAGCATCTGTGGAGAGGGAACCAAAGTTAATGTTTCGAGTACAGTATGACTTTTCTTCAGAATGAGGAGTGAGAAGAAGTTTGTGTGGAGCATAAGCATGGAGTTGTTCGACTGAGTAGCCTTTTTCTGTGCTGTGAATAATTTATAATACTTGGTTTTTGTTTAGTCATTCACAGGATGAGGGATTCACCGGCAAGACCATCATTTATTGCCCATCGCTAATTGCCCTCGACACGGTGATGGTGAGTTACCTTCTTTAATATAACTGAACGGTTTACTAGGAGCATTTCAGAGGGAAGTTAACAGTCAACCATACTGGCATGGGTCTGGAGTCACAAAGGTCAGTCCTTGTAAGGACAGCAGATAAAGGGTATTAGTGAACCAGAATGGTTTTTACAACACTTGTTATGATTATGCAGTTTATAAGATTATTATATTTGGTGACTGTAGCTTTAAATTTAGGATAAATGAAGGTGGTCATGTGACCTGTTCTGAAGTCTGCCTGACAGTAAGCCTGGGTGGTTTGATTGCAAAAGATCAAAGGAAGGCTTAGGTTGTTTTGCTGGGCAGAAGGTGCAAGGTATTTATGCTTGGACACAATGACAGCAGTCTCTGAGTTTACCATGAGTAGACCCAAGTCTCCTAAAGTCCCAGAAAGGTGTTGTTAGTATCAGGTTGTAAACAGTTGCCCTGTAAACAACCCTAAGATGAAAGGAAGTCGGGATCAAAGGTAGCTAATTAGCAATTCTACCTAGATACAAGACTAATGTGTTTCATATTGCCTTGGAGAAGAGGGCAATGGAATCCAGTTTTGAGATCAGGTTTCCAGCTCCCATACAAATCAATTAATATATCACAAACAGACAGCAGTTGGTTTGATATCATCTGCAGCCATCTTAAAGGCAGAAATCAGAAGATAGAGGCAGTCAGTCCTGCACCTGAAGCAGAGAAAATGCCAACTGTATTGCTCACCATTGGGAGCTTGAGCTCAGATTGAAGAGGCTGAGTTCGTGGGAATTTAAAGGAGGCTGAAAGATTTGCCTAGCTTGGGCAAGAGGGAAGGAATCTCCAGTGCAATCCAGTGAAAGTCAGTTCTGATTCAGAGTTCCCCAGTTGGAAAAATGAAAAGGAAGCAAGCCATCGGGAGCTGAGAATAATTTTACCTTGATCCCTGGAGGGAGAAGTCTCCACTTAAGAGACATTGTAATGTATAACTGTAGCAGGAGATTTTTATCACACTAAAAGTTAAATGGGGAATCTCTTCTCTGTGGGTTAATGCCATAAGTTGCCCACAGAAAGAAAATAGTGGTTAGTCAATGGTGTTTTTCAGTCATTTGTTACAGTAGAAGTCTTAAAATGTAAAACCTTGTCAGGTCATTCTTTCAGCTAATAACTGGAAGCTTGAATCTTGGGTTATAAGTTATTTATCTCTACGGAGATCATTACACACTCCAGTGGTTTCATAGTCACCATTACTGATGCCATGGGTAGAATTTTGCCGTCGGTGAGCAGGGGGTGGGGCCCGCTCACCAACGCGTAAAATGATGCGGGATGATGTCGGGGGGAACTCCCGATGTCATCCCGCCCCATCTAAATTTTCAGGAAGGCAGGGGCTCAGCAAATTCAGCTGTCTGCCCGCCGACCTGTCAATGGTCAATTGAGGCCATTGACAGGATCATTTAAACAATTAAAGGACCAGGAGCCCCAGCGACAAATAGAAAAAATATGAAACCTCATCCACCGGCGAGATGAGGTTTCATGCAGGGTTTTAAACATTTTAATAAAGTTATTATGTATATTATGAACATGTCCCATCTCATGTCACATTGTCACATGAGGGGGACATGTTAGGGAATTATTTTTCTTCCATTTTTAACATTTTTCAGAGTGGAAGCGATCTCCCTGAGGCAGCACTTAGCCTCAGGGGGATGTGCACTCTTTTGTGTGCATGCGCGAAAGAGCGCACTCTCGCTTTTGGGTAACCCCCTCCGCCCACACAGGAAGCGCATAGCGCTTCCCGCCGGACATCACGCTGGGCGGGCCGTAATTGGCCCACCCACATAAAATGGCGACGAGGCCTGCTTCTCCGGCAGGGATCGTGTCCCCGCCCACCGGAGATTGGATCGGGCCCGCCCACCCGCCAGGCAGAAAATTCTGCGCCAAGTTTTTATTCCAGATTTGTATAATTAACCGCATTTAACTTCTCCAACTGCCCTTGTGGGATTTAAACTCATGTCTCTATATTATTGCTGAAAAAAAGAGGCATGTTGAAGCTTTTTGTCTTGCACTCATCAGGACACTTGGCAAGAATACCAATCCAAGGGGAAAACAACAATTGATAATGTATGTGAAAAGAGTGCTGATTGGTTGGCAAGTGGACTCTCATTGGTAGAGGCACTCTCTTCACATTCAGCATAAATTGTTGTTTTCCTTTTGTATTGGTATCCTTGCGAAGTGTCCTGATGAGTGCAAGACAAAAAGCTTCGACATGTCTTTTTTCAGCAAGACTCAAGTCCTGTACTACTAAATGACTGGTCTCTAGATTACAACTCCAGTAACATAATGATGCTGCCACTGTACCTGACGTATTTTGTAATAAAGAGAAGGGGAGCAGAACTAATTGGATAGCTTTTACAGAGGGCTGGCAGAGGCACAATGGGCTGAATGGCCTCCTTGTCAGTTGTAAATGGTTCAGCAATTTAAAATACTCCCACCATGATCACCACCAGCAAATAACTTGTGACCAACTGTAACTGTGTCTTATGCAACTCAAAGAATGCTCTGTGGAGACACATCTATAATCTTGTTAAAAACAAAAAGCTAAAAGCTACTGCGGATGCTGGAAATCCAAAACAAAATAAAAACAGAATTACCTGGAAAAACTCAGCAAGTCTGGCAGCATCGGCGGAGAAGAAATCAGTCAACGTTTCGAGCCCTCATGGCCCTTCAGCAGAACTGAAGCATAGTTTCAACAAGGGAGAAATATAAATTGGTTTAAGGTGGGTGGGGGGGAAGAGACACATTGAGGGTGTGGTGTGAGCAAAGACCAGACAAAGACCACCACCTTCAACACCTCTTTGACCCTTTTGTCTCTGACATCTTTTGATTATCTGCTCACACCACACCCTCAATGTGTCTCTTCCCCCCCACCCACCTTAAACCAATTTATATTTCTCCCTTGTTGAAACTATGCTTCAGTTCTGCTGAAGGGCCATGAGGGCTCGAAACGTTGACTGATTTCTTCTCCGCCGATGCTGCCAGACTTGCTGAGTTTTTCTATAATCTTGTGTCTGAATTCATCTCGCATTTTATTTAGTGACATTGCAAGAATTCTATCTTCTGCTACAATTTTACTACCACCTGGTTTACTTAAGGAGAAACTAATTTTCACCCAACGAGTCAAGCATCGCTTTTAGCTTTGGGAAGCTCGTTTTTTACGACATGCTTCATTAAGAATAAACATGTCTAGCTGCATTAATGATTAGCTACACTGTATTTCCATGTGCCATTTCGAAGTGTTGAGGCATCATTCAGGTGCACTGACCTACCCACAAGCTAAATAAAGTGTAATTTTGTTTTCAAGGACTGCAATTTCCATTTTGTTTTTATAACTACAGACCTGATTAAGCTTCTGCCCAATGGTGAGGACCACTTGACACTCCATACATGTATAATGAGTGCTTTTCAACATGCAGCTAGGAAAGCTGTTCTTTATGTCTCTTGTAAACAAATTTACTTTTGTTCCTTTACTTGTCCCTTGACCCCCGTCTTGCACCACCATCCCTTATCTAATCACACACATACCTTCCACTCTATCACAGACTTTCCCTTTTGTTCCTTCCTCCCCACCCCCTCTTTCTCTGCCTTGGTCCTAGTTTAAAAACTCCCACATCGCTAAAAATTTTCCAGTTCTGAAGAAAGGCCATTGACCTGAAAGGCTAACACTGCTTCTCTCCCCATGGATGCTGCATGACCTGCATTTTCTGTTTTTATTTTACCTTTTTTTAAATGAGGCACTAAGATCCTCTCGGATCGCAGGTGGCCTTGGAATCGAGTCAAAATTGCCATTTGAGCGTCAGCTCCAAGTTTGCGTGATCACAGCTGTGCTAGGGAAACTGATAACCATAGATACAGCAGTACACCCCTCGAACCCACTCCCCCATTCAGTTAGATCATGACTGACCTCCACCTCAGCTCTGAGGACCCACTTTAGCTAAAACCCTAAAGAAAGCAAAATACCACAGTGCTGAATGCGATCCACTTGTCCGACTTAACATTACACATCTTTTGAAAAAACTGATAAAAAATCAAATCTTTCAGGTGAAATTTTGCAGAAGCAGGGGAGGCTTAGTCATGGGGGTGGTTTTCGGGTAGTCAGCACGCTCGGGCGGGAGGCGGGGTTTTCCCACAATACTGCCAGGAGAGGGCAATTAAGAGCTGTCAGGCAGAGTAAATGGCCAAGTGAGCACAAGGGGGCTGGCCTTTCACACTCCTGGGCCAATCATAGGGCTGGTAGCTCTGGAGCCTTGGCAGCCTCTCCGAAAGTGGTGGCCGCTGTTGAGGCATCAAAGAGAAGCAGCGCAGGAACCTCCTGAGGTCGTGAAAGGCTCTATACAAATGCAAGAACTTCCTTTCTTCTTACAAATCTCAATACAAAACATGGTCCACAAACATTATTCTCTTGCAATTTGTCCAAGCCTTGAACAATTTTGCATTTTTAAAAAAGCAGACACCACAAGACTGTGTCCTAATCTGGTGGTTCAGACGATGTTTGTAAACGTTCTCATGGTTTACAGTCGGTCATTCCTCCGCGATTGGGTTTCAGCCTCCTCAACCACTGTTAGTGTCTGCTGTTGCACATTTAAAGCTCCGTTCTTCTGAGGGAACTCAGTATTTCCTCTTCAGTGAAAGTAAACGCTCCCAATTAAATGATGCTTACTTTGCAAAAATGTATAATTAGAAACAAATTTCAGTGTGCAATACGAAAAGGAAACAGAGAAAATTAATATCCTTCATATAGCAGGAATGAGCTCTAATGTAGCCCACATGGAAAATAATGACTAGTTTTGTTTAATAAGATCTGTGTCACACTAACCCCTCATGACAATACTACACTAAACCACTGACTCCATTGCAGAGAGCTGCCACATTGATATGGAAATTAATGGTCAGCCCTATAAAAAAAACAAGAGGGATACAATAAGGACACTGTCCATGTGATGCTAAGTAATTATTATCAATAAGATATGGAATTTGATTCCTGATGCACAGTGAGTTAGCCGATATCTGCTCATTTTAGCATCAGCCTTGGTCCATTGGGTAGCACTCTTGCCTCTGAGTTAAAAAGTTGTGGGCTCAAATCTCTTTCCAAAGAGTTGAGCACCTAATCTAACATGGCACTCTCGGTGCAGTACTGAGGGAGTGCTGTCAGAGATGTTGGGCAGAATTTTGCCCTCGGATGGCGTGCGGGCCCCACCACCGCCACCGAAATGGGGCCCGCTGCCATTTTGCGTGGGCGGGCCAATTAAGGCCCCGCCCAGAAGCCTGCCCAACAGGAAGTGCTATGCACTTCCTGTTTCGGGGGGAGGGAATCCCTACCTGTCAAAGTGAGCTCTTTCGCGCATGTACGCCAAAGAGCACACTGCTCCCTGAGGCAAAGTCCTACCTCAGGGAGATGCGTGACAGGTAAGTAAACTCTAAAAATAGAAAAGTATTAAAATTATTAACATGTCCCCCTCATGTGACAATGTCACACGAGATGGGACATGTTAATAATAAACACTTAAAATTTATTACATTTTTAAAAAACGGACATGAAACTTCATCCCGCCAGTGGATGTGGTTTTATCTTTTTTCAGAAGCCCGCTGGGGCTCCTGGCCTGCCCGCCAGCCTTAACCTTGGATGGGCAGGTCTTTAATTATCTTAACTAGCCTGTCAACGGCCTCAGTTGGCCATTGACAGGTCGGCGGGCGGGCAGCTGATCTTACTGTCTGCCCGCCTTCCTAAAAATTTAAAGGGACCAAGATGACATCGGGGATTCCTCCCGACATCATCCCGCGTCATTTTCCCCTCGGCGAGCGGGCCCCGCCCCCAAATCGCCGAGGGTAAAATCCTGGCCGTTGTCTTTCAGGTGAGACATTAAACCTGTCTGGCCCTCTTTGATGTGAGCAGCCACAATTTGCAAAAAGAACCTTTCTGTGTCCTGGACAAGATTTATTCCTCAATCAATGCCACTAAAAGCAGATTATTTATTCATACTTGACTGCCACATTCCCCTATCTTACAATAGTGACTACACGTCAAAAAAAGAAATCTTTATTGGCTGCAAAGCAGTTTGTGATGTCTTGGGGGCTGTGAAAGGCACCATATAAACAACGTTATACTCTCTTTTTTCTGAGACTGGGAACTGAACTTAGAGCAGTCCGGGAGTGGGAAGTGTATTGTCCAGCTGAGCCACAGGAGTTCTCACTACCAAGACCACCCAATGCCTGTCCCTCAGGTGGTCTTTAGGACAGGTTCCAATTCAAATGTCTATAAGACAGAATTCTTTACAGTATCTGTCTCCGATGCCTACATTCTTTCTCATCGCAGTTCCATTCAGAGCGGAGTGCCTAGAGCAAGTCTGTTAAAAGGCAGTTCTATTCTGTTTCAACACACAGATTTTTTTTATCTTGTTCAACTCATGAGCCCTGGGGACTGGGTGGCAGAATGGGTTACACACATTCCATTCAACCCGGTGAGCTGAGTCCAAATGCAAGGCACCATCCCCCAAGAGCAATAACCTGGTGGGGGTGGGATGGGGTGGGATGGGGTGGGGGTGGGGTGGGACCCAATTCCTTCAGTCCCATCGGTCTCACCCATGCGGCTGGGGGGTGAACAATGTCTCCTCACAGATAGGGGATGGAGAATCCCCGGTGTTTTAAAAGTGTAACAAAGAGAGAGAAGGAAACGACCAGAGAACGCACCAAGGACCATGACTCGGTTGCACCACGTGAACATTGTGGACATGCCCCATGGCTTTTAGCAGTTCAAGAATATCAAAATTAATCATTTAATTGGGGGGAAAAATAAAGCCAGAGGGGAGATGAGGAATTTCTTTTTTTTTTTCCTCAGCAAGTTACATTATGATCTGGAATGCACTGCCTGAAAAGATGGTGAAAAGAGATTCAGTAATAATTTTTGAAAGTGAATTGGGTATTTGCTTAAAAAGGGAAAAATCAGCGTGGTAAGAGCAGGGGGGAATGGATGTAATTGGAGAGCCCTTTCAAAGTGCTAGCACTGTCACAATGGGTCGAATGGCTCCCTTCTATGTTGTGTGACTCTATGTTTATTGTGAGTTAAAACTGAGATTAGGTTATCATGTAGACCCTTAACATAGATTTCACTGTACGTTGCAAGCAGATAGTTTAGTTCTTTTCTAACTTTCTGGATCCATCTGACTGGAATATGATAAGTTGTAACATAATAACATTGTAGGTCAAAACTGTAATGGAATCTGTTGGAGAGGTGCCCTATCAGAGTACTGGACAATGCCCTATATGTGTGTGTGTGTGTGTGTGTGTGTGTTTGGTTTCAGACATTGTATGTTGCTGTGGTCTCTTTACTTTATGTTTGAGCAACATTTAGAACCAGGGGTCTGTGGGGCAGTGATAGCAACCCTACTTCTGGGCCAGAAGCGCTGGGATCAAGTCTCACTCTGGGACTTAATGGCCATGAAAGGT
The DNA here is from genome assembly GCF_964194155.1 of Cetorhinus maximus. Lineage (NCBI taxonomy): Eukaryota > Metazoa > Chordata > Chondrichthyes > Lamniformes > Cetorhinidae > Cetorhinus > Cetorhinus maximus. Next base: position 147,021,655 of record NC_135884.1, read on the forward strand.
GTGTTCATGACATTGTCAAATGGGTTGATTATTAGCCTGAAAACCCATCCAAGACACCTGATAGCAGGTGGTAAGAGCAAGAGAGATTCATACAAAATAGGAGCAGAAGTAGGCCATTTGGCCCCTCAAGCCTGCACTGAAATTCAATAAAATCATGGCTGATCTGATTGTGTCTTGATTTCCATATTCCCATCCACCCTGATAACCTTCGATTCCCATGCCTAACAAGAACCTATCTACCTCTGCCTTAAAAAATATTCAATGACCCTGCCTCCACCACCTTCTGGGGCAGAGAGTTCCAAAGCTGGAAGGCAATGGCAAATCACTGCAGTACTTTGTGAAGCATAATCATGGACCAATCCAATGGAAGTCCATGGTTGCCAATGCCCTCTTAGAGCATGGCACCTGAAGGAGGAGGACTATCTAGGACCAAGCCTTTGTTGGGCTAGTGTGAGCTTGTACTGTACAACAGTTTGACTAAATGCATGAAAAGAAGGTTTTTGTAGTGAGACATGTCTCCAACAAGTCGGTGGGGTCCTGTCGCCTTACATTAGTGCCCCTAAGGACATAAGGCTGACATCTGAAACTTTGAAATATGCAGTCACGCCAACTAATCTTTCTTATTTCCATTTTTTGAAAAGCTCCCAGATTGCGAACGGACTCTTGCCTTTTTTTGGATAGTTTTGATTCCTGTTGATTTATGTGACAAATAAGACTAAAAACTCAACAGAGAGGAATGATTGCAATTATGTGGATAGACTGGAAAAACTGGGGTTGTTCTATTTAGAGCAGAGAAGATCGAGAAAAAAAATTGGCAGAGGTTTTCAAAATTGTGAAGTGTTTATAGAGCAAATGAAGAGAAACTGTTTCCAGCGCTTGAACGGTCGGGGGACCAGAGTACAGAGTTTAAGGTGATTGGCAAAAGAACCATAGTAACAGAGAGTTATAGAATAATACTGCAGAGAAGGAGGCCATTCAGCCCATCAAGTCTTTCGAAGATCAGCCAATTTGTTCCACTCTCCTGCTCTTTCCCTGGAATTTCCTCCCTCATCAGTTCCCTTTTGACAGCTATTGTTGATTCCGTATCCACCACCCTATTAGGCAGTGCATTTCAAATTCTAAATACTCATGCAAAGAATTTTCCTCCTGTTGCCCCTTGTACTTTTGCCTTTCATCTGTGACCCTAATGATTCTTCAGCTATTGGAAACAGCTTCTTCTTTATTTAACCGGTCAAAGGCCTTCATGATTTTAAACAGCTCTCTGTCAAATCTTCTCTGGGCCCTCTGTGCTCTATCAGGGACAACCCCTGCTTCTCCAGTCTATCCATGTATCGTAATCCTTCACCCCCAGAACCATTTCAACAAAACTTTTCTCCACCCTCTTCAAAGCCTTCGCGTTCTCCCTAAAATGTGACATCCGGAGTTGGGCACAACACTCCAGCTGGGGTTAAACTGATATACGTTTTTTTTTTATTCAAGGGATGTGGGCTTTGCTGGCTAGACCAGCATTTATTGCCCATCCCTTGTTGCCTTTGAGAAGGTGGTGGTGAACTGCCTTCTTGAGCTGCTGCAGTCCATGTAGGGTAGGTACACCCACAGTGCTGTTAGGGAGGGAAATCCAGGGTTCTGACCGAGCGATAGTGAAGGAACGGCGATGTATTCTCAAGTCAGGATGGTGAGTGGCATGGAAGGGAGCTTCCAGGTGGTGGTGTTCCCATGCATCAGCTGCCCTTGTCCTTTCAGATGTTAGTGGTCATGGGTTTGGAAGGTGCTGTCTAAGGATCCTTGGTGAGTTTCTGCAGTGCATCTTGTAGATGATGTGCACTGCTGCTACTGTGCGATGGTAGTGAAGGGAGTGAATGTTTGTGGATGGGGTGCCAATCAAGCGGGCTGTTTTGTCCTGGGCGATGTCAAGCTTCTTGTGTGTTATTGGAGTAGCACTCATCCAGGCAAGGGGTGAGTAATCCATCACACTCCTGACTTGTGCCTTGTAGATTGTGGACAGGCTTTGGGGAGTGAGGAGGTAAGTTACTCACCACACAATTCCTAGCCTCTGACCTGCTCTTACAACTACATTATTTATATGGCTAGTCCAGTTCAGTTTCCAGTCAATTGGTAACCCCCAGGATGTTGACAATGGGGGATTCAGTGATGATAATGTCATTGAATGTCAAGGGGCGATGGTTAGATTCACTCTTGTTGGAGATGGTCATTGCCTGGCACTTGTGTGGCATGAATGTTACTTGCCACTTGTCAGCCCAAGCCTGGATATTGTCCAGTCTCGCTGCATTGTTTAGCATTACTTCCTGACTCCTGGGCCATTATTCATAAAGCCCAGACTTTATTAGGTGCTTTGTAAACCTGTCTGGCCACTTTCAAGGATTTATGCACAAACACCTCCAGGTCTCTCTCTTATTGCACCCCCTTTAAAATTGTACCGTTCAACCAGAGGAGATGATGGTCCAGAACCTCTGTGGAATGGCAATCACCGTCGGATTGCTACATCTCCACTCCTTAAAACTCACCTTAAATTTCTCGCCCGGACTTCCAACCTGGGCCTGCTGAGAAATGTGCAGTGCAACAGCTCCTAGAGTCCTTTCAGTGTAGTGCAGGATCATCAGCGGAAGTGAAGCCATGTCCCCACTTTTTACATCATTAGCTGCCATAAAGCGGTAAAGGTCCCAGGCACTTTGGTAGGAGAGTAGTAGTAGTGAGTGGGATGGGTTGGGTTTGGGCTGTTGGGTAGTCAGGGGGTTGGGCGGTGTAGTCAGGAGGGTCGGGAAGGTAGTCGGATATGGGATTATAGTAGGGCGGGCCAGGTCATGGGAGAGTGTAGTTGGGGTGTAGGGAGTAGTTGGGGAAGTAGAAGTAAGCTGGTGGGGGGGGGAGGGGGGCGGTGCTTGGGAGGGTAGTAAGGGGTGGGGGGTTAGTCAGGCAGGCCAGGTGGTGGGAGGAGTATAGTCGGGGTGTGGGGGGTAATTGGGGAGTGGGGGGTACTCGGGGGGGGGGGCTCAGGAGGGTGGTCAGGAGTAGGGGGGGTAGTCGGGCAGGGCAGGTGGTGTGAGAGTGTAGTTGGGGTGCGGGGGGCAGTTGGGAAAGTGAGGGATAGTCAGACAGGTTGGGAGGGTAATCAGGAGTTTGGATTGTTGTCAGAGGGTGGGGGTTAGACAGATGTGTGGGGGTAGTCAGGGGATAGTTGGTGGGTGAGGGGTAGTCGGAGGTTGGAGGATAGTTGGGAGGGTAGTCGAGGGTGGGGGGAGTAGTTGGGTTGGGGGTTTGGGAGGTAATGGGGGTGGTCGAAAGTGTGAGGTCACAAAGGAAGGTGGGGCATGGGGGTTGTTGGGGTGGGTAATTGAGGGGGGTCAGGGGGGTCACGAGGGTAGTCGGGGATTGGGAGGTTGGAGGGGGTTGGGGGGTCGAGGGCATTGGTCGGGGAGGGATGGGAGGATAGTCAAGGGGTGGCGGTGTGTCAGATGGTAGTTGGGGGATGGATGGGGTCAGGGAGATAGTCGGGGTGTGCGATAGGATAGTCCAGTGGGGGTGGGGGGGGTGGGGGGGGGGGTGGTGTCGGGGGGGTCAGTACTATCGTTTCCCAGGAGCTAGAAGTGGTTTTAATCCTTCTAATTTTTCCTGGGTAACTATTCTGCTATGAGAGTCGGAACCGTCCAAAATCTCCAATTCAGGATGGTTCGAGGTGCAGGGTAATTGCCCATCGGAAGTTTAAACTTCATGGGCATTTCCTGTGCAGCCTTTGCCTGGGGACTCCAGGAAATGGAAGTTCTGGGCCTTTGTTTTGGAAAATGAGTGTTTCGGATTTGGAATGCACTGTCTGATAGGGGGTTGTGGATAGATTCAATAGCATCCTTCAAAAGGGCGATGGATAAATACTTGAAAGTGAGAGCACTGTAGAGGTATGGGAAACATACAGGGGGAATTCTGGAGCCAATTCGTTGGATTGTCCTTTGAAAGAGCCAGTGCAGTCGGCGGTCCCGGGAGCGGCCGGGGAACAGACCATCACCTGTGATTGGCCCCCGGTTTCCCACGGTTTCACGCTGGCTGGCCAATTACGCAGTAAAATGCTCAGCGCTGCCGGGATGAGGGCGGGACAAGGGCAGGCGCTGACATAAGCGCGGGCGAGCGCTGAATGAAAACTCCCTGAAGGCAGAGAGCTGCCTGAGGGAGCTGAAGGCTTCAGAACAATTAAATAAAGATTTTAAAATCTGGAAAAAAAATGTCCACACATCAGAATCGGTCACCTGGACATATACGTGATGAAAATTCTGCCCGTACATTTTTATTTTTTTTAATTCAACAACGGAAACCTCATCCAGCCCTTGGATGAGGTTTCATCAAAAATGCAAAGTCCGCCTGGCCGATTCTCCCGTCCGCCAACCGTAAGGTTGGACAGGGAATGAAAACTCGTGGGCAATTGGAACATTAACAACTTTAATTGTCTTTTTAATTGTAGGCAGGAGCGCTTCTGACACTTGTGTGCACGCCCACCGACCGATGTATCGCGCCAGCGCGGGATTACGACAGGACACTCGCCTGACGTCATCACCCGCAATTTCACAACCGATCGGGTCGGGTGCGCCCGCACGCCAACCTAAAAATTCTGCTCTATCTTTCTTTTCTCTCTGCATCTTTTTTTACCTTCTTTTCTCTTTTCATCCTTACCTCCCTTTCCTTCTGGCTTCCTCTTTTCTCCTCTTCTCCTGTGCTCACTTTCACGTTCTCTTTTTTTCCCTCTGGCCTTCTTTCTTCTCTATCACTGCTCAGAAAGATTGTTGGATTTTTTTTCTGTCAACAGGTCAAGTTTTCCTGAAAATGGAACAACCTTGGCTATTTCATACGAAGTCTAAGTCTCCTGCGGAGAAAGAAGGCTTCTGTACGTTGGATGCGACTGTGGGTGGTTAAATGGCCTAAGCCTGTTCTTTTGTTGCAATGCTCCCATGTTGAGATTATGATACCTGACATTCTGACTCAGTCGGCAGAGGGCGCTTCTCTTTAGAATCCTAGTTCTGCTGCAGGTGAGTGTGGGCTCCAGCCATGGCTCTTCTAGTCAAAGCCGTGAGAAGCTGAGCAATGTAGGCCAGGGACGACATTAACAGGCTTTGATTGCTGATCCATGCTGAAGGCGTGAAAGTTGGACCAGGGCAGAATTAGGCTTAGTTCTCATGCTCCCCATAGCCCGACTTGCGAGAATGTAGAATTCGCTGCCACTTGGAGTGGTTGAGGCAAATAGCATAAATGCATTTAAGGTGAATCTAGATAAAAGTACGGGGGGAGAGAAGATTAGAAGGATATGCTTAAATGGTGAGATGCACTAGGGTGGGAAAGGTGCGTAGTGTAGAGTGAAAACACCGGCATTGACCAGTTAGGCCAAATGGCCTGTTTCTGTGCTGTAAAATGCCAGATAGTTCTCTGTAGTTTTAGAAATAGCCTGCTCAAGCTCACTGGCTTATGTATGACCATTGGATGGGGTGGTAGATGAGCTGCTGCTGTCCATGAAACTCATTCGATAAAGGAGTTAACACCTTCAGGACAGTGATGGAGGAGAGAAGAAATTTTATAGGAAAAGAAGGCAAATGGATACCTACTACAAGCACTGGATCTTATTCCCATGATACAAAATTCCCAATCCAGGCATAGCATTGAAATTTGGTTGACATAAGAAGCAGATGACTTTTTCTATTTTTTTTTTTAGTTTCACCTTCTTCTTTAACTCTTTCTTTCCTACTTTAAAATGTCTTCATATCACTTTCTTTCTGTTTCTCCCTCTCTTACTTTCCTCTCTGTCTCATTCTTCTGTGTTACCGTCCTCTTGTTTTCTATCATTCACTTTTCACTTTCTGCTCACTCTCTTCTCTCTCCTTCTCTGTCTCTTTCTGTCTTTTTCTTTATAACCCAGCCTGTATTCCCAAGAGCAATTGCCATTTTCCTTCCTACATCTATATAGTTATTCCACAAAAAATATCCAGGAATTCCCATCAATATTTTCATGTGAAATGAAAGAATTCCATATTATCCTGTCTTTTGAGTACAGGAGTGATTGTCAGGTAAATGTGGATGAGGAAGTTCATTTGACTAATCATAGATGATTCATCCAAAGCAAATCAACACTTCCCCATCCCCATTACAGCATCCAAAGATTTGTTAAATTATTTCAGATTTTCCCTGCACTACCCTACACAGAAGCCATTGGCATTCTTTATATGAAGAATGTTTGATGTTTGTCTTTACTTTGTCTTTTCTCTCTTTGAATCAGTCTTTTTGTCACCTTGGAGCACTGATAGTGGCTCAGTGGGTCACAGTCCCACCTCTGAAGCAGAATGTTGTGGGGTCAAGTCCAAAGACTTGGTCATAAAATCTAAGCCGGCACTCCCAATACAGGTACTGTCATGGAGATGTTGGGTGGGATTTTCCGGCCCCAGCACTGGCGGGCATTGTCACAGGGTGGACAGGAAAATTTGGAGAGCCTTTAAAAGTCAACGGCTCTCCAAATTTTTCCACCCTGCCGGCAACAATGCCCGCTGGTGTCAGGGCCAGAAGATCCTGCCATTGCCTTTCAGGTGAGACTTTAACCTGAGGTCCTATTGTAGGTTGGCCAAGTTGTGCTATTAATGATAGAGTTGATCCACAAACACTCCTTGGGTGGAAACATTAAGTTTATTTACAATATTCTCAGCAGCAACTATATGTATGCTTTCAACTCAAACTCCACCTCTACACTGATTGATAAGCACTACTCTCCTATTGGTTTTTTAAAAAGTTCATTCATGGGATCCTATCCCTAATTGCCCTCATTCAAAGGGCATTTAAGAGTCAACCATGTTGCTGTGGGTCTGGAGTCACATGTAGGCCAGAAGATTTCCTCCTCTAAAGGGCATTAGTGAACAATGGGTTTTTACAACAAAGCTTTCTTAACTCTAGACTTTTATTGAATTCAAATTCCACCATCTGCCATGGCAGGATTTGAACACAGGTCCCACAGTATTACCGGATTGCTAGTCCAGCAACAATACCACTACACTATCACCTCTTACTGCAGTGTATGTAATCTTCCTTAACAAGTATCATTCTTAAAGGTACATTGCACACTAAAAAGAAAACATAATTATTACATTCCTCCCCTAAGGTTGTGAAAAGTGCTATAGATATGCAAATCTGCTCTTCTATCCTGGCCATTTTATTATGCAAAAACAGAATTACCTGGAAAAACTCAGCAGGTCTGGCAGCATCGGCGGAGAAGAAAAGTGTTGATGTTTGGAGTCCTCATGACCCTTCATGCGCCTGTCTGAAGTTGTCTTTTAGTCGCCTCTTTTCAAGCCTTGAGCAGGTTGAGTTTCTCCAGTCTTTACTCATAACCGAATCCACTCACAAGAATGTGCCAGACTGTACTTACCTCTCCCAATAGAAACAGTAGCGTATGTTTATGAATTAGCGTGTGTGGGCGAGGTACACATTGCCAGGGACCAGATGTGGTTTTCCGGTCCTGCTATGCAGCCATTGTTGGTCCGTGGAAGCACATATGCCCCAGATATGCTATAATCATCTTATGATTTTGGCAGTCATTAAATTGCTACCAGCTTCTCAGATACTGAACCGCAATAATCTGTACTTTTCATTTTCTTACATTGAAACCTGACATTAAGGCCTTCAGCTCTCACCAAAACATTTCTCTCCAAAGAGCTGGTTCTACCACAGTTGAGTGCAGATAAATGCATATCTCTGTTCCCCAATAGCAGAGTTAAAGCAGGGAAAAATCTAGGTGATACACACCATTAAAGCTCAAGTTCACTAATTTGCCCGCACTGCATGTTTGAATGTTGGGTAAGGAAAGGCTCAGGTTCATCTACAAAGCCCGCTGTAGTCAAACAGCTTGCTAACACTCTCTGCAAAAGCTCCTGTACAATTATCCAGCAGGTGCCTGCATGGACATGAAGATAGGATGAGAGAGTGGAGTTGAGGTAGAAAATCAGCTATGATCGTATTGAATAGCGAGCAGGCTCAAGGGGTCATCTGGCCTATTCATGCTTCTATTCTTGCATTTTACATTCTAGTATTCACTAGCTCACCCAAGGGACCAAACACAAAAATGAGTCAGTACCTTTAGGGGAGTATAGAATATTGAGAAGGAATAAAATCAGTTTCAAAGCATGTTGGTTAGCTTTTACATCCTTCCTAGTATGTTGGGCTATTTCTTTTGGATGCAATTGTGTAGGAATTGTGAGTGGTGATATTGAGAGTATTGATGAAACTGAGTTGAGGAGGTTGAGAGTGATGAATTAACACTGATATGATCACTGAATCTTATGCAAGGTCTATGAATCTTCCTGGGCTGATGTTTAGATGAGTGTCTTCACTCTTTCTGGGGAAGCAATGCCTAGCAACCAGGGCTACGAGAATCCAGATTAAAAATCAGACGGGGGTATGGTGGAAAATGGTTTACAAATACTATGGCACTGATTGGTCTCTGGTACCCAGGTATTGCAGTTTGTGCAGAGAGCGAGGAGTCTTGCAACCAAGTTGAACGGATTTGAATTTTGTAATTTGCACGTGCACATAATGTGTTTGTTAACCATGTTTGAAAACCAGAGTTCTGTCTTCTGTCCTGGAGGATCAAAATTACCAGGCAGCTCATCCCAAAACCAGAACATCCAGTTCTAAAGCAGTGAATAAATGTCTTTGCTTATGTTAACTTAGCTTTGTGCATTCCTAATGCTGTTAGATTCAGTAACTCTTCCAAGTCATTTCCTCCAAGAATGGGACAAGTGCAACATCAATCTGCCCCAGTTGATTTTGCGGTGTGCTTATCAAGTTAAAGCTCACCATTCCTCTATTTTCTTAATTCACAGCAGAACAGCATAATTTTGGTGCATGCTATTTTTTTCTGTATAAAATAAGCACTTTGAGAACCTGGATTCTGAAACTCCCTTCCTAACAGCACTGTGAGTGTACACCACATGGTCTCCAACTACCACAACCATCTTCCCTTGTGCTTGTTATGGCTCCAACCAGTGGAGAGTATCCCCCCTGATATATTTAACTTTCACCAAGGCTCCTTGATGCCACACTCAATCAAATGCTGCCTTGAAATCAAGAGCAGTCACTCTGACCTCACCTCTGAAACTCAGTTCTTTTGTCCATGTTTGGGCTAGGGCTGTGATGAGCTCTGGAGTTCAATGGCCCTGGCCGAACCCAAGCTGTGCATCGTGAGCAGGTTAGCGCTGAGGAAGTGCTGCTTGACAGCACTGTCAACGGTACTTTCCATCACTCTGCTGGCGATTGGGAGTAGACCGATAGGTCAGCAGGCAATTGTCTGGATTGGATTTGTCCTGCTTTTGGTGTACAGGGTGTACCTGGGCAATTTTTCACATTGTTGGTTAATGGAGCTGCTACTGAACCACTCTTGTTGTTGGACATTGAAGTCCCCCACCCAGAATACATTCTGTGACCTTATTACCTTCAATGTCTTTTCCAAGTAGTGTTCAAACTCTTTTGAGTTATCAACAGTCACAGGTTGCAACTCGAAATCAAACTCTTTTGAGTTATCAACAGTCACAGATTGCAACTCTTTCGAGTACAATCACAGTTCTTGGTTTTCCGGGAGTGGGACATGAACCTACAACCCTCTGATTCAAAGGCGAGGGTGCTATGAACTGAGCCACAGCTGACACCTCCCAAGTAGTGTTCAAACTCTTTCGAGTTATCAACAGTCACAGATTGCAACTCTTTCGAGTACAATCACAGTTCTTGGTTTCTGGGAGTGGGACATGAACCCACAACCCTCTGATTCAAAGGCAAGGGTGCTATGAACTGAGCCACAGCTGACACTTCCCAAGTAGTGTTCAATATGTCTTTATCAGTTGATGTAATAATTGTAATCATTCATCAGCTCATTAGCTTTGTTGATGTTAATGGAGGAGCCAATGGCTGAAAGGTATGATTCAATGTGCATGATTAAGTCAGGCTGAGGCTTGACTAATCTGTGGCAGCTCTTCCAAATTTTATCCTATTCAATGAGTCTTATTTTATAATAAATGCCAGCTCTTTCTAGCTTTTCCCTTTGGGGCAGAGGAGATTTAGTGGAGGTTCTTAAAATTTTGGGACGTTTTGTTAGAATGAACAGTGAAATATTTTCCTTAGTCACTAATAGGAGTCAGGCCAATCAATTAAAAAATTTGCCCTAGAGAGTGAGGAGAGGTTAGGAGAAACTGCTTCACACGGAGAGTTGTTAGCGCATGGAATATTTGCAGAATGGAATGGTTAAAGCAGGGACCATTCCATCTTTTCATGGAAAATTAGATAAAAAGTTGAAGCTAAGGAAATTACAGTGATATTGGGAGAGGAATAGACAATGGGATTAATTTTAGATGGTTCCAGCATAGAACTGGCACAGACATGATGGGCTGAATGGCTTTCTTTTGTACTAAAAACCTGTACAACAAGAGATAAGCAAAATGGCCAGCTACCTATCGGTAAAATTCGCAAGAAAATACCAATGTCAGGGAAAACAACATACTTATACTGTATAAGAGAGTGCTGATTGGTTGGCAGGTGGACTCTGATTGGTAGAGGCGGTGCCATGGAGAATGCACCAATTTATAGTGACAGCCAGTAAACTGCCAAGCAGTTTGACATTTAATCCAGGCAGCTTCACTCTGATTGGTCAAGACATTGCCCTGGGGAATGAACCAGCACATGGATGTCAATCATTTTGTTTAGCTGAAATAGGCACAATGTGTGTATAAAATAAGTTCCTCCTGACACTGGCATTTTCTTGCGAATTGTCCTGATGAGCGCAAGACAAAAAGCTTCAACAAAATATGTCTCTTTTTTCAACAGTACTCAGGTTCTGTACTGCCGAACGGCTGCTAGAAAAATCTCGGTTAGGACCATTTTCTCCCATTTGTCAGGCAGCTTTTTTTTTTCTAACGAGCTTCTACCTATCATGGACCAGCTGCAGGGCAATGCTGCATTAAGCAAATACCTGTTCGGCAGGCGAAATGAGCCACAACCAAAACCTTGTTGAGGACCAAAGGACTTTTCCTTGATAGTATCTGAAAACAAACATGTTTTCCTTTTCTTTCTTGACTTCCCTCCCACCCTCTCTGCAATTAATAAGTCTGGGGAAATAAAACATGCTGAATATCACAAACTCTAATGAGGAGAAATTACATACACATTGCACATGTCTCTGTTTATGGTCCAGTTCAAGAGAAAAAAATGAAAAAAACTAATTTGATATTGCTCTTGGACTTGGTACAGAAAGGCTACTGCTTGTCTTTCTTGAGCTAATGAGGCTCAGCCTAATTTGACACCAAATCATACCGTAATTCCACAAAAATGTACTCACTCGATTGCAACTACCCAACAACAGTCGAACCTGAACCCAACCATATTCCGTAGGGGCACTTTCATTCCACTCGTTCACCGTCCAGAGGATCGGCGCACTATGACATGGGAGGACTGAGTTACATCTCCTATATCTTCAGTCAGTCCTCTCATTGAGCTAGGAATATAGGGACAGAAGCAGGCCATTTAGCCACCTGAGTCTATTCAGCTACTCAGTGAAATCATAGCTGACCTGTCTCTTAACTCCATCAATCGGCTTTCACTCTATATTCTTTTATGCCCTGGTCCAGCCCAAAAATCTATTGGCCTCAGATCTTACATTATTAGTTGATTTAGCAACTAATGATTTTTATGAGTGTGACTTTTGCACTATTCTTTCCATGAAATTGTGTTTCTTGAATAGCTCTTATTTCAAGGTTATATCCCATTGTTTTAGGCTTCTCCACCAGCTGGAAAGGTCTCTCCCAAACCTAAAACCCTAGCATTCTCAACTACCTTCTATATTCTAGGGAAAACACACATAGCTGATGTAATAAAAACAGAAAGTGTTGAAAAAACTCAGTGGGTCTGGCAGCATCTATGGAGTTAAAATTTCAAATCCAATATGACTCTTCTTTGGAGCTAATTCATGTCATTGCTCATAATCTAATCCTTGGAGACTTTGGCAACATTCTGTTGAATTTGTGTTGCTTTCCTTCTGAGGCCAAGGTCCACACCAGACCTTGTTTTAGGGTAAGACCCTATATCTGGATGTTGGCATCACTGGCTAGGCCAGCATTTAATTGCCCATCCCCATGTAAGAGTCAACCACATCTATGGGACTGGAGTCACATATAGGCCAGACCAGGATAAGGACAGTAGATTTCCAGACAGGTTTTTTGCAACAATCAGCAGTGGTTGCATGGTCACCATCAGTCTTAATTTCAGATTTTTTATTGAATTCAAATTTCACCATAGCAGGATTTGACCCCAGGTCCCCAGAGCATTACTCCTGGGTCTCTGGAATACTAGTCCAGTGACAATACCATTATATCACCACCTCCCCTCTTTGCCTGAGGTGGTTGGTTCTATGAGTTGTCCTTCCCTTAATCTCCTGATATACTATGGAGTAGATGCTCCATTCAACCGATGAGGCTCAAAGCTCCATGGTACAATTTATTTCAGTCAGTACTGTGATGAAGATTTGCTCTTTTACCATACAACTAACTCGCAACTCCAAGTGTACAAGGAACTTTCTACTTTACCCTCCCCCCAACACTCACCCTCCAGATAGCTTGCACTATACTGGTCTAGAATAATTTTCACAAATGCTTTTTAGGGATGAAAGTAACACATTAATAATCATGACTTCATTACTGCTTATTCCAGTCTTTGAAGTTGGCTAGGGCACGTGGAAAACAGCCCTCTTCCTCTTTGAATAACGCTGTACAATTTACCTGAGAAGACAGACCATATCTCGCCTTCATGCCTCAACTGAAAAAGTCACCTCCGATAGTGCAGCGCTCCCTCAGCACCGCACTAGCAATGTTGACCGAGATTTTGTGCTCAAGACTCTGCAATGAGGTTTAAACCCACAACCTTCTGCCTTAGAGATGAGAGTTGCTACCCACTGATGTAAGGCTGAGGGAGACCAGATAAGGAGTTTGGTAGTGTTGATGATGAGGTAGAGGCATAACCAGGGAGTGATTTGGAGATGGAAAGTGCTGATGTTGCTGAACGACTGACTGCAAGGTTTAAAGCTCGGATGGGTTCAGAGCCTAAGTGGAGACAGCTATGCTTGGTGAGTTTGAGTCAGAGGCATATAGGTGCTTGTGAGAGGGAGCAAGGTGGTTACATTGACATTGTCAACTTCCAACCACAAACCTTCCTCTTTATTCTTCCTTGTTGCTCCTCCTCTCCATCCCCGCCCCTCTTACCCAGGTTCTGTACTCGCTAAGCAAAACTGAAAATCTCTAATACCCATGTTCACCTCAGTTAAGACAACCACAACCAACAGAAAGAAAGGAAAAGGCATTCATCCCAATAGTTAAACCCCAACTCCCTCCTTGGTCAAGGGGTGTAGGGAAGCGGTAAGAATCACTGACTACAGCATCCAGCTCTCTGGCGTTGCAGTGGTCTCATTTACCACCCGTTGAGAACTTTAGACAAGGAGAAACAACTTGAGCTCTCAGAGAACATTTTCATGAAGGCCCTGGGGCTGATATGAAAGAAATACAAGACAGTCCATTTCCAGACAGACATATTAATGAGATAAAAAAGAACTGTAGCTAGACACCCATGTAGCATCAAACCTAAGTATGACAATTATGGGTCAGTCATTAATATAAGGTGTTAGATGTCACATTCCAGGACAGTATTGTGCGTGTGTTAAAAAGCTTGCATCTTATCTCGGCCAGCAGGTAACACCGTGCCTCAGTAATATTGTGTAAAATGCTGAAAATGTGACTAGGAGCAGGAAATGTTGGGAACATAAAGCAGATCCAGCAGTATCTGAAAAGGGAAACCCACTGTTTCATCTTTTCATTTTCTGTTGGATGCGAGCATCTCTTCCACTTTCTGTTCTCATTTCAGTAATCCTGTTGGGGGGAACTTTCTGGTTTGGGATGAATCCGTGATCCAGTTGCAAATTGCACCCAGAATTCCATCAGTTTTGAGAGGTGACTTTTTCCCTCCAGCTGACTTGCCTATCACTGAACATAAAATCTTCGGGAATCAGTGCAATTGGGCATTTTAGAATATGATTTTTTTTTAGAAAAGCATTTTGCTTTATAAATATTCCTTGACATATTTAGAAATGGTAACTTTGTGCAGTCACATCAATACAGCTGAAAATGGGTTTATCACAAAACATTAGCAGCTTTTAAATTCATTCATGGATTGTGGGCGTCACTGGCTAGGCCGGCATTTATTGTCCACCCCTAATTGCCCGTGAGAAAGTGGTGGTAAGCTGCCTTCTTGAACTGCTGCAGCCCCTGTGGTGTATGTACACTCACAGCGCTGTTAGGGAGGGAGTTCCAGGATTTTGACCCAGCGACAGTGAACAAATGCCGATATATTTCCAAGTCAGGATGGTGAGTGAATTGGAGGGGAACTTCCAGGTGGTGGTGTTCCCCTGTGTCTGCTGCCCTTGTCCTTCTAGGTGGTGACTTGTCCTGGATGGTGTTGGGCTTCTTGAGTGTTGTTGGAGCTGCACTCATCCAGGCAAGTGGAGAGTATTCCATCACATTCCTGACTTGTGCCTTGTAGATGGTGGACAGGCTTTGGGGAGTCAAGAGGTGAGTTACTCGCCACAGAATTCCTAGCCTCTGACCTGCTCTTGTAGCCACAGTATTTATATGGCTAGTCCAGTGCAATTCATGGTCAATGGTAACCCCCAGGATGTTGATAGTGGGGGAGTCAGCGATGGCAATGACATTGAATGTCAAGCGCAATGGTTAGATTCTCTCTTGTTGGAGATGGTCATTGCCTGGGCACTTGTGTGGCACAAATGTTACCTGCCACTTGTCAGCCCAAGCCTGGACATTGTCCAGGTCTTGCTGCATTTTAATCACTGTGTCAATCCATCACTTGTAACCTCATTTATTAATCACTGAAAATGACTTTAAAAAATGTAGAGAAGGATTTGCTAGTTATATTTGAATACACTTGTCAATTTCGTAGAATTTTTTTTAAAAATTGCATTCAAAAGCTTTTAAAAACGTGCCTTCTAGTGTCCTTACACTCCGAAGCAATTTTTGGAGCCTTGTTGAAGGCCTGCAAGCAAGTGCATTTAGCAGAAACTCCCAATGGAAATTAATTCATTCTGGGGGTGTGGGCAGGATTGTGGGTGGGCCCCAGCTTCTAGGTCAATGCTTTTTAAACTAAGTGCAAAAATCATGGAAACCTGTTTTGTAATTTGTCATGGAGCTGAGTGGAATTTCCATTCAATCATCTCTGATTTGTTCCCCAGAAGCACTTCATAGTCTACAGTGGAACTGCTGCAAAAGATTAGCCCTGTTCATACATAGGCAAGGAGCAGACTTTGATATAAACCATTGGCAGCAAACCTGCAATGACTTGGCTCACACAAGATATCCCTATTTCCACAGTTGCTCAAAAGTTGTAAATGCGACTTTAAAGCAGCTGCCCGAAAATTTGCTGTGCTTGTTCTGGTTGGGAACAGCACCTGATATCGAGTGGTTCTCTATATAGGCTGACCATGACCATCCCATTCTCTCAGTTCCTTCGCCTCCATCGCATCTGTTCTGATGACGCTACCTTCAAAAACAGCTCCTCTGACATGTCCTCCTTCTTCCTTAACCGAGGTTTTCCACCCAGGGTCGTTGACAGGGCCCTCAACCGTGTCCGGCCCATATCCCGCGCATCCGCCCTCACACCTTCTCCTCCCTCCCAGAAACATGATAGGGTCCCCCTTGTCCTCACTTATCACCCCACCAGCCTCCACATTCAAAGGATCATCCTCCGCCATTTCCGCCAACTCCAGCATGATGCCACCACCAAACACATCTTCCATTCACCCCCCCGGCGGCATTCCGTAGGGATCGTTCCCTCCGGGACGCCCTGGTCCACTCCTCCATCAGCCCCTACTCCTCAACCCCCAACTATGGCACCTCCCCATGCCCACGCAGAAGATGCAACACCTGCCCCTTCACTTCTTCTCTCCTCACCGTCCAAGGGCCCAAACACTCCTTTCAAGTAAAGCAGCATTTCACTTGCATTTCCCCTAACTTAGTCTACTGCATTCGTTGCTCCCAATGCGGTCTCCTCTACATTGGAGAGACCAAACGCAAACTGGGCGACCGCTTTGCAGAACACCTGCGGTCTGTCCGCAAGAAAGACCCAAACCTCCCTGTCGCTTGACATTTTAACACTCCACCCTGTTCTCTTGCCCACATGTCTGTCCTTGGCTTGCTGCATTGTTCCAGTGAAGCCCAACGCAAACTGGAGGAACAGCACCTCATCTTCCAACTAGGCACTTTACAGCCTTCCGGGCTGAATATTGAATTCAACAACTTCGATCTTAAACTCCCCCTCCCCCCATCCCCACCCCGTTTCTTCCCCCTCCCTTTTTTTTCAATAATTTATATAGATTCTTCTTTTCCCACCTATTTCCATTATTTTTAAATCTACAACTAATACTTTGTCAGTCTTTCCACCCCACCCCCACTAGAGCTGTACCTTGAGTATCCTGCCATCCATTCTTAATTAGCACTTTTCTTAGATAATATCACCACCTTCAACACCTCTTTGATCCTTTTGTCTGTGACATCTTTTGATTATCTGCTCCTATCACTGCTTGCTTATCCCTACAACCACCCCACCCTCAACTTCTCTCTCCCCCCGCCCCCCACCTTAGACCAGCTTATATTTCACCTCTCTCCTAACTATACTTCAGTTCTGCCGAAGGGTCATGAGGACTCGAAACGTCAACTGTTTTCTTCTCCACCGATGCTGCCAGACCTGCTGAGTTTTTCCAGGTAATTCTGTTTTTGTGTAAGGGAAATGGCACCTTGTGTGCCTTCCCCTGTTTTTTTCTCTTGCCTCTCCCTGAGGATTCCGGGATGACAGTTGGGGATTTTGGTGTGTGAGGAAAACACGGGGAGGTGTTTAGTCAAGACGTACTGGCCAACACAAAGTGGTTGAAATAAAAAAAAAACAGGAAATGCTGGAGAAACTCAGCAGGCCTGGCAGCTTCTTCATCTGAAGAAGAGTCGTACAAACTCGAAACGTTAACACTGTTTCTCTCTTCACAGATGCTGCCAGACCCACTGGGATTTTCCAGCATTTTCTGTTTTTATTTCAGATTTCCAGCATCCGCATTATTTTGCTTTTATGAAGCAGTTGATCTTGCCCATCAACTTTGTATGTTCATACCTGCCTTTGTAAAACATATTACTTCCAGAGTTAGGGCCAGAGCCCACCTTGGTGATCCTTTGCATCTGGAGATAGACCCAACGTCACACCTATAACAGGGAAGGAACAAACAGTCGGTTTCTCTTTTCAGCCTTGCAATCCTCTGAAGTCTCCATATTCCTCCAATTCTGGGTTCTTGTACACCTCTGATGTCTTTTGCACCAACATTGGCCTCCATGCCATATGAATATCTCAGCCCCAAGCTCTGGAATTCCCTCCCTAAACATCTCCATCTCTCACCCTCTCATATCGCTCCTCTTTTACAATGCTTCTAAAAACCTCTGTAACCACGCTTTTGGTCACCTGTAGTTGGGATCTCAGTATCTCACCCGTGACGGGATCTTCTGGCCCCGCCACTGTGGGTTCCTCTGTGACAGACACGGTGAGCCATTCAAATCTCCGCTGGCTTCGGCAGGGCCGGGAGACCCAGCCGGTGGGAGGGGTTGGAAAATCCCGCCCTCCGTGTCAATCCTTGTCCTGTGAAGCACCTTGGCATATCTTGTTACTTTAAAGGTGCTATATAAATGCAAATTTGTGTCGGTGAACGTGCTTCTGAAATCAGAAGTCAAGCTGCAATTCAGCCCCTGTTCTGCTTCTATCCTGCCCGTGCTCTGATTTGAAAGTGGCAGCAGTGACAACCTTAGACCAAGGAGATCTGCAGCCCATCTGACATGGAGTGGATTACAACTCAAGGCCTCAGAGGTGAAAGGCCTTTTTCTCTTATGCCTAAATCAGGTGCTCAAATAATACACACCTCTGAACCTCTCTCAATGAATACAAGTGCGGTGCATGTAATAACTTAACACGACTTAACCCGTCACATCCATAAACGATTTAATTGGCAAAATGCCGGCTTTTGTCGCTCTAGGGTTTATTCCGCCACATTTTGTAATTTGTCGAAACAATGCAAACAATACCAGGACTTTAAAAATGAGTCTGAAATTATGTCTGGTGTAATTTAGGG
Organism: Cetorhinus maximus; assembly: GCF_964194155.1. NCBI lineage: Eukaryota > Metazoa > Chordata > Chondrichthyes > Lamniformes > Cetorhinidae > Cetorhinus > Cetorhinus maximus. The sequence continues at coordinate 147,039,890 of NC_135884.1, forward strand.
CAACCTTAATAATCAGACCATATCCCAATAGCTTAGAGACTGCAATCAACATCACACATGGAATGTTCATGTTTTACATCAATTTCTCCTTAAAGAAACACTAACAATAAATACATTTTTTCCAGTTATTAAGCACCTGGGTTGAGTATTAATATGGTCGAACCATGAAATTTGCAATCGTGCCGTGTTTAAAATGGAATAGCGAACGAAGTGGTTTGTTAATTGTGTTGTCCCAGAGTGTCCCTTGGCATGGTGCATGTTCAGAACTGACTTTGAAAGGTTTTATTTTAAAGGCTTTTGACACACCAAACCACTTTTTAAGCCAAGATATTTGTTTTCCCATCCTCCTCTTCTAACCCTTGAGCAATATCCAGCACCATTTCTGTCACCCTGCTCCCATTCCTTTCCAAAGGCTGAGGATTCCACATTTTCAAGGCATCCTTGATGCTGGTTCAAAAACAGCAAAGCAGCGCTCGACATAAAAAACATTCTCCCATCTGTACCTTCAATCTTTGGTGCTAATATTAAACTGATGCCCTCTAGTTACTGAAAACTCACTGACCGTAGGAAATAACAGCCCAGGTCTTCCGTCCTCCACATGTTCGTACCCAGGAGGATGCTCTGGGACCCCCTTGGAATTCCCCCACGCACTCTGACTACACAGGAATTGCCCGGTTATTTCAACTTCCGATGGGCAATTACCCTGCATCTGGAAGCCTCTGAAACTCTGAGTTAGAGTTGGAGACTTCGAAAGGTTCTGACTCACTTACCAGAATAGTTACCCAGGAAAAGTTAGAAGGGTTAGAACCAATTCTAACTCCTGGAGAACTATACCACTGACCCCCTGACTGCACAATGGATTCCACCCCGCGGTCCCCCAGCCCCGACTATCCCCACCCCCCCGACCAGCTGACTAACCCCCAGCCCTCGACCACCCGACTAACCCCCCAATCACCTGACGAAATCTCCCACCCCCTGACTACATCCCCTGACCCACCGACTACCCCCATGCCTCCCCAGCTCCCCTGACCGCACCCCCCAACTGCCCAGCCTCCCCCTACAACCACCCGATTAACGCCCCTCAATGCTCGACTACCCGCTGACTACTTCCCCAACTCCTGACCACACACCCCACACCTCGAGTACTCCCCGCCCTCTCAACCTCGATTAACCCCCGCTACTGACCTACCCCAAGCCCCCATTCCCAGACTCCACCCCCTCGCCCCCCACCCCCCTCCCCACCGCCCACTCCCCCCTCCCCCCACCCCCAACCAGCTGACCCTACTCCCTCACTCACTTACCTTATACACCTACCTTCTTTCCGTATCTTGTCAAAGTGGTTTTGATCATTTAAACTTACCAAAATGCAGCAGCTAGAGCTGGAAAAACTCATGGTTTCCCCCGACGCTTCTGCACTACTAGGGAAGGACTCAAGGAGCAGGTACACTCCACATTTTCCAGGAGACCCAGATCGGAAGTCCAGGTGAGAAATGTAGAGCTCCAGTGCAAGTTAAGTAAATAGAGCAGAGTGGCAACTCTGGTTGCCCCTCCTCAGAAGATTCGGCCCAACATTTTGCAATCTGCATTTGTGTTCATGGGGTGTGAGCATTGCTGGCTAGGCCAACGTTTATTGCCATCCATAATTGCCCTTGAGAAGGTGCTAGTCAGCTGCCTTCTTGACCCCTTGCAGCCTGTGTGTAGTAGGTACATCCTTTATGTTGTTAGGGAGGGAGTTCCAAGGTTGTGACCCAGCAATAGTGAAGGAATGGTGATATGGTTCCAAGCCAGGATGGTGTGTAATTTGGAAAGGAATTTGCAGATGGTGGTGTTCTCATATGCAGTTACTTTTGCTCTTCTCAGTGGTAGAGGTGGTGGTTATGGAAGGTTTTATCAAAATGTGTTAGTTGTGGCATGGTGTCACAACATTCTGGGTTCCAGTCCCACTCCAGCACTTGAGCACAAAAGTCAAGGTTGATACTCTAGTGTAGTACTGAGGGAGTGCTGCACTGTTTGAGGTGCCATCTTTCAGATGAGATGTTAAACTGAAGCCCACCTGCCTGATTGGTTGGATGTCAAAGACCCCATGGCACTATTCTGAACAAGAGCAGGGTAATTATCCTCGGTGCCTGGTGTCCTGCCAACATTTATTCCTCAAACAATAGATTATCCAAGCATTATCGCATTTGTGTTTGTGGGAATTTGGAGTGAGCAAATTAGACACTTTGCTTCCTACAACAGGGAGCACACTTCAAAAAGTGCTTCACTGGGCTGTAAAGCACTTTGAGTTATCCGGTGGTCATGAAAAGTGCTGTATAAATTCAAGTCTTTTCCTCTTTCTTTCTTAATCTTTGTTCTACGAAAAAGAGCCTTCCACATTTTGGAGATGATATAAAAGCTCTATTTCCACAAGTTAAGTATTTTCTTCACACAGCAAGTGATTTTAGAATCGACCTTGCTCTCCTGATGACAGTGATTGTACTAACAATATGGACTTGGTCCATTCCTACATGTGAATCTAGCCTGGACTGTATGTTAGCAGGCTAATGAAAAATAAGGGTGGGATGGGGCTTATCACAACCTGAGCTCAATCATACCTACAATGTATGTCGAGACGTGCATATTACATTGGATCATAGAATGGTTACAGCACGGAAGGAGATTACTATGCCCATCGCGTCCATGCCAGCTCTCTGCACGAGCAATTTAGCAAGAGCCACTCCCACACCCTTACCCCATAATCTGGCTTTTTTTTTCTTCAGGTGCTTGTCTTATTCCCTTTTGAAAGCCACAATTGAATTTGCCTCCACTAATCTTTCTGGCAGTGCATTCTAGATACTAACCGCTCGCTGGGCAAAGAGGTTTTCCCACTTGTCACCTTTGATTCTTTGACCAATTACCTTAACTCTGCGCCCTCTGGATCTCGGCCCCGCCACCAATGGGAACAGTTTCTCCCTATCTACTCTGTCCAAAGCCCTCAAAATTTTGAACTCCTGTATCGAATTCTCTCCTCAATCTTCCCTTCTCCAAGGAAAACAGCCCCAGCTTCTCCAACCTATCCATGTAACTCGAGTTCCTGACCTTAGGAGCTATTCTCGCAAATATTTTCTGCACCCTCTCTTAAAGCCATCACATCTTTCCCGAAGTACAATGCCCAGAATTGGACACGATGAACAGGATTTTCCCACGAGCTCCGGGACCCCGGTGCCGAGGCCAAGGGTGGTGTTCCAAGCCTTGCACGCACTGGCAGCAGGAGCAGCTCAGCCACTTTCCTGGGGGGCGACCAATTATTAAGGGCGGTCGAGGGATCTTGATGCTGCCAGCCCAATCAGAGGGCCGGCAGATTTAGGGCCAGCAGCCCCGCTGGGCGAGGTGGGCACAGCTGATGCAGATCAGGCATTGAAAGGGGCACCTCAGCACTGGGGCAAGGCAGAGAGGTAAGGGTGCTGGCAGAGAGGTAAGTTTTAAACTCAAGATCAGGAGGATCAAGCAGGCAGACCCCCTCTGGAAGGTCCACTGGGGCCATGGCCCCCTTTGTAATCTAGGAGAGCTGATGACCTCCCCACCTGGTGGGGGAGCCACTCCACTGCCATCAGAATATCAACAGCCTTGGGGAATCAGCCCTAAGTGGGCTGTTAAATCTTTAAATTGGCTCGCCCGCTCTGTTTGCCAGGCAGGTGCTCCATATCTAGTCTCGCCATCGGGAAACTTCCCTTTGGCCGTGACTGCATTGGGAAGGCATCCTCTGACATGGCTTTGTGCTACTTTCCCACAGTCACCTCCTCCCAGCCTGCCAACCCAGGGCTGGAAAAATCCTGCCCAATACTCTAGCTAAGGCCCGAACCAGTCTTTTGTAAAGTCCTCAGAATAACTTCCTCGCTTTCTTTTTTCGTACTCCATGCCTAAGCTCAGGATCCCACATGCCTCTTTAACCATGTTCTCAACCCGCCCTGACACCTTCAATAATTTGTGCATGCCAACCCCCTCACCAACCCCCCATACCAGGTCCCTCTGAAGGTGTGGCCCCGATTTTTTTTTAAGTCCCTTCCCAAGCCTCGGGGCATTTTGACTAAGAGTAGCCTTTTTATTACAACTTTCAACCAAGACCAACTACCCAAACTGACTGAGAAGTTGAACCCTAGCAGGAGTCATGTTGTGTAGGAAATGAAGGAGGGAGAGGAAAATTAACAAAGAGACAATTTCAACCCACTGTCCTAAGGGGAACAACTGTTTACTTGGCAGATTCATTATCAACCAATCCCAGCACATAAGTAAATTACTCTCCATTGCAACCATTAATAATAAATGGGCCGAAGCTGTAAATACACATTTAGTGAATAGAATTATTCTAACATAACATCCAATTAGTTAACAACGTTGTGGAAAAGATTGGACACACATACATTTTTAACAAAACATTTTGGCTCTTCCTTAATCCAAGATTTGCCTACGTGCCTACCAGATGGACATAGTTTCTTCCCAGTGATTCCTAATCGATATTTTTTTCATTTATTGTGCGGCTTTCTGACCAAACCTCAAAGAAAGGGCAGGATTAAAAGTTAAGTTTTGTCCTTCCAGCTTTGTGAAGCGAGACAAGGAAAAGGGGGAAAAATTTTAAAATAAACATTCCTTCCTTTCCCACATATTCCACTGTAGCTTGGAGAGACGGCTCATTCACATTGTTTGGTTTTTTGCATGTATTTTAGTGCATGCTAAACATGCTTTTGGTTTACATGTTCCGGCCAAGTTGACTCAATAGCACTGGGGGCCTCTTAAAGCGGGCCAGTCACATAACTTTCTGCCACTCCACCAATATTGTCCCTGACTTTATTGCACCGAAGGAAGCTTGATGATAATAGCAGGGTGGAGGGTAGATGAAGAATTTTTCTCTAAGCACCATCTGCTTGAAGATAGAGGTGCTCTTCAGTCGAAGCTCGAGTACTTAACCTGTACATGCTTTCAACTCTTCACAGTGGTTTGTCTTCCTCTGTTTTATTGTTATTAGAATGATCATTACTGGGTGTGTATGTGGGACAGTATATTTCCAGCACAAGGAGGAAGGAAGCAGTGCTGGATTTAGTTCTGCGAATGAAGTGGGACAGGGAGAAAGCATGTTTCAGTCGGGAAGCACTTTGAAAACTGTGATATAGTCGCAGAATAGTTATGGAAAAAGACAAAGGAACAATCAAGGGGAAAAACATTTAAATGGAGGAGGACTAATTTCAGTGAGTTAGAAAGGAAGATGGCCTAGGTCGATTGGAATCAAAACTTGGCAGCCAAAACAGTAATGGGACAATAGGAGACCTTTAAAGAGGAGATTGTTTGGGCACAAGGTAGACACATTCCCACAAGTGGGGCAAGAAACAAATGGGCATGATGGTAGAAACATAGAAAAATAGAAGCAGGAGTAGGTCATATTCAATATGATCATGGCTGATCCTTTATCTCAACTCCATACTCCCTCTCTTTCTCCAAACCCCTTGATGCCTTTGGAGTCCGGAAATCTATCTATTTCCTTCTTAAATATGTTCAGTGACTTGGCCTCCACAGCCTCTGTGGTAGAGAATTCCACTGGTTCACCACCCTCCAAGTGAAGACGTTTCTCCTCATCTCAGTCCTAAATGGCCTGCCCTGTATCCTGAGACTGTGACCCCTTGTTCCAGACCCTCCAGCCACCTGGGTCAGGCTCTTTCAGCCTCAATGTTTAAAGGGATCCGCCTGCGAGATTCAAACTTTAAGGATGGCAGAGATATGTTGACAAAGCCAGAAGCTGAGGAATGGAGATGCAACACAACAAGACAGCACTGTGTATCACAGATGCTTCTCTCAACATGATGCTGTAAGGCTCCCCAGATGGGAGGACGAGGCAGCCATTGAAAACGTGCTGGAAAGGTTGGAAGTGACAGAGGAAACCCTGCATACAATGCCGCAAGAGATTCAGTGACCTGGTCAGGGCAGGAAAGGTGAGTGTTGCAAGATTCTTGGTATTGTTAGACTAACATAAAATACTTAAATGAGCCTGCAGAGGTGTACGAAACAGGAGGATTATTGGAATACATCTTACTGATTGCTTACACCTTCCACAAGGCTGTACGATGTGATGTTGCATCACTTCCTGTGATGCTGTACACAGTATATGATTAACATATTAAACGGTTAGAATTTACCCATTACCAACTCAATATCCAAAATAATACATTACACTACAAGTGGCATGGCACATTCAAGTACAAGCTCCCTCACCCTGTCATCCTAAGCCTTCTTCTGTACATCATCACTCCTCAGACTAGCACCAATTCCTCTCCGTCAAGGCACCTCCTCACATCCCCATTTGATATGCCACCACTGACTCACTATCATTATAGTGTAACACTCATCACTCTCGGTCATCCTCCACAAATGTTGTCCTTCCATCCTCTTAAAACAGGAGAACAAAGACTTGCAAAAGACAATAGGACTCGCGCACATCAACCACCAGCTCAGATGTATGCCTCAATGGGACTATCAAGACAGTTGGTGATATTTGTAGAATATTGCAATCTGCTGCCCACCACTGCATCTCACAGGTGACGGCTGGTACGTTTGGAAGGGTTGCTACTGAGGTACTCTTTGTCGACGATGAGCTGGATGCTTGGGTTTGTTGCCCTGACCACAGATTCAGCAAGTCATTGTCAGCACATGTACCAATCAAGGCACCTCCAGATCATCAACCAAAAGAGATTCTGTCTCCAGATCACCCTGGATTCTTCGTCAACCCCAGGGGCTTTTACTCCATAAACGTTCAGCTGGTCTGCAACCACCCAAAGATCATCCTGCATGTCTATGCAAGATTTCCAGAGAGCAGCCATGATGCCCTTCCTTCACCCTGCTTTTTATGCTTTCACAGGATGTGGACGTCACTGGCTAGGTCAGCATTTATTGGCCATTCCTAATTAACCTTGAGAAGGTGGTGGTGAGCTGTCTCTTGAACCACTGCAGTCCATATGGTGTAGGTACACCCACAGTGCTGTTAGGGAGGGAGTTCCAGGATTTTGACCCAGCGACAGTGATGGAACAGCGATATATTTCCAAGTCAGGATGGTGAGTGACTTGGAGGAGAACTTCTAGGTGGTGGTGTTCTGCTTTTTAATGGGATGGAGTTTCACTGGCAAGGCAAGAATTTGTTGCCCATCCCTAATTGCCCTTAAACTGAGTAGCCTATGAGGCCATTTAAGAGTCAACCACATTACTGTGGCTCTGGAGTCACATGTCAGCCAGGCCAGGTAAGGATTTGAACCCATAGAGGATTAGCCTGGGCCTGTGGATTACTAGCCCAGTGACGTTACCACTATACCACCATCTCCCTCACACCTCAAAGCAAAGTTAGCAGGTGGCCCCTTAGAGATAAGGGCTACCCTCTGAAGATATGGCTAATGATGCCAGTGAAAAGTCCAAAAACAGATGCCCAGGGAAGATACAACAAAAACCAAGTGAGCGCCAGAGCTGCTATAGAACAAGAAATTGGGGTGGTGAGTATGCGATTCACATGCCAAGAGGCGACCTTCCAGTCTACGTCAGCAAGGGTTTCCAAAATAGTCGTGGTTTGCTGCATCTCACACAATATAGCAACAACATTGAGGAGGAAGGTGATGAATGTTCTTCCTGCAGATGTTCCCTGTTTGGCTGTTCAAAAATTCAGCTGAAGGCTGGGACAGGGCAGGAAGGTGACAGGAGCAAAGAGAGTAAATGACTCACCCCCAAACCCCTCCCCCCCCCCCACCCCACCAAGACTGTTTCCACCAGCTCATGGTGGAGGTTGAGGGATTAAAATGGGACCCATGAGGTTTTCATTTGCTGTGTACACTGAAGATGTCAACTTCTTCCCCAGCCTAAGTACGCATTTCTTTTAAGTTGCTTTTTACACTTCTGCTATTTTAATTTTTGTTATTTGAATTCTAAGTGGAAGATTTGCAAGTCAGTCTGCAACATTTTGCAATGTTAAATCCACAGCCTCGGGTTGCCAATTCTGATTGGACGTATCCCTGGAGGTTTGGTCACCTGACCTCCTGCCTTCAATTACCCACCCAGACAAATATCCTTTTACTCCATCACCAATATTTTTCTAAGTAATAAACAAGGGCAATAAAAGAAAATGAAGAATACACATTTTTTTTAATGCCCTTGTGATTTAACAAAAGCAACTTATATTTATGTAGCACATTTAAAAATTAAAATGTCCCAAGGCGCTTTACAGCAGCATTATAAGTCAAAATCAAACACCGATTTACAGGGAGGTTTTGGGCCAATTTTAAAAATTTGGTCAAAAGGTAGTTTTTAAGGAGTGTCTTAAAGGAGGAAAGAAAATGAGAGAGGTGAAGAGGCTCAGGGAGGGAATTCCAGAGTCTAGGAATAAATAAGCAAAAAAGAAAGCCACCAATTGCAGAGTGATTAAAATTGAGGATGCTCAAGAGGTCAGAATTAGTGGAGTGCAAATATCTCTGAGGGTTATGTAGCTGGAGGAGGTTACTGAGATAGGGAGAAGTGAAGCTATGCAGGATGAGAATTTTAAAATCAAGACGTTGTCTGATCAGGAACCAAAGTCGACGAGCACAGGGGTGATAGGTCAACGGGACTTGGTGCGAATAAGGACAGGGGCAACAGGAGTTTGTTTAACCTCGAGTTTATGGAGGGTAGGATCTGAAAGGCCAGCCAGGAGTGCATTGGAACAGCTAAGCAAGGTACCGAAGGCAGAACAGCAGACCCAGATTCTGCCACTGGGACAGATTTTAACGGGACAAAACTAGGGACCCACTCAGCAGACACTGTGTCCCAGAATCCAAACTAAAGCACGAGTGTGAAGAGGAGTGTGCTGGAGAATGTGCAAAATGCCTCATTTAATCAGACCTGACATCTAAAAAACAACAGAATGAATGTTTACCTAAGGAAATGAGTTTAAGTAGCGGGAATCCCATTAAACAGGTGCGAGTTATGTCTTGGGCAGGAGTAAATGATTTATTTACACTTGGTAATATTGTGCCTACTGTGTGAGATTGGCACCAATACAGCCACGTGAGACAACTGTGTTAATGAACAACAAATTCTGGGTTTTTTTTGCTCTAATAGTTTGCATGTTGTTTTTCCTGACATCTCCTTTGTTTATATCTGGAATTCTTCCCCTCCTCCATTTCACCCACTCATTGTATGTACCGTCCAGTTTTGGTTGGTAGGGAGGGGTCATAGACATCGCGCAATAAGATAACTTGTAATGCCAACAGTAGCCCATATTGCACTGGTATTACTGCTGTTATATCAATAAGGAGGCAGATGTCAGTTCAGCGATCTACCAGGGCACATGGCGCTTGCCTGCTACCCTTGAAATAGCAATTCCATCACTGGCAGAAGAGAACAATTGCCAGGATGCATGTCACAATTCATGCATATCGTCATTGACGTATGTCGCAATCGGTGCACGCTGCATTTCATATCTCTGACAACGCACCAGCCCTTTCTATACCATTGTGGGGAATGTGGGCGGGCTGTCAGAAATAAAAGGCATATTTACCGAAGGGGACGGATGGACCTTGATTTAACAGCAGCTCTGACAGTGCAGCGCTGCAGTGTCAGCCGAGATTATGTACTCACATACCTGGAGTGCGACTTGAACTCAAAACATTCTGACTCAGCAGCTACACACTGAGCCACAGCTGACATCTAGAAGACACGATTGTGGTTTCCAAACAAAAGAATAATATTTGTATTCGCATGCTGCTTTTTGGCGTTGAAAGCATCTAAAAGCACATCAGACACTGGATTGCTGTTTGAAGTACAGTGGTTGTTATGTAGGCAAACACAGTCATTCTTTCCCTGCAAAGATCCACAAGTAGCAAACTGCTTGTCTGGTTGTTTTATGCTTTTTTTCCCCCATGGTGTTGACTGAAGAAGGAATGTTAGCCAGGACCCTAAAAGCACTCCCTGCTGTTCCTCAAGTAGCTCGTGGGATTTCAAATTAAGCACACATAGGTGGCTTAGCTGTGTTGTTGTAGCCCATGAAGCTGTGGCCCATGAAGCTGTGTAACACTCTCTCTGCTATTAATGAGACAGAGCTTGCCTTCGTCATCTCGAACACGTCACGGAATTGCATGACTGTTCCCGAAGTGTAGGCTTTCCAAGCCAGATATCAATCTATCAGTGCTCACCATGGTTAGTGATCCAGAAGAAAGACTGACATACATACACATGAGCATACGAATTAGGAGCAGGAGTAGGCTACCTGGCCTCTCGAGCCTGCTCCGCCATTCAATAAGATCATGGCTGATCTGATTGTAACCTCCCGCTCACCCTTCATCCCCAAGTTTATCAAGAATCTATCTACCTCTGCCTTATAAATATCCAAAGGTTCTGCTTCCACCGCCTATTGAGGAAGGGAGTTCCAAAGACTCACAACCCTCTGAGAGAAAAAAAATTTCCCCTCATCTCTGTCCTAAATGGGCAACCCCTTATTTAAAATAATGATCCCTAGTTCTAGATTCTCCCACAAGAGAAAACATCCTCTCCACATCCACCCTGTCAAGACCCCCTAGGATCTTAAAGGTTACAATCAAGTCACCTCTTGCACTTCTAAACTCCAGCGGATACAAGCCTAGCCTTTCCAACCTTTCCTCATAAGACAATCCGCCCATTCCAGGTGAGGACAGGTGGCTCTATTGCCGTAGAAGGAGACATTGCCACCTGGGTAGCCGTCCCTAGGCCGAAGAGTGCCCAAAAAAAGAGGTCCCTCATCACTGGAGCCCACTGGGTGGCTACCAGCATTTGCCTGACTGTCTACCCATGTGTCAGACTGCTCCCCCAGCAGGAGGTGGGAAAAAGCTCCTAATAGTCCTCCTCAGTGGCTCAATAGGCCTCCAGGTGGGTGGGCCATTTGCCACCTTTCCCACTACTGGCAAAATGGCATGGTGCTCAGAAGATGTCAGGCATTCCACCCAGTGCCTTCCCACATCATTTTATCTTCCTTTTCACCTCCCAGCCCATTCCCAAAGGGCTGGTAAAATTCAACCCCTTGCCTCAGGAAGGTAATGGGACCAGCTTGTGTTTCACACAGTACGAAGGTGCTGATTGAAATTGCAAGTGCTAACATCTACAGAGTGGTTTCAGCAGCACCGACCCACATTTAAACAACTGTGAATGGTACACTCTTGTAAAATTGTCATCTTTACTAGGAGTCGCCATTTCCCTAACAGCTGAGAAAAGACCGTGAAATGCCTCTGGAATCAAAACCCTTTTGAGTGGGCCACCTTTGGAGGGGTTAATGTTGCGAATAGAGACAGTGTTGACAACACGGGTTCAGGCCCACACCATCGGCTTTGATGATGCCAGCAATAGCTTTTCACATTGGAAGGTTTTTCTCTTAAGCAGCAATATTACATTGAAGCAACCGTCTAGACCTAGACTGGAGAAGCAAAGCACTCTGCAAGATGGAGTCAGTAAGTTAGTAACAAGTTGCTCAGAGTAAACTTCTCACTATTGTACTGTAGGAAACAGAGCAGCCAATTTGCGCACAGCAAACCTACACAAGCAGTAGTGTGATTGTTGTGTAACCATACTTTACATCAAAACATGATTTTTGAAATTACTGGCTGGAAACCCCTAATTGATTTTTTTCAAAAGACTTAAACCACATTCCAACCACTTGAGATCATAGTCAAAGATGGCTGCACATTTGTATCACTGTACTTTCTACATTCCAAAACTATTGAAATGAAGACAATCTGTCTGCAAAGTCACACCAGGAACAATTGCCTTGAAAGAGATGAATGGGAGCTATCTCCTATCCCATGAGCAAAGAGTCCAAACAATCACCTGGATACTCAACTGGGTCGAGACAAAACGTTAGGCTTAATCACTTGGACAATGGGACCCTGGCTGAGAGAGGAATTCCCAGCCATTATCTAACCAAGGTAACCAAAATAAACTAGCCATAACCATATTTGGATCACTGGGCAGTTGGAAAGAGAAGATCATGTGACAAACTAACCCTTCATGTGTTTTAAGCACCTGCTTTCTCTGTAGAATAATTCAATCAACTGAGACGCTGAAGGAACAAAATCCTGAGTGGGTTCTTTCCATCTCTCTCTGTCTCTCACTCTCTTTCCATTCAACTGGCAAGTTTTTAACCCTGTCTGCTGATTTTGACTATCGAGGTGCAGCAGATAGAGATTCTAAAAAGAACTCAACCTAGCGCTGCTGTATCCAGAAGAACAGATAAATCATCCGTCTACATCTTTAAACTGCCTCGATGCTGTAAGGCAACAGGACCACTGACTTCAGCCTGAAGCCAGTCGAGACAGCAACCTTCAAGAGCTGAATACCCCTTTAATTTTCCTGGACTCTAACTCTAAATTACTTAATCTACCTTCTTCACTCTGTAATATATTTGTGTTTGAACTTCGAACTTGTGTGTGTGTGTGTGTGTGTGTGTGTGTGTGTTAAAAGTCAGGAGTTTTTAAAGTTATTTTTCTTTGACTGGGTTAAGTACAATAAAAAACTGTCTTCTTTTTTAAAAACTCAAGAAAACTTGCCTGCTCATGTCTTTTATGGTCACAGCATGTGAACAGTTAAGCAACCATGGGTTAGGCAAGTGCATCCATTTAAAAAAAAACTCTGCTACGATGAATTGAGAGGGAAAAGAAGGGAGTCATTCGGCCCCTCCTCACCTGCTTGCAACATGATATTGAGTCGATCATTTGTTTGATTGATGTTTGTTGAGGGATACATTTTGGCTGGGATACCCGGGAGAACTTTCCTTCTCCTGTTCTAAATAGCATCATGGGATCTTTTATGCCCACCTGAGAGGGCGGACGACATCTCGCTTTAACCCCTTATTTGAAATCTCTGGCCATGCAGTACTTGCCCAGTAGCTAGTAGGGGTCGGGTTCAGTTCATGGTGGAGCCTGTAGGTTGCTTAAACTCTTTGACTGTTCCCTGTTGTTGTGCTCTCAGCTATTTGGTATGTTGCACCATTAATGGAGCCTCATTAATGTTCAGCGTCTTTCTTTAAAATTCCAATTTCCTTTTAAAGTAGCCTTTTAATGTGGTTGTCCTTAGAATTTGAATTCCTAAATTGGTACTAATCCCTGATTTTATTCTTAAAGCTGCATTGGCTGAACATGATTAGAAATTCCACACATGAACTGGCAGAAGGAAGCTCACCATTTAGTGAATCATAGCTGCAAACCCAAGCCTTAGGAGGGCACAGTAAGCAGGCTCTGTGCATGATTTCCAAGCATAATAGGGGCACTGACTTCAGGCTCTGTGCATGATTTCCAAGCATAATAGGGGCACTGGCTTCAGAGGGAAAATGATTGGCACATATTTCTATACATGAGGTGGGAGGAGGCCCAAAGATGCATCTGGCGTAACGCCCAATCACTGTTTCAGTAAATTTTGGCATGATTGATGCCAATTTGGCCGGAATTTTACCAGGCCCGTGGAGGCAACTTTGGAGGTGGGGTGGAGAGGAAGTGGAGCAAGGTGGGGAGAGGTTGCCGGGGGTGGGGTGGGGGGCGGTAGGCATGTCAATTGAGAATGAAATGCATTGGGGAGGCTGTCCATCCTGTGCCCACCTCTGTGCTCTTTTCATGGAGGCAGGCACCCAGCGACAATGGCTACCCACCTGACAGAGATGGGGAGTCAATTAATGTGTTTGAAAGGATAATTAGCCCCTACTCTGGCTCAGGAATGAAATTTTACTGAATACATGTCAAGAGCCCAGCAAAGCACTGGAGGGTGGCTTCAGGGTGGAAGCCAGAGTGTTGTTATTCGCTCATAAGGGATTGTGTAAACACCTTGTGGGTTTATTTTTTGAGAGATGCCACATGAGAACATTTATACAAAGGTGGAAAGCTTGAAGACATCAGCAGCATGGCTGTGTGGCATGTGCTCTGCTCACGGGCCAATGTGAAACTGAGACTGGATCGCATGACACACTTCCCTTCTAGTGATGGCATGCTGCTATCCCTTAAGGGCATATTAGAAGGGTGGTGTTTCAGAATTGTGTAAAAATGATCAGAATGGTTGAAATCAGCACATCTACACGCCTTTGGAACCGTTTCCCTTCCACACTGAATCCTGAGATAGTTCTGCTCACTATTCAAAGGATACTGTTTGGACCTTTAGGGTGAGTGCCTCCATCTTGTGGCTCCCTTACTCTCCCCATCTGCCTAAGAAGTGCCCACCTTTCCCAGTGGGGCTGCTGATTGACCCTCCCTTCAGCCCCTTTGATTGGCCTTCATGCTTATGTTGTTGTCTGCATCAGTAATTGGATGGCAAATGCTGAGGAGGCCACCAATTGGACGCCTCCCGTAAAATTATGCCAATGGCTGTGATACCAACCTGCGCAGGCTTGGGAAATGGAAATAATCCCAATGTTGGGTTCCTGACCCCCACTGGAAGATTCAGCGCAACATTATGAACATACAAAAGAAATGGGTCGGAAAAGACCAGCTGTCTATCAAACCTGCTCCTTCTTCTTAGGCTGTCCCTTGGGACCCAGGATGACTCTCTTCTGCTCCGGGGTTGTGGGTCCTGAGGTGACTAAGAAGTCCAATTCTGGATCCTCACTCTCTGCCACAGATGGGACGGGTAGTGTTTGATGAGGCGGGTGGGTGAGATGCTCGGATTTTGGTACGCTCCTTCCATTGTTTGCACTTGGCCTCCACCTGGACCTGTCGGAGACATTCAAAATGGTTGGCACCTTCACGGATGCTTCTTCTTCAGTTTGGACGGTCTCAAGCAAGAGATTCCCAGAGATCGGTGGGGATGTTGCGTTTTTTTCAGGGCGGCTTTCAGGACGTCCATGAAACATTTCTTCTGCCCTCCTGGTAACTGTGACAAAGCACGGACTACAGAGCTTGTTTTGGATATCTTGTGTCAGGCATGCGGACGATGTGGCCCACCCGTCGTTGCTGATTAACCATAACCAGTGCCTCGATACCGGGGAAGTTGACCTGAGAGAGGACACTGATATTGGAGCACCTAACCTGCCATTGAATTTGTGGAGGCATCGCTGGTGATATTTCTCCAGGGGTTTAAGGTGTCTGTTGTACATTGTCCATGTCTCCGACACATACAGGAGGGCAGGTAGCACTGCAGCCCTGTAGACCATGGGCTTGGTGCCGGGTTTCAGGTCTTTGTCTTCAAACACTTGTTTCCTCAGGCGGCCGAAGACTGTGCTGGCAGCTGGAGGCAATGTTGAGTTTCATTGTCCATGTCTGCCCTCACTTGGCAGAGACTCCCAAGGTATGAGAAATGATCCACATTGTCCAATGGGTCGCCGTGGATTTTGATAGTCAGGTGGTAGTGTTGCGCAGCGGGAGCAGTTTGGTAGAGGACCTTTGCCTTCTGAATGTTTAGCCAAAGGCCTATTCTTTCATATGCCTCATGAATGCAGCAATGATAGTTTGAATAGTTTGGAGCTCAGCCCCTGAGTGTGCGCTTACGCAAGCGTTGTCAGCATTCTGCAGCTCGATGACAGGGGTTGAGGTGATCTTGGTTCTGGAATGGAGGCCTCATAGGTTGAGTAGTTTCCAGCTTGCCTGTAGAGTAGCTCAAAACCTGGTGCACAGTCATGATGGCTGAGGAACCATTACTGGACACTTCCTGCACAAGTCCCCCAAACCTCCGTGCACATTCCCCCTCCACCCCCCCTCCCACCCACTACTGACATGGAATTTTTGTCCTTGTTTGCATATCACTCTGTGGCCCTCTGCTGCTCCCCCGACCCCATCCTGCCAAGCCCCTACCATCTTTGTAACCTTCTCCAGCCCTCCGGCCCTCCGAGATCTCTGCACTCTCCCAATTCAGGCCTTTGCCCATCCTTAGTTTGAATCGGCCTACAACTGGCAACCATGTTTCCTGTACCCAAAGCTCTGGAATTCCGTCTGGAACCCCTCCATCTCTCCATCGCCTTCTCCTTCTTTAAGATGCTCCTTAAACCTATCTTTTCTTGGACCACTATCTCCATGCGTCTCAGTGTCAAATTACGTCAAATTTTGTTTGATAATGTTCCTGTGAAGTGAATTCTGATACTTTGCTTTGCCGAAGGGGCTATAGAAATGCAAGCTGCTGTTGCTGTTGAAGAGGCAAAGTAAAACAGGAAAGAAACACACAATGTTAGGATGGGAATGTGTGGAAAACTGGCTGCCTCAGGCGATCGAAACCAGTCTAGGAAATTGCACTGACCGCGTATGTATGTTAGCTATTAATTCACTCAGCTCCTGTATAATGTGATGATGCTGGTTTGATTGCAAGGCAAAAATAAAAACTCATGGTGTGCAGCACTGTTCATGAAACTGGTAAATGTGCTGCTCTGATGGTCTAATGCCCAAAAGTACTTCCCAGTGTAATCCAGACCTGAATGTTCCAGTTACCATTCCTGATCACTCCCAGCAAAACCAGGTGGCAGCCAAAATCATTTTCGAAAGCTCCTTAAGTGATTTAATTGGTTCACCTTCAGGTTTTTGTTTTTGGCAACTGTTTGACCAGCCAATCATAAATGTTAAAAAAAAAACTACTGGGGCTGAACTAAAAAGATTCAAAGTTACAGACAGTACAGTCATCACGTAGACCTCCTTGTAACTCATTACTACAGCACAGAACGAGCTATTCAGGTCTTTGCCAGTGATCGTGCTTCTGCGTGAAGCTCTTCCCACCTACAATGTTAATACTTTCTCTCTCATGTGCTTTCTCAGTCATGTACTTATCTAACTTCACCTTAAATTTACCTCAATCACACCATTTGGAAGTTCCACAATATCACCACTCACTGGGAAGTGAAATTTCCCTTAATTCCTTGTCAGGTATATCAGTGAGTATTTTATATTGATGGCCTCTGGGTTTAGGCTCACTAACAAGTAGAAACATCTGTTTTTTTTTTATGATTCTTTCACAGGACGTGGGAGTCACTGGCTAGGCCAGCACTTTTATTGCCCGTTCCTAATTGGCCATGAAAAGGTGGTGGTGAGCTGCCTTCTTGAACCACTGCAATCCATATGGTGTAGGGAGCTGTTAGGAGGGAGTTCCAGGATTTGTACCCAGCAACAGTGATATATTTCCACGTCAGGATGGTGAGTGGCTTGGAGGGGAACTTGCAGGTGGTGGTGTTCCCATCTATCTGCTGCCCTTGTCCTTCTAGATGGTAGTGGTCATGGGTTTGGAAGGTGCTGTTGAAGGTGAGTTCCTATAGTGCATCTTGTAGATGGTACACACTGCTGCCACTGTGTGTCGGTGGTGGAAGGAGTGAATGTTTATGGATGGGGTGCCAATCAAGCAGGCTGCTTTGTCCTGGATGGTGTCAAGCTTCTTGAGTGTTGTTGGAGCTGCACTCATCCAGGCAGTGGAGAGTATTCCATCGCACGCCTGACTTGTGACTTGTAGATGGTGGATAGGCTTTGGGGAGTCAGGAGGTGAGTTATTCTCAGTAGGATTTCTAGCTTCTGACCTGCTCTTGTAGCCACAATATTTAAATGGCTGGTCCAGTTCAGTTTCTGGTCAGTGGTAACCCCCAGGATGTTGATAGTGGGAAATTCAGCAATAGTAATGCCATTGAATGTCAAGGGGAGATTGTTGGATTCTCTCTTGTTGGAGATGGTCATTGCCTGGCACTTGTGTGGCTTGAATGTTACTTACCACTTATCAGTTCAAGCCTGGATGTTGTCCAGGTCTTGCTGCATTTGGACAGGGACTGCTTCAGTATCTGAGGAGTTGTAAATGATGCTGAACATTGGGCAATCAGCAGCAAACATCCCCACTTCTGACCTTATGATGGAAAGAAGGTCATTGATGAAGCAGCTGAAGATGGTTGGGCCTAGGACACTACCCTGAGGAACTACTGCAGTGATGTCCTGGAGCTTAGATGATTGACCTCCAAGAACCACAACAATCTTTCTTTGTGCTAGGTATGACTCCAACCACTGGAGAGTTTTCCCCCAATTCCCATTGACTCCAGTTTTACTAGGGGTCCTTGATGCCACACTCTGTCAAATGCTGCCTTGATGTCAAGGGCAGTCACTCTCACCTCACCTTTCGAGTTCAGCTCTTTTGTCCATGTTTGGCCTAAGGTTGTAATGAGGACAGGAGCTGAGTGGCCCTGGTGGAACCCAAATTGAGCATCAGTGAACAGATTGTTGCTCAGTAAGTGCCGCTTAATAGCACTGACGACGACCCCTTCCATCACTTTACTGATGATCGTGTGTGGACTGATGGGGCAGTAATTGGCCAGTTGGATGTGTCCTGTTTTTTGTGTACAGGAAATATCTGGGCAGTTTTTCACATTGCCAGGTAGAGGCCAGTGTTGTAGCTGTACTGGAACAGCTTGGCTAAAGGTGCAGCTAGTTCTGGAGCTCAAGTCTACAGTACCATTACTGGAAAGTTGTCAGAGCCCATAGCCTTTGCGGTATCCAGTGCCTTCAGCCTTCCTTGCCAATATCACATGGAGTGAATCGAATTGGCTAAAGACCAGCATCTGTGATGCTGGAGATCTCAGGAGGAGGCCGAGTTGGATCATCCACTTGGCACTTCAGGCTGAAGATTGTAACAAATGCTTCAGCCTTATCTTTTGCACTGATGTGCTGGGCTCCTCCATCATTAGTGATGGGGGTACATAGGGAGGCTCCTCCTCCAGTTAGTTATTTAGTTCTCCACCATCATTCATGACTGGATGCGGCAGGACTGCACAGCATATATCTGATCCATTGGTTGTGGGGTTGCTTAGCTCTGTCTATTGCATGCTGTTTTTGCTGTTTGGCATGAAAATGGCCCTGTGTTGTTGCTTCGCCAGGTTGACATCTCATTTTTAGGTATGCCTGGTGCTGTTCCAAGCATGCCCTCCTGCACTCTTCATTGAACCAGGGTTGATCCCCCGGTTTGATGGTATTGGTAGAGTGGGGGGATATGCCGGGCCATGAGGCTACGGATTGTGGTTGAGTACAATTCTGCTGTGCCGATGGTCCACAGCCCCTCATGGATGCCCAGTTTTGAGTTGCTAGATCTATTTGAAATCTATCCCATTTAGCACGGTGGTAGTGCTGCACAACTCAGTGGAGAGTATCTTTAGTGTGAAGACAGGACTTTGTCTCCACAAGGACTGTGCGGTGGTCACTACTGTCATGGGCAGATGCATCAGCAACAGGCAATTTCGTGAAGATGAGGTCAAGTAGGTTTTTCTCTCTTGTTGGTTCTGTCACCACCTGCTGCAGACCCAGTCTAGTAGCTACGTCCTTAAGGATTCAGCCAGCTAAAGTCGTGCTACAGGACCACTCTTGGTGATGGACATTGAAGTCCCCCAGCCACACTCGCCGCTTTCTCCGAGTGACGTTCAACGTGGAAGGGCACTGATTCATCAGCTGATGGGGGACGGTATGTGGTAATCAGCAGGAGGTTTCCTTGCCCATATTTGACCTGATGCTGTGAGACTTCGTGGGGTCCAGAGTTGCTGTTGAGAGGTCTCGGGGCAACTCCCTCCCGACTGTATACCACAGTGCCGCCAAGTCTGTCCTGCTGGTGGGACAGGACCTAGACAGGGATGGTGATGGTGGTGACTGGGGCATTGCCTGTAAGGTATGATTCAGAAAGTATAATATGTCAGGCTTTATGCTTGACTAGCCTGTGAGACAGCTCCCCAATCTTGGTACAAGTCCGCAGGGCTGGGTTTGCCGTTGTCATTTCCGGTGCTTAGGTTGATGCTGGGTGATCTGTCTGGTTTTGTTCCTTTGTTTAAGGCTGCGTAGCAGTTTGGTACTACTGAGTGGCTTGCTAGGCTATTTCAGAGTCAACCATATTGATGTGTATCCAGACCTGGTAAGAATGACAGATTTCCTTCCCAAAAGGGCAGTAGTGAACCAAATGGGTCTTTATGACAATTGACAATGGTTTCATTATCATTATGGGTAGGATTTCCCAGTCGGTGTGCGTTGGGCGGAACTCCTGACATCACCCCATGTCATTGCAGTTTTCCGGTCGGCGTGGGCGCAGCCGAATCAGCTGTGCGCCCGCCGACCTGTCAATGGCCAATTGAGGCCATTTAAAAACTAATTCAACGAGTTAATGGGCCTGCCTGTCCAACATTAAGGTCGGCGGGCAGGCCGGGAGCCCTGGCGGGCTTCAGAAAAAGCATGAAACCTCATCCATGGGCGGGATGAGGTTTCATGTAGGTTTTTAATAATTTAATAAAAGTTTAATTAAAAGTGATGGACATGTCCCAATTCATGTGACAGTGTCAGGGGACATGTCAGGGGAATTTTATTTTTCTATTTTTAACATTTTTGAATTTGGCGCCGATCTCCCTGAGGCAGCACTTAGCCTCAGGGAGATGAGTGTGCGCTTTTGTGCACATACACGAAAGAGCTCACACTCGGCTCCGGGAATCCTCCCCCGCCTGCACAGGGGGCGCATAGTGCTTGCTGGTGGACATCGCGCTGGGCAGTCCCTAATTGGCCCACCCACATAAAATGGCGGCGCTCCCGCTCCTGAACTTCCCCCCTGACAGGGTGGTGGGGGGGTGGAAATTCTGCCCTATTAATATTAAGACAAGGTTTTTAAATTCCAGGTTTATTAACTGAATTTAAATTCCACCAGCCACTGTGCTGACATTCAAACCCCTGTTCCCAGTACATTAGCCTGGGCCTTGGGATTACTGGTCCAGTGACATTGCCACTTCACCAGACCCTCCCTAATCTTCTCTATGTCAAGTTTGAACTGCTGTACCTTGCACTTGATTTTCATCAGAAGAGTCTCACACTGTTTATGTTGTAATGGTGCATCAACAGGTTAAAAAAAAGACTTGCATTTAGATCACACTTTTCACAAACGCCAGATGTCCCAATGCATTCTGCAGCCACTGATGCACTTTTTAAAGTGTAGTCACTGTTGTGAGGAAACGCGGAAGCCAGAATTTGCTCAGCAAACTCCCACAAACAGCAACATAATAATGACCAGGAAATCTGTTTTGTGTGATGCCGGCTGCCACGGGCTGGTGGGTGTCTCATCCGCCAGTTGAGAACTGGCAGGGAAACCCCGTCAGTCCTGTGGGGGAGGCACGGTGGAATCAAGCGGCCTTTGGGTAAGTGGTCACCATTGGCCCTTCCCCGTGATTGAGGTGCTCAGGGGTGGAAGAGCTGTCCACCGGGAGCTGCCGGTCAACCAGAGGCCAGCGGGTCCACACAGTGCCAATGCCAGCAGGAGCATTGGAGGCTGGCAGTAATGCATCCCCCAGAGGCCTATTATCTTCATGGGGGTCCCAGGCCAAAGATTAGTGAAGGCAGGATTGGGGCTGCAGGAGAGGAAAGGGCAAGAGGATGAATGTGGTTAGGGGAGGGGTAGGGACTTTCAGTGGCCCCCCCCCTAGTTGCCTATTAAGATGAGCACACCATCTGCCCCTCCCACCCCCAACACCCGCAGAGGTGCTGGGTAACCTTCTGAGGGTTCGGGAAAGATGTGTGGCCCCCGCTTAATCCCTGTGTCACCACCAAACTGTGCTGGGCTCAGGTCAGCCGGTTAATCACGGGGAAGGCCCAATGGTGGCCATTCAAGTGCCTGAAGGACACTTGATTCCATTGGGCCTTTCTCCCCACAGGACTGACGGGGTTTCCCCGCCAGTTTTCAACCGGTGATGATGAGACATCCATCAGCCCGACAAAATCTGAGCCAACACCACACAAAACAGGTCATTATCACGTTGCTGTTAGTGGGAGTTTGCTAAGTAAATAGTGGCTTCCACGTTTCCTACATTACAACAGTGTCTACACTTCAATAAGTACTTCTTTAGCTGTAAAATGCTTTGAGAGGGCCGGTGGTTGTGAAAAGTGCTGTATGAATGCAAGTCTTTTTTTTTCAACTGCCGATGTATCATCATGATGCAAGGAATGCTCCAAGCTGAGGAAAAGCAGGCACAAGACGGCATTTGAACATTGGAGGTGTTTCCGCTCACTGGGGAGCCTACATTCCCCCACCGATGGCCGGGAATTCCACGTCAGTCCCTTCCACCCTCTAATAGGGGGGAGGTTTTGCTGCTGCTGGGGAACACTAACACAGGGCCTCCCCCCCCACCCCCCAGTGACGGGCTCCGCCGCTATGTTTCCTGCTGCACAGGCTGCATTAAATCCAGCCCGTTGATTGAGAGAAAGATATTGGCAAGGGCATTGGGACTCCCCTGATCTTCAAAAATAGTGCCATGGGACCTTTCACATCCGCCTGAGAAGGCAGGTGGATGGGGGCTTAGGTTAACATCTCATCAGAGACAGCATCTGACAGTAAAGTATTCCTTCAGTACCGCACTGGAGTTCAGTACCGCACTGGAGTTCAGTACCGCACTGGAGTTCAGTACCGCGCTGGAGTTCAGTACCGCGCTGGAGTTCAGTACCGCGCTGGAGTTCAGTACCGCACTGGAGTTCAGTACCGCGCTGGAGTTCAGTACCGCGCTGGAGTTCAGTACAGCACTGGAGTTCAGTACAGCACTGGAGTTCAGTACTGCGCTGAAGTGTCAGCCTTGATTTTTATTCCCAAGCCCTGGAGAAAGAGTTGAACCCACAACCATTTGATTTACAGGCTGGGCCCCAGCTGACACTGACAGCCAAGCAGCTAATGTCTTGCTGTAAAAATAAGGAACTCTGATGTGATTTTCTTTTCAGCCAATTTAACAGATGGAATGAAAAACAACTCTCATGGCATCGTGTAGATGGCTGTCAAGCAGGCGATGGGCAGAGATGAAGGGGACGCAATTGGAACCAGGGGCAAAGAGAACAGAAGTTTTGAAACAGTACAGCAAGAAAAAGCAGGGAGTTCCTCAGAGCGGAATGGTAGTGACTGAGAGTTTGGGGTCTGATGGAGCTACAGTCCAGACAGAGGAGCAGAAAGAGGACACCGAACCGTGATAAATGGCCAAAGGAGATTGACGATGTTGCGGAACAATTCAGTATGAAGGCAGTGTCCCTTCAAAGCTCCTGCCTTTGAACTGTTTGCAGCTACATGTGCTCAGATAGGAGTCAACATTTTATATTCTGACCTTTAAACAATTATTATAGAGCAATCTTTATCCTATTATTACAGATTATTTGAAGCTGGATGAAAGCTGAATGAAATCCATAATTAAGAATATTATTTACACTTTGTAGTATGTTGTACATAACTTTATAGTTTTTAATTTGTATCCATACAAAGCCACATAAAATACAACATGTCTTGCCTTGAATCAATTGCTTCTTACCCTTGAAACTAAATCTCAAGAGCCACTACAGATAAAATTTGTTCGAGATGTCTGCTCTGTCTAACTCTCTGTATCCTTATTTATGTATCATTCTATCAGGCTAGAGTGGTGAATTTATAACTTTGCACTTTTGACAGGAAATGGCATCTCAAGTAATTTTAACCATGTGGTTTGTAATTGTTCATGTATCAGTGGAGTTATAGAATTACAGGCAGGCTTCTTAAGGGGTCTCAGGGAGTGGCTGGGAGGCAGGAGGGGTCGAAAAAACCAGGTAGGAGGGCATGGGGTGGCATGGCCAACTGAGGCCCTAAAGTGGCCCATTAAGGGCCAGCTAAGGGTCTCTTCCTACCACATTGGCATTTTACCGGCAGCTGGGACATGGTTCTCTGTCACAGGGTGGGACAGCCAGGTATATCCTGGCAGCCACCCTATGGGATCGGAGGTCGTCCTCCTGATCGGACACCTTGTGGACCACAGAGGGCAGCCTCCCCCTACAGTGACAAGGGTTTCCCACACGGCAAAACAACCCCCACCCCAATCACCCCTCCCCTCGCTAGACCCTGCCTGACTCACTTACCTGAGTTCCAGGGCAGGGTCCATGATGTGGCTCTGAGCCGGGTCCCAGCATTGTCCACCACTCCCTCTGATTGGCTAGCAGTTCTTGGGAGCATTGACTACATCACCTAAAGGGACGGGAGCCCCAACACCAGGCAGTTAATTGCTTGATAAGCGTAAAATCTGGTTAGGGCTCTCCGGAAATGGCCAAGGCGGGATTGCCCTCGACTTTCCAGCCCATGGATGTTGAACACCAGCCGTAGAGTCATTATGGCACAGAAGGAGGCCATTCAATCAATCGAGTCCATCCTGGCTCTCTGTAGAGAAAGCCAGTCAGCCACATTCTCTTGCACTATTCCAGTGGCACTGGGAGTTTATTTCCCTCAAGTACCCATCCAATTTTCTTTCAAAGACATCGATTGTCTCCACTTCCACAACTCTCGTTAGCCGTGAGTTCCAGTTTATTACCAGCCACTACGTAAAAATAGTTCTTCCTCACATCCCCCTGAATCCCTTGCCCAAAGCCTTAAATGTATATTCCCTAGTGCTTCAACCATCAGATAACGGGAACAGGTTTTCTTTGTCTACCTTATCTAAAGCTGTGATAATCTTGTACTGAATCTTCCCTCGACCTCCTTTGCTCCAAGGAGAACAAAAGCAGCTTCCCTTTCCTAACATCATAGCTAGATTCTCTTGCCCCTGGAAATATTCTGATAAATTCCATCTCCCATGTAATGTTATTTAGACTTGGTAATGTAAACACCAAGGGGGAATTTTACCAATTTAGGGTCCTGTTGTGGAACAGACCAATTTGGGTCATTGTCTGTGCTTTTAAAAAATTGCCTTTCTTCTTCTCTTCTGATATATATACACACAAAGTGTTTTCTCCATTCAGTAAAGTTATCTTTCCTCCTTTTCTCTTCTTTCTCTATATATTATCAATTATAATTGTTATATCATTATTATTATAATTGTCATTATTCAAAAAAAATTATTCTTTTAACATTACCTGGCATTGTCACTCATTCCAGAGTTTAGCTTCAAACATAAATGAGACTCTGCAAGGGTCTCTCACGCCATTACTAGATTGCCAAATGTTCCATTACAGTTTAACCTGTCAAATATTTGTTCCATTTTACCCTGGCTTAATCATCTTGCATCCCTCTTCTAGTTTAACTGTTCTACTTTTGATCATGGGCTGTGGGCCTACAACTTTCCTCAATGTACTTCCGTAAGTTGCCATTCTGATCTAGGAATTAGCGCAAAATGTTTGCCCAACTATCTATTAAAGCATTCTCTGTTTTGGACACCTTTTTTTCTCCATTCCTATCTTGAAGTTTTAAATTCTTGATGCCATACCATTGAACAGGCATACGTTTCCCTCAGCACCTTCCCAAGTAGCTATTCATCACATGCAAGCCCTGTGAATGTCAACGAATGTCAGCAGACTATTGTACCATAGAGGGTCTTTGTAACCATGCCCACCGTCTTCTTTCCCAGCCAATGACCTGACACGCGTGCATTTCTAGCAGGAATGGCATCCAGGATCCCGGCCAGCATTGTCTTTGCAAAACCAGGGGGATTGAGGCAAGTCGTAGAACCTTTGACACGGTTTGAACTAACGCAACATGGAGTGCGGGTCAAACCTGAAATTCTGCAAGCCTATATTGCTCAGATATTCAATGTCTTAACCAGCAAGGGAAGAATTTGTATTTCCATTGCTTCAGGGTGTTCCAGATGGCTTTAGAGCTAATTATGTATTTTTGAGTTATAGTCACTGTTTTAATGTAGGAAATGTGACAACCAATTTGCTTATAGTAAGGTCCTGCAAACAGTGATGTTGGTTGAAGGATAAATGATGCATAGAATACATAGCACAGAAATGGACCATTTGACTCAAATGGTGCACGGTTTACACTCAAGCCTAATCCCACAACTCCTCATTTAGCCTTTTCATCAAAAGCTTCCTTCCATCCTCATATCTAGCTTTATCTGGTTTCTCCTTAAATGCATTAAATATTGTCCAAAAGCATCAGGAGATCTCTTCTGCTTGTCATTGAAATAGTGCGATGGGATATTTTTGGTTCACCTTAGAGTTTAGCCAGGGCTCTGGTTTAGTGTCTCATCTGAAAGCAGAGCTCCGATATTGCCGTACTCCTCCAGCACTCTGAAGTGGCAGCATGGGTTATATACTCATGTCTGTGGAGTGAGACTTGAACCCACAACCATGTGACTAAGAGCTGAGAGTGCCATCACTGAGCCAAGGCTGACAAGTAAGATGAGAAACTAATAGCCAAGCTATAAAGAGAAATTTGATCCATCTAACCTGTGTATTTGTTGATCTGTGTGTTCAGTAAGGCACAGATGCAAGTGAGAGAGAAAGAGAATTCTTGATAATTTCAGGATAGATTTTATCCCTTGCATGAATAGATCTCAATCATTTCGTAACTAATGCATATGCGTGAGGGTTCTGGAAGTCCTGCTCATGACTTGTGGCTCATCATTTAGTACCTTGCGTACACCGGGACTGAGTGGTGTCAGCGTCTGAAGCAGGTCAGTCTGTCAGGCAATTGCAGAGGGCTGAGCAAACAGCAGGCATCGGGATTTTGCTCTCTTGTTTGCAGACGCGTGTGTCACGGACCTGTCAATGGAGGCCATGGTATCCATTTAGCGGACGAGGAGGCTGAAGCAGGAGTTTGGTGAGTCTCTTGCCTGAGGGGAGACCTCGAAACTAGGAGCCCATCAATGAGCTGCTTAGGAGCATGTCTGGGAGGGAGGTCAGTTTTGATGGTGTCCCATTACGTCTTCCCTTAACAGCAAGCAAAAAAAAAAATCACACAGCGTATACAAATAAAATGTCTTGGTTAAGATCTCAAACAGTAAAAGCCCTCAGCTGGATTATCCATTGAGTAGTATCCGGTGTCCCTCTGTACTGTGTGGGATCAGAAGACAGTATTGTAGTGAGGGTCTGTTGAACAGGCACAGAAGCACAGTAGCTGTTAGTTACTAATATATGTGGGCTATTTTCCTTTTCAATACCTCCAATGATTAAAATTATTAACTCGTGACATACCTGTGGATAATCACATCTGTCATTCTACCTTAATTGTATAATAACTGCAAAAATGACAAATATGCAATGCACGGAGCCTTTAATACAGCTTGTGATAACACTGGCAGGAATTATAATGCACCTTACTTGAATTGGAATTCTTTGATTAAGCAACATTATCATCCTTCAGCCTCTATATTCACTTTATTATAGAAGTAAAAATAATAGCTGGCATTTCATAAGCAAGGATCCAAAGGAAACAGAATGTGAGGTTTAACCTCAGGATTCACCGTGTAATTAAATTGGTATTTTTTGTTGGGTTGGGGGGTGGGAAATTGGATAAGGCCCGTGAGTGAGTATGGGGACCCTGATCACGATTACCCACGCCTGATGGAATTGATGCAAGCGGCTTGCAAACTTTGTGCTGCCTGCTCATCTCCATGATTGTGGCCTGTAGCTCAGTGTTAACCATGCTGCTGAGTGGTTGCAGGCTCAGCACGGAGCCCACGTTCATTTGGAGGTCAGTGCCAATTAATGCTCGCCTGCATTTCTTAAAGCCAGCCTCGCACTCCTTAAAGGTGAGGTGCATTATGGCCGCAGAAGGTGCTGGAAGTGGCTGGGGAAGACTTTCTGAGAAGGAATAAGCTGGGACAGTGGAGCAGCCGGCCAGCTTCGCCGAGGGCACGCTGGAGGCATTAGCTCAGCGAATGGAAAGGAGGAGAGAGGTCATTCTACCCCAGTCTTCCCCAAACAAGCACTTAGATCAAGGTCAATGCCTGCAATCAGGTCTTCCCCAAACAAGTACCACAAATCAAGGTCAATGCCTGAAATCTGGCCCCTAGAATCTGGATATAGTGCAGGAAAAAGTTCAATGACCTCACATGAGTGGTCAAGATCAGTGAATGTATCTTTAAATACCACCTCTGACCCTCTGCACTACCAACTTCACACAATGCTCAATGCACCAAACCCCCATCGCTCACCCATTAATAATCTCTAGCTATCAGGATTCATGCCTTTTATATGTTCCGCCTCACCCTCTTACAATCCTGCAAGTCCACCACCCACATCACACAGCTTCCAGCTATTCAGCTAGGTCAGGCCCAGATGCATTACAACAATCCCAGAGATACTTCCTTCTCTAATGCAGAAGAAGGTCGCACACAACTGGAGGCAGCAGCAAAGAACCAGTGGGAAACCGGCATGCCTGCCTGGCCTTGACTCCCGTGGGTGAGATAGTGCTCGGCATTACTGGTGTAACCCCCAGGGAGGCCATGGCAACCATTGTCGCTGAAGCCATCCAGGGTGTTGTTGTCTCATCCAACTTCTCAAATGCCACTTCACCCTCATCCCACAATCTGGCATGAAGAGCAAGCTGCAGTTGGCGTAACCATGAATCTATTTCTTACCAGCCACCCTTCCTCTCCTCACTCACACCCTCCCTTTCTGCATTTAGGCTTTCAGATACACAGGAACTGTCATCTGGCCTGAGGGGTGAAGGCCACAGGGAGAGCACACTTCCGAGGGAGAAGCACCGTCACTTGACCTCACATTCGCAGCCGCCCGCTCAGAAGTTGGCACTGCACGTCTCTCAGAGGGTAGCATCGAGGCAGGAACTGCATGTGGCGATTCATCGGGCACAAGTGGGCTGCAGGTGGGGCAGGGGTAAAGGATGGCTTGTTTGCCAGCTCACCGGAAGGCAAAGTGGCAGACGAGTTCTTGTGCAGAGGACTCAGATGAGGATGTCGATGGGATGGCATATAGGAAAAGGCTGATGGACATCAAAATACCTCCTGCAATGGCAGGACTACCAGTGTGACTGTTGTCACTGTCAAGGAGCATTTATCTTAGAGCTTAGAGCAGCATGGAGGAATCCAACTCCAACTTGGTACAGGGCTCAGTGCGGCACTTGGAGCCTATCTTTCATTGCAGCACAGGCAGAAGCCACCCAATGCTGGAGTGTTGCAGTGGGATTCAGGCCATGAAATCTCAGCTAATGCTATGTAAGCCCCACTTTGACTCAGACTATTGCCATCATGGCTACAAAGGGGTAAGCAGGCTAACACCAGTGCAGCGATCTGTGCCGCAGCAGATTACAGTGATATGCTGAGGCGCCACCCCAGCGGGAGTGGCAGTGTCTCCATAGACCATGGACTTGGTGTCTCTCAGGATGACAGTACTTGTTTTCTAACTGCTGCAACTCCGCCAGTGCCTTTGCTGACACAGTCAGCCCAGAATACTGTCAACCATGCTGAGGTGATGCAGTCCAAAAATGTATCCTCAAGGTCCAGCCTGAGTGTGCCGCATGGCCATCTGCAGCCTCTCTTACTGCAAGTCAGCAAACCTCGAGCAGTCTTGCTGCAGCCACTGAGGCTCTGTGTAGGAGGATCAATTTTTCTCTCTCTTTCTCTCTCTCTCTGTCTTTTCATTGTCATGATATCGCTATGGGACAAAGCTAGGAGGCAGGCCCCAAGAACTACCTTAGCTGGTGCAAGGATTGAACCCGCACTGTTGGCGTTTTTACCTTCTAGCCATCAAGCCAGCTGAGTGAATCAACCACCCAGAAGGAACATTAGACCGGGCAAAGGCACCTACAGGATAAAATGCAGGGATGAATAGCATAAAACAATATATGAATTATTGGAAGTATTCTTGGAGAAAATTGCTATGGGATAATTGTTTTGTGGTGTCTTTTATTTCAGCTTTGGGGCCAAGAGAATAGTGTAATGATCCCTGCAGGGGGATGGAAAGGTGGGGAAGTGTGGAAAGCCAGTGATGTGGGAATTTTTCCAGGAGAACCGAAGTCCATGGAGATGCTCATGAACAGCCCACCTGGAGGCTGTCTCCTTCCTTTCTCTCGAAACATATAATATCCTGAGGGGACTTGATAAGGTCGATACCAGGAAGAAAGTTGTTAGTATGTGGAATTCTCTTCCCCAGAGAGCAGTGAAGGCTGCATTGGTCATTGAATTTATTAAAGGCATAGTTAGACAGATTTTTGATAGACAGGGAAGTCAAAGGTTATGGGGGGCAGATAGGAAAGTGGAGTTGAGACCACAAACATATCAGCCAGGGTCTTATTGAATGGCAGAATGGGCTCTCATCCTCTCATCCTTTCATCCTACCCCTGTGAAGTGGTCACCAAAGCCCTGGGGGAAAAGACTGCACCCTTAACGTGTCCAAGTTCTGAAGAATGCAGCAAGCCACCATGAATTGGTGACTCACTCCAGGGAGTACCAGAGGGTTCCTCTCAAGTCATTCAGGCAGCAAAACCATTGCTTCAGCCTGCTGATAGTTGCATTCTGGTTGTCATTGTGGCAGCACTGTCAGGTGGAGAGGGGAAGTCATGAATCCTCCATCTGCAGACATCTTCTCTCCTCTACGGCCTCTCCCAAATCTCCGTGATACCGGAGCCCAACAGGAACTGTAACTATAGTCCCAATGGGGGATAGCTCCTGAACTCAGAGGCCTTTAAAAAGCACACCACCCCTTCCCAAGGCAAGAACCACTCCCACCTGGCTGAAATAACTTCTGCTAAGACCCCCAATAAAACAGTATGGTGTTTCCACTAACTCTACAGCAGCAGGTAAAGAGTAACAGCACCAGCACCTGAAAATTGAACGGTGATGCCTTTAAATAGCACAGGTGAGGGGCTACCCATGCAACCGAATGCAGGTTCAACTGTATGTTAAGACAGAAGATGAACAAAGTAGTAATTGTCAGATTGTGCCTTGTTTTAAATTCCCAGAACGAGACCTCTCTACATTGAATTCTACCATTATTTTAAACAATCCCAACAGGTTATTTCTGCAGCTATTATATTGAGAGAGCAATAATACCGCTCAAATGAAATATAATTTTGATGGCGAGTTCCAGGAGCAGGGTTGTGTCTAACCAAGTCCAAACATGGGAGCTACACATTGGCATAAGGAACAGCAATAAAAGAAGTTTCACAGGAAGGCAATGAGCACCCTGTTGGTCAAGCTCACACAGTTTCTGAGGGAATCAAACTTCTGTGCTGCATTTAGTTCATTTAGTGGCTTGTTCAGTCCTCCAACTAGTGGGTCTGGATGGTGTCAACAAGCTATTCAATGGCAGGGGATGGAAATATCGAAGCCAAAACTGATTCATGTGGGATCCACGCTTGCCAACAGAGATCACTAGATAAAGGTCAAGAGTGTGGTCTCTGGCTGAATTTTTTCCCCGCTCCCATTGTATTTTTAAAATTTGTTTGTGGGGTGCGAGTACTTCTGGTTGGGTCAACATTTATTGCCCATCCCTAATTGCCCTTGGGAAGGTGATGGTGAGTCAACTTCTTGAACCGCTGCAGTCCATCTGGTGTCGGTACACCCACAGTGCTGTTAGGGAGGAAGTTCCAGGGTTTTGACCCAGCGACAACGAAGGAACAGCGATATAATTCAAAGTCAGGATGATGAGTGACTTGGAGGGGAATTGCAGATGTTTCTGATGTTTCTTCTTCTGAGTGGTAGCAGTCGTGGGTTTGGAAAATTCTATCGAAGGAGCTTTGGTGAGTTGCTGCGGTCCATTTTGTAGATGGTGCCATTGGTGGATGTGCGTTGGTCGTGACTTCAGCGACAGTGTATCTCCACTGTTTCTCTGTTTGAGATCTGCTAGTTAACACCAAACAGGGATTGTACCTGAGACCTTTATAGTCTATATGTGATTTGGTACTACACTATGGGTCCAGTTACACCAAAGTGCTATCCTGCAGCACATGTCTGTACCTCACCATGCCAAGTTAGGGAGCTGAATTCAATCTGTTTGTTAATCTGTAGGCTGACATCAAAATATGACCAAAAAAAATTGCTGGATCGGCATGAAAACCCAACTGGTTCTCTAATGTCTTTTTGGAAAGGGAGCCTGCCTAGCCTCAGAGACTCTACATAAGCATCTCTTAAAATTAAAAAATTCTCATCCTTGTTTTCAAACCAACCCATTGCCCCGTCCCCTCCTTATCTCCGTAAGCTCCTGCAGCCCCACAACCCTCCGAGATATCTGCCTTCCTCCAATCCTGGCCACATGCGCATCCTTGACTTTCGTCATGCTGCCGTTGGCAACAGGGCCTTCAGCTGCCTCGGGCCGCGATTTTCCGGCCCTGACGCGGGTGGGACCGGTCGCGGGTGAGGTGGCGCCCCAGCCAGAAGTCCATTGACTTGCGGCAGGACCGGACAATCCCGGCGGCTGGCGGGTGTGGAAAATCCCGCCCTAGGTCCTAAGCTCTGGAATTCCCATCCTAAACCTCTCTACCTCTCTCTCCACTTTAAAGATGCTCCCGCAAAGCTTCTGCTTTGAAGATCTGAATATGACCTCATTTGGCTCAGTGTTCCCCAGTAATCCTCAGTTCAGTTCCTCCGCCTCCGTCACATCTGTTCTGATGATGCCACTTTCAAAAGTAGTTCCTCTGATATGTCTTCCTTCTTTCTTAACCAGGGGTTTCCACCCACAGTGATTGACAGGGCCCTCAACCATGTCCGGCCCATCTCCTGCGCATCCACCCTCTCCCTCCCAGAAACATGATAGGGTCCCCCTTGTCCTCACTTATCACCCCACCAGCCTCCACATTCAAAGGATCATCCTCCGCCATTTCCGCCGACTCCAGCATGATGCCACCACCAAACACATCTTCCCTTCACCCCCCAGCGACATTCTGCAGGGATCGTTCCCTCTGGGACACCCTGGTCCACTCCTCCATCACCCCCTACACCTCAACCCCCTCCCACGGCACCTCCCCATGCAACCGCAAAACCTGCCCCTTCACTTCCCCTCTCCTCACCGTCCAAGGGCCCAAACACTCCTTTCAAGTGAAGCAACATTTCTCAATTTAGTCTACTGCATTTGTTGCTCCCAATGCGGTTTCCTCTACATTGGAGAGACCAAACGCAGACTGGGTGACCGCTTTGCAGAACACCTTCGGTCTGTCTGCAAGCATTACCCAGACCTCCCTGTCACTTGCCATTTCAACACTCCACCCTGCTCTCATGCCCACATGTCCGTCTTTGGCCTGCTGCATTGTTCCAGTGAAGCTCAACGTAAACTGGAGGAACAGCACCTCATCTTCCGACTAGGCACTTTACAGCCTTCCGGACTGAATATTGAGTTCAACAACTTTAGATCATGAACTCTCTCCTCCATCCCCACCCCCTTTCCGATCCCTCCCCCTTTTTTTCCGAATAATTTATATAGATTTTTCTTCCCGCCTATTTCCATTATTTTTAAATGTATTTCCATCCATTGTTTTATCTCTACCTTTCAGCCTTTTTCGATTCCTTCACCCCACCCCCACTAGGGCTATCTGTAACTTGCTTGTCCTGCTTTCTACCCTTAATTAGCACATTCCTTAGATAATATCACCACCTTCAACACCTCTTTGTCCTTTTGTCTGTGACATCTTTTGGTTATCTCCACCTATCACTGGCTCTACTTGTCCCACCACCCCCCCCCTTAAACTAACTTATATTTCACCTCTCTTCTATTTTTCCTTAGTTCTGTTGAAGGTTCATTCGGACTCAAAACGTTAACTGTATTCCTCTCCGCAGATGCTGCCAGACCTGCTGAGTTTTTCTAGGTATTTTTGTTTTTGTTTTGGCTCAGTGTTACGTTTTGTTTGATAATAGTCCTTTTTTAAAAATTCATTCCTGGGATGTGGGTGTCGCTGGCTGGGCCATCACTTATTGCCCATCCCTAATTGCCCTTCAGAAGGTGGTGGTGAGCTGCCTTCTCGAACCGCTGCAATCCATGTGGTGTAGGTACACCCACAGTGCTGATAGCATCTCCCTTCAGGTAACTTGTGGCCTAATCTATGCTGGGAAGGTTTCCCTCTACTTACAAGTGACTTAGGTCTATCTCCAGTAGGTTTCTTCAAAACCTATTTATTTACATGATAGTACATGATAAGCTTCTAGGTAAGTGCATCACTCTCTTGTACAGACTATTCCACCTTATCTTCGTCCCTTGCACATGGTTGCTGATGTCACTTACATCATAGTACACATCATCATCTCATTACCATAACTGTTAACCCATTATTCTCCAGGATCTTTAAAAAGATATCTGTACCCCGCTTTCCAATGCAGTCACATAGGGCAGGATTTTGAGTTCGGCATGCAGGCGCGTTCGGCGGGCCTGGGAGCGGCCGGGAAATGGGCCACCGCCTACGATCGGCCCCCGACCGCGATTTCAGACTGTCTGGCCAATTAGCGGCAGCCAGCGTGAAAGCCTCACTGAAATGCTCAGCGCTACCAGGGATGGTGAAGGGGGGGGGGTGTGGAGGAGGGCAAGTGCTGAAGTCAGCGCGAGCTGCAGGGGAGCGCTTACAGAAAGCTCCCTGAAGGCAAGAGAGCTGCCTCAGGGGCGCGGCAGAATTCAAAAGCCATAAATAAAGATCTTCAAGTGCTGAAAAAAAAATGTCCACAGATCAGGATCAGTCACCTGAACGTACGAACGTATGGCTGGCGCAAATTCTCTCCTTTTATCCTTTCTAAAATTAATTTCGGAAACCTCATCCCGCCCTTGGACGAGGTTTTCTCATAAAGGTAAAGGCCGCCCGGCCGATTCGCCCACCCGCCAACTGTAACGTTGGATGGGCAACAAAAAAAAATCATAAGACCATAAGACCATAAGACATAGGAGCAGAAATTAGGCCACTCGACCCATCGAGTCTGCTCCGCCATTCAATCATGGCTGATAAGTTTCTCAACCCCATTCTCCCGCCTTCTCCCTGTAAGCTTTGATCCCCTTACCAATCAAGAACCTATCTATCTCGGTCTTAAATACACTCAATGACCTGGCCTCCACAGCCTTCTGTGGCAATGAATTCCATAGATTCACCACTCTCTGGCTAAAGAGGTTTCTCTGTCGATCACTGTCGATTACTGCGCTAACGGCCTTAATAGGCCTCGTAATTGTCGGTGGGCGTGCTGCCGACTCTCGCACGCGCCCGTTGACCGAAACATCGCATGAATGCGTGATGATGTCGGGACCCTCGCCCAACGTCGCCATGCGCTCATCGCACGCTGAGCAAAAAATTCTGTCCGTAGTTTTTGTAGAGAGCTCTGACTGGTCAGTCATTAAATAGGGTTTCTAAACCAATTGTCAATCTACCTTGGTTTAGGCTTGAAAGGAAAGCAACTCGCGAATTTTATGCTGAATGTCTCGGTTTTTCAGTTTTTTTTGTCTTGATTTATGAGACGACAGGGTAGCATGTCTGGATGGGAAATTACTATTAGCTTACACAGTGTTCTGATGAAAGGTCATTGACCTGAAATGTTAACTCTGTTTTTCCCTCCAGATACTTCCAGACCCACAGAATATTTCCAGCATCTTATGCTTTTATTGCTTCATCCAGTGTTGTCCAGATTCCAAAAACACATTTAAAAACGCAGTTAAATGTGCAATGGAAATAAAGCAGGGGCCGTTGCAAACAGGGCATGTTGCAGAGGTGCCCCAGCAAAATTAGGTAGAGACAGTGGCGTAGGGATAATCACTGAAGTAATAATCCAGAGGACCAGGCTAATGCCGTGGGGATAAATAAAAGCAAAATACTGCGGATGCTGGAAATCTGAAATAAGAACAGAAAATGCTGGAAAAACTCAGCAGGTCTGGCAGCATCTACTTGATAATTATATAATGCTCTGGGGCCATGGGTTCAAATCCCTGCAGAGCTGGTGGAATTTACATTCAATTAATAAATCCTGAATTAAAAGCTAGTTTCAGTAATGGTGACTGTGAAACCACTGTCGATTGTTGTAAAAACCCATCTGGTTCACTAATGTCCTTTAGGGAAGGAAATCAGCCATCGTTACCCAGTCTGGCCTACATGTGATGCCAGACCCACAACAATGTGGTTGACTCTTAACTGTCTGCTAGCAAGCCACTCAGTTCAAGGGCAAATGCTGGCCTTGCCAGTGACGCCCACATCCCATAAAGGGTGAAAGGAATCCATGCCTAACATTTCAAACTGATGTCTCCCCTGTACGTTGGTTGTAAGGATCCAACATGATGTGAGTTTGAGCAGCGTTGAGTCAAACATGCTAGCTGAATGAAATCTGAGCCTGAGATGCTTAACTACCCCACAATTTGAACAGAAACAGAAATACCTGGAAAAACTCAGCAGGTCTGGCAGCATCGGCGGAGGAGAGCACAGTTGACGTTTCGAGGACTCGAAACGTCAACTGTGCTCTCCTTCACCGATGCTGCCAGACCTGCTGAGTTTTTCCAGGTATTTCTGTTTCTGTTTTTCTTTTGGATTTCCAGCATCCGCAGTTTTTTTGCTTTTACCCCACAATTTGACACTGACTTGGCAATCTCAGTCAGAGAGACCATAGAATGGTTCATGTGGGAAGTAGAAGATTGGCACCCTGAAGTGATGGGGATTACAGTTTTGACGTTGGGGCTGAGGCACATCGTTGTGTGGAGCAGATGGGAGTTCGACTCAGCTTTGGACTGTAACCTAAACTGAGCTGAGAACATTCAAATCTCAGAAAATTCTAGAAGAATAGGCTGGCCAATATTCTCCAGTAATTCCTAACCCAGGCTGAAGAGCCATACTGGAGGATGCCTGAGAGCAAGTCACACTCTCTAGCTCTCCACTGTCGGACTAGGCAGATTAGGACAGAAAAATGATGGAGGAAAATTAAATCCACTGCTATAAGGAAATGCTTCTTTTTTTAAAAAAAATTAACTTTCTCAAAAATGGCAGGATTTCACACAAGCTGCAAAAACATAAAAGGCAAGTCCGGGATAGGCCGTTACACGAGTTTATTCGGGAATATTCCTTTAATTCACAGCAGGTAAAAGCAATCTCTTCAATGACCCAGAGTCTGGGGTGAAGACAGTAATATTCACAGTGACAGACAGCAGTAACTATGGGCTTGGCAGGTTTCCAGACTGAAGCCAGGTGGATGGGTTGGATTGAATTCAAATGGCCTGGGGCCACCAACACGACTTTAAGGTAGAATTTGAGTTTGGGGGGGTGGGGGTGGGGGGGTTGTGGGCAGTATTGATGATTTCCGCCTCTGCTAATGTAAATTATCCCTCACTCAGGCATCAATGAAAGTTCCTCAGACAATGCCCAAGCTTTTAAACCAAAATAGTGAAACAAAATATTAAATTGATTGAAGTCAAGACTTAGGCCCTCGCATGTTGGTAAGCAAGTGGTGCTAGAGTTTGCTCTACAATTACAGTGTTTCAGAAGGAGATACCACATCAGAAACTAACTTCACACAACATAAGCATGGAGCTGGGGGAGGGGTAGTAGATAGATACATCAATGTTGAAATAAGATATGTGTAGCATTTTCTTTTTAAAAAAAAAAATCATAGTTGTTTGACAGATAGTTATTTTCCAGCTTTGAAGTAATCTCTCAGATTCAATATGAAAACTGTTTCAGAATGCATTTTTAATACTTTTGAGCGCATAATGATTTTAGCGACATAAACTATATCAATCTGTTGTTAACTTCTAATTAACCTTGGCCTCTCAAAAGGCAACGCCCAGTTTTTTTTTCTAAATTTGCCTTGCAATTACTGTTACAGCAAAAAAAAAATCAGATTTACCCCAGCGTGTTTTTCAGACAGTAATTGGTAATAATTGTACAATTTAACTGCTCTGTGTGGAGGGTTGAAAACACACTTCAATCCCGATGAGCCTGTGGGTTTTAAAAGGACCTAGAGTGAGGGAGAATAAGATATGTCACAGTTCTTGTATGGAGATGTTTCAGTGCTTTATTTAGTGATAATCCACACAGAACCTTAATCCCTCGCTCTCTGGTTCAATCTCTGGTCAGCATTGAGTTCGCTAATTGAGTGACTGTGGGAATCCTTTAATTTGATTGGGGGGGGGTACGGTAGCATAGGGCGGGATTTACCAGCCCCACCCGCTGCCGGGATCGTCTGGTCCCGCTGGAAGTCAACGGCGGGTCCCCACCACGACGGGACGATATTGCCAGACTAGCTGTCTGGAGAGCTGGGCTAATTATCCGAGTTCAAATCTCCGCCATGGCTGTTGGGGAGTTTAAATTCTGTAAATCGAATTAAAAATTGGTATTTCAGCAACGAAACTGTCAGATTGCTGTAAGAACACGTCTGGTGCTCGCCGGCCTTTCAAGTGATGAAACCTGCTGTCCTCTACAGGCCCACAGAATGCAGTTGGCTTTTAATTGCCCTCTGAAATGGCCCAGCGAGCCATTCAATTGTATTTTAAGAAGGCGACTCACCCACCACCTTCTCAAGGGCAATTAGGGATGGTCAATAAATGCTGGCCCAGCCAGCGACGCCCACTTCCTGTGAATGAATGAAAAAGAACCCCTGCTGCCCAAGGCTAGGGAAGAGAAAAATCAACCGGAGTTCCTGCTGGATGTGTAGCGAAGGCAGCGTCGGACTCAGCTGAAAACACGCCCTGTGGCCAAACAAGCAGCCAAAGCCCAGCCTGTGAGCCATGGGTCAGTAGAAGCCTTTTACCTCTGAGTCATAAGGATTTGGATTCAAGTACCACTCCTCAAGCTCGACATCTCAATACAACGCTGCGCTGTTGGAGGTTCTGTCTTTCAGATGAGATGTTAAATCAAGGTCTCACCTGCCCACTAAGGCGGATGCAAAAGATCCCATGGCACAATTTGAAAATTTCCCCCCAGTGCCCGCTCTCCATTATTTATCCCTTAACTAACACCTGGAAAAAACAGATTATTTGGTCCTGATCACGTTCCTCCTGGGCGAACTGGCTGTGTGCAAATTGGTTGCAACATTTCTCCAGATTATAACAGGGCGATTTATAAGTGCCCCATTAGCTACAAAGTGTTTTTAGACATCCTGAGGTCTTGAATGCATATCTTTCATTCTCCCATTCCCTGCCTCTTTGGTCCTCCTATTCATTTGTGCCTTGCCCTCCAGGAATGTGGCCCCTTTACCCC
Source organism: Cetorhinus maximus (assembly GCF_964194155.1). Taxonomy (NCBI): domain Eukaryota; kingdom Metazoa; phylum Chordata; class Chondrichthyes; order Lamniformes; family Cetorhinidae; genus Cetorhinus; species Cetorhinus maximus. The sequence goes on from NC_135884.1 coordinate 147,078,653, forward strand.
TCCTCCAAAAATGAACCACCTCACATTTTGCTATATTTAAGTTCATTTTCCATGTATCTGCCCACTTTTGCGGGCTTGTTGATGTTTTCCTGTATTGTGGGGCAGGATTCCACATTATGGCTCTACCTTGCCCCAACCTTCTTGCCACCTCTCTCCAGTGGCGAGCTACAAGGTGTTGGTGTCCTTTCAACGGCAAGATGGCACTTACTGAAGAGAAAGGGAAAACTTACCCAGAAAATAGCCCATGAAGCAAAGAAGGATAGCTCCAAAAAAAAATCCACATTTTGCACAGTTCAGAGTTGGGCTACCAGCAGTACTGATTTCAGAGTTGTTGCCTGGTAACTTTGGCGACCGGAATTCAGAAGGTAAGTCACATTTTCATCATTGCTTTAAAAGGTACACTTTTCCCTTATACAAACAGGTCCACATGCTCATGAAAGGACACTTCTGACATTTGTGCATCCATATATGCGTTACCCTCTCACACATGGGTTGGAGTTTAACATGGAGGCACGGTCCAATCCCACCAGCTAGCAGGTCGGGGGTGCGCCCGCCTCTGCCGGCCCTGGAAGCCACAATGCTACCCTGCATGGTTCAAGCAAGTTGTGGCTTCTCCCATGCCCCACCATCCCAAGTAAGATGCTCCGTCTCCAATCATAGTCCTGGGAGCTCTACAGTTCTAGCAGTGCCACTGGGAGCAGTGGCTACGGCTGAGATTTACGTCAGTTCCAGAACAAGCCAACAACGGAGGCAGGAGAAACAGTGGGGGTTGGCTCATCGGGACCAGTGGAGAAGAGTGGCTGAAACGGGACCGGCCCTTTCTGCTGGATGAGGGGAGCACCGGGTGCCCGATCGGGAGGTAATCCCCCAGCCGACTCACCACATGGCATGGGCGACACCCTCCACTTCCAACGCCCCTCTCCAACACCGCAACCCCCCCATCCCCAACACCCCCTCATCCACTCCCAGCCCCAACAAACTAATAATCAAATACCAGCAAGGGCGGGCAGGTCACCAACACCTCTCTTCAACAGGCACAGGAACCCCCCCACACCCACCCCATCCACACCCCCCACCCCCCCTGCCATCCCGATTTTATGGCTCCACCAGCTTGTCAACTTGTCTCTGAGGGGAGGGTGTTGGCATAAAATTCTGACCGTCCAATGCTATAGCATAGAAGGAGACCATTCGGTCCATCATGCCTGTGTCAGCTCTTATCCAATCAATCACACTTTCTTGTCCTCTCCTACAGGCTATAGCCTCACATTTTTTTTTCCCTTTTCAAGTATATATACAATGCCTTTTTTGAAAGTTACCATTGAATCTGCTTCCAGCTCCCTTTCAGGCAGCTCATTGCAGATCGTAACAGATTGCTGCTTAAAATACAAATCTCCCCATGCTCCCCCCGCCCTGCTAGCTCCTTTGTCAGGCCAGCAGTGCTTTAAATGCTATCCAGTCTTGGACTGGGCAGGAGCTGAGCCATTCTACTCATAGTGACAATGAGGGCAAGCTTTGAACCAATGCCAGGAAACACAGTGACATTTTCCTGGCAATATAACTGTTTACTGAACACACCCGCAAACTAACCCCTTAATTACTAACAATGTACGCAATAAAGTAAACATGCTTCATTACAAAATAATTTTTTGGGTTTAACAATTCCTTTGTTCCAGCTACATGGGTCCTTCCAGTAAACATTTCTCCAAAGCTTGGTAGTGACATTAAGCTTTCGATGAACTATAGGTCTGGTGAAATCTCTGCCTTCCTGGGTTCATGGGTTTTGATTGCTTCTAATCTTGTGGATCCAAGCCCCCATTCCACAGGCTTAAGGGGACAACCTAGACTGACACTCCTTAGTGGAGTGTCTAAGGAAGGACTTCTGCGCTGTCAGAGGCTCCTCCTTTTGGATGAGGTGTTAAACCAGTCCACGGCCCTGACTGCCTTCTCAGGTTATTGGGAGGCGGTGGCACGGTGGTATTGTCACTGGACTGGTATCCCAAGATAATGTTCCGGGGACCTGGGTTCAAATCCCACCACGTCAGATGGTGAAATCTGAATTCAATAAAGACCTGGAATTAAAAGTCTGATGATGACCATGAAACCATGGTTGTAAAAACCCATCTGGGAAGGGATCCTGACTTGGTCTGGCCTACATGTGATTCCTGACCCACAGCAATGTGGTTGACTCTTAAAATGCCCTGTCAACCAGGGCAATTCGGGATGGGAAGTGCTGGCCTAGTGAGCGATGCCCACATCTCGTGAACGAATAAATAAAAAGCTGGGCATAAAAGATCTCATCGCACTATTTCGAAGAAAAGCATGGGAATTATCCTCAATCCTTTGTCATGTGGTGGGGCCTTGCTGCGTTTTCTACATCACAACAGTGACTATCCTTCAGAAAAAAGTACTTCAATGGCTGTTAAGCACAGCGCGAAGCTGGTTGTTAATTGGCGAGTGTCCCGACATCATCACATGCACGATATTTCGGGTGGCGGGTGCCTGCAAAAGTGGGAAGCGTGCCCCGCTGACAATTAAGAGGCCGATTAAGGTGGTCAATGGCAGAATTGTCTTTAATTTTACATTACCCGTCCAGCCTTACGGTTGGTGCACAGGCGAAATGGCCAGGTGGCCTTTACGTTTTTCATGAAACCCCATCCAAGGGCGGGATGAAGGTTACCTTGATGAAATAAAATAAAAATAAAAATCGGTGGACGGCATTTTCATAACGCGTATTTTCAGGTGCTCGATTGGGGACGCTTGGACATTGTTTTTCCTGCTTTTCAAAATTCTATTTGAGGATTTTTCAGGTCTTCAGCTCCCTGAGGGGAGGGAACTTTCTGTGAGCGCTGGCCCGTGCCCACATTGATGTGGGTGCTCGCCCTCTTCACGCACCCCCCCCCCCACCCCCCACAACACACCCTGGCAGCGCTGAGCTTCTCAGCACATGCTTCACGCAAGCTGGTCGTTAATTGGCCAGGCAGCGTGAAGCACGGTCGGGGGCCGTGCGTGGTGGGCAGTCCATTCCCCGGGCAACCCTGGGCCCGCCGATTGTGCCCGCCTGTTGACCTAAAAATTCTGCCCAGAATTTCAAGGCAGTGCTTCCATGTCAGGGGTCAATTTGATAGCTTTAAATGTTCAAATTTTGTTTTTGTAGTCTACAATATAATGTAAATGCTGCTCTATAAGACTCTTCCTGTGTAGTTTATTCTATATACAGGTATCTATTATTGCCCTATTTAGATAGATCACAGGAATTTCCTGATTAAGTTGCAACCTGTATCTCAGCCCTGACTATGCATTATATTCTATACATCTAAAACTCTCTTGATTAGTTTCCAGCCTATAACTCGGTCATGAGCTCCTATTACTCTGTGTAAACCATCTGATCCCCTCAATTAGATTCCAGCCTGTAATTCATTCACAAGTATCCATTATTATATACAATAAGTCTTTCTTTCTGTCTATGTCTTCACTTGTTCATTTATGTTGTTAGTAAAACCTGACATTTAAAATAAATGTTGCGTTTGACAGTAAATGCAAACAGTGTAAACATTCTCAAGGGTTAGCACACGAAACAGGTTCCAATGTATGTATAGTAAGTACATCTTGAAGAAAAAGAGCTTGCATTTTTATAACGCCTTTCACAATGTCAGGGTGTCCCAAAGTGTTTTAAAGCCAATCAAGTACATTTGAATTTTATCACTGTCATAATGTAGGAAACGTGGAAGCCCAATATACATATAGCAAGCTCACGCAAACAGCAATGACATAATGGCCAGAACATCTGTTTTAGTGAGGCTGTTTAAGGGCAAGGTATTGTTCAGGGCATTAAAGAGAATCCCCTGCTCTTCTTCAAGTTAGTATCACTGAGAGGGCAGACAAAGCCTTGGTTAAATGAAAAAGATCCCGTGGCATTGTCATGAAAGAGACCAGGGGAATTCTCCCTGGGTATCATCCCTGAAAGAACATTAAAAACTGAAGATGATATGGTGCCACATAATATTGCACAGCACAATGGCACCAAGAGTACAGAGGTTAAGTTTGTCACGCTCATGATTTACTGATCATTGCTTGCACATTTTATTAGGTCATGTTCTTATGAATGTGCTATTCAAATTAACCCAGGGTGATCCTAAGGCTTAGAGAGATAAATTACGATGACTTATTGCATAAACTTGGTTTGTTTTCCTTTGCTCTGATCAAGGTGTTTAAACCGTTAAAAAGATCCAACACAGCAGATAAAGAAAAACTATTTCCTTTGGGAGGGATTTAAGAATGAGCAGAAGTAATCTTAAAATTAGAGTTAAGCCATTTAGGAGGGAAATCAGGAAGCATTTTTTCATACAAAGGGTAGGAGAAGTCTGGAATCCTCCGCTGCAAAAGAACTTGGATGTCAGGACAGTGGGAATTTTCGAATCTGAGATTGGTAGGCTGCTGTGGAGTAAATGTATCAAAGAATATAGAACCAAAGCTGGTAAATGGAATTCACTACAAAAACAGGAACAGAAATACCTGGAAAAACTCAGCAGCTCTGGCAGCATCGGCGGAGAAGAGTACAGTTGACGTTTCGAGTCCTCATGACCCTTCAACAGAACTAAGTAAAACTTAGTTCTGTTGAAGGGTCATGAGGACTCGAAACGTCAACTGTACTCTACTCTTCTCCGCCGATGCTGCCAATGGAATTCACTTACAGTTCCAACCATGATTTAATTGAATGGCAAACAGGGCTGAGGTACTGAACGGCCTCTGTTTGTATGTTGCTATGTTAAATTTGATATCTTTTGTTTGAGGTTTTCTGTGGGTCTGTTCATGTCTACTCTTACGGGAGAAAAGAAAAATTGGCTGGGCCCATTCACGCCGATCACGAGCTTGGTGCTGCCTGCTCGCCAAGGTGATTGTAGCATGAGGTTTAGCATGAAGCATGCTGCTTAGTGGCAGCACCCCCAGCAGCATGCATTGTTAGCACGCCACAACGTTTTAAAGGCAGCCTGCCCCTCTTACAGAGGAGGTGCTTCCAGGCTGCAGCAGCTAGTATAAATGCTTGTGAGCATCTTTGAAGGAAGGAATAACATTACCAATGGAGTAGCAGGCTGGAGAGAGGGCTCTCCTCTGATATGATGTCGGAGGCCTTCATTCAGGAGGTCAAGAGGAGGATAGAGGCCGCATTTCTACAGGAGCCAAGGAGGCCCTCAAGGCACACCCTGTAAAAGAAGTGGGAGAAGATAGCCAGGGGGATAACTTCCCGGATCCTGGCCCTGACGACCTGGCTGCAGTTATGGAGAAAGTGCAACAGCCTTACACAAGTGGCCAAGGTCAGTGAATGCATCTTTAAGTGACATCTCTTACCCAGCACACCACCAGCCTCTCACGCTGAAGAATGCACCATTTCCTCATCACTCACCCATCAGCCTCACCTTGAAGAGTGCGACCAACAGCAGAACTCTGATGAAGAAGTACCATCACTTGCTCTGACACTCAGCCACTTGCATTGCATGTACTTTAGAGGGTTGTGGAGGAATCCAGCTCCAACTTGGCATATGATTTCACACAGAGCTTGCAGCCCATCCTCTCCAGTGTGCAAGTGGTGGCCAACTCTGTGATAGCACTTGTGGACTCAGCTGTGATGCAGTGTCTGGTGGCTGATATCGCAGTTTCTAATGTAGCACAGGTGGAAGTTACCCAGCCTCTGAGTGCTACATTGGATATTCAGACTGAAATCATGAAACCCAATTGGGCCATAACTGCCCAGCTCCAGGGCAAACGTCGGATGGTTCCGACTGCATTGCATCAATAGTTACCTAGAAAAAAATAAGAGTTAAAATTTCTTCTCACTTCGGGGTAACTATTGTACAGTCCCACACCAGCCCCTCATGGGACTCCCCCCACACTCCCCACTCCCGACGCCCAGGAGACTCCCCTCAATGCCTCAAGGCCTAACCCACCCCACACTTCCCCCACAACATCTGACCCAACACCATCCAGCCCCCACAACCAAGATCCAGCCCGACATAACCTGACCCGACACCACCCCCTGAGGCCTGGCCCGATCTGACACCCTGCCCGGGCCTGGCGCAACCCCTCCCAGTCTAAAGCTGGGCCCTCAAGACACCCAGTTGCTTAAGGCCATCTGCAGCACCCCCACTTCGGAAAGTCAACAGCCTTCCACCAGCCATGGCTGCAGCCACTGGCCCGCACTCTGAAGGAGCACTAGGACAGGCAAAGGCACCTTCAAGACAGGCACTAATGGAATGTACCGGTGTGAATCGATCCATTTTGTATGTATTATTGAATAACGTTGGGATGGGACAATTTTTTGGTCGTGTCTTTCATTTCAGAATTTGGCTCAAGAGGCTGACCAGTAGCAGAGGGGAGCAGAAAGTGAAGTGGGGATGAAATGTCAGGGGGTTGGATTCTGAATAACCAGTCATAGACAACCCATCTGGTGAGAAAGGGTCCCTCCTCTTCCTCCTCCTCCTCTTCTTTCCACTCATCCCAAGGTGCTCTTTGAAGGCCTGGTGGTGAGGGCTGCATCCTTGTGAGAACGAGGTTGTGGCGGACATTGGTATTTCTTTATTGCATTTTAATGTTCCCAGTCTCCCTCTGAATTTTTGCCTTCAAAGCTATAGAATAATAGGGGTCAGGGACAGGCTTCTTAGATACAGAGGTACATTGGAGCCATTTAGGTTCCCTACTTTCATTTTCCAATGGTTGGGCTTTTTGCCATAGCTGGGTCAAGTCAAAAAAGAAATGCTCCTAAGCCAATAGCAATAGCTTTCACAAATAAAAAAAGAAATAGGAAATTAAAAGAAAAAAAAATGGAAACACACATCAGGCTAGTTTACATCGGTAAAGAGCAAAGAACATTGTAGGTGTAAATCCTTCATCAAAACTAGCGATGGACTTCAGCGATGCTGCCTGCTGTATTTCACAGTTGCTTTTTCTGCAATAAACTTTGCTGCACCTGCCCCAATTTTCTAAACTAAAAGGCAAGACCCTTTACACAGATTCCTAGTTGTTTTGTATAATTGCTCTGAAAGATGCTTCTGAGACTGCTCTATTTCTGCCAAGAGAATAGGACCATCTCAGTCAACAGCCTAGATGTATCATATGATTGCCATGATGCAATGGTGGCATTCTTTTTTCCAAGTTTGGAACTTGTGAGTTCAAGGCCCATTCCAGAAACATCAGCCTAAAATCTAGGTTGATATTTCGCACTGTACTGGGGGAGTACTACGCAGTCAGAGAGGCTGTCTTTCAGATGAGATGTTAGATCAAGGTCCTATTGTCCTCTGAAGTGCGTGTTGAAGATCCTGTGGCACTAGTCGAAGAGCAGGGAAGTCCTCCTAGTGTCCTAGCCAATATTTATCCCCTAACCAATATCATCAAAAAGCATGTTATCTTTGTGGGATTTGCTGTCTGAAGTGTGCATAAAGTGGTTGTTGTGTTGTTACAATAGTGATTACACTTCCAAAGTACTTTAATCACTGTAATTCACTTTGGGACATCAGGTTGCGAAAGGTGCTATTTAAATGCAAGTCTTTCTTTTTTCATCTATCTCTATGTATCCTGAAATGATTAATATACTGGAATGGGAAGCAACATTTGTGCCACCTTCAAACAATGTCTCTGAGGAAACTTCTTAACGCCTCCATCAATTTGGGTATTTTTGACAAAGAGTTGGTACAGACATTATGCGCCAGATGGCACTCTGGTGTTCGTTGTTTCTGTGGTCAATCCCTACAAAGCACCTAAATTCTGCTCCATTTGACAGACTATTGCCCGTACATTTTGCAGAGCTTGAGGTGGAGGATAATACAATGGTCAAGGAAAAATGAGAAAACTAAACTTCCTCAATGAATGAAAACAGAAAATTCTGGAAATACTCAGCAGGTCAGGCAGCATCTGTGGAGGGAGAAACAGAGTTAACGTTTCAGGTCAGTGACCTATCATCAGAATTCCTGGAACCCCAGAACTGCTCTGATGAATTGTTAACCCTATTTCACTCTTCACAGAGTCTGCTGAGTATTTCTAACACTTCCTGCTTTTATTTCAGATCCAGAGTATTGTGCTCGATGACAGGGGTCAGCAATCTTAATAACATGAAGTGCCATTTTTAAACATTTAGTCCAAAATGCAATAGCTTAAGAGCTACAACACAGTCACTGAAACATTAATAATCATGAAAAGTATGAATTCCCATGCAACATCTTACTGATGCTCATAAATGTACATGTGTTACTATCATTGAAAGAGGGCACTTGATTATCAGCAACATTTTAAAGGTTTTTACATAAAAAGTTGTTAATTGAACGATACTTTCTCACATGTACAATGTTAATAAAAGTTTTTTTTTAATGAAATAAGCCATTTAATAACCTTCAAAATTACTGAGATCATTAACCAATACTTACTTTAGGGTCACACATGTAAGCTTGGATAGAATTTTACAGTACCTGGGGTGCGTTTGCAGGCAGGGGGCCCCTGTAAAATTTGCCAAGCGGCTTTCGCATTGCCCTCCCCGACCCATCCACAAGTTTATCGGAGGTGAGGAAGGGGGGCCAAGGGGGCCTGCACGTCCTTACCCCGATTGAGGCCCTTTTAGTTGCCAATTAAGTGGCCTAATTAACTATTTCATTTATTTGCCCTTCTCCGTTCAGGTGACCCACTTCCCAGGTCATCCCTGGGAATCTTCCCTGGTAGTGGGAATGCATTGTTTGCGGGGGTGGGGTTGGAGGGGTTGGCAGGGGACTGCTATCCCGATATGGCTCCCACTACTTTTCCCACTCCAATCTTGCCACTCTGGGGGATGGGAAAGTTCCGCCTTTTATTTTCCCACAGATAGGCTTCTTTAGCACACATCTATGTATAGAAGTTTTTAATTATGGGGTGCTGTAGCTTTATAGATTCATGCCAAATCCAACTTGTTTGACTCATCCCTAGCTGAAACACCTGAGAATCTTTGAGATCTTCAAAGCTTGTGTTGCTTTTGCAGCATTGCTGTACTACCTACCAAAATATACTCATATCCTTTAATTATTTCTACGCTAATTAATGTTCTGATGCATGACTGCAAATCTTTGGAACAATTTTAGTACTTGCGATGAAAGGCAGAGTGTGAGTCATGGGCATTTTTTGATAAGCTTTTCCTATTCAAAGGTATTCATGCTGCACATTTACTGCTGCTGCAATGCAGATTTCACCTTATGGTTATGGATAATCTCCAGAGTCAGAGACCCCAGTCTAACTTTTTAAATACCTCAATCAGGCCACCCCTCAATCTGCACTGGCCCAACTGTATCTCTGAGCCCCAACTTGAGAGCAGTGTCCGCTACAGCACCAGGATGGCATTTTCTGCCTTCCCACGCAAGACATGCCATGGCGTCTGGGTCAAATAGCTCATTAGTGCCAAGTTTACACTCGCTTTGGGCAGTCCATAGGGCCCTTATTGTTACAGGAGACCTTCATCCCATCACTCTGGGCTGATTCGAACCCATGGCTTGGAAGTGAAAGCCTGGTCTCTGATCCAAGAAAGAACAAAAAGGAAGAGCTTTCATTTATATAGCACCTTTCACGAGCACAAGAGATTCCCAAGGCTTTGCAGCCAATGAAGTACTTTTGAAGTGTAGTCACTGTTGTAATGTAGGGAATGCAGCAACCAATTTGCGCACAGTAAACAGCTGTGAAGTAAATAACCATGTGATCTGTTTTAATGATACCGCTTGAGGGATAATGTTGACCATGCACTGGAAGAACACCTTGGATCATCTTCAAATAACTCTCTGGGTGAATTTACAACCATCCGATGGGCCTTGGATTAATGGTGCATTTAATGGTGCACCACCCAGTTCTCAGTGCCTATTTTAAAATAATTCTTCCTTTCTCCTTCAGTAAGTTGCAGCTGCAGATGTAATGAATCATGCACGTAACATGAAAATGATGGGCAAAAGGAGTAGAGGTGATGTGAGGGAATATTTTTCATCCAGAGGGTGGTTGGAGTCTGGAATGAACTTCCTGAAAGGATGGTGGAGGCAGGTTCAATCGAGGTATTCAAAAACGAATTGGATTGCTACCTGAAAAGAAAGAATGTGCAAGATTATGGGGATAAGGCAGGGGAGTGGGATTAGGTAGAATGCTCTTTCAGTGAGCCAGCGTAGACTCGATGGGCTGAATGGCCTCCTCCTGTACTGTAAAGATTCTGTATGAAACTGGATGCAAATCCTTTACTTGGAGATAGTTCCTTTATATACATAATTCAGCATTACATATGTCTGCCTCCTATCTTCTAACCCAGTGTCCCAGCAGTGTCTCTTTATTCGCTTTTGAGCACCTGTGAAATTAACCAGACAAATTAACTAAATTAACCAAATTGACAGCTCCTTAGAGGGGCACTGTAATGAAAGGATAAGGATTTAAAGGAAACTTAATAAACTAAACCAAAATATCGTTTTGAGGGCTAGTCTCTCTTTATACTGTTTTGAATACAGATTTACCTAAGTAAGCAAATAACCAATTTTTAAAAATACAATTAAACTAATTTAAATCAATTGAAAGCCCCCAAGGGCTAAGAAAAATATTTAAAGGAAACTTACCAAATTAAATCAAAACGTGGCTCTGGGGGCTGATAAAGGTCTCCAGCCCCTACTGTGCCCGCCAATCACGGAAGTCAGTATCTCTTTATTAGTGCTCTAAGTACTTAATTAAACTATGCCCTTCACCTGTGTGTCTTAACAATATAATTAACATATAATTAACAGCCAATGTTAATTAAGGCTTGCATTAGTTTTAGGAAGTGGGGTGCAGGGTTAAGACTTCTAAGGAATTAAGTGAAACGTGCATTTGAAAGAGAGTATGTTTTTGTTTTCCATTTTCTTTGAGCATTTTGGTTTTATGATTTACAGCATTATTGTAAACGGGTGAATAGTCTGACAAGTAACCAGCTGGGTAACAAAGGCCACGTTCTCTCTGTCCAGTTGATGAAGATCTCAGGTGTCCAGCAGCAGGAGCACGGAGAGCAGGTCGGTTGGGCAAGGCAGGTCATGCCACCTCCTGAAATATGGTCAACCAGAGATGGTAAAATTAATTAAGAGGACCCTTTCAGTGATGTTGTGTTCGCACTGACAAGGCGAGATTGGACTAAAATAGCAAGCTGAAAACTTTACACCTACTGTAAGCGTCAAACATTCCTGGGTGAGGAGAAAGCCATGAATGAATGTTCCTCTGTTTTGCCCTAACAATGTAGCTTAGCCCGAACTACTTTGCACATTCCCATTATCGCACCATCTACCCTGTGGACTCTCTGACTGAAACTGCCAAATTTGTGCTAATTACTCCTTAGCTGTTGGTAGATTTGCACTGTTGACTGGATCCACTACTGGCTGGTTCAGATGACATAAAATTAAGGTTCCTAAAGCTAGAAGAAATCCTTATCCCTGGTCATTATTGTACCTGTCCAGTCACTCCACCTGGAAGCAAGAGGAAATTCTCGAAGTTAGGGATGCTGTAGGTAACTTTTTGAAATTGAGAATTGAGTGACCACGGTTCTCACTATTTTTATTCATACATATTCACACTGGCCCCTGGCAAGGTTAGCATTTATTGCCCATCCCTAGTTGCCTCAAAAAGGTGGTGGTGGACTGCCTTCTTGAGCTGCTGCAGCTATAGCAGTTTTTTCATCCAACAGGGTGTCTTGCTACATTACTGCAGAGGACAGTTAAAAGTCAGCCAGCTTGGTCCCAGCCTGGGTAAGAATGGTACGTTTCTGTCCCTTAAGGGACCTGAGTGAACCAGTTGGGGTTTTTAATACAAACTGACAGATTCACAAATGTATTTCCTGGTTACAGCTTTTTATTTCCAGCTTTTGGTGTAAGGTTTCCACTCAGTGGCACCATTTAATAGGTACTAGCCCCCCAAAATCATTGTAACCTGGTATTTTAAAAACAAATTATGTTCATTGCGTCTCGAGTTTTCAGGATCTTTTGCATCAGGAAGGGAACATTACGCTAGAATGTCTGAAACTGCTGAGCAGCAGGTAAGAAGGGATAGGTGATACCAATCTTGTGTTTTAAAAACCTGCAGGTTGTGGGAGGGAGGAGACATTGATTGAAATATGAGGTATAGAATTCCAGACCCTACAGTAATACTTGATGTAAAATCCTAATTCGAGTCTTAACATATATAGTGGTGAGAATTCTCCTGATGGTTCATTGAAAAAAAGTTGCATTTATGTAACATCCTTCATAACCTAAGGACATCCCTAAGTATTTTACACTGAATGAAGTATTTTTGAAATGTAGTTGCTGTTTTACTGTAGGAAATACAAAGTCCAATTTGTACACAGCAACCTCCACAAACAGCAATGTGATAATGATTAAATTAATCTGTTTCTAATGTTGACTGAGGGGTAGACATTAGCCAAGGCATTGGGGAGAGCTCCCTGGCTCTTCTTCAAAATAGTGCCACAAGATATTTTAGGTTCACTGGAGATGGCAGTCAGAGCCTCAGTCTAGCGTTTTATCTGAAATATAGCACTTTCGACAGTGCAGCTCTCTCTCAGTTCTGCCCTGGAATGGGAGCCTAGGTAATGTGCTCAAACCTCTGGATTCAAACCCACAACCTTCTGATTGGGAGGCAAGTTAAAGTCAAAACGCTACTGAGCCATACAGAAAGAGTTAGCTAATCCCAGATGGGCGGACAACTGGCTTGTTGTGGTTGCTTGTGATCACTCCCCAATGAATGTGCTAGCAATTGAGCATATGTGGGTGACAGACAAGAATAAATTGAGCTTGGCTGCAATGCATTTTATGGTTAAATAACTTGCTGACACTCGCTGAGTTGGTTCATACTGTGGAGCTGCCACTTGTGTGAGGTAACCATTGAACTGCCCACATGCAAATCCAAAGCCCAGAGGGGTCCACGCCTTCAGACAAGAGAAGGAAAAATGGGAATGAGAGAGGGGGGGGGAAAAATCCAGAATTATTGTTTCCCAACACACCTCACCATATCAGACACATGAGGTGCACAATGAGGTTTCCCATTCAGGCAACAGGACTGCTTAGCAGTTCACCCACTTGTGCACTTTGTATGCAGTGTTATTTGGTTGGATTTGCTGAATGTGCAATCAAATGAGCTGTGGTACCAAGATCATCAGATTTGCTGTTTGTAGTCACAGTTTATAGAAATCTCATTCAAGCGTCATCCTGGACCAGTCGGATTGATTCTTGCCAGGGTACTTATGTGGTTATCAGGATTCACTGATAATACGGTGATAAGCAAATTCAGCAATTGATGCAATCGAGTGATTTCCGCACAATTAACGGGGATGGTAGGCGTGCTGTGAGCAGCGCTCATTCATCCTGGAAATGGGAGCCTTTGCATAGGGTGCTCGATATAAAATGCATTAATCCCTGGCATCATTCCCATTATTTCACAGCTGTCAGCCTTGGCTCAGAGGCAGCACTCTTCCCTGTGAGTCAGAAGGTTGTGAGTTCATAGCCTCACAATAGGTACTTGAGCATAAAATCCAGGCTAATCCTCCCAGTGTGGTGATGAGGGAATGATACGCTGTCAGAAATGCCACCTGTTGGATGAGGTGTTAAACTGAGGCAGCGTTCGCTCCCTCAATGCGATATGGAAGATCCTACGGCAGTATGTCGAAGAAGAGTAGGGGAGTTCTCCCAACTGTTCTCAACCAACTTCACTTGAAACTTATCGTATGTCTGTTTGTGGGAGCTTGCTGTGTGCACATTGGCTGCGGTGTTTCCCACATTACAACAGTGACAGCGTTTCAAAAGTACTTCATTAGCTGTGAAGTGCTCTGTGACTTCCTGAGGGTGTGAACTGTGCTATATAAATGCAAGTCGTTTCTGTCATAATTCCAAGCACACATGCCATAACCAGCTCTGAGAATGTGCAAAATGTTCCACAAAACAGCGTACACATCTCTGTGCTGGAAAATTACATTCAGGAGAAGAGCTCAGCTTGGCGTGACCTCATCCTGTAAGCCAATGTACCCATGTGCATGAGCCACCATGTCGATTGTGGCTCAGTGTGAGTTAATGCTTTCTGAATGAGAAGGTTGAGTCCCAGTGCAGAAACTGAAGTATAGTATCTGGGCAGATGCTCCAGCTGAATGCAATAGATCCTGTGGCACTCACCCAGTGCGGGGCAGAAGAGTCCCCCCCTCGGAAGGGGAGGGGGGTGGGGGCCGGGGTGCAATATTTATCCCTCAACCAACATCATGAAAATGAATTATCTGGTCATTGTCACATCCTGTGCAGACCAGGACTGCTATGTTTTCTACATTACAACAGTGACTTAACTTTGAAAAAAGGACTTAATTGGCTGCTAAAGCGCTGAGCGTCAAAGGGGTTTTGGGGGTCTGTGTGAATCTTTCTTTTCACTGGAAAGCGAGTTGAGGAATAGGAGGACCCGCGTCTCATAGTAGCCCGGGGTGGGGGGGGGGGGGGTGGGGGAGGGGGCACTGAGGCCAAATGCAAAATGTTTAAAGGGATCATACCATCCTCGGGTTTGCAGAGAGGGATATTAGCGAGTGCATATTGCCAGGAGCAAACTGCAGGGTTGCAAGAGGGACGGGCTCACTTTCTCAATGCCGTCCGGTGATTGGTCCCTGGGCTTTGCGAGTGAGCTCTTGCTCAAATTTTCACCCCATTCATAGAATCGGGCAAGGACAGACAAGAGGAGCATCGCATTCACATCCAGCATTGCACCGACACTGGCCCTTCTCTCTCTCTCTCTCTCTCTCTTTTTCACTCAGTCTCGCTCTACCTGTCCGCAATTCAAACCAATGCAAAAAAGCACTTCCACCTCTAAACCCAAAAGGACACCGTTTAAAACAAAAAACACAAGACCCAAAATGTTGAACGTCTGGAGCCCTAGTTTGCAAAGCTCACTCGTGCATTCGTCTTCCAGGAGGTAACAGACTGCGGGCATTTTTTAAAAAAAAACAATTGTGTTTTTTTTTTGTGTGGAAAAAGTACAAAAATGGATGGTCTTCCCCAGGCGATATGGAATGTACCTGCACCGTTCAGCAACACGGCAATGCAATGTTTCACAGCGTTCTGGCTTGGCAATATTATGCAGGCAGGTGCTATGAATTTAATCTTTTTTTTCTCTCCCTGTTTATTAAGTTCAATGTAAACTTTAAACGGCTTTATATTTAACATCTCTTCCAGGGGGACACCCTGATCGTAAACACTGCGATCACATGCAGGTGCTGTTGTGAGATTTACGTGCTAAACTGAAATCTATTTTAACATTTGGCTTGCTTTTTCCCTCCGTTTTCGCAGATTTTGCACTTCTGTTGCGCGACTCCTGAAAGTCAGAGGTCCCCACACCGTCCTGAGAACACTGGAATAAACGATGGTTTGTACACACATAGATATGCGCATTTGTAATGTACGAGATGTACTTTTATAACCTACACGTATGTTATAAATGTACATAAATACAGTTAACGTTCGTGAATGCAAACATGGGAACTACAGTGTGTCATTTATAGCGTGTGAGAGACACAGAGGCACATACACAGTCAGACAGACACACACAGACATAGAGAGACACACATAAGCAGAGACAGGTAGAGGGAGACACGCTAACAGAGTCAGACAGAGAGAGGCACATTTGCGGACATACAGAGGCACATTCAGACAGAGAGACTCAGATGTAAAGACATACACACAGCCAGTCAGACAGGAACATAATGAAAGAGACATAGAGTCAGAGAGAGGGAGAGACATGGAGACACACACAGATAGAGACACACAGAGAGACATACAGACTAGGCACAAAGGCAGGGTCATAGAGAAAAGACAGAGAGAGAGAGAAACAGAGAGAGACACACACACACACACTTGATCTCCAGCTCACGGATCGCAACATCAGTGTCGCCTGGGATACAAACTCTTCCGCTCAGCCTCTGGTGACTGCCGGAGCGGGGGATCTGATTGCTATCCAAACCTGGTGGGGTAGTGAACATCGGCCTTCGATGTGAACGATACCCACTGTCTGGCTGAAAAGACAAGATCGCGTTGGGATTTTTTTTAAGCTTGCACCAACCGAATTGACCTGCAGTAAGCAGGGGTGATAAGATTGAGGCTGGGGGAGAATTCATTCCTTTAAACGCTTCTTTTGATTCTGTCCAACTTGCAGATCCCTTGGATCGAGTGTGTTCTATCAATAGGACACTTAAATCAGCCATTCATTTTACAGACAAATCACCAGGGAAGTCCATACATGAAAGCAATCATTTTTTTTGTTGTTGTTGCAGATTTAGCCCCTTAGCTCCATAGCAGAAGGTGTCAATCTCAATAGCGCACCGAAAAATCATTTAATAGATGTTCAGCCGTTTTCAAACGGCGTTAAGGAGGGAGTTAAGTCTATCAGCATGGGCTGTGAAAATATTTTCTCATTGCAGGTTATATATTGGTGACACCTGTTGAGGTTGATCCGGATGGAGGGTACATGCAGAAGAGCCGAGAGAAACGATCAGTCCCTATGGAGTCCCTGCACTACAAGCTTTCCTTTTTCGACCAGGAGCTGCAACTCGACCTAAGACCCTCGAACCTGCTGGCGAAAGGTTTCACGGTGCGCCTGCTGGGCACGGGGGGTGCCACCGAGAAACCTCTCTCCGAGTCTCAGGCGAGCTGCTTTTATCAGGGATTTATAAGGAATCAGAGTGCTTCTTCGGTCGCAGTGTCCACATGCGACGGTTTGGTGAGTCTCCTGCCTAGCCCTGCCTTGTGTCTATCCCCCACTTGTTGCAACACGTCCTCTCCGCTGCTCGGCTCCTATTGTTTATGTTACCATCCCCTCCCACACTTCAGTTTAACCCTTCAACTGACGCTTCTTTGGGGGCGCATTTCTTCTGTATGGGGACCAGCTCTGGTCTGTTTCTATATTGCGCCCCCCACCCAACCAGCTTCCCTACAATAAACTGAATTTAAAAAAGCTTTAAGACGCTCTTTGACATTGCTGAGCAGAGAGAGAGAGACATGTTGCGGAAGCGTTTTGTCTTGAACTCATCGGGACAAACACAAGAATGCCAAATTTCAAACACTCGCAACAATTTATACCGCGGGAGAAAAGGGTGTTGGCAAGTTGGCTCTGATTGGCCGAGGCCTTGCCAGGGAGAAAGCAGCAGGGATCCACAGTCTCCCCGCTCCCAGGTACTTCCAAAAAAAGATGCAAGGCTTGAACATATTCCTTTTGGCATAGAACAGGCCCCTGTGCATGAACATATGTCGGTTCAGCAAGTGTAACTGAGGCAAGTTACCAGCTCCATTGATTATCTTAAATTGTTAGTGTAGCTGTTTGCCCACTCAGGATTTTCTCCCGGGGCATAAATTGTCGTGATTGTTTGAAATTGGGAATCCTTGCATTTGTCCTGATGACTTCAAGACGAAAAGCTTCAGCAACATGTCTCTCTTTTCAGCAATATTCAAGCTCTGCACTCTCGGATCTATTTTCTTAGATGTTCAGGGCAGCAGTCCAAATGTTCTGTGGTCTTTTAGCTTGTCACTTGCACGGTTATTAAAGTGTTTCTTCGAAAGGATGGTGGGGTTTCCCCCCCCACCTCCGAGCATTTAGCTCAGTCTTTAGATGCCAAGCTGCTGTAATGCAAATCCAGGGCATTTCTCCAAAGTTGTGTATAAACTGCAAGAGGACAGGTTGCAAGCATTCTTCTTCTGAGTAAAATTGACAGCTCTTCCATTTTTTATTTCCAATGCATTCTCAGCATGTGGCAAGACTTGAGTTAATTACAATTGAGTGGTTTGCAAGGTTTCTTTAGAGGGCTATTAAGAGTCGACCATACGGATGTGGGACTGGAGTCACGAGTAGGCCAGACCTGTTATGAACGACAGGTTTCCTTCTCTAAGGGACGTCAGTGAACCTGCTGTTTTTTTTGTATGACAATCCCACTGCTTTCTCGTCACGTTTACTGCTGTCAGCTTTTTCCAACTGAGCTTAAACCTGCAAACTGCCATGGTGAGATTTGAAAACTCCCACTCTTCGACAATCCACCACAGATAGAAAAGGGCAGTGTAGAGGAAGGAAATAGCTTGCATTTATATGGCGCCTTTCATGACCTCAGGGTGGTTCAAAATGTTTTACTGCCAATGAAGTACTTTCTGAAGTGCAGTCACTGCTGTAATGCAGGAAATGTGGCAGCCAGTTTGTGCACAACAAGATCCCACAAACAACAATGTGAAAATGACCGTATAATCTGCGTCATTGATGTCGGGGGGGTGGGGTGGAGGGAATTGCGGGGGAACAAATATTCGGTGGTACACCGAGGAGAACTTCCCGGCTCTTATTTGAACTAGAATGGTGGGACCTTTTACATCTGTCTGGGAGGACAGATGGGGCCTCAGTTTAAGATGTATGAGGGACAGCTCCCCTGACAGTGCAGCAGTCCCTCAGAATGTCCTGGAAGTGGCAGCCTGAACTTTATGCTCATGTTGATGGAGTAAGACCTTTACTGATAACCTTAGACTGAGAGGCAAGAATGCCACTGAACCTTAATATGCAGAAACTTTTAACATAACTGCCACAATCCACTTGCTTTCATCATTGGAATTACTATTTTGTAAAGAAGGGAAAACGTGCATCTACATTCTGCCTTTTGCCACCTCAGGATGTTCTAAACCCATCTTCCCCCCAGTGCCTTTCCACTGTTGTCCAGCTGTGTTTGGCTGTTCTCACTTGTTATTCTTATCTACCTAATTGTAGCTAGAGAATCACTTGTGATTTCTTCTCTTCCTGCTCTTGCACTGTTACCTCTGTCGTGAGGGAGGGGGATGGGGTGGGTAGCTCGGGAATGGAGTTTGGAGCAGGGACTGAGAACAGTGACTTCAGGTGCCCCGGTAGTTAATTGCAGGGAATTTCTGTTCATCCAATACTGGATGCTGGATAAGCAGTGGGATAGCATTGGGGGAGGTGGTGGCGTAGTGGTATTGTCACTGGGCTAGTAATCCAGAGACCCAGGGTAATGCTGTAGGGACCTGGGTTCGATGGTGAAATTTGAATTCAGTAAAAATCTGTAATTAAAAGTCTGATGATGACCACGAAACCATTGTCGATTGTCATAAAAACTCATCTGGTTCAGTAATGTCCTTTAGGGAAGGAAATCTGCCGACCTTACCTGGTCTGGCCTACATGTGATTCCAGACCCACAGCAATGTGGCTGACCCTTAAATGCCCTCTAAACAAGGGCAATAAATGCTGGCCTAGGTAGCAACGCCCACATCCCATGAACGAATAAAGATAATTTAGCACCAGTGGAGGAGTCGAGAGAGGTGGTGGTGAGGTAGGTAGAGCTGGGTGTCCTCATTGTACCTGTGAAAATTAATATTGTGCCTTATTGATGTCGCTGAGGGGCAACATGTAGGTGAGAAATAAACGGAGGCCAGGGATTCCATACGTACGTGCAATTTTCAGTAGCAGTCACTCAGTAGCAATCTAGGTGTGAATCTGTTTGGTTTGTCCCCTCTCTAAACTGGTGGCAACAGTTTCTCCGAATTATTCTCATCCAATGCCCTTGGCATCACCATACTGTGATGGATCTGTGTGATGAAAGTGAATGTCCTAATGCTACTCTGAATGACCCTCTAGGAGGTGCAAAAGAACAAACCAAGAGCAATGGCAGCAAGAATGATGCACATTTATAAAGCTCTTTAACTATAAAATTGTCCCATTGCCCTTCACAGGAGTGTTGTCAAACAACATTTGACTAGGGGCTACAAAGGTGATGTTAGGGCAGAGCACAATAAGCTTGTTCAAAGAGGTAGGTTTTAGGGAGTGTCTTTTGGTAGGAAAGAGAGAATAGAGAGTTTTAGGGAGCTTACCGATTTGGCGGCTGAAGGCATGGCCGCCAGTGGTCAATTGATTAAAATCAGAGATCTGCAAGAGGCCAGGATTGGATAACACGTTACTTCCCGCATGGGGGTTCCTTCTGCTCGAGACCTTCCTATGGAAGGTATCAGACGCTCAGTGGCTTGGAGGGTGTAAACCTTGTGATATTCTAAATGAGTTTCAATGTTTTTTTTATATACAGTGAAGAGTGTCTCTGGTGCAATGTTTCTCCAGCTGAGGTACAGCTGGATTCGTCCAAAGATTTGTCAGAAATTGTAAGCTTCATAATCTTATTAAGGATTATTAGAGTCGAGCGATTCAAAAAGCTTTCAAATATGAACGCTAGGATATGAAAAACCAGGAGGTGAAATAAGAGTTCAGATAGCTAGATGGCATGATCTGGAGCTAAGGAAACCTCCAGTACATTGTGATTGAATTTAGTTTTAGTTGGGAAACTTGTGGAGATATTAATGCTGGGGAACCAAACAATTTTCTACTTTGAGCATCTGGCGTTAGACTGACTGTTCCAGTGTTTCTCACAGCACAGTTAGGTCTATCCTCACCATCCAGCGTTGGAGAAGCCACCATGTACTGCATCAATATAATCTTCAGCTCCCTTATTCCATGCACAAGAGGCTTTAGTGAGATCATTAATTTTAGTTCCAAATTAGGGACAGACTTTAGATGTTAACCTTGGTTCAGTGGTAGTACCGTCGCCTCCCTCAGTCCTGCTGTCCAGGACTTTTTAACTGGGAGGGAGAGATTAGGAATGCTTAGTAGGCAGGAGAAAGAGGCAATTGCACAGATGGCCTTGATCATAGAGTTAAAAAGCCCGTGAGCTCTTCAGATTTGGCAGTTTCTCTCTTTCTACAGTTAAATGAACCTCCTTAAACCTCAGCTTTCTGGGAAAAATTTTGGGCATCCTCTGAATCTCCCACATGTACCTGCTCTCCTTCAACCAATTTGTGAAGCACCTTGAGAAGTTTCTTTCTTAAGAGCAACATAGTTGTCACCATGATGAGTGACTATTTTGATTGTGGCACCTTTACAGCAGCAGCTTGCATTTATATACCACCTTTAACAGCAACAACTTGTAGTGCCTTTAACCTAGTACAAGGCACTTCACAGGAACATTATCAAACTTTCAACAACTATCAGAATTTTAGAGCCACTGAGGTATTAGTGTAGATTACCCAAAGCTTGGTCAAAGAGAAAGCTTGAAGGAGCATGTTAAATGAGGAAAGAGAGACAGTGAGATGGAGAAGTTTGGATGAGGGAATTCTTGAGTTTAGGGCCCAGGCCCAGCTGAAGGCACAGCAGCCAGTGGTGGAGCAGTTAAAACTGGGCATGCTCGAGGTCAGAATTGGAGGAGTGCAGAGATCTGAGAGGGTTGTAGAGCTGGAGGCGATTACAGAGAGGCCATGGAGGGGTTTGAAAATATGGGTGAAAATTTTTATATTGAGGAATTGCTTAACTGGGATCTAATGTAGGTCAGTGAACACCGGGGTGATGAGTGAACAGGATTGTTCCAAGCTAGGACATTGGCAGCAGAATTTTGGATCAACCTCAAGTTTGTTTCAGGTAGCATGTGGGAGCCTGGCTAGGAGGGTGTTGGCCTAGCCAAGTCCAGAGGTAAAAATGGAATGGGTGAAGGTTTAAGCAGTAGATGAGCTGAGGCAGGGGTGGAGACAGGCATTGTTAGAGAGGTGGTGCCATCCTTTGGTTGAAACATCAAGCTCTTGGGTGGATATCAAAGATCCCATGCCACTACTCCGAAGAAGAGCAGGTGAGTTCACCCCGATGACTTGGCCAATACTTATTCCTCAACCAACATCACTAAGGCAGCATTATGTGGTTATCCTCACATTGCTGTTTGTGGGAGCTTGATACAGTATATGCAAAATGACTGTCACATTCCCTGTATTACAACAATGTTAAAATTCAGAAGTACTACTTTGGCTCTAAGGTGCTTTGGAACATTCTGAGGTCGTGAAAGGTACTATGTCAACGTGAGCCATTCTTTTTTTAGGGGAGCTGGTTTAAAGATGGGTGAGTTGGTGCAAATCAGTCCTCTGCTGCCCAGCTTGAGAACTGGCAAACAGAAATGTGCTGTAGCTGTTCACTTGTTGTGCGTGTGTGTAGGAGGTCGTGCAGATGTTAGCAATTTTGAAGGCAGCCTAGACTTTTCCAGACATCGTGTATCAACAAGGATGAACCAGTGGGTCAAACAGATTTGACAGTACTCACAGATGTTTTAGGTACATACGAGAGTCCTATTTGTACAACACTATCCAATGTGTTACTAGTTGAATGAAGAGTTCTTATAGTAATATGTAATGCGCTGATATACGGAAAAAAATTCTGCAAATGTCCCGTTTACAGCACATCCATCACAACAACATGCTTTATGTATTTCCCAGAGACTTTCTATGGAAGGGATCCAATACATTTCTTCAAATAGTAAAGGACATTCCTCCTTTTTCAGGCATGATTTTGAAACTTTGGGAACCTAGTCGGGTCAAATATGGTAAGTTTTACACTCAAAAGTGTTAAGCCAGTTTAGGACAGGGTTCGAGTTGATTCGAAATTGAAGTCATCACTGTTGACCTCTTGTGAGAGGATACAATTCTGTTTAAGCTTGTGTTTACTCGATCTGAGATGAGCCTTAGGCCTGTTTACATTCAGGAAGTTAATTCAGATTCCGATTCCGATTCAATTAACTGTCTTGGTGGAGCAGTTGGTGGGGGTGGGGTGGAGGGTTGCTGCTGGTGGTGGTGGTGGTGGGGGGGAGGGTGGCGGAGGGGTGAAGCTCGTCAAGGTTTTACTGTATAAATTGTTCATTAAACTGGCCGGAGCCATGTTTGTTTGTTCAACCCTTTGTGTTGGCTGTTTGTTTTGCTTGATAAGAGATTTGGAATGGTGATTGCCAGTGCTTGAAAGGAGCCCTGTTTACCTTCAGCCAACCCTTTCATGTTTTATTCCAATTCGGGCATCAATTCTGATTGCAGAATTAGATGAACTGACCCTTATAAAAAAGGGATTCTGCAACATGGAACAAGCGAGTTGTTGTGCCGTTGAACTCCAACATCATGTGGTTTAGAGATTTGAATCTTTCTTTCCCTTGAATTTGGGTTTTGAAACAGTAGAAATTTTGGATAATTCATTTCTTAACATGACTTGGGGGCGATGTGGAGCACTAACGGTCTGAAATGTTTTTGCAATTGACCTCTAACCGAACCCATTAATACCGGGTGTCCCAAATAATATTTTTCTTAAATGGCCTAGCAAGCCACTCCGTTGTAGAAAACCGCTACCGATACCACATGGACTGCAGTTGTTCGAGGAGGCAGTTCCCCACCACCCAATTAGGGATGGGCAACAAATGCTGGCTTTGCCAACGCTACTCATATCCCATAAAGGATAAAAAAAACAGGAAAAGTCAGTGAAGGGGCAAGGAGATCTGGGTGTCCTAGTGCATGAATCACAGAAGATTAGTATGCAGGGTCAGCAAGTAATTAGGAAAGCTAACAGAATGTTATCATTTATTGCGAGGGGAATTGAATACAAAAGTAGGGAGATTATGCTTCTGTTGTATAGGGCATTGGTGAGACCACATCTGGAGTCCTGTGTACAGTATTGATCTCCTTATTTAAGGAAAGATATAAACACAATAGAAGCAGTTCAGAGAAGGTTTACTAGAGTAAAACCAGGAATAGGTGGGTTGTCTTATGAGGAAAGTTTGGACAGGTTAGGCTTGTAGCCACTGGAGTTTAGAAGTGTAAAGGTGACTTGATTGAAATCTATAAGATCCTGAGGGGTCTTGACATGGTGGATGTGGAGAGGATGTTTCCTCTTGTGGGAGAATCTAGAACCAGAGGTCATTATTTAAAAATAGGGGATCGCCCACTTAAGAAAGAGAGGAGGAAAATTTTTTTTCTCTCAGAGGCTCGTGAGACTTTGGAACTCTCTCCCTGAAAAGGTAGTGGAAGCAGAGCCTTTGAGTATTTTTAAGGCAGAGCTAGATAGATTTTTGATTAACAATGGGGTGAAAGGTTATTGGGGATAGGCGAGAGATTACAATCAGATCAGCCAAGATCTTATTGAATGGTGGAGAAGGCTTGATGGGCCGAGTGGCCTACTCCTGCTCCTAATTCGTATATTCGTATGTTCGCATCACCAGGATGAAAGAAATAGGAAAGAAGTTTGAGGTAAATTAAATGGTTAGGTATGTATTAGATGAAAATTAGCTGCATTATAGGTACCTTTCAAGGGAATAAATCTATATCATCTTGTACAATCTTATAGACAGTTTTTCTGAAAGATGTACTTCATTTTATTGAATTGGTGAAATTAATGCATCTTTGTAGCTCTGAATACTCTTGAAATGAGAGTTACCAGGCAAATCCATGTAACTGGTGAATGTGAACTTTGGTTGTCTGTGTTTTTACATCAACAAATGTTAATTATGTTAGTTGAAAGGACTATGTCATTAATGGCTCAGATCCTCTTGATGTATCACTTTTGAAGGGAGTTTGGGGTTAAAATTCCCAAGAGCTGCTCTTTGACACACTCCTGGCTTGCGTTTTTCCATCCATTTAAAATTAAAGCATAGAAAACCGTGGATAGCGAAAGTCTAATTTTGTGATTTGCAGTATGCCAGGGAATTGCTTTGGCATTTTTACCTTTGTTGTTTGTAGAGTTGTGTACGATGTGGTGAGATATTAAACCCTAAACTAAGAGAATGACAAAGACACCAGCAGAATGTTAGATTGCGTACCTTAAACTCCTCAAACCAATGAGGAAAATGTTAAGGGTTCCCCTCCAATTCACTCCTCACCACCCTGACTTGGAAATATATCGCCGTTCCTTCACTGTCGCTGGGTCAAAATCCTGGAACTCCCTCCTTAACAGCACTGTGGGTGTACCGACACCACATGGACTGCAGCGGTTCAAGAAGGCAGCTCACCACCACCTTCTCAAGGGCAACTAGAGATGGGCAATAAATGCTGGCCCAGCCAGCGAAACCCACATCCCGTGAATGAATTAAAAAAAAGAGCATATAGCTTGTTCAAAAGTACACCATGCCACAGGCAAGTTAGAAGTTTTCCTCAGGGATTTATGGTTTAATGTAAATAAATCAATCTACATGTTGATGTTGGCTATTTTTACCTCTTCTGAGTGAACTGCTATTGCTCATACAGTGCAAAGGAATGACACACCTGACAATTTTCCAAGGTGCAAAATGGTTCACAGGGCTCAATCTCTCACTGAACATGGCCTCTCAGCTGAATCATTGGGCGGAAGTGTGCGGCTCCTCCTGTCATAGCCATGACTTAACATCAACAGAAGTTCCTTGTGAATACAACTGCTGCAAAAATAGTTTAACTTGTACGCTGTGGAATATACTAAAACTTTTAAGGACTGTAATGCCAACTTATGCCAGAAGCCATTTATTCCTCCACCCTCTTTTACCATCCTAACCCCTAAGTTAATGAGCATCAACCAGAGCAGTTGATGTGATCAGTTCCCAGTTGTTGCTCAGTGGGGGTCACTCCTGTCTCTCACTCAGAAATTCATGGGTTTAAACCTCACTCCAGAGAGTTGAGCACAAATCCATGATGACATTCCATTGCAGTACTGAGGGAGTGCTGCACTGTTGGTTGAAATGTTGAACTGGGGCCTCACCTTCCATCTCAGGGGAACATGAAAGATCTCATCCACTATTTTGAAGAAGAGCAGGGGAGTTCTCTCTCACTGATGACCTGGCCAATATTTATCCCTCAATCGTGCAGAGGATTTAAAAAAAAATTAATTCACGGAATGTGGGCTCCGCTGGCTGGGCCCAGCATTTATTGCCCATCCCGAGTTGCCCTTGAGAAGGTAGCGGTGAGCTGCCTTCTTGAACCGCTGCAGTCCGTGTGGTGTAGGTACACCCACAGTGCTGTTAGGGAGGGAGTTCCAGGATTTTGACCCAGCGACAGTGAAGGAACGGTGGTATATTTCCAAGTCAGGATGGTGAGTGACTTGGAGGGGAACTTCCAGGTGGTGGGGTTCCCATTTATCTGCTGCCCTTGTCTTTCTAGATGGCAGTGGTCGTGGGTTTGGAAGGTGCTGTCTAAGGAGCCTTGGTGAGTTCCTGCAGTGCAACTTGTTGATGGTGCACACTGCTGCTACTGTGCGTCGGTAGTGGCAGGAGTGAATGTTTGTGGATGTGGTGCCAATCAAGCAGACTGCTTTGTCCTGGATGGTGTCAAGCTTCTTGAGTGTTGTGGGAGCTGCATTCATCCAGGCAAGTGGGGAGTATTCCATCACACTCCTGACTAGTGCCTTGTAGATGGTGGACAGGTTTTAGAGAGTCAGGAGGTGAGTTACTTGTCGCACGATTCCTAGCCTCTGACCTGTCCTTGTAGCCACAGTATTTATATAGCTAGTCCAGTTCAGTTTCTGCTCAGTGGTAACCCCCAGGATGTTGATAGTGGGTTTTCAGTGAAGGTAATGCCATTGAGCATCAAGTGGCGATGGTTAGATTCTCTCTTGTTGGAGATGGTCATTGCCTGCCACTTTTCGTGGCTGGAATGTTACTTGCCACTTGTAAGCCCAAGCCTGGATATTGCCCAGGTCTTGTTGCATTTGGACATGGACTGCTTCAGTATCTGAGGAGTCGCGAGTGGTGCTGAACATTGTGCAATCATCAGCGAACATCCCCACTTCTGACCTTATGATAGAAGGAAGGTCATTGATGGAGCAGCTGAAGATCGTTGGGCCTAGGACACTACCTTGAGGAACTCCTGCAGCAATGTCCTGGAGCTGAGATGACTGACCTCCAACAATCACAACCATCTTCCTTTCAACTAGGTAGGACTCCAACCAGTGGAGACCAGTGGAGCTTGTTACCACAGGGTGGATAGTATAGATGGGAAGACTAGATAATCATATCAGGGACAAAGGGATGGAAAGATATCCTGATGAGTTAGATGAGAAATGATGGGAGGAGGTTCAAGTAGAGCATAAACACAGGTATGGGCTGGATGGGCTGAATGACCAGTTTCTGTACGGTTATATTCCATGTAAGCTTTCATGTAAGGTTACCTGATCATTACCTCATTTCTATTTGTGGGAACTTGCAAATTGGCTGCTGCATTTCCTACACCAACTACATTTTGTTGGTTGCACAGCGCTTTGAGAATTCCTGAAATCATGAAAGGCACTATTTAAATTAAAGTTTTTCTCAATGTAATTTCTAGGCCACTCCTGAAGCTTAGTAGGCTAACATCACCATCCCTATTTGTTCTTTGTTGCAATGTTATAAACATTTCCCTTCATCGACAAATATTGCAAAAGAACCCCAGGAGTATCTGCACACACACTGTGTAGGTCCCCACATGGAAGTAGAAGCCTTGATACTTGAGTTTTGATTTTGTTTGATCGACACCAATGTTAATTTAATAATGGATACAGATATTACAACAGAGAGTGCATCATCCCCATGTTAACCTGTCAGTGAATGTGTGGTTTCTGCGAGTAGAAAGGCACAGTGAGGCCCAGCGTAGTCAGTGTCAGAAGTGGCAGCAGAGACCTGGCTGGTTTTGGTTGCAGTGAATGAAGGACTCCCCCATGCCTTGTGTTTGCTCACACCCCAGGGTGCCAAAATGTCTCCAGAAATCTGGCCATTCCCACATGCTTGGTCTTCATTATCAGGCAGAGATTCACTTGCATTACGATTCAGTGATTAGTTTCAGAGTGACCCAGAAGTTCCTTGTAAGGTTGAACTGGTGGGATGCATGTGTCTTTGATTATATAGGCTATTGATGTGAGAACAGAAACTGTTTCAGTGACTATGGTCCCAATTAAGAGTTATTTTGGAACTACCTTTCTTAACTAGGTTCTGTCATTAGAACCTATTGTGCACATGAGAAGTTGAGGCTTTGGAGGAACCTTCTGATAACAGAGCAATAGGACATCCCGCCTGTTCACCAGCTTTAAAATCACTCACTGCCAGTATTCAGGTGTAAAAAGTGAGATTTGCATGTGCCTGGTACTTTTCATGACCTCAGGATATATCAAAGCACTTTACAGCCAATATTGTACTTTTGATGTGCCGTCACTGCATACAGGATTATCATTTTGAACTTGACCAAACTGGAACCAAAAATCATAGACTTGGTATCTCCCTACTCTGCTCAAAACACAACGACCCTAGTTCCTGAAATTCACACCACAGGTAGCTGTAGAGAGAAACATTTTTTATTTTAAGATGCTGTTCCCTGATTAGTTCGCAAAACAAATTGACATTGCAGGTAGTTGTTTTCTTTTAATTGGATTCTCAAAAGATACGTTCACAAGTGCAAACATTTCATATGCACTCCACAGCCCCTGACCGTAAATACCTGAGTGCATGCAGTGGTACGTTTGTCTTCTTGTGCATAGGACACTACAACGTTCGTTTATACAAGTTCCCCACTACACAGTTGCGCACACAGGAACACTTTGACTAGACAGTAACATTTTGAGTGCTCAGAGAGCACCCAAGTGCACTGAAGTGCCCAACTGCTTACTTGTCTGGAGTTCTCCTACATTTTATCTTCTCCTTTCCACTCACACATTGAGTCTGACTATTGCAGCTGTCTCCAGACCATTTGCCGAATCTTCCACCTATAAAAGCACCACAGCATTGCGTCTGTTTCCCATTAGTTTACATTGCAGCACATTCTTTTAACACGTAATAAATTACCAAACCTTTAGGAAGCCTTTCTGGGTGTTTTGTGGTGTTAGTGATTTAAGATAGTGATCATTTTTCATGCCACAACTGAAGAAAATGTTTAATTTCACTTGTGACTCACAAGTGGAACTGAAACATAAAGTAAAGTTTTAGCATCTCAGCATTCTATTCATGACACCACTTTGAAATTGTTTATTGCATAGCTTGCCTTTTGGATTTTAATTTTTCTTTGATGTTCTTGACATGGGGAGGAATTTATTCCCCTGTAAGCCTCAGGATCAAACTAGAGGATGATCGAACACTCGGGATTTCATGAGATGGAATTTCCTGGTGTCTGATCCCGTTGAATTGCTATAATTTGCTGTATTCATTGATTACCACAATTCTATTACCATACGTTAATAAAAATTGTTTTAAGGACATAGAAATTGCTGGTCCAAAGAACACCAAGCTCCATCTGGATCATCAGTCATCCTGGCAGTGACATGACACAATGATAATGGAGTTGTTGACAATTCACAGCAATCAATCCCTGTCAGTTAGTCTGTACCAGATCTAGACATGAGGCGAGGAAAACTCCCAGTGGCAGAGAGCTTTGGGAACCATTGGTCTAAAGTCATTTTTTTCCTCATAATTGTGCAACACTCATCATCTGTAATGTCTCAAATTACTCATACGCTGGGTTATTAAATAATCTTTTGGTCTGTGCTGCAAGCAGAGTGTCACAGATCTCTTCCTCATTTTTAACCTGACCCAGAGCTTCCTAACTCTTCCTTACTCATCCTGCAGGCTTGTTTGAAAATTGGCTGAGAGGCTGTCGAGGTGTCAGCTTGGCTCACTTGGCAGCACTCGTGTCTCTGAGTTAGTTGTGAGTTCAAACCGCCTCCCACTTGAACCCATTGGGCGGGATTTAGTGGGGTCACCGGGAGAGGGAATCAAGGCGGGTGGGGTGGCTTAATCAGGGGGGGGAAGCAAAATCTCAGCTTCCTGACAGCGGATTGAGTTTAAGGGTTTAAGTCGACGGTGTTTTAAGGGCAGGTTGGGACTCACGGAGTCCGGTGACGGGAACCCCTTTTCCCTGCATTTGTATCCGACAGATGCTCCTTAAATCACAGCTTCTGCAAATTAAGGCAGACCTTCAGGATTAAGTCAGCAGTAAACGGGGAAACCCATGCCAGCTGAGTTCCGACTGGTTAAAGGTGGGGTGCACCGGGTGCCGTGGTTTGTTCAGATCATAGGTGAGTGGTTGTCTTTGTTGAGCATTGAGGAGAAGGGAAAGGTAGCAGGGGAATGCTGATGGCTCTGCATTTTGGGCAGCGGAAAGGAAGGGTGGAGTGAGGGGCTGGGGGTGGTCCCAGGAGATAGTATAGAATTATGGGGGGGTGAATGATGCAGGTAGAAGGTTTAGAGCTACAAAGAAGGGTGAAGGCTTAGCTTCCAGATGATATCCTTCCCAATCTGCAAACGTTGTCCCCCAGCTAACCTATTCCCTGCCTGCAAAGCTCGCGTGCTTGTCCAGGTGTCTCTTTTTATAGCCTGTCCTGAGCTGCATTGTAGTCACCTGATGGCACATTTGGCCACTTGCTGCCTGCCATTGCCGCATGATCGCTTGTGCTCCAGGTGCCCTGCTGCCCGCCCTTTAATATTAACATTAAATCCCTTGTGCGCTGGCTGCTGTCACATCAGCCGAAGTGGTGCAAACTGCCACTCCCACATAACGAAATGTTAAAGATTAAATTCCGTCCCTAGTGTCTCACCTTAGTGGCGGTACTTTATACTAGACCCCGGGTGGTAAATGGTGCCTACTGCAGCCAGGCCTGTCGCTATACCCCCTTGATGTTGGCACACTTTGCAGAAAGTGGGGTGGTGGGGGGTTGGGGGGGGGGGGGGGGGGGGTCACAAGATGGTGCTTCTAGTGTAGGAGTCCTGCCTGATTCTTCCCCCCCTCCTAACCCATAAGTGAAGAGGCCAGATTTAACCTCCCTCCTGACAGAAGTTAACTGTGCAAGGACCAGGAATCAAACATGGGAACTGCCAGCTGTGTAGAACAAAGGCAATTTTTTTCTTGCTTTCCTCTTGCCATGCACCTCCCCTCGAAAACACAGGCAGGGAAGCTTTATTATCCTAATCTAGAAAATGTGTCCAAGTTAATCTAGAAAATGTGTCCAGTTTTTGAGCTCCCACCCAATATTTAATCACTTGGGTGTTCATGGAGTTATGATGTTTTTGGAGGGGCATGTTCAATTTCAACTTTAATTAAAAATGAAATATATATTCTTTGGATTATTGCCAGCATCTCTGGAGATCTAAAACACCCAAATTTCAGAAATCGTTTATTAGATTGATGTGATTGAAAAGGGTTGCTATGAGGAATGTGAGTGCAATGTCATAACTAGTTCTCCATAAAGCGAAGGAAATGATTTAGGGTTGTCAGACAAAATGATTTGCATCACAGTTTCTGGTTAGGTGAGAGAAGAAGCAGCCAGCAGAGGAAAGAAGATTTTATTTCAGCTGTGAAATTCTTCCTCCTGGCTCAGGTGGCCAAATGGCTAAAGTGCTAATGGTTCCAACGCCTCCTTTCAATTCTTGCCTTTAGCCTTCTTAGGAGGTTGCTTGGTCAAATCCCACTTCAGGGACTTGAGAACTAAAATCAAGGCTGACACTCTGGAGCTGTACTGAAGGAGTGCTGCACTGTTGGAGGTACCATCTTTTGGTTTGAGATGTTAAACCTAGTTCCCATCAGCCTGCCCGGCCAGGTGTAAAAGACCCTGCGGCGCCATTTTGATGAAGAGCAGAGGAGCTGGCCCTGATCTCCTGATCAATATTTATCTCTCAATCAACGTCACCAAAAAGAAACAGAGTATCTGGTCACTATCACATTGTTGTTTGTGGGAGTTTGCTGTGCTCAAATTGACTGCCACAATTCCTACATTACAACAGTGACTACAAGTACTTCATTGACACTAAAATGCTTTGAGATGTCCGGTGATTGTGAAACCCGCTACGTAAATACAAGTTTGTCTTTTTTCTTTCCTACTCAGCACCATTTAGTCTTTCTTTACATTATTGATGTTGCCATGGTTATTACTGCTTTAAGGGTCATATTTTTTCTGGTCACTATGCACGACATAAATGTTGTAAAAAATTATTTCGGCAAAATGTTGCTGGCCATCTGGCTTTACACATCCTGCGCATGTTCTTCACACTTTGGTGCCATATGGTATTACAGATTACTATATATATATATATAAATGCTTCCGACCTGGAGCATAACATGTTCAAGGAGGTGGCCTCAGAAGTTTGCAGGTTGCCATCATGGATCAGTTGGTCGCTCTCTTGTCTCTAAATCAGAAAGTTGCAGGTTCAAGCCCTGCAGCAGAAACTTGAGCGGGTAATCCAGACTAATGCTTCAATGGAATACTGAAGGAGTGCTGCACTGCCAGAGGTGCTGTCTTTTCGAATGAGATGGATTACGTTTCAAATGCACCTAATTGGCTGTAAGAAATTACAGCAGCTGATGAATGAAAAGCCCCCAAGGACGTCCCCGATTAATGAGGGTGAGGGATAGGCAATCTTGTCCTTCAAGGCAGTAGGCCTGGTTTGGAACAGTGGAAACATGCTTGAAAACCTATGGGGGATTTGGGAGCTCTTATATAAAACTTTCCCTCAGGTCGTTCAATGAGCAGAGCAAAGTCCATTGCAGCATAATTTGCACATAGTGCATGAAAAGCAGGGGTGTGATGTGCTAAATTGTCTTTTTGCAATCCTTAGTTTAAGTAGTTACTGTTTGACGATACATATGCAGATGATTCTATTACTGAATGATGGGCCAAAGTTGACATATATTGGCGTATAAATAGCAATTTGAAGAGCAAACCACTCAGCTCATGCCAATTGAGAGGCCGCTTCGGACTGGCAGTTATGATTCAGTGATGCTGCTGTGGGACTGGAGTCACATATAGGCCAGAACTAGGTAAGCGTGGCAGCTTTCCTTCCCTAAAGGGACATTAGTAAACCAATTGGGTTTTTGCAACAGTCCCAACAGATTCACAGTTACTTTTACCGATACCAGCTTTTCATTTCCAGGTTTTTACAACTGAATTCCAATTCTCAAACTATCGCGGTAGGGTTTGAATTTGCCATCTCTGGATTATTAGTCGAATAACACAACTAGTACAACTACCCTAAGGATCATGCTGAGGGAAAAGACTACTCAGGGTTATGGAGAAAGAGGTAGGAAAGTGGGGCTAATAGGACTGCTCTTTAAAAGAGCCTTCACAGGCACAATGGGCTGAATGTCTCCTTCTGTGATGTACATTATATAGTTTGACCAAGTGTGCCTTCTTTCATGGAGATAATTGATGCAGACTGTGTTCAATGCATTCAACTAGATCCCACACTGGTGGAGCAATTAGCACCCATTCTGTCCCATACAGTACAGGAAGAAAATTGCAAAGGAGTCTCAAACCATGTATATTGTTTTTTTTTACCAGATCATTTTTTAATGCGTGGGACACAGTCTTGTTAGCAAGATTTCAACAAAGTACAGTTCTGAGCATGTAACATTTTTGCATTTTCCCAGTTAAGATTACAGATGATATTGGACTTTCCAAATTGTATGCAAATTTGTGTCCTGTGAGAGCCATTTGCATTATTTAGTACCAGGAGAAAGTACTGATGCTCGCTGGTATGTCACTAGTGGGATCAATTTGAGGTCATGAACCAGAAATTAAGCAAAAAAAGGTGTACTACAAATTTGAAAGTGTGCCAAAACCATAGAATGGTGCAGCATAGAAGGAAGCCATTCGAAATGCCATGCCTTTGTCAGGTCTG
This sequence comes from Cetorhinus maximus, assembly GCF_964194155.1. Lineage (NCBI taxonomy): Eukaryota > Metazoa > Chordata > Chondrichthyes > Lamniformes > Cetorhinidae > Cetorhinus > Cetorhinus maximus. Next base: position 147,112,074 of record NC_135884.1, read on the forward strand.
AGAAAGAGCTATCCAAATTAGTCCCCACCCTGTTCTTTACCCGTAGCTCTGCAAATCTTTCCCCTTCAAATATGTGTCCAGTTCCCTTTCGATTGCTGCTGTTGAGTCTGCTTCCACCGTACTTTCAGGCAGTGATGCCACAACCTAATAACTCACTGCACAATTATAATTTTTCCTCATGCGGTCTCAGGCTCTGTTGCAGTGTGGCTTAGTCGCCTGTTTGTAATAGAGTTGATCTGCAAACAACTTTCCAAGTGGAAACATTGGGCCGTAACTTCCCACTAGCATCGGAAAGTGCTGGCCCTCAAGAATTAGAAGAAATAAACGCACACTTACCTGGCCTTGAAAATTACATTGTTAATTCCGTTCGCCGGAGCTGCTTGGGGCCTACATCGAAAGACTCCTCGCAGGCCCCAGCGGAGTCTAGATCCAGCGTGTTCAAGGAGGCCACGGCCACCTTTTTACAGCACTTGCTGCCGTAAAGCAGATAAGTTTAATGGGCCAGGGAAAGTGACAGGCTGGGGAAAGGTAAGTGTCTAAGTTAAGTAGATAGGATTTGGGGGTTATGGGTGCCTGGAGGTAGGTGCCCGGAAGTCAAGGGTGGGTGATTGGAGGTCGGTGGGAGGTGATCGGAGGCAGGGGGAGGATCGGAGGTCGGGTCAGGGCAGGATGAGGGGGTCCGAGGTCGAGTTGCATCATGTTGGGTCGGGGTGGAGGGTGGGGAGTGGGGTCCAGGTTCGGGTTGGGATGGTGGGGGGGTGGGGGGGTGGTGGTCCAGAAGTCCAGTAGGGGTCCGGAGGTCAGGGTGGAGGTTCGGAGGTTGGGAGGGTGGTGGGGGTGATCGGAGGTCGGAGGGTCTGAGGTCTGGGCGAACGGCCCGAGGTGGCGGGGGGGGGAATCAGTGTTCGAGGCCGGGAGGCGGCGGTGGGGATCCGAGGTCAGAGGTTGGGGGAGAGGGGGTGGTGGTGTCCTGTTGGGGAGGGCTGGGGGTTTTGGGGAGTCCCATGGGGTTGGCCTGGGTCTTTACAATAGTTACCCAGGCGTTAGAAGAGGTTTTAAATCTTCTAACTTTTTCTGGGGAATTATTGGTATAACCCTGGCGGAACCATCGAACTTTGTGATTTAAATTGCATTTTTGGATGGTTCCCAGCGCAGTGTAATTGTCCAGAGCATGTTAGCAATTGCAGTACAAACTCTTACCTGGGAACTTGTCAGAGGGAGCCCCCACCACATCTTTGGGGTACCCCCCCAAAGCCGAAGCTGGGGAGTGCGCAAGTTACGGGCCATTAGGTTTATTTACAATACAGCCAGCAGCAACTACACGCGAGCTTTCAACTCCATCTCTATCTCTACACTGCCTGTGGAGATAGCCCGCGCTGCTAACACATTGGTTTACACAGATCATGTGATCTTACATTACAGGACTATTCTTAAAGGTACAGTCCAACATTTAACAAAACCATAATTACTTCATTCCTCTCCCTTTAACTTTGCTGTACATATTGTATTTATAAGTATTTATCTCATGACATTATAATATTTACATAGGTCATGAAATTTACAAGTTCAGTCTTTCGGGCGGTTTCCTGATTTGTGTGGAACTTCGCAGCTCCATGACTTCAGATTCTTTTTCAGGAGCCACATTCTCTGGAACTGCATGGACATCAGGTACCTTGGTGGGCACTTGCAGTTCAGTGTCTTCCACTCTGACAGAGACATCAGATATGTCAGTCCTTGGTTGAGCATCTTCAACAGGAAACACTGGTTCAGTAATGGTTACAGGTGGAGCCATATCTTGTTGTGGTATCTCTCTTTTTCTTAAATGGTCCACATGCTTATGGCCTTCCACTTCCATGTGGTATGATAATGGTCCGGTCACTGAACTTACTTTATCCGGTAACCACTTCAGTCCTCCCCCGAAATTCTTTACATATACGACTTCTCCAACAGTAAATTGTCTCTCATGACTATGCAAATCATGCATACATTTTTGGCTTCCTTGACTTTTCTCTACTATCCCCTCCAAATTTGGAAATGTTAGGCTCAGTCTTGTCCTAAGACGGCGTCTTATCGACAGTTCCGCAAGTGTTGCTCCTGTTGTCATGTGGGGGTCCATTCTGTAGTGAAAAAGAAAGTGTACAAGCTTTGTCTCCAACAAATTACCTGTTAACTTCTTATTTGTCTACAGCATCGAGCATTCTTTCCAGATAAGGCTTTAGAAGTAACTTGTGCCTCTTTGATTTTATCTTCAGCATCATCGAGCAAACCATTGTGAGGGACAGGAATAATATCAAAGTAGGCACAGTTCGATAATTCGTTTATTGCTTCCTTCGAGTGTTTATAGGTGTTACCAGCCACTATTTTATTGTTTTTTAGAACCTTCTTTCATTTTGCCTTCTTCTTCCTACCACAGAGTTTAGTCTCGTCCTTCATTTTGACTTCATTGTCAGCCAGAGTTCTCTCAGGTGAAATTTCAACTTGTCCTGGTTCAGTAGCCGAATCTCCCAAAACTTCATGATCTGCTCGCCTTTTGGAAATCTCTCCGATTTTTGTTTTCAAAGCCTCTTTGAACTCATTTAGCCGATTCTTCAGCTCTTCTCTTTTTTGTTGGCTGCCATCTGGAAACTTGAACATTGATGTATCTTCTCTGCCACCTGGTTCCTCAGTTTGTTCAGAGAGGTGCTGAATTCTTTCTGTTTCTTTTTGTACTGTTCCAGAGGCATAAACTTTGACCTGAGGGAATCTTGTTGTGTGTCTTGTCTTGCAACAGGTTTGCCTTTTCCCTGCAAAGGTTACTCACTTCGTCTTGAATTCTGTCATTCTGCAGGGTCCCCTTGAGTTTCTTCTGCTGTTCTTCCATGTTTAATTTGAGATAGACTGCATTCCTTCAGGTTTTTGAGTCCTTACACACTCCTTTTTCATCCTGTTGTGGTCCTTGGACTCCCCAGGCTCTTTCTGCCATATTTTGCCTTGTTCCTTTTTCGAGACATGAACTCTTCCAGCTTCCTTTTGAAATCTCACTGGCCAATCAAGGTCGCTTTCCTTTAACCAGTTTCACCCTAGAAGGCTTGGTCCTCTGCCTCTCAATACTGTCACTGCTAGCTGTGCCGACTGGTGTCTATAATGAACAATAACTCTGCTGATACTTTTTACTTGGATTTCTTCGCCTGTGTACATTTTCAGCTTGGCAGATGTTTGTTCCAAATTTAATTGATGTTCACCATTATTTAAATATCTGGAAGTGTGTTCTCCAATTACAGTATTGGAAGCTACTTCCAATTTTATTGGTTTACTATTCACTTGTACTGTAACAAATATTGGTTCTGCCTTCCCAACTTTCATATTAAACAATGAATACATTTCAGAATTTGTTGTCTCAGGCTCTTCCATACTGTAGATTTCATTGGGCTTCTTCTGTTGTTTGCAAGCCTGTTTAAATCTCTCTTTGCACTATCTCGTTATATGTCCACTTCTGTGACGAAAGTAACATTCTACTTTTTAAAACTTTTTTAAATCGCTAAAAGACTGATTGTTTCCACATCGATTAAAGTTGCTCTTCGATTTAGCTGCTAAATTATTTCTTCTTATTTTTCGGCCAGCTTTTTCCCGCTTCGCGGCGGAGTCTGACTTTTTCACGCCACTTTCAGCTGACTGTTCCCGCCCGATTTGGAGCATTTTGCGCCCCTTGTATTGCTTGTGAATCTCTGACAGCGCTTTCCATGGCCAGCGCTATTCCTAACGACTCCTTAAAATCCAGATTCACTTCAGCCAGCAATCTTCTCTGAATGGTGTCTTCATTCACATCACATACTAAACGATCTCTGAGCATGTCGTTCAGAGTCTCGCTGAATTCGCAATGTTCCATTAGTTGCTTCAAATTCGCCACATAGTTGTCTCACCTGGGGTTCTATTTTGTGAATTGAACCGGAACCTCTGCATTGTGACTGAGGGCTTGGGTTGAAAATGTCCCTCCAGGAGGTCCACCAATTCTCCAAAATTCTTCAAATCTGGGGTACTAGGTGCCATCAAACTTTGAACCAAACTGTAGGTTTTGCTCCCACAAGTACTCCAGAGGATCACTCGCCTCTTCTCTTGCCCCGTGATTTTGTTCACTTTAAAGAACAATGTGAGGCGTTCTGTATACTGAGACCAATCATCTGTGGCTGGATCAAAGGGATTGATTCATTGTGGCATTTTGGTTGAGTATAGCTTCTGTTATTTTAAATGGACGTTGATACTCACAATCGCTGGGCGAGGTATAGTACCGATTCCGATTTATCTTGATTTATCCTGATTTATCCTCATCACCAGTTTGTTGTAGTGTGGCATAGTTGCCTATTTGTAATAGAGTTGAACTGCAGATAACTTTCTAAGTGGAAACATTAGGTTTATTTACAATACAGCCAGCAGCAACTACACATGTGCTTTCAACTCCATCTCTATCTCGGCACTGACTGTGGAGGTAGCTCGTGCCGTTAACACATTGGTTTACACAGATCATGTGATCTTGCATCACAGGACTAACCTTAAAGGTACAGTCCAGCATATAACAAAACTATAATCACTACAGGTTCTTTAGCCGGTCACTTTAAATTCTGCCACTGAAAACAGGTTCTTCTGATTTACTCTATCAAAACCCTTCATGATTGTGAACACCACTATTAAATTGCACCTTAATCTTCTCAACCCAAGCTCCTCCAGTCTATCCGCATAACTGAATCCCGGGTACCCTTTTCAGTAAATCTCTTCTCCACCCTTTCCTAGGCTTGACATACTTGCTAAAGTATGGGACACTCAGAATTAGACAGAATACTCCAACTGTTGTTTAACAAGTGTTTTATAAAGGTTTCATCTAACTTCCTTTTTTTTATGCCTGTATTTATAAAGCCAAGGGTCCCATATGATTTTTTTTTGAGCAGACTTCTCAACTTGTACTGCCAGCTTCAAAGATTTGTGTACGTACATCCCCACTGTCTGTTTCTGCACACCCCATTAAAATGTACACTTTAGCTTAGGCTGCCTCTTCTCATTCTTCCTATCAAAATGTATCACTTCACATTAAATTTCATCTGTCATGTGTCTGCGCATTTCACCAGTCTCTTTATGTCCTCCTGAAATCTGCTAATATCCTTCTCGTCATTTACTACATTTCCAAGTTGTGTGCCAGCTTTGAAATAATGCCCTGTATGCCCAAGATCGGGACCCTAATAGATATCAAGAAGTATTGATTAGTTTAAATACAGTTCTTTCCATTGCATCTTGATACCAACATGTGAACTTGCGCATGGAGCCCTAATTCCAAGATCTCTCCATCTGTCATCCAGATTCACCTTAACATTTTTGGCCACCTGCCCTAATATCTCAAATAGCTCAGGTTTTATCTGGTAACGTTTCTGTGAAGTTCTCAGAACCATCAATGAGAAAAGTGACCAGATAATCAGTTTTAGTTTAGAGATAAGGAGAAATGTTTTCACTCAGAGGGTTGTGAATCTTTGGAACTCTCTTACTCAAAAAGCGGTGGAAGCAGAGCCTTCGAATATTGTGAAGGCAGAGGTAGGTGACTTCTTGATAGGCAATGGGGTGAAAGGTTATCAGGGGTAGGCAAGAATGCGGAGTTAAAAACCAGATCAGCCATGATCCTATTGAATGGCGGGGCATGTTCGAGGGGCCGAGTGGCCTACTCCTGCTCCTGATTTGTCTGTTCGTAGTGATGTCGGTTGAGGGATAAATATTGGCCAGGACACCAAGGGGAACTTCCCTGCTCTTGTTTGAAGTAGTATTAGGATCTTTTACATCCACTTGAGAGGACTTGGTCAAAGAGGTGGGTTTTATGAAGCGGAGGACAGTCAGCGCCGCAGGGTTTAATACCTCATCCAAACGATGGCCGTGCAGCACTCCCTCAGTACAGCACGGGATGTATCAACATGGATTGTGACCTCAAATTCCTGGAGTGAAACTTGGACGCACAACCTTCTGACTCCGAGGTGAGAGTTGTATCGATGGAGCCAAAGCTGATACTTAGATTGAAAGCTTCAGCGCTGGTAGTGTTGTAATAATCAAAGTTGTCCATTAATGTTAGTGATCGGACTGATTGATCGGACCTACCTGGCTGACTCAGTGCCTGTTCACAGTCTGGATGCATGAGTTATGCAAAGCAAGCAGAGCATAGTCTGTGAATAAAGGAGAAACCAGTTTGGGAATCAGCAGGGGGCGCCTGAGAACGCTGATGTATGATAAGGGAAACTTAAAAAATATAATTTGCTAACGTAAAACAGTGGAGTTCAGTCTTTCACTGTCTTCCTTTCAGAATTTTCTAGTGATGTTTGTGTATGCTAGGCTATATAGGTTGTATGCTAGGATGCTGGTTCAAATAATAATGAGGGAGGGAAGGGGGCAGCATGTAAAGGTGATACACTGGCCTAAGAATACCTGAGCGCTGTGCAGACCAGTCCTCAGGATTACCTTAGAACCTACAGAAATTGAAGATCAATCTCCAGGAGGCTGCTGGAGGGAAAAATCCCTGGAGGGTCATGTAAGATCATAAAAGAAACATGTAAGATCCTGAGGGGTCTTGACAGGGTGGATGTGGAAAGAATGTTTCCTCCTGTGGGAGAATTTGAAAATAAGGGGTTGCCCATTTAAAACGGAGATGAAGAGAATTTTTTTCTCTTAGAGGGTCGTGAGTCTTTGGAACCCTCTGCCTGAAAAGGTGGTGCAAGGAGAGCCTTTGAATATTTTTAAGGCAGAGGTGGATATGTTCTTGGTAAGCAAGGGGGTGGTAGGTTATTGGGGGTAGGTGGGATGCAGATTTGAGGTTACTATCAGATCAGCCATGATCTTATTGAATGGCGGAGCAGCTCGAGGGGCCGAATGGCCTACTCCTGCTCCTTGTTCATATTTTCGTATGTCATAGGACACAGACACGATGGGCTGAATGGCCTCTTTCTGTGCTGTTACCATTCCATGATTCTATGAAAATAATATTTCAACGCTTTTTATTAGATTATTTGACCTTGGAGGGCATTACCACCAAGCGCAATCCTGTCCTTAGCTTCATATTGAAAAGTGTGCAGGAGTCAAGAGCTAACTAATCAGGAGCTGAACCTTCGATGATTCTGTCCAGATACAATGCCAGTTAAAGTACCCTGTACTCGTGCCATAAAATGTGGCACATCAGCACAGGTTGTCAATTAGACCTGGGATCTCTCTGATGAGCATGACACAGTTCCGCGCCAGGCAGTTCAGTTATCTGCTGAGCCCATGAAGTAGAGCCTAGGTGAAGTATTTTGCTAGTGGCAGGTGTCAGCCACGGCACACTCTCACCTCCAAGGTAAAAGAGTATGTGTTTAAAGCCCGACCCAGAAGCTTGGGCACGATTCTTAGCTGACACCCCAATGTAGTACTGAGGGAGTGCTGCACTGTTGGAGATGCCATATTTTTGATTAGGCATTAATCTGAGGTCCTGTTGGATGGACATAGCAGATGCCGTGGCAGCATTTCAAGGAAAAGTGGGAAATTCTCTCCAGGGTCCTGATCAATACATCTATCCCTTAACGCATTAGTAAAAACAGATTATTTGGTTTATTGTCTCATTGCTATTCCTGGGATCTTGCTATGTGCAAATTGGCTGCCCTGTTTCTTACATTAAGCAGTATCTACATTTCCAGTGTTGCATGAGCTGCAAAGCACTTTGGGATGTCGTGAAGTCATGAAAGGCGCTACAGAAATTCAAATTCTTTCTGTTTCTTTTACCTCAGATGTCGACGTTACAGCAGGTTTTGTTTCGAACAAGAGCTCTCTTGTAGGTTGTAATTTGTAATTTGCTTCGATACTGTTTGACTGTCTCGTGCAATATCACTGGTGGAAATGTGGATCAGCCCCGCGTCAAATCGGTCTTTGACAGTGGCCGCTTAAAACTGCAGCTGGATAAATGTCCGTTCGGGAAGAGGGGAACACAGCTCTGAGGAAAAGTACAGGGCATTGGGAGGATCGGATATTCCTTGTCGGGCCTTGATTTCTGGGCTGTTCAGTTGGAATTGCTGCTGGAAGGGCAATGGGCTGGACCTGATTCGTGGAACAGCGAGGATTCCTTGATTACCTTTGGAACAGGGAGGATTAATGCAAATCCTTTCCTCAGGAAATTAAATGCGTGGGGGAGGGTTCCTAAATAGGTAGATTTTATGTAACATCTTTACAGGTCAGGACAAGCTGCATTCAGTGATTTTTTTTTTAAATGAAGAAACCATATGCTGTGCAGGTCAATGGAATAGGGCAGTTTTTTGGTTAAAGGATCCCCTTTTTAAATGGATTAGTAATCACTGACACCCAGCAAAATTATAATACTGTGTTATATTCCTAATGCCTGGATGAACTTGGACTTTGGCGCCTTTTCTTTGAATGGCATGTAGCATTTAAGCATTTTAAAAAGACTGCCCCCTTAAATAAGGTTGAACTTTCATGATGCCTGCCATCGTCCGTGGTGACAATGGTCCTCGTGATGACCTTCCTGCTGCAGTCGACACTCCTGTCTGTGCGCTCCCCTCTGAAGTGAGGCAGCCTGTCCATCGAGCACTGAGCATATGGCAGCGTGCTCTCCTCCTACCTCCTGGATCGTGCCAAACCCATCTCCGCCTGCCCCGTGTGCCTCTCGACTATTTCATGGAAACCTCGTGGAAAGTCTCCAAGGACCTCCAGATTCCGATTTGAGGAACGCTGGAATTGAGTGAATGGAAGTAAGAATCTTCAGCCAGATGGGATAAAGTGAAAGCAAGTCCTGTTAAATGGAATACAGACTGATTGTTTGAGATATGGTATAAAGGGATGTTCCTTGGATTGGGGGGAGGGAAATGGATGATGGTAAGATATAATGGAAGAACAGAGAGATTGAGGGCCACAGAGTCACAGGTCTTGAAAAGCTGGAGAATGGTTGGGAAAGGCCACTAAGAGAAAGCAAATAGGGTTGTGGCTTTTAAATACACAGAAACAAGATGATGATGACATTGAAGTTGTGCACGGTGTCAGTTGGAGCATTGCGTGTAGTTCTGCGCACCTTACTAAGGAAAGATATGAAGCCATAGATAGACTATGGCGAAGGTTCTGAAATGAAAGGTTGTGTTTGCGATGAAAATGTTAAGAAAATTGCATCTTTGCTCAGTGGAATCAAGAACCTCTTGGAGTTTTTGATAATGGTGAGTTTTAAGGCTGTGAATAGAGAGAGAGATTGTTTTTCCAGGTTGGCCAATCTCTAACAAGGTATCAATTAAAACAGGAGTCTTCAGGCGTTTTGATATCATGTGCAATTTTGTGGTCGTGGGTAAAGTTTTTAAATCAACTTCTCTGTTAATTTGCATTCTTTTCAAGTTGCAGGTATGAGCAGATCTTGGTGTTTTGAATTAAGAGAGATTGTGGTGCTAAATCATACCCACCACCTCCCCCCCAGCTCTTTCCAAACACCCCAGGCCCACGAAATCCCAACCAGGGAAATTAGCCCGTAAGAAATCTAACCACGAATAGGACTGAGTTCCTGGGATTTCGGACCGGAGTGCCAGGGATTGAGGTCCAAAGGTTATCCAGGAGTTGGAATTTGGCACCGTTGTGTTTATATAACGCCTTTCACACCTTCAGGATGTTCCAAGATATTTTAAAAGGAAGACTTGCATTTGATATAGTGCTTGCCATGACCACCAGCTGTCTCATTGCGCATTACAGCCAATGAAGGGCTTTGGGCCAGGGTTTTCAGCTCGGCGCGCGCCCGACACACCTGAGTGTGAAATAGTGCGCAACGACGTCGGGCGAGTGTCCTGATGTCGTCACACGCCCGCGCGATATTTCGGTCGGTGGATGCACGCGGGAGCTGCGAGAGAGGCCAATTAAGGTACTTCAGCAGCTAATTAAGTCGAATTTTTCACTGCCTGTCCAACAATAAATTCTTTCAAAACTCATTTTTAACCTTTCCCTCTTCCTACGACTGAGTCGCACGTGGGGACATGTTTATATTATTTGCGAAATCTTCATTTTTCACTTTAAAAACCTTCAGCTTCCCAGGCAGCGCTGAGCGTTTCAGCGCGTGTTTCATACTGGCTGGTCGTTAATGGGCTAACCAGTGTGAAATCGTGATCGGGGCGGCGGACTGTTTCGTGTCCGCTCCCGGGCCCGCCCGACGAGGGGAAAGTCCCGCCCTTGAAGTGTGGCCGCTAGGAAACGCGGCAGACAACCTGTGCACAGCAAGCTCCCACAACCAGTAATGTTGATAATGAACAGGTGATCTGATTTTCTGAAGTTGATTGAGGGATAAGTCAGGACTCCAGGGTAACTCCCCTGGTCTCCTTTGAAGTAATGTCACTGGTTCTTTTGCATCCACCTGACAAAGGGCAGTCTTGTTCTTGGTTTAACGTCCCATCTGAAAGTACTGCACTGCAGTGCCAGCCAAAATTTCTGTGCTCGTGTCTCTGGAATGGGACCATGACCCCACGATGTTCTGGCTTGGTGGCCGGGATGATGCAAACTGAGACATATTTGGAAGTTGATCAAAGTTGGAAGTCAGTAGAGATGTTGTCACACTGGTTATTGGAACACGGAATATTTCAGCACAAGTGGCTGTTGAAGGAGGCCCATAGACATTGAGGTAAACATTCACCATGCTGGTGAGGGGGGTGAATCTTTGGAAGTCCCCACCCAGAGGGCTGTGGAAGCTCACTCATTGAGCATGTTCCAGACAGAAATTGATAGATTTCTGGACATTAGTGACCTCAAGAGACATGGGGATAGCATGGGAAAGTGGCGTTGATGTAGATGATCAGTCACGATCTAGCTGAATGGCTGGGCAGGCTCCACGGGCTGACTGGCCTCCTCCTGTTCCTATGTTCCTATGATGGGTCCCGGCATGGTACATTTTGAGCGAGGAGCACCAATATAGGAATTTCGTCGCTGACTGCCCACAATTTTCCGAGTCTTAAAATTGAAAAGATAAGCATTTGAAAATGAACAATATTACAGGATATAGGGAAAAGGCAAGGTAATAAGATTGCGGTAGAAAGCTCAGGTTGAACAGCTTGCATTAGCACAGGTGCAATAGGCTGTGATTGCTATAATTCTAGAATCAGGCATGTTGGTGCATGGTTCTCATTCCAGGCTCTGTTGTGCTTCAATCTCTCAACATGATCGACTCTCCTTCAATTAACATTCTTTCTCAAACAGTGAGGTGGACCTTCAGTTTTTCTCTGTGTCGCCAACTGGAATTACTGTAATTGACTTGAAATGTACCACCTTGTCCCGACTTTTGCCAGCGTTTAAGCTGCTGGAATTGAAACAATGTCTAGTCAGAAAGGGGCGTGTTAACAGAAGCTGTGATGGCATTGGGGAAATGATCAGATTGTGGCCTCCGGTTAAAAAGAGGGAAACTTAATTGCAGACCTACTTCGCTGTACATTTCTTCCCTCACTATTCTTTCAAGAATGTTTAACACCCTTATCAATGGCATTAATCCATTTCAAATCATGTTGGCCGGAAGATCTACCTCTATTTTATGTTCTTTCGGGTGATTTTCAGTGAATAGTTTATGTTAATCCACAGTGAGAGAATGCTATTCCTAGTGAGTGGCACTTGAATAGTGCGTTGTAGTATAAAGTGCCTGTTGGCAGCCGCAGTGGTGTCAGTGAGTTCCGAGGTGGGGCAGGATTTAAGGTAGGACTCACAGGGAACAATTATTTTATAGCAATCAAAATTTACTTGCTGAACCAAGGTTTGTTTAAACAGTGCAAACAGTCTACAGAGTCTCTAAAATGAATCTCTACGAACTACAGCAAACTGAGCTCATGACTGAAACTACAGCAACGTCTCCTGATAAAAACAGGGTGATTCCTCCAGCAAAATGCAGAGCGCGGAGAAAAGCGACATCATATAGACTTTGTGCGCAAAACCAATCCCTGTCACTTACAGAGTGCAGCCTCTGGGCGTGGTTGACAACAGTAACACCCAATGATCTTCGTTCAGGCTGGGAAGATCACTGTTACTCTTATGCAGCCATTGCAATGTGGATTTATCAGAGCTTTCTGGGCTGTGCCTCAGGTATCGCCACACTCTACTTCACCTGGCACCTGCCTTCCTGATCTTAGCTGTACTATCACATTGAGGTTCAGGGCTTAATGTTCCCTCTGGGTACAGTAGAAATCAATGCGAGAGCCGGCCTAAGACAGGCCTGGTGTACCATCGGCTGGTGATTAGAAACTGCTGGTGAGCAATTCTTCCACTTGCTGAGGTGCCATGTTGGTGACACAGGCAGGATCAAGGTGGAAAGGAAGCTTTCCTGTTTCTTAAGCTTCCCCTTCCTTGTTGTGTCAGCCACGGATCCATGAGACCACCTGTCCTGAACTGATCCCAGGCAGTGTATCATGGGAAATTAGGGGGCATGAGCCTGAAACCTCCCCGTGACCTTCCTCCCGATGAGGTTTGCTTCCCCACTGGGAATACAGACTTCCCTGAGTGATCCCAGGCAGTGAGTGTTAGCAATTGCCTGTGGTGATGTCTGCCCACCTGACATCTGCACGTGTACCTCACCAATCAGCGCTGACTCTGCTGATAGCACTCTGTGGCAGAAAGTTGTGGGTTCAAGCCCCACACCAGGTATTTGAACGCAAAATCTATGGAGATACTGTACTGCAGTGTAGTGCTGAAGGAGTGCTACACCGTCAGAGGTGATGTCTTCTCGAGGAGATATTAGGTCCCAACTGCCCTCCCTGATTGAAGCAAAAGATTCCATAGTACTCTTTTGAAGAAGAACAGGAGAGATCTCCCTGGCAAATATTTATTCCTTCAGCCAACATCACTAAAATGGATTATCTGGTCAGTAGCCCTTTGTTATGTGTGGGAACTTATTTTTCACAAATTGATTATATTGTGTCCTACAAACAGTGACTACACTTCAAAAAATACTTCATTGGCTATAAAATGCTTTGGGACATTATGTGATCATGAGAAGTGCTTTATAAATGCAAATCTTTTAGGGGTGGGGGTCATTGACTCTGACCAGCATGTAGAATTCTGGCTGATTTTATTTTTTCGCAACTCCCTAACTCAGGAGCCCGATTGTACAATCTTGCCTTGAATAGTAATGGCCGACTCAGCACAGACCAGGCATTGAAGTGGATTGCGGAAGGTGGCCTTTCATCCTGTGTGGCTCGCCATCATATCACAAAGCATTTATCAACTCAACCTGTCAAGGAAATCACTTAAAAGAAAGGGGGAGAAAAAGAAAGTGATTTATTAACCAAAGTAAAAGAGGGGATATTGACTGACACATAAATGGGAAAATCAAATTCACTCTTTGGAACATTTTGAAGTCTGGCTGCTTTATTATAATCCCTTTCCTTTGAAAGAACGAGCAATCCTCAAAAAACACTTTCACTCTTGAGTTTTCTCCTTTGGATCGTAACCAGATGTTTCCTCAAATAGAGTCATCAAATTTATGGGACTCCATAATTTCTTTAAAATGTGTGCCACCTCCCAGAGCCGGTGTGTGTTGTGGTTTACTTTGTATCACAACACGGTTTAATTGAGCAAAAATTTGTGAGACAGAGAGTTAATCAAAGCAGCTGAAATGTTGCTCCGTTACCTTGGAGATGCTCTTGTCCTCTGGGCCATAGCCTGGGGGAGTGACTGCAGACTATGCCGTGCACATGTTGTTGAGCTTCACTTCACTTCGTTTCATAAATGATTAATCTTCATCTGTTCTTCATCTGTATTTATTTTCTTGTCCGACTCTTTTCCTTTGCCTTGTGGTTGCCAGCCCTTTTATTTTTTGTGTGTTCCATAATCCTTGGTGCATCTCTCTTGCATTCTGTTCTTCAAAATGGCACCGCATGAAGGGTTCCCCTTAGTGGGTTAAGTAGATTGTAAGTCTACCCCCCCCTTGACCTGCTTTAGCTATGAGGAGCACTTCAACACTCAAGGTATGCGTTGTAGCCACTGAGATTTCAACGGGGCACCTGAAATTCTCACTCACTGTCCACTTGAAATGTGAGAGACACCCAGAATGGACTCCATCCTTTCTAACTTGTGTTGCATCTGCAGAAGGCACCTTAACCTGTGTAAGACTCTGATTAAAGCAATAAATATAAGGGTTTGCTCGGGTAGATGTGGAGAAGATGTTGTTGGGAGAGACCAAAACTAGGGACCACAATTATAATACGACACTAATAAAATCCAATAGGGAATTCAGGAGAAGCTTTTTTTAGGCAGGGACTGGTTTGAATGTATAAGTAGCTACCGCAGGGACTATTTAAAGTAAATAGCATCAACACATTTAAGGAAAAGCGAGATAAATACATGATGAAGAAAGGAACGGAAGGATATGCTGAGAGTGAGATGCAGTAGGAAGGGAGGAGACTCGTCTGCAGTATAAACGCTGGCATAGACCACTTGGATGCAATGGCCTATTTCTGTGCTGTACATGCTATGTAAGAAGCGCATCACATAAAGTTGGAAGTGTTTTGGCTCCTACACTGTATTGGTGACACTGTTAACCAGGCTTTGTGATAAGGCTTGAAACTGGACAATATAAGTACTTGGTACAAATTGGTAGGTGACTCTTCAGTTGGGTTAATCTGATGATAGAGACTTGAGAGTGGATTATTACCTCAAGTGCAGGGCCGCACATTTCCTGTTTTTTGCGTGATGTTGCTAGTGGTAGTATCTTAAAGGAACAAAGTAGATGAAGTAGGTCAAGAAACTTTGAAATCTGATGGTATGTGACTCAGATCAGCCTTGGTTCTGAATGTTTTATATGTTTGTCTGCTTGATGCTTCATAATGAATATATAAAGATGGACAGGAAAAGACCCACTGTACAAACATAATTGCGTTGCCTTGTGCATCATTATTTATACACTCCCTACCCCACCTGAATGTTGTGTGAGCTCTTGGAGAAAGCAAAAAGCCATAATATTAAAACCAAGGCCAATTGCCGGGGGGAATCAAATGCTATATATATATATATATATAAATATATAGATGTTTGGTATACCATTAGGTGTGGCATATTATAAAATATTTCATATATATTGTAGGATCAGATTTTTTTCAGTGTGGTGACGCACTGAATGAGGTGAAATCAGACTCTCGGAGTTATAATTCATGCCCTCAAATGACTCCCTCATTGCCACCGCAAGTGGCCGAGTTGTGACGCATAACCTCTCAATCTCATACTGTATAGCTCAACATGTTCAGTGCAGGCGTAGCTCAGGTTTGGAAGGATTCAGTCTGCAGCTGTGTGCTGTCGGCTGTTGTCAATTTATATGGACATAGTCAATTAAAATGGTCATATTTTTCCTCATCGTCTTAATGATAATCTGTGATGAAGTGTTAATGATTCTTGTGGATAGGGCCATAAACAAAAAGCTAATAATGGGATACTGGATTTTTTTTGGCAAGGGACAGAATATAAAACTTTGCGATATAATAGTGAATCTGTAGTATGCCTTAGTGAGACCACAGTTGGGAGCACTGTGTAGTTTTAGGCTCTACATAGATATTGAGGCAATGGAGAGGGTGCAGTACAAATTCTCTAGGATGCTGACATTATAAATTGAGACAGTTTATATTGGAATGGAGGAGGGTAAGGGGCAATTTGATAGATGTTTTTAAAATTAGATGGGATTGGAGAGACTGCATGAAGCTTTGTCTTCAACATTTCGTGCTTATGGCACTGCTGATGTCAGCGCTAGAGAGGCCCAGAGATCTGAAAATGGCAGCAGTCCGTTTCCAGCCACTTCCACTGTGACCCACACAGTGTGCAGTGCTTGTACTGTGTTAACGCAGGCTGTAGAAGTGTGCGGACTGACATCACAGTGCGCTAAATGCTGATTTGGCAACCAATTTGCCATTTTTTGACCTCGTAGTCCTACTAATGCCCCCCCTTAAACACGCCCAGATGAGCATGCATGAGGAACTCCCCACCACTGCTATTTAAAAGCATCAGCATAGGATTCTCAAGCGAGGTGGCTTTGATTCCCTTTTGGCTGCTAGAGAGTGGGTGGAAGTACTGCGTTCACACAATCACAGAATTGTTACGGTGCAGAAGGAGGCCATTCGGCCCATTCGCTGTTCTGTGTTCTTGGGGGAGTTCTGAGATGTTGTTGGAGTTAGAAGGGAGTGACGCTCTTGTAGGAGTTGGTGAGCCCTCCTGGAGAAAGCCTGCTTTCAGGAGTGGGGGCTATAGTTGCAAAATTCTTCTTGGGATGCAGCACGACTTGAAAATGTAACACACGCAGCAGAGCGGGGAAGCTGTGCACAGATTGGAGAGGAGGAGGGGGGCTCTCAGTAGAAGACTGTTCTCATCTGGGGTTTTTAGGGAGCACTTCTATCTCCACCTCGACCAAGGGAAGTGTCTGAGGTGGTGGCAGTTCACCAAGGAGGTGGTCACTGAAGTATACCCCCTCCTCCACCAGACCTAGAGCAGCAAAACAAGGTGAGGAAAATGCTGCCAATGCCGTGAAGATCAAGATGGCCCTCAGTTTCCACACAGGGGTGTCTTTCCAAATGGGAACTGGAGACATTGCCAACCTATCAGTTTACTGTGCATCATGGAGGTATCACAGGCCCTGAACACCAGGGGAGGAGACTTCATAGTCTTCTCTCTAATGGGAGAGCAGCAAGAGGGATGGGCATGTGGCCTTTCCCAGTGGTGCAGGGAGTTATTGACTCCACGCATATGGTTCTGTGGGTGCTATATATTAACAGGAAGATGTACCACAACTGCAAGATTGACCAATCCCTTAACTGTTGCGTGACTCTGCACAGAACCTTTCATCCTGCACCAGCCAGCTGCCATATTTAAATGACCAAAATGAACCAGCGGTCGTCTGCTTGGTGACGAGGACTTCCCGCTTTGCACGTGGCTGATGACTCCTCTCTGCCACTCGGTTGTGGGCTGACAGCGCACGTACAACGAGGGTTGTGCTGCCACCAGGAATGCCGTGGAGTGAACCATCGACGCTCTACAATAACAGTCCTACTGCCTGGACCGCTCAGCGGAAGCCCTCCAGTACTCTTCGGAGTGTGCCTCTAACTCGCGTTCGCCTGCTGCATCCTCCACAGCCTGACGATTATGAGGGCACAGCCCCTGCCACCAGGACTTCGATGTGGGTCTTGGGAGGAGGGAGAAGAGAAGAAGGGTGGAGGCATCTGGTACACCATTGCTTCTGTGAGCACCCAGTTGGACTCCGCTTCCAAAAATAACATCCTTACATCATCAGTGCTACAACCTGAAGAAGGGTCAGCCGGACTCGAAATGTTAACTCTCCACAGACGCCGCCAGACCTGCTGAGTTTTTCCCAGCATTTTCTGTTTTTGCTTCACTATTCCTCACCTTTCCATCCCTCTGCTGTAGACCATCACAGCATCCTCTTAGTCAAAGTCCTGAATTAAAAGACACCCATTAAAACTAATCCATAACAACTTGGTCCAATGCCACTTCCAGTAATATAAAATTGAACTCTTCACAATTATGCATTCCCTGAGTATCTGTCTTGCACGTGCCTTTGTCTGGCCAAGTGTGTCTTTGCGATGTCCCCCCAGTGGCTGTAGCATGGCTGGTGGCAGACTGCTGACTTTCCCTGGGGCAGACTGCAGATGGCTTTGCAGGACGATCTCGAGCAGCTCCAGCCTTGAGAACCTGGCTCATGGCATCATTAGTCCCATGTGCGCTAACAGGCTTAATTGAAATTTTAGGGCTTTTTTTTTACAGAGGATTGTGAGGCTGTGTAACTGGATATTAATATGCTTGTAACTGAGTTTCAAAAACTTGCATTTGTGTAGAGCCTTTCACATCAGCAGGTGATCCCAAAGTGCTTCAAAACTAATTATTTAGTTTTGAGGTTTGCCACTGTTGTAATGTGGGGGAATAAAGCAGCCAATTATTGCACAGAAAGATGGCATAAACAGCACTAAGATAAATGACCTGATTTTAGTGATGTTGGTAGAGAGATAAATATTGGCCAGGATACCAAGAGGACTCCCTTAAATGTGTTAACATGCTTATTTCTGCATTTCCTATTTTGCTTTTAGATTTTCATCTTTCACAAGTTTTTTTTTGTAATGTCAATCATGAGTTTTTTTGGATTTTGACGAATATAAATTAATCATTAACAATGATTGAGGAATTTGGACTTAGTGTCAATATTTTCACAGCCCTTCAAAGCGTAGAATAAAGCCTGACTTTGAATGTTATCATGCGTTATTTTTATGTTCGTGGCCAGCTTTAACGTTCATCTGACAGTGCAGCACTCCCCTAGCATTGCACTGGGTTATATGGCTAAGCCTCTTGAGTGAGTCTTGGCTCTGAGTCAGAAGGTCGAGGGTTGAAGAATGTCAAGGCGGACTTTTAATGTTTAGATGATGAGAAACTGACTTTGATCAAGTTTACCGGACATGTGTCCCTGTAATAATCATTACGTCCCTTTAGTGCCAAGGTACCTGTTCTTCAATACCACAAACAGTGTGGCTAAGGCACCATTCATAATTTCCCAATTTGTTTGTAAGCATACATAATTAACCCTGCGTGTTCCATCTCTCTACTTCCAGGATAATGCTTTCCTCCACCTCCTCCCCATCCCCCCACCTCCCCCTGCGCCCTCACCACCATCCTTGAACTTATCTTACCTGTATGTATGTGGAAGATAAGTGAAGCTAAAGCTTTATGCTATTCTTTGAAGAGTTGTGAAAATATTGACTGTATGCCCAAATTCCTCAAGAATTGTTAATGATTAATTTAAATTCATCAAGAGCCAAACACGCGTGTTTGATTGTATTTTTTAAAAAATTGTAAGTGGTGAAAATCTGGTAGTAAAAGAGGAACTGGATAACAGACTTGCAGGGATGAGAATCAGAAAAGGTGGATTAAAACATTTAAGGCAGAAGCTCCAGGATAAGATTTATGAACATGCAAATTCTCACTTGTCAGTAAATTACGGCATGTTGGAAGTTCCTATTGGGGAAAAATGGGGTAAAGGTAGACGATCAGCCACGATCTGTTCGAATGGTGGAGCAGGCTTGACGGGCCGAATGGCCTACTCCTGCTCCTATGTTCCTCAGTGCATACTCCTGTTGGAAAGTTTCTCTGAACCTGTTCATGATGACAGCAAAGTGGTCACCACAGAGCAAATTGCTTCACAAGAGAAGCTGTAATTGGGTTTAAAGCGGAATGTCAGTTGAGGCTCATTGTGTGGCGCTCTCACCCCTGAACCCGAAGGCTGTGGGTTCAAATCCCACTCCAGAGCACAAGTTCTAGGCTGGCAAGTTTGTGGAATACTGAGAGCGTGCTGCATCATTGGAAGTGCCATCTTTTGGATGAGACGTAAGTTGAGGCCCTGTCTGCCCTCTCGAGTGGAGGTAAAACTGGATCAGTCGTGCTTCTATCGTATAAGCTCAGGGAAGAAGCTGGTTATTCTGCTGACTGGATCCTCTCCTGACTCTTCAAGACCTCTCCATTATCCACAAGGCTCGAGTCAGGAGTGTGTTGGATTAATCATCACTTGCCTGGACTGGTGTGGCTGTTAAATTACTCAGATAGCTCAACTCCATCTCTGACAAAGCAGTCTGCTTGATTGCTGTGCTGCCTCTAAATCAAGTGTCCAAATGCTACACCGTTGGCAGTATGTACTGTCTCACCATTGCAGCATGGATACTTTGACAGTGCTTCCTAGCCAGCAATCTCTACTGAGAACGATAAACAGCAGCACCCCCCAAAGGGCACACCATTATTGCTGGGTCATTATCTTGGTAATTATCTAGCCTAATAGCACTGGAGGACTGCAGTTGTGCTAAGAGAAGGCCTATCACCTTCTCAGGGTATTTGGAGAAGGGTGATGACCTTACCATGGCCTCCCATAGCCCCAGAAAACTTTACATGACAAAGATGATGATGACATTATTGTCTTGCTTGCATCAATGCAGCTGTTCCTGTTTTAGATCAGGAGATTTTGGCTACCCTCTGATAAGAGGAAGACTTCCTGATTGCTCAGCTCCAAGGCTTTGTTTTGGCAAAGTTTTATATGGCCTTTTAAAATGCCACAATTATCTCCTGCCCACCAGGTGCCAGTATCTTTTTGTGGAAGTGACTAGGTTTCTGGCTGGTGAATTCTAATGATTTTATTTTAATCTCTTTAGTTCTTCCCGCATACATTCCTTCCCCTCCTCGAGGCTTTGACTTCTCACTGGGAATGTGATTTAGCAATTTTGAGCAACTCACTTGAATGTCTATTATTCAGTGGAAACCTCAACAGTGGGTAGCACAGGCTACTTGCTACAGAGACACCACAACTGAGCCCTGTCCTATTCTTCACTGAGGTCCACATCTTCACACTTGGCTCATCAGATTGCGATCAAAGGAAAAAAAAAGCAGTTGCATTTATATAGCACCTTCCACAAGCTTAGGATATCTCAAAGCATTTTACAACCAATGAAGTATTTATTGAAGTGTAAGAGTCTAGGCAACAGTCACAGTAAGGTTGCACAAACAACAAAGTGGAAATGACCACATCTTGTTGGTCGAGGATAAATATTGGTCAGGGCAGCAAAAGGAAACTTCTTTGCACAGAGCTATGGGATTGCTTACCTCCCGTTGAGAGGGTAAGTGGGTTTTAACATCTCATCTTTGATAGTGCGGCACTCCCTGAGAACCGCACTGGAGCACCAGCCTGGTTTATGTGCTCAAATCTTGGAACGGGGGCTTGAACCCATGACCTTCTGACTCCAGTGAGAGCGCTGCCTGCTAAATCACAGCCAATATTTTTGAAATGTGGACGGTGTTTCTGCTATGTTGATATGGCTTCACCTTGTGTCAGCCAGACTTTTTTGCTTGACTAACTAGCTTCATTTGAAAAGTGATATCACTTTCACTTATCAGAAATGCCCCTGCTTGTCAAAAACAACTTTCTACATCGTAACCTTGAGCCATTTGGGAAGGTCAATGCCATCAGGTTTCTGTATATTTATGTTTGTATTTTTTGCTGTGGTAAAATGTTATTTTGAGGCTGTATACTCAATTTAAATGTGTCCTGCGATGGCGGTGCTGTTTCGCTTGGTGTTGGAGTAGAGTCCCCTTGGGGAGTGTGCAGTATTTGAAGGACATCTAACATTGCAAAACTGCTGTCTTTCTTCTGGCCTTGTGAAATCTGAAAAGTGCAATAATTAGAGACTGTCTGTATATTTTTCTATTTCAATGTAAGATTAGAATGTACACGGGGAATTGGGAAATTAATACTAGATTCTACTTATGTAATGTTCTCTGATCATTGTACCCTTCAGTGGGGAATTGTTAAGCCTGGCCTCCTTGAGGTGGCTTCAAGAAGAAATGACTGATGATGGAATCTCTGAATGAAGTTAACTCAATAATGGTTGACCAACCAATTTGGTTCACCAATGAAATTTGGAAAGGGTAGGCCTGATGCTTGGTACCAGGGTTCTTGCCCCTTGGCTCCAGATAATCCCACAGGGCAAAGTGCTAATGGATTGGGCATTCCTAACTGGACAAGCATTGGGAAATTTATCATCGCTTTGAATTGTTGTGGTGGTGGCGGTGGCGGGAGGTTAAGCTCCAGCTAGATCCCTCTAAGCACTTGTGGGGACCTAGTCTTTGGCTCTGCCAAAGTGTGCAAAGCCTGCTGCATTTAGGTGAGTGGTGACTGGCTTAATGGGGAAGCAGCAACAGTATGAATCCTGTATCTATCTAGCACATTTAATTCAGAAAAATATCCCAAGGCGTCTCACAGAGAATTAGATGGAAATGGAGACAGAAACAACTGGGGGTGGTGGGGGGGGGGGTTTGCGATCAAACACTTGGTCACAGAGTTGGGTTTTAAGGAAGGGTTTAGTAGAGCAGGGGATGGTGGAGAGAGGGAGAGGGTTAGATTGGAAATTACACAGCCTAGAAGGCTAAAGACATGGTTGCCAATCGTAGGGCAGAGTTGGACAAACAAAAGTGGTACAAATGGGTATAATTTCCAGGTCCTTGAGTTAGTGACTGTTAAACATGACAATAGTGTGCATGTGTTAGGCACTCTGATGATCTCCAGAAATATGAAAATATACTGTATAATGTTATATTAAATATAGTATATAGTATACTTTAGGAAAGGATACCTTTCCTATCTACTGCTGAGATGTTAGCGTCACTGACAAGGTTGGTATTTATTGTCCATTGCAAGTTGCACTGAGAAGAAAATCTTCTTCTTGACACCTCTGCATTCCATGGGTTAAACAGAAGATTACCTAATCTAGAGACATGTGCATGTGAAATGAGAACGAGAGTCCATAAATATAAAACGGTCTCCAATAAATCCAATAGGGAATTCAGGGGAAACTTATTTACCAACAGCGTGGTTAGAATGTAGAACTAACTACCAGTGGGAGTAGTTGAGGCGAATAACATGGATACATTTAAACTGAAGTTACATAACCACATGAGGGAGAAAGGAATGGAAGGATATTTTGATGGGATTAAATGAAGAGGAGTGGCAGGAGGAGTGCAGCATAAATACTGGCAAGGACCAGTTGTGGTGAGTGGCTTCTTTCTGTGCTGTTATTGCTTTGTAAGAGTAGTTACTGTGGTAAAGCAACAAAAGAGCCCTGGAAACTGTTTCATAATTAACATTTTCAATGGTCCTAATGCCTCTAGGAGGTATCTGCCTGAGATGTATAAGAATTGGTGCCCCACAAATTTATCAGTGGGACTGATACCCGCTCAGGTTTGGCAGAGGCTGTTCAATACTAAAGTGATATGTTTCACACCTTTTTCCCACGCAGACCAATTTCTAACCCCATGAGCATAACTCCCATGGCATTGCTCATATGAAGTCAGATGATTTATATCGACCGGAACATTCTACCACGTAACATCTTCAGTGTAGTAATCTGCTGCTTAAGGCCACCAGCTGTAGATGGAGTTCATTTCTACACACTTACACCTTGGACACCTCTAGAAGTCAGTTAGAGGGTAAACTTTCTCTGGTGACCTACTCTGACTTCGCTCACATTAAGTAGATGATATACTGTTTCTAAAGCGTGATACCCTGCCAGGCTCAATGTATTATTCTGCTGTTAATTCAGAACTGTGTTGAACTCAAGCTGTTTCTTTAAGGCTGTAAAGTCTATTTGTTGTTTGCCTAGATATCCCGAGGCCAGTCAAAGGTTAATTCCAATGGAAGCGAGGGTGGGTGGGGAGGTTTGTAATGCACGGCTGTCAGTCAATTCCCAGTTCCCAGGAGAAACCAACTGCAAATGACTGAAGAGAACACAGCTTGAAACAACTCAATACCACAAGGAATGGGGTGCAATGTGTTAATGATATATTAATTATATTGTTAAGAGACACAGTGAAGGGCATTGTTTAATTAAGTACCTAGATCACTTATAGAGAGAGACTGCTGGGACACTGAGGTAGTAGGAAGGAGGCAGACATTTGTAATGCTGCATTCTGTAAATAAACCTATTATCAAGAAAAGTGTTAATGTCTAGTTTCATACTTCCAACTGGGATCAAAATAACAATGCTGGACAATTTGTACAGCTAAAATGTTCATTTGTACAGCTAAAATGCAGCACTTTTTCTGGGATCTGAGAAACAGTAACTGCTTCATTTGGTGCCAAGTGAAAACAGATGACTAATCAAAATTAAGCAGACTAATGAGGATTTCCATAAAGCTACGAATTTAAGCATCCATCACTTTGACTGTAGGCTGATTGAAGTTAATGATAGATTCAAATGGGTTACTTCAATGTAAGAACCTCCCGTGTGGATTTTGTTTTTAAATAGCCTCAATTATTACATAACTAAATAAAATGTTATTTTTACCAGCTATTTTGGTCAAATCTTAGACCTCTTTTATCAATGTTTTGGGCCCCCAGGCAAGATTGCAGGTGTTTCAGAGACTGTTGCTGCATTTATGTAGCTGAATAGCTTCATGTGATGCTATAACCAGCTTTAGTTCCCAGTGCTTTGAATGTGCAAGATTTGCAGGGCTGTGTGAGTACATGCGTAATTAGTCAAAGAAGAGTATGACTGTAAAGCCATCTAAGGGAATGTTGGATCATTTGTGTTGGGTCAAACCTTCCATTAAGATCAGTAGACTGACGTAGTTGAGCATCTTTTTAATATAATTCATTCTTAGGGCATGGGAATTGCTTGCAAGGCCAGTATTTATTGCCCATTCTTAATTGCCATTGGAAAGGTGGTTGTGACTCATCTTCTTGAACTGTTGCAGTTTAAGTGCCCATCCCTTTGACAATAGACTCTGATTGAAGTTGATGGTGAACTCAAATTACTGAAAATATTGTGGTGCCGGTATTCCCATTGTGCAGTTAGCTTGGGAGTTCCAGGATTCTAACCCAGTGACGATGAGTGAAGCGTAATTATATTTCCGAGTTGCAATGATGATATGTGACTTGGAGGGGAACTAGAAGGTAATGGTGTTCCCATGGCTGCTGCAGTAGCATAGCTGTGTGATGTTAGTTGGAACATCTAAGATCCTCTTGCATGGAGTGGGGAACCTGTGAAATGGGTGACAGCCAGTGTGCTGTCAGAAGCTTCCATGTGTGTTGTTTCCAAGACACTTTCACAACTTTAAATTGATGGCCTTTTCCAATATCTCTGGAAGGCCAGCAATGTAATTAACATTAATGCTGACTTGTCAGGGCAGACTGACTGCTCAACCGAACCCTACCCTGAAGAAGATCGCACTCCAGGGATTGAGAAAAAAAGTCAAAACTGCGCCCCAATGCAGTACCGAGGGAGCGATGAACTGTCAGTGCTGCTGTCTTTCGGGATGAGACCATTAAACCGAGTCCCCGTCTGCCCACTCGAGTGGGTGGAAAAGATCCCATGGCACTGTTTTGAAGAAAAACAGGGGAGTTATCCCTGGTGTCCTGGTCAATATTTATCCCTCAATCAACATCATAAAAACAGATTATTTGGCCATTACCACATTGCTGTTTGTGGGAGCTTGCTGTGCGCAAATTGGCTGTCATGTTTCCGACATTACAACAGTGACTACGCTTCAAGAAACGCTTCATTGGCTATGAGATAGTAGCTGTGAAAGGTGCTATAGAAATGCATGTTTTTTTTACAACATTGAATGAAGTTGGGAGCCTCCCTCTATGTTAGCTACCATACGAGAATGCTGGCTCCAAAAAAAAATATGTCATGAAAAAACATCTCCTGGGAGTCAGTTCTTGCCTTCTCTGGTGCCAGTGGGGTAACTCAGAGCCACAGCAGCTGTACAATATAAACTGCCATATAGGTAAGGTAGTACTTTACCATACGAATGCTAATAGTGTGCTGTGTTAATATTGTCACCTTAGGTCACTCAAGTGGACAGTCAGAGTGTGCTACAGCGATAAGTAGACACATTTCTGTAGGGAGAAAAGGATCGAGGAACCTTGTGATTTACTGGAGATTAGCTTTGGATAAAGTATCTCCTTTAAAACCCATCTCCTTGACCTCGTATCCCTCCTAATATCTCCTTTTCTGGATCAGTGCCCATTCCCCTGGCCTGAATTTTGAACCTTTGATGGGCATACGCGATTGGCAGGCCCGGGAGTGGTCCTGAAACGGGTCTCCACCAATTAACGGCCAGCCAAATGCACGCCAAAAAGCTCAGCACTGCTGGTGGGGGTGGGGGGGGAAGAGGGGGGGTGATGATGTTTCTGCGGGCCTCAGTAAGCGCAGCGAGAAAGCTCCCAGAAGGCAGACAGTTGACTCAGGGAGCTCCAGACCTGAAAATGCTCAAATAAAGGTTTAATAAGCTACAAAAAAAGTGTCCATGCATCACAATCAATCACCTGGAAATATACCTGATAAAAATGCTGTCCACAGATACTTATTTTTGTTTTATTTCATAATGAAAATTTCATCCCGCCCTTGGATGAGGTTTGATGAAAAAATGCAGAGGCCGCCTGGCCAATTCGCCTGAGCGCCCACCGTAAGATTGGACGGGCGGCGCAAAATCGGAGATAATTGCGCCGTTAATGGGCTTAATTGGCCTCTTAATGGTCGGTGCGCGTGCTTCCCACTTTTGCGCGTGCTTGTGGAGCAAAATATTGCGTGGTCGGGACACTCGCCTGATGTCTTCTCCTGTGATTTTATGCCCGATCGGGTAGGGTTTGCGCCTGCCTGCGGGATGTAAAATTCACCCCCCCGACCTGAAATATACCTGTGAACTGCTTTGATTTTTTTTCTTTTAATTTTGAAAGTGGTGTCGAAGTACAGATTATTGTTGTTAGAGCAAAAGAGTGGGGCATCAAGGATAGCTAGCAAAACTGGAGTCACTGGGAATCAGGGGGAAAACTCTCTGCTGGTTGGAGTCATACCTAGCACAAAGGGAGATAGTTGTGGTTGTTGGAGGTCAGTCCAGGAAATCACTGCAGAAGTTCCCCAGCGTAGTGTCCTAGACCCAACCATCTTCAGCTGCTTCATCAATGACCTTGCCTTCATCATAATGACAGAAGTGGGGACGTTCGCTGAGGATTGTACAATGTTCAGCACCATTTGGGACTCCTCAGATACTGAAGCAGTCCATGTCCAAATGCAGTACGACCTGGATAATATCCAGGCTCGGGCTGATAAGTGGCAAGTTACATTTGTGCCACACAAGTGGCAAGTTACATTTGTGCCACACAAGTGGCAAGTTACATTTGTGCCACACAAGTGCCAAGAAATGGCCACCTCCAACAAGAGAGAATCCAACCATCGCCCCTTGACATTCAATGGCAATACCATTTCATGAATCCCCCACGTTTAACATCCTGAGGGTTGCCACTGACCATAAACGGAACTGAACTAGCCGTATAAATACCATGGCTACAAGAGCAGGTTTGAAGCTGGGAATCCTGTGACAATTAACTCACCTCCTGACTCCCCAAAGCCTGTCCACCATCTACCAGGCACAAGTCAGGAGTGTGATGGAATACTCTTCACTTGCCTGGATGAGTGCAGCTCCAACAGCACTTAAGAAGGTTGACGCTGTCCAGGATAAAACAACCCACTTGATTGGCACCTCATCCACCAACTTCAACATTCACTCCCCCCACCACCGATGCACAGTGGCAGCAGTGTGTACCATCCACAAGATGCACTGCAGAGACTCACCAAGTCTCCTTTGACAGCACCTTCCAAACCCGCAATCCCTACCATCTAGAAAGACGAGGGCAGCAGATGCATGGGAACACCACCACCTGGAAGTTCCCCTCCAAGCCACACACCATCCTGACTTGGAAATATATCGCCATTCATTCACTGTCGCTGGGTCCAAATCCTGGAACTCCCTTCCTAACAGCACTGTGGGTGTACCTACACCACACGGACTGCAGCGGTTCAAGGAGGCAGCTCACCACCACTTTCTCAAGGGCAATTAGGGATGGACACTATATGCTGCCCCAGCCAGCGATGCCTACATCCTGTGAAAGAATAAAAAAGAGGCACTTATTTGTGCATAAAAATTCTTAAGCCTGCTCCACCAATTATTAGAATTATTGGGCAGAGTTTTACCGATTGCATGGATGGCCCGTTATTGGGAGAAAATGTGTGTCGCCTGCACAAGTGTGTGACAGTGCGATTTTGTCCTGAACTTTGAGGGAGGCAGTTAGTTAAGTGGATACCGCTAGCACCCACCTTTACCCACCCCGCCCCTGAGAATTGCTGGCCCAGTTGTGGGTCAGCAGCTCAGCAGCACCACCAAGATTGGTGACTGCTGCTGAGGTAGGCAGAGACCCAGCTACCCAAACCCCCTCACCACACCCCCACCACCACTCCAACCTCCGGGCTGCCAATTGGAGGCTACCTCCATTTCGTTGGCGTGCTCCTCATGTGGCAGGGGGTCAACCTGCTGTTGGTACAGTGTCCATGGAATGGTATAATGATCCTTGGCTTGGCAAATTGGCTGCATGCCTCCTTGGGGCTGTTGCGTTTCTATGTTTGCTTTATACAAACTTATTAAACTTGCACAGGACAGGTAAACTAGACATAGGTTCGGTTTGTTTGAAGGTAGAGTACAGGATGGCACAGCAGACAGATCTACTTTTTAGATTCAGCAACTGCTACTCACAAGAACAGCAAAGCTGCAATTCCACACACACACTACTCACTACTAACTAGCTGTTGGTCACTTGTTGCTGCTCTACATCCTGGCTACCTGCTCATTTGCATATTCTCTTAAAGTGATACCACATCAAGGGTGGGCAACCTGCCTACTTCTGGTCCCGCCATTGGTAAAACGCCCTGATGACAGGACATGGTTGGGGAGCCGATCCAACGTGGCTCCTGGCGATTCCCCTCCCCCGCATCCTAGGGACCGGCAAAATTCAGCCCAATTTGTAGTTTGAGACTCACATCACTGCTTACTTGACAAGTTCCAGGCACAACAGGAACTAATGGCTAGAGAGGGTGCTGTGCGGAGAGCGGCATGTTGGAGGGATCGCAGGTATCTCTCTTTGGTGATCAGCATGCTTTAACAGTGAGTGAGGCAATGCTAGCAGAATCTGGCCATGGCTCGAAATTTCTCTGAAGTGTTGTAACATCTGTCATCAATAAATGGAACTACCCCTGTCCACAACCTACAACCTTGAATTACCATAAATATCCGACATAAAAAATGACCAGGAGATGAGCATGGGAACCCCTCGTCATGGTCCAGTGTATGCCAGAGAGGCTCAGGGAATGTAATTTCAGATGTGCATAAGATGTTTTGATTGCCGGTGAGAGAAATTACGTCAGATGGGTTGTAAAATCATAGGAAAAGGGACCAAGGCTGAGAATTCTCAGTGAGTGAGATGCGAACAATTGTGCGCAGTGGCAAAAGACAATTCCTGGATTGAGTGGAATTTAACAAAAAAAGTAAATAACACATAATAACACCAAAGGAATTAAAGGTTAATCAAACCAAAATATCATCACAGGGCAGTTGCAAAGAGAGCTAGAAGTGTCAGGCAAGGGTCTGTGACATCAGACTTTACTGCACATGTAATTTCCAAACTTGTCTGCATTCCAGAGTGATGGTATGTGGATTGAAGCTCAAACATTCCTAGACCCCGTGATCCAAAATTTAATCAAATCCCTATGAGCACGGGCCAAAAACGTTCCCAAGAAGAGGGGACTATTGGAAGAAGAGCTGCTCTGAAGATGTCCTTGGGAGCAATTTGACAGCGGCACTGAGTGAACTTTGGGCTTATGGAGTACGGGTGGAGATGGCGTGTGTTGTGGGGAGATTAGAGGTGAAGTTAAAGAAAACATATATGGAAATTGTTTTTGTATTCCATATGGTTGGAATAACTAACAAATGGAACCCAAGGGATAAATCATCTATGTGGTAACTTTATAATGGGAAATGAAAAGCAGATAGAATTTTATAACAGATACATTGCTGTAAACTGATCTGTCAAAAGTATCAGAATGACTTTAACAGATGCACTACCTTGGCATATTTGAATGTCATGATGGCTAGCCTGTCTAATACAGGACTGATTAATGTGCTCTGACTGGGTTCGTGTACCTACACAATAGGAAGACTTGATTCAGTCCAGTGCAATTCTGCTTGTCATCTTTCCTTTTTTACCGTACTTTATTTTAGTATCACCTCGATATGGTGTTCATTCAGAGCGATGTCTCTGGCCTGATATCAGTCCCCTTAAACTTTTTTATTGTCTGTTTTGTTGCTTTATTCACCAAGATTGTGCTCGGGAAATGTAACATTTTTCATTTGGGGCATCCAGTTTCAGCACTAGGCTTGCCCCAATTTCGGTACAACATAGGCAGACGAAGGGTTCTCTCTACTTTTGCCAATCGGTGTACCTCAGCTCCACCATCAGATAATTCCTCTTATGAACCCACCCCGAACCCCCCCCCCCCCCCCCCCCCCCCAACCCACCATTTCATGCGTGAGGTCTCTTTGAATGAGGCTACAGGTTTTCTGTCCATTTCATTGCGAACCACAGCCGGTTTTGTGCCACAGGCCCCTTCACACATGTAACTTGTTTCGCACAAAGCTCAGAATTTGAGCTCTAAACCAGATGTATCCCTGGCCCCCAGTATGGTTCGGCATTGTCTGAAAGGCCTGTCACTTGGACGTGTTGTAAACTCCATGTCTGTTCCAGCTGCCTGGCTGATCACTTAGATGAAAGATCCAGTGGCTGTACTCAGAGGTGGGGAGGGAGCTTGTCCCAGCTGACTTTCCACCCTTGACCAACACCATCAAAGAACAGTTACTTGGTTATTCGTTCCATTGATATCCTTGGGATCATGTTCTGTGCAAGTTGGCCGCTGCCAATATCACAGTCACTGGACGTCAAAGTAGAAATTGTATAAAGTGTCATGTGAAAAGCAGCGGAGAAGTTCACAGATTCTTATTTGTATTGTAGTGTACAGACAAAAAGAGGCTTTCACCTGATACAAACTGGACTGAATTGAAACCCAGATTCTAGGGATGAAAGGCCTGTGTTCAGTTCATCGTAGCACCCAGTGTAAATCTCTGAATAACCTCATCTGGCACTTTACTCCGATAAACTGGACAGTGGGACCTACATATCTTGTCGAGAAGAAGCAAAACTTGGTCATTATTGAGCAATTTTTTTTCTTCTGTTAACTGCTAATTGCGCCTTCTAGCCTGGGTTTCCTTGGCCCAAATTTCCCAGTCAGTGGTTTGGTCCAGGAGTCACAGGTTACCCAACAGGGGGTCAAAGTCATAGGTGGTTTTAAAGCAGTTTATTAAGAAGCAACAGTTTAGACATGATATATAAATTAAATGGGCAGAAAAGACACATGTAAAAAGCTGAGAGTGGTTCGCCGGTCCCGGATCGGGCCAATGGGTGGGGAACGTGGGGGGAGGCTGATCCCTGTCTCCTCAGAGATTGGAGGAGCAGATGGATGAAGAAGAGTACTGCTGATCTCTATTGCTGGTGATGGCAGTGTCTCCTCCTCTCCATCTACTTGAGCTAACCAGGTTGTGAGAGCGGAGGCAGCGTATAAACACCCGGAAAAGCCCATTTCCATCTGAAATGTTTTTACCTCCCCTGGAGAGGGAGTAAGGTTTATACGCCTTACTTCTAGGCAGCTAGGCTAGGTGGGTACTTCATGCCTATCATTTAGTCAGTTCTCTAATTGCCAAGGGATAAAAACCCAAAATAGTTTCCTCCTTTTCTGTCCACCAGCCAGGATCTTGTGACTTATCTATTTACGAGGGCATCTTACTAACCTTGCTCAGATAGTTAGTTTAGATATAGGCTGTGAGAATCCCACATTATCAGGCTGAAGTCATGTCCTTGGCAGAGATAACAAGCCTACACACCTGCGTCTGTCTCAGACTGCTGTAGAATCTTTCTTAATAAGGGAGGAGGAGGGAGAGAGAGCTATTCGTATAATATTCAATCAGCTTCTTAAAATATGATACGGTCATTCAACAGCCTATCTTGTAGTGGCGAATGCACAGGGCTCACCATTCATTATGCTTACAATCACTCGGATTTTTGGTGGGCTTTTTCTCAGCAACGCATAGCTATTAGAGATCTATTTTAATGCTGTGTCTTCTCCGCAGGGTCTGGGACTTGTGGCCTTGGCCATATTTTCAAGTGGTAATCAATCCTAGTGGCTGATGTCCTTCATTTCATTGTGGCTGAGTATTGAGCTCAATGCTGGAATGGGGACAGTTAAAGAACAGTGTTTGGTAGTCTTATTGTATCTCATAGTGAATATTCTCTGTCTCTCACTACATTCCTCCTCACCCCCAACCATCAAAAGATGCATTTGATCTCAGTGTTTTCTTTATTACACCTTGAGTTGGATCTTACCATTATCAGAGACTTGTAAACTACCTCCAGGAGTCAGAAGGAGATGTCAGAAGAGAGTTCTGTTAAAATCTGTTTTCCTTTAACACGCCACAGTTATGAGTGTCATGCTGATATTTCCATAATGATGGCCTTCAAGGGACTGAAATTAAATCCATTGTTTATTAAGAGCCATGATAAATACTGGTTTGCAATGAAAGTACATTACACCAAACATGGAAGCAATTAGATGTCATGTTTATAAAACTTGACAAGAGTGAGAAACACATGCATTTGGAAAAAAGGGACTCCCTTCAAATAAATTGAGCACATGATACTAATTCCAAACAGAAATGGGCTCCTGTACCATTCGTACTGAGAGTAATATTGAATGAATCTTCAACGAGGTCGCAAGTGAGATCAAAGGTTATTCTGCTCACTTGTACCACGCTTGAATGTTGGTGGACTTTTCTCCCCTCCCCTCACCACCTCTCCTCACCACCTCCACCATCCAATCTCTACCCATCCTGTCTGCAGAAAGAAAGGAAAGACTTGTATTTTTATAGGTCTTTCATGACCTCAGGACATCCCAAAGCACTTTGCAGCCACTGGGTTACTTCTGAAGTGCAGTCATTATAGTAATGTAGGACCTGGCAGCCAATTTGTACGCAGTAAACTCCCACAAACAGCAATATGGTAATGACCAGATAACCTGTTTCTTCAGTAACATTGGTTTGGCAATAAATATTGCCAGGACACTGCCAGCGAACTCCCCTGCTTTTATGCAAATTGTGCCATGGAATCCGCCGAAGAGGACAGTTGGGGTCTTGCTTAAGTTCAAAAGGTGGCACCCCTGACAGTTCAGCACTCTTTCAGTATCCTAGAATGTCAGCTTAAATTTCGTACTCACCTCTCTGGAGTGGGGTTTGAACCCACAACTTTTCTGCTACAAACTGAGTCACAGCTGATACCTGAATCCAATTGTAGTATCCTTATTGTAGTGCTAGCTGAGATCAGTGAACATTGGCACAGTCAATGGGAACAACCTAAATTTATATAGTGCCTTTTAATGCATGGCAACATCCCGAGAATCTGCACACAGGATGAGGAAAATAGATGCCAAAAAACTTTAGACAGGTTATCAAAATCTAATGGATTCCAAGAAGGACTATAATGGAGGAGAGGGAAAGCTGGAGGGAGAGGAGTTTAAGAAGGTCAAGCCGGGAGAGTGGGGCCTAGGTTTTTGTGGACACATTGGGCAAGGATGGGATGGACTGAGGGATTTTTTGCACAAGAGGCCAGAATTGGTGGAGTATGAGTACTGGAGGGACAGTTGTTGGGCTGGATAATATTACAGAAATAGGAAAGGTGAGGAAATGAAGGGACTTATACATGTGGAAAAGGATTTTAAATTTGTAACGATAGGGGTTTTGAGATAGTTAATGATGACAGATTTGATGGATGTGCAGGGTTTAGTTCAGGATAGGATATGGACAAGTCGAAGTTAATGGGGGAATATGTAAGTGGTTCCCGTTCCCGTTCCCCTCCTACAATGGTTCTTGGGCTTTAGGATTTTATAGGGAACAAAATTGTACAGACACAGGGTTTGGCTCAACTACAAACTTGCTGTTTATTAGAACTAAACGTCCCAACGCCCTAATACAAAACTCTAAGCTGGCCTAAATGACACAACACCTTGATTGGTTCGTCCGATTTAAATCCCTCCACGATTCAATCTCGGCTCCCAGCCAAAACTCTCAAAGTCTTGTTAGGAAAACATTTATTAGGAAAATCCTTTACTGGAAAAACCACAGGCAAAACCCTACATTTCTGCCCCAGCCTGTACTTAGTTCAGACCCAAATTCCCTGGATTTGGTCGTTACCCTTAAGTTACTCTAACCTCTCAGCCCCAATACCCCTCGGATTTGATAACTTACAATCCTCCACATGGTTGGTCCTTCTGGTGCGAACTGTAGGTCCGTGAGCTAAGTTGACCCTTTCTGACCCTCCTTCCTGACTGCAGTGCCAAACCCTTCGCTCCTGTCCTTTTTATGATGATCCTTATCGAAATATCATGAACACATTTCCTGAGGCCATCCTACTGGATGGTTAGTGCTTAGTACCTTCTTTGATCCTTCAAGTCTGCCCCAGACTGACCTACTCAGTGCTGTTGTTTCCACAACTGAAAACAATGAACCCCACCAAGATGAGGTACCCCTGGCTCCAAAGCTGATCCTCATGTGAAAGGTTTTTCTCCTTCCGTGACAGGAGTGAATGGATGTTGTCTGGGGTCATTTGGTTGTGACAATGACCTCCTTCATTTTTTAATTAGATTACATGATGGTGGTTATCCAGTGTTCACTCTTGTGATGATGTCTTAAATTCCAGCCCTTTTAATAGTACCAGTTCTGTTGTGATGTTGGAATATTTGAGATTAACCCCGCCCCGTAATGTAGCCTGCCTCGGTGTGATTTGTTTTGAGGCTGGGCTTTCATTCACAGTACTTGTGTCTGTGGAGATTTTGGGCTTCTTCCATCACATTTTATTATGTCCAGTTGCACGGGATTCCAAACCCATAGATGGGAGGCTGGCCAGGAGACCACTGGAGTAGCCTAACATGTAGGGTGACAACAGCATGAGTGAAGGTTTCAGTGGCAGAGGAGTTGAGATAGAGACAGAGATGGATGGTGTTACGGAGCTGAGAATAAGTGGTCCAGCAATTGGGTCAGGAGGTCCAGTTGAGGTTACATATTGCACACAATTTGATTCAGCGTGAGGAGCTCATTTGTAGAAACTGTCGATGTTAACTTGGTAAAACTGAACGGTGTTACCGTGCAGGCACAGGGCAGGAAAAG
This sequence comes from Cetorhinus maximus, assembly GCF_964194155.1. Lineage (NCBI taxonomy): Eukaryota > Metazoa > Chordata > Chondrichthyes > Lamniformes > Cetorhinidae > Cetorhinus > Cetorhinus maximus. The sequence continues at coordinate 147,146,727 of NC_135884.1, forward strand.
GACTGAGCTTGTCCACTCCCTCCCTGATGCACTGTGCACATACCCCCAAACCCAACCTTACCCCAAGGATTTAAACGTATTGATTGACACAAATGTTGAGGAGGAGTTTAGTTTTCACAACAATTAATTGGTTTCATTTGTTACTTTAACCTGCTTGAAATAAATTGGCAAGGGAACTTTGCTGCTGTGAATCACCAAGAGACGCTCTCCAATGTTAAAGACATTTTATAGCTGCAAGCGAGAGATTATCCATAGTGCTTTTACTCGGTAAGTCAGGACAAAGTGAATTTCCCTAACGTTGCATTAGTGATGCTAGAGGTGCCAATGCTCTTGCGTTAGGTGTTTCTAGATTCAAGTTACCTCAGAGATTTGAGCACTTAATCTATGCTGATGCTTCAGTGCAGCATTCCGTCCTCTGAGGGACTGTTTTCCACATGAGTCATTTAACCGAGGTCCTTTCTGCTCCTCAGCTGAACATAGAAGATTCCTTGGCATTATTAAGAGAACACCATCTAGTCACCCAACACAATTACCCCCAAACAACACCTTTTAAAGCCAGTTTATCCAGTTGTTTAACCTTGTTCTGTGTGGAATATCGCTGAAAGCAAATTAGCTACCATGTTTTGTTCCATTATAATTGCACATCAGAATTACTTCATTGGCTATGAAGCATCGAGGAACATCACCAAGGTCATGAAAAGTGCTACACAACTGCAAATTCTCCCTTTGGCTTTTGATAGGTTTGGTGATCTGCAGCTTTGACGCACGATAATCTGGCGATGATGCAGCTGCAGGTATGACTGTGTGTCACGTGATGATGATGGGCCAAATGAGTGTGTGACATACGTCCTAGGTTTAATACGTTACAAAGCAGCTGCTTGATTGGCACCTCATCGAGCAGCTTAAACCTGAGGTGAGCTTCCAACCTTACACTCGTGCCGTCAATAAGACCGCTTATTTCCAACTCTGTAACATCACCCAACTTCACCCTGTCTCAGCTGAGCTGAAATCCTTACTCATGGCTTCCTAACCTCTAGACTTGATTATTCCGACACCCTCATGGCTAGTCTCCCACATTTCACCCTTTATAAACTTGAGGTCACCAAACCTCTACTGCTTATGTGTTAACTTGCACCAAGTCCTGTTTAATTATGACCGTTGTACTTGCTGACCTACCTTGGCTCCCAGTCAAGCAGCATTCTAGTTCAAAATTCTTGTCCTTGTTTTAAAATCCCTCCATTGTCTCGCCCCTCCCCATCTCTGTAACCTTCTCCAGCCTCAAAACCCTCCGAGATATCTGTACTCCTCTAATTCTAGCCACTTGAACATCCCTGATTTTAATCGCTCCACCATTGGTGACCGCACCTTCAGTTCCTTAGGCCTCAACTCTGGAATTCCCTCTCTACACCTCCTCTATCTCTCTGCCTTGCTTTCTACCTGTAAGACACTCCATAAACCTACCTCTTTGACCAAGCTTTTGGTCATCTGACATAATCTCTCCTAATGTGGCTCAATGTCATATCTTGTCTTTTAATGTTCCTGTGAAGCACCTTGGGGTGTTTTATTATGTTAAAGGCGCTGTAAAAATATATGTTATTAAACATTCACTCCCTCCACCTGTGGTGTACAGTGGCAACAGTGTGTACAATTAATAAGATGCAGCTGAGCAACTCACTATGTCTTCTCCAGCAACACCTTCTGGACCCACAACCTCTATTACCTAGAGGGACAAGGGCAGCAGATGCATGGAAGCACCAATACCTGCAAGTTTCCCATCACACACCATCCTGACTTGGAACTATATCCCCATTCCTTCACTGTGGCTGGGTCAAAATTCTGGAACTCCCTCCTGAACAGCACCGTGGGTGTATCTACACCACACGGACTGCAGCGGTTCAAGAATGCAGCTCACCACCACCTTCTCAAGGGCAATTAGGGATGGACAATAAATGCTGTCCTAGCCAGCAATGCCCACATCCCATGAATGAATAAAAAAAAGCATGCACCAAGCACTTGCATACTAATATCCCACAGCTTATCCCAAACTCATTCAGTTTTCAGTCCTCACCACCATTTAGTGCAAGGTAGCAAGTGAGGTTGGCACAATTTGACAGCATGTTATTGTAAGTCATGTTATAGTGAAGGCACCCCTAGGTAGCAGCAATCATAATGTGTTGAATTTTCCATTCAGTTTGAGGGAGAGAAGAGTGAGTCCAAGAGTAGTATTTTAAACTTAACTAAGGGCAAGTAGGAGAGCATGAAAGCAGAACTAGCTAAAGTGTTCTAGCAAATGAGGTTAAGGTTATGTCAATAGAATGTAGTGGCAGACATTTAAAGGGATATTTAGGAATACTCAGAATAGACACATTCCTTTTTTTTTATTCATTCATGGGATGTGGGTTTTGCTGGATGGGCCAGCATTTATTGCCCATCACTTGTTGCCCTTGAGAATGTGGTGGTGAGCTGCCTTCTTGAACCGCTGCAGCCCATTTGGTGTAGGTACACCCACGGTGCTATTAGGAAGGGAGTTCCAGGATTTTGATCCAGTGACAGTGAAGGAGCAGCGATATATTTCCAAGTCAGGATGGTGTGTGGTTGGAGGGGAACTTACAGGTGGTGGTATTCTCATGTCCTTCTTGGTGCCAGAAGTTGCTGGTTTGGAAGGCGCTGTTGAAGGAGCCTTGGTGAGTTGCTGCAGTGCATCTTGTAGATGGTACACACTGTTGTCACTGTGCATCGCTGGTGGAGGGATTGAATGTTTATCTTGGTGAATGGGGTGCCAGTTAAGCAGGCTGCTTCATCCTGGATGGTGTTGGGCTTCTTGAGTGTTGTTGGAGCCGCAGTCATCCAGGCAAGTGGGGAATATTCTGTCACACTCCTGACTTGTGCCTTGTAGATGGTGGACAGGCTTTGGGGACTCAGGAGGTGAGTTACTCACCGCAGAATTCCCAGCCTCTGACCTGTTCTTGTAGTCACAGTGTTTATATGGCTAGTCCAGTTCAGTTTCTGATCAATGGTAATCCCCAGGATGTTGATTTTAATAGTTTTGTGTCAGAAGTTAACAGGTTGGTGAGAGAACTAAAGAATGAAAGAAAGGCAAGACACTGCGGGCAGATTTTCACCCTGTTGTGCTTTGGCATAAAGGATAGGCTGGGCACACAGAAAACCTGAGCTGAGAGGATTCAACACCCAAGACAGAGCCCGTTTAAATATATCATACACCAAATCTATGGGACAGAAAATCAGGTGGCCTCCTTTATTCACAGCTCTGAGATGATCCTTTACATAGAGTTATCGAATTTTATAGCACAGTAATGGACCATTTCGTACAACAGCTCTATGCCAGTGTTTATGCTCCTTGAAAATCTCTTGCCACTGTACTTCATCTCACCCTATCAGCATAATCTTCCATCCCATTCTCCCTTACATGTTTTATCCGGCTCCCCCTTAAATGTATCTATTCTGCTTTCCTTGACTCCTCCTTGTGACAGCCAACTCCGCATTCTAACTGCTTTCTGAGTGAAGAGGGCTCTCCTGAATTTCTTATTAGATTTATTAGTCACCCTCTTTCCCTGTAGTTTGGGACTCCATGCATAAATGGAGACAAGTCTCTATCAAACCCCTTCATTGTTCTAAACACCTGTCAGGTCATCCCTCAGCCTTTTCTTTTCCAGTGCAGTGAGTCCCTAGTCTGTTTTTTGTCTTTCCTGCTGGCTATAACACTCAGTTCTGGTGTCAGTGAAGCTCAATAAGCTGACAATCTTCCCTTGAATGTTGTGTCATCGGCTTCCTGGATGGAATGCTTGATTTGGTTACTTTAATGTACTCTTGGCTGGGCTCCCATGTTCTATCTTCTTTAAATTTGAGCTTATCCAATATTCAGCAGCCCATGTCCCACAAGCATCATGCCCTGTTCACCCATCTCCCTGTGGTTCCCAGTTAATCAATCCTCAGTTTGAAAATTCTTGTACTTTTTTTCATATCTTTCCATGGTCTCATCCCTCCTATCTATAGCATTCTCCAGCCCTATAGCCTGCCAGATGTCTGTACTCTTTCGATCTTGGTTTCTTGAGCATACCCAATTTTGATCGCTGTACTGTTGGCGCTCGTGACTTCAGCTAACAAGCCCCTGAAGTCTAGAATTCCCTCCCTAAACCTCTGCAACTCTCCACCTCTCTTTCCTCCTTTAAGCCACACCTTAAAACCTACCCCTTTGACCAAGCTTTTCTCACCTGTCCTAATGTCTCCTTATGTGGCTCAGTGTCATATTTTGTTTCATAACACTTCCGTGAAGCACCTGGGGACATTTCACTGTGTTAAGGTTACTACGTAAATACAAGTTGTTGTTGACTGTTAAATCCTTCTCTTGGCTGGACCTCACATTTGCAGCACTCGTGAGAAACCCATAGCCAGCACTACTTAGTCCACCTGGCTTATGGCCTAGAATGCTCCTTCTAGACGCAAACCCAAATTTGGAATGACAACCCATTTAATTTTGCTGGCAGGTCTTTTTTTTTTAACAATTCAAGTGGATGCGGTACAAAAACCTCACACAGTCAATCATTGTCCTTTATTGAAATTTTAGTGGCAAAGCTGCTGTTTGTCCCTTCAGTTTACGTGCATGGTCAATCCTGCCTATAACATGACTTGCCTGATATTCCAGTTGCATCTGGACTTGCATGATGGCTATGGATTGTTGAGTCTGTATCACATAGCACATTGATGCCAGCTCACAAGGATACAAAATATTGACTTTTGCGCAAAACCCCAAAAAAAAACCCAATTGCCTGCAGTTCTCACCTATCACTAATAACTGTACTACATGCAACAGTCTGAGTTTAAGTGGATTAGGATCCACTGTGGATTCTTTAATATTAAGGACCTGGTTTCATGTCCAACCCAATCTGTTGGAAGGAAAATCCAATTCTTTTAGTGCCTGGAATCGTCTTGGGTGGATTAGGAATCAAACAGTTTTCTTAACTCCTGGGTTGAAGAGAAGGGGGTTGGGTGGGCAGGGTGGCAAGGGGGAACAGTCGCACCTCCTACCGCCTCCCGACCTTCCCCCCGTGCCACACACCACTCCCCCAATCCTGGAAGTCTCAACGAGAGCGGAGGCTGATTTTTACCACTCGGTCAGATGCCAAGTTCAAACAGGTGTAAAGAGGCAGCCAAAAGGTGAGGATCTGATGATCACCCTCCTGGCATTGGGGTCAGTCTTGGAGAATGTACGGTTTGCCAAGGAAGCTGAGGGGACAGGATGGGGGAATGTGAGGCAGAGGCCCAGAGTGTGTGGGCCATGTAGGCACAGTGACGTTTTTTGTACTTGTGCCTTGGGGCCTCCACTAGATGCCTGACCAGTGGAACTGCTATGGTCATTGAGGTCAGTAAGCTGTTAAAATCACTTGCATCCTAGCTGAGCGATAGGACCCCAGATTAGCATATGTTAATACAGCATCTGCCTGATAGAGGCGATGTCTAAACGGCCTGGCATTATTGGAGCTGTTTGATTTTAACTCCACTTATACCTAGTTTCAGCTAGATGAAAAGAATAAACATCTGTTTCCCCCCCCCTCCCCACCTTTATAGCCCTCACATAAACATCTCAACACTTCACGTTATGTACACAGGAAGGTCATAGAAACAGCAGAGAAATAAACAACAAGTTAACCTAGTTACTAGTGCTGTTGATTATGGAGGACATTACAATGAGAACTCCCTCCTCTTACTCAAATAATGCAGTGAGATCCTTAATATGCACCTGAGCAGGTAGATGGGGCCCATGTTTAATCTGACACATACAGCATGCTGTTAGTATAAATTTCAATCTCTCTCAACGTTTCTATACATGTGGGTGTGCATCATGTGTAGATTGGTTTCGACATGGATTGAAATTTAGGCTAATAGAGGGCTGTGTATGCCAAAAGTGGAGAAGTGTTTCCATTCTTCACCTCACCTTCAATAGTCTTCCTTGCATTAAAATAATTAATTCTGTGGTGGTGCCTATACAGTCATTCTCACTCTGAACGAGCGGTTAATAAGGCCAGCTGTTCATTCTGCAGGTTCAAGCAGACCGGCAAAGTCTGGTTCATTATCAAAATTTGAGCTCTGCTACTGACTCTTAAGGGAGCTTAAAATGAGAGCAGGGGTTTTGTAGAAGGTCAGTAATAACAAGACTTCGAACTAATAAAATTCAATTAAATTGCCAAGGAATTTTGCATAAAACCATTGGGATGTTTTGCTGCCAACTCAAACACATTAACAGCAAAAAGTTGCGGTTGGGTCTGATGGGCTTATGTGATCATGTATCCGTGAGACTATTGTTAGATTAAACGCCTCCAGTCCAAGCAGCATTCCGCTTTGTTCAGGGGTTATACCTCTCTCAGTTTTAGTGGAATAATTAAGCCACAGGTCAATGAGTTAAAAGGGAAAAGTGGCTTTCTGAGATAGAAGGAAATAATGCTGCTAAAACAGACATGATGGGTCAAATGATCTCCTTCTGTGTGGCCTCATTCTGTAATTCCCTGATTCCAGGTCAGTCATCATTTGGTATCATCAAAAGTTAAAAGCACAGAAGGAGACCATTGGGCCCGTTGTGCCTGTGCTCGCTCTTTGAAAGGGCAGTCGTGCTTAGTCCCATGTGCCTGCCCACTTTTTGTCTGTAACCCTGGAAGCTCCTCACCCTCAAGGACCCGTCCAGCTCCCTTCCAAAGTTATTTCTGGATTCAGCTTCCTCCATCTTTTCAGATAGTCTCCCAGATCCTGACAAGCTCTTTGGGAGGAAGGGGGGGTGTTGGCGGGGGCGGGGGGGGGAAAGAAAAGTAACTGAAAGAAAAACAAAAGGTGAATTACTACTTTAGCTCACCACCTTCATCAGAATTCAGGCAGCGGGCTATACGTGAATCCTTCTATTTTAGTTTGGGACTGTGGACTTTGGTATCACTTGTCCACTTAATTATGAAATTTCATCCAGCATTTAAATTCTCCTTGACTTGTCCTATCTCCATAGCTTTATAACCAACAGAACTCTCTTGTGTTCTGACTCTGGCCTTTTGTGCAATCCTCATTTTCACTCCATCACTGGTGACTGTGCTTATTAAAACCCACCTCTTTTCTCAAGCCTTTGGTCACCCCTCCTAATATCCCCTCTTTTGCTTCAACATCCATTCATTTGTAAAGCATCTTGGGGCATTTTATCCATGTTGGAGGTGCTGTATAAATACTGGCTTTGGTCATAAATATTAATTATTATTGATAAAAGTTCAATGGACAGGGAACTTTGGGATATTATTCCTGACGAGCAGACTTTAGCCTTATTGCAAAAGGAAGAAAGACCGTGCATTTACATCACACATTTCACAGCCTCAGGACAACGCAAAGCCCTTTAGAGCCAATGAAATACTTTAGAAGTTTTGACGTAGGGAAGACAGCAGCCAACCTCAGCACAACAGGGGCCCACAAACGACAACATGATAAAGACTAGATAATACGTTTTAGCGATGTTGATTGAGAGACAAATATGGGCGAGAACACTGTGGAGAAGTCCTGTGCTCATTTTTGATATAGTACATGGGGATCTTATGTGTCCAATTGGTAGGGCAAATAGGACCTTTGTTTACTGACTCTTCCATCTGCGCTCCCTTGGTACTGTACTGCCAGTTCTACCTCACCGTCACCTCTCACGACTCTTCCACTGTCGCAAAATTATTAGATTTCTTGTCCAGCATCCAGTACTGCCATTGTCTTTGGCCTCTGTGACAAACTTCATTTCCTAGCTATACTGACTCCATCCCTCTCCCTGGTAACTGCCTCGGGCTGAATTACACTGTTTGTAACCTTGGCTTCACATTTGACCCCAAAATGAACTTCCAACTACATATCCAAGCCATCAATAAGACCACCTATTTCCAGCTCAGTGACATCACTCAACACCCCCAACCCACCTCAACTCATCTGCTGCTGAAATCCTCGTCCAAGCCTTTATTACCCCTAGACTTGGCTTTTTTAAAAAATTCATTCATGGGGTGTGGGCATCGCTGGCTAGGCCAGCATTTATTGCCCATCCCTAATTGTCCTTGAGAAGGTGGTGGTGAGCTGCCTTCTTGAACCGCTGCAGTCCATGTGGTGTAGGTACATCCACAGTGCTCTTAGGGAGGGAGTTCCAGGATTTTGACCCAGTGACAATGAAGGAACGGCGACATATTTCCAAGTCAGGATGGTGAGTGACTTGGAGGGGAACTTCCAGGTGGTGATGTTCCCATTTATCTACTGCCCTTGTCCTTCCACATGATAGTGGTCATGGGTTTGGAAGGTGCTGCCTAAGGAGCCTTGGTGAGTTACTGCAGTGCATCTTGTAGATGGTACACACTGCTGCTATTGTGCATCAGTGGTGGAGGCGGTGAATGTTTATGGATAGGGTGCCAATCAAGTGGGCTGCTTTGCCCTGGGTGGCCTCAAGTTACTTGAGTGTTGTTGGAGCTGCACTCATCCAGGCAAGTGGAGAGTATTCCACCACATTCCTGACTTGTGCCTTATAGGTGGTGGACAGCCTTTGGGGAGCCAGGAGGTGAGTTACTTGCCACAGGATTCCTAGCTTCTGACTTGCTCTTGTAACTACAGTATTTATATGGCTAGCCCAGTTCAGTTTCTGGTCAATGGTAACCTTCAGGATGTTGATAGTATGGGATTCAGTGATGGTAATGCCATTGAATATCATGGGATGATGGTTAGATTCTCTCTTGTTAGGGATGGTCATTGCCTGGCACATGTGTGGCATAAATGTTACTTGCCTCTTGTCAGCCCAAGCCTGCATATTGTCCAGGTCTTGCTGCATTTGGAATGGACTGCTTCAGTATCAGGAATCGTGAATGGTGCTGAACATTGTGCAATCATCAGTGAACATCCCCACTTCTGACCTTATGATGGAAGGAAGGTCATTGATGAAGCAGCTGAAGATGGATGGGCCGAGGACACTACCCTGAGGAACTCCTGCAGTGATGTCCTGGAACTAAGATGATTGACCTCCAACAACCACAACCATCTTCCTTTGTGGTAGGTATGACTCCAACTAGCGGAGAGTTTCCCCCCGACTCCCATTGACTCCAGTTTTGCTAGGGCTCCTTGATACCACGCTCGGTCAAACGTGATTTTGATGTCAAGGGCAGTCACTCTCACCTCAGCACTGGTGTTCAGCTCATTTGTCCGTGTTTGAATCAAGGCTGTAATAAGGTCAGTAGCTGAGCGGCCCTGGCGGAACCCAAACTGAGCATCAGTGAATAGGTTATTGCTAAGCAAGTGGTGCTTGGTAGCACTGTTCATGACCCCTTCCAGCACTTTATTGATGATGGAGAGTAGGCTGATGGGGCGGTAATTGGCCGGATTGGATTTGTCCTGCCTTTTGTGTACAGGACATAACTGGACAATTTTCCACGTTGGGGGTTACAGCCATTGTTGTAGCTGTACTGGAACAGCTTGGCTAGGGGCGCAGCAAGTTCTGGAGCTCAAGTCTTCAGTACTATTGCTGGGATGTTGTCAGGGCTCATAGCCTTTGCAGTATCCAGTGCCTTCAGCCTTTTCTTGATATCACGTGGAGTGAATCAAGTTGGCTAAAGTTGGCTGTGATGCTGGGGTCCTTCAGAGGAGGCCAAGGTGGATCATCCATTCGGCACTTGTGGCTGAAGATTGTTGAAAATGCTTCAGCCTTATCTTTTGCACTGATGTGCTGGGCTCCTCCGTCATTGAGGACGGAGATATTTGTGGAGCCTCCTCCTCCAGTGTGTTGTTTAATTTTCCACCACCACATGATGTAGCTTCACCAAATGGACTGCAGCGGTTCAAGAAGGCAGTTCACCATTGCCTTCTCAAGGACAATTAGGGATGGGCAATAAATGCTGGCCGAACCAGCAAGGCCCACATCACCTGAATGAGTGACAAAAAAACATTCACGACTGAATGTGTCAGGACTGCAGAGCTGAGATCTGATCTGTTGGTTGTGGAATCGCTTAGCTCTGACTATCACTTGCTGCTTATGCTGTTTGGCACGCAAGTAGCCCTGTATTGTAGCTTCATCAGGTTGACACCTAATTTTTCGGTATGCCTGCTGCTGCGTTCTTCATTGAACCAGGGTTGATCCCCTGGCTTGATGGTAATGATAGAGTGGGGGATATGCTGGGCCATGAGGTTACAGATTGTGTTCGAATACAATTCTGCTGCTGCTGATGGCCCACAGTGCCTCATGGTTGCCCAGTCTTGAGTTACTGGATCAGTTTGAAATCTATCCCATTTAGCATGGTGGTAGTGCCACACAACACAATGGAGGGTATCCTCAATGCGAAGGTGTGACTTTGTCTCCACAAGGACTGTGCAGTGGCCACACATACCGATATTGCCATGGACGGATGCATCTGTGACAGACAGGTTGGTGAGGATGAGGCTAAGTATGTTTCTCCCTATTGTTGTTTCCCTCACCACCTGCTGCAGACCCAGTCCAGCAGCTGTGTCCCTCAGGACTCGGCCAGCTCGGTCTGTAGTGGTGCTACCAAGCTACTGTTGGTGATTGACATTGAAGTCTCCCACCAAGAGTTCATTCTGCCCCCTCGCCACCCTCAGTGCTCCCTCCAGGTGGTGTTCAACATGGAGGAGTACTGATTCATCAGCTGGGGCTGGGGGGGTCGGGGGGGGGGAATGCTATGTGGTAATCAGCAGGACGTTTCCTTGCCCATATTTGACCTGGTGCCATGAGACTTCATGGGGGCCAGAGCCGATGTTGAGGACTCCCATGGCAACTCCTTACTGACTGAATTCCACTGTGCCCCCACTTCCACTGGGCCTGTCCTGTCAGGTGGGATAGGACATACCAGTGATGTTGATGGTGGTGTTTGGGACATGATCTGTAAGGTATGTTTCCGTGAGTATGACTGTGTCAGGCTTGACAAGTCTGTGAGACAGCTCTCCCAATTTTGGCAATAGCCTCCAGATGTTAGTAAGGAGGACTTTGCAGGTTCAACAGGGCTGAGGTTGCCATTGTCATTTCCAGTGCCTAGGCTGATACTGGGTGGTCCTTTCCTTTTAGACTTTTTAGCTGATTTATACAACTGAGTGGCTTGCTAGGCCATTTCAGAGGGCAGTTAAGCCTCAATAACATTAATAACCTTGTCATGCCCTGGAAGAATTTTGTGCGTTTTAATGAGATCACTTCTCATTCTTTGAAACTCTAGACAATACAGGCCCAGCTTCCTTAATCTGTCTTCATAAAACAATCCCACCATCCCAGGGATTGGTCTGATGAAGCTCCGTTGCACTCCCGCTATGGCAAGTATATCCCTTCTTAGATAAGGAGACCAAAACTGTACACAGTACTCCAGGTGCGGCCTCACCAAGACTCTATACAACTGCAGCAAGACACCTTTACTCCAAACTCAAATCCTCTTGCACTGAAGGCCAACATATCATTTGCTTTCTTAATTGCTTGTTGCACCTGCATGTTAGCTTTTAGTGACTTATGAACAAGGACACCAAGGTTCCTCTGGACATCAACATTTCCCAACCTCTCATCATTTAAGAAATACCCAGCCTTTCTGCTTTTTCTATCAAAGTGGGTAACTTCATGCTTATTCACATTATATTCTGTTCTAACTCTGACTAGTGGCTAATAGCCCATAGTTATGAATATATTGTTCATGTCCTCCTTGTTATAGCATGGTTACACACTATATCCCAGTTGGAGACACAAGTTTTTACCACTCTGCTACCTAAAGTGACAGGTAATGCTCTGAATAGAAGGCCAAGTGTTTTGACAGCTTCCATCTAGGTAATGTTTTCAGCAGCTGTCATTCCAAGCCTGCATAACTTTCTCATCATGATGACAACTGTTCCAAGTGTAGTGCTAGAACGACTTGTGATCCATAGGGCCCCTTGATGCTTTGAGGTGTCCATCTCTGTTGTGGCATGTTGAATTTCATGAATCACCAGCTGTATAACTTGGCAGAGAGCGATATCTACTAGTAGACTGAATGCTCTGACAAGATACATTGACTACTTAGCACAGCCAGGTGATGGTTGATCTTTTTGCCACAAGTTTGCACCACAGCACAATCCTGGGTCCTTGCATAGGAGCCCATGAAGTGCTTGCATTGCATGCTAATTAGTTCTAAACCATGCAAGACCCATGCTTCCTACACGATATGCCTATCTGACTTTTGAGACTTTGTGGTTTTACAGAAAGACCAAAGAGTTCTTCTGGCTCCTTCTCAACATGTGCCGAAAGATCGAGTCCTGGCTCAAGTCACCAGCCCTTAGACATTTGGACTTGTTCATTCCTGATTTGAATTAACATAATATAAACTATATCTGGCATGGTGGCTTCAATCTGTGCATCTTGGAGCCTTTGAGCAGATTTTTGGAGCTTGACCGATCCAATTATGCAATCTCTTTATTGAATCCAATCTGAGCCCCTATTCATTTATATCCTAGCATCAGGGCTGTACTCTTAAAACTAATTTGTTCCCAGTAACTCCGTTTCCCAGTACCAGTTGGAGCCTTAGCTGGAGGGCTGGCTTAAGTCTATTGAGTCCAGCTTTAAGCAATGATTACTGGTTTAAAACAGATGCTGGGAACACAAAGTTTCTTTTGTCTCACTTTATTGTAAGTACAGTTGAATGCTGTAAAAAAAAAAGCGCAACTAGCCTGCCAAGAAATTTTCTGCTTAGATCAGGATTATGCTGGGATCAGGAGCTTCGTCAGAGTTTAAAAAAAGATCGCTCTTTTCTTTGCCTTGCATTTCCATTCAGCTTGACTAAAGCCCACTGAACATTTTAGAGCTGAAAGCATGTATTTCATACAACATTGTCCCATTTCCAAGATGTAATGCTGCCTCAGCAATGGCAGGGAGCAAATTGTTTATGTATCGCATGTCCGAAGAGAAGGGATTTCGTTTTTGAGCGCTGGGAAATTCTGTAAAACGAGAGTGAATGGGAAGCAGCATGGTCCCATTGAAATTCTATATCATGGGAGGAAGTGGGAAATAGTTCAGGCAGTTGGAATTCCACATAGTATAAGTGAGTGAGAAGTGGCTTTGGCCATTATAAATATATGCAATGAGAGTCAATGAGGAAGGATTTAGTCCTTTGGCGTTATATACAGTGGAATCGGAAGGGAAGCGGTTTAATCCACACAATGGGAGGTGATGGAAAAGGGGTTTGTTCCTTTGTAATTATATATAATGCGAGTGAATGTGATGTTTTTGTTAGTGTTCTTTGCTTGTCTATAGTTGACTGTAAAATGATTATCTCATTGTATCTTCAGCTTGTATTTATGCTGGTTTGATTTATTCGCTTACATTTTTTGACTGGGAGATTAGATCTCTTATTTGTTTTAATAGGAAGACTTTGGGTCTGGTATTCTGCAGCAAGGAGATAAATTGCCCAAACCTTTTCTTTAATTTGTACCTATCATTGCTGGAAAGGGCAAAGAAAAGAATCACAGGGCTATGGGGAAAGAGCAAGGGCAAGGGAGTGGGATTAATTGGGCAGCTCTACCAAAGAATCAGCACAGGTACGATGGGCCGAAAGGCCTCTTTTGGTGCTGTATCATTCTAGGATTCTATCTTGTGATATCGTGGTCACGCTCAACTTGTATGTTTGTGTTTCCCTCTATCTCCCTGATTTTTTTTTCTCTGTTTCCTGTGGTTACAAAGAAAATGTGAAAAAAGACCAGAATTGTTGTATTTTTTTCCCTCAGCTATTTGCGTAGAGTTGAATTTTGATCCTCCCAATATCTAGGTGGTAATCTCGATAAGTCCATGAGGGAGCAAAAAAAATTGAAGAATATGCTGATGGGGTTAGATGAAGCAGGATGGGAGGAGGCTCATGTGGAACACAAATGATGCTAGACGGTGGGCTAAATGATCTGTTTTTGTGCTGTAAATTCAGTGTAATTTATACCCTGCCTATAATTTACATTGTGTTTATATAGCACCTTTAACATATCAAGGTGCTTCATAGAGAGTTATCAAACAAAACTTGGCATAAAGCTACATAATGAGATATTAGGGCCCGTGCTTCATCAAACAGGTAGATTATAAGGAGTGTTTTAATGGAGGAAAGAGAGTTAGAGAGGCAGGGAGATAGGGAGGGAATTTCAGAGCAACTGAAGTCATGGCTGCCAATAGTGGAACAGTTAAAGAGGGTAATACTTAGGTCCAGATTGGAGGAATGCAGATATCTCAGAGGGTTATAGGAAACTACAGAGATAGGACGGAGGGAGGCCATGGTGGGATTTGAAAATGAGGATGAGAACTTAAAATTGAGGTGTAGCTTACCCCAGAGCCAGTGTAGGTCAAAGAGTAGTGCGATGCTGAGTGAACAAGTTAGGACACGAGCAGCAGAGTTTTGGATGACCTCAAGTTTACAGAGATTCAAAAATAGGAGGCCAGCCAGCACTGTGTTAGATAGCCAAGTCTAGAGGTAACAAAAGCATGGATGAGGGTTTCTGCAGGGGAAAAGCTGAGGTGGAGTAGAATCTGGCGATGTTCTGGAGAAGGAAATAGCATGCCCTAGCATCCTTCTTCTGCTTCATTTTGCCTCTGTGGTTCCCTTGCTATTGTGCAGAAGTAATTTATTGGCTGTGTACTGCTTTGAGACATCCTGAGGTAAAAAAGGTGCTATGTAAATGCAAGTTCTTTCTTTAGCCTCGAGGTAATGCAAGTGCCATTGCATCTTGGCTTGCTTTCCTACGTGTGTGTATACCTCTGTGTTATCTTCTATCAGAATTGTAAAACATCAGTAGGATTGAGTTCCTGTGTGTTCCGAGGGAGCATTTCCACAGGTCTGCACAAACACAAACACTGCTTTCTTCTCCACCGATGCTGCCAGACCTGCTGAGTTTTTCCAGGTAATTCTGTTTTTGTTCTGCACAAACACCAGCCTGGTTTAGCTTGTTTAAAATGGTTATTAACCCTTAGCCAAGTGTTGAATATCTTCCATATCTCATTGTCCTCCCTTGACCAGCTGACACTTGTGATTGTGGCCTGTGAGGGCCGCAGTAACAATGGAAGTGCGATATATTTAAAACTGTGTTGCATGCTTGGGCGGTACTGTGAGTGAAGGAGTGAATGAAATGTTTCACTAGGGCAGTCAGCCAACCTGCTCCCGGACCTATGCCAATGTCGGACTTGTGCCAAAAGCTAGGATTTATGAGAGTGGGTATTGAGTGAGTTGCTCTCTTGATTTTCTTTTGCCTTTGTGCTGTGTAGGGAAACACCTAGTGCCCCCAGCATCAGCAACCCAACCCACCCGAACCTTATCACCTCCCCATCCCCTCCCCAATATTGCAACATCTCTATAAGGTATACTGGATACAGTCTGATCTGTGGTGATCTCGGTTTCTTATCCTGTGTTTCTTTGCATGTCTCAAACTTCAGTTTTGTGATCAAGATTAGAAGCTGATGATTAGGCTCTTGTAAATGCCTTCAAGATATTGTTCACCATCTAACAGTGCTGTGTCCTACCAGCTACTCCTAAACCCATTACTCCACTTTGAGGAATAAACTTATGAGCTTGAGATGAGCTCTGTTTAATATTCATTGTAAACTTACAAGAGGTAAGCTTTCTGACTTCCCACTGTTGACACCATTCCCATTTATTACAAATTTTGGTACACAATTTTACAATTATTTTAAATAGCCAATCCGAATTTCAGATTTGCTCAGATTTTCAGAAGCTTCGAATGAACGCACGTTCCAGATGCAATTATTACTACAGTGCTGACATTCCCTCACTGAATGATAGGGTTAGATAGGAAGATAGGGATTTGGGAACAGTAGGAGGCAGTTTAGTGCCTGTAGCTTACCCTGCCATTCACTGAGATCGTGGCTGATCTGTGACCTAACTCAGTCTGCTCCATTACTTTTTCCCACATCCCTTTAATGCCTTTGGCTAACAAAAATCTATCAATCTCAATTTTAAAATGAACAATTGATCTAGTACCAGTCGCCATTTGCAGAAGAGAGTTCCAAATTTTTACCACCTTTTGGATGAAGAAGTGTTTCTAATTTTACTCCTGAAAGGCCTGGTTCTAATTTTTTGACTCTTCCCCCCACCTGTCCTCACCTCTCCTAAATTCCAGTGAATACAAATGTGTCATCATATTCACCAGCTTAACTAATCCAAAAGCCTCTTAATGGACACTCTACCAGATGATTGAAGCCCTTCACCACTCCCACCCCCCCTTAAATACATTTATAAATACATTAAATACATTAAAGAGTATTTTTGCCTTTCAGAAGGGTATTAGATGTTTTTGAAACTAGGAAAGGCAATCAGCTCGCTGCTCCCAAAAAAACTGTTGTGGACTCTCTCCAATTTAACAATCCCGTGGTTGTCGTGAATCCAAAGGGAGTTCTTCCAACAGAAAACCATGATACTTCCTTCAGACGCTGAAGACAACCAATTGTGTGGTCCTGAAGGGGAAGGGGTGATGATGCAATGGCCACCCGCAGGGAGGCGGCCCACTGGAAAGGTTACAAGAAACTTCAGAAACATGTTAAAACAGTGCTCAGAGGCGCAAGGCAGGAACTGACAGTGAACATCACTGCAAATGTTAAACACAACAGCAAATGAATGCTCAAAGAAGAAGTGAGAATTTAAATGCATGCCCATGGAGATGAAACTGAGGATGAGCAGAGGATAGTTAGCATGCTCAGTGAATACTTCCTTGGAGTATCTACTGTGGAAGACAATAGCAACATGCTGTGCCTTCAGGAAAATAATCCATAAGATTTAATGGTGTCAGTGTTAATAAGATACAGGTTTTAGAAAGGCTTAAAGAGCTCAAAATTAACAAATCCTTTGGGATGTATGGTATCTGTCTCATGGCTTTAAGAGAGACTGGGATGCAATTTGTGAATTGCCAACAACTGCCATTAATCAGTTAATATTGGAGGAATACCGCAGAAAATAAGATAGCATGCTACTCAGATTCAAGAAAGAAGCCAAGTCTAAGATAGATGGCAATAGAACCAACAATCAAATGGTGGAGCAATTCTGAGGATTACCCTTGTGATAATAATGTAATGAATAGTGGTCAGCATGGTTTCAGGAAAGGAAGATCCTGTCAATTAAGTGTCCCTGATGTTTTAACAAAATTACACCCTAAGTAGGAGGAGGAAACCAATGTAGTGTGGTCTATTTGGATCTTCAAATTGCCTTTGACAAAATCCCTCAGTAACAGCTATTGCTGCAACTAAAATTGATGGGACTTTGAGATACAGTATAGACGTGTGTAAAAAAGTGGAAGAAGGGAACAAAAATCTGGTACCTGTTATGGGACTGATGCTTGGGTGATGGGACTGCGTGAGCTGAATACTTAGAGGAACCCTGGGTTGGGGTTGGTGTGGGGGGAGGGTGGTTGGGGGCCTTGCTATTTCACATCCATTGCAAACTGATAAGTTTCGCCTACGATACTGAACTCAAATGTTGGGGAGGGAAGGATGTAAAGTTGAAAAAGAAAGAAGCAACTCAGGACCCACAATAGAAACTCAATAAAATCTGTAACTGGGCAGATTAATGGGAGATAAAACCTAATGCAGTTAAATTCAAGGTACCCTGTATTGCTAGGGAAAAAAAATGGCTCAGTTTTGCTCAGCAAGATATAAAGGAAACATTGATGCAGGCAGTGCAGAGAACAGCCATGAGGCTGATCCTTGGCATCAGAAAATGAAGTTACAGGGAAAGCCTGGACTCAATGGTACTGTTTCACCTGATTAGTTGCCTTATGGAAGTATACAAGAAACTAAATGGTTAATCCCAGGTTATACTGAACCATATGCCAGGATAATTGGACAAAGGACGTAGGTTAAACATTGATGCAAGTTGAGTCGTGTAGGACGAATGTCAAAATGAGCCTGTTCACTGAAAGGCTGATCACTCTGAATGCTCTTATGGGTGTGGTAGTAGTGTTGACACCATTGTTTGTTTCATTTAGGGGAATATCGGATGATGTGATTATTTTTATTACGAATTGATGGCTTTAGATAGGCCGAATGGCTTCCCTCACCTGTATTTACCTCATGGAAACCTGTGACTGGTGTGTGTACAATGAATAGCAATATCTAACTGTATAAATCAGTCTTAGCCATCGCTATATTGGAGTTGATGTTCCGATGTTTTATCTTTATCCCTCAAGTCACAGTGAGCTTTAACATAAAGTTGAGCCTGACACTAATTTCCCTTCTAATATTTGATTTTTGTTGGGTACAACTAGCCCCAGGCAAAATTCTTATTTTAGAAGTCTGATGTTAGACATTCACAGACACATTTCGTTTAATTAAATCAGAAAAGACTTTGTTTTAGTTTTTTGACCAGACAGGCATTACAAAGCGTGTGGCCCTAAATAAAACTTTTTTTTTTTGGGACTGTTTGTGTTGGCCACCAATAAAAATGTTTGGAACTTGTGGTCGGCCACCCAGGTTCTGGGCAAAGCATTAACTATTTGCTGCGGCAACACAGCAGAACAAGTGTAATCCTGCACCCATTGGCTCCCAAGAGAAGCTGGTTATCACGGCAGAACAACTTCAAGGCATGGAAATGATGAGTCGGCAAAGGATTCTGCTGGGCGGCCCCCTAACCTCTTGTTTGATGGCTAGTGAAAAGGGGGCGATGCTGCATGACATGCTTGCACAGAGGGTTCCCCTCTTAGACACTCGAGTGTAGCATCCTCGGAGACGATACACGTGAAATATACATAAAGTTGCATATAATTCACGTTGCAGAAACAGGCCATTTGGCCCAGCTGGTTGATACCAGTGTTTATGCTCCACACAAGCCTCCTCCCACCCCACTTCATCTCACCCTATCAGCATACCCGTCTGTTCCTTTCCCCGCACATCGTGTGATTATGTGGTAACGCATTCCACATTTGATCCGCTCTCAGGGTAAAGAAGCCTGGCAGGAGCTGGTGGTGCCTTTGGTCAGCACTTGGGGCAGTATCTGAATGATGGGGACAGACCTTAAAAGAAACAACCAAGCTAGACAATCCCATCAGTAACGTTTACCAGCTAGATTACCTTTTCAGTCTGTGTTCCTAAGCTGCCACACTCCAGAAGTATTTAATTGACTGTAGAACACTTTGCAATGCCATGATATTGTGAAAGTGCTCTACTAATGTAATCTAATCATAAACTCCCTTTGATCATTCTGAAGGTCAGAGATACACATGCCAATTGTAGCTCAGTGAGTAGCACTCTCACCTCTAAGTCAGAAGATTGTGGATTTGAGTCTCACACCAGTGATTAAGCGCAAAAATCTAGGCTGACTCTCCATTACAGTACTGCAGGAGCGCTGCTCTGTTGGATGAGACCTTAAACTGAGGCCCTTGACTGCGCTGACAGGTGGATGTGCAAGATCCCATGGAACCATTTTGAAGAAGAGCAGGGGCATTCCCCCCTTGTGCCCTGGTCCTCAACCCCACTAAAATACACATATAGTCTGATGGTTATCATGTTGCTATTTGTGGGAGCTTGCTGTGCACAAATTAGTTGCTGTGTTGCCTACAGTGGAACAGTGACTAAACTTCCAAAATACTTCATTGCCTGTAAATCACTTTGGAATGTCCTGAGCTTGTGAAAGGCACTATATAAATGCAAGACTTTCTTTAGAAGATAGTCATTATTAAACTCAATAGGGATGTCAGGGGGAAGTTAGTTAGCTGGAGAGTGGCCAGTATGTGCAACTTGCTACCACAAGGAGTAATGCGATCAAGTGGAGAAGTTAGAGAAATACATGAGGGAGAAAGGAATAGAAGTACCTGCTGATTTGGCTGGATGAGAAAGGGTAGAAGGAGATTTGTGTGGAACATAAATGGTGACGTAGATCCATTGGGCTGAATATAAATTTGCAGATCTTGGAAGGTTGGAGAGGTGTGGGGGTTTTTCAGAAGCCTGGTTAGTGATGTGCACTTTGCGGAACCTGGCCACAGTCTTTCTGCTCATCTAACCAAACAATTGCTAATAGGAATCATAGCTTTGACAGATGCTTAAGCTCACTTGCCTTTTTTTCATGAATCTGCATGTAGCCCTTAACTGTCCAGATGGTGCAGTAGCTTTTTATCATATGTCATTGAAACAGAAAGTACAAAGGAGGACATCCGATTGCCCCTTCTCAAAGTGCATCTAAGTGGTCCGACAGAATATAGCGCTGGGTGCAAGCATCACGAGGCCTGTGGTCTACCTTTCTGAACCAAAGGTGGAATATGTGCAGCCTGAAGTGAACGTTGGCAGGAACTCAAAAAACACAAGGTGTTACTGAGAGTCCTGCTATCACTAATGAAGCAAGGATGGGTAAGACACGTTATAGCTATATCACATTTAAGGCAGGAAAAGCCCCTGTATTCATCATGCCATGGTTGCACAGGGTGCGTATTTTTTATAGGGTTTAGCAAACACTGCTCATTTTGGGATGAGGGCAAATCAAGTGTTACGGCGGGCACAAACATGCTGAAAGTTGGATTATCTGCACCTTTTAGCTCTTTGTCAATGTTAGTGTATTTTGGCAGCCAATCTGGATATCATTTTCCTGAACAAAGTAACTGTGGATTCTGGAGCCAATCCACTGTTAGTGCAATTCTCTGGCTGTCAGAAAAATCGCAATCTTATAGCCAACAGTTTACTTCAATTAATGTCAAAGCCATTACAGCACAGAAGGAGGCCATTTGGCCCATTGAGTTCATGGAGGCTCTCTGTAGAGCAATCCAGCCAATCCCATTCCCCCATTCAGTCCCCATAGCCCTGCACGTTTATTTCCCTCAAGTGCCCATTTCCTTTAGAAATCATTGATTGTTTCCACTTCCGCCACCCTCATGGGAAGGGAATTCCAGGTCATTACCACTAGCTGCATAAAAAAGGCCTTCCTCTGTATCTCTTGAACAAAACCTTAAATCAGTGTCCAACAATCCTTGTACAATCCGTTAAAGGGAACAGTTTTCTTTGTTTACCCTATCTAAACCTGATAATTGAGAATCTCCTCTCAATTGCCTTTGCTCCAAGGAGAACAACCTCAGCTTCTCTAACCTAAACTTATAGCTAAATTCCCTCATCCCTGGAACCACGCTGGTAAATCTCATCTGCGACCTTCTCAAGGACCATCACATCCTTCCTGAAGTGTGGTGACCAGTGTTATATTTTTATGATGATATAAAGGCACCAATCACTCGTAAAGGATTGTATAAACATATTGTGGGTTCACTTATTTAGACTAGGCACATGAGAACATTTATAGAAAGATAGAAAGCTTGAAGACATCAACAGCAGGGCTGTGTGTGCTTTGCTCTGCTCACAGGCCAAAGTGAAACATGACACACTTCCCTTCTGGTGATGGCAATCTGCTATCCCTTAAAGGCATATTACAACATCCCCCTTTCTTTTTAAACACACTTTCCCCCCACCCTATGAAGTGTATCTATTTACAGTACATGTTCATGTTTAAGTACCATTACATAGGTGTATGGGACTGATAAATCTATAAGCCTCTAGAGCGTAGAGGTAATCTGCTGGTACGCCCAGATCTTGTAATGGTCACCGTCTCCGGAGGCTTCTTTAATAGCTCACAGTGATCTGTGGAGTTGCCATTTTTGGCTGTTGTTCCTGGTTGCATTTGCGATCTTGTCCTCGACGCAATAGGACTGTACGGTGGTTGAAGAGCTGGAATGGATCTGATTTGTCCTTGCTTAGGCCACACTATTGCGCCTTTGTGTGTAATGACGTATATGATCTCCATGTCATCTCAGCTGGTTGCCATGTACCTTCTGTGGTATCCTGGATGTGAATTTGTTGTCCCAGCCATAAACTTGGCAATTCTGTACCTGCATTTTAATCGTGTACATTGGTCATCCTGTCTTGCAGTTTTAACAGTTGCTCTCTAGTTTCTGAGAGAGTAGAACGGGTAAGAGTAGGTAAATTGGTATGCACTGCGCTGCCTTACATGAGCTCTGCTAGTGATGGAATAGTTGCACTTAAAGGTGTGGCTCTCAGATGTAACATTGCATTGTGTAGGTCCTGCTTGGTCTGTCCACATGTGAAAATTATGGATTTCACCGTGTGAATCATTCATTCAGCTAGGCCGTTTGGTCTATGGTAATGAGGAGAAGAAGGGTGATTGATGTTCCACTTCTCACACATATCCTGAAATGGATTACCAAAAAACTGTGGACCATTATCCGTATTGATCCCTCCAGGCACACCAAATAAACTGAAAAGGCACTTAGAGTGTGTATGACAGTAATGCCTGACACATTGTGTAATTGTCAAATAATGGGGTACTTGGTAAAGTAGTTGATGATGACGTCAGTGCCATGGACATGAAAGAGGTCGGATGTGAATTTGGACTAAGGTTGGGTAGAAACTTCATCTGGAATCAATGGTTCTTTGTGCTGACTTGGCATATGCTCTTGATATGCCTCGCACTTCTTGATGATGACATCAATGTCATTGTTCATACGTAGCCTGTCTCTCTTGGGAATCGTCTCGTCCGATCCCTGCTCATGCACGAGTGATGAAATTGCTGAATTTGCTGAAATTGCTGAAGCATATTAGGTAACAAAGATTCCGGTAGGATGACCTTCCCTCCTTTAAAAATGACTCCCCCGGAGAAACCTACATCATCCTGATAAGGACAAAATGGTTTCACGTGGCTGAGGACATGCTGAATTGAATCAGGCCATCCTTCAATGTTGGTTTTCCACAGTTTCTGTGGTGTGGAATCTTCCACCATTTCCTCTGACTGATTCTATGGATTGTCACTAGTATGAAGCCAGTAGACTGACAAACGCTGGGCCTTTAGTCTCCAGGATGTAGAGCATCTGTGACACCCAGGAAGATTGACTGTAGCTCTTTTGAGTAAACCAAGTAAACTAAATTAACAAAATCAGAACAAAGTAAAAAGCAGCCCCTTAAAGGGAAACTGCAAAAACAAAGACAACATTTAAAGGAAACTTACCAGCATTAAATCAAAATGTGAGCAGAAGGGTCTAGAAAGCGCCTCAGTCTCCGCGGTGCTCACCGAGCATGGAAGGCCTGGACAGTGCTGGCAGACACCACGTGCTCCCTCTCCAGGAACACCCGGCCACAAATGTGGAAGAGGGGCAGACAGTCGGGTCGGATGACCCCACTCGATCACCCGCTGCCTGGACCTGTTAATGGCTAACTTGGCCAGGCCCAGGAGCAGGTTCATGAGGAGGTCCCCCTCCCTCCTGGTCCCGATCCGCAACGGGTGCCCATGGATCAGGAGCGTGGGACTGAAGTGCAAACAAAACAACAGTAAAAGGTTTTCAAGAAACTAAAAAGGGGGTGCAGCGTATAACAATTAACATACCCATGGTCCATGGACTCCACAAGGCCACAAAAGAAGCAGGTATCTTGGGAGTCCATGAACTGACACAACCTACGGTTGTATGGGACTGCTGCATGTAACACCCTCCACCCCAGGGCCCCAATGGAAAGCGGGAGGACACCCCCCACTCAGAGGGCCCCCCCAACTGAGGACCTCCCCCGCTGGACGGCAACAAGGCACGCCAGGGCGTGTCCGGGTGGCAGGCGAGGGCAAGGAAATGAAGGGTGTGCAGCAGCAGCAGCCCATACAGGAAACCCCTCTGCACGGTGCTAAAGGGCACGGAGGGCATTTCCGCGAGGCGACTCAGGTTGCAGGGCACCGGCTCCCAAGAGATGGTTCAAGGCTTGTGGCCAATGTAGAATTCCATCTAAACAAGGGTACATTTGGACAGAAGAGCACCGCGCACCTGCGGCACCGTCAGTGCTGAGCATAACCGTCCTAAGGTCTTGAGGATTGATTGTACTTGCACTCCAGAACAATGGAACCTGCACATGAAATGAACGAATCATTGTATGTTGAAAGTTGTGCAGCAGTAGGTTTCGCCATGGCCTTCCATGTCTGAGGATACATGTCTTTTAGAATTCACAGGGGTAGTATGTTGCCGCCTGCCCCTGTGTCAATCTTGGGCCAATAACACAGAGATAAAAACAAAAAACTACTGCGGATGCTGGAAATCCAAAACAAAAACAGAATTACCTGGAAAAACTCAGCAGGTCTGGCAGCATCGGCGGAGAAGAAAAGAGTTGACGTTTCCGGTCCACACGACCCCGAAACGTCGACTCTTTTCTTCTCCACCGATGCTGCCAGACCTGCTGAGTTTTTCCAGGTAATTCTGTTTTTGTTTTGGGCCAATAACAAATAGTTACCAACTTTCTCAGGACAGATAATTTGAATTTAGCAAACACTTTGGATGGTGTGATGGTGTCTGTGTTTTCCACATGATTGACAGTGTGAAACATGTGTTCACCGCTCATCATCTTGTCATGCACATCATCATCATTTTCTGGTTTGTCAATCACCCCATGTATGTGTTTCTTACGGGATACTAGATGTTCGTTATTATTGCTTGAAGGTACCTGTTGTGTACTGTCTGTTTGGATCAGTGCAACGCTCTTTGTAGCTGGATCAGTGTAGGCCCTAGTGCACTACTGCTGCCAATGGCCCTCTCTGGGAAATGCTTTGTAGAATTGATAGAAAGCTGCGTGTTTCCTTGGTGCATGCAGAAGGCATGAGAACATTTATACAAAGGTGGAAACCTTCCACATGACTAGATTTGGGTGTTCTAGTGAACGTGTCAACAAATAGGGTTGTGCTTAGGACTTGTAAGCTTCGTTGACCTGCGAGAATTGCTTCGTACTTGCGCCCATTCTCGAGTAGCTCTTCAATGCTATATGTTTTGGGCTTGTCTAACATATCTTTCTGGAGTTCTTCCAGGGAGTGGATGTGATCGTCAACTCAACAATTCTGTTTCCCAGCTCTGCGTTTGAAAAATCACAACATGTACCTTTTTTCTGCATCTGCCGATGAAGTGGTCTATGGATTTTGTAGGCTGTTGTCGAAGTGACATGAATACTAGTCGATCAATATGGAAGTTTAACCAGATCCTGAACCGGTCTTCCAATATAGTCCATATCTTTTTGGAATCCTTTACCTCTTCCGTAATCCTGATGCATTCAGCCTGTGTAGACCTTCATTCCCAGTTGCTAGGTGAATTTTTATGGATTGCTTGGCTGGTTTAGACCTACCTGAATTAAGAAACCATAGCTGTGTGTGCTGTTTAAACATTTTGAATTTGGATACCAGAGTAGCAAACTTATCTGGTCTGATTTTTACAATGGCTTTGCTTTTTTCTGTTTGACTCTCCCTCGCTCTCTAGCGATCCAGCCCACACCCTGGTCACTCACCTTTGTGAACTGAGCTAACCCGGCATTGGTCCTCTTGACACGCTACTCACAGAACTGACAGGCTCCGCTCTGCAATCTCACCACGAGGGATGTGTCTGCTTACCAGCTCTTTACTTGAGCACTATCTCACTGTGTCTTCAAAGTTTTTTCTGCATAACACCCTCTGATGCTGCAAACTCATTGCCATCTGACCAGAGTGTCGAAGGTCGTCTCATGCCATGTAGCATAATGTAAGGCTGATCACCGTGTCATGCCTGTACTTAATCTTGCTGCCATGCTGTTTGACCACCGCTGAGCACCAAGTTATGTTTTTATGATATAAAGGCGCCAATCATTTGTAAGGGATTGTGTAAACTGGTTGTGGGTTCATTTATGTAGACGAGGCACATGAGAACATTTATACAAAGGTGGAAAGCTTGAAGACATCAGCAGCAGAGCTGTGTGTGTGTGTGTGTGTGTGCTCTGCTCACAGGTCAAAGTGAAACTGAGACTGGATCACATGACACACTTCCCTTCTAATGATGCTGCTATCTCTTAAAGGCATATGACAATGACCAAAACTGGACACAATGCTCTAGTTGTAGCATAGCCAGTGATTTACGAAGATTCATCATAACTTCCCTGCTTTTATATTTAATATCTCTGTTTCTGAAGACCAAGATCCCATAGGCTTTGCTGACTACTCTTGCAATATTTCCTACCTCCTTCCAAGATCGATGCACATGAACTCCCAATTCCCTCTGTTCCTGCATACTCTTTTGAATTTTACCGTTAAGCATACGTTGCCTTTCCCTACCCTTCTGCCAAAACGGATCATGTCACACTTCTCTGTATTAAATTCCATCTGCCACTTATTTGTAATTAAGATCTCATTGACAGTTTTTTTTTGTCTTTATTACCCTCAAGGATTGTGCAGTTTGTTCTTGGTTAGTGGATGATCTCCAGTGGTGATGCTCACAGGAAATCTTGAGTCTGGAACCTGTGGGGGTGGGAACTGTCCTTGGCCCTATTGTAGATCCTGCTGTAGGCCCACATAACCAGCACAAGGTCAACCCGAACAACCACGGCTACCCTGACATTGGGCATCCTTGCCACATTTTAATAATCTAGATGAGCTGCCAACATCTCCATAGACACCATCTACAGTTGGATAAATTAATATTGTGCCTCTTGCTCCACTGACAATGCCTTGGAAAGACCAGTGGGAGTGTCA
Organism: Cetorhinus maximus; assembly: GCF_964194155.1. NCBI lineage: Eukaryota > Metazoa > Chordata > Chondrichthyes > Lamniformes > Cetorhinidae > Cetorhinus > Cetorhinus maximus. The sequence goes on from NC_135884.1 coordinate 147,173,219, forward strand.
GTGGTTGATGGGGTGCGTTGCTGGTGCTGGGCAGGTGCGACTGTGATTAAAGCTGAGACAGATGAGCATCCCTGCTCACCCTGGCTCCATGGCAACGATTACTCCATCACCAAGACTGCCTATTTCCATCGCAGCAATATATAGTCCACTTCTGACCCTGTCTCGGTTCATCTGCTGCTGAAATCCTTAACGATGCCTTCATTTCCTAACTTGACTATTCCAGTGCTCTCCAGGCTGACCTTCTATTGTCCAACATTTATAAACTTAAGCTCATCCAAAATACTGCTGCCCACATCCTAACTCAGTAGGGGAAGGGCGGTAGTCAACGTTGACCAGGAATTTAACTGGTCCAGCCATGTAGATATGTAGTTGCAAGAGCAGGTCTAAAGGCTCCATATCAGGATGTGCGTATCACTCTTAACAAGATGGATGAATTGTCGCCTCAATAGAAATAAATACGTATGATCTGATAGCCATTACAGAGACGTGGCTGTAAGGTAATCAAGGCTGAGACCTGAACATTCAAGGGTACTTTGCATTTCGGAAGGGCAGGATGATAGGAAAAGGTGGTGGGGTAGCTCTGTTAATTAAGGATGGCAATAGTACAATAGAGAGAGACCTTCACTCTAGAGATCAAGATGTTGGGTAGAATTTTCCCAGAATTGCACTGTGCAGTAGCGGGCGGGTAAAATGGAGTCCAACCCGCCGACGAAAATGGTGGGATTACATGCCGTATCATCCTGAGCCAGCCCCATTATTTACTCACTCCTGTGAAAAACGCCATTTCCATGGCAGGTGGGCTCTCATTCGCCCGCCTGCCATCACCCCGCTGTTGCATCATGCCGGCCGCCATCTTTAAAAGGCAGCTGCCAGCAAAGCGCTCATTGCCACCAGCTCACCACCGCTGCCTGGGAGACATGGCCAGCAAAGGCAAAAACACTGCAGCCCCCTGCTTCAACGATTCGTCCTTCAAGCCACTGCTGGATGCCAGGTTGTGCTCCACCCCAGCTCTAGCCGCAGGATGGGCAGCAAAGTCACCAACCCGGCTTGGGAGGCAGTGGCAGTGATGGTCAATGCAAACACCCTGCAGGGAAGGACAGCCACCCAGTGCTGAAAAAGGATGGATGATTCCCTCCGTTCCACTAGGGTAAGTCACTCTTTTCATCACTCCCAACTCTCACACTCACAAACCCATCACACATCCACAGGGCCCTCACTCACTGCCAACGCAAGGGACATCATCATTCAGTCTTTCACACGCACCACCCACACAGGCCCGACATACTTATCATCTGGCCCATCCAGGCGTCCTGGATATGCTCTCCCCATCTCTGTCCATGCAGGGCAAACTGGCACACAACGGGAGGGAAAGATCGCAGACAGGTGGAGGGGTGCCAGAGATCAAAGTTCTGACAGAATTCGAAAACAGAGCCATCCAGCTGGCCGTCGATGACCAGGACTGGTCAAGTGCCGACGGTAAGGTTGGCGCTGCTCTGCAAGGATCCAGCAGTGCAATATCCATCAGACAACCATGGCATGAGTGATGTGTCCTGCTTCACAGGCCACTGCCATGCACGAATTATCTCCCTTTGTTTTCGCAGGCACATCTGCCAAACAACCAACAGAGTCCATGACCCAGGGCCTCCAGTCAAGCCCCGAAGAAACCTCTGAAGAGGAATCTGAAGGCACCTTCCCTGAAGAACTGACGTAGTACTCACCCACACCCTCCACCAGCACAGAAACACACACCTCGGTGGGACCTAGCTTTAGAGTAGCCTCAGGATCACAATCTTGTGAGCACATCGCACTATCTGTTCCACAGGAGGCGGAGGCCGGGACTTCCCAGGTTCCTGGCTCTCGGAGGACTTCTGGAGGCCAGAACATTGCTGAGTCTGAGTCAGATGACGAGCCCCTGGACTTGGTCATGTCACAGTTGCTGAAGCTGCAAAGGCAAGCTAGAGAACATCAGGGAGGGATGTCCACTGCACTCCTCAGATTGCAAGGCACGATGGAGGAGTCCGTCCATCTTCAGGCCGAGGTGATAGCACTGGCATTGCAACACACCGAGGTCAACACTGGCAGGATGGCGGCCAACATGGAGACCTTGGTCCAGGACATCACTCCTGCACTGCTGCGCAGGCTCAACTCCATCGCTGATAGCATAGCTGGCCTCCAACAGTGTGTACACGAGAGGGGTGCTGGACAGCGCAATCTCACTTCAGCTATCCCTTCCGCTTATGGAGTCGGCCAGGGGCTCTCAGGCACCCATAGGGAGGAGGATTAGCAGATGCACACTCCGGGATCATCCACCCAGGTGTCTGGGAGTGTCCGGCCCATCTGACTCCTCTCTTCCTGTGACCTCAACAACTCCAGCTCCACAGGCTGAGGAGGGTGTCACTGCCACACAGCAGGACCCCGAAAGCTGGCTGGACCCACCAAGTCTCGGTCCTCCAGAGGACGCCCACCAAAGCCATCACAGACAAGGCGTCACAGTCAGCAGGCTGCCTCCATCTCCGCTGTGGATGTCTGGGGAGCACCAAGGTGTAGCAGCAGGGTTAGGAAAGTTAGGTAAGAATAGTTGCACAGCCTGGGCAGGGGTATTGATCACTTGTACACACTGTTCACTATTGTCAATAAACTCCTAAGAATGTCTCCCTGCCTGTGGCTCCTTGTTCAGATGAGCAGTGTTCTTGTCACTCAGATGTGAAACCTTTCTGCACAAGATAAAGGCAGGTGTCTCAGTGCAGGGCCTCTTCCCTGTGCTCTGTGCAGCCTTCCGACCACAGTGATGGTCCAGCCTCACACTCCCTGGAAACATTACTGATGCCTGCACCTCTGCAGTGCTGCTCAATGCTGCCAGAATGTAATGGGCAGGAGTCACAGAGTTCCGTCATTCTTTCTGTGTGCTCTCAGCACCTTTAAGGTGGGGCTGGCCCCCATCACACCAGCATGTGCGACCAGTGATGCTGTGCACCAGCTCCTGAAGGGCTGAGGTGCTGAAGCCGGACACAGCATCTGATGCGTCTAAAAGTTTCATGGTTGCGTCTCTGAGATGGCCCTGATCATGGAGCACAAGCGAGCTGCCCTCAGCCAGACAGGAGTCAGACATTCTCAGGGTCTACCTGAAGATCTATGGAGTGTTCTCACTGCACGTTGTGATGCCTCAATGACAGCTCACTTCACAGGGTTTCAATCTCGTCTCCGGAGATTCAGTTCCCCTGGATTCCAGCACCAACTCCGCAGCACAGCTTCAGCTCCTCAGGCGCACCGAGCAGAATATTACTGCTCCAAAAGGTTACCTTTGCCCCAGTGACTTTCAGCACAGAGTCATCAACCTTCTACTGCCTCCTTCCATTGCCAGGGCTTCTCCTGATCCCTCCCCACTTAAAGTCTACCACCACTGCCTTTTTCTGCCTGAATCCTCTATTTCTGCTCCTCTTTCTTCTTAACTTTGGGATCTCTCCCTGGCTCCTCTCCCCACCCCCATGCCTGGAACCCATCATGATTATAGTGTTCTGCTCCCGATCACATGATCGCATTGTTGTGCTGGATTCTTCTTGCTCAGGTGCGCTGGCCCTGTTTCCTCATCCTGAAGGAGTTCAAATACTGGATTGTGCAGGGGTCACCTGCACCCGGCCCATTCATGCGCGCAACACCACCACCTGGAAGTTCCCCTCCAAGTCACTCACCATCCTGGAAATATATCGCCGTTCCTTCACTGTTGCTTGGTCAAAATCCTGGAGCTCCCTTCCTAACAGCACTGTGGGTGTACCTGCACCACATGGACTGCAGTGGTTCAAGACGGTGGCTCACCACCACCTTCTCAAGGGCAGTTAGGGATGGGCAATAACTGTTGGCTTAGCCAGTGACGCCCACATCCCATGGATAATGTTTTTAAAAACTCCCGCGGCCTGTCGGGTCTCAGAGTTCCTGGCTCCCGCTCTGCGAGAAGGTAAACCTGGATATCATAGCCAGACAGTTTCTCAGAGCAGTAGGTTCCAAAGCTACTTCCAGAGTTCCAAACCAGAGACCAGACTATTCTATACTTGGTAACGTGCAATGAGATAGAATTCATTAATGACCTGATATTAGAGGAGTTCCTAGGCAGCAGTGATCATTACATCGTTGAGTTTCGTATTGAATTTCGTATGAGGGGGAGAAGAGTGGGTGTAAGACTAGTGTTTTAACCTTAAAAAAAAGGCAATTACAAGGGTATAAGGTCAGAACTGGCTAAAGTGAACAGGGAAATTTGGTTAAAAACAAAAAGCTAAAAGCTACTGCGGATGCTGGAAATCCAAAACAAAAACAGAATTACCTGGAAAAACTCAGCAGGTCTGGCAGCATCGGCGGAGAAGAAATCAGTTAACGTTTCGAGCCTTCATGGCCTTCATGGCCGAAGGGCCATGAAGGCTCGAAACGTTAACTGATTTCTTCTCCGCCGATGCTGCCAGACCTGCTGAGTTTTTCCAGGTAATTCTGTTTTTGTTTAGGGAAATTTGGTTAATGGGTAGAGATTCAGTAGCAGAAATTTAAGGAGATATTTCATAACATTCAGCAAAGGTACATTCCACTGATAAAAAAGAACCCTGGGAAAAGGATGCACAGTTCATGGCTAACTAAGGAAGTTAAAGGTAATATCAAATTAAAAGAAAAAATGCGCAATTCCACTAAGATTAGGGGCAGGTCAGAAGATTGGACAGAATATAAAAACCAGCAAAGAATGACTAAAAAAAGGAGAGAGAAATTGGAGTATGAAAGATAGCTTGCTAGAAATATAAAAATAGATAGCAAGGTATTAAAAAAGGAAAAGAGTAACTGAAATGAGCATTGGTCCTCTAGAGAGTGAACCTGGGAAATTAACAATGGGAAATAAGGAAATGGTGAATGAACTGAACATATATTTTGTGTCTGTCCTAACTGTAGAGGACATAAATAACACTCCAAAAATAATTATGAATCAAGAGGCAAAAGGGAGGGAGGAACTTAAAACAATTATAATCACCAGGGAAAGTATACTAAGAAAAATATTAGAACTAGAGGCTGGCACGTCTCCAGGTCCTGATGGACTTCATGCTAGGGCCTTAAAAGAAGTGGCTGCTAAGTTAGTGGATGCATTGGTTTGAATTTTCCAAAATTCCCTAGATTCTGGAAAAGTCCCATTAGATTGGAAAATAGTGAATGTAACTCCTCTATTCAAGAAAAGAGAGAAACAGTAAACAGGAAACTATAGGCTGGTTAACCTAATATCTGTCAGAGGGCAAATGCTAGAACCGATTATTAAGGAGGTTAAAGGAGGACACTTAGAAAATATTAATGCAATTAGGCAGAGGGAACATGCTTTTGTGAAAGGGAAATAATGTTTCCTAATTTAGTAGAGTTCCTTGAGGAAGTAACAAGCAACGCGGATAAAGGGGAACCTGTAGATGTGGTGTGCTCGTGCTCTTAAAAATTAAAACTTTACATCTGGGCAACATTAAAGGAAAAATGGTCCCATTTTCTGGAATCAAGGTTACGCTAACCAGTTTTTCTTTTTGCTTTCATTGTGTCTTGTGGAAAGTATTTTATGCTACATCTGAAAAGTTGCAGTACAACAGTGATGAACTCCATGCTGACCCATCCACCAACTTAAACACTCACTCCCTCCACCTCCGGCACACAGCAGGAGCAGTGTGTGCCATCTGCAAGATGCAGTGCAGCAAGGCCTCTTTGACAGCACTTCTCAAACCTGAAGCCCTCACCAATCAGAAGGACAAGGGCAGCAGGTACATGGGAACATCCATGTTCTAGCCCAAGTTGCACACACATCGTATATAACGTAATAGACGTATATCGTCTATTCCTTTATTGTGGCTGGGTCAAAATCCTTGACCTCCACTCCTAACAGGTGTGATTGCCTGTGGACTGCAGTGGCTCAAGTAGAATGCCCACCACCAACTTCTCAAGAGCGAGTTGCGATGGGCAATAAATGCTGACCTCGCTACCGATGTCCACATCCCAAGAATTAATGTATTTTTTTTTAAAAGTGGAATATAGCTCCCAAACTGTGGAAATGTGTCTTTGTCTTAACTCACAGCAAGTCATGTTCCACTAGCATCCCTGCACTCGCTGACCTATGTTGGCTCCCAGTCAAGCAACGTCCTGATTTTAAAATTCTCATCCTTGTTTTCAAATCCCTCCATGGCCTCTCCCCTCACTATTTATGTAATCTCCTCCAGCCCCCACCACCATCCGAGATCGGTACTCCTTTTATTTGGGTCTCTTGTGCATCCCTGGTTTTAGTCGCTCCACCGTTGGTAGCTGTGCCTTCAGTTGTCTAGGCCCCAAGCCTGGAATTCACCCTCTACACCTCTCATCCTCTCTACCTCGCTTTCCTCCTTTTAGACATTCCATAGTGGTATTGTCACTGGACTAGTATTCCAGAGACCCAGGGTAATGCACTGGGGACCTGGGTTTAAATCTCACCACAGCAGATGGTGAAATTTGAATTCAATAAAAAAACCTGGAATTAGAAGTCTGATGATGACTGTGAAACCATTGCCAATTGTTGTAAAAACCCAGCTGGTTCACTAATGCCCTTTAGGAAGAAAATCTGCCGTCCTTACCTGGTCTGGCCTACATGCAACTCCAGAGCCACAGCAATGTGGTTGACTCTTAAATACCCTCTGAACAAGGGCAGTTAGGGATAGGCAATAAATGCTGGCTTAGCCAGCGACACCCACATCCCATGAATGAATAAAAAGAAGTTTTTGGCCACCTGACCTAATGTCTCCTTAAGTGGTGCATTGCCATATTGTGTTTTGTAGTGTTCCTGTGAAGCACTTTGGGACATTCATTACGTTAGAGATGCCATATAAATATAAGCTGTTTTGCCCTGCTCCCTTCGCCCTTCACCCATCACAGTCCCCACTGATCATTTATGCCCTAGAGCTGTTTTGTTTTAACTGCCTTAAACGCCACCAATTGGCGGACTTTATCATTACTTTAAATTGACACTGTTGACCTGCTAGAACAAGGACCTACATGAAGTCACTCGACTACCCCAGTTTTTTCTTTATCTTTTATGGAATGTGGGTGTTGCCGGCAAGGTTAGCACTAATTGCCATTTGCCCTTGTGAGCAGTTAAGAGTCAATCACATTGCTGTCGTCCGGCATCATATGTAGGCCAGGCTGGGTAAGGATGGCAGATTTCCTTCCTTGAAGGACACGAGTAGACGGGCTTTTAATCAGTGATGGTTTCATAGTCACCATTACTGGGACTAGCTATCAATTGCAGATTTTTTAAAAAATTAATTGAAATTTTATTTATTCATTGAGTTTTAAATTCTACCGGCTGCTCTGTTGAGATTTGAACCCATGCCCCCAGAGCATTAGCCTGGGTCTCTGGATTGCTAGCCCAGTGATGTGGCTCTAAATGCCTCCCCCAAAATGCCAATGCACGGCCCACAACGTGTTTGAGACTTAAGACATCAGCTGGCAGCCTTCCTGTGTTCTAACGTATGAAAAAAAACAAAAAAAAAATCCTATTTGTCTTCCAGTCAGGTTTAATACGGAGCCAAGAAAATGAATACCTTATAACTCCATTACCTCATCACCTGGCACTGAGACACAACTACACCTCAGCTGCTGGCTATCGCCCTCATGCACTCTTCAAGCGATCGGTGGAGCACAAAGTGCGACAGCGGCCAGTGAGTCATGGGCATCATCACCACCACCATCGCCGCCACTCTTACCATCACCAGCAACAAAAGCATCAGCATCACAAGAGAGACCAGAAGCAACACTACTGTGGGCGGCGAAAGAAATGTATGTAAGGAACCTTTTTGTAGCACTTACTACCGTCATTTAGTCAACAAAAATAAAGCCATTTAAACATAACTCTTGTCCATGTGTAGGCATTAAGGTCAGCACCGTTCTCGTACAAACACGTGACCTCTCCATAAAAAGGCCCAGATTTTGCTGGAGCTGGGAATCTCGCATTTGCCATGTTAGACATTTTTCCTCACCCTTCATCTCAAACATTGGAGTCCCACAGGGGGTTGGGAATGCGAGCTGATAACAGTGAGGGCAATGGGGCATATGAGGCCTTTGGGAAAGGACAGGACCAATTCCTGGGATATCCCTCCCTCATCACCTGTTTCTGGGTGAGTTGCACTTTAATAATAGCATGCATTTTTAAACTGGCTGTTATTTTGATGGAAAACCCTGAGCCAATTTCCTTCTGTAAGCACTCCTAATGTTATAGCAGAAGTGAGTTGATTAGCCCTCTTTCAGTGTTGGTGCCGGACAGTGCTGACTGAATGTTACCCAGTAAGCTGTTACTGGTGCAAGTGCCACGTATTTTTAAGCTTAGAAAATTTCTTTGACAAATGCTGTTTTTTCCACCTTCATCCAAGTTTACAGCACAGAAGTCGACCCTTGTGGATGTGCCAGATCTCTGAAAGAGCCATCCACCTTGCTCCATTTTCATCGCCCTTTCCCCTAGCCCTTTTTAAAACTTATCTTTTCATAAATATTTATCTACCTCCCTTTTGAATGCTAATTATGGATTCTGCCTACCTTCTGGTAGGACATTCCAGTGTCCCCTAACAACCCTCTTTGGCCTAAGCATTCAGGCTCAAAATGGATGCCTTAGCATCTAAAATGGTGGGTGGGATCAGGAGCATGTACATTTTCATTGGCCAGATGGGAAGTTTCACGGTCCCTGAAACCAGCTCCACGCATGGGGACGTCTTGAGTTGGGGATGCAGTGGGGGTAGCGGTATTTCAGTGTGCGTCAGCCAATGTAAGAACCACTTCTATTGCCTTCAGCTGTGATGCATTTAGGTGTCTGTGTATAATCGTCAAATAAAGAGTTTTATTTTTGATGGGCGTGGAGATAGAGGGGGCTGCCTGTATTTTTAGCAGTACCTCTGCTCCTTGCATGCTGTCACATTAGGCCTGTTAAACTCACCACTCTTGGATAACTAGTGCATCATCTATTTGATCCTACACCCTATTTGTTCACATAATTTTGTGTGGATCTGACATCTCTCATCTAGATTTTCCTGGTTCTGTTTTTCAGGCTATAACATCTTTTAGAAAGGTTAGCAGAGGTGGAAGTGGAAAGGTGGTGGTTGGGGTGGGGGGTTGCGAGGCAGGTGGGGGTTGAAGGGGGGGCTAGGTGGAATTGGGTAGGAAATTGGTCTGTCATGTCCCTGCACACTTTAAACACATCATTCATCTTGCTGGTAAATTTGTTGCTTAATCTCCTCTTGTTCCTCTGGTGGCTTGATTTGTCTTTCTCTTGCCAAGAAATTTATTCCCATAAGTATGTCCTCAGGCTTTTTTCTTCTGATGAGGCCTTATTGTAGCTAGATTGAGGTAACTCAGGGAAACCTGTCACTCGGAGAGAAGTATTTAGCACTGTCTAAACATCACCAGTGCTTAGCGCAGTCAGCAAATACCATAATCTCTCTCCTTTTTGAAAAAAGAAACCCAGTTTCCCTCTTCTTTGCTGTGCATTCCGATTCTTGCTGAGGGATAGCCCTACAGATGCTGGCAGCCCTCTCCTACCTCAATCAAGTTATTTTTCATATGTGATAACAGCTGATTTTTGCCTCCTTATTTCTAACCTCCTCCAACCTAAGAGCCATTTGTCCGTCACCCTGAACCCTCTGTCCCTCTGAAACTGGCATTATTCATATTCCCTCAGCACCCACCAACCCCGCCACCCACCCCACCACCTCTCCGCTGCCAACCCCCATCTCTCTTTGTACCATGTCTGGTGCCCATGCGTTCAACTGTCTAGCCCTCACCCTCTTAAAGTTCCCTCCCTAAAACCTTCCACCTCTCTCTGCTTCTTCAATACTCCTGTAAATCTGCCTCTTCTGATCACCTTTCCCCAAAACCTTGGCACCCCTGTTTTCATTACACTTCTGTGAAACACCTTGAGATATTTTTCTACACCATCAGCGCAAGATAATGCAAGTGTTGTCACAAGTTTACCCACGCCTGATAGCCATTCCCAGCCCATGTCATGGTTGGGGTGTGGGGGTGGGGGGTTTGGGTGGGTAGTGTGTCCGGATAGCAGCCTAGATTGACCCAGCTGTTTCTTTCCCCCACTCTCCTTGACAATGAGTTCAGTTGTACATTCCATCACGTCCCCAGGTGAGATTATCTAACTCAATGCAGACCAGGCATGAGAGCTGGGAGCTGTGCACTTGGTACTGAGGTTTCTGGTCCCTGCTGAGTTTTCATCCGGCAACATAATCCTGATCTTCACTTGGCCATGTTGAACTGTTCACTACTGTTCACTTTATGGCTCCCTGGTGGCCTTGAAGACTGCAGGCTGGGGGAGATAGATAAATGCCTGTTAATACTAAACTCCTGCTGCTCATTTCTTAACATGCAGTGAGTCTCATTGACCCAGCAGCCCTGAGCTCACTGGACTACACTGGTTCCCCGTCAGACAGTAACTCAATTTTAAAATCCTCATCCTTGTTTTCAAATCCCCCCATGATCTCCCCCCCTCGAATACCCCTTGAACATCCTCCAGCCCTACAAGCCTAAGATCTATGTGGTGCTCCACTTGTGGCCTCTTGAGCATTCCTAATTTCAATTGTTCCTCCATTGACAGCTTCCGCCCTTAATTCTGGAATTTTCTTCCTAAACCTTTTTGCCTCCCAACCCCTCTCTCTCCTCATTTAAGATGCTTCCTAAAAGCGATCTCATTAACCAAGCTTTTGGTCATCTGTCCTCCATATGTTTTCCAAAGTTCGGGCATCATAGATTTTTTTTTATTGATAATGTTATTGATAAGCGCCTTGGGTCACTTTGCTACATTAAAAGTGCTTTATAAATTCAAGTTGTTGTTGGTGACTGTTTGGGTTTCTAGCTTAAGGGTGGAGATTAAAATTCATTTTATTTTCCTAACTATAGTTATTCAGTACTACGGATTGAAGATTGACTCAAAATTTTGTTTCATTGTCCTTGTTTGTAATGTAAGAGTTTTGGATTTTTCACAAAAGCGTCGGGGGGGTGGGGTGGAGGGGGGTGGGGGAGGGGAAGCAATAAAATGCACTTTTGGCTCCTCTCCAGAACTGTATGTTCTTTGCTTCCTTCTCTCCCCACGTTCCTGCCTTAGACATGCCTCAACCTCCGCTAGAGGATATCCACATCTTGTCCAATGAGTACAGCCCCAGGAGCAGGTTGAAACGCTCATTTTCAGAGTCCCGGAGAAACATGGGGCTGACTGTCGAAACTCTGGTGGTGGCAGACAAGAAGATGCTGGAGAAACACGGCAAGGAGAACATCACCACCTACATCCTCACCGTTATGAACATGGTAAGCCAGTGAGAAGGACTACATGTCAGTGGGACCATAGTAGCCATTTCCTATGTGCCTTTATTCTTTCAGAGTCGGAAGTGGATGTACAACCCTCTACAAGAGGGTATTGTTCCTTAACTTGTTGGCAGAGGCTACAATCGCACCAATGTTTTTTTCGAGGGAGCCTGCAGCATGCTATGTTTTTAGCGTATCATTAGGGTGCAGGCCAATAATTCCTGAGCTACTGGTTTCAAATGAGCCATAGTGGTCAGTCCCCAACTTGAGGTGAGGTATTTGGCCCCAAAAGAAATTGGGGAAAAACGAGTGAGCCAGTCATTCAGTTGAACAGTTCTATTTTTGGGGAGCTCCTTTCACTGCACCCTCTACTGGCAGTGAACAGGAGGAGAGAATAGCTCTCATTTCTGATTCAGTATAGTGCACCACAATGAACTAGGCAATGTATGGGGCCACACTGAGCTGAAGTTGCATATGCAGAGGAGCAGGTGGGCCACACATAATCCAGATATGGCTGTTAAAGAGTTTGGCATGACTTACAAGCACTAACACATTGAATACTTCAGGTGTTTCACATAGGAACAGAGGAAATAAGAGCAAGAGTAGGCCATTCAGACCCTCAAGCCTGCTCTGCCATTCAACTAGATCATGGCTGATCTTCAACATCAATGCCATTTTCCTACATTATCCACATATCCCATGATATCTTTAATAATTGGAAATCTATCGATCTCTAACTTGAACATGCTCAATGACTGAGCCTCCAGACAACTCTAGGTTAAAGAATTCTGAAGATTCACCACCCTCTGAGTGAAGAAATTCCTCCTCATCTCAGTCCTAAAGGGCCTACCCCTTATTTTGAGGCTGTACCCCCTGGTTCTCAACCCCCAAGCTGGCGTGGAGGAGGGGGGATGTAAACATTGAGGGCAGGGCACTCTTAGGGTCATTGAAAATGACTTCAGTGACCCTGGGTCAAGGGGATCATTGATTTTGCTCCTGATCACTGTTCAGTGAAACATCCCAGCAAATATGCAGGACACCCAGCCCATGGTTTCTTCTCTGACTTATCCCCTGTGTTGGTCAGAGGATGTAACTTTAGTTGTATTGACTGGAACTGCTCTGGGAGATCCTACAGCATCTCCCCAACAGTATCTGCTCTGGTGCAGCATGTCAGAATAATTGGACAGAGCCTCAGTGTTAGAGCTAAGCCGTTCAGTGGTGATATGAGGAAGAACTGCTTGACACAGAGGCTAGAAGCAATCCGGAACGCTGTTCCTCCAAGGAACTTTGGAGGTTGGGTGTCTGTTGAAGATTTCAAAACTGAGACTGAGGGGAGTTTTTGGCTCCCGCCAGCAGCGGGAATTATGGTGGGGTGAAGGGGGGGCACTTAATTTGACGGGAGGCAAAAATCCTGTTTCCTGACGGCAGGATAAACTGTTGGAATTTTGTTCTCCCGACTCTCAAGGCGGGTTAAAGGTGGGTCAAGCTTCCCAACGAACAATGTCAGGAACCCCATTTGCATGCATTAGCATCTTAGCCACGCTCACTAAAAGGCCACCTCGCCGGAATTAAGCTCCCTCTGCAAATTAAGTTCACCGCCAGCGAGAATTTAGAACGTTCAGTTTTACGACTGCACATGAGCAGCTTGCACCTGGCAAGCTTCACTTCTTCCATGACTTTGAGGTCCTTAGATGTTTATTCCTCCTTCTCGGGAACTCCGCATAGCTTCACCCATATCGAGCTGTTGCCAAACGCTGTGCCCAGGGAGGTAGGTGAAGGCTGGAGGGGGTGGGGGAGGGGGAGGGTGGGGGTGATGGTAGGGTGGAAGGATGGAGTGAAGGCCGGACAGGGGCGGCAGGCATACAGGGGAAGGGTGGGGAGAGTGTCCGGGGAAGTGGTCGGGGGACCGATGCCAGAAGAAGTGGTTGAAGGGTGGGTGAGAATGTCCGGGGAAGGAGGGCTGAGAGTGTCTGGGGAAGTGGGGTGGCCGGGGGGGGGAGGGTGAGGGTGGAGTGCCTGGGGAAGTGGGGGTGAAAAGAGTGTCTGGAGAAGGGGGCGAAGGAGGGGGTAGTGCCTTAGAGGGTGGGGTCGCTAGCATTGATGGTGAAGTCCTGGGAGAAGAACTGAGGGTACCGGTGATAGAAGGGAACAGTCACAGTCAGAGGGGGGATGCAGTAGGGTGGCCAGTCCCGGGTGCAATTCTAGTAGGTGAAGGTCTCATCAGGAGGGTCATGGAGGGGGAGACATGTGGCTCGGATAACATGAGGGGACAGGGTTAGGATGGGCATGGGAACGGTAACGGGTGTCGGCTCTGAGGGAAGGAAGAGTATGTGGTGATGGATCGTGATTGGGTCCAGGGTAACGAGGGGAGGTTCAAGGGTGACAGGGAGGAGAGGAATGGAGATATTGGGTGGGTCAATGGTGATGGGAGGAGAGGAATGGAGATATTGGGTGGGTCTATGGTGATGGGAGGAAGTTGGCAGTTGACAGGGGGAGGGTAGAAGGTGGTGGAGCAAGTTTGAAAGGTGACGTGCATTATTTTTCCAAAATGATCTTGACCACACTGTTAGTTAGTCAGTGAGATCCCTCTAAGTGGGAGGAGGGTCTTTTTGGGTTGGTGGAGTTCAAGGTCAGGAAGGTGGCTGACTAAAGGGACACCCTAATAATTATGAGGCAACTGGATATCAAAGATGCTCACGTGTGCTCTCCTCTCTATGGTGAAGCTGCATTGCAGCAGGTTTGTCCCTGACTCGTGGGTTTCATATGGACAGCAGGAACACCCATCTCTGGTCTTTCAGGATGTCCTTCACCTCGAAGGAACGGGGTAGGGATGCCATGTCTAGAGGTCAGGTGAAGGGCTTAGCACTTGCCTGCTAGCTTTGAGATGGATGGAAACCTGTGAAGGACATGTTCACTTAATGTATCGCTTCAGTTCGTTCACACATCCACTGAGGAGTCGATTCAGGCTGCAGGCAGCCTTGCCTTGGTAATGGATTTCATCCAGATGCAGAGAAGGAGGGCCCATCGCTGGTTGGCACAGAGCTAGGAGGAACAAGGGCCTGTGCAGCAAGAGGCTGCGGAGCCTCTACAAGGTTAAGAGGCTGGTGATTATAGAACACTGCAAGGGCGTGCATTGGCCCGACCATGGGGGTATTGCCGGCAGTGATCTTATCTCGAAGTCAGCGATAGGCAATGCTGGAGGCACCCTCGTATGACCCAGGATGTGGTTGCCCACATGTGCCTGTTATGGCACAGCCGATGGTAAATATTGAGTTGTTCAAATCCCAATTGAAACAATTGCCACAACTTGTTTTGCAATTTGTATAAATTTTGAGATGCGTGCCTTGAATTCAGTAGTAATAAGACCATCAAGTCTCAAAGGTTTTTACAAAACTAAATTAAACATTTATTAATACGAGAAATGATTTTAAATACATACATAGATCTACAAATTACTACTATGATAGCTTCTAACCCCCAATCAATCTAACTCCCAGCTACACTTTCGTTAAGGCAACAGTAAGACACACAGGCCAGAATATTTCGCTCATCGGGCAGGTGTGCACCTGACCCAAATGAGAGTAAAATGACGCGTGATGACGTCGGGTGAGCGTCCCTATGTCATCGCACACACGCGCAATATTTCAGTCGGCGGGTATGCGGGGCATCGGCAGCGCATCCGCCGACAATTAACAGGCCTATTAAGGCTATTAAAGTACCAATTGAATTAAATTTTTCTCTGCCCGCCCAACCTTAAGGTTGGCGGACAGGCAAAAAGACCAAACGGCCTTTGAATTTTTTGTGAAACCTCATCCACGGCGGGATGATGTTTTATTCAGTGAATTAAAAAAAATAATAAAAAATTTTCAAACTCATTTCTAACATGTCCCTGTTCATGTGACAGAATCACATGAGGGGATATGTTATAGACATTTTAAAATTCTTTATTTTCATTGTTCAAAACCTTCACCTCCCTAAGGCAGCTCTATGCCTCAGGGAGCTTTTCCTGCGCGTTGGCCCGCCAGTGTGAATTCACAGTCAGGCCCTGATAGCGGGCGGTGGTCGGCTTCCTGACTACTCCCATTCGCCCCTGCCGAGCCCGCTCAACGAGGGCAAAATTCTGCCCATAGATTTTAAAAGGCCCAGGCAAAGAAACATGATATCCTAAACTAGTCGATTTCAAAGTGAAGTTTTTTTTAACTTCAGTTCTTTGAAAGCAGCAGCTTGAGGCATAGATGCTGAAGGCTTTTTACACTTGTTAGATCCTAAAATGCCTACCCTTACACACAGCCTTCGCTCCTTTGTACATATTTTCCCCTTTGAATGCAAATCCCCATTGTTTCACTATGTTTTTGGACTTTACCTCCCTGATCATAAAAATTTATCATAGTACTAACTTTACCAGAAATCTTTGGGAAAAATAAACACACTGTTTCTGAACACCACCTGGCTAGGTGTAATTCTTCACTCCCTCTTTTGAAAACAATCTAGCCTGGTTTATTTAAAAATGCAAATGTCCTTTTGCACCTTACATTCTAAACTTCCCCCATGTTTTCCATGCTTACATCAAAGCCTTCAGACCAGCTGCCTGTAATCCAATTAAGTCTCTCACACACACACACACACGCACACACACAGACATACACACACGCACATATGGGCACAGATACCATGATTTTACAATAAGTTCCAATAACATTATGAGAATTATTATATTTTCCTGACAGTACCAGCTTCTCCAGTATGAGCTGTGGCTGCAAGGACTCTGTAGAAGTAATGCTCCTGGCCTGCAGTGAGTGAATCTCTGTCTGGGGTGCCCTTTAAATATGGTGCCAGGACCTTTGGCCCCAGTGGGTAACAGCGGGGGCAGGTGACTTCCTGCTCGTCCCTGCCACGGGATTCGTCAGGCTCCTCACTGATGCATAATTAATGAGCCGAGAAGCAGAAGACCGCGCGTGTTCACCCACTCCGCCAGCCAGCAGGAATCACGCCGACTATCCCACCCGCCACCGGACTTAGTCTCCAGAATGGAAAATTCTGCCCTAAGAGTATTTTTTTAGGCAAGGGTATTAAGGGATATGGGACCCATGGAGGTGGACGGAGTTGAGATACGCAGGTCCAACATGATCGGATTGGATGGTGGAAAAGGGCTCAATGGCCTCTTCCTGTTCCTGTGACATCTGTGGAGAGGCCTGGAGGCAAGTCCATCTTACAGGATCGCCATTGGCGAGGCAATTCATTTTTTGTCAAAAATGGTGCCAAATGTAATGAAAAGCGTTATATATTTACAGAAATGTGGGCCGGGGTTTTTACAACCCCACTGCGGTGTACCTCCCCCCGCCCTCCCAGTGGATGCGGCGGGCCATTTAAATCTCCATTCAGTTCGGGGGGAGGGGCCGTAATGCCCCACCGGGCAGGGGGGTTGGGGGCGTAAAATCCCAGCCTTGGTGTTGGGGGAATTAAGTTGAGCAAACATTCCCCCCCTTTACATAATAAAATTTAAACGTGTCAAAATATTTTCCTTCCAGGGTTCATATTATAAGCAGAATACTGCTGCTGTCAATGTCCTAATGTGATTTATTTAACCACTAAGGAAAAGCTCATAATTGCTTCATTGGATCTTTTCCCAGGCAAGAAGTAAATGCTGTTATTTTTTTATATGATACATTTTTATATATTTTTGATATTTACATCATGAAATCTTTTGTTATTTAATCTCTCCTGCCCTCCAGCCTATCACAGGACTGTTAGTTCTCCCTTGCCCCCCACCCTTGCCCCTTGCATTGGCTTAAAAAACCCTCACGTTCCTGTCTTTTTTCAGTTCTGATGGAAGGTCACCCAACCTAAAACAGTAACTCTATTTCTCTCTCCACAGCTGCTGCCTGACCTGCTGAGTGTTTCCAGTGTTTTTTTTTGTTTTTTTCATTCCAGATTTCCAGCATCTACACTATTTTGCTTTTGTAGTTGTGCAGCTATATTTTTTTCCCACCCGCCCTGTTTTAGCTGAGCGTTGAACATCGTTACAACGAATCAGGAAAGACAGAACAGCTGGGGCTCTATTCTGTCAAAAAAGAAGACTGAAAGACAACCTGAAAGGGATCTTTAAAGTTACGAAAGGGTTTGGTAGGGTAGATGTAGAGGTGCTAGGGGACTTAAATATACAAGATAGTCGCTAATAAATCCAGTAATGAATTCAGGAAACACTGCTTTGCTCAGAGAATGCGGAGAATGTGGAACTTGCTACCACCTGAGTGGTTGAAGTGAGTAATGTAAATACATTTAAGGGAAAGCCAGATAAGTGCAGGAGGGAGAAAGAAACAGAAGCGTATGCTGATAGGGTTACATGAAGAGGGGTGGGAGGGAGCTGATGTGAAATACAAATGCTAGCACAGGAATTTTCTATTTGTTCATGGGATTTGGGCATCGCTGGCAAGATTTGTTGCCCATCCCTCATTGCCCTGGAGAAGGTGGTGGTGGTGAGCTTCCTTGTTAAACCGCTGCAGTCTTATCTGCCAGGTAGGGAGTTCCAGGAGTTTGGTCCAGTGGTGATGAAGGGACGGCGATATATTTGCAAGTCAGCTTGGTGTGTAACTTGGAGGTGGTGTTCCCATATGCCTGTTCTCCTAGATGGTAGAGGAAGGTGCTATCGAAGGAATCTTGGTCAGCTGGTGTACTGCAATCATGTAGATAGGGCATACCACAGCCATTGTGTCCGTGGTGTGGCAGGTGAATACTTACGGTGGTGGATGGGGTGCCAAGCAAGTGGGCTGCTTTGTCCTTGATGGTGTCGAGCTTCTTGAATGTTAATGGAACTGCACTCACCCAGGCAAGTAGCGAGGATTCCATTATACTCCTGATTAGAGCCTTGTGGATGGTGGATAGACTTTGGGGATTTAGGGGGGCAGAATACCGAGCTCCTGACCTGCTCTTGTAGCCATGGTATTTATGCAGCTTGTTCAGTTGAGTTTCTGGTCAATATTGATACCCAGGATGTTGATGACAGGGGATTTGGTGATTGAAATTCCATTGAATATCAAGGGGAGGTGGTTAGATTCTCGTTTTTTGGAGATGGAAATCACTTGGCATTTATGTGATATGACTGTTACTTATCTTTTATCAGCCCAAGCTTGAATGTTGCCCATGGCTTGCTGTACGCGGGCAAGCAGCTGAAGATAGTTGAGCCTAAGACACTGTCCTGAGGAACTCTTGCAGTGGTGTCCTGGGGCTGAGGTGATTGGCCTCCAACAAACACAACCATCTTCCTGTGTGCTCGGTATGAAGAGTTTCCCCCCCACCACCGCCATCCCACCCCCCTCCTCCCCCCACCGATTCCCAGATCGAATGGCTGTTTGCCATGCTGTAATGTCTATGGAATTCTAGGCAGTGATGCACTGACTTTTTCCCAACAGGTTTCCAGTCTTTTCAAAGATGGCACCATCGGAAGTGACATAAAGATTGTGGTTGTGAGCCTGTTACTTCTGGAGCAGGATCCAGTAGGTTTTTTTCATGCTCTTACCTTCTGACCTATACTTCAAGAGATACAGCTGAACCAGACCCTAATGATAACATTTGAGATAATCACCGACCCTGGGGGAGAGTATGCACTGCAATTCAGGAGAGGGAAGGTCAACCAGCAATTCCGATTTCTCCAAACAGAAAGCGGCGAATTTATGACAAATTTATGCGCTTGATCTTAGGATGCACCAAAGTGCATCACAACCATGGAAATATTTTTGAAGTCTAGTTACTATGTTAGTAATGTAGGCTGAAGGGTTGGTCACAACACTGGGAGAACTCCCCTACTGTTCTTCCACTAGTGCCAGGGGCTCTTTAACACTCAACTGAGGAGGCAGACGGGGTCTCAGTTTCCCGCCCTATCCACTGGACAGCACCTTTGCTAGTAGAGGTTACGTGCTCCACTGCGAGGCTTAAACTATCTGAGTCGGATGCAAGGGTGCTACCCACTGAGCCACTCATGGCACTGGAGCAGAATGCATGCAGAGGCAGTTGGTTTTGGACAACTCAGGTGGGGAAGTGCCAGGGCATTTGATAGGTATTGAGGGGTATGAGAGATGAAGATGGAGTATTGGACAAGTTTAGTGGACGCTGGTAAGTCATTTGCAGACTTCCACATCCTCGAGTGCATGTGTTGCATGTCTGTCGCCCGAGAGAGGAAAAAAATTAGATTTGTGCTTCTGAATCATGTGGGGTGTGTGCGTGCGTATGTACGTGTGCATGTGCGTATGTGCGTGTGTGCGTGCGTGTGTGTGTGCGTGCGTGTATGTGTGTGATTAGTTCAATTACAATATCCTCTCTTGGGTCAGGCACTCACCTTATTGGCTCATGCATGAAGATTGGCCATTTGGATGACACATCTGAAGGCCTCCAGGAGACGAAGAAGCTTAGTTGGACAAAGCTGTCAAAATATGTGCGGCACGCAGTTGTGTTCAGCTAATTGCATGGCAAATTGCCTTTGGTGTAGACTGGAACTGTAACAATAATTAACGCTTGTCACCGTTGCAGAACTAATTGTGAAACAAAAAAATTGGGTTGTGTTGGTTTCTTCTTCCAGCCTGGGTTAGTGATCAACCATCATGCAGACCAATCGTTGAACAGTTTCTGCCAGTGGCAGTCTGGACTGCTGGAAAAGAATGGCAAACGGCACGATCACGCGGTGCTACTTACCGGATTGGACATCTGCTCCTGGAAAAATGAGCCCTGTGATACCTTGGGTAAGTAACCCGCATGTGCAGAGCACCCCACTGGTGACTTTCCCACTATTTTCAAAGGTAGCTGTGCAGAGAATGCTGAGTTCAAGTTCTCTGAAGACTCAAAGGGTTTTTATGTCATTAATGCACGAGATAAAGGCACTGTCGGCAAGGCCAGCATTTATTTTGCACAGCCCCAATTGCTCTTGAGAAGATGCTGGTGGGCCACCTTCTTGAATACAACTGTGTGGCTTTCTAGGCCATTTCAGAAGGCAGTTCAGAGTCAACCACATTGCTATGGACCTGGAGTCATGTCTGGACCACGCCAGGTAAGGATGGCAGATTTCCCCCACATTAGTGAACCAGGTGGGTTTTTCCAACAACCTGGCAGTTTCATGGTGATCAGTAACTGAGGCTAGCTTTTTTATTTCAGGTTTATTTAATTGGATTTCAGTTCCCCAGCTGCCAGGTTGGGATTTGACCACACAGTCTAGGATTTGTTTTGAGCTTATTGGCAGTTTGGGGTCTCACAGTTGACTTCATCCCTCCTTAGCTGATGGAGGTTGAACGGGAAAGGACAGAATCAATGCTACTGTAGTGGAGTAGATTGTCAACAGTGTAGAGGTTATGTTACTGGACCAACAATTGAGGGAGCGTGAGTTCAGATGCCAATGTGGCAGTTTGGGAATTTGAGTTTAGTTTGAAAGAAATATCCGGAAAAAAAAAACTAGTATCGGTATGAAACTATTGGATTATCATAAAAACTCAGAGGTTAACTACTGTCCTTCGAGGAAGGAAAGCTTACCCATTTTGTTCTACATGTGAATTAAGTTCCACACCAATGTGAATGAGTCTTAACTGTCTCCTGAAGTAGACTAGCAAACCACTTGGCTGTACAAAATTTCAGCAGTTCAAGAAGGATGCCTTCCACCTTGTTCACAGGGTAACTAGGGACAGACGGTAAATGCTGCCTTGCCAAGCATTAATAATGCATATAAAAAAGGCAAGCCTCCCTTATAACTCAGACCTCTGAGATGAGAATTTGGCCTCTTTACCATGCTGTACATTTGACTATTTCCTTTAAGCTTCAGTGACCAGGACCGAACACAGTCTTGAGGTTCTGCAATAGGCCTCTTCATTTGCTCTATGGAAGTAGGGCACCTCTGATTGGCTAACTCCTTTTGTGGTGGTCACAGAACCATAGAAAAGCTATGGTGCAGAAAGAGGTCATTCAGTCTATTGTGCCCGTGCCAGCCAAAAAGAGGAAAAAAGAAACTAGCCGCTCATTTTAAACCCGCTATCCAGCACCTGGTCAATAGCCTTGCAGGTTACAGCACTTCAGATGCAGATCCAGACACTTTTAAAATTAGTTGAGCATTTCAGCCTCAACCACCAACTTTGGCAATTCCAGACACCTACCACCCTCTGGGCGAAAAAATTTTCCTCATGTATCCTCTAATCCTTCTACTAATCACCTTAAATCTATGCCCCCTGGTAATTGACCCCTTAGCTAGGGGAAACAACTATTTCCTGTCTACCCTATCTAGGCCCCTCATAATTTTATACACCTCAATTAGATCACCCCTTAGCCTCCTCTGTTCTAAGGAAAACAACCCTAGCCTATCCAATCTCTCCTAATAGCTGCAATTTTCAAGCCCTGGCAACATTCTTGTAAATCTCCTCTGCACTCTCTCCAGAGCAATTATGTTTTTCCTGTAATGTGGTGACCAGAACTGTACACAAAATTCCAGCTGTGGCCTAACCAGCTTTTTATACACTTCCATCATTACATCCCTGCTTTTGTATTCAGTACCTCGCCCAATAAAGGAAAGCATCCTATATACTTTCTTGACCGCTTTGTCCACCTGTCCTGCCATCTTCCAGGACCTGTGGACATGCACTCCAAGGTCTCTCACTTCCTCAACTCCTCTCAATAACTTCCCATTTATTGAGTAGACCCTTGCTTTATTTGTCCTTCCCAAACTCATTACCTTGCACTTTTTCAAATTGAATTTCATTTGCTATTTCTCCGCCCAGTCAACCAAACCATTGGTATCATTCTGGAGTTGACAGCTATCCTCTTCACTATCAACTACACAGCCAATTTTTGTGTCATCTGCAAATTTCCCAATCATGCCTCCCACATTTAAGTCTAAATCATTAATGTATATAACAAACAGCAAGGGCCCCGACTCTGAACCCTGAGGAACATCACTGGAAATGTTTTCCATTCGCAAAAACATCTATCGACCATTACCTTTTGTTTCCTGTCACTGAGCCAATTCTGGATCCAACCTGCCACCTTTCCCTGCGTCCCACGAGATCTCACTTTCCTGACCAATCTGCCATGTGGGACCTTGTCAAATGCTTTACTGAAATCCTCCTAATAGCTGTATCCAGTCCATTCCCGCCAGCTACCTCAGCTTTGTAAAATTTGTCTTTCACCAATTCATAACTTTTACTCCTATTCGATCTTTTTCCTTTTCCATAAAGATGCTAAATTTATATTATGGTCACTATCTCCAAAATGGTTCCCCACTGCTACTTTATCCACTTGCCCAGCTTCATTTCCTAAGACTAAATCTAGAATTGCACCCCGTCTCATTGGACTTGTTACGCGTTGGCTGAAAATGTTCTCTTGAATGCAGTTCAAGAACTTTGCGCCCTCTGTGCCCTTCACACTGTTCGTACCCCAATTGGTATTAGGGTAGCTGAAGTCCCCAACAATGACTCCCCTATTGCCTTTGTACTCAGAAATCTGTCTACATATTTGCTCTTCTAACTCCCTTTCACTATTTGGGTGCCTATAGTACACTCCTGGCAATGTGGCTGCCCCTTTTTTATTTCTGAGCTCAACCCGTATGGCCTCATTTGATGCTTCGATTTAATATATCATCCCTCCTCACAGCTGTAATTGACTCTGTAACCAATAATGCTGCACCCCCACCTTTTATATCTCCCTCCCTATCCTGCCTGAAAACTCTATATCCAGGGATGTTGAGCTGCCATTTTTTGCCCCTCCTTAAGTCAAGTTTCTGTTGTAGCAATGATATCATGCTGCCATTTGTTTATCTGTGCCCTCAGCTCTTCAGCTTTATTTACTATGCTCTGTGCATTTGTATATATACCTTTAAACACTGCCAAATTCCTGTGCTGTAGGCTTTTTAACCTGTGCTGCTTCTGTCTTTCAGAGTCACTCACTAATTCTCTATCTCCCATTCCCCGCTCTGAATTTGCCCTCAGGTTCCCATGCCCCTGCCAATTTAGTTTAACCCCCGCCAACAGCACTAGCAAGTCTCCCTGCGAGGATATTGGTCCCAGTCGTGATCAGGTCCCACCCTCCCCAGAACCGGTCCCAATGCCTCAGAATTCTTATGCCCTCCTTCCTACACCAGCTTTCTAGCCATGTGTTTATTCGCACAATTCTCTTACTTCTATACACGCTTGCATATGGGACTGGGAGTAATCCTGAACGTACTGCTTTAGAAGTCCTGCTTTTCAATCTCCTTTCTAGCTCCCTAAAGTCAGCTTTCAGGACCTCATCCCTTTCTTACCTAAGTCATTAGTACCAACGTGGATCACAACCTCTGGCTGATCACCTTCCCCCAGAAGAATGTCTTGCATCCACTCCATGACATCCTTGACCCTGGCACCAAGGAGGTAACATACCATCCTGGAGTCAAGTCTATGGCCACAGAAAGGTCTGTCTGTTCCCCTAACTAACAAATCCCCAATTACTACTGCTTCTTCCTCCCCCTCCCATACAGCAGAGCTGCCCGTGGTTCTGACTGCACTCCTCAAAAGAACCAATGCCCTCACCGGTATCCACAACGGACACTGGTAGCATCCACAACTTCCCACATATTACAGGACACGCATTCCACATGACCGAGCTGTCCTGCTGTGGCTTCAATTTACTTCCCTTGTGGTAACTTTATTTTACTTTGGTTTACTTATGCAACTTTATTTTACCTGGCCTCGATTTAACTTTATTTCCCTAATGCTTGTGTTTCTTACTTAGATGTAATTGGCCCCTTCTTTTAAAAACAATGTTTTTTTTCTAATTCTCAGCTATTTGATGACACTCCCTAAGAGCAATTTCTTAACAAGCAATGAACTTATGTACCTCCTGTAATGTTAGGTGCTAGGTGCTACTGACTCCCTGGTTTGGTGTCCTCCTCTTGCACTTTCCTCTAGGTGCTGCTGACACCCTGTCCCAGGGTCCTCCTCTTGCACTCTTCTGTAGGTACTGCTGATTGCCTGTCCCGGGGTCCTCCTCTCGCAGTCTTCTGTAGGTGCTGCTGACTGCCTGTCCCGGGGTCCTCCTCTCGCAGTCTCCTCTAGGTGCTGCTGACTGCCTGTCCCGGGGTCCTCCTCTTGCTCTCTCCTCTAGGTGCTGCTGACTGCCTGTCCCGGGGTGCTCCTCTCGCACTCTCCTATAGGTGCTGCTGACTGCACCATATTGCAAGTAAAACTGTACAAGGAATCTACTCTTATGTAGCTTGTCAGCTTGACTATAGTTTTAAATTTGAAATGGTGGTGTGGTGAGGTTGGACAGGGTAGAATTTAAAATGGTTCAGCAGGTCACAGCAGGAAAGTGCAGTTTCTAAGTCTAAAGGGTGAATGGATCATGGCCTATAGAAATTGGACTGCGACAATTTTGGGGCATGCGGGCAGTGTGGCTAGTGCACACCACCCCCTCCTCCATCCCAATGTGTGGTCTCAGGCCCTCCCGGCTTTGGACCTCAGGCCTCACTTCAATGTTCCAGCAGTGCAGAGGGACTGCTGCACTGTAGGGGGGCGGTTTGGGTGTGCTGTCTCTCAGGTGAGGCATTAAACTTGTCGATGGGTTGCAAAAGACCCTGTGACACTACTTGAAGAAGAACAATGAGTTCTCTTGGTATCTTGGCCAACATTCCTCCCAACCAATGTCACCGAAAAATAACAGATTCCTTGGATACACAACCTGTTTGCTGTTACTGATATTTAACAATGACTGCACTCCAAAAGCAGCTCGCCAACGTTAAGTGCTCTGGGGTCTTGATGGTAATTTAAATACAGGTTTGTCCATTCTTTACTTCCTACTTTATGTTACACAGCAAAATAAGTACAGAATTAAGATGCCAGCATGACTATCACCATCTGTGAGAAACACAGTGACATCGTATTCTCTGGTTATGAAATGTTCAGCTAAGAATAAACCTCTGTCTTTAGAATGATGGTCATCACAGAGAGATGCCACTCATCCCATTGAGTCCATGCCAGCTCTCAGTAGAGCAATCCAATCAGTCCAGTTCCCCTCTTCTATCCCCATAGCCGTGCAGGTTTATTTCCCTCAAGTGTCGATCCAATTTCCTTTTGAAAACTGACTCTCATCTTCTGTGAGTCTTTATTGAGAAAGCACTTGTAAATCTCACATGCTGGAGGGTGGTGAAAAGAATAAGCTTGCATTTATATAGCAACTTTCATGTCCCTTAGGATGCTCCAAAGTGCTTCACAGCCATGGAGGGGGCAATGCAGGCAGACGTGCTAGATAATTTGTACACAGCAAGCTCTCACAAGCTACAGTGAGATAAACAATCAGTTACTCTGCTTTTAATGATGTTGATTGAAGGATAAGTATTGACCAGGATAGCAGAAGAACTCCCCTACTTAAAATAATGCCAGGAGATCTTTTGCATTCACCTCAACTATTAAGCAAGGCCTTGGTTTAATGTTTCATCTGAAAGACGGTACTTCTGACAGTGCAGCACTCTGCTAGCAATGCATTGAGACGTTAGCCTTGATTATCTCAAGTTCATCGTTGGGTTTGACCTACAGCCCAGTTACGTCGAGGTGAGAGTGCAATCGAATACGGCAAGTTAACACTTGGAAGGTGCAATTTAGAAAGAGAAAAATATAAAACATGAAATACAATAGGAAACAGGAGTGAAAAAGAGTGCATAACCTAAAGCTTACGGGATGTGCAGTCCCACTTCTGGCTATATTTATATTTTTATTTGAATGAAAATTCTTGCAGATGGCCTTAGCCAAACCCCAGTCTCAGCTGGTGAGACCAGTGGAGGCAGTGATTAAGTGCAGTCATCATTCATGTTGCTGGGCAGGGCCTTTTAGAACAGCAGGCTAGCTCACTTCAGGAAGAACGGGTGTGGAGAAGGGAGATAGGAGAACACTGCAGGACTGCTTCCACCCTCCAGTTAAAGCTGAGTCAGGACTTGTTGGAACTGAATCTGGATTGGAGCTGCGCGATGTTTTGCCTGTGCCTGTTTGTTTCTGGGGAGTCGCTGAAACTTGGATTTATTTTGTAGGTTTTGCTCCTATAAGTGGAATGTGCAGCAAGTACCGCAGCTGCACCATCAATGAAGACACAGGCCTTGGCCTGGCTTTTACCATTGCTCATGAATCCGGACATAAGTAAGTGATTTTCTTCCTCCTTTCGATCCGCTTTCCGGGCATCCTGCTCGGATTTTTGGCTGGCTGTGGCCGCACCAGTTCTTCAGATCCAAGTTGACGTTCTTCAGGAGCAAGCCCAAATAATGGATGTCAAAAGCCTATTCAACTTTGAGGCATCATAGCCTCACATAACAGCTTGGCAAAGGATGCTTTTTAGTAAAGGCCACAGGGTTGCCACTAGGGATTGTTGAGGGTGGAGCAGGAACATACGAAAAGAACATACGAATTGGGAGCAGAGGTAGGCCATGTGACCCCTCGAGCCTGCTCTGTCATTTGATGAGATCATGGGTCATCCGATTGTGGCCTTTACCTTTCCTGCCTACCCCCTATATCCTTTGACCTCCTTGTCAGTCAAAAATCTATCTAACTCAGCCTTGAAAATATTCAATGACCCAGCCTCCACTGCTCTCTAGGGAAGAGAATTCCACAGAGTAACAACCCTCAGAGAAAAATATTCTCCTCATCTCTGTCTTAAATGGGAGACACCTTATTTTTAAACTGTGTCCCCCAGTTCTACTCTCTCCCCCAAGGGGAAACATCCTCTCAGCATCCACCCTGTCAAGTCCCCTCAGGATCTTATATGTTTCAAGGAGATCACCTCTCAATCTTCTGAACTCCAATGGATTCCAATCTTTTCTCATAAGTCTGCCCCTTCATCCCAGGAATCAATCGAGTGAACTTTCTCTGCACAGCTTCTAATGCAGTTATAACTTTTCTTAAATAAAGAGGCCAAAACTGTGCACAGTGCTCGAGATGTGGTCTCACCAACACCCTGTACAACTGTAGCAAAACATCCTTACTTTTATAGTCCATTCCCCTTGCAATAAAATACAACATTCCATTTGTCTTCCTAATCACTTGCTGTACCTGCATACTAATATTTTGTGATTCATGTACCAGGCCACTCAGATTGCTCTGTACTGTAGAGTTCTGCACTCTTATGTATGTAGTTGAGGCCCCAGCACTGATCTGCAAGGCACTCCACTCTTTACATCTTGCCAACCCGAAAATGACCAGTTTATCCCTATTCTGTTTCCTGTTAGCTAACCAATCCTCTGTCCATGCTAATATGTTAGCCCATACACCATGAGCTCTTATTTTGTGGAGTAAACGTTGATGTGGCACTTTGTTAAATGCGTTATGGAAGTGCAAGCACACCACATCTACAGATTCCCCTTTATCCACGTTGATTGTCACTTCCTCAAAGAACTCCAATAAATTAGTTAAACATGGTTTCCCCTTTCACAAAACCATGTTGACTCTACCTGATTGCATTATGATTCTCTAAATGCCCTGTTAAAACATCCTTAATAATAGATTCCAGCATTTACCCTATGACAGATGTTAGGCTAACTGGCCTGTAGTTTCCTGCCTTCTGTCTCCATTTTTTTTTCTTGAATAGAGGAGTTACATTCACTATTTTCTAATCTGATGGGACTTTTCCAGAATGTAGGGAATTTTGGAAAATTAAAACCAATGCATTTACCATCTCAGCAGCCACTTCTTTTAAGACCCTAGGATGAAGTCTGTCAGCACCTGGGGACTTGTCAGTCTTTAATTCTAATAATTTTCTCAGTACCCTATCTCTGGTGATGGTAATTGCTTTAAGTTCCTTCCTCCCTTTCACCTCTTGGTTTAAAACTATTTCTGCCATGTTATTTGTGTTTTTTACAGCTAAAACGGGCACAAAATGTTTGTTCAATGCATCTGCCATTTCCTTATTTCTCATTATTAGTTCCCCAGTTGAGCTCTCTAGAGGGCCAACACACACTTTAATCACTCTTTTCCTTTTGAAATATCTAAATAAACTCTTACTATCTGTTTTTATATTTCTAGCAATTTTTCTCTCATACTCTTAATTTCTCCCTTATTTTTATGGTCATTCTTTGCTGTTTTTCAGATTCTGTCCAATCTTCCAACCTGCCACTAATCTTAGCAGTATTATATGTTTTTTCTTTCAATTTGATACTATCTTTAATTTCCTCAGTTAGCCACTGTTAAAAATATCTCCTTAAATGTCTGCAACCCCATTTCTACTGACCTATCCCTTAACCTAATTTCCCAGTTCACTTTAGCCAGCTATGTCATCATGCCCTCATAATTGCCCTGATTTAAGTTTAAAACATTAGTCTTAGACCCACTCTTCTCTCCCTCAAACTGAATGCGAAATTCAACCATGTTATGATCACTGTTAGCTAAGGATGCCAGAAGCAGAGTAGAGCCATGCAGAGATCAGCATAGATCTTCTCTACCTCATCTAAATCTAAATTTCATTAATCTGAAGCCACTGTGGTCTGTGTGACAGCAGCTGGTGTGTTTAAATACCAAGGCATAGCCCAGGCTTCAAAGGATCATAATTTAACCAAGTATCATGTCATGTTAAATTTTTTATGGTTTCAACAAGGGCAAAGTTAACCCAAGGTTGTAGGAGTAGGGCAAGGGGATAATAAAGTACATGTTCGGCAACATGTCTCCCTTTTCAGCAATATTGAACAAGAAAGTATGAGTGTATTTAAAACCGAGATAGATAGGTTCTTGATTGGTAAGGAGATCAAAGGTTACGGGGAGAAGGCGGGAGAATGCGGTTGAGAAACTTATCAGCCATGATTGAATGGCGGAGCAGACTCGATGGGCCGAATGGCCTAATTTCTGCTCCTATGTCTTATGGTCTTATGGTCTTATGTAGTTTATAGATGCTTGCAAGTGCCTAGTATGTTGCTTCCAAGTCAAGAAAAAAATTGCTGGATTGCTAAACAAGGAACCTGAACATATTAAATTGGCTACAGAGACTACTCTCTAGGTTGTGTTTGTTCAGTAGTTTCTGGGGAGGGTGGAGGGCATTGATGATTCAGATTACTAGGGCTCTTGGCAATTAGATGCTATGCTACCAATGGGTCTCCCAGGCGTGGATACAGTGCTAATTCAATAATGGGCTTAAAGGTCTATTGGCAATTATCTGGCTCTGTCTTTCAACTCATCAGTTAGCAAATTGCCCTCACGTGACCTCTTCAATGTAGCAAAATACCCCACCAAAGACCTTGAAAATTTGCAGGATGGGTTCAGTGAAGAGGAGAAGGAAGGAAGAAAGGAGCAGAAACCAAGGGAGGTGACTAAAGGGTAGTTCTAAGAAATGGGTTTTCAGGAGTCATTTGAAGGTGGGGCGCAGGGGATAGAAAAGAAAGACTTACTTTATATAAGCTTTCCATCTCGTTAAGACTTCCAATGTACTTCACAGCCAATGATGTGTAGTTACTATTGTAAGGCAAGAAATGCAGCATCCAATGTGCACAGAGCCAAACTCCCATGCTTAAGACTCTAACACTGTTTGAGGGATAAATCATGGCCAGTACATTGAGGAAAATTCCTCTAATTTCCTCTGAGATACACTATCCTCAATGGGGCAGTACCAATGGTTAAGCCTGTATAACATGCTGCAGTCGGACTTAAACTCACAGCCTTCTGATTGAGGGGCGAGAGTACTACCTGCTGAGCCATTGCTGATCTGAAGAGTTTAGGGAGAGAATACCAGAGTGTGGAGTGGGATGACTGAAGTCTGGCCCCTAGTGATGGAACAGAAGGAGTTAACAACAAGAGGAGGCAGGAAGAATTGCATAAAACATCGTAAGTGGGTGTTGAGAGAAACAACGGAATTTTTTTTCAAATGTGTCCTGAAGTATAAATCATCTGAAGTAACAATCAATGTGTTTTGTGCCTGAAGGTACCTGACAATTGATAATCAAATCTTCTTGTTTAAAACTCATCAAAAAGTGACCAATGGCTACCTGGGAACAAGTTAAAGACTGGAGTCCAATGGAGGGCTTGAATTGGTTATTATTTCGAACAAGAGCTGCCTGGAAGTGGGATAGAGATGGAAAGCTAAAAGAACTGGTTTAGGTGGTTTAACATATAGGGCAGGATTTTATGTCCTGCGGGCAGGTGTGTGCCTGACCCTATCGGGCGTAAAATAGTGCGCGTTGACGTCAGGTGAATGTCCCGACGTCATTGCACACTCGTGCGATATTTCGGTCAGCGGGCTCCGGGAGAGTCAGCAGCATGCCTGCCGACAACTAGGAGGCCTATTAAGGCCATTAATCAATTAATTAAAAACTCTTTTTCGCTGCTTGTCCAACCTTACGTTTGGCAGGCTGGCAAATCGGCCAGGCGGCCTTGGGATTATTTTAGGAAACCTCATCCACGGTCGGGATGAGGTTCCCAACATTAATTAAAAACAAAATAAAGATGTTTTGACACAATTTTTATTACGTTTAAGTTCATTTTACTGAGTCCTATGTGGGCACATTTTTTTCACATTTTCAAATTCTTTATTTTTGTTCTTACAATTCTTCAGCCCCCTGAGGCAGCCCCCTGCCTTCAGGGAGCTTTCAGTGTGCACTCCACTGCGCATGCGCAGACTTTTGCGCTTGCACTCCTCCCACCCCCCCATACTGGCAGTGCTGACCTTCTCAGTGCACCTTTCATGCCGGCTGGCTGTTAATTGGCCAGCCGGCGTGAAATCGCGGTCGGGGGCTGATCGTGGGTGGCGGACGGTTTCCCGGCCACTCCTGGGCTCCACCGAGGGCTGGAAAATCCTTCCCATAACGATAGGTGCATAGGAGGCCCATGTACATCAGTAATCTCAATGAGGGGGCTACATGCTGTGATGAGATTGAGGGATTGATAACTGCCTCACAAGGAGTGATTCCAGCCTTGCACTCACTCTCATGAATTTGTTGTACGTGATGGTGTTTTTTAAAATAAAAACGATTCCTATTTATTCACATTCCTTAATTCTTATTTGGGACTACAACGAATGGTTTTATTCCTATTTGGGATCACAGCAATCAGCTCCTACTGGCGTCATTGATCCTTGACCCTGGTGAGGACAAGGCTCAACAATGGCTCCTCCTGATCACTGTCCGTGAAATATTTGAGGATGTGGGATCAACTGAGCGTGTGACGGGATTGGCTAAGGTGCCTCAAATGGTCTGCCAGTGTTTGCCCCCTTGGACATGGGCTGGACACTCAGGGGAGGTCATGGAGGGCTGTTGGACCCCAGTCCATGAGCCCCCCCGCCTCCCGACCACCATACATCACCCCACCCTAATCACCTAAGAGCTGATTTGATAGAGAAGAGCATGGAAATTGGAATTAAAAGCTCTGCCTTTTTGAGTTCTGACTCGGTGCCAGATGAAGTTGTTAATGATGAGAGGAAGGGGCGGAGAGGCGAGAAGCTGTTGCGTAAACTAGGAGTAGTACTGGAATAGAAAACCTGCTTTGGCAAAAGGAAAGCTGATCACATCAGAAGTCATTTATCTAAGGGGAAAAGGGTTTGGAGTTTGAGAAACAATGATTTGACCCTGGAAGTGGTCCGAGGAAGCTGCTGTTTCCTCTTTTCTAGCCATTAGAATTCGCCCCACGTGGAGAGAATGTTGAGGATTTCTTTCCAACTAAACGTGTCTGCTGTCCATAATTGTGCACTGCCTCTGGCCTAGTGTTTCAGGGATGTGTTGTTGGCCACAGGGGAGTAAAGTTCTTCCTGTTTGTTGGAGAACAGTTCAATTCTACAAATTCTGACCTTTTATCAGGGCTTGTTGCCAAAAATCGCCCAATCCTTTGAAGAGAAAAATAATCTTGATGTACTTGACAACCCCACCTCCACTCCACACCCCACCTCACCCCACCCCACCCCACTAGATTGGCTCAGCAGGTTTAATTGCACCGGTAAACTAGGAAGATCACAGGTTCAGCCCCTGGGCTGTGCTGATAGCTGATCCCAGCTGAGAGCCTTCCATAACCAGCCCCTCCAAAGAAATAATGACCTCCAGATGTCCCAAACTGCTTTACATGAGAGCCAGTTTATGCTCAGTAAAACTTCACAACCTGCGATGTGATAATGAGCAGATAATCTGTTTCATTAATGTTTGTTGAAGGGTAAACATTGACCAGGACACTTGGTTTAATGCCTCATTTGAAAGACAGCACCTCCGGCAGTGCAGCAATCCCTCAGTACTGCACTGAAGTGCCAGCCTATACTACGTACTTAAGTCTTGGAGTGGGACTTAAACCCACAGCCTTTTGAATTGGAGGCAAGAGTGCTACCACTGAAGCTGGCTTCCAGAATAAAGCCATGAAAAGACAGCCCAAGCTCCTGCTCTTGCTAGCTGCCCAGCGGCTGTCGCTGGTAAGTACGTGGGTATGGCTGCCATACACGGGCAGGGTTGGGCTGGCCTGTGATCCTTTCCACAGTTGTGGCGCCTGTTGTCGAGGCTCCAGCGTTGGAGAACGGCCATTTGGTCAAATTGCTGGAGAACTGTCAGAAGCTGTGGAATAATTGTAGCCAGCTGCTTTAGGAGAATTAAAGGGTGGTGATGGATGAGGTAGGAGAAGAGGAATCACCACTTGGGTGAGAGATGTTAAGCATATAAGAAATTGGAGTGGGAGTAGACCATTCAGCCCCTTGAGCTTGCTCCACCATTCAATGTGATTGTGGCCGACCTTCTATCTCAATGCCCTGCCCACCCCCTATATCTCATGATTTTCTAAGAGATCAAAAATCTTTCTATTTCACTCTTGAATATACTCAATGATGGAGTTTCCACACCCTCTGGGATAGAGAATTCCAAAGATTCACAACCTTCTGAGTCTAGAGATTTCTCCTCGGTCTGGCCCTAAATGATCGACCACCTATCCTGGACTGTACCATCGTGTTCTGAATTTCCCAGCCAGTGGCAAGCAACCTCTCAGTGTCTACACAGTGTGAGTAGGGCAAGTGTGCGCTTGTTCTTCTTGAACTATCACCAAAGCATTTCCAGGTCATGATGCTGTGTGTGTTGGTGTTTTCAAGATGTATGGCATGATTTTCTCCCAGTATTAGCCCTTGTTGTCACCCCACAGCTGGTGGATTGATGCATGTGGCGGTCATGCTGCCAACACATATTGAAATGCCCCAGAGTATTCCTGTTGTGACTGAAAATACTTATCTGCCCTTTATAGCTGCTGGCGAAGAACGCTGCTCACAGGAGGGGCAGGTACTACGCTGGAGTCTCAGCTAGAATTTGGGCTCAAGTCTCTGATAGGGGGGCTTGAACCCACAGCTTTCTAGCTTAGAGGTGAGAACGCTGTTCAGTGGATCACAGCCGACACCTTTAGCATTGTGAGTGTGGCAGTGGATGGGGTTGGGGGTGTGCGGTTGATGAAGCCGAAGCACTTGACTCCATTGTCCTGTTACCTGAGGAGCAGTTTACATCACTGTACTGAGGCCCAGGCTGCCCAGGCCTCATTACGCCCCCCAGGCAGTCACAGGTAGCATACCTGCAAGATCCCTGCAAGCTTTGGCTATGTAGAAGCAGCAACAATTATTTTAAAGTTAGTGCTTGTATGATGGGCCACTGGATCACAATGTTTGAACAAGTCAAACTCCAGTTTTGTTAGATGGGATTTTGGGAATATTCCTTGAAATTGCACATTCCCAATTTCACCTGTATTTTCTGAAAAAAAAACACACGCTTGAACAGAATACACAACATGTATTCTGATGAAATGACCAGAGGGAAGATGAAGAGGAGTGTTTTTAACATAGTGAGTTGTTACGAGGTGGCGTTCACTGGTAGAGGAGGGTGGAAGCAGGTTTAATGATAACTTTCAAAGACAGAAGTGGGAAAAATAATAATCGCAGGGTGACAGGGAAAGACCAAGGAGGAGTGCAAGTGAGACAGAGTGGGTAGTCCTTTCAAAAGCGCCAGCGCAGGCACGATGGGCCGAATGGCGTCCTTCTGCGTTGCATGATTCTGTGATTGCTCCAGCAGTCAGGTCAGCTGACACCAGCTCTTAAGAGGTTGCCGGCTCTCTCTTCGAGTGCAACTTCCAACGTCACGATCCTGTTTAATTGCTGCCAGTTGCATTGTGTGTGTACAGCATCAGTCTAAAGCTGGCTGGGTTCTGCATTCACAGTCACTCTCCTGTCAGCGCTTCTCATTCACAGAGTGCTGAGGTTTGCTTCATTCCCCTCCTCGCATCACATGGAAAGTGCTAACTTCTTTGAAATTCTTCTTTTTTACAAAAAGCTTAATGTTCCTCCAGAGGAAACGTTCTGTGTGAAGTTATTTAGTAACAGACGGGGCCCTAATTCTGATGGACGTCTCAGGTTTGCTTTGATGAACCATCTCGTGGAAAGGTCACAGTCTTTATGAGCTGTTGGCAAGGTGGTGTTTGTGGATGCTTGGTGTAGCATTCTAGGAGGTTGCAGGGAGTGGCTTCTGCCTGAGTCCGGGATTAAATTTACTGCAGGAGCGTTAGGGGAAAGCCAACTGAGATATCTGCATCGAATTAAAGTGAAATACAGTGTCCCAGACCATGATCCTCAGCTGCGTGAGCTCTTGTTTTTTTGGGATATCCTTCCAATTTGACCATTTTGAAATGATGCCAGAAAAATCCTCGAACAAGCAATTTACTGAAAATATGCAGTCTCTAAAGCAGGCTCCCGATCGAAACACCTTGTCTTTTTAAATCAATGTTTCTGATGCTCTAGGAAAGCGTGTTGCCTCTTTGCAGACCTGAGTGGATAGTATTCATGTGAAGACCTACAACAACAACTTGCATTTGTACAATGTCTTTAACATGCTATAGTGGTCCAAGGTGCCTTAGGTGAACAACAAATAAATTGACACACAGCCAAAGCAGGAAGGCAATATTAACATAAGTGAACGAAAGCTTGGTCACAGAAGTAGATTTAAGAAGCATCTTAGAGGGAGAAGCAAGGTCCACGATTCCTGGTGCCACTTCCTAGGTTTGAACCTATCCATTTCCTCAACCCTCTCTTCCTCATTAAGACCTCTCCTTGAAGCCCATCTCATCCACCAAGCCTTCGATTGCCAGCCCCTCGCCACCATAGCACTCACATTTCTTGATTGCATCTGTGAAACATTTTGGGATGTTTTCTATATTAAAAGGTGCTAAATCAATGCATGTTGGTGGTTTAGCTCAGCTGGCTGCTTTATTTCAAAGGGGTGTTCAAAATTTGTTTTTACTCGGTAGTTTGCTGAAATGCACCTGACGGTGGCGGAAACCAATTCAATCAGAGTCAAAGAGCCAGCAGAGGAATGATGGGCTGAATGGTCTTTTTCTGTGCTGTATCATATTATGATCTCGGGGCAAGACGTGGCCTCAGTGGTTTCTTATCTACCCGTTGATGCACTGCTCAAGAATGAATGTGTGCGCATGCCCAGTGAGAGCAGAATTACTCTGAGTATCTTTCCACCTACAAATTTATCTGGTATGAACTTATAGATTAGTCACACCTGAGTTGATCCTGGTCCCATTCCTGCCCTCAACTCAATGTGCACACTTTCCTACACAAGTCACTGGATGGTAATTGGGAGGAGAAACCTCCTTTCAGCTAAGCATGATGAGCTCAGTTGGCTCTAACACAGCATTGACCTACCTGCTCCAAGCGACTTTATGCATTGCATTTAACACTGGCCATCAAACCATAAGAAAATGACGAGGTGGGAAAAGACTATCTGGTCCATCAAGCCACACTTATGATGCAGGAGAATCACAGTGAGATACTTGCGTGCACCCCTGCAGCCACGTAAACCCCTGAGAGAAGAAAACAGGACCGATGTAGAAAAAAAATGCTTTGGGAAAATTCCTTTCCAACCCACCTCTGGTGATTGAATCCATTCCAGAAGATCGCATGGAGCTTGGACTAGAAAGGTCTTCCCTTTTTTTGTTATTTGCAATTGGGTAGCACTTGCTGAACAATCCTGAGTGTGCTAAAAGCAATGTCAACAATCAATTTAAGATAATCAGTTATGTTGGTAACGTGGCTCATTTATGCTTGCTAGAAGCAATACAGATTCATACGCAGGGACCCGTTCTCTGCAACCGAAAGGAATATGTTCAAGCCTTGCACTTTTTTTTTGAATTATCTGGGAGCTTAGGGAACCGATAGTGGCCCTCTGCTTTTTCCATGGCAACTCCTCGGTCAATCAGAGTCGACTTGCTAACCGATCAGCACCCTTTCCCTCTGCAGTATAAATTGTTGGTATCATTTGAAATTTGGCATTCTTGAGCTTGTCCTGATGAGTGCAAGATGAAAAGCTTCAGCAACACGTCTCTCTTTTTAGCAATAGCGAAGTGCTTTGTTTTTGTTATGTAGGCTACTGCGAAGCAACCGGAACCCGTTTACTGCCTCTTGCTGGCGATGCTGTGCTTTGGGACCCTCACCTAATGCGCAGCCTTGTCATTTGCCATCTCAATGGGACCTTCCCTTGAAGCAACGTTCAATGAGCTCTTCAGCGATGAATGAATGGTGGCTGGCAGGTGCAGTTGCTGCAAGCAACTTATATAGAGAAAAAGATTTAAATTCCCCTAACCTGTCTGGCAGCTTGTGTCGTTCTATAGCTGTTCTCCTTGTTTTTATATATATATTAAAACTATATAATAACAAAGATTTAAAACAAGCCTGTTCAGGCTCCAGCCAAGAAGATGTCAATGTGTCAAGTTAACATTGCCTCTCAAGTGTGCGCTGGTTTAAGCCTGTCAGCTGCTGAGGAGGAGAGGGTGGGTGTGGGGAATGTGGTGGTGGGAGGAGGGGGGTGGTGGTGGGGTGGAAAACACCATGTTATATATTTATTACAGTCTGGAAATCAAACGAAAGGACGTGAGTGTCACTCAAGCTAAAACTGGTTTCCTGCAGACAATGATGATTTAATTATGGTGTTTTATTGCTGGGCAGAACTTCTGCAGCAAAATCAGAGCCAAGCCCCTTTCTCCCAAATAAGGTCACTTTGTTCTTTGTCTCGTTGGCTGCGATGAAGGACTTGCCATTTAAAAATTAAATTATTATTATTGTTGCTACTGTTTCATGCTGAAGCGACAGGAGTTGATAACTGTAGGGTGTATCCTGCCTGCCACTGATGCATGAAGCAGGGCTTGACTATGGAATGGAAGTTATATGTACAGTCCAGATGTGCAGTGCCCAGATCTGCACAGCTGCAGTTAACACTTCAGGCTGCAGCGATGCATCAGTAGCAGAACCCCCTCTTCCTCCAGCACTGGAATGGCCCTTCTGCCCCCTTGGATGGATGTGAAAAGGACCCATGACATAAGTTCGAAGAAGAGCAGGGGAGTTCTCCCCAGTGCCCTGACCAATACTAAAACTAATCATTATCGCATCCGTGATTGTGGGAGCCTGCTGTGCTCAAAGAGGCTGCCGTATTTCCTGTGTAACGACAAGAGTCTGCACTTCATAAGTACTTACATGCCTGTAAAGCACCTTGGGGCCTCCTGTTTTCGTGAAGAGTGCTGTGGAAATGCAAGTTCCTTCTTCGTCAGTACCTTAGAGTCACTGAGACAAACGGTGTTTTCAGCTTGGGAATGTCACAATGTTCAGACACTGGCCCAAAAACACAAATATACATGTCCATGACCCATTAATCTAGCATATTTCTGATGTCTATGCTGCACTAAACCATGAACCTAACAAACATAACCTATTGCTTAAGAAACACGCGGCTGTCATTCACAAGCTGCCAAGCGATTTTTTTTTTTTAGTTAGCAAACTAATTGCAGTTTCGCTGGTAAATCAAACTTAACGGTCCTAATTTGTCAGAACTCAGAACAATATTTTTGGTTTTCAAATCATTTTTATCCTGTGTCAGAAATCTATAATGCGCTGATAGATTTGTGTTAATATTTGTAACTCCGCTTTTTATCAAAGCTTTGGCATGATTCATGATGGAGAAGGAAACCCATGTCGGAAGACTGAAGGTAATATTATGTCACCGACTTTGGCTGGGAACAATGGAATCTTCTCATGGTCTGCCTGCAGTAGACAGTATCTCAACAGGTTCCTCAGGTAGGTTGAAGCCTTAATAATTTCCTATCTGTCTAATCTTTAATTTCAATTGTTTTCTGATTTGTTGGGTGTTAACGACATAATATTATTGGTCTTGTGGTTCACAAGGGCCAGTCACATGCGAGAATCTGATTACTCAAAAACACAAAAAGCAGGTATTGCACTTGCACACCAAGAACTGCCAAAGTTAAGGAAGGCGGTACAACCGGAACCACTTAACATCATAATTGAATAGTTAACTGAGTTGTAACAGTAACCATTTCACACCTCAACTTTAACCTGAGAATGAAACCTCTCCAAAAGCCTGCGTGTCAATGTACTGGTAAGCCCTGTGTGAGGTATCAACTCATTCAGAACATTCAGACCCTGAGACCATTGGATGAGCTTTGAATTGTACCTCAACTCAAAATGAACCCGATTTAAACCATTTTGGAGTTAGGTGAAAAAATGTGATTTTTGACTCAATCATAAGCAACCAGCAGTTGGTGTCATCTGCCCTCCAGATATTTAATCCCACATACATCCTTTTCTTTATTCATTCATGGGATGTGGGCCTCACTGGCAAGGTCAGGATTTGTTGCCCATCTCCCAGTAGCCAACACGTTGCTGTGGGTCTGGAGTCCAGACCAGGTAAGGACAGCAGATTCCCTTCTATGACATTAGTGAACTGGATGGGTTTTTTTACAACCACAGATGGTAGTTTCATGGCGCTATTTCTGAGTATAGCTTTCAACTCCAGATTTAAAAAAAAACAATTGAATTTATTAACTAATTGAATTCCAATTGCACCAGCTACCATGTTGGAATTTGAACCCATGTCCCCGAACCATTGACCCCTAGATTACTAGTCCAGTGATATTGCTACAATGCCACCATCTCACCTGGGTGACATATTAACTGTGCTGTCCTACTGAAGTTTCATGCCAGCATATAACAGCTGCTGGTTGGCCTCTGTTGTTTAAGGTCATGAGTAGGTCATTCAGCACCTCAAGCCTGTTCCCTCATTATATTAAATCATGTTTGACTATTTACCTTAACTCCATCTACTCACTTTGGTTCCAGATCCTTTAATCCCTTGTCTAAGAAAAATCTACTAATCTCTTGTTTGAAGTTTTCAATTGATCCCTAACCTCAATAGCTTTTTGGAAGAAGCGAGTCCACATTTCCACTACTCTTTGTGTAAAGAAGTGCTTCTTCCTCCTGAGGATAGATTGAGTCATATAGGCCTATATTCCCTGAATTGAGAGGAATGAGAGGTGATCTAATTGAAAATTCTTAAGGGGCTTGGCAGGGTCGATGCTGGCTGGGGAATCTAGAATACGGGGTCACTGTCTCAGAATAAGAGGTCACCCATTTAGGACTGAGATGAGGAGAAATTTCTTCACTCAAAGGGTTGTGTATTCTTGGAATTCTGTACTCCAGAGGGTTGTGGATACTCAGTCGTTGAGTACACTCAAAATAGAAGGTGATAGGTTTTAGTTATTAAGGGAATTAATGGAGATAGGGATAATGGAGAATGGTGGAGTTGTTTTTTAAAAAAAATTACTCATGGGATGTGGACGTCACTGGCTTTTGCTAGGCAACAGCCCAGTTTTTCTACTTTTGTATTTTCTTAACTTCTCATACAGTCGTAAACTCTCATTAAAAATGCAGGCACATTTTAAAGCAAAACTAAAACTCAACTTGATTTTTGCTTAACACAGAGATACAGAAATACAAATCAAACTTAAACATCAAAGCTAAAACTCATTCCTAACACCCTCAAATACCAATATAACTTACTTAAACTAACTATATTTCCTAACATCTTCCTTTGGAGAAAAGAAAGCTTCACAACAGTGAAGGTTTCTTTATAATGGTCTTATATCCACCTCACACAAACTTAACATGAGAAACCTCTAACAATAGCTTATTACATACTATACAAATACATTTTCCATTTCGTTTCACAACCACACATCATTTTGTACAATTAGAAAAACGTACTTAAACAGAGTCAGTAAATGTAACAAGATTAGTAGAATTTGCACAACATAGTATTATCATAACTCAACTGTTATGTTTCTTTTTTTCTTCTTATTCCCAGCCTTTGTCTCAGCAAATAATGTTTCATTTAAGTCTACAGCCCAAACATCCTTTTTGTTAGCTGTAGGCATAATTCCACCTGCAAACCCATTTTCCGAACTCAAATGTGGAAAATTCTCATTTCGATTTAACAAGGTCAAAAAGGCATTTTTGTGCATTAACACCTCATTTCTTCTCTGGTCAAAATCTCTCCTTTCACAATTTGGAAGCTGCTGAAGCAGAATTGAAACTAAAATTCCTTTTGAAGAGAATATTTCCAGCTGCTCACACCTCTGTGCACTTCACTGGATATATTTCTCAGTCTAGTATTTAGATTTATCCAATCCTAAATGATGTGTTTATTGGGTCATTTGTGCAGAGGTCATGGATGATAGAGCTTTGGAGAGCCTGAGCTGTATTTGGACCAAGTCAGGGCTGGCTATGGCCCTCCCAACATAACATGGAGCCAAGAACACATTGAAAACACGTTGAGGCTGTTTCTCTTGGCTGGAGAGTCTAGATCCAGGGATCATGGTGTCAAGACAAGGGGTTGGCCATTTAGGACTGAGATGAGGAGAAATTTCTTCACTTAGAGGGCTGTGAATCTTTGGAATTCACAGCCCCAGTGGGCTCTGGATGTTCAGTCATTGATTATATTCAAGATTAAGATTGATAGATTTTTAGGCACTAAGGGATCCAAGGGATATGGGGATATGATAGGAAAGCAGAGTCGAGGTAGCAGATCAGCCATGACCTTATTTAATGGTGGAGCAGGCTTGAGAGGCTGCCTAGGCAACTCCTGCCTTATCTTATGAAAATCTCACATTTATATGGAGTTTGAGAAAGGAGAATCACACCTCTTCATTCAACTAAACTTGTCAATCAGGCTTTCAGTGTGGCGCAGTACTGGCATCTACATATGTTCATATACAGGGCCCTGATCTTTGCAGGCAGAAAGAACATGTAAACGCATTGCGCCTATTTCGGCCATACGAAATAAGTGAGAGCCGTTCACTGGTTCATTCCCCAGGGCAATGTCTTGACCAGAGTCAAGCTGCCTGGTTTAAATTTCAAAACAATGCTTGGCAGTTAACTGTCAGTCACCATCAATTGGTGCATTCTCCATGGCAACACCTCTATCAATCAGATTCCACCTGCCAACCAATCAGCACTCATACAGTATACAGTATAAATATGTTGTTTTCCCTGACATTGGTATTTTCTTGTGAATTATCCTGATGAATGCAAGACAAAAAGCTTCAACAAAAAAACTCTTTTTGCAGCAATCCTCAAGTTCTGTACCGCCAAGCGACTATCTGTACCATAGTGTTGAACACTGTTCCACCATCTCCTCTCTTGTCTCCCAAGTGGAAAAAAAAAAGAGTTGTCCAGACACTTTTCTTCATAAAGGGGGTTTTCCTATCCTTTACAGATGAAAGAATGCAAGTTATAACATGACAAAGGAACCATTTAACTGTAGATTAGAGGATGAAACAATTTTCTGGGCAGTGAAATATCAGTAAGTACCTTGCCAACAAAATGTCACCACTCACCATGTAATCTACAGTGCTATGTTTACCAAGGAACAGAAGATCAGCTACAACATCCTCTGGGCTTGTTTTATCTTTTTGGCTTTGTCTCCCCTTTAAACCGTCCTTGGCCATTTCAGGTGTGTTTATTCATCGACCTAACGCTTTTTTTTTTACATGTCTGAAATGTGTTTTGTTCACAGTACAGCTCAGGCCTCTTGCCTGGTGGACGAACCGAAGCAACTGCGTGAGTACCAGTACCCGGACGGACTGCCGGGGCAGCTTTACGATGCTGACACACAATGCAAGTGGCAGTTTGGCGCAAAAGCCAAGTTGTGCTCCCTTGACTTTGTGAAGGTGCATTTCTGTTTGTTATATTCCTTTTCAATTGTTCCCTTGTTTTAACAGCTCTTGTATTGGTGGGGTTGGGGGCTGCAGGGGGTGGAGATGGGGGCAGTGGGTAGTGTTAAGCACTGTTGAACATAGGCAGCTTTGTCATTCGGAATGATAGGAAAATAGGAAAATACGAGCAGGAGTAGCCCTTTGGCGCCTGTTCAGCCATTCAGTTAGATCATGGCTGTTCTGTATCTCAACCCCATCTACACCCACTTTGGTCCCATAACCTTTAATATCCTCACCTAACAACAATCTATCGATCTCTATTTTTAAATGTTTAACCGATCCCCCAGCCTCAACAGCTCTTTGAGGGTGAGCATTCCAGATAACTGTTACCCTTATTGTGATGAGCTGCTTCCTGACATCACTCCTGTATGGTCTAACTCTGAGTTTAAAGTAATGCTTCCTTGTTCTGTACTCTGTCCATGAGAGGAAATACTTTCTCTCATCCAACATATCAAAGCCCTTAATTATATTAAACATCTCAATTAGATCATTCCTTAATCTTTTATATCCAAGTGATGAAAAGATAATAATGGGGCTGAAAATTTCTACTTCCACTTGAATTGAACAGCATCCAGTCAGGATTTTTTCATTCCTTTAAAATTTGAATGAACTGATAGCATTTTGTACTGTGTGCAAATTACTGGTCGTGTCTCTAGTGAGACCAATGCGAGGTGATGAATTCTGAGCTTGACCTAAAGCATATTGTAACAGATTAAAACCCATGAAGTTAGACAGGAAAAGATCAGCTGCTTCGCCAAGTTGGTGTTAGGCTCACGAGGGCCGGAGCATTGTGCCTAGACATTCCCTTAAAGTCCGCCACCTTGTTATCTCCTGGGAGAGGCAAAAAAATACAACGGAAAACCTAGGACCAATGAGGGGAAAATCCCTCTCCAACTTGCTCAGATGATCAAAATCACTACAGGATTGATTATACATACGCGTACCTTCTATGTGATGTGACCTTTGCGCCAGTCGGGAATCAGTCCAACTCCACCTTGCAGGGGATCCACAGGCATCGGGAAAGTTGCCAAAGCATTAATGTTTGGCTAAATTGTGATTGCTTGCTATGACAAATACTGTGCCAACATGCTGAATGAGTGTGCTGACAACATGGGTAGTTGTGGTCACTCGAGCAATTGAATAAACAAATCCCAAGTCAGAAGGATGATAAATTCAGGATGACCTACCCCATCCATTTCAGTTGTGACTGAGCAGAATTGGTCGAATCTCAGTTGTGATTCCCTTGCTGGATTGCCTGATGGAGCCAATCACTTAATATTCCTGTAGAGTTGTATGATCCAGGGATACTCCGGACTCTGTGTTTTACTGAGTTGGCTAATCTCATCTGGAGTGTTGGCAGAAGCGGTTAGCTCCAGAGTATCTGGGATAGAGATATGAAAATAACCTGTTGGAAATGTGTACATGTGTGGATTTGTCCCACAGATATGATGCCCCTCCCCATAGTAATTTAACCTGTTGATGCTCACTATTGAGATTCAGTTGTGACTAATGCCCAGTCAAGGAGACACTTG
Source organism: Cetorhinus maximus (assembly GCF_964194155.1). Lineage (NCBI taxonomy): Eukaryota > Metazoa > Chordata > Chondrichthyes > Lamniformes > Cetorhinidae > Cetorhinus > Cetorhinus maximus. The sequence goes on from NC_135884.1 coordinate 147,217,086, forward strand.
AGGGAGACTGGCATCCTTGGAACCATATTCTGTCAAGAAGTAAATGTTTTGTAGGGGCTGGGGGATTGTGGTGGATTAAGAAAATTTGTGAGAAGTAAAACTCTGTGTTATGGTCAGGAATGGAGAACCAGGTGAAAATGAGCTATTCGCTGCTGGGCAACATTAAGTTAATGGAAAACTTGCCCTGACTAAATCCAAACTCGCGACTGACCAGCCATTGTTTTACTAGTAACCAGCTTGCAATGATTTATTTCTCCAGTAACTATTTTTGACTTAATGAGGACAAAATAAGAGCGTAATGAAACATGCATCAAGAAAATATCATTCACCCTGTTAAACTCACTCTGCCCGTGGACTATGTACATTCTGCGGCTGGCTTTACTCATCTTATCCCAGGGCCTAGTGGATTGCTTGCGCACAGCGTCACAGTGGAAAATAAAGGACGTGCTTTTATACAATGCCTCTTGCAACATCAGGGCACCTGAAAAGCTTTGCAGCCAATGAAATAATTTAGAAATCTAGTCACCGGCGCAATGAAGTAAATCTATTTTTTGCCAGTGTTGCTTGACTAATAAGCATTGGATAGTACACCAAGTGAATTTGCTGTAGTGTTGCTTCATATCAATGGGGGTGTGGGGAAGGGTGAGCGTCAGATTGAAGTCTCACATAAGATGGCACCTCTTGAGAAACACCACTCCCCATACTGCATTGTACTGTAAGCAAGTATCCTGGAGTGGGATTCAAACGCATGATCCACCTGGCTTAGCAGCAAAGGCCACACACTGAGCCAGGTTTCCACTGTTAGAATATGTGTTAGCTGCAGTAGATACAGTGAAGGCGCAGGAGATGGCACTCAGGAAGGCTTTGCGTTTCCATCAAAGGTGGATACAGTTCATGGGAACCTTGTTTCACTGAGTGCCAAATTGAAAATGCAAAGTCAGCCTCTTTTTTTTATTTGCTTTAACAGGGCTCCAGGCAGCTCACAGATGATTAGGTTCCAGCAATGTCATATGACCACACTTAAGTCTAATGAGCGGTGAAAGCATACGGGTTTCATGGTGTGAATTGAATGGATTTTTTTTAGCACTGATTGCTCGGTGAGATAGGCTTTGAAAGAATGACTTTTCAAACTGTGCCATTGTTGCCAGTTTTAATGAGGAATGCTGCCAGATGTGGCATCGTGCCAGCTTTTGGTTTGGATCCAAACCACGGGGTTTATTCAAGGATCGCTATATCCAAAGGTCGTGAACAGATTGATTTTTTTTCTTTTCTGTACTAAGAGGGTTAGGTCTGTAAATATGAAGGCAAGACATTGCCAGTCCCTTTTCGATTGAAGGAAATAAAACAAAGCGTCTACTTGTATTTATATAGCACCCTTCATGACCTCAGGACGTCCCAAAGTGCTTCACAGCCCATGAAGGGCTTTTTGAAGTCCAGTCGCTGTTGCAACATAGGTGAACATGGCAGCCAGTTTGTGCACAGCAAGACCCCACAAACAGCAATATGATCACGACCAGATGATCTGTTTTAGTGCTGTGGGTTGGATAAGTATTGGCCAGACCAGGGGGAAACTCCTCTGCTCTTCAGAATAGTACCATGGCAACATTTATGCCTACCGGAGAGGGCAGACGCAGCCCTACCTAAGTGCTACATAAATGAAAGCCTTTCTTCGTTCGCACCTTTTGTTTGGAAAAGCATGCAGGGGCAAGTAAATTCATTGGCAACAAGCTTTGAGTTAAAAACAAAAAGCTAAAAGCTACTGCGGATGCTGGAAATCCAAAACAAAAACAGAATTACCTGGAAAAACTCAGCAGGTCTGGCAGCATCGGTGGAGAAGAAATCAGTTAACGTTTCGAGTCTTCACGACCCTTCGGCAGAACTGAAGCATAGTTAGGAGAAAGGTGAAATATAAGCTGGTTTAAGGTGGGGGGGCGGGGGGAGAGAGAAGTTGAGGGTGGGGTGGTTGTAGGGATAAGCAAGCAGTGATAGGAGCAGATAATCAAAAGATGTCACAGACAAAAGGATCAAAGAGGTGTTGAAGGTGGTGATATTTGTCTAAGAAAAGTGCTAATTAAGAATGGAAGACAGGACACTCAAGGTACAGCTCTAGTGGAGGTGGGGTGGAAAGACTAACAAAGTTTTAGTTTTAGATTTAAAAATAATGGAAATAGGTGGGAAAAGAAGAATCTATATAAATTATTGAAAAAAAAGGGAGGGGGGAGAAACGGGGTGGGGATGGGGGGAGGGGGAGTTTAAGATCTAAAGTTGTTGAATTCAATATTCAGCCCGGAAGGCTGTAAAGTGCCTAGTCGGAAGATGAGGTGCTGTTCCTCCAGTTTGCGTTGGGCTTCACTGGAACAATGCAGCAAGCCAAGGACAGACATGTGGGCAAGAGAACAGGGTGGAGTGTTAAAATGGCAAGCGACAGGGAGGTTTGGGTCTTTCTTGCGGACAGACCGCAGGTGTTCTGCAAAGCGGTCGCCCAGTTTCTGTTTGGTCTCTCCAATGTAGAGGAGACCGCATTGGGAGCAATGAATGCAGTAGACTAAGTTAGGGGAAATGCAAGTGAAATGCTGCTTCACTTGAAAGGAGTGTTTGGGCCCTTGGATGGTGAGGAGAGAGGAAGTGAAGGGGCAGGTGTTGCATCTTCTGCGTGGGCATGGGGAGGTGCCATAGGTGGGGGTTGAGGAGTAGGGGGTGATGGAGGAGTGGACCAGGGTGTCCCGGAGGGAACGATCCCTACGGAATGCCGTCAGGGGGGGTGAAGGGAAGATGTGTTTGGTGGTGGCATCATGCTGGAGTTGGCGGAAATGGCGGAGGATGATCCTTTGAATGCGAAGGCTGGTGGGGTGATAAGTGAGGACAAGGGGGACCCTATCATGTTTCTGGGAAGGAGGAGAAGACGTGAGGGCGGATGCGCGGGATATGGGCCGGACACGGTTGAGGGCCCTGTCAACGACCCTGGGTGGAAAACCTCGGTTAAGGAAGAAGGAGGACATGTCAGAGGAGCTGTTTTTGAAGGTAGCGTCATCAGAACAGATGCGACGGAGGCGAAGGAACTGAGAGAATGGGATGGAGTCCTTACAGGAAGCGGGGTGTGAGGAGCTGTAGTCGAGGTAGCTGTGGGAGCTTCGAGTTAACACAGAATATAGGTTGTGATTGAGGATGATTTCGACTAGGGAACCTGGTGACGTTCTCCAAAACCCAGTTGAGACTATTTTCACTGTATTTGTCCCAGTCGCTCTTTTGTTATATCCATATATACATATATAAGCAAAATGTTATTTGCAACGTTTACATGTTATCGCAATATATGAAACGGCAAGTTTTTCTGAATTTAATCTGAAAAGGATTACTGAGAAATGCCATCCTATAATTCATTGACCTTTAACCAGTTGGCAGATGTGGGAGGTTTCATTTTCCTTGCAACATATACTAATATTACAAAAACCATTCATACTGCCACAAATGAATTTGTTTCTGAAATATTAAACTGCTATTTTAGTTAAGTACCTTAGAAATGGGATAAGAAAAAAAAGCAGGTTAAACAGGAATTAACCTCTTTTTCTAATCTGTCTGTTCTATTTTTAAGTTTGTCACCTTGACTTTATTTCTGCCTAACATACCTTATTTTATTAATTTCAGACTCCCTTTTTTAAGAATTCATTATTAACCTGAACTTGGGTATACAGGGCATGACTTCAAAGTTTGCAGATCACACAAAGCTTCAAAATGCAGTAAACAGTGAGCAAGATAGTGGCAGGCATTAGGAGGATGTAGGTAGACTGTTGAACTGGGCAGATGAAATTTAATGCAGTAAAGTGGGAAGCGATGCATTTTGGAATGAGTAATTGTCAGTGGCAGTCTAAACTAAATGGTACAATTTGAAAGGGATGAAAGAACAGAGAGACCTGGCGATTCATGTACACCAATCATTTAAGGTGGCAGGACAGTTGATAAACCTGTTGAAAAAAGCCTCTTGGGTCCTTGGTTTTATAAGTGGAGGCATGGAGTACAAGGAAGTGATGGCAAGCCTTTATAAATCGCCAGTTAGGCATCAGCTGGAGTATTGTGTCTAATTCTGGTGCAACAGTTTAAAGAGGATACCAATGCCTTGGAGAGAGTGCAGAGGAGATTTACCAGAATGGTTCCAGGCATGGGTGAATTCAGTTCTCTGGAGAGTCTGGAGAATCTGTTCTCCTTAGAACAGAGAAGATTCAGGGGAGATTTAATGGAGGTGTTCAAAATTATGAGGGGTTTTAATCGAGCAGATGGAGAAACTGGAGAGTCAGTAGCCAGAGGACACAGATTTAAGTTAACTGGCAAAAAAACAGGCAGAGAATGAAGAGAAATTTTTAACACAGTAATTTGTTATAATCTGGAATGCACTGCCTGTAAGGGTGGTGGAAGCAGAATCAATGGTAATTTTTGATTGGAAATTGGATAAATAGTAAAAAGGAAATGTTCTCAGGGCTACGAGGGAAGGGCAGGAGTGGTACTAATTCTAAGAGGCATGATGGATTGAGTGACAGCCTGTGATTCCACAGGGGAGTTTTTACTGAAGTGAGGTTGGGGGAGGGGGGTGGATATTGGAGAGAGGGATGGAGGGATGGCAGGTCGTGAGAAGACTGGTTGGTAGTGTGTGAGGAACCCGGAAGCTTTAACTTCTTGGGTTCATCTCTGGAATCAATAGCTTCAATTTTAACCTAACTCACGTGTGAGCATGGGGCAGGGGTCTAGGTTGGATGCCTGTTTTACTCTTGATTTTTTATGGTGCCCTGACTTCAATAGAAAGAAAAATGGGGCAGGTGTACAGGGAGATGCCTGACTCGAGCATGTCCTGTTCTCGGGTGGTTTTGGTAGTGGGACAAGCCGGTTTGAGATTACTGCCCTAAATTCCTCTGATTTGCCCTCTGAGTTGCGGGAATGTCAGCTGAGTTTCTCCCCACCCCGAAACCCTCCCACTGCCTCATCCACAATTGAATTGAGGGTTCTAGACACTTATAGAGATACAGTGAAATCACAATATGTCAAACTCAGATGACACGAAACTCCAGTTATGTCTAAAGTCGTGGACCAATCCCACCGGCAGAACAGCAAATCCATTGGAATGATGCCTGTGATAAGCTGAAATTCCGCACTCATAACTCCGGATTAGCCAAATTTATCTAAGTTTGTCACATGACCATGCTGACCAATCAGAGCGTAGTTAGATCACACAAGGGCGCCAAATCATGAAGTGCTGGACAAGCCATCGTTTGACATGGAGATCCCTCCGTGAAAGGATGTGCAAAATCTGCAAGTGTGGCTAAATCTGTGAGAAAGCTGTGTTGTTGATTGGAGAGAAGGTGAAGGCATTTGAATCCATTGTTTTTGACACAGACTGCATTTGTAGACATATTGGATTGCATAGAGTTGCATTCATGTGGGAAACTCATGAAGGGGAATCAGGGGGTGGTGGGGTGGTTGGTAGGGAGACAGTGAAGTGTTCAGCAATGAAGGAACAATGGGGAACTCCTTGAAAGTGAAAGTTCTTGGTCTGGGGCCAGCAGGTTGGAGTGAACAAGCCATTGGAGCCCATGCCTTTTGCAGCGCTGTAAAAGGGAAATGTAGGAGTCACTGGCTTAACATCACAATCTGCGTTTCAATATTATCACACAGGAATGTGAAATTTGGGAACACAGGCAACCATCAAGGAGGCACAGGTGTTGAATATATGGCATCCCATCAATGAAAGACTTTCATGTGCTTTACAGAATTGGCATTAATAACGGACCAAAGGACATCCACGAGCAACTTATAGTTAATTAGAACACCAGGTCTGAGATGGGAGCATTGGGGTAGGTCAGGTCATTCAAACCTTCTGCAATCTCTGTGGAATTCAGATGTTAAGTGTCAGGGATGGCATCTTGGTCACCTTGATGTGTCTGTTAGCACCTCAGGTACAAGGCTGCATCAGCAACAAGGCTAGTAGGGCAGAAGCCACTATAGACCATTGCATGGCTATTGCTTCACGATTGTGAGCTTCACTATTTTCATGCTTTATTCATTAATCTATTAAGTCTATTGTTTCAGAGAGAAGGACAAAACAGTTTTGGATCCAGGGCTCAAAGATGCCTTTTTCAGGGTTTCAATACAATGGAGGAGGAGAAGAAGGGACAGGTAACACCGAGCGCAGCTTCAGGAGGAGACCTGCCTGAGGTCTAGCGTGCAGGGGAGCCACATTAAGAACATGAGGATAAGGAATATAGACCCAAACCAAGGAGGGGACTCGCTAGATCAAGGATCTGCTAGAAGACTCTTCTATTTTCAGATGAGTGAGAGATAATGCCACACACGTCTGCACTTGTCCCGAGCTCTGGTTGATTACATCTGCCACATTTTTTGGGAGGACCTAACGCCCTGTGGAATGGTCAAAGGTCACCGCTGGGGGCAATTTCTTTGCCTGCAGATTGTTCCAGGGATCCACGGGAGACCTGTGCAGCATCTCAAAGTCCGCCACACATAGGTGCATCACGGAGGTCCCCAATGCCTACTAAAGCAAGGCACATCACTATGTGAGCTTTACACTCGATGCAGATAGCCAGGCTGCGAGATTAAATGGGTTTGCAGCTATCTCAGGCTTCCTAGGAGTGCATAGTGCAAATCGACTGTACCCATGTGGCTTTAAGGTCTCCATGACAGCAGCCCTAATGTTTATCAACTGTAAAGGCTTTCATTCTGTCAATGTGCAACTGATCTGTGATCATTAGAAACACTTAATGCACTTTTGTGCCAGGTATCCTGGGAGTTCCCATGACTCATACATCCTGAGTCACTCCCAGGTGTCTCAGATATTCAAAGGGCTTGAGCATCTGCAGGGATGGCTGTTTGGCAATAAGGAGTACTCACTGAAACCCTGGTTCAAGACACCTGTGCGTTGGCCTCAAAGTGTCTCGGAGGAGAGGTACAACACAACTCACAGCTCCACATGGTCCCTAATCGAGCAGACCATTGGCACCCTGAAGATGTGCTTCTGATGTTTGGACCCCTGCAGTACACTCCAGATAGGGTCTCCCTTATCTTTGTTCTGTGTTGTACCCTTCACAACCTGGCACTGCAAAGGGAAGATCCCTTGCCAGAGGGAGAAATGGAGGAAGTTGAGAGTTCCTCAGAGGATGAAGAGCAGGAAGGCCAGGAACCCGAAGAGGGTGATAAGGATCAGCTACCACGGGACAATGCCATTGAGGAAGCACAACTTGCAAGACGTGTCCGTGCCACTTTAATTCCTACCAGATTCTAGGAGGAGTAAAGTAAAGGCAACGGGAGATGGCCACATTCCTCATGTCCCTTAATGTCATTCCATTGTGTTGAAAGGGATGTCCAAGCAGTTACATCAAGGGCAAGTTCAGCATTCATACTTGTACCTTCTCAAGGGCATTTAGGGATGGACAATGAATGCTGGCCTAGCCAGCGACGCCCACATCCCGTAAATGAAGTTTTAAAAAAACCCTTCTATCCTCATGCTTTAGCAGACCATGATCTCTAAGAAGATGCACCCTATATGTGCTCTGGGAAGTGAAAGTCAACACAACAGTGGGAACGCTGTGGAAACTTAATGCAGTCGTCGCCACATTAATGAGAAACTACAGGGGCCAGTGAGATGATGACATGGTTGGGGATATCATCGTCCCGTCCAGATCTTGTCCTTTGGCATTACCACTGAGGAGACACAGGTGCTGCTAATACCTCAAGGCTGCTGAGTTGCCCTCACATAATGGTGTGTTGCGAGGAAAAAGCGTTACAAGCGCATCAATCACACACTTCCAATAAAGATTTTAACACATCTCTGCAACATCACGTGAGGCTTGCAGAAACTATCTTCAGTGAGGTTGACATCACATGAATGTGAATCTCACAAAGGGAGACTATCACTGAGTGGAGAGATGGATAAACCTCGAAGTAAGAGGATTTTTTTGTACATAACCACAACGTGTTCAGTTGGCCAAGCCATTCACATAAACAACAAATGTATTAACAGAAGTGAAATATTTATACAGTGGTTGCACACCTGTGACCCAAAAGTGATTTAAATATCTCTTCATTTACCTAACGCTACCACTACTCCTGGGTGCAGCCCTGACATCCACAGCCGAGGTGGAGGCAGCCTTCTGACTCCTACGTTCAGATGTCTGTGATAACCTTGGCGGACGTCCTCTGGTGGCCCGAGGCCAGGAGGGCCCCGGCCTGATTAGCATCTTCTGCTCAGGGGCAGATGCACCCTCCTCGACCTGAGCAGCTGGAGTGGATGGGGTCACAGACAGAGGGGATTCAGAATGGCTGCACACTCTTGGAGTCTCCTGAGTTGGGACTCCCAGGGTGTCTTGCTGACGTTCATCCTCTCTGTGGGTGCCCGGGGACCCCTCCCTGACTTCTTGAGGAGAAGGGGCACTGGGTGAGAGGTCAAAGCGCCTCGTCCCCCTCTCACCTAGACACGGAAGGTGTCCACCAGTGTGTGTGGTCATGGAGTCCAGGACCGAGAGCAAACCCAGCAAAACCTGCTGGACCAAGGTCTCCATGGTCGTCGCCAACCTTCCCACGGTGATCGCGAAACGCTCTCATGCCGGAGCCACAGCATCAGACAGAATGCGGACAGACTCCTCCATCCTTCGCTGTAGTCTGCTGAGTGACTGCTGCATCTCTACCTGATATTCCGCTGCCTGTTGTTGCCCAGCATGGAGTTGGCGGCCGCTCGCAGATGCTCATCATCTGACTCGGACTCAGTGGGTGGCTGGTCTCCAGCAACCCTCCCAGCGTCAGAGACCTGGGCTGTCACTGCCTCCGACTGCTGCAGGGAGGTGTCAGCGAGGTGTTCTCCAGTAGGTGACCCCGAGCCTAACCTAGAGCTATGCCATATCAAGGTGTGTGTCTCTGCGCTGCTCGTGGGTGCAGGTGAGCGCAGTAGTGGTTCTTCCTTGGTGGCTTCCTTATCTGAGGTGGTCTGGGAGTTGGGGCTTACGTTGGGTCTCCTCTTGTGTCTAGATCTGCATTTAGGTCATGAGCAGGCAGATTACAAGACTGTACGTCAATCACTGTGAATGTCAGGGTGTGATGAACTCATGGAGGTGTCATTGTTGCTAGGTTGCTGGGACAAGCCAATCTCCCCTTCCCTACAGGAGCGATCCCTGTCCTCCCCAGCCAGCTCGGCGGAATCCTCCTCGAGCTTTGTGAGGGGTACGATGTCGGGCCATCTGGCATCTTTCCCGCCTCTTCTGGATCATTTTTCCCTTGATGAAGACAAAAGAAAGGAATGTAATGAGAAGGGATAGAGCAGAGGTTGGGAACCATGCATGACCCCCCACCGTGTGTGGTGACTCCTCCCCAGAAAGGGCTGAGGATGGAGTGCGAGCAGCATGATAAATTAGATGGTGGTGCTGTGAAAGTTTCCGTGTGCAAATCAGTGGGTGATATGTGTCCCCCACTTATGGTTGCGTGAGATCCCTGAAAAGAGTAACCCTTTGAGCACACAATGCCGTGATGAGAGTCTGATACTGGAGGGAGTTGAAGATTGACTTAACTGGTGGAGCGGGTGTTCCTGCACTGGTTGGCGGTGCTGTGTCATGCCGTGCTGACCTCCTCTACCATGGCCTCCCAGGCTGGAGAGGTGAGGCTGGTGTGCTTCTTGGAGCCAATCCTGGGATATGCTGCCGCATTCCTCAGATCAAGGCCTGGAGGGGGTCGGGGCAGAAACGGGGTGCAGCCTTATTCTGGCTTGCATCCTCCCTCATCCGGTTGCCAGATATCTCCGTGGGACTGCTGGTGACAAATGGGCTGGGGAGAGTGAAACGCCTGTGCTCGGGTGGGGTTCAAATATGGTGCACAGACCTTCAACCCCGTCAGGTAACGAGGGGTGGACAAATCAGCTTCCAACTCACCAGGTGATTTGGAGAGCTACTCGCCTGCGCATGGTTAATGAGCTGCCAAGCAGGAAATCGGGCGCAATTTCCTACCATTCTGACCAGTGGGAAACGCGCCTTGGAACCTGCTGGCCACAGCACTTAGTTTCAAAATGCAAACTTCCACTCTAGGTTCTTAATTGGTTGTTGACATGCCTGCCCAGGGTCACCCCTTAACAAATTGCAATACCCTAGCTGGAGTGAGTGCAATTAATTAATTAACTCACAATTTAACTAACTCAGAGCGATTTTAAAAGGGAAGATTTCCTCGTAGAATTTTGGAAAGATACAGTTTCACCGCCAGTGAGAGTTGAGTGAACTTGGACCAATTAAGCTGAGCGATCAGGACTGACCATTTTTATGTTTTTTCAGTAAAGGCATTTTGCTTATTAACTGCCTTAATCCCTCTTGTTTCAATTTCCTGTCATTCTTTAAAGTAATATTATGGATTGCCTTATCTGTGCCATTCCGTGTATTTCTGTGTTCAGTGTTCCTCCCTTCCTTAGTGTCCTTCTCTCTGGATTGTGAAGCTGAATTTTGTAAAAGCTCTCCAACAGGCCTGCTCCGGTTTCTGCTTTGGCTGGGTGACTCATGTCATTCGCTTGGACTGACTTCCAGTTACCCACAATACAATGTTGCTCACCCTCGTTCTCTCCCCTTCGCATCCCCCCAAAGTCCCAATATCTGAGCCGTTATAGGGCGGAACTCCACCAGCATAAACTCAATAGATTAACCATATGAAAACCCCATGACATGGTGTGCAGTCAATTAATTGAGCACATTGCACTGTGGCCCCATCACTTTACGTGGCTGTGGGACAAAGGAATCAGATGACGATAGAAACATCTTTACCCAAAGAGTGCCACGAATGTGGAGCTTGCTATCACAAGGATTGTTGAGGCGAATACCGTAAATGCATTTAAGGGGAATTTAGATGAATTTATGAGGTAGAAGAATACGCTGATAGGGTTAGATGAAGAAGGTGAGAGGCATGTGGCATGTAAACACTGGCATAGCCTAGTTGGGCTGTTGTTGTCCTGTACACTTGATTTAACCCGATGTAATGCTACAAGATGTAGTCAGAGCAGTAAAATATATACGCCACCCCTCCCTTTGCCTGCGCTCTCAACTCATTTGTTGCCTGGAACTCAGGATCATTCAATTCCTTACCACTCAGTTTTCCTTATTTTCCTCAAATTCTCCATCCACCTACAACTTGTGGACTTTTAAAATAGAAATTTGGTATCACCCAGCAAGTACCGTTCAGTTTATTTCTTATACACTTATTACTCAGATAGTGCAGACTTCTTCTTCTTGAGTTCTCTGCTCAAAGGCAGGTCTGACCTAAAGTGCCACGACCTCCGCCATGGGTAGGGCAAGGAGGCTGGCGCCAAATCCACCACAGGCAGAGTAGGGATCAAACCCTGTGCTGTCGACACAATTTGATCCACACTGGCCGTCCAGCCAACTGAGTCAACTGCACCCCCACCCCCAAAGGAGTCCGAACTGCTGTGACAATATGCACTTTTACATGCATATGTTGTAGTTGCTATAGATAGTGATGGTAGGGGCTCCAACATTGTTTCCATCACATGGCTGACCAGGAATCTCTCCCATCCTTACCACTTGTCGCGTGTCGGAAGGATTTACAAATTGACACTCAAACCTGTTTGGTCGCCTTCCTTGTCCATCAAGTCCTGGAATGGGACCTGAACCTAGAGCTTCTGGCTCAGAGGCAGGGACACTACCCCCTGCGCCACAAGGTCTCCACAGTGCAGACAAAAAGCCCCAAATAATTTTTAAAATACATGAATAATGTGATGGATGGAGAGAAATAAAAAACTTGCATCTAGTGACGATGTTGCCATCATCCTCAGAACACTTCACATCTAGAGAATTACCTTGTAAGTGTATAACTATTAAGCTGTTCTGGCTGGTAGTGGTTGAGGGGAAGGAAGTTAGTCAGGAAACAGAGTCCAATGCGCTTACAGTCACATGTATGACAAACAGGTGAAAAGGACACCAACAGTGCAGTAACCCTGTGAAATATCAGCCTTTGTTATGTGCTGCACTGGGGCTTAAGTCCACAATCTCCTGACTGGGCAGTAAGAATTCTATCAACTGAACCAAACTGACAGAGTCTTATGGTGTAGTTTCTTTATGAATAATTGAGCCAGTCCAGTCTGGTGTGAGTAATCTTCCTCGTCTAGACCCGTCCCGTGTGCAGAGTTTCTCAATTTGGAACAAATACCATTCCTAAACATCTGATCACATAAGATGGGGAGGTGAGGCTTGGGGTGGTGGTGGTGATGGGGAGGAGGTGTGGGGAGGACATCTCTGCAGTTCTGGTGCAGGAGGAGAACACGTGCAATGTTGCTGAAGCAGTTCTTGTTTTTATGTTTCACTGTAGGACATTTGCAAAGCTCTTTGGTGCCATAAGAGTGGCCACAGATGTGAAACAAAGTTTATGCCAGCTGCAGAGGGTACAGTCTGTGGACCCAACAAGGTGAGTGTCTCAAGGACATCAGATGATACAGCCTGCACCACCAGAATTGCTATTTAGTGATCAGCTCTAGGTTGAATTTTATATTAATGGTGTGTGTTCAGGTTTTTTGTGCCTCTCATGGCACCCTTGGCAGAGGTGGAATAGAAAAAACCAAAAGGAAACTTCTCAACCATTGCAAATCTTGCTTCAGTGTTGGCCCCTCCAGGTGCCCCAATGGCTTAATTTAACCCAACCCCATTATATTATAGACCAGGAACGTCCTCCCTGCGCTCAATCTCTCATCTCTCTTGAGTTGACTGATCTCCACCTGCCTTGACTTGCCCCGGGGCTCGATCTTGAAGAGGACCAGCTGTGCCGGCCAGGCGGCAGGTGGTTTCTAAAGAGCCTGGCCATGTCGGCCATGACCTAACCTTACTTTAACAACTCATTGGCCTTACTCCGGCCTGAGTCAGTGCCCTCAGGAGAGAAGGGAAGAAACTTGAGGTCGATTTAATTATTTTTTTTTTTTAAAAATGCCTGTATTCTTACTCAAGTGTTCAGATGAAGGCTCATATCAACACCTGAGCCCATCGATGAGATTAGAGCCCGGTGCTTGATATTCAGTGTAGAGCGTGTAGCTGTAGGCTGGGAGGAAATCTTGAATGATAAATTGCATGGTGCATTACTCCTCCCGACTCGCAGTACTAGATGAATGTTGGCGCCCCGCCAAGCAGTAGTTCCCAATGTTAATTACACCGTATCTTTATCTTCCTCAACAATTGGACCGCAAAATTTATCACATGATTATAATTTTTGTGCTACAGGGGGTCCCCACAGTCAGGAGTAAACATCCATGGTCAGTGCCAATGCAATCATCTCAGCTGGTATCAATCAGTTAATGCCCCCTTATTATGTCAAGTGTTAATCCTCTTAGTAGAGGTTAGAAATGGTGGAGCAAAATATAACTACAAAAGAAATTGTTGTTCATGTGTGTTGCCGCCTCCATCTCAGCTGGACAGTCTAGCTTTTGAACTAAAGTGCCGGCCTGTAAAAACCAAGATTTAAAGATACTTAGCAAGGAGATCTAAGTTTGCTTGCTGTCTGTTATTTAGAGACGTATTACTTCAATGCCATTGCTGTGAGGCATTCTGTCTTGTTACAGGCTGAGGCATTAGTAAACCAAGCTTGTTAGGTGACTGGAACGCAGAGCTTGAGTTTAGTTTGATTTACAGTGAGCTGATTCTTTGATTTGAGGGAGGGTGCTATGGTACACTTCACATTCCGATCTTGACTTCTTCCCTGTAGGGAAGTTCTGGGCTTCTGGTCTGGAAAAAAAGATCTGGGACTCTATAACATGGGTGAGGATGCAATTCGGCTGCCCCAGATTCCTGACAAAGCACCTGCTTTCTTTTCACCCTTGCTGCTATGAACTTTGCATTTAAAGGTGCTTGCAGGCTATTGCGAAAGGTTAGCAGTAGCAAGTCGCCACAGGCTGAAGTTTATAACTCTTTTATCATCGCAGTGGTGTCGACGAGGTCAGTGCTTGAAATATGGAGACGACGGGCCCAAGCCCATTAATGGTCAGTGGTCCAACTGGTCAGAGTGGTCGGAATGCTCGCGGACTTGCGATGGTGGAGTAAACTACAGGGAAAGACACTGCAACAGCCCAAAGTAAGGAAAATTGGCACAATCATCAGAGAGGCTAGTTTATATCCCATCTGTGGCTTATGTCAGGAGTGAGTATGTTTGTTGATAAACACCAGTTGGTGCCTTGATTGCTCCCAACACCCTCACTATTGTTGTTGTGTCTGACATTCAGTTTCAACCCAGGAGGCATAGCCAACTGATCATAGTGGGGACCATTCTGCCTGTCTAACAGCAGAAATGAGGTTTCTACTGTGTTGCAGTCACCCAACGTTGCAGTTTGCATCGTTATTCACTGGCGAATGTTTGGCAGCACACGGTATTGACACCAACACACAGTGCCGTTTGATCCTGCATTCAACTGTTTAGGGTGTGTGTATGTGTGTGAACATGTGTTTTCATATAAACATTAATCAGGGAACATAGAAAAGCTAGCTTTGATTAAATTAAAAGAGAATAAAGATGTCAAATTGGCAAAGTACAGTAATTCTTTGGGAATTCTTGGTGGGGGGGGGGAACCACACCCTTGGAAACAGTACAGATATAATTTCTGATGATTTGAAAGCTGTAGTGTTCCCTGGGCAACTACTTGTCCATAGAGAGCAATTATGTCATACAATTATTAAAAACACCATTGACCTCTGCACTCATGGGCTACGTTAAGGGAAAAGTTTGCAACATGACACTGCGGTGTCAGCCGTGGTGCAGTGGGTAACACTCTCACTGCCAGGTGAGAAGGTTGTGGGGTGAAGTCTCACCCCAGGGACATAAGTGTACGAGACAGGCTGACACTTCAGTGCAGTACTGAGGGAGTGCTGCACCGTCTTTTGGATGAGATGTTAAATTGAGGTCCTATCTACCCTGTCACCCAGTTGTAAAAGATTCCATGACACTATTTTAAGAAAGGTAAGAAAGTTCTTCCTGGTGTCTTGGCCATTATTTATCCCCCAACCATTGCCACTAAAACCGAATAGCTGGCTATTATCTGTTTATGAGGCTAGTCGTGCATAATTTGATTGCCACGTTTCCTACATTACAGCAATGTTCATTTCAAAAAAATACTTCATTGATAATAACTTTGGAACATCCTGAGGCTGTGAAAGACTTTATATAAATGAAACATATACAAAGATTGATGTGCGCTGTAACTTGGAGTGTGTTATGTGTATTAGTTGATTGCACCATTATGTTGCCCACTGGTTGGAAACTGGGGAATAATTGGACCAGCAAATGCAGATGTGATCAGTCCCCATTTTTCACTCTATATTCTATCCTTATTTTTTTATTCCCATTGTAAATGATCAAGTTCACATTTATGATGGAAACCATCTTCTCAAACTTATGACATTGTAATTATACTTGCCTGTCACTGGTGACACTGCAGACCCTCCATTAGGTGGAAGGCGTAAGTGCACTAGGACAATTGCATGTAATCAGTTTCCAATATAAATGTAGACATAACAATTTGTAATGGGAAAAAGGTGACTAGAAGTGTGGGCAGTTGCAAGATTGTTGTTAGTGTGGTAACAGCAGCATTATAGTTATAGCAAAAGGTGTAATTCCGTAAATCTCAGTCCCTACTGGAACATGTGTGTATTTTGGGATGTCGGGTGAGGACAGGTTTAGGTCTTGGCTCTAATACCTTCCATAGCTGAAAACTGCAACATCAGCCTATCTGACTTGAGCATAAATAATGGACACTTGTGGGAAGTACCAGTGCACAGTGAGCAATGTCCCCAAGCAACAATCAGAATGTCCAGAAAAGGAGAGAAAATTGAGAGGAATGATGGAGTTGTGCTTTTCACTTGTTTGACCTGTTCTTATTATCTGCGATAAAGACACAAGTCCTAACATATGTCAAAGCATTGGCCTTTGACTTGATAGAGACTGCTCCCTTTTAAGACATTATGGTTGGCTCTTGCTGCAGTGTTGTAAGCCTAGTAGTTGCTCTTGTTGCTAATGAATAAACTCTTAATAAGTGCATCTGTCCCTTGTTGTCCACCATTCCAGGTAATTACGATGAAGACAACCATTCAGATATCCTACTTCACCCATCCAGAATAACCTAAAGGTCCTTTCAAGTCAGCTGCCAATTGTGTCTTGACTGATTCCAGGCTCCAATCTACCTGGGAGCCCATTACAAATGTTGATTCCTCGGATCTAGATTTGCCTTTTATTAGTTTGAGCCTGTGTCCTCTTTCCCATTCTCGCAATTTGAGTTAACTTTCCAGATTTGTCTTTCTCATCCTTGTTTTCAAATTCCTCCACAGTCCTGCCCCACCCTATCTCTGTAATCTCTTTCAGCCCCACAATCCTCCGAGATATCTGTGTTTATCTAAGCCTGGCCTCTTGAGCATCTCTGATTTTAATTGCTCTACCATTGCTTGCCTTGCCTTCAGCTGCCTAGTCCCTAAACTCTGGAATACACTCCCTACACCTCTCTGCCTCCCTTTCTTCCTTTAAGACAATTCTTAAAACCTAACTCTGGCCATCTGCCCTCGTATCTCCTTATGAGGCTCGTTGTTTAATTTTGCTTTATAACAGCCCTATGATGTGCCTTGGGGCATTTTGTTAAGTCAAAGGCACTATATAAAGACAAGTTGTTATTGTTTACCATATCATGCACAACTTGCATATCTGTTCAAGATCATTTTTCAGACACTGATTTTGAGGCAGCAGGGCCACATTTCTCCACTCTGTTTTAAATAACTTGTGACATCCAAGTCTGGGAGTCAGCCTTATGGCCTCTGTTTGTTTGTTCTGCCTCTGGTAACTGAATGTCTCCCTTGTCTCTCGGGGAGCAGAGAGACACAATGCTGAAGGTATGGTTCGACTGGATCATGATGCAATTTGATCATGACTTTGTCTGACTTATACGCTCCCGTGATGGTTGTGGCGTTCAATGTTCTTTTGGCCTTGTTGTTTGCTGCACTGCCTTATTTGGACACGTAGAGGGGAACTTTAACCCCCTGCCCCTGGATACGGGACAAGTGGGAAATTGTAACATGCTCAAACTTGTCCACAACCCACTCACATCCAGGTTTAATGGAGACAGATTAGAGGGTGGATGATCAATCCATTCTTGGGAGGTGAGATAATCACCAGAATCTTTTAAGAAGGCTTAATTTTAACAGATTTTTACTTGTATTGGACGGAGGTCGGAATTCCCGGACTTTGGGATTCCAGCAGGTAAAAGGAGGCGAGAAGAGCCAGGTCACTGAGGTAAGCGGATTTGTAGCACTGTTTGTGGGCC
Organism: Cetorhinus maximus; assembly: GCF_964194155.1. Taxonomy (NCBI): domain Eukaryota; kingdom Metazoa; phylum Chordata; class Chondrichthyes; order Lamniformes; family Cetorhinidae; genus Cetorhinus; species Cetorhinus maximus. Next base: position 147,234,403 of record NC_135884.1, read on the forward strand.
AGGAAGAATAAGGGTGTTCCCCCCTGGTCTAACCAGCTTATCTCCATGTGACCAGGCCCTCACCGCAATGTCCAATTTCCCTCTTTCCCTGGTGAAAAAAACTACTTCCTGCAGTTAATTTTTGCTTACTTGCTTGCTTCCCGGTTTCCCATCTGAAAGTCACCCATCCGACTCCCCACTCCGCTCTGTTCCAGGCCCTGAGTAAATGTCAGGCCCACTGAGTGTGAAGCCTCAAGACTCCAAGGCTTTTTTCAACTTCATCATCTTTAGTTATCCCAACACCATTGCCCATTTATCCTTCCTGTTTTACTCCTACATGCATTAAGTTTAACTTGTCATTGTTCTGCCTGTTTACGTATCTCGTGCATCTCATTCTGTGATCCCTGAACTGCTTCTTCCAATTCCACCGTAACTCAATGTTTTGTATTACGGTGAGTCCTTACTTTAATTCGTACCCACTTAATGTTGTTTAATTTTAACGTTGTTTATTCTTTGGGGCCATTTTTCTGATTGGAGCCGCCATTTTCGATTTTACGGCATCTGCACTGTGACCCCCCCCACATCCCTTCCCACAATGCACTGTGACCCACCCCACCCTTCCCATGCTCCACTGTGACCCCCGCCCTTCCCACGATGCACTGTGAACCCCCCACTCTTCCCATGATGCACTGTGACACCCCCACCCTTCCCACGCTGCATTGTGGGCCAGCTACTGCCATGTTGCGATGCTACTGCTGTCACCAGAGGCATAGGTTGCGGGGAGAGAGTGAGGCCCAAGACCCTGGGAACAGGAGAAAAGGGCAGGGAGCCTGACTCGGAGGCTTGCACGGGACGGCCGCCACCACTTGCAGCAGTGCCACGGTGGCTCAGATTGGGAAGCTTGTCAATCGCCAACTGGGTGGTGAAGTGTGAGTAACCCAGGGGAGGGGGAAAGGGGCCTCCACCCCCCCCACCCCCCCCCCTCCTGCCCAGGTCATTCTGCAGCTGCCTCCTCCACCCTCCCGGTTCGATCCACAGCCCCCCACCCACCTTAATTTTCAGCCTGGTACAGGGGCCTGGGCCCCTACAAGAAGAGATCTATGCTCCAGGCCCAAGTGCAGAGACAGACTGGCAACTGGCCAGAGACTCGGGTCGTCGAATCACTGCCCTTAGCTGGGGTGTGGGTGAGGATAAGGGGGAGAGGGGGATGGGGCTGAGACAGAGTGGGAAAGGAAAGAGAGAGAGAGAGAGAGACAGAGTGGGAAAGGAAAGCAAGCAAAACGTTGAGCTGAGTTTCAGGAATGCTGTGGCTGAGGCACAGAAGCTGTGCTTCTCAGGGTTTGTTTGGGTGATTTAGCGTTATCTAATTTATACAGTATTTCTGTTATATTCAGTGATTTAAAAAAAAATTATTTTGCAAGTGTTTCCAGTTAAGGGTGCGCAGTGCTGCACATGTACGGTACGGTATTTGAACATTTACATTGGTTTTTGTGGGCAACATGTGTTCGAAGGAACCTAACCCCAGCTTTACCATTGATTCCTATGGGAGCCCATGATTTATTTAAAGTCACGATTTCCAGGAACGCAGCCACAAATTTAAGTGAGGGGCTTACTGCATCTGCAAATTTGTTCCATCCTTGGTGTTAACGCATTTGAAATAAAAGCCATTCCCTGAAACAAAAATTCATTCTCTTGACCTGGGTCTCACTGACAGAGCTGACCTTTATGGCCCATCACTAGTGGCCCTTGAGAAAGTGGTGCTGGACCTTGAAGTTCTTGGGAAGTATCGCAGCCCGTGTGGTGAAGGCGTTATCACAATGCTGTTAGATCAGGAATCCCAGAGCTTTAAAACTCAGCACCGATAAAGGGACAGCTGATATATTTCCAAGTCATGATGGCGTGTGAGTTGAAGGAAAATTTGCAAATGGTGGCGTTCCTTTGCGCCTACTGCCCTTGCCCTTCTAGGTGCTAGAGCCATGGATCTGGGACGTGTTTATTTAGATGGCAAACAAAGGACCGTCATACAAACATGTCAATTAATGTGGCCAACAATGAATACTAAACTACAGGTGCCAAAATTGCGATGTTTTTGAGCAAGACTTGATTAGAAGTAGTCTTAGATGCATGTCTTTGTGGACTGTGGATTATGTGGTGAAAATGATTATATGCTGTGTTGGTTTAGGCAAGACTCAGCCAGATGTGAGATACAATTGTAGGCATCTTGATAAATACTTTGTCTTAAATAAAAGAAAGCATGTCCTGTCTTGTACTTTGAGAAGAATGTCAGGATTATTATTGGAGCGGCAGTCTTAATTCTTCCTCATAACGTTTGACAGTTTGAAAGTATAGAGTAAAACATACTGAGAATGGGAGGTTATGCCTGATCTGTTCACGGTGTTTAAATGTTAAAGGTTTAACAGGGTAGATATGGAGAAACTGCTTCCTCTGGTGGGCAGATACAGAGCAAGGGAACATAATCTTAAAGAAGAGCTGGGCCATTTAGGAGTGAAATCACTAATTTGTTCTCCGCATGAAGGGAATCAAAATATGGAACTTTCTTTCTCAAAAAGCCTCAATACTGGATTAATTGACATTTTCAAGACTGAGATTGATAGATTTTTGTTGGTAACCATCAAAGTGCAGGTAAATGGAACTGAGGTAGAGACTAACCATGATCTAATTGATCAATGAGACCCCTATTATTTCTTATGTTTCTATGTTCCTAACAAATTAAAAACAAAATTACCAGATGACACACTTTAAAAAATATATAATAAGGGCAACCCTTATTATATTAACCAATTCAGTTGACCCCCTACCCCCACTACCCCATATTTAAATGACAACAGAAGAAGAGAAGTGAGTAGCTAGTGAGGCTTTTTAAAAAAATAATAAGTTTTATTATTTAATAACGGAATGGCAGGGCAGCTCCAACTCCTAGTATGTACATCCTGTTTCCTGTGGGAATTCCAGGACATTTCCTGTGCCCTGGTTAACCATATGTGCAGGAAGGGTTGTCAGCTACTGCAGCTCTAGCTCTGGGTGTCAGAGCTTGAGCAGCAGCTGGCATCATTGCAACATATCCGTGAGGATGAGGGGTTTGTGGACAGCATATTTATAGATGTGATTACTCCATAGCTTAATAGTATGCAGGCAGAGGGAATGGGTGACCACAAGGCAGTCAAGAAGGAATAGGCAGGTAACTTAGGAGTCCCCTGACTTCATATCACTTTCCAACCAGTGTCCAGTTTGAAGTAATGATGAAAATAGTTTCATCTGGGGAGTGCAGCCATAGCCAAGTCCATTGCACCACTGGTGCCTCAGCTGCACAGAGGCACAAAAAAGACTGGAAGAGATAGGAATGTCAATAGTAAGGGGAACAGACAGACATTTCTGTGGCTGCAAAGGTGAATTCAGGATGATATGGTGTCAGGGTCAAGGATGCCATGGAGCAGCTGCAAAGCACCCTGGGGGTGAAGAGCGAACATGCAATGATCGTGGTCTACATTGGTACCAACGACATAGGTAGAAAGAGGAATTTAGTCCTGCAGTCAGAATTCGGGGAGCTATGTAGGAAATTAGTAAGCAGGACCTCAAAAGGATTAATCTTTGGATTACTCGTACTACCACGCACATGTGCATGTAGAAATAAAGGATAAAGCAGATGAATGTGTGGCGCGAGAAATGGTTCACGAGGGGTGGTTTTAGATTCTTGGGTCTTTGGGATCAGTTCTGGAGAGATGGGACCTGTGTACAGTGAAAGGGTTGCACCAAAACAGAGCTGGGACCAGTTTCCTTCTGGAGTGATTTACAAGTGCCACTGGGGAGGGCTTAAACAAATTTGACAGGGCTCTGGGAACCAGGAGGTAATAGTAGAGGGGGATATCAAGATGCAAAGAATATTGGGAGAGTCAGATTGTACTACAGTAGGAAATAGTAGTGTATTGGGTGTGTTCAATGTAAGAGGGAAAGTAATAAAGTCTAAGTTAGGGTTACAGTGCATATATGTGAATGCGCAGAGCGTGGTAAATAAGATTGGTGAGATGCAGACTGAGACAGTCATGTGGAAATATGATGTTGTGGCATGAACAGAGACCTGGCTCTAGGAATGGCGGGACATAGGTTTTGAAAATTCCTGGATACAAGATGTTCAGGAAAGATGGGAACAGAAGAAAAGGAAGAGGGTTGGCGGTATTGGTAAAGGAGAACAGTACAGTGCTGGAGGTAGGCAACGTCCCAGAGGGATCAAGGACAGAATCTATCTGGCTAAAGCTAAGGAACAAAAATGGTACAGTTGCATTGCTCGATGTCAGTCTATAGGCCACCAACTTCCGTGGTTCGGGGCTTATAGGTCGACCTTTGAGTCCTCAAAATCCTTCCAAAAACGGGGCCGACTTATATGTTGAGGATAAGATGCGAACCGCCTGTCTGGGTGCTCGCCATTTTGAAATGTGAGAAAAACACCGGTGATTGCTATTAAATGAATGTGGCACGGTTTATTGAATGAGTTAATTGTACAAAGACACCTGTAACCACAATCAAAGCATTTTAAAACCCTTAAATTAATGGTATTTGGCATCCAATGGAAAGAGTTCATCAAATTCCTCTTGAGCCACTTTGGCTATGGCATCACAGTAAGGATCCTACTCAGATTTGGTGCTTTCGCTTTCAGAATCATCCTCCACAACAAATCATCTTCTGCTCCATCCATTGAAATGGACATTCTGCATTTTTTTGAACCATCTGTTGACACTTTGTGCACTAATATCATCCCATTGTATGATAATGAAACCACACAAAACATCAATCAGTACGCATATTTCCACTTTTTATGATGGGTTTTTTCTCCATCAGCCATCCACTTATTCCATTCGTAACGAACGTGACCTTTGGCTTGTTGAGGCACACATCCAATGCTTGAACTACGAACGTTAGACCTTCTGGTATATCTGCAATGTGGGTGAATATTTCTTTGCAGGCGTCTCTTGATCTCGTCGGTTATATGGGATCTGAACATGTCCCATACGAATAAGCTGCATTCCTTACATAGACCAGTGGGATCCCTATTCTGCATAAGTCCATAACTTCACTCCATCCTCATCCATCCAACCATTGTCATGGACATGCACAAAAACTCCTACAAGGAATTTGATTTTTGGCATGGTTTTACATATGAAAATTACCGTAGGCTTTAATTTCATTCCATTGGCCAGGCAGGCTAGTACCACCATGAATTTTGTCTTCTCATGTCCTGTCGTTTGCTTTAGAACTGTTTTTAAACTGTTCCACTTCATGGTTTGACATGGTTGGGCATATCAAAATTCATGTTTCATCCATGTTTCCCATGTGACTTAATGGATACATTTGCTGCTGACTGATGATAAACCGTTGGAAACTGGTAATTTTGGCATCTCTTTTCATACTCTGAGTGGTCTTGGTTTTCTGCTGCAACATGAGACTATATCGTTCCATAAAGCACTACACCAAAATAAGCCCAGCAACCACAGGCCAGTCAGTTTAACCTTGGTTGTGGAGAGACTTTTAGAAACGATAATTCAGGACAAAATTTGTCACTTGGGCAAATGTAGGTCAATTAAGGAAAGCCAGCATGGATTTGTTAAGGGCAAATGTGGAGTTTTTAATGAGGTAACAGAGAGGGCTGATGAGGGGAATGCTGTTGATGTGGTGTACATGGACTTCCAGAAGACATTTGTGACAGTGGCACACAACAGACTTGTGAGCAAAGTTAGAACTCATGGAATAAATGGGACAGTTGCAACATGAATGGAAAATGGAGACAGGAAACAGAAAGCAGTGGTAAACAGTTGCTTTTTGGGCTGGCGGAAGGTTTACAGTGGAGTTTCCCAGGGATCAATGTTGGGAACCCTGCTCTTTCTGAATATATATTAATAACCTAGACCTTGTACAAGACATCCTTTCAAATTTTACAGATGAACGAAACTTCGAAGTATTGTGATTGTGTGGAGGATAGTGTAGAACTTCATAAGGACATAGATTAGTGGAATGGGCTGACAAATGGCAGATTAAATTTAATGCAGGTAAGTGTGAACTGATTCATTTTGGTAGGAAAAACACAGCGAGACAATATGACATAAGGGGTGCAATTCTAAAGGAGCAGAGGGACCTGGGTGTATATGTGCATAAGTCATTGAAGGTGGCAGGGTAGGTTGCGAGTGCAGTTAATGAAACATATAGCATTCTGGGCTTTATCAATAGGGGCATAGAGAATAAAAGTAAGGGATTTTGTTAAACTTGTATTAAGCACTGGTTTGGCCTCAACTGGAGTATTGCATTAGTATGGGCACCACACTTCAGGGTGGATCTGAAGGCATTATTAGAGAGAGTACCGGAAAGGTTCACTAGAATAGTTCCAAAGATGAGGAACTTCAAATAGGTAGGAAGATTGGATAAATTGGGACTGTTCTCATTGGAGAAGAGAAGATTGAGAGGAGATTTGATAGAAGTATTCAAAATCACGAGGTGTCCAGACAGAGATAGATAGAGAGAAACTGTTCCCATTGATGGAAGGATCGAGAACTGGAGGGCACAGATTTAAAGTAATTGGTAAAAGAAGCAATGGCAACATGAGGAGAAACATTTTCATGCAGCGAGTGGTTAGGATCTGAAATGCGCTGCTTGAGAGTGTGGTTTGAGAGGGAGCTTTAATTGCGGCTTTTAAAAGAGGAATTGGATCATCATCTGAAAAGGAAAAATTTGCAGGGCTACAGGCAAAAGGCAGGGGAGTGGCACTAGGTGAATTGCTCCTTCAGAGAGCCAGCACAAACATGTTGGGCCGAATGGCCTCCTTTTGTGCTGTCACCATTCTATGATTTGTTACATTGGATGTTAAACGTGTTATTTAATAAGGAAGCAAATTCTCACTAGTTTTCGGTTCACAGCAGGGTCACATGATAGGTTATTTACAGAGAAGGAGTACCTCACCTGGAGGCTAGGAAGAATCCTTTAAGGTCGTTTGTCTTGGCATCCAGTGAACATTCTAGCTGTCAGCCATACTCCATCGGAGAGTGAAGATACCTCTTATTTTGATTTCTTCAATTCTGTAGATCATCTCTAGTCAGGAATGGTGGGTGTTACACTTCAAGGCTTCTGCATATATTATTTGAAAGTAAAGTGATCAGAGTGGCAAAATAATGGCTCAGGGCTAAATCTCTTTCTCTCTCTCTTTCTCTTTCTCTCCCTTTCTCTTTCTCTCTCTCTTTCTTTCTCTCTCTCTCTACTCTCTCTTTTTCCTCTCTTTTTCTCTCTCTCTCTCACACAATCACACACACACCTTCTTTCTCTTTTTGTCTTTTTGTCTTTCTGTGTCTTTGCCTCTCTCTCTCCCCTCCCCTGCCGGCCTTTGATGGGGCAGCAGCTCTCTTAAGCGGGAATCCCCGTTCCTTGAGGGGTGGGAGGGGGGTGGAAATCTTGCCTCCAGTATATTAATGGCCAATTGGCTGTTACCAGATTGCGGGGAATCTGGTGGTTCTCTCAGTGGGCTCCCTACCCCTCGCCTCTTTACCTGGGGAATATGGGGAAATCTAACACCTCTTATAATTCAGCCCTCTGTCTCTGTCTTCTTTTTGGGAAAATAGGGAAGTATTGCTACAACTAAACAAGGCACTAGTTAGACCACACATAGAATACTGTAAAGAGTTTTGGTCCTCTTTCCTAAAGAAATATACACTGGCATTGGAGGCAGTGCAGAGAAGGTTCACTAGGTTGATCCCGGGTATGGAGGGATTTTCTTATGAGGAGAGGTTGAGTAGGTTTGGCCTGAACTCATTGGAGTTTAGAAGAATGAGAGGTGACCTTATTGAAACATATAAGATTCTTAGGGGGCTTTACAGGGTAGATGCTGAGAGGTTGTTTCCCCTTGCGGGAGAGTCTAGGACCAGAGGGCATAATCTCAGAGTAAAGGGTCGCCCATTTTAGAGATGAGGAGGAATTTCTCCTCTCAGAGGGTAGTCAATTTGTGGAATTCTTTGCTGCAGAGGGCTGCAGAGTCTGGGTCATTAAGTACATTCAAGGCTGAGATAGATAGATTTTTAATCAGTAAGGGAATCAAGGGTTATGGGGAAAAGGCAGGAAAATGGAGTTGAGGATTATCAGATCAGGCATGCTCCCATTGAATGGTGGAGCAGACTCGATGGGCCGAATGGCCTACTTCTGCTCCTGCGTCTTATGGTCTTATGTGCCCCCCACCCCACTTTCTCAAATGAGGAAGTATGTAGCCTCACCTCAGCTCCTGTTCAGGGCAATAAGGCTGAAATCTCCAGTAAATGCTGGGCATGATCCTGAATGTGGTATCACTCTGGTACAGTGCATTCAGTCACCTGCATGCCGGCATTGTGGAGCATTCTGCATACCTGGTTATTTTAAAGTTACCAGCGTGTGAGTATGAGTACGAAGGGTTAAACTATTTCAAAATGATCATTCCACCGCAGGTCTTCTACAGAGCAAAGCACGTTCAAATTGATCTGTTGCCAAGCAAAACAGAGCAGGTTAATAAATATTGTCAGCTACAACTCCAGTTAACCGAGCCTTGCTGCTACTGCCTGTTAAGGAATTGTCCGCCAGACCTTGTAAAATGCTTCACGTTTTATGTAAATTGGAGAGACTGGGCAATGAAGCAGAAACCGATTGAAAAGAGGAAATAAAAATAAAGATGCTTATGTTTATTGATTGCCTTTCACACCCTCAGAATGTCCCAAAGTCATTTGCAGCCAAGGAAGCACATTTGAAGCATAGTCACTACGGCAGGAAATATGGCAACCAATTTGTGCACAGCAAGGTCATAAGGACATATGAAATAGGAACAGGAGTAGACCATTCAGCCCCTCGAGCCTGCTGCACCATTCAATAAGATCATGGCTGATCTTTTGTTTTGGTTTCCACATTCCCATCTAACCCTGATAATCTTTGATCTCCTTGCCTAACAAGAATCTATCTGCCTCCACCTTAAAAATATTCAATGACCCCCACCTCCACCGCCTTCTGAGGCAGAGAGTTCCAAAGTCGCACAGCCCTCTGAGAGAAAAAACTTCTCCTCATCTCTGTCCTATAACGGTGACCCCTAATTTTAAAACAGTGCCCCCTAGTTCTGGACTCACCCACAGCAATGTGGCCAGATTTTCCATTTTAGCGATGTTTGATGGCCGGACAGATATTGACCAGGACTCTGGGGAGAAATCCTCTGCTCTTCCTTCAAATAATGACATCCACCTGAGAGGACAAACGGGACCTGAGGTTTATCACCTTATCTGAAAGATAGCATCTCTGACAGTGCAGCACTGCCTCAGTATTACACTGGGAGCATCCGGTTGGATTCTGTGCCTCAAGGCTCTGAAGTAGAATGTGAACCTGTAACACTCTGACTGAACTAAGAATACTGTCACTGAACCGTGGCCGACTAGGAAGTAAGACGGATCCAATGGCCTGGTTTCACAATGCTAACATGTTACTTACAGTCTTCCGCATGCTCTCTCTCTATTTCTCTCTCTCTCTCTCACAATCTATTCATACTCACCCTTACACACTCTCACTGTCACATACCAGATACACATTCACAGACACACTGTTTCACCCAATTCTGCTGCTTTTAACGTTTCAAACTATTACTATTTTTACTTTGTGCTTTAGTTCAGATGATGACACACTGACGTTACTGCGCCAAGTCTCTCCATGAGATGACAAAAAGCAGATTCCCCAACAGCACAGCTGCAGAACTGCATTTCTAAGTGTCTGCTATTCTTCCAACAGGATATGAGGATACAACACTGCAAGTGCTGTAACTCTGCACAAACACACACTGCTCATCAACAGTCTGAACTCAGCGACAACTAGTCTAAAAGAGCAATTTGTCACTTGTTTATTCCAGAGAAGGGTGTTTATAGTCATCGGGTGCAGCTGGTTATACACTAGGGGGGAGGCCTTTCTTTGATCCCCCAACACTACCCCTGTTTAATATTGAACAGCGGTGATGTATTTTTGAAACTTTGACACTGGGGACTGGAAATTTCTGCCAAAAGTCAACGGGCCTTTGGCTGGTCCATCAAGTTTTCCGTCCTGCCACAGGCCGGACCGGAAAATCCCGGCCAAACTCACAGGGCCACTGGAGTAGAGTGGGAAATGGGACCCATTGAATTGGTCTACAGGAAGATGAAACAGACTCAATGGGCTGAATGGCCTCCTTCCATGCCATTATGACTCTATGATATGAGGGGGATATTTCCTTTTGACAGAAAGCAAAGAGAGAGAGAGAGAAAGCGGGCCAATGAACTGGACCATACTGATTGAATCTCTCTGTCCTCTTGCATTTGCACATCTTTCCTCTTCTGAAGTCAGTGAGACGCAGCTCCATAAGCTCCTTCACCCTCGGGCTCCTTGCCAAAGTGGTCATTTTTCCCTGCGTAACTCCACCCCACCATGTGAGTATCAGAAGCTAATTTAACAATTCAGGACCAATCTTTCCCTCCCTTAACATTTACATGTTTAACAAGTTTTTTTGAACATGGTGTTACTTAAGTGGTCCAGAGAAAGGCCCCTCACCCAGCAGTTGGTGGGCCAGAAACCTCGGATAGCAAGTCCATAACCTGTTTACAAATAGCACTGACATCTTAGCACTCTCATCTTAGAGCCAGAAGGTCTGGGGTTCAAGTCTCACTCCAGAGACTTGAGTGTGAAAACATAGGTAACGCTCAGTGCAGTGCTGTCTTTGAGTGAGATGTTAAATTGAGGCCCTGTCTGCCCTTTGAGATGGATGGAAAAGATCACCACGTGCTGCTGTTTCAAAAGAAGAGCAAAGGAGTTCTCAGTGGTGGCCTGGCCAATAATTATTTCTCAGTCAACATCACTTAAAAAGACAGATGATCACATTTCTGGTTGTGGGAGCTTGCTGTGCATCTTTCCTGCATCACAAAAGTGATGGCACCTCAAAAAGTACTTCAAAGGCTAAAAAGCACTTTGAGATGTGCTAAGGCTGTGAAAGGCACTTTCCTAATATTGATCCAGAGCCCTCCGAATCCTGTTTCTTCTCTCGCCCCAGAGTTCTGAGCCCTGACTGCAGAAGCCCAGTTGCTGCTGCCTTGGCTGAGGTAAGTTAACACTGTATACAGCAAGAATCAAACCTGGGGTCCGTTGGCGATACTTTTCTGGTTCGGCATCCGGACAGCGGATTTACTTAACGAATTAGTATCTTCCTGGTGAAATCTGCTGCTGCGGAGAAGGTGCAGCAATTGATTACTACTGAGTGCTTCGCTTGGGGGGCGAATTCATGAGCAGCACCTGTACATTTTCTCCCTCCATATATTTATTGTAAAGTGATGATGAAAACGGATGCCTGAACATATCTTTGGATTCATCTTGGAATAGTGCAGCATGCCAATGTATTTAATCTCTCTCTTGAGCTTTTCTGAAGGTTAGCCCTTGTGTCTGAGCCCAGGTGGGAGTCTTTGGCTTCCTGCACAGCTGTATTCAGGCAGCTGGAAGTCTGCCAGCATCGTAACAATAAAATCTGTTCAGTCAACCTTAGGGAATGATTTAAGGTTTGCCCCAGGGGTGACTGGGTGCTGTGTGAGAGAAGCTTTAACAAGTCATGTACTTTGGGAATAGTCCTTTGTAAAGGAGAAAATCCAAGCAGTCTCTGTAACAAATTGACTTTTGTGTTGTCTAATGCTCACATGTTTACTTAGCTGTCACATTGGGAAAGCATTTGTCTTTCCCTCATCTCTCACACCCACTCCCTCAACAGCCATATCCTATTCTCCTTACTTCTCTCCTTACCCACAGGGGAAAGTTTCCCGTCAATCCAGTTCTGTTTTTGAACAGTGTCCCCTGTCGGACGTGTGTATTTATTGCCATCAGGCAAAGAGAAATTGCATTCATATAGCGGTTTACACAGCTTCAGGATGTCTTTATAGCCAATGAAGCACTTCTGAAGTGCAGCTCCTGTTGTAATCTTGAGAAGAAATATGACAGAGGTGTTTAAAATCATGAAGTGTTTCGATAGAGTAAATAAAGGACATTTGTCTATGGTGGCAAAGGGTCAGTAACTGGAGGACGTAGATTTAAGGTCGATTGACAAAAGAACCAGTGCTGACATGAGGAAGCAGTGTTTTGTTTTGCAGGAGTTGTTCTGGAATTCACTGCCAGAAATGAAAGGGTGGTGGAAGCAGCTGTAATGGTAACTTTCAAAAGGGAATTAAACGAATACTTGAAGGGAAAATCTCAGTGATAAGGGGGAACGAGGAGAGTACTGGGATTAGTAGGATAACTACTGAAGTGATAGGCTGCTTCAGAGCTGTATGACTCTATGGCCGGAATTTTCCACCCCCCACCCCCTCCCCACCGCTTCTCCCCACGCAGCGGGTTCCCTCTGGCAGGGCCGGCGAGCCATTGAAATCTCCATTCACATCGGTGGGGCTGGAAAATTCCAGCCTATGTTGCCAACAAGGTAGTCAGTTTACACTCAGCAAGCTCTCATAAACAACAGCATCGATAAGACAAACTGTTTTAGTTATGTTGGTTGAGTAATAATTATTGGCCAGGGCACTGGGGAGAAATCCCCTTCCACCTCTACCTGGATCCTTTCTCTCATCTTAGAGGGCAAATGGACCTTGGCTTAGCATTTCAACTGCAAGACAGTGCCTCTGACAGTGCAGCACTCCCTCGGTATGGAACTGGAGTGTCAGCCTAGATTTTATGCTGGAATGGGGCCTGAACCCACAACCTTCAAGAGGCACACATGCTACCAACTGAGACACAGCTGACACAAATGAAAGGGTCAGTCTTTATTGTGGTATAGGCCGCTGCATGTACATTATTTAGTTTCACGAATGAATAATGGTCCTTTAGATGAGGTACAGAATAGCCTGGAACTGGGGTGACACAGCCAACCAGGGAAAGGTGGAGAATTGGCAACGTTAAAGAAAACAATAAATTAAATATTAACGCTGTGGATGTTCGGCTCGCCTGTGTTTAATTAACTCTTTTAAAAATAAAATCAAATTGCTTGAGTGTCTTTTCTGTGTTCCCCAGGCCTCAGTATGGTGGAAAGTTCTGCTATGGCTCCAATAGGATCTATCAGATGTGCAACATCCAGGCTTGTCAACACAGCAGCGTTCTGTTTCGGGCCCAGCAATGTGCTGAGTATAACAGCAAGCCCTTCAGGGGATGGTACTACAAGTGGAAGCCCTACACAAAGGTCAATGGTAAATATTTAAATGTAGAAACTTGATGCTTTGGGAAGGGGGAAGAGAGTGCAAGTGAGTTCCAAGCTTGTCCCCAATTTGGGGTATTATGTAGAATTCCACTGCATTGAAGCAGCCCACTTGACCTGGTAGATCTGTGCTGGTGTGTATGTTCCACATCAGCTTCCTCCTACTGTACCTCACCCTGTCATCATATCCTTCTATTCCTTTCTCCCTTATGTACTTATTTGCTTCTCCTTAAATGCATCTATATTATCCATCTCAAGCATCCCTTGGAAGCAAGTTCCACGTTCTCACCACTCTCTTGGTAAAGATCTTTCTCCTGAATTCCTTTTGGATTTAAGATGACTATCTTATATTTATGGCCTCTAGGTTTGGGCTCCTACCCAAGTGGGAATATTTTCTCTACATCCTCACTGAGCTCTTCATAATTTTAAAGACCTCTATCACAACATCCCCTGCCCCCACACCCCTCAACCATCTCTATTCTAGTGAAAAAAGTGCAGAAAAATGTTTTAACGTAAGAGCATAAGAGATAGGAGTAGACCATCCGGCCTATCACGCTTGCTCTGCCATTCAATATAATCCTGGCTGATCTTCAGCCTTGACTCCACTTTCCCACCCACTCCTCATACCCCTTAATTTCTTCAGAGACCATCTCAGCCTTAAATATATTCAATGTTGAAGAATCCGCAACTCTCTGGGGTAGAGAATTCCGACTATTCACAACCCTTTGAGAGAAGAAATTTCTCCTCATCTCAGTCCTAAATGATCTCTTATCCTGGGACTGTGGCCCCGTGTTCTGGATTTCCCAGCCAGGGGAAACAACCCTTTAGTGTCTACCCTGTCAAGCACCTTCAGAATTATCTTTCAGTGGAATCGCCTCTCATTCTTCTAAACTCCAGAGATATAGGCCCAGTTTACTCAGCCTCTCATCAAAGTACAACCCTCTCATCCCAGGAACTAATCTTGTGAACCTTTGCTATGCCTCCTCCAATGCAACTAGATCCTTCCTTAAATATGGAGACCAAAACTGCTCAGGGTACTCCAGGTGTGGTCTCACCAAAGCCTTTACAATTGTAGCAAGGCTTCTTTATTTGTACTCCAATCCCTTTGTAGTAAAGCCAAACATGCCATTTGCCTTCCAAATTGCTTACTGTACCTGCATGCTAACTCTGCGTTCCTTGTACGAATACACCCAAGTTTCTCTGAACATCAACATTTACAAGTTTTGCTCTTTTAAAAAATATTCGCCTTTTCTATTCTTACTACAAAAGTGAATAAACTCACACTTCCCCAAAATACCCCAGTTGCCAACTTGTTGCTCACTCAGTTAACCTGTTTATATTTCTTTGCAGCCTCACCGTGTCCTCCTTATAGCTTACATTTCCCCCAAACGTAGAATTGTTGCTCCCTGTTTCTTTGTCTAAGTAATTAATATAGATTGAGGCCCTAGCCCAGACCCTTATGGCATTCCACTATTCATAGCCCGCCAACTTAAAAATGTCCTGTTTGTCCCTACTCTTTCCTTCCTGTCTGATAACTAGTCCTCTTTCCACGCTAATATATTACCCCCAACGTCTTGAGGCCTTATCTTGCCTAATAACCTTATCCAATTCCTTTTGGGAATCCAAGTTTCTACCTACTGGTTCCTCTTTATCTACCTACTAGGTACACCCTGAAAAAATTGTAATAAGTTTGTCAAACACTATTTACCTCTCGTAAAATCATGTTGGCTTTGTCCGATCATACTATGATTTTCTAAGTGCCCTATTAAGACTTCCTTAATAATAGATTCCAGCATTTTCCCTATGATTGATGTCAGGCTAACTGGCCTGTTGTTCCCTGTTTTCTCTCTCCCTCCTTTCTTGAATAGCAGTGTTATATTTGCTAACTTGCATCCTAAAGACAGACACAAAATATTTGCTCAATGCCTCTTCCATTTCCTAATTCCAGGAATGAGAAACTTCAGTTATGAAAATAGACTGGAGCGTTCTCCTTGGAGAGAAGGTGGCTAAAAGGAGATTTAAAAGAGGTGTTCAAAGTCACGAGGGGACTGGATAGAGTAGATAGGGAAAAAACTCGTTCCCGCTCGTCAAGGGATCGAGAACGAGAGGGCATAGATTTCAAGTGATTTGCAAAAGAAGCAAATTTGACGTGAGAAAAGACTTTTTCACACAGCGAGTGGTTCGAGTCTGGAATGCACTATCTGAAAGTGTGGTGGAGGCAGATTCAATCAAGGAATTCAAGAGGGCAATGGGTGATTATTTGAATAGAAACAATATGCATGGGTACGGGGAAAAAGCAGGAGAATGGCACTAAGTCATGATGCTCATTTGGAGAGACAGTGCAGACACGATGGGCCGAACGGTCTCCTTCTGTGTCATAACAATCCTGTGATTCCTCATGATAACTACTTTTGTTTCTGCTTCCAAGTGACCAACATTTACTTTTGTCACTCTCCTTTCTATATACTTGCTAAAGCTCTTACAATCTGGTTTTGTATTCCTGGTTAGTTTACTCTCACGTTCTATTTTTCCTTTTTTTATAATCAACTTTTTGATGGCCCTTTGCTGGTCTCTAAAACACTCCAATCATCAGACTTACTATTGCTTTTTGCAGCATATATGCTTCTTCTTTTAATCTAATACTACCCTTAACTTCCTTAGTAAGCCATGGATGGATCTTTCTTGCTGAGTTTTTGCTTTTTAATGGAATAAATTTTTGTTGAACATTTTGAATTGTGTCTTTAAATGTTTTCCACTGTTTATTTCTTGCCATACCTTTTAGTCTATTTAACCAGTCAAGCTTACCCAGCTCTCCCCTCATACAAATATATTATGCTTTGTTTATTTTTAAGATTCTTTTGGGACTGGAATATGTTGCTCACAAATTTAATATGGAATTCAGTTGTATTATGATCACTATTTCCCATTGGATCTTTTACTGTAAGATTACTAATTAATCCTGCCTCGTTGCACAACACTTGATCTAAAATAGCTTTTATCCCCAGTTGGTTCCACAACATATTGTTCCAGGAAATTGTCACAAAACATGCTACAAACTCATCTTTCAGATCACCCTTGCCAATTTGATTAGTCCAGTCTATAGTATGTGAAAGTTAAAGCCCCCACATTTATTACATTGGTTTTGTTACAAGCTCTAATTATTTGTTGCTTAATGCTCTGTCAAACAGTATAACTACTGTTAGAGGACCATAAACTGCTCCCACCAGTGTTCTCTGACTCTTGCTATTCCTAATCTCCACCCATTCTTATTCTACTTCCTGATCTTCTGAGCCAAGATCCTTTCTCACTGATGTCCTTATGTTATCCTTTAAAATTAGGGCTACCCCTCCTATTTCTCCATTTATGTTCTGTTGCATTTGGGATTCAGAATGCCTATGGTTAAATGTTTCAGCCACTGAGGCTGGTCCTCAAAGGTGTTCTTTGTTTGATTTAATTTTCTGCATTCAAACAATTGGAGTGATTTGCTGCTAATTCTGATTAAATTTGCATCTGAATTCCACTTTCTTAAGGCCCTGCACAGATGCCTCACCATTGAAAGTAGACATTGACGACAAGGCATTTTAGCCAGTCGGGGGATGTTTGTTTTGGAATTGAAATAGAATATTGATGTACAACCACCCTCCTGTCTTCTCACATCCTGTAAGATGTGTCCCAGGCAAATGGCCAGGCCAAGCATCTCCAGACAGGGTACAGTGCAAACAAAAAACCCCACAAATCATCCTCGTTGTAAGGTCCACTGAGGCACCCTAAATGATCTCAGTGGCGGATTAAAGGTTAGAGGTGATTTTAGACTCTATCAGACTATTAGAATGTTCAGACATGACATTCTGAGAGAACACTCTTGCCGCTGCCTCAGAAGGTCACGGATTCAAGTCCCAATCTAGAGACTTGAGCACAAAATCTTGGTTGTTGCTTCAGTGAAGTGCTGAGAGAGTACTGTATTGTCAGTGGGTCAGTACTGAAGGAGAGCTGCACTGTCAGACGAGCAGTGCCGAGGGAGCCCTGCACTGTCAGAAGTGCCATCTTTCAGATGAGGCATTAAACTGCAGCCCACTCTTCCCTCTCGGGGGGATATAAATGATCCAATGGCACTATTTCGGGAGTTATGCTCGATGTGTCCTACCCTATGCTTATCCCTCAACCAACATCCCAAAAGTAGGTTATGTGGCCATTAACTCTTTGTTGTTTGTGGGAGCTTGCTATGCAAAACTTGCCTGCTGCATTTCCTACATTGTAACAGTGCCTACACTTCAAAAGTACTTTGCTTTTGGGATGACTTGAGGTTGTGAAAGCCACTCTGTAAATGCAATCATTTCTCATATGGACATTTTGATATCACGGCAATGCTAATTCATAATGATGACATGGATCTTTCTGTGATCTGATGCTTATCACTAATGTCCATTCCTTGGCAGAAAATTCATCCTTGATAAGCAGAGAGCAGGAATAGGCATTACGCTATTGAGCCTGATGTTGTGTGCAATGCAGGGGTGATCAGCAAACTCATTTGCGGGTGGCAGGTTTTTTTTTTCATGAGGGCTTGTTCAGGTTCAGTCCCTTTGAAGGAAGAGCATTTTTTTCTCTTGTTGCTTTAAGTACTGACACTGCCAACTTCACAGCGAAGTGAGTTGAATGCGTTCCAAAGGGAACTTGGCACTTCATCGTCAACATCTCAACAGTGCACCAGTGGCAATGGGGACCTGTCTGCTTCGGGTGTTCATTGATTGCCCTGTGACTGGTGCACACTCCCCGCCGTGTGTTTCCCACATACTCAAGAGTCCCTCTGCCGAGATTGGCACAAACTATTCTCAGCAGATATGAAACACACATGTGCGGTGCAATCCTTTAACTGTTTCATTTGGATAAAACCAGAGAATAAAATCACGCAGCATAGAAGAAGGCCATTTGACCCATTGTTTACATGCTAGCTCTCCGGAAAGAGCTGCCTAATTGGTCCCACTCTGCTGGTACTTTCCCCATAGACCTTTTCGAGTACATAGCCAAAGGGCCTTTTGAAAGTTACGATTAAATCTGTTTCCACCAACCTTTCAGGTAGTGCATTCTGATTGTAACAACTTGTTTGTATAAAAAATCAATCCCCTCCCCCACCCCCCCGGCTTTTTTGCCAATTACCTTTAACCTGTGTCCTCTGGTTATTGAACCTCCTGTCACTTTTCCTCCATTTCAACAGTGACTATGCTTCATAAGTACCTAAGTTGGCTGTAAAGTGCTTTGGGAAAGTCTAAGGCCATGAAGGGTGCAATATAAATGCAGTATTTTTCTTTATTCCATTTTTTTCTTTTTCCTGGGCTACTGTCAAATATGAATCCACTCCTCCTTCACCCTCCAACCACATGACATGCTTAAGGATGCAGTTTTTATTTGAACATTATTTGTATTTTTTGTAATGTATGAAGAGAGAAATCCTACGAATGTGTGCTAAACGGTCTAGAAACTGGCAGGTAATGGAAAGTTGCATGCCCTAGGATAGGCGTATTCTAAAGTAGAATTTTCAAGCCAATGAAGCATCTGTTCTTGGTCAATCCTGGTGCCCTAGATTCCATTGCTAGAGTGCTTGCACTGGCCAAAGTGGCTCATTCAGTAGTTCATCAGTTGTTCACTCAGTTCTGCAGAATTCACTGGGGGTAATTTCAACTTCGTGCGATATCTAATGGCCACTTGTTATACAATTTTCCCTTGAAGCTTTCCAAGGATATCTGGTGGTCTGTATGATGGGCGGCTAATTCTATATTACCCGTGTTACACCGCCACTCAAATTAAACATGACCTCCAGTGCTCCTCTTCTGAATGAGTCTGTGCAACCCATTAAATCCGTGATGGTGTTCGCCGCCCCTTCTGCATACTCCCTGTATCTGCTCAATGCATCTCCCTGTGTATGAGCCTTAGGGGACCAATAAGGACCTCAGTCACAGGAACAGAAGAAAAAAAGTCAACCATTCAGCCCCTCAAACCTGTGCCACCACTCAATGAAATCACGGTTGATCTGTATCCTAAATCCACCCACGCTGGGTCCTGACCATAAGTCATTGACCTGAAACATTAACCCTGTTCCTCATTCCCCAGATGCTGCCAGATCTGCTAAGTATTTCCGGCATTTCCTGTTTTTATTTCTTTACCCAGAGAGTGGTAAGAATGTGGGATTTAATGCCACATAGAGCGGTTGAGACGAATAGCGTAGATCCACTTAAAGGGACAATAGATAAACACGTAAGGGAGAAAGGAATAGAAGGATAGGCTGGTGGAGTGAGATGAAGAGAGAGCGGGAGGAGCCTTGGCTGGAGCATAAACATCAGCATGGACCAATTGGAATGAATGTCCTGTTTCTGTGCTGTAAATACTACGTAATGCTGTGGAGACTGCAGGTAATGGAAAGTTGCATGTCCCAGGAGAGGCTTATTCTGAAGTAGTATTTTCAAGCCAATGAAGTATCTGTTCTTGGTCAGTCCTGCTGCCCTGGATTCCATTGCTGGAGTGTTTGCACTGACAGACCCTACCTCTTGTTTACTACTGTTTAAAAATATGTTATCAGAAGAGCCTGCAGGATAAGCCTGTGGATCAAGCTGACATGAAATGTAGAGACTAATGTCTCTGTCTTGTGTCTCTTCCTGTCATTGCCTGATGAGATACAATCTGCAATGCATAAAAGCTGATGCAAATTGAGCCAGTTTTACTTGTTGGTGATTATATAAATACAGCCTCTGCAGACCACCCTGTGGCATGTTTTTAAGTGACTTGATCCCTTATTTTGTGCTTACAGATGAAGATGTTTGCAAGTTGTACTGCATAGCTGAAGATTTTGACTTCTTCTTTGCCATGTCCAACAAAGTGAAGGATGGAACCCGCTGTATAGAGAATAAATTTGATGTTTGTATCGATGGCATTTGTGAGGTAAAATACCTAGCTCTCTCTTTTGTACATAGTGTGTTGTCTTCGATTTGCTCCTTTTGTTTGAGTTAACTCCTCATAACTGCATCATTTGAGTGGGTGGACCAACTCCATTTGCCCTAACAACGGAATGTGGATGGATCCATCCCAGCTCAGTTTTTCAACCTCCCTCCCACAAGTGACCCCGCTCAAGGTCAGCAGCCTCACCTCCTCAGGAAATCCTGACTGTGAATTCCAGTCAAGTTCGAGGATTTAAATTTAGGATGTCGAAATTTGAAGAGTTCAGCTCCCTGGGTTATAGTTATCAATTGTCACACACAGTAGGGAAAAAAAAACAAGTAATGGCACATTGCTGCTTCAGTGAACTTTGCCGTGATCTTGTGGAAGGTGAGATGGTCTTCACTGCACAAATGCTCCTCATCTGGTCTAGTTGCCAAGAGAGTGAGCAGACTAGGAGCTACATACTATAACATCCTTGGTCTCGTTGTGCTAACACAGAATATTTCCAATCTTCTGAGGTAAGGAAAACGTTAACTTTATTGGAACACATCTTATTGTGGCTTCCTTACCACGAGGTCTACAAGAGAGGGCAAGATCATAAGACATTGTGTCACTTCCTGTGATGATGTATACGGTCTCATTAGCATTCTTACACAGTTAGAATGCATCCCTTATACTACATCTCCCCCATGTCTCTGATTCTCCGCATTATACTACGCACACTTGCACTCAGGGAGAGCAGAACAGCCAAATAGTTTTTTTTTCTCAGCCACTATTATGCCTCCCCTCTTCTTGAGAAATATTGCCAGAAGCCAAGAAATAATTTGGCTGCCTGCACACACCATCAAGCGTTGTCATGCAACGTGGGCGTTAAACATAACGTGGATAGGACTCCCGAAATTGCTGGTTCAGACAGTGGTTAGCTAAGCCATGCACAACAAAGAGGCCTTAGGTACAAGTCCCAACCTGTGCTAAGGTGGCTGATCGAAGCGTAATTAATGAACTGTTTCTTCAGGCAGTGGGATGTGACCGTGTCCTGGGGTCAAAGGCCGTCGTGGATGCTTGCGGAGTATGCAACGGAGACAATTCAACTTGCAAGTTCTTCAGAGGGCAGTATCATCAACAGCACCGGGCAAACGGCAAGTATATCAGGAACAAACAGCACCGGAGGAGTGTGCTATACATTCATTTTTCAGTAAATGTCATAGAGTCATTTTCAGCACAGAAGAAGGCCATTCGGCCCATCAAGTCCATGCCGGCTCCCTGCTGGGCAATCCAGTCAGTCCCAATACTCCGCAAGCTGATTTCCTTCAGGTGCCCATCCAATTTCCTTTTGAAGTCATTGATTGTTTTAACTTCCACACCCACACGGGTAGTGACTTCCAGGTCATGATGACTCGCTGTGCAACAAACACATTCCACCCCCTGCACCTCTTGCCCAAAATCTGTGCCCCTTGTCCAATCAGCTAATTCTTTATTATTTTATGGGACGTGGGCATCACTAGCAACAAACGCTTGCCCATCCCTAATTTTCTTTGAACTGAGTGGCTTGCTAGGCCATTTCAGAGGGCAGTTAAGAGTCAACCACATTGCTGTGGGTCTAGAGTCATATGTAGGCCAGAGCAGGTAAGGATGGCAGATTTTCTTCCCTAAAGAACATTAGTGATTCAGGTGTTTTTTTTTTCATGGTCAGCATTAGTGGGACTAGCTTTATATTCCAGATTTATTAGCTGAATTCAAATTCCACCAGCTGCTGTGATAGGACTTGAGCCCATATCCCCAGAGCATTCTGCCTGGGCCCCTCGATCACTAAGATAAAAGCAAAATACTGCGGATGCTGGAAATCTGAAATAAAAACAAAAATAGCTGGAAAAGCTCAGCAGGTCTGACAGCATCTGTGGAGAGGGAGACAGAATTAACATTTCGAGTCCGTATGACTCTTCAGCAGAACTCAGCGTTCTGATGAAGAGTCATACAGATTCAAAACGTTAACTCTGTCTTCCGCTCCACTGATGCTGTCAGATCAGCCGAGCTTTTCCAGGTATTTTTGTTTTTATCCCTCGATTACTAGTCCAGCAACATTACCACTACGCCACCATCTCCCCTATGGGAAGAGTTTTCTCTTGTCTACCTTCTTTAAGCCTGTCATAATCTTGTACACCTCAATCAAATCCCCCCTCAATCTCCTTCACTCCAAGGAGAATAACCACAGCTTTTCCAACCAAACTTTGTAACTGAAATCTCCCATTCCTGGAACCATTCTGGTAAATCTCCTTCGCACCTTTCCTAAAAGTATGGTGACCAGAATTGGATGCCATACTCTAGCTGGGGCCTATCTAGAGCTTTATATAGGTTTAGCATAACTTGCCTACTTTTGTCCTCAGTGCCTCTATTTATGAAGCCCAAGATACCATACATTTTGCTAACCATTCTCACAAAATATCCTGCCACTTTCAAAAATTGATGCAGATGCCCCCCTAGGTCCCTTTGTTCCTGCACACTTTTTAGAATTGTGCCATGAAGTCTGTATTGTCTCTCCCAATCCCTTTTGGCAAAATGCAGGACCTCACACTTCCCAGAATTGAATTCCATCTGCCAATTGTCTGCCCATATCTATGTCCTGTTGCAGGCTATTCATCTTATTCTCACTGTTTGCCACCCCAAGTTTAGTATCATTGGCAAATTTTGAAATTTTAATCCATATTCCAAGGTCCAATCATTTAAACATAGCAAATAAAGCAGTGGTCCTAGCATTGACCCTTGAGGAACACCCTCTAGTCCAAAAAGCAATCATCTACTCTGACTCACTGCTTTCTGTCCTTAAGTCAATTTTTTTATCCAATTACACACTGGCCTCCTATTCCATATGCATCAATTTTGTTAACCAGCCTTTGAAATGGTACCTTGCTAAATGTTTCCTTAAAATCCATATAGACAATATCCACCGCATTCTCTTCATCAACCTTCTCTTGTCACATCGTCAAAAAGTTCAGTTAGATTAGTCAGGCATGATCTGCTTTTCACAAATCCGTGTTGGCTCATTTAATTAACTCAAAGCTCTCCAAGATCCTGTTGACTTCTTTTCGCTGATGAAAGATTCGAAAACCTTACCCTCCACTGATGTTAAACTAACTGGCCTGTAGTTGCTAGGACTGTTGTTGCACCCTTTTTTGAATAAGGGTAGCGCATTTGCCACCCTCCAATCCTCTGGCACCTGCCCCATATCGAGGGAAACTTAAAAGATTAAGGCAGGCACTTTGCTATCTCCACCCCCACTTCCTTTAGCAACCTGAGATGTAAGCCATCCCGACCAGATGACTTACCTACCCCAAGCACAGCCAGTCTTTTCAGTAGCTCCTCTCTTTCAATGTTTACATTATCCATTGCCTCCACCACCTGCTTCTCCCAATACTTTTTCAGACTCCTCTTTCTTAGTAAACATCAATACGAAGAACTCATTAAGTATTCTAGCCTTGCCCTGCACCTGTAAGCATACATCACCCTTACTGTCCATGCTGGTAGAAGATTGTTGGGTTCCCTTTTATGATGACTGCCATTCTATTTCTCTCTTTGCCAGTCTTATTTTCCTGTTCCCCTCCCCTCTCTACCTGTTGTATTTGGCCTGGTTCTTGCTTGAAGAATTCACCTGGCATGCATCATACATCCTCCTTTTTTGTTGAATCATAATCTGTATCTCCCTTGTCATCTAACAAGCCCTGTTTTTGGCTCCCATACCATTTTCCCTTGTTGGAATGTACCTACCCTTAACCTGAAGCATCTCTTACTTAAAGGTCACCCATTGTGCCATTGCAGTTTTTCCTGTCAGTCTCTGGTTCATTTTTACCCTGGCTAGATCCCTTCTCATAGAAATTAGCTCTCTTCCAATTTAGAAGTTCTATATTGGATCGTTCTTTTTTTTTCTCCATTATTAATCTAAACAATGATCACTCTTACACAAATGTTCACTCACAGACACTTGGTCCACTTGGCCCACCTCACTTCCCAGCACCAGATCCAGTAATGCCTCCTTTCTAGTTGGGCCAAGAAAATACTGATTCAAGAAGTTCTCCTGAATACAGTTCAGAAATTCTTCCCTCTCCTTGCTGTTTACTCTAACGTTGTCCCAATCAGTGTTTGGGTAATTAAAGTCCCCCAATATCGCCACTCTATAGTTTTTGCACATCTCTGTAATTTCCTTGCAGATTTGTTCCTCTACCTTCCCTCACTATTTGGAGGCCTATTGTATACCCCAAGTAGTGTGATCCTACCTTTTTTGCTTCATAACTCTAACCATGGATTCTGCTTTGCCCCCTCAAGGAACTTCTCTCTTTCCAACATCTCCCCTAATCATTACTGCCCCCCGCCACCCACCTCGCTCTTTTCTTTCCCTATATTTTCTGAATGTTGTCTGTTGTATAGCATAGATTAAATTGAAGAAGGCTCTGAAGAAGGGTTATATGGACTCGAAACATCAACTCTCTTTCCCTCTCCACAGAAGCTGTCAGACCTGCTGAGTTTGTCCAGCATCTTCTGTTTTTGTTATAGATTGGCAGAATTGAATTTTGAAAACCCTCCTCTGTTTTGAAGAATGCCATGGCTTAAAAACAAGGAGTCAAAAATGACTTTAAGGAACAGTATCCCTTTAAATGGGAATCTCGAATCTCAAACAAACTGTTTGAGGCCAAATTCTATTTAATACAACCAGAAGACAATGTTTTCTAACAGCTTCAAAGATGCATTGCATTTTCTGATCAGTCGATCAGACAACATTTTTTTGCCTTCCCTGAGATTGGGTAGGTAGGGAGAATTTATTTCCTCTGGTAGGGGAACCCAAGGCAAGAGGACATAATCGTAGATTTGGAACTAGGCCTTTCAAGAGCGAAATCAGGAAGCACTTCCTCATACAAAGGTAAAATGTGGCTAGACAAAGCTAAGCAACCCCACAACCAATGGATCATGTCAAAGCTCCACAGTCCTGCCACATCCAGTCATGAATGGTGGTGGACAATTAAACAGCTAACAGGAGGAGGAAGTTCCACAAATATCCCCATCCTCAGTGATGGGGGAGCCTAGCACACCAGTGCAAAAGACAAGCCTGAAACATTTGCAACATTCTTCAGCCGGAAGTGCCGAGTAGATGATTCATCTCAGCCTCCTCCTTTGGTCGCCAGCATCACAGATGTCAATTGTCAGGCAATTCAATTTGCTCCATATGAAATCAAGAAACAGTTGAAGGCACTGGATACAGCAATGGCTATGGGTCCTCCAACATCCTGGCAATAGTGCTGAAGACTTGTGCTCCAGACTAACCATGCCCCTAATCAAACATTTCCAGTACAGTTACAACACTGGCATCTACATGACAATGTGGAAAATTGCCCAGGAATGTCTTCTTCACAAAAAGCAGGATAAATCCACCCTGGACAATTACCGCCCAATCAGTCTCCTATTGATCATCAGCAAAGTGGTGGAAGTGTCATCAAGTGGCACTTACTCAGCAATAACCTGCTCAATGACACCCAGTTTGGGTTCTGTAGGAGATACTCTGCTCCTGACCTCATGACAGCCTTGGTCCAAACATGGACAAAAGAGCTGAACTCAAGAGTTGAGATAAGAGTAACTGCCCTTGACATTAAGGCACCATTTGACTGTGTGGCATCAAGGAGACCTAGCAAAATTGAAGTCAATGTGAAGCAGGGGAAAAACTCATTGGTTGGAATCATACCTAGCATAAAGGAAGATGGTTGTGATTGTCGGAGGTCAATCATCTCAGTTTCAGGACATCACTGCAGGAGTCCCTCAGGGTAGTGCCTTAGGCCCAGCCAATTTCAGCTGCTTCATCAATGACCTTCCTTCCATCATAAGGTCAGAAGTGGGGATTTTCCATGATGATTGCACAAGGTTCAGCACCATTTGCAACTCCTCAGATACTGAAGCAGTCTGTATCCATATGTAGCAAAACTTGGACAATATTCAGGCTTGGGCTGATAAGTGGCAAATGACATTCAAGCCAGGCAATGACCATCTCCAACAAGAGAGAACTTAACCATCTCCTCTTGACATTCAATGGCATTACCATCACTGAATCCCCTATTAACGTCCAGGAGGTTACCATTGACCAGAAACTGAACTGGACTAGCCAAATAAATACTGTGGCTACAAGAGCAGGTCAGAGGCTGGGAATCCTGCGGCGAGTAACTCACGTCCTGACTCCCCAACACCTATCCACAATCTACAAGGCAGAAGTCAGGAGTGTGCTGCAATACTTTCCACTTGCCTTGATGAGTGCAGCTCCATTAACACTCAAGAAGCTCAACACCACGCAGGACAAAGCAGCCTGCTTAACTGGCACCTCATTTACCAACCTAAAAAATTAACTCCCTCCACCACCAATGCACAGTGGCAGGAGTGTGCACCAACTACAAGATACACTGCAGCAACTCATCAGGGCTCCTGTGACAGTACCTTCCAAACCTGCGATCTCTACCACCTAGAAGGACAAGGACAGTAGACACATGGGAACACCACAACCTGGAAGTTCCCCTCCAAGCCACTCACCATCCTGACTTGGAATTATATCACCATTTCTTCAATGCCGTCAGGTCAAAATCCTGGAACTCCCTCCCTAACAGCACTGTGGGTGTACCTACACCACATGGACTGCAGCGGTTCAAGGAGGTAGCTCACCACCACCTTCTCAAGGACAATTAGGCATGGGCAACAAATGCTGGCCCAGCCAGTGACACTCACACCCCATGATAGAATTTTTAGAAACTCTTCCCAAAAAAAAACTGTGGATGTTGGGGTGCTTCAAGGGTAAGGTTGATAGAATTTTGCTAGGTAATGGTACAAGGGGATATGGAGCCAGTTTGGTTAAAGGGGGCTGAGGTTTCAATGAGAATGTATGGTTAAAGAGGTGAATATGTTATTGATGAATGTTAGCTGGACTGTGAGACTGGCTTGATAGGTTAGCTAATCTTTCCCTGTCTTTTATCGTAGGTTTGTAAAAGAGGAATTGCAGCAAGTAAATCAGTTTTGAGCAAGGGTCTAGGCCATTGAACCTTTTTGACAGGACAGGAGTCATCCTGAATGTGTATCACCAAAAGAAACTTGGTTGCAAATAGTTTTAATTAATGACTTTTAAACAAACATTTGTTCTTTCCAGTATTTTGATTTTCAAATGGGGCAATATTGCGGGAAAGTGCCAGACTAGTCCCACAGCAAGGCCAGATTTTATTGGAACAGGATGAGGCCATGCAGCCCCTGAAACCTGTTCAACCATTCAGACAGATATTGGATGATCTGTATCTCAACTCCATTTACCCACCTTGGCTCCATAACCTTTGATATTTTCCGATCTGATAAAAATCTATTCAGTCCGGTCTTGCAAGCTCCAATTATCTCCCAGATTCCACAGCCATTTTAGAGAGAGAGAATTCCAGATTTCCGGTGCCCTTTGTGTGAGAAAGCGCTTTCTGATTTCCCTCCTAAATGGCCAAGCTCTCATTTTAAAATTGTGATCCCTCATTCTTGATTCCCCCACTGGGAGGAAGAGGTTTTGCCCTGTCTAACCCGTCTAATTCTTGTATCATCTTAAACACCTCAATTAGATCACTGCTTAATCTTCTACTGTAAAGGGAATGTAAATCAGGTCCATGCAATCTATCCGCACAATTTGACCCTCTCAACCCTGGGTTCTTCCTGATATCAATCTGTTTATCAATCAAGAAGATGCTGGTCGGACTATGGTTTTGCATTCAAGTCTCAGGGTTGCCTGCTCCTCAGACCTGCCAATTCTGACTTTGATAAGGAGAGCAGCATCAGAAATAAGGACAGGGGCTATAATACAAAGCACAGAACTAGATAGAAGATAGTCACCAATAAATCCAATTCAGGGAATTCAGGAGAAACTGATACATTTAAGGTGAAGCTGCATAAACACATGAGGGAGAGAGGAATAGAAGGATATACTGATAGAGTGAGATGAAGCAGGATGGGAGGAGGCTCATGCGGAGCATAAACACCTTCATGGACCAGTTGGGCTGCATGGCCTGTTTCTGTGCTGTACAGTCTATATCACTTTGTGAATGTGATCCATGCTGGATGGTACTTTTCACGGTCTCCGAGTTACAGTATGTGCACTGGAGGTGGAAAGTAAAACTGTAAGGAATGGCGCAAAGCTAAAGTAACGAAAAAAAGAAAATCGGTAACGCGCTTTGTTGAATCAAGGGGCCTTGACTGAATTGATAACACCTGGCTCATTCCCAAAGCTGCTGTCTGTTTTCAGCTTTTAACTAGCCTGACTGACATGAATCTGGATATACAGCTCACCACTGTGAACGGAGAAACAGGAGTGAGCCATCCAGCTCTTTTTTAGGGAGACAGCTCCAGATTCCCACTACGCTTTTTGTGAAGAGGTGCTTCCTGGCATTACCCCTGAAGGCCTAACTCTAATTTTGATATTGTATTGCCTTTTTTCTGAACTCCCCCCCCACCAGAGGAAATAGCTTGATCCAACCTATCAACTCCTTCAATCATCTTAAACGCCTCAATTAGCTCGCCCCGTATGTAAGGAAATACAAGACTAATCTATACCACCTGGCCTCATGATTTAACCCTTTTAGCCCTGGCATCATTCTGGTGAATCTGCACTGCACCCTCTCCAGGGCCAATACATCCTTGCTGAGGTAGAGTGCCCAGAGCTGAATGCCGTACTCCAGATGAGGTCTGACCAGAACTCCATACAGCTGCAGCATAACTTGCAGCCCTTTGTATTCCACAGACACATTTTTAAAAAAAAATTCTAATTATATTTGTTCTATTTTGGTTTCGCAGAGTACTACGCTGTTGTCACAGTACCTGCTGGGGCTCGCAGCATTCATGTGCATGAGCTGGAGATCTCAACAAGTTATTTGGCAGTGAACAACCTGAAGGGCAAATACCACCTGACTGGGGATTGGACAGTCGACTGGCCAGGGCAGTTCAGCTTTGGAGGAACTGTGTTCGACTACCGGCGCTCGTTTAACACACCAGAGAGCCTGTACTCAGCGGGACCGACTAATGAGACACTCGCCTTTGAAGTAAGCTCCTTTTCTTCTCCCTCCTTGTTCACTCCCATCACTTGTGTGTGCTGTGGAATTAGCCATGACAGGTTGGCAGCATGCTGGAGTGTTCAGTCGGACTGGTGACATCATGCCCCCCTCCCCATGTAGTCGCATTTAATTAGAGTCCAGCGCTGAATTCTGAGAAAGATTCCCCAACTATAGAATTGTCCAAACGGTGAGCCCTTAATCACTGCAGAGATGTTGGAATGAAAAGGTGATGTCGATACCACATACAATGTTTTCATCATTAGATGCTTGGCTTTGAAAAGGAACTGTTGTGGGTCTTCTTTTTTGCCTTCGAAATGAAAATGAAAATCCCAGACAGTGTGATGTAATGGCTGGGTCCTCATCTTGATGGGGTAGATGAAAGGGATGTTTAATTGGATGAAACGAGTTACAAAATATCGACGTGAGTGTTTGAAGCATTTTTAATTGGGTAAAGAAAGTCCCATCAAATGATTGGGATGGAGGATGAAGAAGTAATTTGATGGGGTTTCGTTAATAAAACGCTTACTTTTTATTTTGGGAACCGGTTTCTTGCAGGTTGCTTATCTTGATGCAAAAGATATTATTAGACCGACTGCTATTTCATATAAAGTATCACCCAAACCTCTCAATGTAGGAAAAAGCAAGCAAATAATTCAGTGTGAAAGAGAGGAGACCTTATTTTCCCAGTGACAACACACTTTATATGTTCTCTTGTGCACGTGCACACACACACACACACACACGCACATGCGTGCAGATGCATATGCACATGCATGCATGCACACACACAGTTGTGTACACACTTGCACGCGTGCACACACACACACACTTACACACACAGAGACACGCACACACAGACACACGCGCATGCACAGACGCACGCACACACGCGCAAACACTTACACACACAGAGACACGCACGCACAGACACACACAGACAGACACACATGCATTGACGTGCACACAGACACACGCACACAGACAGACACACACACACACGGACACACAGACAGACATACCCTCCATTTTCCAGTCTTCTGGCAGAGACAGACTTTGGCTCCATTAGTTCTGGACTCATTTTGGAATTCAGATTGCAGAGATGAAAAGACTATTCCTTGATAGAGAGCAAATCCAGTGTTCCCATGCTCCCAGTGGGCAATCTAGTTAAAAGATGGATCTGTAGTATAATGAACAATTTGTTTTTCTACGCTATTGCTAACCCGTACATCCCTTCAATGAGGATCATTATTGGAAAGGCAAGAGCATTAAACTCCCTTTTCTATGGCATCTCGTCCTCCATTAGAACCTTCTTTTTGTCCAATGGAATCAAGATTCAAAGAAGAAAATACCATTTTCTTCCATTGGATTGGCTGGTCTGGTTCACAATTCAATGCCCCTATTAGGGAACTTCATCCCAACTATCTGTGGTGGCTTCAATCCAGGTTCTAAATGTAAAATGAATGTGTCCTAAAAGGGGGAGGACTCAAAACCTTTGTTCTGTGGTTGGAAATTAGGTACATTGTCTGAAGGGAAAGTAGAAAACGGTGCAGTGGAACAAGAGCTATTAATTCTGGGAGCAGAGGGTGGGGTTGGGGGGAGGGGTGGGTGGTGGTGGGGTGAGGATAAATCGTATCAATGACTCTGTCCTCTTCCTCAGGGTACTTTTATGGTGAAGCAGGCCAGTTACATTCCTGGTGTCTTGAGCTGGAACTTAGTTCCCACATCCTATCCATCACCAGAACCACTTGCTTGCACCGCCAGAGCCATTGGGACTTTGATGCCGGGACTAAATGGGGGTCCAGTGCCCGTACTTGCCTGGAGCCAAACTGGGAGAGCTATTTTCCTGGAGGTGGCCTCCTAATTGGCTGCTTCCACACTCACTGTCCTATTAAGGACGGCTTGAGGGCTCTCGATGCTGTTGTCCCAATCAGAGGGCCAGGAGCTCGAGAGCCTCAGTAGCCACACTGGGTGAGGTGGGTGCAGCTGATGCAGGTGGGAGACCGCAAGGGTGTCTAAATATGGAGGATCCCTCACAGACATAAATTTAAATTATAATTTCAGAGGGGTCATTGCAGGCAGGTTCCTCAGCACAACAGGGGGAGCCCCTCCAGTGACAGCATTTGGGCCACAGATCCAGCCTTTGCTACAAGTGGCCCTCTCTCTGAGGGTTGAAATCTCTGGCTCTGATGCCTGCTTTCCCCCAACACACCCCGCCCCCCCTCCCCAACCACCCCCCAAGGTGCCACAGGGAGGCTCCCTCTATTACCAGAAAAAGTTTCACATCCAGCCATATAAAGAGCTATTAAGGCAGGTGATCAAAACCTTGGTGAAAGAGGTGGGTTTTAAGGAGTGTCATAAAGGAGGAGAGAGAAGTGGAGAGATTTGTTCTGCTTCTTCTTCAGTTCTCTGCCCTTAGTTGGGTCCAACCCACAGCACCATGACCTGCACCACAAGGGCAAGGAGGCAGCACCCAAATCCAGCCCAGCTGGAACTGGGATCGAACCCCGTTCTTGGCAGATGGGGCTGGTGGGGTGCGGGCAGAGAGAGAGAGTAGAGTTGAGGCTGCAGGCAGATCGGTCATGATCTTGTTGACTGGTGGAGGAGGCTCAAAGGGCTGAATGGCCCACTTGTCTTATTTCTTGAGTTCTTGTATTGGCACCAGTCTGATCTGCACCCCCCCATCCAGCCAACTGACTCCCCCAAGGAGCCCTAGTCACTGTGGCAACATACTTTTACATGCATGTGGTAGCCTGAAGCTATGGATAGTGATGGTAGAGACTCCAACGTTCTTCCCATCACATGGCTGATGCGGAATCTCTCCCACTCTTACCACGTGCCATTGGTATGTGTTGGAAGGACTTACAAGTTGATACTCAATCTGTTTGGCAACATTATGAACACAGCTTCCTTGGCTGGAGATGTTTGGAGAGGAAATTCCAAAGCTTCGGGATAATGGGATGAAGGAAATCAGAGATGCTGCAGAGGCTAGAATTGGAAGAGTGACGCAATCTTGGAGGGTTTTAGAGGTCAAATTGTTGTAGGCGTTTCAAGTTTGAGGCATTGCTGTACTGAGAGTCAATATAGGACATCAAGAACAGGGCGTGTTGAGTGAACGGGACTTGGGGTAGAATCCTGTTGAGGCGTCGGGGGTCTCGGCTGCCGGCTGGAGAGCCAGTGAGGGACCCACACTGCCTCTTTTCAAGGAGGCTCACCCAACCACACACCAATCAGGCAATGGGGAGGTCAGCAGCAGGCCTTCCCCTGGAATCAAGACCCCGGGGGTGGAGGTTTCACCTACCGAGAGCTGCGGCCAATCAGAGGCTGGCAGCTCTTGTGCTCAGCAGCGCCACTAGGGAGGCCATGGCTGCTGTCGGAAGAATAGGCACTGGAGTCCCAGGCCATAGGTCATTAATG
This sequence comes from Cetorhinus maximus, assembly GCF_964194155.1. Lineage (NCBI taxonomy): Eukaryota > Metazoa > Chordata > Chondrichthyes > Lamniformes > Cetorhinidae > Cetorhinus > Cetorhinus maximus. Next base: position 147,267,055 of record NC_135884.1, read on the forward strand.
TAATGTTGGGGTGGGTGGTGAGGGTAAGTTTCATGGGGTGGGATCACAGGGAGAGGGGTGCAGCGGAGTCAGCAGCAAGGAGTTAGCAACATCCCCCACCACCCCCACCCTCTTCCCCCACCCCCCCCACCCTCTTCCCCCACCCCCAACCTTTCCAACATTGAGTCCCTCAATCAGGCACTGAGTACCTTTGATCAAGGGACCACCCTGTGCCCCCGGGAGCTGACATAGTGGCCACACAGCCTGTCATGCATAGTGACAGGCCGGCCTGCAGCTGGGTTAATACCAGCGGCGGCGAGATGAGGCTCTTTGTTGGCCATTAATTGGCCATTTAAGGGCCTCAATTGGTGACGGGGCAGGGAGGTCACCCAGGGACCTTCCCGCCCAGAACTTAATTCTGGCGGAGGCAGGAAGGTGGTGGGATTCCAGTGTGCCACCATCCCACCCAAACAAATGTACTTCCTGCCTCCAAGCTCACCACCAGCGAGTGCGCAATATTCCGACCTTTGTGTCAGCTGGAGTATGTATCGTCCAAATTATAATCCAAGTTTGGTGACACTGAATAACTGGTTTAATGAAAAGCTCACTCTCCTCGACCTTGATGCTGTTCTGCAGCATGGACTTCAAGCCTGTCCCTTAGGTTTCTAAACCCTAAGCGCATTTGCTGTTTTCAGTAGTCAGTCTCTGATTTAACTATGTGACACCAGTGGGACTAATGATGGGACAGTCACGTTCAAGTTACACAGCCACAGCAGAATGGGGTAGAGTGCTATCCATCTTGACAGACATGACAGAGGGACAAAAAGCAATTCTCTTGTTTGTTTATAGTGTAAAAGAAAGCAGAAACAGGTGGAAGACAAAGGGCTGCATCAATTATGAGGCCCATTCTCCAAGTATTGTCAATCGATGTTACAGGTTAACCTCACTGACTGCTCCCAGAGTAGGGTTACGCTAAGAGCGAGACATAAACATATAAATATCACTTTGGTGTCAGGACCAAGAGCCATTTGTCATGACTGTGGGGAACTCAAGGACAGCACCTCAAGTCAAGGGAATGCAGAGGGGACTATGTTTCCCCAGCTGGGCCCCTGAACTGATACTTGATGCTAGGGGTGGTTATAGCAGTGCTTCTGTCAGAGGAGCTGAACAGTATCACATTCATCTTGCTGCATTCAGCTGGAGTGCCCACCATGTGAAAATGGAATCAAATAAAGCTCTCCCCACGAGGACCTGGTGAGGTCCCAGTGTGATCAGTTCCTCTCCTTGCAGATTAGGGGCATACAGCAGTGGAGGAGGCCATTCAGTCCATCAGAGGTGATTCCTCAGTGAGTTGCATCCATGTATTTTCTCTCGAAGATCTTCAAGTTGGCAGCAGCTCGTGGTGAAGGCTCGTTTTCGATGCCGACTGCCCGATGACATGTGAACCTAAGGCCGTCGATGACCCCTGCACTGTGACCTCCGGGTCAGCCACCATGAGCTACGTCAGGGGCAGCTAATGATGGGGAAGCAAAGTGAAGCTTTGCCATCAGTCCTGATACAAATAGCTCTTTATCTTAACACCTAAAAGAAAGAACTTGCATTTATTTAGTGCCTTTCATAACCTCAGGATGTCCCAAAGTGCTTTACAGCCAATGAAGTGTAGCCTTTGTAATGCAAGGAAAAGCAGTTGTCTGCTTGCACACAGCAAGATCCCCTAAACAGTGATGCGATAACGATCTGATCATTAGTTTTAGTCATGTATACGGAGTTGGGTTGCAGATCAGTCATATTCTCATGAAATCGCAGGAGAAGCTAAAGGGGCTAAATGGCCTCCTCCTGCTCCTATGATAAAGAGCACCCTCCCTCTGTAAACATATTGCTGTGTCTCTTCTAAAAATCAGAATTGATCCTTCCTTTAGAACCTTCTGGAACAGTTAATTCCACAGTGTCACAGCCTTTAATATGCAGACAAGTTTCCCCTTTGTACACCGACTGCATTCAGTTGAAATTTATGATTAGCTCCCAGCGAAAGTGTTTTGGCAGAAACCAGGTGATGTAATGGATGAGGATGCTGTATCCCTGTTTTTATTTTTAAATGAAGTATTGGATGAGATTCCACACAAGAGATTCTAGGTAAAACTGAGGCAAACAGTCTCGGAGCCATCTTTGTAGCCTAGCCGGGAAACTGGTAGGGAGCAAAGAGCCGGAGCGTTGGGGGAAACATTACATTCACGGAACTCGCAGTGACGAAAGAGCAATTCCACAGGAATTGATGCCACACCAGGAGGGGATTTGGAAATAGAGAAAATTATGTTCACATATATGACATGAAGCTCAGAGGTATTTGAAGAAGTGAACAGAAGATCATGAAGGGACAGAGATGGATTTAGTAAGCGAGTTAAGTGATAGCTGAAGCTAACGGGTTGGGTGTATGCAGGGCAGATGGGGGTTGGGGGGGATGGTGGAAGCGGACACCTTAAAGAGCGAAATAAGAACAGAAGTTGCTGGCACACTCAGCAGGTCTGACAGCATCTGCAGAGAGAGAGAAACAGAGTTAACGTTTCGAGTCCGTATGACTGTCCTTCAGCTCTGAAGAAGAGTCATGCGGACTCGAAACGTTAACTCTGTCTCTGTCTCCACAGGCACTGCCAGACCAGCTGAGCTTTTCCCGCGTTTTCTGTTTTTATTTCAGATTCCTAGCATCTGCGGTATTTTACTTTTAGTTTACTCTGAAGAGTGAAACTTGTCTTGGGGGGAGGGGGACGTTTGCTTGGATAAACAAAAGAATTTATGGGCTCTGAAACATAAGCGATTACAAACTTGTTTGCAGACACAAAAAAACGTGATCAAAAGACAAAATACGAATCCTGGGATTCTTCAGTTGTGAAACAATACACTGGGCTTGGAGAACAGATATTAAAGGATGTGAGAGATAATTACAGATATTAAAGGATGTGAGAGATAATTATGAGAGATTCTGCATCTATCGTGGAGCTTTGCTGAACCATGTGTTTCCATGTGGTCTTTCAGTACCTGCATGGATGAGCCCAGGCAGTGAGTTTCAACAGAGTTCTCACTTTCGCAGCCAGATTGGGTTTAACTGCGACGCCTCCCATGGTTGATCAGGAAAGGCATTCTGACTGATTTTATATTTACCCACTCCTCCCCTGGTCTAGCTGCGCAATGGGGCTGACTGGAATATTCGTCAGAGAACTGACATGGACTCTGTTTCTTGTGTTGAATTTAGAGTCCATATCCAGCCAGCCTTCTTACTGAATGAGACAACAATGTGATAATGGCCAGATAATCTGTTTTTTGGTGAAGATAATTGAGGGACAAGCATTGGGCTAGACACCAGGGACAACTGCCCTGCTCTTCTTCACACAGTACCACGGGCTGTTTCATATCTACCCAGACAGGCAAATGGGACCACCATTTAACGTCTTATCCCAGAGAGGGCACCTCTGACAGAGGAATGCTCTGTCCACACTGTGTCAAAACGTCAGCCTTGATTTCTATACTCAAGCCTGGAGTGGGGCTTCAACCTAGCACCTTGTAATTCAGAGGCAAGTGTGCTACCAACTGAGCCACAGTTGAGACCTTACTGAGCAATGGGCTGAGGGGCCACCTTCTGACTCTATGAATGTAGCATCCCAATGTAACTCCATTTGAAATCAGTGAAGTAAGTCACCTTGTCTTTATGAGTACCAGACAAAAGCAAAATACTGCGGATGCTGGAAATCTGAAACAAAAACAAAAATAGCTGGAAAAACTCAGCAGGTCTGACAGCATCTGCGGAGAGGAACACAGTTAACGTTTCGAGTCCGCATGACTCTTCATCAGAACAGACAGTCTGGCGATCAGACCTATGATCCTCCTGATTTATATGGCTCAGTTTCACAGGAGGTGTGGAATTTAACCAGAGACCTATTTGGGGGATTGTGTTCTTCTTCATTATTTCAAAAAAATAATGAAGTTTCAAAAAAACAGAACTCATTGTTCCCTGGAAGATAGTCTTTGAGTATCACTTGTGAGAGGGGTGATAGCAATACAAGTCCTGTCAGAGTTCGTCGCTTAATTGGAGAGCTTTGTGTAGAGGGCTGATGTTTGTACAAGTGTTCAAGATATAAGCTGCAATCAAGTGCCTTGCTTCTCAAGTACGATGCAGTGTTTGATGTCGTTTGTCAGGCCATCTGGAGTGCAGCATCCAAACACATGCCTTAATGGGTGTGCCCTGCAGGCCTGTCTCAAGTGCTTGTTACAGGCAGCTATTACTAGATACAGAGGGCAGGAGTCTCAGAAGCAACAATTCGAAAAGAACTTGTCAGGTTCAGTGAGTGAAGTGGATTTGAGGGGATCCTTGGCCTCAAAAAAAAAACACAAAATGGAAACCGTTGAACTTTGAACTATCCCATTACATCAGCACTGCATCAAAAGCCTCCTCTATTCCTTGAGTGCGAGGACCCTCCCACGTCCTGGTCCCCTTGGGATCTAATCCATTCTCCGCCGCTAAGGGAGTTTTAATGATAAAGGGTGAAACGTTGGACGGGACTTTCTGGCCCAGACACCATTGACTTTGAACAGCTCTCCAAATTTTTCCGTCTTGCCCGCAGTGATGCCCGCCAGTGTCGGGGCCGGAAAAACCCTGCCCATAACGTTGATGATATTAGTGGAAGAGCTCTTAGCGATTCGAGAGGCCATTCCTCTCTCCCCCCTTTCTTTCTCTGCCTAACATTAACCGTTTCACATTAGTGCCTTCATTACAATAGTGCACAGAAAAATACGTGAAGTGTCCATCTGATAGTAATTCCAATCGGAATTTCCAGTTTAGAGTGCCAAGTAATCAAGCGGCCTATTCTGAGCAGGTTCTCGACAATTGTTCTTTCTCCTTCTCTTGTATTGTCGACACTTTGCAACGTGATATTTGAAGGTCAGCAGATACACTCCTTTCCCCCGTCTAGGAAGATCAATACATAAAGATCATCAAAATAAAAATAACTTATCCGTCTGCTGTTTTTGACAGTCTGCAGCCCCCAGTCCTCGAATAATGTTGCAAGCGTTCCTTGTAATGAGGGAATTTAAATGTATTCAAAAAAAATTAAATGCCCAAGAATAGGCCAATTTTGAGCATTGTTCTGGGCTGCGAATTCATATGGGAATGCTAGCATATTGGTTACATTACTGCACTCGCAATCCAGGGGCCTGTGCAAATATTCCAGAGGATAGGAGTTCAAATCTTACTCAGTTTTTAGATTCAATTTAAATAAAATCTGAAAATAAAAAGCTGGTATCAACATAAACGACCATGAAGCTATCAGATATTTGCAAAATCCCAACTGGTTCATTAAAATGCTCTTCAGGTAGGCAAACCTGCTGTTCTTACCCAGCCTGACCTATAAAGTGACCTCAGCCCTCGAACGACTTGGTTGTGTCTTATTTTCCCTCTGAAGTGTCTGAGCAAGCACTCAGGTGTATCAAACCACTAGCAGTTCAAGAAGAAGGACCCCGCCATCAGCTTCTCAGGTCAACAAGTGTGAGCCTCGACAGTTTTTCCACATCTCAAGAATGTGTTTTTTTTTAAAATTCTGTCATGGGATGTTGGCATCACTGGCAAGGGCCAGCGTTTATTGCCCATCCCTAAGTCATTTCAGAGTTAACCGCATCACTGTGGGTCTGGAGTCACATGTAGGCCAGGCTGGGTGAGGATGGCCGATTTCCTTCCCTAAAGGGACATTAGCGAGCCAGGTGAATTTGGCAGCAATTCAGTAGTTTCATGGGCTGGCTTTCAATTCCAGATTTTATTAATGAATTAAAATTCCACCAGATGGTGGGATTTCAACCCATGGCCCCAGAATATTAGCCTGGGCCTCTGGATTACTAACCCAGTGACGTAGCCGTTACACCACCATTTGGCGTTTTATGCAGTGTTCGGGGCAAAGAGGGTGAAAATCATCGGGCGGGATTTTTCCCTTGGCGAGAGGACTCGTCCAGGGTGGGTGGTGGGGGGGGGTGGCAGTCGGGAAGCCGACCGCTGCCCGCGATTGGCTCCGCGCCGTGATTTCACGGGGAGGAGGGCGAGGCGGCCTAGCACGAACTTGGCGCCTGCGCGAGAAAGAGCGCTTCCACCTCCCCGAGGCACGGAGCTGACTCCATGAGATTGAAGTGCTGTGTGACAAAAAAAAAATGAAGAGAATAAACATTTAATAAAATGCGTCCCCCTCGTGACTCTACCACGTGAGCTGGGGCATGTTTTTAATTCAAAGATAAAGTTTTTACTTAATATTTATTTGCTTTAGGAAACAGTGGATGAGGTTTCCTCAAAAAATGTAAAGGCCGCTTGGCCTTTTCGCCTGCCCGCCAACCGTAAGGTTGGACGGGCAGAGTAAATTTGAATTTAATTAGATTGTTAATGGCTTTAATAGGACTTTTAATTATTGACGGGTGTGCAGCCGACTCCGGCGCCCGCCCCCAAATGACCTATCGCGAGAATGTGCAATGGCGTCAGGACACGTGCCTGACGCCATTGCGCATCATGTTATGCTCAGGCATGTCGGGCACGCGCCCGCATGCCGAGCGTAATATTCTGCCCATAAAATGTCAGCGCAGAAACAAGCCATTCAGCCCATCTGGTCAATGCCATCACGGTGTTCGCACGAGCCTTTTCCCTCACGCACACGTCGAGCTTCCCCTTAAATGCAGCTATGTGATTCACTCCACAAAGCGGAGGTAAGTTCTGCGCTCTCACCACTCCCTGGTTAACGGAGCTTCTCCCTGAGTCCCTGTTCCCAAAAGCTAACCGTAGATACGGTTGGCAGTGCCATAACCGAGTTGCAAGCTGCTCTGTCACCCTGTATGTGTATGTACACAGTTTGCAGCAAGGATCTTTGGATAGTGACTGGGGGCAGGAACCCTTTGCTGGGTCTCAGCCTGCTCCCCGAGCCTGAAGCCTACATCAGAAACATCGAAAGGATTTGGGGGGGTGTGGTGGGGGGAATGGAGCAATTCCAATGCAGCTGGTGATAAAGGTAATGATCTGCCTTGAAGGGATAATTGAACGTGAGTAACAAATTATTTACTCTCGAGGATGCTGTTTGTCTCATTGTCTTCCACTTGTGCCTTAAGCTAAAGTCTCAAAGCGTAGCTTCAGCAGGAATGCACACTTGGAAAAAAATATATAGAGCTGCCTCATTTCAATACCAGAGTGTGTGTTTATTGGGATTTAGGAAGCTGTAAAATTTATTGCACTAAAATCCTGTGGTCAAGAGGGCAGCATTTTGTGTTTAATGTCAGTCGTTGGCATGTAAAGGCAGATGTTAAAGACTCTTATCATGGATGTGAAGACGCTGATATAAGCTTTTTTTAATGTCAACCATAAAGTTTGGAAAGAGCTGATAACTGGTCAGAAACCTCTGGAATGTTTGGGCCTAGTGAGGTGCAGGTCAGAGCCTGAAAGCAGTCTAGGTTTGTAAATTCTTTCAGTTGAGACAGTGAAGAATTTAAGCAGCTAGATAGCTGGAGCTCGCTTTCTGAAACATAAAATACATGGAAGAAAGGCCAAGGAAGAGAAAAGGCCCAGCTGGTCGTCAATCAAAGACTCTTATCTTTGCATCCTGCTGGATTTTGAAAATCCAGCTCACAGACTGAAATGCTATTGAGGCAACACTCCTGGGAGAAAGATATCAAGGGTTATGGGGATAGTGTGGGAGAATGGCGCTGAGGTGGAAGATCAGTTGTGATCTCTGGTTGAAGGTTGACTGGCGGAGCAGGCCCGAGGGGGCCAAACGGCCTAGTCCTGCTCCTATTTCTTATGTTCCTATTTTCCTATGACAGAGACTCCTCTTGTCTATTGGCTGTAAGGACCCCTACCTGAAATGGACTTTGGCCCTTCACTAACTGGGTCTAGTGGACGTGGGCTCACAGGACAAAACGTTACCACTCTCCCCAAGCAATATTCACCTTAGAGCACATTGTACGACAATGACATTTCTTGCAGCAGTCATTTTCTACCTGCTGTAGTGGGATTGTTAATAAACTGAATTTGGCAATAGACCCATGGTCGCCTGGAACTGGATTGGGACTGTCTTGTGTCGGGCATTTGGGGGCAACTGAAACTCTCGTCTTCCATTCTGGGTTGGATCTGAGCTTGGATTTCAAAGGTGAAAAATCAGCGTCTAATGCACTGTACTGCCCAGCAGTCGGATATCTTCACACTGGCCTTCCCAAACTGTAGTGTTTGGTGACCTGCACTGGATTAAAACTGGGAATTGGATAAACAGAAGGAGAACAAAATTGCATGGACGTGGAGAAAGAACAGGGGAAGTAGGATTAACAGGATTGGCCTCCTCTGGGCTGTACTAATCTATGATTCAAAACTCTCCAATCCGTACAACTTTCACATGAAAAAGAAAAAAAGGGCTTACATTTATATAGTGCTTTTCAGGACCACTGGACATCTCAAAAGAGCGTTTCACCAATGAAGTATTTTTGAAGTGTAGTCACTGTTGTAGGATAAACAGCAGCCAGTTTGCACACAGCAAACTCCGACAAACAACAGTGTGACAATGACCAGATAATGTGTTTCTGTGATGTTGGTCCAGGGATAAATATTGGCCAGAACACGAGGGAGAACTCACCTGCCATTATGCCATGGCATCTTTTGCATCCACCTGAGCAGGCAGATGGGCCCTCAGGAGTGCTACCAACTGAATCACAGGGGACACCTGAGGATCTGAGGACACACAGTGCAGGAATGAATACCGCCAAATTCCCAGCCCCATGGTGGCTAAAGCACAGATCCCAAGCCAAGTCATTTATCTGTAGCATTTCTGCCCTGCAGCACTTTAGTAACTTGTTATGATCTCAAGTCCACTTGGTTGTTAGAGGGCAAGTTGCACTTACCCATAGGCTGTGGCACAGGGACAACATACTCTCAGTGCCACGATGAAAGAGAGTAAAACCTGCCCAAATTCATTTGGAACACAGAAGCCCAATTTTGACTAGCATTCATGAATTCACAGCATGGACCAGCGAATAAGCAATGTGCTTGGTCTCAGGTTGAAAATCAATACATGCACACTCACACTCTCACACACACACACACATACACTCTCACATTTGCATTTACACACTCGTATTCTCTCGCACTTTCACTCTCTCACACACACACTCTCTCACACAGACGCACGCACAAACACACACATATACAGACACACACTCCTATTGACTTGCACATACACTCACACTCATTCACACACTCACTCACACAGACACACAAACATTCACACTCACTCATATACACACAAGCAAACACGTAAACACATGTAGAGATCTCTCCGCTCCTTGAAATCTGGCATGTTGTGCATGCCTGATTTTCTTCTCTCCTCTCAGTGGCAGCCATGCCTTCAGCTGCTGGATCCTAAGCTTCAGAATTCCCTCCTTAAACCGCTCCACCTCTCTCCTCTTTTAAGGCGATCCCTAAAACATAACGCTTTGACCAAATGACTGGTCACCTGTCCTAATATTTCCTTTTGTGTCTTTGTGTTGAGTTTTGTTTGATAATCTCTCCTGTGAAATGTCTTGGGATGTTTAACTATATTAAAGATGCTATGTAAATATAAAACAAAAATAAAAATACCTGGAAAAACTCAGCAGGTCTGACAGCATCTGCGGAGAGGAATACAGTTAATGTTTCGAGTCCGTATGACTCTTCAACAGAACAGTTCTGTTGAAGAGTCATACGGACTTGAAACGTTAACTGTGTTCCTCTCTGCAGATGCTGTCAGACCTGCTGAGTTTTTCCAGGTATTTTTATTTTTGTTTTGGATTTCCAGCATCCGCAGTTTTTTGCTTTTATCTATGTAAATATAAGTTGTTCTTGTAGAGTTTGCATAGAAAGGAGGAACCTACTGTTGCTGTAGATAGAATGACACAGCAGGGTTCTCTACATGATGAAGATTACTGTACCTCTCGTTGCCTACCCCATTTCCCACCAGGCGCACCACGTTTCACCCATGCTTTTGTTTGTGAATGCAGAGCTGTGAAGAGGAAATGGGGATTTTGTAGAACATTACAGCACAAAAGGAGGCCATTCGGCCCATCGTGCCTATGCTAACTCTTTGAAAGCGCTTGTCAATTAGAACCACACTCCTGCTCTTTCACCATAGCCTGGCAAAGTTTTCCCCTTCAAGCATTTATCCAATTGAATTTCCTTCAGCAACCCTTTCATACAGTATATTCCAAGTCACAACTCTCTGTGTTTTTTAAAAATTCTCTTCTCGCCTCTTCGTTTTTCAATCAATTACCTTAGACTTGTTCCCTCTGGGTACTGAACCTCATGTCACTAAAACAACCTCTCCTTATCTACTCTGTTGAAACTGTTCATGATTTTGAACACCTCTATTAAATCTCCCCTTAACTTTGGAACTATTTCTTTGTGTGGCGGAGAGCAATTGACAATAAATCTATTCAATGTCCCTTTGTTCCCCACCGCAACCCCGCCTCCTCCCACCCCCCAACTCTTAAACTGCAGATCCTTTTACAAGGCAAGAATCCAGGTATCGCCTGGGAGTACACGTTACCGAAGGCTGTTAATGAAAGCAAGACCACTGTTCGGAGACACAACTACACCTGGGTGGTCGTGCGATCGGGTTGCTCAGCATCATGTGCAGGAGGTGAGTAACTTTCCTGTTCATCCGAGTTAAAAAAAAAACACTCTCCTTTTCTTCCCTCCTGAGACAGCGAGAGACAATGGGTGATTTTCTGTTAAAGGCACTGAGTGTGGCTTTGTCCTTTTCATAGCCTGTGGCCTGCTCAGCAAAAGCAGGCTTGTATGTGCTTCCTTTTTTTTTTGCCGGTGCCTTAAAAACTACTGGCCTGGCTTAATACAACCGCCCGGCAACAGCGACGAGAAGCAAAGAGCGGTTTTCATCTTAATTTTGTTTTAATCGTGCATGTGTTTTTAGTTTCCATCGGACAAGGTATCAGACTCTACGGGTTCATTGTAAGACACTGTAGAGTTCAGAGCAAACCCTGTAGATGTGTCCTGAGGGTCACCAGAGCGTGAGGCTCAGGACAAACTGGACTCACATTAATTATACGTTTAGCACTTCATGTTTAAAGAAAGAATTTGTGCTTCTACAGCACCTTTCACAACCTCTGGATGTCCCAAAGCTCCTCAGAGCCAATGAAGCTCTTTCTGAACTGCAGTCACTGTTGTAATGTAGAAAACATAGCAGTCAGTTTATGCACAGCAAGCTCCCACAAAAAGTAATACGATAATAGTGTTTACAGAAATCATTCGAAGCAAATAGGCAACTACAGCAGATAATTTAAAAGGCAAAATAGAATGTTGGCCTTAATCTCAAGGATGCTGGAATGCAAAGAGGTGAGAATTATATTCCAGTTACATAAAGCTCATAGATCCGCACAGGGTACTGTGTTCATCAGATAGACTTCGAGAAAGTGTTTCCCCAATGGGAAGTCATGAATACAAGACACTCACTAATTAATCCAATAGAGGATTCAGGAGAATCTTCCTTACCTAGAGGATGGTAGTGAACCCACTACCACAAGGAGTATTTAACAGCATAGATAAGGGCTAGCTAGATAAGTCAGAGGGTGAAAGAGCTGGAAAGGTAGGATGAGATGGTGTAGGGTGGGAGGGGCTTGCGTTGAGCATAAATGCCAGCATGGGCCATTTAGGCTGACTGGCCTGTTTCTGTGTTGTTCACTCGAGGTAATTCAGTACTGGGCACTGCATCTCAGACAGAAGGGGTGCAGTGCAGATTCACCAGAATGATAGCAAGCTTAAAAGGGTTAAGTCTGAGGACAGGCTGCATAGATCTGACTTCTATTCTCTTGAGTATAGAAGATTAAGGGATTACCTATTTGACGTGAAAACAATGAGGAAGGAAATTGATAGGGTCGGATAGAGAGACGCTCTTTGCTCTGGTGGGAGTATAACTTTGAAATTAGATTTGGCCATTCAGGGGTGATGTCAGGAAGAACTTATTAACATGCAGGATAGTAGAAATTTGAATAACTTGTTCCCCAAAAATGGTAAATCAATTGAAAATTTCAAAACTGAAGTTCATAGATATTTGTTAAGCAAGGGTATTCAGGATTTCAGAACCAATATGGCTTTATGATACAGGTTAGCCCTGATTGATTTGAATTTCAGAACAGGCTTGAATGGCCTAACCCTGCCTTTATGTTCCTATATGTTACTGTTGTAAATTGGGAAATGCAGCAGTCAATAATTAAGCAACCACAAACAGCAATGTGGTATTGACAAGGTCATCTCTTTTAGTGATGTTAGCTGAAAGATAAATATTGGCCAGGATACCAGAGAGAGCATCTCTACTCTTTTTACATCTACTTGATTAGATAGGGTCTCAAGTTTAACTTCTCTTCTGAAAAATCAGCACCTCTAGATAGCATAGCACTCCCTCAGCGCCGCACTAGAATGTAGGCCTAGGTTTTGTGCTTAAGTCTCTGGAGTGGGACTTGAACCCACAACCTTCCGACTCAGAGGTGAGAGTTACATGCTGAACTATGGCTAACACCAATTTGTTGTTAGTCCTTATTTAAAAGATGGATAAAATGCACAATGATTGCCTTGTACTTCTGTTTGCTTATGAGGCCCTACCAGTAGAGTTGATTGCAGATCTTGATCTGCCCCAAAATTTGCCATTGCATTTTGTGCCATGCATGAGTACAAGAGCAAGAAGATTATGTTGAATTTGTCTAAGTCTGGCCTCAGCTAGAGTATTGCGTCCAATGTGGGTGGCACACTTTAGGAAGGCATTATACAGGTTGCAGAAAAGATTCACGAGGATGGTTCCAGGGATCGGGAACTTCAGTTATGAAGATAGATTGGAGAAGTTGGGACTGTTTTCCTTGGAGAAAAGGATGTTGAGAGGAGACATGGACAGAGTGGATAGGGAGAAACTATTTCCTCTTGTGAAAGGACCAAGAACGAGAGATAACAGATTTAAAGTAATTGGTAAAAGAAGCAAAAGTGATATGAGGAGAAACTTTTTTACCCAGCTAGTGGTTAGGGTTTGGAATGTACTGCCTGAGAGTGGTGGAGGCAGGTTTAGTCAAGGCGCTTAAAGGGAATTAGACTATTACCTGAAAAGGAAGAATGTGCAGGGTTACAGGGAGGGGCGGGTGTGTGGGAATGGCACTAGGTGAGTTACTCATTTGGAGAACCGGTGCAGACACGATGGGCCAAATGGCCCCCTGTGCTGTAACAATTCTGTGATCCTGTGCTCCGAACATTAAAATGGGTTTCAAGACAGGTGCAATTCGGATGTGTTTTCGGAGCCATCTCTAGGTGCTGAACACGATGTTTTGATTTGTCTTTTGCCTATGCATGAGTAGGCTGTCTCATTGTGTGGAGTGAAGTTGCTGCCGCTTTAGAAGAAAAGACTTGCACTTCTCAGGGCCGCAGCATGTCTCAAAGTGCTTTACAGCCAATTAAGTGCTTATTTGAAATGTAGTCACTGTTCTAGTGTAGGAAGTACCGCAGCCAATTTGCAGACAGCAAGCTCCCACAAACAGTAATGTGACAATGACCAAATGGCTTTTTGTAATATCCCACAATGCCATGGGGTAGTTTACATCCACCTGAGAAAGCGGACATGACCTCGTTTTATAGTCTCATCTCAGAGATGGCATCTCCAACAATGCAGCGCCCTACTCAATATTGCACTGGAGCATCAGCCTAGATTTTTGTGCTAAAGTCTGTGGGGGTGGGTCTTGAACTGACAGCCTTCTAACTCAGGCAAGAGTGTTGCCCATTGAACCAAAGCTGACAAGAATAGGAAAACACTCTTTAAAAACAGGCTTCCCACAATCGAACTTTAACCTGGCAACAGATGTTTTCTTGTGAAATGTTTCCTTCCTATTTTGAACTGGTCGGGGTGGAGAAAGATTTGCGAGGTGGTTTACTAACCTGTAAAATTACATGGCTGCAGCCTTGGTGAGTCGTCTCTCGGCAAGCACCTGTTAGGACGTAGCTGGGGTTTTATTCCTCTTCCTGCACTGTGCAGGCGTTCTGAAGGCGTCCAGCATGCTAGAACCCACTTTCACAAACATTAACACCCCCACCCCACAACACCCGCAGTTTGTGCAATTTTCCTTCATGTGAAAGATAATATTCCTTGGTTGGGTATCACAGCTGATGCCAAAGGTATTCTTGTTGCACAGCGCTGCAGCAGGAATTTCTGAATAATAATCTTTGAATGGGGCAAAGCAACAACTTCCGATCGCAAATGTGCGCACATTGTTGACGCACCTAGTAGCCAGATCCTTATTTGCCCTTCCCACAGAAACAGAGGAGTATTTCTTTTTCCTTTTTAAAAATGTATTCATTTATAAAACATGCGTATCGCTGGCATGTTGGCCTTGAGAAGTTAGGTGGTGAACCGCTTTCTTAAACCCCTGCAGTTCGTGTGGTGTGGTGTGGGTGCACCCACAGTGCTGTTAGGAAGGGCGTTGCGGGATTTTGAGCCAGCGACAGTGAAGGAACGATGAAATCGTTCCAAGTCAGAATAGTTTGTGACTTGCCGAGGAACTTGCAGATGATGCTGTTCCAATGCACCTCTTACCCTCGTTTGTCTAGGTGCTAAAGGTCGCATGTTTGGAAGGTGCTGTTGAAGAAGACTTGGCGAATTGCTGCAGTGCAGTGGAAGGAGTAAATGTTTTTTAAAAATGATGATAATGGATAAATGATGGATAGTGCAGAAGTGTTGTGTTTGATTCTGGGCGGCAGGCTAAAAGGAGGATGTCGAGACCTTTGAAAGAGTGCACAAGAATTTTGCAAGACTGATTCCAGTGATGATGGGCTTGAGTTATGTGGAAAGGCTAGAGAAGCTGTGATTGTTTTCTTTAGAGCAGAGGAGGCTGAGGGGAGATTTAATAAGAAGTGTTCTAAATTATGAAGAGTCTGATAGATTAAATAAGTAAAAACTGTTTACATTGACAGGAGGGTCAGTAACCAGAGGAAACAGCCTTAAGGCTATTAGTAAAAGAGTTTCGAGGGAGATGAGGAGCCGTTTTTTTTAACTTGGCGAGCTATGATCTGGAATGCGTTGCTTGATAGGATGGTGAAAACAGGTTTAATAATTTTCTAAAAATGGTTGGAAATATTCCTGCAAAAGGGAAACTTGCAGGGCTATGGGGAGAGCGCAGGGGAGTGCGACTAATAGTGCTTTCAGAGAGATGGTACAGTCATGATGGGCCAAATGGCCTCCTTCTGTGCTATATCATTCTGTGATTTTGTGACAATTAGGAACCTTGGATGATATTTTTGTTTTCTGTCCCTGTCGCAAGGGATATCAAGTCAGATTGTTGCTCTACAGTTAGATCAGCAAAGCCCAGGACTGGGAGCTGTGCTGCCCTTGTACGTAGGGTACTACCACATGAGCTGCTTCATTAGCTTCCAAGCTATCAGTGAAGCCTTTAGCTGGACTTAGCACAAACAATAACAATAGCTTGGCTTTCTTGCAGGAAAAATGGTGAGCACCGCCTATTGTCTACAGGACCACCTCATTCAAGTCAATTCCACCTTCTGTCTCGCACAGACAAGGCCAGTGACCGGATCAATTACCTGCAACACTCAGCCCTGCGCTGCAAGGCAAGTATTTCAAATAAACCCGTAAGCATTTCCAGAATTCTGTTTTAAAATTAAGGTCTATTGAAAGATGGCACCTCTGACAGCGCCGCACTCCGTCAGTTTTGACACTGAGTGTCAGCCTAGGTTACGTGCTGAAGACTTTGGAATGGGATTGGAACTCACAAGGTGCTGACTCTGATGAGATTGCTGCCTTCCAGCCACGGCTGGCACTGCATGGATGTGAAAACATGGGAGCCAGGGACGAGGCAGGGGCTGCAATTCCCGGTGTGCACTTCCGACGTGTGAAGCCATTACATCTTGGCCTGGGAGATCATCTTTGAGATGTCTTTCCGCTGGTCTTTGCACACTAATGCAGTTTCAGTTAGAAATGATTCAAGCTCAGTAGTCACTGAAGAGCATAGGTGGTCTCTGTGTAAGTAGCATCGAGGTTGGTGGTCTTTGTATTTGTTGCGACATGTGAAGTCAAATGTATGGGGTTTCTCCATGTTTTTCTTCAATTTAATTAACTAGATTTGGTTGTCTGAATGGAGGAGAGCCGCATTATTGATGTGCTAATGCACTGTTTCGGTGATCTGCAATAGGATACATAAATATGAATGCGAGTCACATTAGGGATAAACAGTCTGGAGTAGGGGAACTAAGACAAGGTAACAATGTTAGAAACATGGCGGACCCCAGGGACTGTGAATGAATACAGTCTACAGGGGTATAGAGTGTTCAGGAAAGGAGGTGGTGTAATCTGAGATGTCAAGGACACCTGGGGAGACTGAGAATGTCAATCCTGCGGGAGGTGAAAAGTTACACAATGAACCTGCTCTGGTTAGTGTGAAAGGACAAAGCCAGAGCTTGGGGTTTACCTCAGACTACCAGGGTCAGATGGAAAGGAGTGCAACTCACCTGAGTGGGAGTTTGTGAAAACAGCAAAGTTATTTTAATGGGGGGAAAAAAACACTCGCATTTATAAAGCACCTTTCACGTCTACCAGGCAATTCGAGGTGCTTTACGGCCAATCATCTACAGCTGCTGTTTGGATACCTGGCAGAATATTCGCACACAGCAAACTCCCACAAAAATAACAATGTGATAAAACAAGTAATCTTCTTTTGTAATGTTGATTGAGGGATAAGTACTGGCCAGGACACCAGGGATATATCTGCTGCTCTCCTTCGAATTAGGGATAGGATCTTTATATGTCCACCCAAAAAGGTAGACATGGTTTAATCTGATCTGAAAGACAGCACCTCCAACAGTGCAGGGCTCCATCAGAACTGCACTGTTGTGTCAGCCTTGATTGTTGGGCTCAAGTCCTGGAGTGGGATTTGAACCCATAACTCAGGCAAGAGTAATACCAACTGAGCCACGGCTGACAAACCTGAATGGAGTTGGGGGGTGCGGGGGGTGGGGGTATCAGCCAAACTTAATCTAAGAATCCTTCAGTGGTTTGGAACAAAAGTAAACCCTGGTAAATGGCCAGTGGGTTCCAGAGTAGGGGGGCAGCCCCCTCCTTAATGGGCACTTCATAATCCACGGACAGAACCCACAGCAGCAATGGCTGCCCTTGTGGCAAAATGCACTCTGTTTTCCTCCCCCTCGCCCTCCCCCAGTCACCAAGACCCGTCTGCCTGTCTCTGATATCCCCCAGACTATCTCACCTGTCACTGAGGATGCCCTGCCATTGAGGTGCTCTCTCTCTCCACACTCCTGCAAGCCTCAGCACGTGACTACTGCTCGCGGTGGAGCTGCTGAGATTCCGGCCCTCTGATTGGCTGGACCAATTAAGCCTCTTAATTGGCCGCTACTGGAAATATCCCGCCACTAGCTGAAGCAGTCACAATGGTGTGACTTCACCATCAAGAAGAAAATTTAGGCCATTGAGTCTTGTTGGTCTGCTGTTAGAGTCCCTCACCAGGTGATCATTCTTAATGTGTGAGCCTAAACAGGACTGGGACCTAATGCTTCTCGAGTATGTATGGTCTTTGAGACCTCTGAGATCCTCCAATTCTGGCATCTTGCACGTCCCTGACTTTAATCATTCCTCCATTGGTAGCTGGGTTTTCAGCTCCTTGGGCCCTAAATTCTAGAATTCCTTCCCTAATCCTCTTTATGATGCTCCCTAAAGCCCATCTCCTTGAATAAACCTTTGACCATCCGTCTGATATTTCCTTCTGTGGCTCAGTGTCAAATTTCGGTTAATAATGTTCTTGTGAAGTTTGTTTTGTGGGGTTTGTTTTGCATTACAGGTGCAATAAAAATGAAGTTGTTGTTGAGTTTCACATTTGCTGCTCCACTTAGCAACTGTGTCGTCGAAGAAATTGTCAACTTCCAATTGCACTCTTTCTCTTTGAAGGAATGTCTGGCCTCCTTTAATAATATATTAGTTTTGCCTTCCCTCATGATGATGGGTTTATGTCATGAATTCGCTTATCACCTTTGACTCCTTGCTTGAAGAAGGCTGGAAATTACTGATTTGAGAGCACGTGTTTTTTATGGAAGGCCTGGGGTGGATAATTGCTCAGGAACGAGTTCCACCACATCCCAATCCTTTGCATTTTCCACCAGCAACATTATGCAAATAAGGATACAATACCATTGGCAACAAAGCAATGCTGGTTGCTCGGGATGAGTTTAAACTTGGTGCCCATGGTTGCTATGCTGGCTGAGGAGGGAGGCGTTAAACATTTTAATAATGAAGAATATAACGATACCGGGGATAAAAGGGTTAATCTATGAAGGCAGGCTGCATAAACCTGGCTTGCATTCCCTTGAGCATAGATGAGGGTGTGATGCTCTCGAAGGTAAAAATGATTTAAGGATTTGATGGGTTAGATAGAGAGAAACTATTTCCCCTGTTGGTGGAGTCCAGAGCGAGGAAATAAATTCAGAAATAGAACTAGGTCATTTAGGAGTGAAATCAGGAAACATGTTTTCACACACATTGTAATGGAAATCTAGAATTCTCTCCCAAAAGGCTATGGATGGGTGGAATTAACATTTCCAAGATTGAGATAAACAGATTTTTGTAACTGGAACAAAGGTGGTGAATTGTATTGACGTACAGATCAACCAAGATCAAATTGAATGATGGAATAGGCTCGAGGGGCTGAATGGCCAACTCCTGCCCCTATGTTTCCTGGGGTTTGAGGTTAAACATTTCTTCTCATCATCCCACTATGTTGAACCAATGACTTCAACATGCACCTGAAATCTAATCTCCTTACTCTGTCACCCGTGACCCACAGATAATTGTTAATTGTGATTACAGTCAGTCTGGTGTGGGTTTTCTTTTTAATGTACAGCCCCACAAATGGATAATATTTCATCAAAGGATGAACAGAAACGCTCCTGTAGAATTCCACAGGGATGTCAAGAGCTCCTTGGCTTCAATTTTTGTCAGGCCTGGACAAATCCATTTACTGTGGCCACCTCCCCTGAGCAAATTTCTGATTTTAAGCAGTATGAATATCACTTTGTAGTTTAAAGTGATGGACAAGTTGAAACCTATAGCTCCCTGTATAAGTTACACAAAGGCTATGCTGTACACGTTTTCTCTACCTGTAGATTATGCTGAGGTTTAACTCATGTGTTAAAGGAGTATTCCTTTGCAATTAGATAAAAAGAGAGATTTGTTTTAACTTTCTACTTCCCAAATAAATAAGCTTCCTTGTACGCACTTCAGCCAAGAGGCTGGCCTATACCAACATTTGGACATTGCAATAAGTGGAATCAGTTCCTGTTAATTATCAGTGCACTAGAGTTGCTTTCAGGTCTAATCATATACTCCCAATGGGGCTTATCCCGGAACTCTTGCACCATCCTGCCCTGGGAACTTTGACAGCTAGTGCCTATCCAGTGAGAGTCCTAAACTCTAATGCCCAATTTCATGTGTTCCCCTTATCGATACATTCTCACAGAATTACTAGACTGCCCCTGCTCTAACTTTCTTCCCCTGGGTCTCACAAACTGTGTTTCTGCTGGCCGTTCTCAGTCTCCCCCTCCTCTGACACCCTGCTGTCTTCATTGGTTTTTGAACCTTGAAGTCACTTCACATCACCTGACTCTTCTTGACTTTTGTCTCACTCTTCATTCTCGCTAGTGTCTCCTGTTGTGCAGCTTGGCTTTTCAGAATAGAGATTTAAATTCTAGTCTTCTGTCCAGTTCCTGAGTGCGAACATACTGCAGAGCAAGAGTGTAGAGATTATAGAGATAGGTACAAAACATAATTTAACAAGGACATCTGATTGTTGGACATTATTTGAAAGGATTTGTAATACAAAGTGTTGGATCTTATGTTACAGTAGTATAAAACTCTGATAAGACCCCATTTAAAGTATTACATTCACTTCTGGCACCACACTAAAGGAAGGATATACAGTATTTTGGAAGAGTTGCAGAGCCATTTACCAGAGTGAAAGCAAGGCTAAAAGAGTTAAATTATGCAGGACAGATTGTTCATGCAATACTCGTGTTCCCTTGAGATTGAAGACAGAAGCCCCCCCATGTTCCTCTGAGCTCCCACCATGAGGACACCTCCAATGTCCTCCTGGGCTCCTGACACGGAGCCTCCATGTCTTCTGCATGTTTCCATTGCTTTGCACAAGCAGGGGCTAATTGCTTTTTTAAATACCACGTTGGCTACCTGCTGCGATTGGCAGGCAAGCACTGGCTCAGAGAACCCGCCCCCCGGGAAAACATCTGGGGATATGTCAGGGAGCGGAACCAACCTGCCACAGACCAAATTTCCATGTTCTGCCACTTTCACTGGGCTGTGAAGATTCCACCCCTGGTATCTGACTAGACATGGCCTATCAGCTGGTCTTTTCCTGTCCGTCAATTTTGTATGTTCGCATGTGTCACCAAACCAAGTAGGAGACGGATTTCAGTATCTCTGGAAGCTCTTTTTGCTGCAACAAGTAACAGCTCCATATTACGTTCCACTCTGTATTATTTTAGAACGGTCATTAATCTCTTCAAAATCAATGGTTAATGATGGGGTAAGATAGCACAGAGGAGAACTTAAAGGGAACTTGCTGTAAAGCAAGAGAAAATAACATCCCATAATAGAACTTGGCAACCCAGCCTGGGAAGGGGAGAAACCTGCAGTGGCAAGTAGATAGAAAAGGAAGACATAAATGGGTATGTGGGACCGTGAGGTACCATCTCAGCACGTGTAGCAGTTGAATTGTGCCGATTTAGGTGTTCACACCCAAATTAAAGGCGCCATAACCCTTATCATGAGAAGACAGCTGTGGCTCAGTTGTTCCTTCGGTTGTTTGTCATTGGCAAAGTACAGGCTGTAATAAACCTGCTCATGCTTGCAAAACCCAAAACTGTCTGCTGTTAGATGTGATTCCGCGATTGGGCAGCACTTGTTGAACAACCCTGAGTGTGCTAGTAGCTACACTAATAACCAATTTAAGATAATCAGCTGAGCTCAAAACGTGGCTCATTTACACTTGCTAGAAGCAACATACATTCATACACAGAACTGTTCTGTGCAAACAAAAGGAACATGTCAAACCTTGTTTGAATTACCAGGAGCTTGAGAAGCCCATGGTTCCCCATTACTTTCTCCATGGGAATGCCTTGGCCATTCAGAGTCAACTTCCCAACCAATCAGTATATTTTTCTCCTGCAGTATAAATGGTTGTGATCGTTTGAAATTTGGTATTCTTGCATTTGTCCTAATGACTGCAAGACAAAACGCATTGGGGCATGTCTTTTTTTCAGCAATATTCACATCCTGCATTACCAAGCGACTGATTTCAAAAGTAATTTATGGCTATAATATGCTTTCGAGGCTCCTGAGGTTGTGAAAGGCGTTGCATAAAAACAACTTTTTCACTCTTTTCTTATATTTAAAAAAGCGGCTTTTACCCAGAAAGCCTTTGTCCTGCTTTCTACCCTTAATGTCACCATTAGCACATTCCTTAGATAATATCACCACCGTCAACACCCCTTTGTCCTTTTGTCTATGACATCTTTGGCAATCTCTTCTTTGCCTCCACCTATCACTGGCCCTCTATCCAGCTCTACCTGTCCCACCCCGCTCTACCAGCTTATATTTCACCACATTTCTATATTTCTTTAGTTCTGATGAAGGGTCATACGGACTCAAAACGTTAACTGTGTTCCTCTCTGCAGATGCTGTCAGACCTGCTGAGTTTTTCCAGCTATTTTTGTTTTTGTTTCAGATTTCCAGCATCCGCAGTATTTTGCTTTTATCTAAGCCTTTTAATCAGACCTTTTTCATTGAGTCACTCTTGGCTTGAAATCAAAACAGTCCAAAGAGGCTGTACCATTTGTATAAAGTGAAAACATGGATTTCCAGCAAGGCTTTTATCATTTTTTTTCATTCATGGGATGTGGGTGTTGCTGGCTAGGCCAGTATTTATTGCCCATCCCTAATTGTCCTTGTTCAGGGGGCAGTTGAGAGTCAACCACATTGCTGTGGGTCTGGAGTCACATATAGGCCAGCAGATTTCTTTTCCTAAAGAACATTAGTGAACCAGATATGTTTTTACAACAATGGTTTCATGGTCATCATTAGACTTTTAATTCCACTATCTGCCATGGCAGGATTTGAACCTGGGTCCCCAAAGCATTACCCTGGGTCTCTGGACTACTAGCCCAGTGACAATACCACTACACCATTGCCTCCCTCAACCGTTACATTGCTACCCAATCTTACCCTTTGAGGGCCCAGTATTAATTCCATGCATTCACTGCGATCAAGTGCCCATTAGTATGTTTAACATTTGTTTTCATTGCACACTGTCTATAATCTAGAATTACGATCCTCGATATCAGACCTGCATTTCTATTATTAAACTTCCCTCATTATAATTGCTCCTTTTTTAATAAGGGTCCTTGACTAGGTTTCTGGCACACCATAGATGGGAGGCTGTCTGTAATATTCCAGTTTTAATTAAGATAGCTGGTTTTCTGACGGACGCTGTTTAGATCCAGACATATCCACCCTTCCTCCCTAGCACCTGAGGGGAGACATCATCTTGCTGGAATGTTGTCCAGGCTTAAATGCATATGTCTTGGAGACGGATTGTGGAATTTAACGTTTGCAATCCTGGGTCTCATCCGCTGGTATTAAGTGCCCATCAGGCACTTAAGTAGCCAGCATTGGGCCTTCCCTGGCATTAAGGACCCTGCGGGTGTAAATCCCATCGCCGCCGAGACCCGCCAGCCAGTAATAGGTCTGCAGCTGTCCATTGCCCCAGCGTTACCAGGAGCAGTGGCAGCTGCTGGTAATGCAGCCACCAGAGGGCCAGGGTCAACGAGGGACCCCAGGCCATAGGTAGGTGAGGGTGGGGTCGGAGGCAAGGTGGGGAGGTTGGGGGTGGGAGCTGGTTTGACTCAGCAGCCTACTACCTCCCAATCTCTTTGCAAAATCTCTTTGTACGAGGAATGCACCCCCCCCCCCCACCCACCCCCTCCCCCACCCACTCCCACCCAGGAGCACACACTGCATTTCCCGTTGCCTGCGTGGTGACACACCTGCCCGCCCACTGCTGGTTAAGTACTAGTGGTGGCGGCTAAGGCCCTTAAGGGGGCATTAATTGCCCTCCTGCCCAGGGCTTAATTGGACGGAAGCGGGAAGGCAGCGGAATCCCCACACTGTACCTTCCTGCTTGAGTAAATGTCCCCCTCCCACCTCCAAACTCACTTCCGGGCGGAGGTGGGGGTGGGTAGTGGTTGGTGGGATCATTGTATTCCTCCCACGGTTTGTTGTATTTGACATGTACCCTGTGTGACTGAGGGTGCCATAGAAACCAGGGTGCCATAGAAACCAGTGTAAGAGCAAGTCTATCTTTGCTGCCAGATTCTGCACCACTTTCTAAACAAAAATATTCATTCTCAGAACAAGACCAACATTTGTTGCCCATCCCTAATTGCGCTTGAGAAGGTGGTGGTGAGCTTTCGTGAACTGTTGCAGTCTATATGGTGAAGGTGCTGTTAGCTAGGGAGTTCCAGGATTTTGTCCCAGTGACAATGAAGGAACAGCGATACATTTTCAAATTGGGTCGGTGTGTGTAACTTGAAAGGAAATTGGATGTGGTGGTGTCCTCATGGACCTGTTACCATGACATTCTCTGTGATAAAGGTTGCGGGTTTGGGAGGGTCTTGTTGAAGAACCCTTGTTGAGCTGCTGCTGTGCATCCTGTAGATGGTGCACACTGCAATTACAGTGTACCGGTGGTAGAGGGGAGTGAATGTAAAAGGAGGTGGTTGGGCTGCTTATCAAGTGGACTGCTTTGTCAAGCTTCTCGAGTGTTTTTGCAGCTGCACTCATCCAGGCAAGTTGAGGTTGACTTCATTGCTCACTATTTGTCAAGAGGCCTTCTTATGTCTTTTTTGGTGCAGTGACTAACAGTGTGATTTCCTCCTCACAAGCCAACTCGACGCAGCTGGTAATGAAGCAAGCTCTGGAGCTTGTGAGTTGTTGGTACATGTGTGAATGCCTTGTGTTCTAGTTGCGGGCGGGAAAAAGAGAAACATCAGCCAAAATTTTACTCCTCCAGTGTCAGGATGGTGTATGAGAGATTATCAGTCGGACTGGTAACAGTGAGTGGCTAAGTGTCTGGTTTACTAAGAGGGGCTGTGCATCCAATTCCTAGGCACCTGAATCCTGCATCATCTTGCTTTAAGTAAACTGCAATCTCCCCAAGGGGCATCTTTCTCCTACTCAGCATGAAATGATACAAGTTAGCATTGTCCAACCCAAAGTCCTGAGGTAGTTGGCAAGTTCATTTTTAAAATTTCTTCTTCATTTTACGGGATGTGGGCATCACTGACGAGGCCAGCGTTTATTGTCCATCCCTAATTGCCTTTGAGAAGGTGGTGGTGAGCTGCCTTCTTGAACCGCTGCAGCCCCTGTGGTGTAACAAGGCCAGCATTTATTGCAGCTTGGTGGGCCACTTTATAGAGCAGTTTTAAGCGTCAACCACAATGACTGGAGTCATTTATAGGCCCGGCCAGGTAAAAACAGCAAGTCCCTATCCCAAAAACACATTAGTGAACCAGTTAGGTTTTACGACAGTCCGACAACTTTTTCTTAACTTACTGGTATCAGCTTTTTATTTCCAAGTTTCTTTTAAAAATCTGAACATTATACCTTCTCCAGTCCTGCAGTCTGCCAAGATCTCTGCACTCCTCCAATTCTGGCCTCTTGAACTTCCCTGATTTTAATTGCTCCACCATTGACGGCTGTGTCTTCAGCTGTCTGGACTCTTAAGCTCTGGAATTCTTTCACTAAAATTCTTTCCGTCTCCACCTCTCTCTTCTTTAACACCTATCTCTTTGACCAAGTTTTTGGCCATTTGTCTAATCTCTCCTTATGCGGCTCAGTGTCAAATCCTGTTGACTAACTGTGAAATACTTTGGGATTGTTTTTCTGTGTTCGAGGTGCTATATAAATGCAAGATGTTGTTGAGTTCTAAAACTTAGCATTTTCTTGAAAAACACATACGCAAGAGAAAAGAGAGAATATCGAAGAGAGAGAGAGAAAAAGAAAATGAGATAATGTGATAATGTTTCAGGTCAATTACTTTGCATTAGAACCTTCCAAGATTTGTGTGCCTCTGGAGAGAGCAGTTTGAGCTACAAAGCACTGGCGTAAATGTCTCCTATAATATGGGACATTTTCAACAATGGCCCCTAGAAAGTTGGTTGCCCTGAATCAGGAGAATTCTGAAAATCTCAAAATTTCTTGGGCATCGCCTAACAATAATTGCCCTTGAAGAGGTGGTGTTGAGGCACCGACAACTAAGAGGCTTGCTATCCCCTTTTCACAGGGCAATTAAGAGTCAACCACATTGGTGTGGGACTGGAGTCAAACATTGGCCAGACCAAGTAACAACATCAGATTTACTTCCCTGTAGGGCATTAGTGAACAGATTTTTTTTTTAATGGCAATCCAGTAATTTCGTGATCATTATTAATGAGACTAGCATTTCATTCCAGATGTATTCATTAATTGAATTTAAATTCCCCCCCCAGCTCCCATTGAGGGCTTTGCACTCCTGTCTCCTGGACATTCGTCCAGGCCTCTGGATGACTAATCCAATAACATTACCACTATGCTACCGTCCACCCTGTTCAGATATGCCTATTTCCATAAATATATATATATATTTTTAAACTGTTCAAAATTGAATGTTTCCTTGAAGGCTGAGAAGCTAAATTCTTGAGATCGTGTTATGAGAATTGCAGCCAATTGGAATCTCATCAAAGAATTCAGCCCAGTTAAAAAAAAAAATTGACTGGAATCCAAAACATCATCACTAAACCTTTGCAAAAAGTCATTTGAACGTAGCATTTTTATTAGATCAGGTACAGGTTTCTGAACCTGTGCCAAGTAGCTATTATAGCTGGCAATTTAATGTGACATAGTCCAACCTTCCAAGGGCTTCTATAAATGCTCAACCCAAAAGTAATACTATACATAGTTAAATCAACATAAAGGTTAATCTGATGTTCGAAACCTTAACGGCAGCTCCGCAAAACAGGAAGATGGTGCAGGATCCCCATTTGTTTCTGAGCTTACGTCAGTCCTGCGCCATTACATTGGGTTTCAGTGAAGCTGGAGCGGCTGGTGGTCAGGATTCTAATGCAGCTGCACACACTGCTCTATTTCTTCCTTGGAGGAGTTCAGTAAAGTTTAAAAAAGGGGCTGTGTAAGCGTTTCTGACCTTGCTCACTTTGCAGTGCGGTGGTGATGAGAATGCGCGAGCAACCCCAGAGTTTCAGTGTCGCCAAATCGTGAAATTGCATCTTCACAAAATAATCACAATGTAATCTGGAGGATTGTATTTTCAAAAACTTAACTTCATCACACTGACCTACATTTGTTCCCAATCTGGCAATGACTCAATTTTAAAACACTTATCCTCAGTTTCAAATCCCTTCATGGCTTAACCACGACCCTTTCTCTGTAAATTGTTCCAGCAGTGCAAATTCTGCATTCCTCCAATTCCAGCCTCTTGCTCATCCCCAATTTATTTCGCTCCACCATTGGCAGCCGTCAGCTGCCTGAGCCCTAAATTCTGGTAGTTTTCTCTCTCAATTCTCCACCTCTCTCTCTCTCTCTCTCCCTCCTTCACAAAGCTCATTAAAATCCCAGCCTCCTCCGGAGGTCCCCAGCATCACAGATGCCAGTTTGTAGCCAATTCAATTCACTCCACGTGATATCCAGAAACGGCTAAAGGCACTGGATACTGCAAAGGCTATGGGCCCTGACAACATTCCGGCAATAGTACTCCAGAACTTGCTGTGCCCTTAGACAAGCTGTTCCAGTACAGCTACAACACTGGCATCTACCCGGCTATGTGGAAAATTGCCCAGGTGTGTTCTGTACACAAAAAGCAGGACAAATCCAACCCGGCCAATTACCACCCCATCAGTTTCGATCATTAGTAAAGTGATGGAAGGTGTCATCGACAGTGCTATAAAGCAGCACTTGCTTGGCAATAACTTGCTCACTGAAGCTCAGTTTGGGTTCCACCAGGGCCACTCAGCTCCTGACCTCATTACAGCCTTGGTTCAAACATGGGACAAAAGAGCTGAACTCCTGAGGTGAGGTGAGAGTGACTGCCCTTGACATCAAGGCTGCATTTGTCTGAGTGTAGCATCAAGGAGCCCGAGCAAAACTGGAGTCAATGGGAATCGGGGGAAAACTCCTTGCTGGTTGGAATCGTACCTAGCACAAAGGAAGATGGTTATGGTTGTTGGAGGTCCATCACTTTACTGATGATGGAGAGTAGACTGATGGGGCAGTAACTGGCCGGTTTGGATTTGTCCTGCTTTTTGTGTACAGGACATACCTGGGCAATTTTACACATAGCCGGGTAGATGCCTGTGTTGTAGCTGTACTGGAACAGCTTGGCTAGGGGTGCGGCAAGTTCTGGAGCACAAGTCTTCAGTACTATTGCTGGAATGTTGTCAGGACCCATAGCCTTTGTAGTATCCAGTGCTTTCAGCCTTTTCTTCATATCACATGTTTTAAAATTGAGTCATTCCCAGGACATCACTGCAGGAGTTCCTCGGGGTAGTGTCCTTGACCCAACCATCTTCAGCTGCTTCATCAATGATCTTCCTTGCATCACAAGGTCAGAAGTGGGGATGTTCACTGATGATTGCACAATGTTCAGCACCATTCGCGACTCCTCAGATACTGAAGCAGTCCATGTCCAAATGCGACAAGACCTCGACAATATCCAGGCTTGGGCTGACAAGTGGCAAGTAACATTTGTGCCAAACAAGTGCCAGGCAATGACCATCTCCAAAAGACAGAATCTACCCAACGCCCCTTGACATTCAACGGCATTATCATCACTGAATCCCCCACTATCAATATCCTGGGTTACCATTGACCAGAAACTGAACTGGGCTAGCCACATAAATACTGTGGCTACAAGAGCAGCTCAGAGGCTAGGAATCCTGCGGTGAGTAACTCACCTGACTCCCTAAAGCCTATCCACCATCTACAAGGCACAAGTCAGGAGTGTGATGGAACACTTTCCACTTGCCTAGATGAGTGCAGCTCCTACAACACTTAAGAAGCTTGACATCATACAGGACAAAGCAGCCCACTTGATTGGCACCCCATCCACAAACATTCACTCCCTTCCCCACTGATTCACAGTGGCAGCAGTGTGTACCATCTACAAGATGCACTGCAGGAATTCACCAAGGCTCCTTAGACAGCTACAACCGCTACCGTCTAGAGGGACAAGCGCAGCAGACACATGGGAACACCTCCACCTGGAAGTTCCCCTCCAAGCCACTCACCATCCTGACTTGGAACTATATCACCATTCCTTCACTGTCGCTGGGTCAAAATCCTGGAATTCCCTGCCTAACAGCACCGTGGGTGTACCTACACCACAGGGGCTGCAGTGGTTTAAGAAGACAGCTAACCACCACCTTCTCAAGGGCAATTACGGATGGGCAATAAATGCTGACCTAGCCAGCGATGCCCACATCACTTGAATGAATAAAAAAAAACCTATCAGTGACCAAACCTTTGATCACTTGTTTTAGTATGTGGCTTGATGCCAAATTTTGTTTGATAATGGCACTGTGGAAGCATCTTGGGACATTCTACCACCTAAAAGTCACTATATGAATGCAAATTGTTGTTGCTGCTACTATACTTTTAGGGAAAAGGCCTAACGTCCCTAACTAGTCTGGCTTACACATGATTCTAATCTGCACCAGGTGCTAGATGCTTGATGCCCTTCAGAAGTGGCCTAGCAACCCTCTCTTGGTTTGTACAAACAATATTTCCAACCCACTACCCCCATACAGCTAGGGATTACCAGTGACCGCTGCCTTGCCAGTTTCAGGTCAAAGACTTTGCATTCAAACCTTCCAAGGTTTGTGTGCCTCTGGAGAGAGCAGTTTGAACTTCAAAGTATGTTGTCAGGTGGCCTAGTTGTGCTATTAATGATCTGCAGACGCTTCTTGAGTGGAAACATTAAGTTTACTTACAATTTACTCAGCAGCAACTGCACATGTGCTTTCAACTCCAACTCTAGCTCTACACTGACTGCTGAGATAGCCCACGCTACTCTCCTATTGGTTACTACAGATCATGTGATCTTGCCTAACGAGTATTATTCTTAAAGGTGCATTACAAACTAAATAAAACCATAAATACGACATTCCTCTCCTGTTAACTCGGCTATACATATATTTAAAAGTAAATATTTTTCAAAACAACATAATATTTACACTAGGTAAGGAATTTACGAGTTCAGTCTTTCAGGTGGTTTCCTGGTACGTGTGGAATGTCGCAGCTCCACAACTGCAGATTCTTTGTCAGGAACCTCCTTTTCTGGAGTTGCCTGAACATCAGGTGCTTCAGTGGGCACTTGCAGCTCTGTATCCTCAACTCTTAAAGGAACATCAGACATGTCTGTCCTGGGTTGAGTATCCTCAACAGGAAACGCAGACCCGGTCATGATCACTGGTGGAACCAAATCTTGATGATTTCTCTCTCTCTTCCTTAAATGGTCCACATGTTTAGGAATGATCCAGCCTTCCACCTGCACATAGTAAGATAGAGGTCCAGTCACTGCACTTATTTCACCCGGTAACCACTTTGGTCCTTCCCCAAAGTTCTTCATGTATACCGGCTCTCCCACGGGAAATTTCCTCTCGTGACTATGCCAGGTGTATCTAATTTTCTGGTTTCCCTGACTCCTTTCCACCTTCCCCTCTAAATTCGGCACCATTAAGCTCAACCTCAACCTGAGACGGTGTTTCAACAATAACTCTGCAGGTGTGACACCTGTTGTTGTGTGAGAGGTAGTCCTGTAATGTAAAAGAAGCGTGCTAGCTTGGTTGCCAAGGAATTGTCAGTTTTCTCATGCCTGCCTTGAACCTTTGCACCGCACTTTCGGCCAGTCGGTTTGAGGAAGGATGGGTACGGTGCAGTTTTCACATGATTGATAACGTTGAGGCTGATAAACCGTTCAAAGTCAGCACTCATAAATTCCGTGCCATTATTGGAAACGACTTCTTCTGGTGGTCTGTGAATGGCAAAACTCTTGATGTAGTTTCTCAATTGTAGTGGCTGACGTTGGTGACTTCACCTCATATATGTCCAACCATTTTGAATGGGCATTGACAATGAGCAGAAACATTGTTCCCAGGAAACGTCCACCATAGTCAATGTGTAACCACACCCAGGGTCTACCTGGCCACTCCCATGGGATGTAACTGGCAACTTTTGCAGTTGCTGACATTGCACAGAGTGCTTTACTAAACTCTCTATTTCGCCATCCATCACAGGCCACCATAGATAGCTGTGTACTATGGTCTTCATTCGGGAAATTCCTGGGTGGGCACTGTGTAATTCAATTAAAAGTGGCTCCCTTCCCTTTGGAGGAACTATCACTCATGCTCCCCATGATAAGATGCCACCTTAGTTATTTCATGTCTTCTGTTGAATTACGGTTTCATTTAATCAGATATGGGTTCATGTGACCAACCACGTAGCACTTGTTCTCGTACTTAAGATATGACTAGGTGCTGACTTGTCCAGCCTCTGATCTGTCGAGCACATACCAGTGAGAAATCTAAGAAATTTAACAGTAAAACAAGTTCCTGTGGAACTGGGACGTGCTCATCATTTTCTTGTAAAGGCAAACGACTAAGGGCATCGGCGTTTGCAATTTGATTGCCAGGCCTATGTATGAAAGTGTATTCGTATGCTGCCAGAATTAAAGCCCTATTAGTATTTCAGTATCTTTTTTCTACGTGCCTTCTTTCTAGCGCAGACTTTAATCTCAACCCTCTTTTTGACTTCACTATTAGCCAGACTTCTCTCTGATGCAAGCTCAACTTGTCTGAGCTCAGTGGCTGAGTCTCTCAAAATTTCATCATCTGTCTGCTTTTTGGAAAATTCTGCAAATTTTGCTTCCAAAGCCTCTTTGGCTTCATTTATCTGATTCTTTAGCTCTTCCGTCTCTTTTTTATATTTGTTTGCTGTCTCCTGGAAAATTGAGCATTGTTGTGTTTTCTCTGCCAACTCATTCTTTAATTGGTTCAGAGAGGTGCTGAATTCTGTTTCTCTTAATACTTTTCCAGAGGTACAAACTTTGACTTGAGGGAATCTTGCAGTGTATTAAGATCTTTCAACAGGTTTTCTTTCTCCTTTCGAAGGTCACTCGCCTCATCTCGAACTCTGTCATCAAGCAGAGTCTCTTCGAGTTCCTTCTGCTGTTTCTCCAGGTTTTGGCTTAAGACAGCCTGCAGTTCTTACACACACCTTCTTCAAAACAGGAACATTTCCAGCTTCCTTTTGGAATCTCAGTGGCCAATCAAGGTTGATTTCCCTTAGCCAATTTCACCCTAGAAGGCTTGGTGCTCTGCCTCTCAATACCAACACAGGTAGCTTTGCCAATTGGCTTCCACAATGGACAGTTACTCTGCTTATGCCTTTTAGTTGAATGTCTTCACCTGTATATGTTTTTAGCTTGGCGGCTGTTTCTTCTAAACTTAATTGATGTTCACCATGATTTAAATATCTGGAGGTATAGAGTCATAGACGTCTACAGCACAGAAGGACGCCATTCAGCCCATTGTGTCCACGCCGGTCGACAAAGATCTGACTACACTAATCCCATTTTCCAGCGTTTAGCCCCTAGCCCTGGTGGCTATGGCAATGCAAGTGAATATCTAAATACTTCTTAGATGTTACAAGAATTTCTGACTCAACCACCCTTTCAGGCAGTGAGTTCCAGACTCCCACCACCCTCTGGGTGAAAACATTTCTCCTCAACTCCCCTCTTAGCCTTCTACCTCTTACCTTAAATCTATGCCTCCTGGTTATTGACCCCTCTACTAATGGAAAAAGTGCCTTCCGATCCCCCCTATGTCTGCCCCTTATAATCTTATATACCTCTATCAGGTCTCCTCTCAACCTTTGCTACTCCAAGGAAAACAACCCCAGCCTATCCAATCTTTCCTCATAGCTCAGACCCTTCAGCCCAGGCAGCATCTTGGTAAATCTCCTCTGCACCCTCTCCAGTTCCCCAATTACTGTGTCCACTTCCAGTTTAACAGGTTTGCCATTTACTTTCACTGTGACAAATATTGGTTCTGTCTTTCCAATTTTCAGATTAAACAATGAGTAAATGTCTGGGCAGGATGCCCCCCCCCCGTCGGGGGTGAAGTTGAAGGGTGGGCGTGCACAGGTGTGCTTCCAATTGGCTCCCCCAATTGGGGGCGCAGCGCCATTTTACGTGGGCGGGCCAATTAAGGCCCGCCCAGTGCGACGTTCGCACAGAAGCGCTATGCACTCCCTGTGCAGGCAGTGGGGGGGAATCCTAAAATCAAGAGTGCGCTCTTTCGCGCTTGGGCACGATAGAGCGCACTCATCTCCCTGAGGCTAAGTGCAGCCTCAGGGAGATCGGCTGTTCTGTGACAGTAATTAAAAATAAGAGAAAAAAAAAAAATTCCTGACATGTCCCCTCATGTGACACTGTTGAGACATGTTGAGTTGGGACATGTCCATAATTTTTACAAAAACTTTATTAAAATTTTTAAAAACCTACATGAAGCCTCATCCCGCCCGTGGATGAGGTTTCATGCTTTTTCTAATTCCTGCCGGGGCTCCTGGCCTGCCCGCCAACCTTAAGTTTGGACGGGCAGGTCCATTAATTACTTTAATGACTCTGTCAATGGCCTCAATTGGCTATTGACAGGTCAGCGGGCGCACAGATGATTTTGCTGCGCCCCCGCCTACCGGAAAATTTAAATGGGGCGCAATGACGTCGGGAGTTCCGCCTGAAATCACCGCGCATCATTTTATGTGTCGACTAGTGGGCCCCGCCCCCCATGCTCGCTGACAGGAAAATCCTGCCCCTGAATTTGTTGTTTCAGGCTCTTCTACATTGTAGATTTCATTAGGCTTCTTCTTTTGTTTACAAGCCTGATTGAATCTTTCCTTGCACTGTCTCATCATGTGCCCATTTCTGTGACAATAGTAGCATTCAATTTTTTTAAATTGCCAATCATTAAAAGGCTGATTGTTTCCACCTCTATTAAAACTATTCTTTGGTTTTGCTGCTAAGTTGTTTTTCTTTATTCTTTGGCTAGCGGGGGCTGTTCCCCGCTTCTCAGCAGAGTCCTGCTTTTTCGCGCCTCTTTTGGTTGAGGTTTCCCACCCGATGTGGAGGATGGTGCCATTTTGCGCACCCTGTATTGCTTTTGAATCTCTTACTGCACTTTCCATGGCCAGCGCTATCTCTAGTGCCTCCTTGAAATCCAGATTCACTTCGGACAATAATTTTTTCTGAGTGTTCTCTTTCACCCCACACACTAAATAATCTCTGTGCATGTCGTTCAGAGTCGTACCAAACTCACAATGTTCCGTCAACTGCTTCAAATTTGCCACGTAGCATGCGATTGTCTCACCCAGGGCTCTATTTGACAAATTAAACTTGAACCTCTGCACCATGACTGAGGACTTGGGCTGAAAATGACCCTTCACAAGGTTCACCAATTCATCAACATTTTTCGAATCTGGGGTGCTGGGTGCCATCAGATTTTGAATCAAGCAGTAAGTTTTTCTCCCACAAGTACTCAAGAGTACTGTTCGCCTCTTCTCTTCCCCTGTAGTTTCATTCGCTTGAAAAAAGAATGTGAGGCATTCTATGTATTGAGACCAATCGTTTGTGGCTGACTCAAAAGGATCAATTCTCCAAAATTGTGGCATTTTGAGAGGGGATAATTTGTTCAATTCTAATGGAGATTGTTACTTACAATCACTGGGTGAGGTACAGTGCCGATTTCTTTCTAACTTGATTTTGTCTACTCAATCCTGTTTTATCCTCGTCACCAGTTTGTTGTAGGGTGGCCGAGTTGTACTATTAATGAAAGAATTGATCTGCAGACACTTCTTGGGTGGAAACATTAAGTTTATGTACAATGTACTCAGCAGCAACTACACATGTGCTTTCAACTCCAATTCTATCTCTACACTGACTGCTGAGGTAGCCTGTGCTAATCTCCTATTGGTTACTACAGATCGTGTGATCTTCCTTAACAAATGTTATTCTTAGGTACACTACACACAAGATAAAACCATAATTACCACAAAAGTACTGGAGTGAAATAGTGGTTTTACAGAGTGGTGGGAACAATCCACAATCCTAGAAACTTACAACACAAAAGGAGGCCATTCAGCCTCTCGTGCCATTGTTGGCTCTTTGAAAGAGCTGTTGAGCTTATTCTCACACCACTGCTTTTTATCCATAACCCTGTAGATTTCAGGTCCTCAGTTACTTATCCAACTCCCTTCTAAGATTACTTATAGGGTCAGCTCCCACTGCTATTTCCAGTGAGAACATTCCAGAATTTGGCAACTATCTGAGCAAAGAAAATTCTCCTCTTCCCTCTAGACCTTGTGCCAGCGATTTGAAATCTATGACTTCTAACTATTGCCCCACACACTAGGGGGAACAAGGGTTAGAGGTGATGAAGGCTATTGGTTTAAGTGAGAGAATTTTTACAGTAAATCAGCATCATTATGGTGAAGGATGGCAGCCTTGCATCTTTAGGCATGTTACCTCCTGTGCACAAGGCTGGTAATACCTTTATTCCTCCCCCTTCTTGCCATGATTACATTTCTGTGAAGGACTTTCTATATTTCCCTGAGAGACAACTGTACCCATTTTGTTTTGGTTCCATCTTTGAAGTAGGACATTATCCTGAAATGTTGTGCTCCACTTAAGCTTTTCTCCCCAGAACTAAACCAAGTCATGGTACATCTGAAATAAAAACAGAAAATGCCGGAAATACTCCACAGTTCAGGCAGCCTCTGTGGAGAGGGATGTTTCAGGCCAGGGTGGTCTTTCATCAGAGCTGAAGAAAGAAATGTAAGAGTTTTAAGCCAGGGCAAGGGATGGGAAGGAGGGGCAGGAAGAACAAAGAAGAAGGTCTGTGAAAGGGTGGAGGGCAGGAGAGATAAAATAACAAAACAAAAATTCATGTTACAACAGCCAAAGAGAGTGGTGTTGGGTACAGCGAAGGGACAAAGGTTGTGTTCAGATGAGGTGTGAATGGCTACATAGCAGCCATCTGAATACAGAATGTAGGGGTAAAGAAAGAAACAAGACAAGGCCAACCCAGCAAAGCAAGAAACAAGCACATAGAACAAGATGAAGGAATGTCTGGATGGGGCCCGGGAAGGGTGCTGATGGTGGTGTTCAAGGTGGGGGGAGGGGTGTAGGGATGGGCGGGAGGGAAGTGCGCAAGAAAAGGTGAAGAGGGTGTGACAGCTATTATGCTTTTGTTTCACCCCTAACAAATTGTACATCAATCCACTCCCCACAGTATGACAATGTTCAGTATTTACTCTGATACGTTGTGACCTGCACTGAGGTAATCCAAAGGTCATTCAACAAGCCTGATCTATGGTATGGAAAACCAAGCTGCAGTCAACCTATTTGATTTTCAATTGTTTGTTTGTTTGAAGCTTGAAATATCTGAAGAGGAACTCAGACATTTTTTCTCTCAGTGGGTTACGAATCTTTGGAACTCTCTTCCCCGGAGAGCAGCGGAGGCAGGGCCATTAAATATTTTGAAGGAATAAGTCGATAGATTCTTGACTAACCAGGGAGTCAAAGGTCACTGGGGTAGACAGAATGTGGAGTTGAGGCCACAATTAGATCAGCCATGACCTTATTGAGTGGCTGAGCAGACTTGAGGGGCTGAATGGCCTAGTTCTGCTCCTGATTTGTATGCTCGTAGATTAAATGGATGTAATTGAACAACTATGAAACATTGCCCCATTTCAGAAAGAGGTGTCAGCCATCGCTCAGTTGACACTTGCCTTTGATTCATAAAGTTGTCTGTTTGAGTCCCATTCCTGTCACTTGAGCACAAAATACAGGTTGACACTCCAATGCAGGACTTGAGGGAGTGCTTTGCTGTTGGGGGAGGTGTCATCTTTCAGATTAAGCAGAGACCCTGTGTGCCCTTCAACTGGATGCAGAAGACCCCATGACATTACTTTGAAGAAGAGCAGGGCAATTCTCCTCCTGATTTATCTCTCAACCAACACTTAAAACAGATGTGCTGGTCACCATGACTGTATAGATTGTGGGAGCTTGCTGTACACAAATTGGCTGCCATATTTCCTACACTACAACAGCAACTGCGCCTCCAAGGCACTGATTGGCCGTAAAGCACTTTGGGACCGCCAGAGGTTGCGAAAGGCAATATATAAATGCAAGTCTTTCTTTCCTACTTGCTCAGCTTGACAGAAGTCAACTTCCAAACCTTATCGTCCAGCTGTGTTTCGGAAACCACAGCTTGAATGTTGTGGGTGTGGCGTACCAATTCTGATGTAAGCTGAAGCTCCTTCTTCTTTAGCAATTTAAGTGTCGAGGCTTTGTGATTTAAGCGCTGGTTTGTATGTCTTGTAACTGATGCCAGATTGGCTCTCATCCCTGAAATGGGTAAATCAAGCAGCTGCTGACTTTTGCAATGCCTTGTGTCTCACTCAATGATCACTGTAAGATCACAACTATTTGGCACTTTCCAATTAAGGTACATGTGAGAGGTTTTTTTTTTGTCGTTGTTGTTGGCGTTCTCTCCAGTTTGTTGTGAATATGGGTTAAATTCTAGGAGTCTGAAAACTATTCACCATATTAAGCTCTGAATAGTAGAATTATCTGCTTGTTTCAAATTATGTGTTTCCTTTCTTGATCTCCCTGTGCCCATTTGCATACACTGGTGTTCATAGAATCAATAGAGTTACAGCACAGGGAGGCCATTCATTCCATTGTGCCCGTGCTGGCTCCTTTGAAGAGCATGTGGGCCAAACCCCCGCCTTTTGTCCATAATCTGACAAATTCCTTATTCTCGAGTATCTGCACAACTTCCATTAAAAGTAAGTTATGGAATCAGCTGCCACCACCTTTTTACATAGAGTATTTCAGATCCTAACAAGTGTTGGGGGGGGGAAATATTTCAACTCTCCGCTTTTGCCAATAATTTGAAATGTATGACTGCTAAGTTGCTAGCGTTTGCTTGTAAGATCCCAACCAGTCCCTCACCCCCACGCTCAGTGGTTTTGGTTTCCCACGTTAATGCTCTCAATGATACCGCTGTGGGCAGTTGCCACGGGCGACTGAGCCCCTCCCACATAAAAGAGGGGAGAAAGTATTCCATTCAATAGCTTGAACGTTATAGGGCTCTTTCACTTGTTTCATGCAAGCTGGGCTAGCTCTGGCTTGTAACAGCATTCCCTTACTTTTAATGAAGAGAAAAGGAGAATTTAGATAGTGCCTTTCACAAACTCAAGATATCCCGAACTGTGTTTCATCCAGTAAAGTGCTTCTGAAGTTAAGTTGTTGTTGTAATTTGGGAAAAAAATGGCGACTCGGTTTCCCACAACAAATCCCATGTATGATCTAAAAATGTCTGGTCGTTTATCAGTATTATTTTAAAAATGATCAGTGATTAAGCGCTGGACAACATACCGCCGCCAAAAGGTATATAAGTGCCTTTAACGTAACAAAGTGTTCCAATCTGCTTCCCAGGAGCATAATCAGACAAAAGTGACTACGAGCCACACAAAGAGAAGTTCGGTCAGCTTGTTTAAAAAGGGAGCTTTTTAAGAAGCCTCTTAAAGGAGGAGAAAGAGAGGGCAGAATTTTACAGCCCCGTCACAGCAGGGGGGGAGGCCGCAAAATGCGGCAAGGCCAGCCAGCTGAAGGTAGGCCACTGATGATGGAGGGAACAAGAGACCAGAATTAGAGGAGCGCAGCAATCTTGGGTGGTTGGTGAGGCCAAGCGAGGGAGTGGCAAGGGCATGGAGGGGTCTGAACACACAGGGGAGATTTTTCAAGTTGTGATGTGGCCAGATCAGGAGTCAATGCAGGTCACCGTGCACAGGGGTGATGGGTGAACAAGATTGGTTATGAACTAGAATAGGGGCTGCTGAGTTTTGCATAGTCTTAATAATGACAGCACATCACTACAAGGCTATTTCAATGCGATAGCTTTCCCCTTAATGAGCGGCCTATCTATTGACTATCATTTGGAAACACATCGAGAAAGATATATTCGGTCCCATTTCACAGCAAACAGATGGAGTTGCGCAAGGAAAGTGACTGACATTTTAGGAGCTGTGTATTGTCCCTGTCCTCATTGAGACGCTTGCAGTTCTGGCGATCCAAGGGACATTAATGAGCCTGTGAAGGTGGAGTGGGATGTTGTTCCAATGTTCAGGCCTACATTCCTCTCTCAACCATCAAAAAAGCCAAGTTAACTGGTCAGGTGCCTTGCTGCTGGTTGTGGAGAATTACTGGTTCAGAATGGCTGCTCTGTTCGCCTACACAACAACATTCACTCCAAGATAATTTACCATGTGGCTCAAGGCCCAGCCTCCTTCATGCCACCATTGGTGCTTGTACCTTCAGCTGTTTGGCCCAACGCTCTGGAATCCCTTTCCTAAACCCTTCAGCATCTCTCCCCTCCTTTAAGACATTCCTTAAAATCTACCTCTTGTTGCTGAAATTTTAGACATCTATCCTTATGGCTCCTTTTTTAATTGTAATATTTTGCCTGATTACACACTTGTGAAGGGTTTTATGACATTTTTACTATAATAAAGACGCTACATAAACCCAAATTTTGTTTGGTAACTTGTGGTGTAAATACAAGTATTATGTTTGCCGTTATTAATCGCTGAGCCCTTGACATATTATACTGATTGGTTTAACTACTGTTGACTGATGTGAGAAAGCACCAAGTTAACTGAAACCTTAGTTTCTAGGGACCTGTTGCGACTACACTTTAGTAAGGCAGAGTGCCCTCCACTCCAACCACAGTATCTGTTTCAAATAGCAAGCATGACAGTACTCGGAGAGATAGTCTTACCATCAGCATTCAGAACCGGCTGAGAGAAATCATTGATTCTGAGGGTTCAGAATGAACAGGACGCACAATTGAAATAACAGGAGCACTGAAGCACTACTGAATCAGTTACTGAGCCTGCACCGATGTTAATTCACCTTCTTCAGGCCGTTAGACGCAGTAATTGCTTTCCACTAACTCCCCAAATGATGGTAATCAGTTTTTGTCTTGGGGACTGACACCCGCTTAGAACTGAGACTGCCCAGATGCATCTTGTATCACGGTGTTACAGTAACAGAGAGTGGAGTCTGTTATCCTGTCAGCCTGAGGAGTTTTAAAAAAAAATCTATTTATAAACAATATTGCCTGCATGTGGCATCTAATCACAACAAAATGCCTCAAAATGATCCATGCCAGGGAGAATGTTTTTGCAGCAGAGCCACTGAAGTGCTGAGTATAACTAAAACAGTCGAGTAGAAGCCAGAGAGAGTCATGATTATGATGACCTTGCGGATGGTGTTGGGCTCTATTTGGTCAGTGACAATGTGGAAAACAATGATACAGCAGGTCATAGAGGCATACCGCATAGAAGGAGACCGCCTGGCGCATCAGCATCGCCAGAACTTTCTGAGTACACCTTAGAGGTGTTCAGGATAGTACAAGTGGATCCGTAAAATTACATTAAATTGTAGGAGGAAGACGAGGGGCCAAAGGTTCAACCTGGTGAAAGACAAATGTAGGACGGACGTCAAGTAAGAGAGAAACCGAGGAATTGTTCAGTCGTCAGAGATACTGGGCGGAATCACCCCATATTTGCACAAAGTGCGGTAACGCACGTGCAGGGAATAAAGTCGTTTTACCCGCCGGCAGCAATGGCGGGTATTCGCGGCGTATTGTCGCATTCCCGCCTCATTGATTATGCAGCCACAGGAAACACGCCGTCTCGCTGGCGGGCAGCCACCGATTTGCCCACCATGCCGTTACCTCGCTGCTTCCTCACGCAGGGCGCCGCATTTCAACTGCAGCCGCCCGCACACTTCTCAGTCTTGCAGCTCAGGAGGGCACCGGTGAAGCCATAGCCCCAAAAGCCAAGAAGACTGCAGCACCCCGATTCAGTGACGCATCCCTGGGACGCCTCCTGGACACCGTGGAGGGCCACCGCGATGTCCTCTACCCCCGCTCTGGCTGCAGGAGGCCCATCAATCCCACGACTCGGGCTTGGGAGGCGGTGGCAGAGGTGGTCAGTGCCAATGCTGCACACAACAGGTTGGCCACCCAGTGCAGAAAATGGATGAATGATTTCATCTGTGCCCCCAGGGTAAGGCAACCATCTCCTCACTCTAAACTGACACACTCACAAGACCCTCACACATTCACTGGCATCTCACTCACTGCCAGCTCAAGGGACATCACCACACACTTTCTCACACACACCCTCACATCCCCATCTGGCTTCATCTCCTCTGGAGACTGCCTCCTCAGCTCTCACCATCTTGAAGCCATTTGCACAGATCAACATCTGCACCCCCCACCCTCCCCCACCCTCACACTCTGGGATACCCCACTTTCCCAAGTGCAGCTCTCACCTTGCAGCGCCTTCCCTTGCCTGAGGCCACTTTTCCCCAATCCCGAAGCAAGCCCTAGCCCTGCAGCTGTTGAAAAGCCACCCCCACCCCCGGTCCCTGGGCTGGTTTGGTTGGTAGACACCTGCCCGTGAGCCCTCCTAAAAGTGATGTGCTGCTGCCAGCGAGGCCTGGCACTGACGACTGCGAGTGCTGCCCGAAGCAAGGAAGGCAAACAAACCTCGAAGCCCTGAGCAAAGTGCAGCTCATCGAGTTCACGTCACTTATGTACAGTCGTGTAACACGTTGGCCGGATGATCCAGTGTGGGGGCGGGGATGAGCCCAGCGAGCAGGGCTGATAATGAGATGCTAAAGAATTGAAATTAGGTTCCTGACGTGTGGCAGCGGGTTGAGCGGACGATCGCAAAATCGTTTCACCATGGCGTGAAACCCATTTTTGGCCTTCTCGCCATATTGCCTCCGTGTCGCCATGACGCCTGGCCAAAATGGCCAGAAGGCCAAATCTGATTGGCCGGCAGCTCTCAAGCCACCGCAGCGACAGCGCCACAGTGGTCGGAGCCTATGTCCGGGCACCGGAGGCCCAGGTAAGTTCATGAGGTCCCAGGGCAGGGAAGATGGGGAAGGCCTGGGGTGGGGGGTGGGTGAGGGGAAAGCAAATAGGGCAGTTGGGATTTTGGGAGAGAGGTAGAGGGGGAGGGAGGTCTAGAGGCCACCGGACTTAAGGAGGGGGCGCCCGGCTTCAGAAAGAGGCTTCTGATGGAGGCACACCAGCCCCCCCACCCCTTCACTTCCCATCTGAGATATAACACTGTTGATTTTCGGCCTTCCCCCCCATGCAACTTCAATCCTCCCGCCAGCCTGAAAATTGAGGCTGGGTGGGAAACGGCCCTTAATTTGGCCAGGGCGGGATTCCCGTTAGAAGCCTTGTTCCTCCCCACCCCCCCCACAACGTAAAATGGCTGTATGGACGGGAGCCCTGAGAGAATCCCGTTCCTTCAATTTCATGCTGCCCACCCGCCTAAAAACCCACTGGGGGGGAGCGTAAAATTCTAGCCATAGAATTCTCCTGGCATTCTGCTCAACATTTTTACCATTACACTTCAAAAGATAGGATGAACTTGCATTTATATAGCACCCGTCGCAACCTCAGGGCATCCCAGAGCTCGTTACAGCCAATGAAGCACTTTTGAAGCGTAGTCTGTGTTGTAATGTGGGAAACCCAGCTGCCAATTTGTGCACAGCAAACTCCCACAAACAGCAATGTGATAATGATCATCACATTTTTTTGTGGTATTGGTTAAGGGATAAATATTGATCATGACATCAGGGAGAATTCCCCTCCTCTTCTTTGAAATAATGCCATGGGATCTTTTCCATCCACCAGAGAGAGAGAGAGAGAAGACAGATCCTCATCTTTAATGTCTCATCTTAAAGAACTGCATTGGAGTATCAGCCTCAGTTTTGCGCTAATGTCTCAGGGTCGTGACCCCGCCACCTCCTGAGCCAGAAGCAAGTGTGGTACCCCTGAGCTACAGCTAAGTTTTTAATTCTCACAACAAAAAGACCATTCGGCCCATAGAATGGGCGCCGTGAATAATCCTAGTTGCCACAATGGTGAAAAATTAGGGCGTTTCGGGGCGGATGATTTAAGATGAGCCAAACGTTCTGCCTCGTCTGTAATCACTCTGAGCTCTTGCGAGGCTATTTTGACAAAGGCTGCAGCCATTCTAGAGCAGCACCTTTACTGAAACCCGCGAGGCGAATGACCAGTTAATATGACTTTTAGCCGTATTGCATCAGGGACAAATGTTTGCCAGGATAGTAGGAGAAATCTTTGCTTTCTTCTAAACAGTTCCATGGGACAGGACTTTGACCTGACGTTCCATCCAAAGGTATTTACTGCTGCGCGCCTAACAGTGGGGCAATAGTCAAACAAGCGTTCAACAAGTGTGACCCAGCTTAACACGGAGTTCACCCTGACCATGTCATTGCTGGGGAAGGGAAAACACCCCGTATATAGATTCCCCCCCACGTGTGAAATTCATTGCGGTTGGGCTATGGTGTGACTTGTGCCCGGTGAATCTGCTTGCAATCTCTCATCAGGTTCAGACTTGGAGGAAGCAGGTTCAGGAATGCAGGCAGCCCATGTGTGTACTGCTGCTGGGAGTTCACATCTCTTTAACCCTTCCCCTCTCAAGGCTACCTCAAGAACCCTCTTATTTTTCTGAGAGGCCGTGAATAAAGGTAGCTGTTCGCTTTGCTTGGCGAAGTGGCCTCACATTTATTGTTGTGAAACCCCGGATTCCCGTTGCGCGGCCGTTTAATTTGTAACCGGCAGCTCTTCTGTGCCGCTGTGCATCAGGAGATAAGGAGAGCGCGATTACTTTTGGCTCGTTTTCATCGGGCCCTCGCTGCAAGATCGGCCAAGTTTGTTGCCCATCCCCGGCAGCCCTTGAAACGGTGGTGATCGGGCCGCCATCTTGAACCGCCACAGTCCGTGTGCTGAAGTTGCTCCCGCGGCGCTGTTCAGTAAGGACTTCCGCAAACAATCCAGTATCCTGCTGTGAAGGAGCAGCTGTGGGGGCCAGGCAGATCTGTTTAAAACCCTTTCCACAGCGCTTGCCCCCACCCCCAACCATCCCCCCCCCCACAACCCCGCCGCCCCCAAAGAGGGTGTAATTACAGCAGAATAACTTTATGTAAGTGATTTCAACTTTAGACTGGGATGCAGGAATTTATCATGGAAAAAGTTGACATGAATTGCACCCAGATTCAGTACTGAATAGATATACGCTAACAGAGCTCGCACACCATTGCTATGAGTGCGAGGATGTGCTGTTTTTTAGTGAGAGGTGTGTTATTTCATGTAATGGCCAATGTATTAATATCAGGATTACTGACTTTCAGCGACTGAATACCAATTTGGATTTTTATTTCATAGTTAGTTGGAATAATTTACTAGTGTATTGGGATCAAATTGTTATCTAACCGCAAATGAGTGGATTTGGCTATTACTGTACAACCCTTTACCTGTATTCTCAAATTTAATCTCTCAACATTTTAAAAGCACATAATGCACAGGAAAATGGTATCTAAAAAATGGATTAAATTGAAATTAGTTACCTGGCGGGACATTGAGATTGGGAAGGGGGGAACACAGGGTTTTTTTATACCATTGGAGCTTTGGGGCTTTGGTAAAACTGGAAATGGAAGTCCTGGAGTTTGGCTAGAGCTAGGGTAGCTAGCCTTATGATCTGGCAGATTTATATTGAAACTGCTGAGGTTTTGCATGAACACAAGTGGAATTGAGGTTTGAGAAAGCATTGGGGGGAGTGTTCCTGAGGTTTGGGCACAGTTGTACCAGAGTTCTAGGATGTGGTAGCCATGGGGAGAGGATTCTGAGGTTTGGCAGCCTGTGGAAGGGGTTGGAATCGGTCCTTGGCAGAACTCTAGGTTAGAATATGTGGTTTGGTTGGCTGAGTATAGTAACTGAGTGTGGCTGCTTTGTAGAATGGGAGTCTTCGAGTCTGTCAGCATTAGGAAGTGACGTCTTGTCAAGTTTTGGGCTGTTAAATCCATAGAATAATACAGTACAGAAGGAGACCATTCAGCCCATTGAGCCTACACCAGCTCTTTCGAAGAGCAATCCAATTAGTCCCTCCCCCCCCCCACTCTTTCCCCATATCTCTGCATCTTTTTCTCCTTCAGGTATATGTCCAATTTCCTTTTGAAGGGTGGTGGATACAAGTCTATAACCTATCGGGCAGTGCATTCCAAATCCTAATCACTCGTTGCAGAAATAGTTTTTTTCTCATGTCAGCACCATGTATGTTTAAAAAGGGGAGTTTTGATAAATTTAGACTATTTAATTTATCTGTGCATGGCCTAATTAGTGGAATCTCAAATCGCCCTTTAAACTGTTTTTAGCTTGATAGAGATATAACCTTCAGGCAATGACTTAGACACTGAATTAGCAAATAATATGAAACTTCATTGAACATAAGGAAAATAAAACAGCCATACCCTTATCAATTAACTAAAGACTTGACAATACA
Organism: Cetorhinus maximus; assembly: GCF_964194155.1. Classification (NCBI taxonomy): domain Eukaryota; kingdom Metazoa; phylum Chordata; class Chondrichthyes; order Lamniformes; family Cetorhinidae; genus Cetorhinus; species Cetorhinus maximus. Next base: position 147,311,700 of record NC_135884.1, read on the forward strand.
CTTACTCAATCTATTGAAGACTTATCGACTAACTAATACAAGAAAACAAAAGTATTCTTATCAACCAAAAACTACAAACTTCACACCTTCAAATGGATGGCCAATCCAGAAGAAGCGGAAAATGACCTTAACCCTTCGCGCCAACGGGTATTCGCCTCTACCTCCGAAGGAGCCTGCACCATGCGGGGTCCACAATGGCAGGAATTCTGCCTCTGCCCCTGGACCCAGTGCTTCACCACTGATCCCCACACTGACAGGAATTCCCCCCGTCCGTGCGGATCTGTCGATCAAACCAGTTTTCCCTCTTTTTGGTGCACACAAACAAAATGGTTCCCGGAACCCTCTTTTAACACCTACTTCTGACATCACCCCACTTTAGCCCACAGTTGTCGCTACCAGACAATTGGTCAATAATGTTGTACGGGTTAATTTCATTGGATCCAGCCATTTGCGCACAAGGCCTCGAACATAAGGCAACGGATTATTTCAAGATGTATTCTTTATCTTAATTCTGCACATATGTCCTATTCATTAGACCAGCACTGGGCCAGTCAAGAATAGTGTGTTCTGACAGGGGCCACTATTGGATGGTGTAGTTCCTTTCTCACAGCTGTCGGTATAGCATTTTTAAGTTTCAAACTTTTAATCCTAACATGGGAATATTAGCAGGAAAGACAAATAAGTATAATCCAAGTCTGATTAGCTATTTGATTATTAATGGCTTATCCTTCAATTAAAGGTTATTGAGGTATTTTCTTCGAATCTGTTGCTGGTCAGTGACTATTTCACAGCGCTATGTTAAGTTAGCTTGTTGGAAGAGTTAGCAACATCAGCATGGCTGCTTTCCTGATAATGCGTTAGTACACAATGCCAACTTGGCCTAGTTACTTCCTGGCAGAATACATGTTTGTAAAAAGCCTTTAAAACAAAATGCTCAAGTTAAGCAAGCGCACCAAATGCTACTAAAGCAAAATTGAAAATCTAGACCAGCTTACATCTGCTTCTTTTGCAAATAACCTTTATATCTGTGCCTTCTACTTATCATTCTGACCATTTTCCTTTTTATTCTTTCAAGTGATGTGAGCATCGCTGGCTAGGCCAGCATTTGTTGCACATCCTAATTGCCCTTGAGGAGGCGGTAGTGAGCCATTTTCTTGAATCTGTACAATCCACCTGGTGTAGTTAGTTTCACTCTCAGTGCGGTCAGGAAGGGAATTCCAGGACTTTGACCCAGTGACAGTGAAGGAATGGTGATGTACTTCCAAGTCAGAATGATGTGTGACTTGGAGGGGAATTTGCAGCTGGTGGTGTTCCCACCTTTTCCACAGAATTTGAAAATGAATTTCATTTACGAATATATGAATTAGGAGCAGGAGTAGGCCACTCAGCCCCTCGAGCCTGCTTCGCCATTCAATAAAAACGTGGCTGATCTGACTGCAGCCTCCCGCCTACCCTCAATAACCTTTCACCCCTCCTTGCTTATGAAGAATCTATCTAGCTCTGCGTTAAAAATATTCAAAGACTCTGCTTCCACTGCCTTTTGAGGAGGAGAGTTCCAAAGACACTCTACCTTCTGAGAGAAAAAAAATTCTCCTCATTTCTGTAATAAATGGGTGACTCCTTATTTTTAAACAGTCCTGCGTTTCAACAAGAAGAAGCAAATTCAATTTGTTTAAAAAGGGTAAGTTTAAAAAGTAAAGCACGGCATCAGAGGGGAGCGTGAGCTGTTAATGAGCCAGACACTGTAGAGATTTGCCCAGGTTAACTGCAGTCATTAGACAATTTTTTTATCTTATCTTCGATGTACAAATACTCAGGCCCATTGTGGGGCAAATGGTTCTATTCGTGTGGGCCCAAAAGGAAGTGTCCACTGAGAGTATACTCCGGGACTGGAACTTGGGGGTGAATTTTACAGGGTGATGCGTTCCTCGCAACACCACCGCGTTGGCCAAAAAGTCGGAGGGCAGTTCGCCAAATTTAAATCCGGCTGCCTCACAGTGGTAATACGTTGATGTTGGCCTTAGTTGCTTGACAGAGGGGCTTCTGCCTCTCAGGGACAGGAAGTCTTGCCCTTGAGAGCTGTCAAACAATCTGATTGGCCGGCAGCTCTGTAGTCCCGGCAGGACCAAATGGCGGTAGTGGCCACTGTTGGGAATACCAGCAGCCCCCAGAAATGAAGAAGATGCCTCCCAAACTTGAAGGTAAGTCCGGGAATTTTGGTTGGGCAGGGATTGGAGACCTCAGCAAGGGCGGTGGGCAGGGATTGGGTTTTAGAGGCTGGGAGGAGGCACAAGAAGGATGTGTCATCTTGGGGGGGTGTGCCCCCAATGGGCACATGGGACCCCCTAAAGGAGGTACCCCTCTCCCGTTCCTGCCCAACTTTAGCCTGTGCAGTGAAAGCTGCCAGGCTGGTTGCCTTCAATTGCCTTCCCCAGGTGCACATATTATAGCAGCGGGGGTGAAATGAGGTCCTTCAATGGCTGTTAATTGACCCCTTGATAGCCCCTCAATAGGCCTAAGGGAGGGCAGGCTGCCTGATGCCTTACCCTCCCTTTGTAATATGGGGAACAGATCGGGGGCGGGCGAGAAGGCGGTGTGCTGGCCACAAGCTTTATTTCATGTGCCTCCCCGCTTTCAAATACAACAACAGGGGCTGTAAATATCACCCTTGGTGTGATGAGTTTGGTTGACAGGTCTGCTGGCAAAATTCAAATTGGGGAAGGAATAGAATTAACAAAGAACGAAGAGAAACCCCAATATTTTGAGTGCAGTCAGATTTGGAACAAAGGGGAACGAAGAACTTGGCTGACACCAGCGCAATGCACCATGGGACTCCAGAGGAACAGGAAAATGGGAAAATTCTGTAATGCATATCTCCAAATGATAGCTTGGATGAAAATATCACGTCAATAAACATAAAGGGCAGAGAAGGGGGAAAGAAAAAATTCACAAGATTCAAGTGGGTGGACACAAGTGCAAACAGCTCCATCAATAACCTCCTTCCCCGTCACCAACCCTAGCTTTCTTTCAGCTTGGTAACGTGCTCACACACCCTAGCTAGCGCTGGAGCGATGGGAATTGAAATCAAGGAAATAAAGTAACTTTTCATCTTTTATTTAATTGCATTTTGCTGTTGCAGGGAATACTCAATGTTTTGTAAAAAGTATCTCAATAGAGTCAGCATCCTTGTTCTCTCTAACCACCTCCGTCGTACTTTCACCCCATCCCCCTCTCCCTCTCTCTCTATCTGTACTAAACTTTGATCTACTGGGGCTTCCAATTCAATGTGACATATCCATTGAGCCCTCCCTAGTGTCTGCCAGCAGGACCCATTGTGTTGACCAAATACTAATTTGACATCGTTTTTCTGTCCAAGCGAATGTTATTCCAGTCTCTCCTCTTTTGTGTCCTGCTGAAAGAAAAATGAAATGTCCGTTTGCCCAGGCAAAGCTGCATTCGTGCAGAAACATTTTCACATTGGCACCCGGTGATCAGGCATGTTAGCCGCAGACGCAAACGTGATGAATTGCCACATTGGTTGGACTTGATTGCTGGCTATTTGTTTCCAATCCAGGATAGATTTGAAGAGGGAGCTTTGCATTCAACTCATCTTTAACAGTTAAACGAGTAATGAACGGTGACCATAAATGTATGCATTTTTTTTTTAGTTCTGTTCTGGGCCTCTCCCATTGATATATTTTCTTTCAGATTGCAAGTGCTGTTGGCAGTGCCTGTTATCAGATTTTGATTGAGGCTGAACCAGACTTTGCAACCCTGGTGTTATATTTGACCCCAAGATGAGCTTCTGAGTGCATATCTGTACAACATAAAGACCAAAAACAGAATTACCTGGAAAAACTCAGCAGGTCTGGCAGCATCGGTGGAGAAGAAATCAGTTAACGTTTCGAGTCTTCACGACCCTAAGGGTCGTGAAGACTCGAAACGTTAACTGATTTCTTCTCCACCGATGCTGCCAGACCTGCTGAGTTTTTCCAGGTAATTCTGTTTTTGTTTTGGATTTCCAGCATCCGCAGTAGCTTTTAGCTTTTTGTTTTTATCAACATAAAGACCGCCTGTTCCAATTTCTGTAACATTGCATGACTCTGCCCTTGCTTCAGTTCATCTCCTGCTCAAACCCTGATCCATGACTTTACTACCTCCAGACTTGACAATTGTAACACGTTCCTGGCCACCCTCCCACATTCTACCAGAGATCCTCCAAAGCTCTGCTCTGCCTGTCCTAACTTGCACCGATTCCCATTCATCTGTTAATCCCGTGCTCGCTGACCTACATCGGCTTCTGGACCAGCAATGCCTCGATTTTAATGTTCTCGTTCTTATTTTCAAATCTCTTCATCGCCCTGCCATTTGTAAGTTTTTCATTATCAGCTGGTCCTGTCTGGTTTAACTAGCGCTAACCATATACGAACATACGAATTAGGAGCAGGAGTAGGCCACTCGGCCCCTCGAGCCTGCTCCGCCATTTAATAAGATCATGGCTGATCTGTTTGTAACCCTAACTCCACATTCCTACCTAGCCCCTATAACATTTCAACCCCTTGCTAATCAAGACTCTATCTACCTGTGGCTTAAAAATATTCAAAGACCCTGCTTCCACTGCCTTTCGAGGAGGAGAGTTCCAAAGACTCACGACCCTGTGAGAGAAACAATGTCTTCCTCATCTCTGTCTTAAATGAGTGACCTCTTATTTTTAAACAGTGGCCCCTAGTTTTAGATTCTCCCACAGGAGGAAACATCCTCTACGCTGTCCATCCACCCTGTCAAGACCCCTCAGGATCGTGTATAAATGTTGGTGGGATACAGATGATAGTCTGAGATGCCAACACAACCAAACAGAAGCAGAAGCTCTCCTCCCTATCTTTGTAATCTCCTTCAACCCTACAAACCTCCAAACTTTCTGCACTCCTCCAATCCTGGCATCTTGAGAATTCCTGATTTTAATAGTCATGCCTTCAATTGCCAAATCACTAAGCTCTAGAACACTGCCCCTTAACCTCTCCACCTCTTTACCTATCTCTCCCTCTTTAAATTGTTCTGTAATACTTGCCTCTTTAACGAAGCTTTTGGTCATCTGCCTTAATATCTCCTTATGAGGCGTCAGATGTTGCTCAATAAGGTTTCCTGTGACGCGCTTTGGAACGTTTTGCTACGTTGAAAGCGCTATATAAATTCAAGTTGTTGCTAATTGGTCTTGTGATGCACCTTGGAACGTTTAACTACATTAGAGGTACTATGTAAACACAAGTTGTTGTTGTTGTCGCCCCTGGATCAGCATCGGCTGTAAGGCAAGCTGAATTGTCCTTAACTCGGAGAAATGTGTCCCCTTTGTTACAAACGTAAATCTCCAGCAAAATGATAGAAGCCTTCTGATCTCGAAGGTGTCCTCACCAACGAGCCATTAATCTCCGATCGACCTGTGTCTGCTGAACAGTAATTGACTCTAAGGCACCAAAAGAGACACACCTCTGATTGACTTTAAAGTGGAATAGTATTTTTGTTGCTTTAATTACGTAAGACTCCTGTCCTAAAGAAATCTTTGCCTTGAACCATCATTCTTTGTAACCCTTCAAGCTCCCACGGCACTATTTCAAAGGAGAGCAGTAACTCCTGGTCAATATATATCTCTGAACCAACATCACTAAAACAGGCGATCTGATTATTATCTTCCTGTTGTTTGTGGAATCTTGCTGTGTAGCCATCGTGTAATTTTTCTGCCTGACAACAGCGAGTGGCCCTTCAAAAGTACTTCATTTGCTTTGGAAGGTGCTTTGAGAGACCCTGAGATTGTGAAAGATGTTATACAGCTTCAGTGTTTAATATTTAATGGGCTGGTTTACGCTTCCCTGGCTGCGGGTTTGAAGGTGGGGGAGGCTCATAAAATCCAGTGTTTGGCCTCCCCCCATTACCTCCCGCCCACCCCCCCAACCTGTCTGAAATTTTATGCGGGGCTGGGGAGTCATCAGGCAGCCTGCCTGCTCGCCCTTGGGCAAGTGAATAGGCACTTAGGGGCCTCATCCTGCCCCCGCCGCTGTTTTACCTGCAGTAGGGGGGGAGGCCTATGCCAAACGGGCAGTCCAGCAGCTTTAGGCGTGTGGGCTGGTGTCAGGAGGCGGGTGCGGTGAGGGGGCCCATCTTTTTGGGTGCCCTGAGCCTATCAGAGGTATCCTCTTCAAGGTCATTATTCCCCCCCACCCCCCCCCCCAACCGCGGGCCTCCCAAACTAGGTCCCCTCCTCCCCAGCCACCACACCCCCTCACCAGGGTCTGCCACCTGGCCCCGATGGTAGGCCAGACTTGTCTTTGAGTCCGGGGCTCCTCTTTGTCAGGCCTGGCTGTAGTCCCAGCAGTGGCCACCGCCCCCTGCCTGGCACTGCGGGGACTGCAGAGCGGCGGCCATCAAATCAGCTGGCAGCTTTCTCAGGCAGGACTTTGTCCCAAGGTAGGAGCGCAAGTTTCGCCTTACCGCAATTACCCTTGCCCCCAGCGTTAAACTGATGCGGGGGCAGCTGTCTGGATCGTGGGCAGGCCCTTCATCAGCCTCGAAGCTGGGGTGGTGGGGACCACGGCATCCCATTAAAAACCCAGCCTAATATCGATTTCTGCTTTGTCACACCAAAGCCAAGCCACAGTCTTTGTCCCACTAGGCATCTGCTTATCATAGAAAACAGGGGAAAATAGGACCCTAGACTGAAAACAGATATTTGGCTCACATTTCTGGATGTACTGATGGGATTCGCCACATCTGTCTCACTCTTCACCCTCTGCCAATCCTCTTCCTAAATTTACTTTTTCCCTCCTTTCCAGCTGGTCTACAGGCAAGTGGAGTGACTGCAGCAGATCTTGCGGAGGTGGGGAGCAAACCCGACAGATCCAGTGCTTCCGCAAGGCAGCTTTCCAGCGAGATGAAGCAGTGCCGCGCTCCATGTGTCCCCCGGTGGCACCCGCCCAGGTACAGCCCTGCAACACCCACGACTGCCCACCCGAGTGGAGTACTGGAGCGTGGACCCAGGTAAACGTCACTCTTAGTTACTTTGCCACTCTTGGCCTCACACGCAGGGAAAAGCTTAGCCATGAACGGAAGCAAGATTAGACGGTGAGGAACAATTGGACCAGGGCGCGCAGCATCCAATTTCAAGTCAAGACATCTTGCTCTTATTTCTATATTTCCAGTATAAATTCCATAGTTCACGTTTATAAATAGGAACTACCTATTTGTGCATGCCACACTGTGGTGGTCTTGTAGCACCTCCGCTTGCAAGTGACCGGTAATGTCAGTGTGACATGTTTACATGGAACATATCCATTGTAATGGTCAATGGAAGCCTTTTTAATGAAAAGCATTGGCAGTAAGTTAGTGGAGAAATAAAATTCTTAAATTAGATAACTAGATAAATATTTGAAGGGGAGAAATTTGAAGAACTGTGGGAAAAGAAGAAGGGAGTTTGGTTAATTGGATAGCTCTGTGAAAGAGTTGGCACAGGCATGGTGGACTGAATGACCTTCTGTGATGTAAGATTCTGTTTAAAACAGAATTCCATTCGGAGGCAGCATGAAACCTTCCAGTGGTCACAATTAACAACGTGAATCAAAACCAGCGTGCACACCATGCAATACAGAGCTGAACTTTTATTTGCACAACTGCATCATTTATGAGTTTTACGAACTTTCACAAAATGCGAAAGAGTCAGTAATGGATGGAAAAAGGCTCAAAAGTATTCCCTCGAAAATAAAACAGCTCGGTGAATGTCTGCTTAATCAAAACTATCTGGACGAAGAATGAGAAAGTGCAATTATGAAAATTGCATCAGCCTGTTTAAATGCCTAGTGCTGTGTCCACACACATACTACGCATGGCATTAACTCCACACACATACTATTAACCAGTATTTTTATGTAGTACTTATGTAATTACCTATCAGTGATAATGCAGGAGGAACTCTTTAGATAAGTGCCTAAGCAAAAAAACAGAAAGACTTGCATTTATATAGCACCTTTCATGACCTCAGGATGGCCCAAAGTGCTTTACAGCCAATGACGTACTTGCGAAGTGTCGTCGCTGTTGCAAGAAATGCAGCAGCCAATTTGTGCACAGAAAGATCCCACAGGCCGCAATATGATAATGACCACATAATTGCCATTGACTGAGGGATATAGATGTATTGACTGGGACACTAGGGATAACACACCTGCTCTTCTTCGGAATCAAGCCATGTGATCTTCAACACCCGGCTGATGGAGCAGAGGGGGCCTCGATTTCACATCTCGTCTGAGAGATGGTACTTCTAACAGCGCAGCACTCCCCCCAGTGCTGCCCTGAGTGTGACAGCCTAGAATTTTGTGTTTAGGCTTAGTGTGGGGCTTGAATCCAAAGCCTCCTGGCTCAGAGACAAAGTGTGCTACTCACTGAGGCAAAGCTGACACACACAGCTTAGGACAAAGTCTACAGATAAGTGTCAGCTTGGACAAAGTGGAACTTTGTAGGTATTTATCAGAATGGGATTTACATCTTGAGCTACCTTATTATTTAAATAAATGCACAGTATTGAGTACCTCCATCTAAACCAGCTGCAGAATAATAAATTTCTTAATGAAGTATTTCTGGTAAAATTACTAGGTAGAAATTTGAGAAACTCCAGTAGGATCTGACATGAAAAATCCCTTTACGCACAAATAGCCTCCTATAATGGAAGAGTTTGCTGGATGTGCTCCAAGATCTATAAAGTGCTTTTCATTTCTTATTAGAATTTTAAACAAGAGTTGAAGGGAACTCCTGGCACTGAAATACAAAGGGATGTACGTCCTCCTCAAAGTGCTTTATTGTTCTAGCACATTATTTTGCTGCCCTCCAAAGGTCATGTTCAGGATTTCATTTGTTCTTCGGGTGACATCTGCAAAAGGAACCTAACGCACCTGCTTTGGTCTGATGGGATGTCGGTGTGCTGTGATGTGCAACTTACTGCCCTCCAGAGATACACAGGCCCTGACTTGAGAGCGATCATGTTTCAGTGATGGTGACTTCACTACCAGTGAATCCTGACCTGCTCCATTTGTCGGGAAGTAATATACCTGGATCAGGATTTCTTTAAACTGCAATTGAAAGTGATCCGGTTGCAGATCCTTTATTCACTTACAGCGCTGTGAACTGCTCTAGTGTCCATCTTAGAAAAAGAGGATATCAAGGCTCTCGAGAATTATACCAGAACTGAGAGGATATAGCTCTTCGAAAAGGCTGAGGGTTTACCTCATGCGCTCTTCAACATTATGAATAGATTTCATATTGTGGGCATTTGTGGGGAAATTCTGGGAATGCCAAAGAGGTTGTCCTGTGAGGGAAAGTTGAGCAGGTTGGGCCTATACTCAGCATCACAGAGTCTTAATGGCACAGAAGGAGGCCATTCGGACCATCATATCTGCAACAGCTTTCCAAATGAGCATTATGACCTAGTGCCATTGCCCTGCCTTTTTCCCGTACCCTTGCACATTGTTTCTATTCAAATAATCATCTAATGTCCTCTTGAATGCCTCAATTGAACCTGCCTCCACCACACTTCCAGGCAGTGCATTCCAGACCCAAACCACTCATTGTGTGAAAAACCTTTTTTCTTACATCACATTTGCTTCTTTTGTAAATCACTTTAAATCTGTGCCCTCTCATTTCCTACATCTAATGACACACGAGGCAGACAAAGCATGTCCTTATATCTGTTTCCATAGCTAGTTCTTCCTGGAACAGGTCACCGGAGGCTATAGCTTGAGGAGTGCCACTCCACATCTAGCATGGCTTGTCCAGGAGACTCTCCCACTCTTACCGCGTGCCATAGGTGTATTGCAAGGATTTACAGGTTGGTAATCAAGCTGTTTGGCCACTTTATGAGTGCACCTTCCATGGCCATCAAGTCCCAGAGTGGGACTCAAACCCAGAGCTTCTGGCTCAGAGGCAGGGACACTATGCACTGCACCACAAGAGCTGCTAAGCAATGAGATAAATGACCAATTAACCTGCTTTTTGAGACTGTTGTTGGCTGAGGGATGAAAGGTGCCCAGCATATCAGAAAATCTCCCTACTCTCCTTCAGGAAGATGCTATGGAACCTCTTGCACTGACCGCAACAGGCTATCAGAACCTCAGTGTAGTATCTCAGCTGAAAGATCGCACATCCACAATACAGCATTCCCTTAGTGCTGCCTTGAACTGCCAGCTATTATTGTGTGCTTAAAATTTCTATGGTTCTGTGGTTAAACCATTCATTTTAAATGAGTTGCCACTGGTGTAAAAATAATGCTGATTGGAAAGTCTAATCTCACGTGTCTCAGCAGTAAGTCCTCCTTCCTAACATCTGGGGGCTAGTGCCAAAATTGGGAGAGCTGTCTCACAGACTAATCAAGCAACAGCCTGACATAGTCATCCTCACAGAATCATGCCTTACAGCTAGTGTCCCAGACACCACCATCACCATACCTGGGTATGTCCTGTCCCACTGGCTTAACAGGCCCAGCAGAGGTGGCAGCACAGTAGTATACAGTCGGGAAGGAGTTTCTCTCAGTGTCCTCAACATCGACTGTGGATCCCATGAAGTCCCATGGCAAAGGGTCAAGCATGGGTAAGGAAATCTCCTGCTGATTACCATGTACCGCCCTCCCTCAGCTGATGAATCAGTGCTCCTCCATGTTGAACACCACTTGGGGGCAGCACTGAGGGTGGCAAGGGTGCAAAATGTACTCTGGGTGGGGGACTTCAATGCCCATCACCAAGAGTGGCTCAGTAGCACCACTACTAACCGAGCTGGCTGAGTCCTAAATTACATAGCTGCTAGACTGGGTCTGTGGCAGGTGGTTAGGGAACCAACCAGAGGGAAAAACATATTTGACCTCATCCTCACCAACCTGCCTACCACAAATGGAACTGTCCATGACAATGTTGGTAGGAGTGACCACCGCACAGTCATTGTGGAGACAAAGTCCCGCCTTCACATTGAGGATACCCTCAGACATGTTGTGTGGCACTACCACCATGCTAAATGGGATAGATTTCAAACAGATCTAGCAACTGAAGACTGGGCATCCATGAAACGTTGTGGGCCATCAGCAGCAGCAGAATTGTACTCGAACACAATCTGTAACCTCATGGCCTGATGTATCCCCCACTCTACCATTACCATCAAGCCAGGGGATTGACCCTGGATCAATAAAGAGTGCAGGACAGCATGCCAGGAGCAACACCAAGCATACCTAAAAATGAGGTGTCAACCTGGTGAAGCTATTACACAGGACTACTTGCATGCCAAACAGCAGAAGCAGCAAATGATAGACAGTGCTAAGCGATCCCACAAGCAACGGATCAGATTAAGGACTGCAGTCCTGCCACATCCAGTCGTGAATGGTGGTGGGCAATTAAAGAGCTCACTGGAGGAGGAGGCTCCATAAATATCCCCATCCCCAATGACGGAGGAGCCCAGCACAGTAGTGCAAAGGATAAGGCTCAAGCATTTGCTACAATCTTCAACCAGAAGTGCCGAGTGGACGATCCATCTCGGCCTCCTCAGGAGGCCCCCAGCATCACAGATGCCAGTCTTCAGCCAATTCAACTCACTTCACGTGATATCAAGAAACGGCTGAAGGCACTGGATACTGCAAAGACTATGGGCCCTGACAACATTCCAGCAATAGCACTGAAGTTTTGTGCTCCAGAACTTGCTGCACCCCTAGCCAAGCTGTTCCAGTACAGCTACAACACTGGCATCTACCCGGCTATGTGGGAAATTGCCCAGGTATGTCCTGTACACAAAAAGCAGGACAAATCCAACCTGGCCAATTATCACTCTATCAGCCTACTCTCAATCGTCAGGAAAGCAATGGAAGGGGGTCATCAACAATGCTATCAAGCTGCACTTACTTAGCAATAACCTGCTCACTGATGCCCAGTTTGGGTTCCGCCAGGGCCACTCAGCTCCTGACCTCATTACAAGCCTTGGTTCATACATGGACAAAAGAGCTGAACTCCTGAGGTGAGGTGAGAGTGACAGCCCTTGACATCAAGGCAGCATTTGACTGAATGTGGCATCAAGGAGCCCTAGTAAAACTGGAGTCATTGGGAATCAGAGGGAAAATTCCCCGCTGGTTGGAGTCATACCTAGCACAAAGGAAGATGGTTGTGGTTATTGGGGGTCAGCCATCTCAGCTTCAGGACATCACTGCAGGAGTTCCTCAGGGTAGTGTCCTTGACCCAACCATCTTCAGCTGCTTCATCAATGGCCTTCCTTCCATCATAAGGCCAAAGTGGGGCTGTTCGCTGATGATTGCACGATGTTCAACACCATTCGCAACTCCTCAGATACTGAAACAGTCCATGTCTGAATGCAGCAAGACCTGGACAGCATCCAGGCTTGGGCTGACAAGTGGCAAGTAACATTTGCGCCACACAATTACCAGGCAATGACTAGCCATATAAATACTGTGGCTACAAGGGCAGGTCAGAGGATAGGAATCCTGCAACGAGTAACTCACCTCCTGACCCCCCAAAGCCTGTCCACCATCTACAAGGCACAAGTCAGGAGTGTGGTGGTATACTCCCCACTTGCCTAGTTGAGCGCAGCTCCCACAACATTCAAGAAGCTTGGCACAGTCCAGAACAAAGCTGCCCGCTTGATTGGCACCACATCCACAAACATTCACTCCCTCCACCACCAACGAACAATAGCAGCAGTGTGTACCATCTATAAGATGCATTGCGGGAATTCACCAGGGCTCCTTAGACAGCACCTTCCAAACCCACGACCGCTACCATCTAGAAGGACAAGGGCAGCAGATACATGGGAAAACCATCACCTGGAAGTTCCCCTCCAAACCACTCACCATCCTGACTTGGAAATATATCGCCATTCCTTCATTGTCACTGGGTCAAAATCCTGGAACTCCCTCCCTAACAGCACTGTGGGTATGCCTACACCCCATGGACTACAGCGGTTCAAGAAAGCAGCTCACCACCACCTTCTGAAGGGTAACTAGGGATGGGCAATAAATGCTGACCCAGCCAGCGAAGCCCACATCCCATAGCGGAACAAAAAAAAACTTTATGCTGATAGTTACACCTCTGCCCACCTCCATCCCACCCACCCCCACCCATCCATGCCGAGGCCCCTAAGTAGACCAGGAGCTGATCTATGCATGATTCAGAGTACAAGTCCGCACTCTGCATCCTCTTCAGTGCCAGGGACTGCCAATAAAGTGTAACTTTGATAACTTGTTTGGGGAATTCCTAAAAGTGTTGCCAGCAAGTTTGATGTCAGCAGGCTGAATTACACATTGTGTGGCAAGCTCCTTCTAATCTCCACTGAATTACTATTGGATCATATGCCTCAAAAGCTTTTGAAATATTCAAGTGGAATAATATTTAATCGAAACCTGCTCTGTGGCGCTGGAGTTCAGCTAGTCAGAAGGACAGTCTTCCCACCATTGAAATCATCAAAATTTGTGGCACAGGACGAGGCCATTCAGCCCATCAAGCCTCCCAATGTAAAAATGCTATGCAGGCAAATTCCACTTTTCAGTTTTTGGTACGTAGCCCTATAGGGAGTTTCCAGTTAGTGCAAAGTCACATTCCTACAATTTGGGATTCAGGAAGGGAAGTAAATATTGGTGTTCTTTTGTCTCTTTTGTTGGAAGAATGGCAAGTAAATGTTTGCGCATCGATATCATCTGGAGTCTTTTATAGGCTTGTCAACAATGGCATTGGGCGCAGTTTTCCTTTGTGTGTTAAAGGGCAAGAAAGGCTTGCATTTATAGCCCTTTCCTTGACCACCAGGCATCTCAAAGTGCTTTGCAGCTAATGAAGTGCTTTTTGAAGTGTAGTCACAGTTGTAATGTAGGAAACTTGGCAGCCAAATTGTGCACAGTGACCTCTCACAAACAGCAACGTGATAATGACCAGATAATCTGTTCCAGTGATGTCGATTTGAGGGATTATTTTTGCCCAGGGCACCAGGGATAACTCCCCTGATCATCTTCAGAATAGTGCCATGGGATGTTTTATATCCACCTGAGAGAGCAGATAGGGCCTCACTTTAATGTCTCATCTGGAATACAACCTCTGGTAGTGCAGCACTCTCTCAATACTGCACTGGAGCATCTGCCTTGATTTTTGTGTTTAATCCTGGGACTTGAACCTAGGATCTTGTGACTTAAAGGCAAGAGTAAGCCACAGCTGACAGATGTGGACACAGCTGCCTTTATTACTTGCTTAGTTGCCCTTTGAAGGCAGTGGCGAATCCCACCTTCTGTTGGCGTATGCTTAGCAAACTCTGGGACTATCCAAACAGATTTAATATAGGATCCCAGCGATAATGTACAATAATAACTTACATTTATATAGCGCCTTTGATGCGGTAAACTGTCCCAAGGCACTTCACAGGGGTGTAATCAGACAAAATTTGATGCCAGGTGACGCATAAAGAGCTAAGAGTACAGGTGACCAAAAGTCCAGGGCTTGGGCACCAAGATGGCTGAAGGCATGACCACCGATGGTGGAGCGGAGGAACTTGGTGACATGGAGAAGGTCAGGGTAAGAGCAGCTCAGGGGGTCTCAGAGGATTATTATCAGATTCTCATCCAAAGAATTTCGAAGCTTACGCCCTAGAGGAGCAAGGATGATGCGCTCACCCACTTCATGATGAAACCACGGCTGAAACCCAGGACTCGTTTTGGAGCGACCAGGCTGGGTTTGCAGATGGTTTTCGATCCATGGAAAAGAAAATGGGACGGACTGCAGCTCCTGAATGGAAGTAAAAACTCGGGAGAGCTGTAAAATAGCCTGCCGGCTCACCCATCATACACAACGTCAAAACCTATCCCGTTAAGACAAATTTCAGTTCCTAGGAAATACCTATGGAAGCTCCTTTTTTAACAGTAAGCCATGATCTGGTGAGGTTGGGATGCAGTTTACGTCAGTTACATGATGGGAGCTGGCATCAGTAATGTTTTGAATTCATTAAGTTGAAGCTACTGCCTTCTAATACAGCCCAGGCCACGCCCTGGAATATTAACAATGAAAACCAACTGCTGAGATTTCCTTTGTCTTGACTCAAGCTCCGTCAGACAAAGCAAACACCAGACACCCAAGGGCAGATGTTTTATTGCTTCTTTTCCACCTGGGGTGATCGAAACGATGGGTATTTATTAGCGGATCCTGGATGTGCAGTTTCCACCACAGAGAGGCCTGGCCAAGGGGCTTTGAGCCACGTATCAGGCAGGTTCTGAATGTTCTTCCCAAAACGTCACCAATGCCTTGCGAAGGCATTAACTGGGTGTGAAAGACCTGGATGAGATGCAAACAGGTGTTCAGTCAGACTGCGATGGTCAAGGTGCCTCTTTGGGTCTGTGACAGTGGCTTGACTGACTGCATTTTTTTTTGTTGTGGCCTCTTGGAGGCCATAAACTACATGATGGCACGAGAGGTGGCTGGTTTTTAAGTTTCCATCACTTACTCATTTGTCTCCAGTGCTCAGCAGTGAGCTGGGACGCTGGTGCCCCAACAGACACTGTGGAGGAAAAGAAAGGGATTTTAAATATTCCTAAATGTTTCCTCTATCAATCTCAAAAAACAGTTAATGTACTGATAAAAACTGAGCACTTCTAATTTTATGTCTTGATTTATCTTCCTTTTGTGTATATTCATTTATACTTTAAACAACGTAGTTCAGCCTGAAATATATAGCCAAAAGACACTTTCCTTCCGGTGCACTTCTGTTGTAAGTCTAGTGGGAATGCAGTGGATGAACAGAGGCTGTGACCAGTCCTGCCAGTTTCTGCAGAGCTATGTTTGCGATGGAACCTCAGCCTGCCCAATATATGGGGACAGATGCGACATTTCTGGGAAGTTGCTGTGCGCAAATTGGCTGCCACGTTTCCTACCTTACAACTGTGACTACACTTCAAAAAGCACTTCATTGGCTGCAAAGCACTTTGAGACGTCTGGTGGTTGAGGAAAGGGCTAAAAATGCAAGTCTTTCTCGTCCTTTAACACGCCAAGGAAAACTGCGCCCAGTGCCATTGTTGACATAGCCTATAAAAGACTCCAGATGATATCGATGGGCAAAGATTTACTTGCCATTCTTCCAACAAAAGAGACAAAAGGACACCAATATTTACTTCCCTGCCTGAATCCCAAATTGTAGGAACGTGATTTTGCACTACCTGGAAACTCCCTACATGCTACAGACCAAGAGCTGGGAAGTGGAATTTGCCTGCATAGCACTTCGAGACCAAGAGCTTCTTTGGCCCTGCACTGCAGCATGGCCATCCTACAGGGCTCAGCGGGATCTGCTTGGTGATCACTCTGGTGGATGCATGTACCTTGTTAGACTTACACTGGGTTTGGGCCTTTGTATACCAGGAGTATCATTGACCTGTCGCTGCAGATGTAACCCCGATTGCCCAGGAGATACTCTTGAGGCTTGAGCTTGTGGGTGAAGTACGGTTGGGGTGGGGGGGGGTGGGGGGGGGGGGGGGGGGGGGGCGTGGAAGTACCTCAAGATGAAGCCAATCTTAAATCAAATTTATGGTCTGTATACTCCACACAAGCGTCCTCCCGATCTATTTATGTCTTAACCTAGTAACAGTTCCTTCTGTAATAAAAACAAAAAAAATGCTGGAAATAATGAGCAGGCCTGGCAGTGGCTGGAGAGAGAAATGGAGTTAACGTTTCAGGTCGTGACCTTCTGCTTCAGATTTCCAGCGTCTGCAGTGTTTTGCTTTCGAACATATCCTCCTGTTCCTTCCTCCCTCACGTTCTTATCTAACTTTGCCTCATCTAGTCCATTGTGACATACAAAATGTTGCAAATGGACTGGCCGGCATACAGGATAATCCTTTCCTCTTCCTGTCACAGGTGACATTGTCGGATGGAACGTGTAAGGGCTGTGCGGATGCAATTTAAAAGGCTCCGGGCTTTGGGGAATCCTGGCATTCTGAAAAACTGTACGGCTTTCTCAATCTTTCTGTCAGTTGCCGACTAGGAAGGATGTGGACTTACTTGCTTGGCCAAAGAAGACCTTAGTCGACAGCTTTGTCCATCTGTGAACGCTGCTTCTTGTGTTGTTGATGCCTGTGGCCATAGCCCAGAAAGATCCAAAATGCATAAACGTCAAGTGAGCGGTGAGCTAGACAGTGCTGTAAGCGTGGAAGAGGGTTGCAGCTTGGAGCACCAAGTGTGCATCTGTCATGAGGTCCTTAGTCAATCACAGCATCCACAAGCAGGACATTGCTGACAAATAGAAGCAATGCATGTCGGGAGGAACATTGGAGAAGGCCATTCAGCCCCTCGAGCCTGTTTTGCCATTCAGTTCCAGTCATGGCTGATCTTCTGTCTTAACTCCAATTACTCATTTTGGCTTCCTATCCCTTAATACTCTTAGTCTAATGTAAATTCATCAATCTCAGTTTTGTGCAGCTTTATCTGTAGATTCTCCTGTTGGGTTACCACCAGAATCATTCTGTTTGCCATTGCCCTGCTCTATCTCCAACAAAAACAGAGCATGTGTAAAAGGAGGAAGTTAATGAAATGGTCTCTTTTGGAGGAAAACTCAGCAGATTTTGCATCATTCTGTTTTAATTAATATTCTTATTAATAATAATCTTTGACATTATTAATAATTGAGAATTAGACAGCATAATCCATTAATTGAATCTCAGCTGCTAAGCGTTTTCTCTGCCTGTTAATGCTTAGAGGGTTGGTTAGCAGCTTAGCTCAGGTGGTAAAACCTTCAGTCCTTTAAAAAGAAGGCTGCGTTCAAACTGTATTCTCCAGGATATAATCCAGGCTAAACTGAACCGAGTGTTGAGTTGTCAGTGATCTTTTACTGTCTCTTTGACTGTAACAGTAAACCTTCTGTTCATTTCAATGATTCAAGGGGATGTTAAAGGTGTTCAGGTGCTATTCGAAAAAGAGCGAGGAATTCGCCTGGTATCTTTCTCAAGAGTTTTGCCCTGGCACTTCAAAAGAAAGACTTACAATTCATTACCTTAGGACATCCTAAAGGGCTTTACAGACAAAGAAGTGCTTTTAAAGTGTGGTCACTTGGTAAAGTAGGAAAGATAATCCGTTTAGATAATCTGATCTGGTGATGTTGGTTAAGGGATACATATTGACCAAGTCGCTGGAGAGAGATCTTCTGCTCGTCAAAATAATGCCATGGGATCTATTTACATCCACCTAAGAGGGCAGGTGGGGCCTCAGTTTAAAGTCTCATCCAATAGTGCTGCATTCTCTCAGTGCCACATTGAAGGGTCATCATGGATGATGTAACTCCTAGTTTTAAGGTGGGACATGGACCCAGGATCTCCTGACTCTGAGGGGCAAATACTAATCACTGAACCGGTTTGGATTTGTCCTGTACACAAGAAGCAGGACAAATGCACCCGGACAATTACTGCCCCATCAGTCTACTCTCCATCATCAGTAAAGTAATAGAAGGGGTCATCAATAGTGCTATCAAGCGGCGCTTGCTCAGCAATAACCTGCTCACTGATGCCCAGTTTGGGTTCCACCAGGGCTATTCACCTCCTGACCTCATTACAGCCTTGGTTCAAACATGGACAAACGAGCTGAACTCCCAAGGTGAGGTGAGAGTGACTGCCCTTGACATCAAGGCCACATTTGACTGTGTGTGGCATCAAGGAGCCCGAGCAAAACTAGAGTCAATGGGAATCAGGGGGAAAACTCTTTGGTGGTTGGAGTCATACCTAGCACAAAGGAAGATGGTTGTGGTTGTTGGAGGTCAGTCATCTCAGCTCCAGGACATTACCGCAGGAGTTCCTCAGGGTAGTGTCCTCGGTCCAACCATCTTCAGCTGCTTCATCAATGACCTTCCTTCCATCATAAGGTCAGAAATGGGGACATTCGCTGATGATTGCTCAATGTTGAGCACCATTCGCGACTCCTCAGATACTGAACAGTCCATGTCCAGATGCAACCAGACCTGGACAATATCCAGGCTTAGGCTAACAAGTGGCAAGTGACATTTATGCCAGACAAGTGTCAGGCAATGACCATCTCCAACAAGAGAGAATCTAACCATCACTCCTTGATGTTCAATGGCATTACCATCACTGAATCCCCCACTATCAACATCCTGGGGTTACCATTGACCAGAAACTGAACTGGACTAGCAATGTAAATACTATGGCTGCAAGAGCAGGTCAGAGGCTAGAAATCGCGAAATGACTAACCCGCCTCCTGACTCCCCAAAGCCTGTCCACCATCTACAAGGCACAAGTCAGGAATGTGATGGAATACTCCCCACTTGCCTGGATGAGTGCAGCTCCTACAACACTCAAGAAGCTAGACACTGTCCAGGACAAAGCAGCCTGCTTGATTGACACCACATCCACAAACATTCACTTCCTCCACCACCGACGCACAGTAGCAGCAGTGTGTACCATCTACAAGACGCACTGCAGTAATTCACCAAGGCTCCTTCGATAGCACCTTCCAAACACATCACCACTACCATCTAGAAGGACAAGGGCAGCAGATAGATGGGAACACCACCATCTGGAAGTTCCCCTCCAAGTCACTCACCATCCTGACTCGGAAATATATCGCCGTTCCTTCACTGTCGCTGGGTCAAAATCCTGGAACGCCCTTCCTAACAGCACTGTCGGTGTACCTACACCACATGGACTGCAGCGGTTCAAGAAGGCAGCTCAGCACCACCTTCTCAAGGGCAATTAGGGATGGGCAATAAATTCTGGCCCAGCCAGCGAAGCATGAATGAATTAAAAAAACCATGACTAACACCAGAATGTATCTATTTTTGAGGGTCTTCTGAGAAATATAATGAACTATTATCTACATGTAAATCTTGTTCTCCCCCCTTCCCTGGCACTAAACACAAACCCCCCCACCTCCCACTTCACCCGAAGCCACATTAATGTCAGCCGTCCTCTGTTTCCAGTGTTCCAAAACATGTGGCAGGGGAATGAGGAAACGTGTTGTCTACTGCAGAAGCACAAACCCTTCATCAAAGCCTCATGCCATACCTGAGAGCCTGTGCAACCAGGAACTGAAGCCGAAGAATCAGGAGATGTGTGTGATCCGGCGGTGCCCAAAGAACGACAGACTGCGGTGGATCACGTCAACCTGGACTGAGGTACTTAAAATAAATTAGAGGTAATGAGATGCTGGGCGATTGTGTGAGACATGGACTCTCGGGGTATGGGTTCATGATCTGCTGAATTAAGCAAGGGATGTTGCTGGAGGGAGGTAAATTGGGGGCTGAGTGCCCAGTTATAAAGTGATATTGAGATTTCATGGCATTACATAGAATTTACACCCAACAACAGGCCATTCACCCCAACTTGTTAATGCCGGTGTTTATGATCCAAAGGAGCCTCCCCCAACTATAATCCACTTAATCTCACCATATTAACATATCTTTCTAATATTTTCTCCCTCATGTACTTATTTAGCAAAATAGGAATGTTTTGCAACAGGGCTTTGGTGAGATCACATCTGGAGTACTGTGTACAGCTTTGGTCTCCTTAGTTAAGAAAGGATTTAACTGCGTTAGAAGCAGTCCAGAGAAGGTTCGCTCTACTGATACCTGGGATGCAGTGGGGGAGTTATTTTATAAAGAAAGTTTGGGCAGGTTGGGCCTGTACCCATTGGAGTTTAGAAGAATGAGAGGTGATCTTATTGAAACATATAAGAACCTGAGGAGACTTGACAGGTGGATGCTAAAAGGATGTTTTCCCTTGTGGGAGAGACTAGAACTAGGGGACAGAGTTTAAGAATAAGGGGCTCCCATTTAAGGCAGAGATGAGGAGAATATTTTTCTCTGGTGGGGTTGTTACTCTGTGGAATTCTCTTCCCTAGAGAGCAGTGGAGGCTGGATCAATGAATATTTTGAAGACTGAGTTTGTTCGATTTTTGACTGACAAGGGAGTCAAAGGTTAGCAGCGGCAGGCAGGAATATGGAGTTGTAGCCACAATCTGATCCACGGAGCAGACTTGAGGGGCCGAATGACCTACTCCTGCTCCGAATTCATACGTTCCCCTTAAATGAGTCCATGCTGTTCAGAACCAACCAAATCTTGTGGTACAATCTCACCGTTCCCATGACTAAATTTCTCCTCTGGTTGAGGTGAGCAGCAGTGTAACATTAGATAAGTGCATAATGGGAAGAGGACTAGAAGGATATGTTGATTGGGTTAGCCCAGCAGCGAGCTGGCACATGAGTTATCCTTTCTCCTTGACCTGGCTGCAGCCTACTCATGCCTGGTGACTCATAGTATGAGCCAGGTGGCTGCAAGTGTCAGATCGAATGAGGGCACTTCCCCATCAGTGCTGTGACGTTGCTGTCGCCCTCCCTCCTGAAGCTGCTGTGGTTGGGCGGGCGGCCGTTCTATGGTGTCTAAAAGAAGAAAGTCAGAAAGAGATGGTTGGGATGGGTGGAAAGCAAGAGGCCTGTGATCGCACCATCAGTAGTTTGCACTTCACGTCAGAAAGCAGGATGAGCTTGAGTTAGGGCATAGGCCAGAATACTTTCAATATTCCTGATGACACTGTATGCAGTGGGCTCTGTCGCAGCCTGTCCATGATGCAGAGCACGATCCCCCTCCCACACACAGGGCTTGGGTACAATCATGGAAATGAGAAGACAGCACAAAGTTTGTGTGTTCTTGCCTCAACAGGACCAGGCCTGGGCAGATGAGAAATGTAGAGCCCCACACTCGGAGACAAGAGCACACCGATTCTTAGCCCTATGCAGCTTTGTAATCTTCATAAAACCTCTTTGTAATTATTTCTGTAACACAAGGCATTGGCGTTTTAAGGTGTATTTTTTTGCTTTGATTAGTGCTCCGTTACCTGTGGCCTTGGCCGGCAAAAAAGGGAGCTGAAGTGCAGCGAGAAAAGTCTGTCAGGAAAATACATCGAGTTTCCTCAGAGGAGATGTCGTCACTTGCCCAAAGCAAATGTTGAGCTCGAACGTGTATGTAACATGGGAGAATGCCCCAAACTCTCCATGGATCAAATCCTCAAACACGCTGCATCAGCGTGGTATGCTTCACCATGGCAACAGGTAGGTAGGCTAAAGCTGAACTGTGGATGTGGCGTATAATACCAGGTTCTTTTCATGAACGGGGAGCTTCAGAATCTATTTTTAAGTCTTGCTTATAAAGTTTACGGTCATTGCTTCATTGCCTTCTGACGTGGAGGTGTCAAATTCTGAAGGTTGTTCATTTTCATAACTAACAAAGCCCACACCAAAACTCAGGCTCTGGCCTAGTTCTCCTCCTATTCTGCCCCCTGCTAGTTTTAGACCTGATGAAAGAGGGCAACTTTACCCACTGTTGGTCAACATGTGGAATGCTGTCCATTATTGTCCTTCAAGAAAAGATGGATATGTCAGAAGGAAGACTTGCCCCACCTTTCACACAGTAAATGAAGTGTCCCTGATTCAAATCAAATGATTTGCTTTGCTTTGCCTTTGTTTCTTATTCCAATATCAGGGAGAGCACTTGGCTTAAAATTGGTAATTGATAGAATCAAAATTAGGGACCCGCTACAATCATTGGCATGCAGGTGTCTTTCTGTGTTGCAATATTTCTGGGAGTGACAGATTAGTTGGATTGTGACCCTCAACAAAATGTAGCATCAGTGGTTTATGATTGTGTTGGGCTTGTTGTGTTGAAATGAAGTACCTCCGCTGAGCTGGCTGACACCTTCCCCTGATCCCACCGGAACACCAAGATTCACCCCTCAACAAACATCGGGGAAATAGATTACGTGGTCATTATCCCACTGCTGTCTGTGGGATCCTGCTGTGCGCAAATTGGCTGCCGCATTTCTTACGTCACAACAGCGACCACGGCCCGGTTCTTCCAAGCAGCGGCAATGATGGTCGGATTGCCGCTTCACTTGTAAACTCCCCCAGCTTGATGCCGCTGCACATTTTTACCGGGGTGTCCCAGCACTGCCTGCCAAAGAAATGCGCAGCGTCCACCCGGTTGCTGTGTCGGAGCAGAGTTAGGTCGGGGGAAGACAGCCCCTTTTTGATGGTATTAGCTGCCATATGGTAAGTTTAAATGTCCAGTCTTTGAGTGCTCGTGAATGGATGAGTGAATAGGTGACTGGGTGAATGAGTGAATGCGTAGATGGGTGAGGCAGGTAAGTAGGTAGCGGGTGTAGGTGGGTGAGTTGGATAAGTGGGTGAGGTGGGTAAGTCGGTAGGGGGGTGCGTGGGTACTCGAGTCGGTGGGTCAGTCGGGTGCTTGGAGCGTATAGCCAGGTGGTCAGGAAGTATAGTCATGTCAGGGGACATGGCCGGGTCAGGAGGGTGTAGATGGGTGGTCGGAGGCGGTAGTCGGTTGATTTGGAGGCGTTGTCAGGCCGAGGGATTAAGTAGTCAGGTCGGATTGGGAGGGTAGTCGGATGGTCAGAGGGTAGACGGGTGGTCGGGAGGGGTAGTCAGGCCGAGGGGGCAGGTGGTCAGGTTGGGTCGGGTGGTCAAAAGGGGTAGTCAGATCCAGGAATTTATCAGGTCGGGAGGGTTGTCGGGTTGGGTCGGGGGTCCGGGGTCCGGGGTCCGGGGATCGATTGGGAAGCCAGTTGTGTAGTTACCCACGTGTTACACTTTAATCTGTTAAAATTTCCTGGATAATTAGCCAGGTAAGTGCAACAGAACTATCCGAAGTCTATAACTCAAGCTAAGAGTAGGAGACGTTTGCGGAGGGTCCCGGGGAGTAGGGGAATTGTACATTGGAAATTGAAACTTCCTGGGCAAATCCCAGGTAGGTCCTTGTGTCAGGATATCCGCAGGGTCCCGATGCACATCTTCAGTCGTACATCCAGCCTCTGATGACCCGGAGGCTGGAAGATTTGGTCCAGTGCTTTAAAAGTACCTACCTCGTTGACTGTAAAGTGCTTTGGGGCATCCTGTGGCTGTGAAAGGTGCTGTATAAATGCACATCTTTCTTTCTGCTGCATGACTTCCAATGTGGTCCTCCTTCCATTTTAAATAAACATGCTCCCCCCTTCTCCTCTAGTGCACAGTAACCTGCGGGGGAGGAGTCCAGATGCGTACGGTGCATTGCCTGAGGCAAGGCCGGCCTGCAGTCGGATGTCCAGCACATCAGAAACCAGCAGTGTCGAGAGCATGTAACACCAACTTCTGCCCATCACCCAGAAAAGGTAAGGACCTGTAGTTACCAGGCCGTCTGAGACTCATGTCCTTTTCCTTTGTCAAAAGCTTTGACCTTATTGGCTCTGTTTCACACTTTCCTCTCCCCTATGCCTTTGCACTGTTCAGACACCCCATCATACAACTTGCGGTAAGAACATCAATCACAGCGTACAATTCGACCTGGCATATAAGATGACCCCATTTTCTAAGCCCTGTTCAGCACATGTGTTGACCACCCCGCCCTTTTCAGCCATGACAGGTTTTTCTCACATTAATAGACAGACTCAATTTGTCACCCCCCCCCGCCCCAAAAGCACATTTTATTCACCAGTAGGATGCAAGGGATCAAGCAGACGATACGGGCTGCGTTGCGAAGATGTGCGGGAGTTTAAGACACGCCCACTCTTTGCCTCAGATGCTGATGACGTTTCAAAATGGCGACCACCCACTCCCCTGCCGGCGGGTCCCTTTTATACTCGCTGGTTAAGTCAATCTTTGGGGGGATTTTTCGAGGCTGCAGTTGTTGACTTGTACCCCGGCATCTGTGGTTTTTTTTTTGAGAATGTGAAGGCTGCTGTTACTGAAGGAAATGTAGCCACACGGATAGAGAGGTGATTCGATGCCTGGAGAGATGTTCAAGACTCATAGACTTATAGACGTTTACGGCACAGAAGGAGACCATTCGGCCCATCGTGTCCACACCGGTCAACAAAGATCTGACTGCACTAAATCCATTTTCCAGCGCTTGGCTCATAGCCCTGGAGGCTACGGCAACGCAAGTGAATACCTAAATACCTCTTAAATGTTATGAGAGTTTCTGGCTCAACTATCCTTTCAGGCAGTGAGTTCCAGACTCCCACCACCCTCTGGGTGAAAAAATTTCTCAACTTCTCTCTTAGCCTTCTACCTCTTATCTTAAATCTATGCCGCCTGGTTATTGACCCCTCTACTAATGGAAAAAGTGTCTTCCTATCCACCCTATGTATGCCCCTCATAATCTTATATACCTCTTTCAGGTCCCCTCTCAACCTTCGCTGCTCCAAGGAAAACAACCCCAGCCCATCCAATCTTTCCTCATAGCTCAGACCCTCCAGCCCAGGCAGCATCCTGGTAAATCTCCTCTGCACCCTCTCCAGTGCAATCACATCTTCCCTATAATGGGTGACCAAAGCTGTACACAGTACTCAGTTGTGGCATAACCAGCATTTTATACGGTTCCAGCATAACCTCCCTGCTCTTTTATCCTGTGTCTTGGCTAATAAAGGCAAGTATCCCATATGCCTTCCTAACCACCTTATCTACCTGCCCTGCTACCCTTAGGGATCTGTGGACCCTCTGATGGTCCCTCTGATCTTCAGTACTTTCCAGGGTCCTACCATTCATAGTGTAATCCCTTGCCTTGTTAGCCCTCCCCAAGTGCATTACCTCACACTTTTCCAGGTTGAATTCCATTTGCTACTGTTCTGCCCACCTGACCAGTCCATTGATATCCTCCTGCAGTTTACAGCTATCCTCCTCACTATTTACCACCTTACCGATTTTCATGTCATCCGCGAACTTATTGATTATACCCCCTACATTTAAGTCCAAATCATTTATGTACACCACAAACAGCAAGGGCCCCAGCACTGAGCCCTGCGGAACCTCACTGGAAACAGACTTCCAGTCACAGAAACATCCCTCTCTCATCACCCTCTGCTTCCTGCCTCTCAGCCAATTTTGGATCCAACATGTCACTTTGCCTTGGATCCCCTGGCTCTTACTTTCTTGATCAGCCTGCCGTGAGTGACCTTATCAAAAGCCTTACTAAAGTCCATGTAGACCACATCAAATGCATTACCCTCATCAACACTCCTGGTTACCTCCTCAAAAAATTCGGTCAAACTTGTCAAATATGGCCTTCCCTTAACAAATCCACGCTGACTATCCCTGATCTCTCTCCAAGTGCAGATATATTCTGCCCCACAGAATTCTTTCTAGTAACTTCCCCACCATCGAGGTTAGACTAATTAGTCTGTAATTTCCTGGTCTGTCCCTTCCTCCTTTTTTAATAATGAGACAACGTTAGCAGTTCTCCAGTCCTCTGGCACCTCACCTGTGGCCGGAGAGGATTTGAAAATTAGTGCCAGGGCCCCTGATATCTCTTCCTTTGCCTCCCTCATCCGGGCCTGCGAATTTATCCACTTTTATGACTGCTAAACCCGCTAGTGCCTCCTCTCTCTCTATGTTAATTTCCTCTAATATTTCACAGTCCTCCACCCTGATGTTTATATCTGCGTCATCCTTTTCCATTGTGAAGACTGATGTAAAGTATTCATTGAGGACTGTACGCACATCTTCCGGGTCCACACACACATTACCTCTATGGTCCCTAATTGGCCCTACACTTTCCCTTGTTATTCTCTTGCTCTTTATATATTTAATAAACCCCTATGGGGTTTCCTTTGTTCTACCCGCCAATGCTTTCTCATGCACTCTCTTAGCTTTCCTAATTTCCTCTTCGAGTTTCTCCCTGCACTTTTTATACTCCTCTAGGGACGTGGTCATATTGAGCCCTCGGTATCTGCCATAAGCTTCTCTTTTTTTTCTTAATCCGAACCTTTATATCCCTTGACATCCAGGGTTCTCCGGACTTGGTGCCCCCCCTTTGTCTTTGTGGGAACATATTTGTCCTGTACTCCTGCTATTTCCTCCTTGAATGCCTCCCACTGCTCTGACACAGTTTTATCTGCAAGTAGCTACTCCCAGTCCACTTGGGGAGGTGTAGGGTTAGTGCTCATTCCAAGGATGTGAGTTGGGACCTGTTTTGCTCTGCAGGTGATTTTTGAAAAGGCATAAGTGGGATAACGTTAAAGCTTTCTGATGATTACTTCTGTGAAAAAGTGCTTTGGGATCTTGTACATCTGAGAGGGGAGTTGGGGCCTTGATTTAACACCTCATCCAAAAGATGACAACTCTGACAGTGCAGCTCTGCTTTAGTTGTGCATTGGAATGTCAAACCACATTACGTGCTCAGGTCTCAGGAATGGACCTTCACCTTTACCCTTGCTCCTGTAACATCACTGGAATCTGAACTCCAGATTACAAACAAAATGCTTACAAAACTATTATACTTGCACTTAAAATGTAAATACTTTTGCCTACTACATAATTCTCTCTTTCCTCCGTCCTTTCTTCCATTCTTGTGTCCTCTTTTGAAAAAAATTGACTTTATCTGCCTGAGCGTCTCAAGTCTATTTGAGATCTTAATTCCATTGTAAACGAAAGATAAAGCTCAATGTGGGTTAAGTTTCTCCAAGCGAAAATCTTTGCACAGCTCTCCCTTGACTCAAATCGAGATTGTTTTTGCTACGATTGCTAACGAGGGATCCAATTTGAAAACAATGCTGGTGGCCAGTGCTTTTAACCAATTGAAAGCCAAAATAGTGATGATTGATATGTTACATTGTGGAGACAACATAAAGCCATAAATATTCGCATCAGTGAGAATGCAATAGTTTTCACAAATCTTTAAATTCTATTGGATATTAAATTGGCTAAGATGAGCAGAAGCCCAATATGGAAACTAAATGTCTTTTTCAGATTTAAAACCCGTTTACATCTTAATTGACCCTCTGAGTACAATTTATTTATTTGTTGGCCGCAAATTCAGAGTACATTTGTAAAAAAATTTTAACAATTCCCATTACAAATGTTTGTTGCTAAGACTGTAAGTTTCTTTTGTTATTTTCATCTCCTTCCGTTCATTGCTCATTATTTCCGTGCACTTCCCAGTGTGATACTGACCTGAGAGATCCTGAGTTTGGTTCCGGGACTTTGCTGAATTGACTGATGGTGCTGGTAAAATTGGGTAAAGTACCCACCCCGGGCTCGAAGGATAGGAACTATCAGCCAGGGTCTCTTCACCAGCAGGTCAAGGGCAGCGGGTGCATGGAACACCGCCACCTGCAGGTTCCCTAAGCCGCACACCGTACTGATTGGGAACTATATCACCGTTCCTTCACTGTCACTGATCAAAAACTAGAACTCCCTCCCTAACAGCACTGTGGATGTACCTACACCACACCGGCTGCAGCGGTTCAAGAAGGCAGCTCACCACTGCCTTCTCGAGGGCAATTAGAGATGGGCAACAAATGCTGGCCTTGGCAGCGATGGCCACATTAACGAATTTCAAAACAACGGATGGAGTGAGACTTTGGCCCAGCAGTAATCTTTCTCAGCTTTGAGTTTGGCCCAGCAAAGACTGGAGCTTGGACTCTGCATGCTGGGTTAACATCCTGTGGAATATGTGCCTCTGTGGGAGGTGGGTGCTCCCGCCCCCCCGGCATATAGTTTGTAGGAGCTCATAAAACCCTCCCATCATAGAACCAACTATCCTCCAGGCTGGTGTAAAAACGGTTACGGACATGGGACTGGCATCTATGTTGCGACCTGTCAGGCTATGAATCCTTCTACTCCTTCAAGAGAACAGTTCAAAGATACAACCAAAACAGCCACTATGTTGACTATATAATGATCCCCTGTTAAGAGTAGATATTAGGGATGAAAGCGGGATCAGACTTGGCTCTGATGCTCCCACATGAAGTAACCTGTGGGGATCAGTGACAGGTGTGCATATGGATGGAGCACAAGTTGCTGTGTGTGTGTGTGAAACTGAGTCTCCCAACCGACAGGTGGAACCTTTTTGAAGTGGATAGGAGACAAGCCAAACACTGTCCCACAATTTACGATGCAGGTTTTATACTTTACGCGTATATGTTCTCTTCTCTATTTTCTTCAAAGATCTCAACTGCATCGACTTCTTCAGCTGGTGCCACCTGGTCCCGCAACACGGCGTCTGCGGCCACAAGTTCTACGGCAAGCAGTGCTGCAAATCCTGCAGCAAAACCAACCGATAGCAGTCGCCACGCTGATTTCAACCTTCTTCCGTCACCGCACCTCCCCACCCCCCCCTCCACCCCCATCCTCACTCTCCTTCTCCCTGCTCCCCTCAACAAGGTTATTTATTGGTCCCAGTGAAGAGATATCGACCACAAGCATTGACCAGGTCCAGTGAATGGACAGACTCTTAACTCAGCACCCCTTCGAAAGGGTGATTTTGGTGCTAGGCTGGGCAGAGGACTTGATGGGCCAGTCTCTGGCTCCCTCCCAGGATCGGTGCACATGACTTGAAGGACTCATGGTTCAGAGATGGGCCGTTTACCAGCTGGTGCTACGCAGACATTGAAATATTGCCGTGTCCACCGTCCAAATCAGCTCTACTTGACGGGAGTTTTCAATTTTATTTTGAATGCCCAGCTGGATAAATAGAGTCACCTTCAGAGCTGAGAATTTGGTGATTACCTGGGAATATAAAAAGTATATATATTATATATATATATATGTATAAATATGTATTACCATTTTTTATTTTAAAAAGGAAGTATTTAGAATTTTTTTCTGGACTGCCATTGATTGCTGTTGTACGTGTATATAAAACAAATCCTAAGGCAAATGCCTATGGACCGGAGAAGCTTTATGGGAGAGAGCTTATATGCACTTACTGATGGAAGGAGAATGACTGTTTTCATTAACATAACAACAGTGACATTAACCCTTCATGGTGCTAATTTCCAGCCGGAATTTCAGCTGGCCAGTAAAGCTGTTATCAGCAGCACTACAAATCTCGATTTCTTTTAATGTAAGAACAACTTTAAACCGCAAGTGTGTGTGTGTGTGTGTGGTTTTTTTTTAAGTGAAAAGAATGCAGTTGTAGTTCAAAGAAATGACTGTCAGGAGATGAGGGGAATGTGTGTGGGGAAAAGAGAAGGAATAAAATAAACCCATGTGTGCACATGCAATTCCACCAATTTTTCAATCCATCTTGACAATATCATTCTGGTGCTCATCTCTAGAATGGGACAGCACAGAAAGAGGCCATTCAGCCCATCATGCCCCTGTCAGATCGCTGAAAGAGGGTTATTTCACTCCACTGCGGTGTCAGTCCGCGTATGATGGAGGAATGCATGGCAGTGAGAGTTTAATCCAGGATCCCATGCTGGGAAAATTGTGCACTTAACATCCTGGACCCAGACAATAAATGGAGATTTAAATGATGTCCTAGACTAGAGAGTTGTGTATAACCTTACTTGAAACATACATAGGTGCTGTTCCATGATACCAGACTTCTTACCCACTCTGCCTCATGAGTTAGACTGCTGTGAGACATCTCCTGTTAAATTGGCTGGGAACCTCGGCTTTTTAGTGCTGTGACATGTAAACATCAGTGCCACAGAGATGGATTTAGCAAAGACTCCTGAGTGCTGGACCTCCACTCGAAACATTTTTTTGAGCAACTTTTTCTACCTGCCAATTTTCCCCTACACAGGGGCAGACGAGAAAACACATACATACACAATCATTCAGCAGAATGTCATCTAGGTGACTTCACCACGCCCGATTTTTCTTGGCCATTCATAATGAGTGCTGCAGGATTGCTGACTCTGCTTTAATGTAGCCCCGGAAGTTTCATCACATTGAGGTTTTTTTTTCATGCGATGTGGGCATCACAAGCAAAGCCAGCATTTGTTGCCCATCCCCCTAATTGCCAGTTCATTTCAGAGGGGCAGTTAAGAGTCAACCACATTGCTGTGGGTCATGGGAGTCACATGTAGGCCGAACCAGGTAAGGATGGCAGATTTCCTTCCCTAAAGGGGCGTTAGTGAACCAGATGGGTTTTTAGTGACAATCAATGATAAATTCACGGTTGCCATTGCTACAAGTTGCTATCAATTCCAGATTTTATCAGCTGAATTCAAATTCCACCAGCTGCCATGCCAGGATTTGAACCGATGTCCCCAGAGCATTAGCCAGGGCCTCTGGATTACCAACCAGTGAGATTACCACTGCACTACCACCTCCTCCAGAGGGAGAGGGTCTTCAGCCTTGGCAACTGCACACTTCTGCCATTGGTTACCCAGAATATTTAACCTCATGGTCCACTGCCCTATCACAGCCAACTGAAAATCAAAAAGACGCTTTATTACTGGAATTGGTCATCAACCTTTTTAACCATCTTCTTTATTTTTATATAAACAGAAGTGTTCAGAGGAAATAGAAAGAACTTATCTTTTTTTGAAGTTCCTGCGTCATTTCTCCTCTCCCTGGTTTTCTCACAGCCTTGTCTTAGAGATTGTAGAACGGAGACTGGCAACCTTCTGTCATTGGAGTCATCCAGTAAGC
This sequence comes from Cetorhinus maximus, assembly GCF_964194155.1. Classification (NCBI taxonomy): domain Eukaryota; kingdom Metazoa; phylum Chordata; class Chondrichthyes; order Lamniformes; family Cetorhinidae; genus Cetorhinus; species Cetorhinus maximus. The sequence continues at coordinate 147,343,119 of NC_135884.1, forward strand.
TTGTTATTAAAGGACTAGGGGATGACTTTCCTCTTGCGGAATAGGTCAGCATATGTGTAGAATGTCATGCTTTCACTCACGTCAGTTTTTATTTCAGGTAAAATTATCAATGGGGCGGGGGGGAACTGTCATCTCCTTGACCCATCAGTCAGTGGAAGAAATGGCAACAGATAATGCTGGAAAAACTCAGCAAGTCTGACAGCATCTGTGGTGAGAGAAACAGGGTTAACGTTTCGAGTCCATATGACCCTTCTTCAGAGCTGGAGACGCTCTGAAGGAGGGTCATACAGACTAGAAACGTTAACTCTGTTTTTCTCTCCACAGGTGCTGTCAGACTTGCTGAGTTTTTCCAGCATTTTCTGTTGCCATTTCCTTTTTTCCTAGTTATCACCCTTTGCATTAGAATTTTTGACAAGAAACAGACCATTTAACCCAACTGGCTTATGTCGGAGTTTATGTTCCACATCAGCCTCCTCCAAACCCTTTCCATCTATCAGAACATAACCGCCCAGTATTCCTTTCTCCCTCGTGTGTTTATCTAGCTTCCCTTCAAATGCACCTGTGCTTTTTGCTTCACCTACTCCATGCAGGTTCCACATTCTGACCACGCCCTGGGGTAAAGAAGTTTCTCCTGAATTCCCTGTCGGATTTATTGGTGACGCCTCGTGACCTCTAGTTTGGGTCTCCCCTCAAAAGTGGAAACATTCTCTCTACCTCTGCCCTATCAAACACTTCCATAAGGTTAAAAGCTCCTATTAGGTTGCCCCCTCAGTCTTTCCTGCAGCCCCAACCTTTTCAGTGTGTTTAGTAGGACAGCGGTTGCTGTTACACTTTGACCTAGGTGAAACACAGATCCAGTGGTTGACTGCAGTGCAGTATCACAGTTACACCCCGCCCCCCGCCAAAAAATTTAGAATAAGGACAAAAGCTTAGGGCGGGTGGTGGGTGAGGGTCGACTGCTAATAGAGCTTAACCTGTTCCCTTATCATGTACTTTGCAATAGCGGAGGGTGACATTTCCTTGTGTGTGAGAAGGGGGTGGGAGAGGAGGAGAGCGCAGTGACCCTTGCCCTAGACCTAGCCTGGATTCAAGTGCATTTCCTCAGCAGATATGGCACTCCGAGCCCTGCCTTAGAGTTTTTTTCTTATTCATGGGCGTCGCTGGCTAGGCCAGCGCTTATTGCCCACCCCTAATTGCCCTTAAGAAGGTGGTGGTGAGCTGCCTTCTTGAACCGCTGCAGCTTGAAGTGAAACAAAAGTCCTGGTTCTTTGTGATTTGGGTGGAATCGATGTTTTGCGGGGCTATTTTTAAAACTCACCTTGATCAAAATGAGGGTCGGGATGAAAACCAGTTCAGTTTTGTTCCGCCTATCATTTCCCTGATGATAATTTATATGTTTTGTATCTGCTTGTCTGGTTAGAAGGCAAAAAAGATTGCCTTTTTAAACAAAATAATTTGTTTATTATTACCTGTTGTACATTTTTAATTTATTAATAAATTCATGTAGTGGGACATGTTTGAGCAAAGCAGGAAGACAAAATTTTTGTAATGGTTGCAATATGTTGCGAAAAGAAAGTTTTTAGTTTGCTTATGTGCATCAATACTGTAAGTAATATTTAATTTTTGTAAATTTTCTTTTGTAATAAAATGCGTTCACAGTTTAACTTGTCTGCAAGGTTATTTTTATACGAAGAGAATCATCTTAGGGATAGCCATGGGACACAATAAACCTGCTTGAGCAGAGGGGGCTTTACTCAGTGTGTAACCAAACCTTGCCAGACCAGGGGAATGCTCAAAGCTGATGCTGAGGGAAATGAATAATTGGGAGACTGAGTGCTGCAGGGATTTCACAAGGTACTTATTTATTCTTTCATGGGATGTGGGCGTCGCTGGCAAGGCCAGCATTTGTTGTCCATCCCTAATTGCCTTTGAACTAAATGGCTTGCTCAACTATTTCAGAAGGCAGTTAAGAGTCAACCACATTCCTGTGGGTCTGGAGTCACATGTAGGCCAGACCAAGTAAGGATAGCAGATTTCCTTCCCTAAAGGACATTAATGAACCGGATGGGTTCTTACAACAACCAACAATGGTTTCATGGTCACCATTACTGAGACTTGCTTTTCAATTCCAGATTATTAATTGAATTTAAATTCCACCAGCTGCCGTGGTGGGATTTGACTCTTGTCCCCAAAACGTTAGCCTGGGTCTCTGGATTACTAGTCCAGTGATATTACCACTGCAGCACCAGATAAGAGGAACCCATCTTAATTGATCTGTTCTAAATGGTCCTACACATCCTCCTCCTCCTAAGTTTTTTTTTTCTTGAATGACTCCAGGGTTTTTGCTTCTATTACTTTGTCCTCCCAAGTATTGGTTACACTCTCATCAATATCAGTGCTGGCTCAGTGGAAGTTTGAGACAGAAGGCCATGGATTGTAACTGAGCATATATACTTTGTGCCTTTGACAAAGTGGACAACATGATCTTCCTCAATGTTCCTCCTTCAATGACAGCATCACGTCCTAACCCTTCACCATCTTTCACGACTCCTCCATTGTTCTGTATTGTTAGACTCTTTGCCTGACATTCAGGCCACCTGTTTGACAAGTGTCATGGATGAACCAGGATCCCCAACAATTGAAGATCAAAGCTCATTCCCAAAGTCCTCTGTTCCCTTGCCATTTGTTTCCCTGTTCCCAAGGCTGAACCAGAATGCGTAGAAACTTGGCTGGAGATTTTGGGTGGAATCATCCCAGATTTGCACTAAGTGCGGTGGCGGGCGGGTAAAACGGCATTTTTACCCGTCGGCCGCGATGGGTTTTCACACTGTATCATCCCAAACCCGCCTCGTTATTTATACGCCATTTCCATGGCGAGCAGGGTCTCATTCGCCCAGCCACCATCACCTCGCCGCTTCAGCTTGCCGGGCGCCATATTTAAAGTCCTGCCATGCGCACACATCTCAGAGCTTCCAGCCCAGGACCGCAACAAAGCAGACATGGCCCTGAAAGGAAAAAAGACTGCAGCCCCCCCAGTTCAGCGACGCATCACGGAAATGCCTTTTGAATGCCATGGAGTCCCGCCGGGATGTAGTGTACCCCTGCTCTGGCCGCAGGACAAGCAGCAATCTCACTAATCCGGCTTGGGAGCGGTGGTCAGCGCCAACGCCCTTCAAAGGAGGACAGCCACCAAGTGCTGCAAGAAGATGAATGATCTCCTCCCTTCCGCCAGGATAAATCACTCCTCCCATCACTTTCAACTCACACACTCACAAACCCATCACACATCCACAGGGCCCTCACTCACTGCCAGTTCAAGGGACATCACCATTCACTCTCTCATACACAATTTCATTGTCCTCATCCCGTCATGGGACCACTCAACACCCACACACACGCCAGGCATACTTATCATCTGGCCTGGCAGGTGTCCTGCTTACACTTTCTCCATCTCTACCCATGCAGTCAAGCTGGCACACAACAACAGGGAGAGGTCACAGGCTGGTGGAGGAATGCCTGAGATCAAGGTCCTCACTGAATTTGAAAACCGGGCCATGCAGCTGGGTGGTGATGATTGGGACCGGTCCTGTACTGACGGTGAGGTTGACGCTGTTGTACCAAGTGAGGGTCCAGCAGTGCAACATCCACCAGACAACCATACCGTGAGTGATGCGTCCTCTTTCACAGGCACTAATTATCTCCCCTTGCTTTCGCAGGCACATCTGCCAAACAGCCGACAGAGTCCATGACCCAGAGCCTCCAATCAAGCCCCGAAGAAACCTCTGAAGAGGAATCTGAAAATACCCTCCCTGAAGTCCTGCCACAGCGTCACCCACACCCTCCACCAGCGCAGAGACACACACCTCGGTGGGACCTAGCTTTAGAGTAGCCACGGGATCACAATCTGGTGAGCACATCGCACTGTCTGATCCACAGCAGGCGGAGGCCGGGACTTCCCAGGTCCCCAGCACTCGGAGGACTGCTGGAGGCCGGAAAATTGCTGAGTCCGAGTCAGATGACGAGCCTCTGGACTCAGACATGTCACATTTGCTGGAGCTGCAAAGGCAAGATCGGGAACATCAGGAAAGGATATCTACTTCACTCCTCAGATTGCAAGGCACAATGGAGGAGTCTGTCCGCCTTCAGTCTGAGGTGATAGCGCAGGCATCAACGCACCAAGGTGAACACTGGCAGGATGGCGGCTGCCATGGAGACCCTGGTCCAGGACCTGGCTCCTGCACTGCTGCACGGGCTCAACTCCATCGCTGATGCCATAGTTGGCCTCTAACAGTGTGTACGTGAGAGGGGTGCCAGGCAGCTCAATCTCACTCCAGCTACCCCTGCTCCTCAAGGAGTCAGCCTGGGCCCCCCCGGGCACCCATAGGGAAGAGGATCAGCAGGTGCACACTCCAGGGCCATCCACCCAGGTGACTCCGAGAGTGTCCGGCCCATCTGAATCCCTTCTTCCTGTGACCTCAGCAGCTCCAGCTCCTTGGGCCAAGGAGGGCGCCACTGCCACACAGCAGGACCCCGAAAGCAGGCTTGAGCCCTCTGAATCTCGGCCCTCCAGAGGACACCCTCTAAGGTCATCACAGGCAGGGTGTAGCAGTCAGTAGGCATTCTCTCATTCTGTCTCTGTGCTGTCAGCACCTTTATGGTGGGGCTGGCCCCCATCCCTTCAGCATCTGTGACCAGTGATGCTGTGCTCCTGAAGGCTCAGGTGCTGAAGGCTGACTAAGAATCAGTTGCTTCTAAAGTTTCACGGCTGCGTCTCTATGATATGACCCTGATCACGGAGAGCAAGCGAGCTGCCCTCGGCCAGACAGGAGTCAGACACTCTCAGAGGCTGTGTGAGAGCTATGGAGTGTTCTCATTGCATGTCGTCATCATCCTCCTGCAATCAAGTGACTATTTAGGTCTCCACTGCATCTCCATGACAGGAGCATTATCACAGAGGGTGTGTGTGCTGCCATAAGCCAGACTGGAGTCAAACATTCACAGATGCAATGTGAGGATCTATGGGGTCACCTCACTGCATGATGTTATCATCCTCTACAAACCTTGCAGCTATGAGAGCCTCCTGAGCATGCCTGCCTCATCTAGCCAGTGCGAGGGCTGCACCCCCGTCAGGGTTGCCTACGAGGACCTTGAGCCTCATCCCCATCGGCACCCTCCTCATTGGAGGAGACCTCCAGTCCTCCACCTCATTCTCAGCCAGCTCGTCTCCCCATTGCAGCGCTAGGTTGTAAAAGGCGCAGCAGACGACGATGATGCGTGACACCCTCTGCGGACTGTATTGCAGGGCTTCACCAGACCGGTGCAGGCACCGGAACCGTATGTTCAGCATCCCGATGGTCTGCTCCACCAAGTTGCGAACTGCAGCATGAGCCTCATTATACCGTCGCTCTGCAGCAGTCTGAGGCCGCTGCACAGGTGTCATCAGCCATGGCTTCAGCGGGTAGTCCTTGTCCCCGAGGAGCCATCCCTGCAGCTTCTGTGGACCTTGGAAGACTCCAGGGATCTGTGACCAACTGAGGATGTAGGAGTCGTGCACACTCCCTAGAAACTGGGCGCACACCTGCAGGATGCATTTCTGGTGGCTGCACACCAGCTGCACATTGAGCTAGTGGAACACCTTGCAGTTAATGTAGTTCACCATGTGTTGCAGTAGCCAGCGACTCCATCAAACATCAGATGGGAGGCACCCTCTACATGGTCATACACCTACACCCAGCCGCCTAAAGTCAAGGAAGAGCTTCATGAACAGTATTGTTCCATTACAATCAACCCCATCTGAAGCCCGCATCGCCTTGTGGAAAGACCGGCTCACCAGTCTCGAACAACCCCCAGCGATGGAAACTCTACCGGATGAAAGCCTTCCCCAGGAGCTAATTGCAACTGGGCAACCTGGAAGTGCCTTAACAGACTTAGGACTGGTGTAGGTCGTTCAAAGGTGTCACTAAGCAAATGGGGATATACAACCTGCCCGACAACTTGTGAATGTGGAACTGAGCCACAGACTATGCAACATCTCCTGCAATGCCTATTGCTAGAGGAACCCTCCACTGTTACAGATCTTGCCGAATTCAACAACAAGGTGCAAAAATGTGTCCAGTTCTGGCTGGGCCATGTATAGACTGTCTGTGAGCATGATAAGAAGACCATGTGTTGCGATGGAGATCTGAGCTCCATGTGAGTGCAGTCCATCGCACCCTGCACCTGTGGGAAACCTAAGATCTGGGCGAATCCAATCGCTCTTGCATCCTGGCTGTCGTGGTCCCGGGTGAAATGCACAAAGTTGTGTGCCCTTGCAAAGGCGGTACCCATGACCTCATGGATGCATTTGTGGGTGGAGGCTTGAGAGATCCCACAGAGGTCACCTGTGGAGCCCTGAAAGGAGCCACTGGCATAGAAATTGAGCATCGCAATAACTTTCACAGCCACTGGCAGTGGATGCCCTCCATGTTCCCATGGCGCCAAATCCTGCAGTAAATGGCAGATGTGACTGACCAGTTCCCTAGACATATGTATAGTCTTCAGTGACACAGGTTCTCGGTCATCTGCAGGAATGACAGGTGGCATCGATAGATCCTGGGTGTCGCTAGGTGCCGACCAGCGACGGCTCGCTGTGGCGGTGTGTATGGGAGCCCCAGCCACCACTTCTCCCTAAGGTTGCTACTCCTGCCTCTGCACAGCCAGGAGCCTCAGTCGCTCTCTCCTCCGTCGTCTACACTCTCTGTAGGCCATCAGGTATACAGCTGTTTCATCAGGCTTCATGATCCTGATGTTGTACTCCTGCAGGATGAAAGAGAGAGACACGTGGTTAGCATGTGTGCACTAAGAACCTGTCCTGGTTAAGTGTGACGGCCCCTTAACACTTCCTGGAGGGCGCTGGCTGCCGCTTGGATGTCCAGAGATTAGAGCGCTGCATGGCTGCCCGAAACCCCACAATCTCCGCTCCACTCCACCTAACCGATCGGCGGCAGCTTTGCCCATTGGACTGCATGCTGTGTTCTCAGCTCAGGCATTCTCCTAATCCACACTGCAAGGCTGAACTATAGGGGAGACTGTTCCAAACCGGGATGCTGACGTTGCAAGGGACTGTGAGCACCTCCAGCAGTGACTGCTCCATGACCAGCTTTAGCGAGGAGATTGTACAACACGTGCAGCCGTCCAGCTGTTCTGCAGTCCACTGAAATGCTCATTAGTTTGCAGCCTGTGCTGGGGTGTGGGGGGCGGGTGGGGTAGTGTAAAAAGCTTTGGAGCACTTGGTGGCACCTAGATGCCTCTGCGTTGCTTGAGTGGGCAGATAAGCTAGGGACCCGACCCCAATTATATCAATGTGGCTGCGCCTGAACTGTCTCAGTTGCAGAGGAATGGTCACTTTATACAGTTTTCCCTAATGCATGGCCACTTCCCTCGCCCACCCTAACCCCCAGCCCCAAATGCTTGTGCGCTATATTCAACAGCTGGGCTGCCCTTGCTCCCCCCCCTCCCCCCACAAGTTGCTTCAGCAGCTGGGCTACCCTTAAATCCCCCTGCCCCACAACACCCCTCAAGCTTGAAGTCCAACAGGCGACCCTGGTGAGTGCTACACAAGGTTACTGTGCACTCACCTCCGCGTTCCCCTCAAAGTGCAGATCACCGAGTGCACACCTTTGATGTGTAGTCGCGAAACACGTCGGCGTGCTTTCCCACCGACGTGGGCGGACGATCCAGCGGGGGGTGGGAGCGGGGTGGGTGGGGGCGGGGGGATTGGGGGCGGGGGGGGGTGGGGGCGGGGGGTGGGAGCGGGGGGTGGGAGCAGTGGGTGAGGGCGGGAGCAGGGGTTGGGGGCAGGGGTGGGGGCGGGGGGATGGGAGCAGGGGGCGGGGGGGTTGGGGGCGTGGGGGCGGGGGGGTGGGTGCGGGGGGGGAGTGGTGACGATTCTGGCAGGCTGGCCTAATAATGATATGCGGGTGTATTACAAAGAGGCTCCCGACGTCCGATGGTGGGAAACGCGGCCCACCGTCGGCGGGCTGAGGGGACAATCGCGAACTGGATTCTCGCCGTCATGAAACCAGCTGTGCCACATTGTCCGCTCACGCCACTGAACAAGCCCGACGCCGGGAGGCACGGAACATTCTGCCCTTTGTCAGGGCTGGTCCTGTCTCACCGCCAGAATTTTGTCAGGAGTACAATTCGAATTCCATTTACGTGCAGATGTCATTCTCCCCATTGAAGATGGTAGAGCACAGAATCACTCTGAGGAAAGACTTGGCATCCTAACTAACCCAGAGCCGAGTTTCCAGCTCCATGGCTGGGATTTTTCCAATGGCAGGGTCTTGTTTCCTGCCATCCAAAGAGTCGGCGGGGAACACGTCCCTGCTGACTCCGAGCGCCCCCCAGCTATTTCGTGCTCGAACGAGCATTGAGTGGTCGCAGGCAGGACTTCCGCCCGTCGTTCAGGAGGCAGTCCCGCCTCAGAGAGCAGCCGGCCAATCGGATTGGCCAGCAGCTCCCTAGTCCCCACAGCAACAGCGCTGCAGTGGACAGAAGAGGAACTTCACGAAGACGTCAGAGCCTAAGTCTGGGGAGCGGAGGCCCAGGTAAGTTTAAGAGGTTTTAGGGCGGGGAAGGTAAATGAGGCCTTGTGGGGGTGATCGAGGTCTCAGGACAGAAGCCGGAGGTGGTGGGGAGGGGGGCTGGGAGGAGGTCCAAAGGCCACCGGACCTTAAAGCCGGGGGTGGACCCTTCAGAATGGGGCTTCCTCATCCCTGACTCCAGCGCCCCCTCCTCCACTTCCCACCCAAGATGTAACTCTGCTGTTTTTCAGGCTACGCCCATGGAAGTTCAATCCTCCCGCCAGCCTGAAAATTGAGGCTGGTCAGGAAACGGCCCTTATGTGGCCTATAATTGGTCACTTGATGGCCTCAGTTGGGGCAAGGATGGGCTTCCCGTCCGAGGCCTTGCCCGTCCCACCATAAAACCACTGTGTGATTGGGACAGGCAGGGACCCAGAGGGAATCCTGTCCCTCCAATTTCACACTCCGACCCCCCAAACACCTAAAAACCCACCAGTGGGGAGTGTACCCTGTCAATAATAACATCACCTGGCCCTGCTTCTTCCACACCATTAAAAACCTGGTTTGCATTTTCCGTGCTTCTGGCCTTGATTTCTCCAGATCCTTATTTACTAATGTACAAATTTCCAACCTTCCCAAACTTCCAATTTGTCTAAAACTCCATCCTGCAGCATAAGCTTTCCCAATGGCCCCTATTCTTGTTGACCTACTCTGGCTCCCTATCCCTAATACATCAGATTTACACTCTTCCATCCTCATCTACAAACCAGGCCTCGGCGTCATCCCAGCTACCTCTCTAGCCTCATCAACACTCCCTTGGTCCCCTTCCTCTGACACTATTTTCCCTCCATTGCACAATTGATTTTTAAACATTCAGATTCCCTTGACCCTAGGTAACTAAAAGGTTCAAAATGAATGCAAGTTGCTATAGAGATCACCGCATTAGCTGTTGTAGATGTGCTCTGTGTCTCAGTGGCAGCACTTCTGCCTTTAATTCAGAAGTCCCACTCCAGACACTCATGCCACATAATCCAGGCTGACACTCCCACTGCTGTACTGAGTGAATGTTGCACCATTGGGTGTGCTGTCTTTCAGATGAAATTTTAAACCCAGATCTCGTCTGCCCTCTCAGGTGGATGCAAAAGGTCCCAATCGGTATTCAAATAGAGCAGGGGAGTTCTCTTCCAATGTTCCAGCCAACATTTATCCCTCAACCACCGCCACTAAAATGCTTGTCAAATTCATTCATCCCATTGCTACCTACGGGAGCATGTTGCGAATGAATTGCCCACCACATTTCTGTACAACTACGGCTACACTTCAAAAGTCTTCTCCTTCTTAGGCAGTCCCTTGGGGTCGAGGATGACTTGCTTCCACACTAAGAATGAGTTCTCAGGTGGCTGAAGAGTCCAATGCATGACCTACAGACTCTAACACAGATGCGGCAGACAGTGGTAGGGTAAACGGGTGGGTGGGGTGCCTGGGTTGCCACGCGCTCCCTTCACTGTTGACCCTTGGCTTCAGCTAGCCCTTGACGATGAGACTCGAGGTGTTCAGCTCCTTCCCGGATGCTTTCCCTCCACTTCAGGCTGGGTCTTGGGCAAGGGATTCCCAGATGTCGGTGGGGATGTTGCAATTTTTCAAGGAGGCTTTGAGGGAACAAAAGTACCTCATTTGCTGTGAAGCTCTTCCAAAGGTGTTATGTAACTGTGAGTTCCAGGGCACTTTGTGGTGCGAACAGGATAGAAAGGTTCACTCTCTTTGTCTCCCTTGACATTCCAGCTCAGGGAACGTATTTGCAATTACTTACTTGTTCCTCTAATTTCATCCTCATACCTGGCAATTTTATGCTTACACATCAGTAATTACTGCTCCTGCAGGTATTTTGCTCAACCTCTTTGTTTTACCTTATGGCAATTAAAGGACTTAACACCGATTTATTTTAAGTAAGCATCATTAATAAGATAGCGATTCACTTTTTCTAAAACTTTTGATCAAGCCCGTGCTCGGGGACAACTTCACTGTACATGTGACCTGACACCGTGTGAGAAAAATCTTGTGTGTACTTTTTACCACAAAGTAAGAACATTAAAATGCATTCCAATGTCTGTGTTTCCAGATAATCCCTGCCTGGGCAGAATAAATCTGTCAGAGTTTTTTTTTAAAAATTTGGGTGAGATTTTACTCGTGATGTGTATGGAATGTAAATTGGTGAATGTTTCAAATGCACTTAGACACCTGACAATCAGCCAAAGGTATTTTTTTGATGTCATAGATTTGGCTAACAGAGGCCAGAGCTGCAACCAGTGAGTGAGTTGTAATGAGGGAGTTTATAACAAAGAGATTGCATTGTGATGATCAAAGTATAGATCCCATGAACTGGTAAGCACAGTATAGAATTACTCAGCTCATTTGCCAGATTTTCCAACCAAATCTCCGCCCTAGCAACAGTGAGTATCCCTTCAGAAGTATGTCATTGGTTGTAAAGGGCTTTGGGACTTGCTGAGGTTATAAAAAAGTGCCACAGAAATGAAAATCTAGAGAAGTCAAGTAAAGACCCTAAACCACCAGCACAAGAGTAAAATGTTAGCCTCACACTTTTCATCGCCTGATTTTTTTTTTAACATATTGTAGTGATCCGGATTGCACAGCTTCAAAGGGTTTTGGAAGCAGAATCTAAAGGCACTTTCGAAAGCCACTTGGATATATGTTTGAAAAGGAAATATTTGCAGGACCAACTGGTAGCACTTTCAAAGAGCCACAGTGGCCTCCTGTGTTATATGAGGTAAGGTAAAGGACCATAGGTACCTCCCTCCATTAGAGAGAGGCAATTGGTTATGTATAACTTGAGGGACACCACTCAGTATGGGCAAGGCAAGCTTTCACAAGGATTGAACCCACACTGCTGGTATCTTCCTGCATCACACTCAAGCCATCCAGCCAACTAAAATTATCTTAGTGACTCTAACTGTAGTCATTGTTGTTATGTAGGGAACATGAGAGGCAAATTTCACATAGCAAGGTCCCCATAAACAATAGTGCCCAGACTATCTGTTTTTGTCATGTTGGTTGAGGGATAAATATTGGCCAGGACACAACAGATAACTTTTATGCCCACCCAAGCCTTTATGAAAGACGTTGATAAACAAATTTACCTTTACAGGGGCATAGGAACAGAGGACATAGGAGCAGGAGTAGGACATTTGGCCCCTCGAGCCTGCTCCACCATTTGTTAAGATAGTGGCTGACCTGATTGTGGTCTCAAACTCCTCTTTCCTCTCTGTCCCCCATAACCCTTGACTCCCTTGCCTATCAAATTCTATCTAATGCAGCCTTGAATAAATTCAATGACTCAGCCTTCATCGCTTTCTGGAGAAGAGAATTTCACAGACTAATGACCACCTCAGAGAAAAGATTTCTCCTCATCGCCATCTTAAAAGGGATTCGTCTGTCTTAACTCTTGTCACTTTTATACCCCATCTCCTATGCCACTGCGAGTATTGAATATGATATCAAACTACTAAAATTGAGCATGCTGCAAGGTGTAATTGCTGTAATTAGAAGCGTTTTGTCTGAGGTGTGCTAAATGTATATCAAACCTTTATTTATACTGTGGAAATCAGATAACAAATTATTTTGTTAGTTTCAGGCCGTTCTACTATATAAAGCACAATGTAATGTTCTACTGTTAAACTGAGTCTGTGTTCCTCTGGAACAGTTGTTTAACTTAGCTGAGAGTATATTAGCCTTTAAGTCAGAAGGGAGTGGGTTCAAATCCCACTCTGAGACTTGAATTGTAGTTTAGGTTGATGTTTCAGTACAGGGGGGAGACAGTGGTGTAATGGGCTAGATTAATGCTCCTCGCCAAGGGTTGAAACCCTATCATCATTTAATTAATAAAAGTTAGTTAATAATTCTGGAATTGAAAGCTAGCCTCTGTAATGGTGACCATGGCAACTATCATCAATTGTCATAAAAAACCCATTTTGTTCACTCATGCCCTTTAGGGAAAGAAATCTGCTGCCCTTGTCTACCTGGTCTACATCCAGACCCACAGCAATGTGGCTGACTTTGAACTGCCCTCTAAAATAGCCCAGTAAGCTACTCAGTTGAAGCAATTAGGGATGGGTAACAAATGCTGGTCTTGCCAGCAACACCCATATCCCATGAAAGAACTTAAAAAAAATAACTGAGCGTGCGCTGCTAGAATCTCTGCGCTTTGGCTGAGATATTAAACTGAGCCATACGTTTGCCTGATGGGTGTTAAAAACCCCGTGGTAATGTTTGTAGAATTCTGCTGGGACACTCTGGCTGACATTACCAACGCCACCGAAAATAGATTAACCGGCTATTCATGAAATTGTTGTACTTGAATCATTGTTCTGTGCAAAACAGTTGTCGACAAATCAGCAAAGTAATCGATTGTGTATATGAAGCATTTGTGGCATTTCTGAGGGACGTGACTGAGTGCTAAATGAATTCAAATTCTTAATTGTCAAGTCGATACAAGCTCAAAGGCCACTAACAGGTCGGTGCAACATTACCTGTAATGCGCACATAGCAACCCAGAGGTTACCACGTAGCTTATCCCCTTTAAGATGCCTGTAGGGCAACATTTAATAGCACCCATGCATTCAAACGAACGGGCCAGGAACAACAAAAATAATTTAGAGGGGACGTCGGCTAAGTGCGAGTGAAGGATTACATAGCACCATTCAACGAAGAGCACGGGAGTTTCTTCCAGTGTCTTGGATAACATTGACACTGAGCTAAATCAGGCGATTTAACCATTTATTTCATCGCTGTTTGTGAGACCTTTGCCGGGATTTTCCTGGTCCCGGCCACTGTGGGACCGGAAATTTCCACCCAAAGTCAATGGACCTTTAGCTGGTCCGTCAAATTTTCCAAGCCGCTCGTGACAGTTCCTGCCGTGGGTGGGACCAGAAAATCCTGCCCCTTGTTGCATGCAAATTAGCTGCGATTTTCCTACATTACAGCAGGAGCGCTGAACTGCTTCAGGTCATGCTGAGGCCATAGACAGCACAGCAAGAGGCCATTCAGCCCAATCTGGCCATTCCAGGGTTTAAATTCTACTCGAGCCTCCTCCCATATTCCTCCTCATCCAAATATTGCTCTATTCCTTTCTTTCTCATGGCTCAGCTTCTTCTTAAATGCGTCTGTGCTATTCACCTCAACTACTCCCTGTAGTAGGAAGTTTGGCATTCTTACTACTTTCTGGGTGAGTAAGGTTCTCCTGAACACTCTGTTTGATTTCTTGGTGAAAGTGCTATATTGATGGCCTTTAGTTTTACTCTCCCCCCACAAGTGGAAACAATGCACAGATTGTGTAGATTCCAAAAATAGTCAGCCAATAGATGCTTTGACACTTGTTTAGTTCTGATCATGGAAAAGCAGCATCTGAATACCTAATCTTAATGTTGTTATAACCAGGTGGGAAGGGGTGAACTGGTGCCTCTCTATTCAACCTCTTACATTGGTCACCACAAAGTTTTAAGTTTCTTTTTCATGAGGATATGCCTTTTCCAAATCAGGATGCATTTAACTTGCAGGGAGGCTGTGGACTAGTGGTATTATCACTAGACTGGTAATCCAGAGACCCATGGTAATTGTCTGAGTTCAAATCCCACCACAGCAGATAGAATTAAAAGTCTAATGATGACCATGAAAAGATTGTCATTAAAAACCCATCTGGAATGCTAATATCTTTTAGGGAAGGAAATCTGCTGGCCCACATGTGACCCCAGACCCATAGGCCACTAGCAGTTAGGTGCAATATTACCTGTAATGTGTACATAGCTGCTCAGCAACCTGGAATATACCATGTAGTTTATCCCCTTTAAGATGCCTGTGGGGACACATGACAAAATGCTCTCCCCAATAAATGCTGGCCTACCCATATCCCACAATTGAATAAAAAAGCTGTGTGTAATAAAGGGGCAAAGAAAAAGTTTATTAACCCCTAAACCCAAGGAATATAATAGTAACACAATTATGCAGTCATTTAGGCCCCCCCGCCGACCATATCAGAAATATTTGTCCAAATAATATACGGTTAAGTGTCCTTGAGGCATAGATTTTAAATGCTGTGGCTAATTTAGGTTAGCTGGTTTCCTGGATGCGGTCAGATGTAGAACATTTTGCAATTATTATGAGGTCACAGTTCGCTGGTAGGTTTCTGGTACAGCTGGCTTCTCAAATTGGGTGGCACACTTATTCTGAAAGAGGGGGAAAGAGCAGCCTTCAGCTTGTTTCCACTGCTGAAGACTTTCTTGAAACCACTTGTGTCACTTGCAATCTCTACCTGGTAGCTGGGCAACCTTACCTTGAAATACTTCACCCATTGTGTATTTTCAAGAGGTTTTGGTTGTGCCCGTCTGTAGCAGCCATTGTCTCAATTTCCAGTACTTTGCACTCTTAATGTCTCTCCCTTAGACAGTTAGACGTTTTGATGTGTGTCTAGATTATAGGAAATGTCTCTCTCTTAGCATTCCCCTCAGGGTGATTTGCTTGTTTCTCAGCTTCACCTCGGAATGCGGCCTTGCATTTTTAAGCAGTCTCAGTTCAAATTGCAAAAGTTCCAGTCAGCTGAAAATTTAAAAGATCATATTTTCAAGAATAAAGGGGCACATGTAGCCTTGTGACAACGTGGCTGAAATTAGTTCTCTTATGCCAGCTGCACAAACATAAACCAACATGGCAAAATTTAACACTAATTAACGCAGCATTTGGCGCAGTAGATGCACTGGTTGTTTTTGTCATCTCCCCTTTGGTTACCTTTAAAAGCAAAGATGGCTTCATTAACCAGTAATGCTGCCACTCTGACAAGCTCAAAGTCTACCTGCAAGGTGAGAATGGCAATTTCCTCCAACACCACTTCTGAACAAGATACCATTGCATCAGTATTGTACAATGTCTTTGTGACCAATTTTATTCACTCCTACACGTGTATAATTTTTAGAAATTGTACAATGAGATCAAGATTGTGGCAAATGCTTCAAGCATATTAAGACTGAAATTAGCAGCGTTGTCAAACTTCTCGTGTGTAAACTTGCACAAATCTGAAAGCTTGTTATCCAAGTACCACAGTATAAACCCGATAAATGCATCGGGAACTCTGTGGATCCGCCAACTGAAATAAAACACTGATTGGCTTAAAAGTCATCATTGCAAACGCTTGGGGTTTTACATGTGTCAGAAAAGTGAGAAGTCGAACTAATATTTTCTAGTAATAGAAAAAGCAAGCAGAAGATCCTCTGGTTAGGCCATGTGGACATATTTTCCTGATACAAGTTATTACAGAATTTGGTAAAATCTACTTCTTCACTGAAATATTTTATGTTTTCATGATTTCCACATTTGTTAGAATCCTATAACAGGTTAAAACAGTTGGAGGCTATTTTGCCCATCGAATCTGTGCCAGCTGTTTCGAGAGCAATCCAGTTAATCCCACTTTCCTGCTCGCTCCCCAGGTCCTTGCAATTTTTTACTACTCTTTAATTTAGCTCACATACCAAAAAACAATACTTATTTCGAGCAGGAAACTTCTACCTTCCTGTTTACGATGGTGCGAAGTTGTGAAAGACCTGTATAAATGTAAGTGTTTATTTGTTATTTGCTTGGCAAAATATGGAAACTGGAATGTGCTTTTAAGTTCTACTTTGCAGCTAAGGTACAATAGGCAGCATCTTAAACTTGTTTGTACAACTGAAGCATAATGTACTCATTTTAACACATATCACTCGTCGGTCTCCTGTGATATTGCTCATATACATCAATAATACTGTTCCGTCATACCTCTATCTGTTGTTTCTCTGTTACTGACTTTTTTCTGTCCCTCTTTCTCTGTTTGTCTCTGTCTCACTTTGCACTCAGGAGTGCTGTAGAACTTAAAGGAAAACTCCTGGCTCCATATGAAAAAAATAAGCAAAAATCTTACTGTGGAGACTGAATCATTAGGGGGAACCTTCCAGCCCTGCCAGCAGCGAGAATCGTGGTGGGCAGGGGGCAGTTAATTTGGAAGGAGGGAAAAGACCTGTTTCCCAACGACGGGATAAACTGTTGGAATTCTGTTCTCCCGATTTTCAAGGCGGGTTAAAGGTGAGTCGAACTTCCTGACAATGTCAGGAACCCCATTTACATGAATTAGCGTCCCACGCATGCTCATTAAAAGGCCACCTCGCCGGAATTAAGTTCGCCCTCCAAGTTAAGTTCCCCACCAGTGAGAATTTAGAACGTTCAGTTTTATGACTCTATAAGTGGCGTGCACCTGGCGAACTTCACTTCTTCACCTCTTCCATGACTTTGTGGTCAATAGTCGCTGCTTTTGCCTTCTTAGTGACCGTGCGTAACTTTACTCATATCGAGCCGCTGGTAGCAAAAGTAGAGCCAAGGCTAGACACGGGAGGTGGGGGAAAGAGCGTCTTGGAGGGTGAGGTCGGTGGAGTCCTGGGGGGTGGGGGTTGTTGTGTGAACTCAGGGTGTTGGTGGTAGAAGGGAATAGTCACAGTCGGGGGGAGTGGGATGCAGTGGGGTGGCAGGTCCAGGGTGAGAGTCTGAAAGGTGAAGGTCTCATGGGGTGGGGTCAAGGAGAGAAAGTAGATAGGTGGCACGGATAATGGGTGGGGGCAGGGTGAGGGTGGGCATGGGGATAGTAACAGGTATAGGTTCAGAGGGGAGGGAGGCATGTGAAGGTGGATCGTGATAGGGTCCAGGGTAACAGGGGGAGGTTCAAGGGTGACAGAGGGGAGAAGAATGGTGATATTGGGTGGGTCAAGGGTGACAGAGGGAAGTTGGTGGGTGACGGGAAGGGTAGGGAATGGTGGACCGAGACATCCTGCCCACTCCGCCATGAGATTTGCCATACTTCTCACAGACGCATAACTAATGAGCTGAACAGCAGAAGATTGCGCGTGTTCAGCTGTCCCACCGCCCAATGGGAATCGCTCTGACTTCCCCACCCGCCACCGGACTTAGACCCCAGAATGGAAGATTCTGCCCATTGAGTACGTTCAAAACAGGAATCGGCAGATTTCTGGATATTAAAGACATCGAGGGACATGGGAATATTGCGGGAAAATGGTAACTGAGGTAGGAAATCAGCCATGACGAGAAAACAAGGAAGTCAATTACTCCGAGGGGTCCTAAAACAGGCATTAGGCCCCTGATTAGCATGTGCATGGAGCCTACAGCCCATTTTAGGTGGCCCGCCCTGGGTGTCTGACACCCATCCCCGGTCAGTATGTCTCTGGATGTTTATCAAGTGTCTTTGGAAAGCAGAGAATACTCCTGCAAAATCGTCCCTTTTTGCTCTCCATTTGCCATTTAGGAAAAGTCCGTTAATCAATACTCCTTACTGTGCGTGACCCGTTTGTTGTACTGCGCAGTCTTTTTAAGATTACTGCGCGACCATGAAGGACGATGTAAAGAAATTGTTTTGGCGCAGCGAGCTGTTTTGAAATGGAAGTTAGGGGTATGGGGTAAGAATGGTGGAAGTGGGACTAATCTGGCAACACTTTCAAAGGGCCAGCATGGGTGCATTAGGCTGAATGGCCCCCTTTTGCGCTGCATGATTCTAAATTCATGCTAGCATGTTAACATTTTGAATGCATTTTAAGTCGAGATTTATATATCTAAAGAAACAATATATGGATACGAATGACAGAGAATGAAATTAATGCACATGAAGGGTTTGGATTGAGTACATGTAGAGAAACTGTATCAATGGCCCAGATTTTTGGTGATTAGCAAAAAATGAGCGGCGACATGAGAAAAATCTTCTTTCCTCAATGAGTGGTTAGGATTTGGTATGGGTCCACCCCGCTGCCTGTCGGGTGGTGGATTCAGTTTCGATTGTGTCCTTCAAAGGAGAATTGGATAACTACTTGAATGAGTAAAGAGTCGCAGATATGGCAAAAGAGCAATGGATGGCAATAACTGGATTACTCTTTGAGAGAGCTGGTACAGACATGAGGGGCAGACTGGCCTCCCCTGCTGCACCACCCTATGGCCGGGAGTTACCCTCCCGCCCGCTACGGGACCCGAAATTCCCGCCCGGAGCGAACGGACCTTCGGCTGGTCCGTCAAATTTTCCGTCCGCCCCGTGATGATACCTGCTTTTAAGAGGCGGCTTGATAACAATATGAGGGAGAAGGAAATGGTGGGGGGGGGGTGGAATGCTGATAGAGTTACATCGGTAAGGATGGGAGGAGGCCCAAGTGGAGCCTAAACACTGGCATGGACAAGTTGTGCCAAGTGGTCTGTTCCTGTGATATATATTCTGTGATGTAATCCTATGAATTCACTATGACTATTTTGTGCTGTTGGAACTTTCCACACTATCATGGCACCTTCCCGAAATAAAACAAAAAGTTTATTTACCAGCTGAGTCCTTGAGGAAAGTTACTGTCACAAGGCATGGGTGAGACCCACAATAATCCTCGCTCTATGAGGTCATAACAAGTTTGTCCACTATTTCACTGGGTTCATAAACACAATGGTGGAGGAGTTTAAACAATACTCAGTAACCAGTGTAAAGCATTTGTCAAACAATTCTTTTTACATAAGATGCTTTTTTAAAAAAAGTTACCCCCTCACCCTTCTCCTTTTCCAAATGGTTGGTCATCTTTCTGCATCTTACCATTTGTTAGTGTGCTGTCGCTGTTGTGTTTCTTTCTACCCTTCAAACGCAAACTCACAGGTAGGACTGGTAAACTATATTGTGAGTTCTTTATTCAAAGGGAAGGAAATCTGCTGTCCTCACCTGGTCTGGCCTACACATGACACCAGACCTACAGCAATGTGATTGACCCTTAAATACCCTCTGTACAAGGGCAATCAGGGATGGGCAATAAATACTGGCCTAGCCAGCAACTCCCACATCCTATGAGCGAATAAAATAAAAGTATATATATGAAGCTAGAGAGCTGGTATAGCTTGCTTGGTCAAGTAATGCATTTAAACTACAGTGCAACGTGACAGATGAGATCATATCATGCGTATACAGATTATGGACAAACCCACTTAAAGGCATACGACCAACAGTTGCCAAAGCCAATATATTGTGGCATCAAACAAGTCTCCCCAAAAAAAGCCAATAGATTGATAAATCCACAGGCTTGAGTTCCAGACTCGTCGTGAAATCTATGAGCTCTCTAATTTGGCAAGATTCTTTATAACTTTAATTATAGTTAGCACGGGACCTTTTGGCGTGTAGTTAATACGTAACATGGGTTAATCTGAGTATTACGGAATGATTTACTGTTCCCCTTTCTGAAAGGGAGACACATACTTAAAAACCCATTAAGACCAGAGGAGATAACAGTTAACTACAAACAGTACTTAAAATGCCTGGGTTAATGATAGTGCAACACATACCCCAAGTACAAGATTAACTTAGCTATGAATTCAACAGCTATGGGTGTTCAAACTTTCATAGTAATAGAGTAACATTGAGTACTGGAGGAGACCATTCAGCCCTTCGAGCTTCATTCAATCAAATCATGGCAGCTCTGCACCTCAACTCCATTTACCATCACTACTTCACATCCCTTGATGCCATTACCCAGTAAAACATCTATTTCAGCCTTAAAAGTTCTATTTGACCCTTAGCATCCTTATCCCTGTGGTGGGGAGAGAGATTTCCAAATGACTACTCTCTCTGTGTGAAAAAATGTTTCCTAATATTGCTTTGGAATGGTCTGACTTCTAATTTTAAGTAATTAATTTTAATTCTTGAGTCCCCCACCAAAGGAAATAGTTTCTCTAGTTGGAATTCTGCAATCCCCGGAAGAAGGTAGCTTTGGGGTGGTGGTGGGTAGGATGGACATTTTGGAACATAGTGCATCAGGCCAGCAGTGCACAACCTGTCCGAGTTCCATGGGCATGGTTTTCACCAAAAATGGTACACATCTGCAAAGCCTCCTCAACTCATTCTGTAGATCCACCAATGTTATCTTCAAGTACCAGAAACAGCTGCAGTAACTCTGACTTTGCTTATTCTCAGCTTGTGGATCTAGCCTCCATCTTCTTCCACCTGCCTGCACTGCACCACTGGACTCATCACTTTTTACTGAGCTTGGATGGCTCTCTGTTCTTTTATACGGATTCAACCAGTTCCAGACTGCCCAGAAGTGATAGTTGCAGTTTTTCTTTCCTTAGAAAATGGAAGAGCCAGTTTCCTTTCTCATTTTCTGTTTCCAGTTAGGGTCTGTCTAAAAAAGAATGCAAGCTTTGAAACCATGGATTCCATCACACCATGAAAATCCATGACCAATGCAACAGAAAACGAATCAATGGTGCATGAGGTTGTATTACTTACAATAGCTTGGGGGGTGAAGTCAGTAAATGCCTGAGCCTTAGGAAATTTGGAGTCGCCAACTTTGGTTGCATATATTCCTGGAGGTTTCATCCACTGATGCACCCTAACCTCCAATTGCCCTGCTCAATCAAACAACATTTTTCCCCCATTTCCAACAATTTTAGAACTGTTGAGAGATTATGATTGATTACAATTTTTTCCTCAGGTTTCTTAAGAGTAACCTGGAAATTAATCTTTGATTCCTGGAGGCTCCAGAGCAATCCTGGAGGGTTGTCAACACTAAGGAAGAACCCTCAGGCTCCACCCCTGATCGGTAGTGCATTAGCTGAGGTAGCAACTCAGTGAGGTAGTCAGTAGCACTGAAACAACTGCCTTGCATTAGGGTAGGGAAAGTGAGCTAATATTAAGAGAGAAAAATATCTGGCAATGAGGATAACTGATCCTGGCAGTTCTCTCACCCTACAACTGTGAGTATTCCATTTTAAAGAAGGAAGGAAAGAAAAAAATATATACTCACCAGGATGCCTCTCTTCGGGAGGATTGACCTATTTGACTCCTCCATGGAGGACTGGAGTTAACACATCGAGCGTCTCAGATTTTATTTCCAGGCCAATGAAATAAGGGAAGAGGCAAAGCACAAAGCAATTCTCTTGAGCATCTGTCGGAGTCAAACCTACAACCTTATTCGTAGTCTCACAGCCCCAAGCATGCCCGACTCCAAATCATTCAGTGGCTTGTAGATTTAGTGAAGGGCCATTTTCAGCCCAAACCATCGGCCATTATGCAAAGATTCAAATATAGTATGAGGGTGAGGGCCCCAGGTGAATCGATCGCGACCTACATTGCTAAGTTGAAGCAATTGTCAGAGCATTGTGATTTCGGAGCGCCCTGGAAAGACATGCTACGGGATCAGTTAGTTTGTGGCATTTGCAATGATGCAATTCAGCGTCAATTGCTGGCAGAAGTTGATATAAGTTTTAAACGAGTAACGGAGATAGCGCAGATCATGGAAAACACTGAAAAAAGATTTGCAGGAGCGACAGAGCTTGCAAAATGCCCATGTTTACCAGTTAGGGCGGGAACCTGCAGCCAGGCGCGGCGCCAAAATCACTGAAGCAACCGCGAAGCCAGAATCATTCCCAATCACCCAGAAATCAAAAAAATATACCGGAGGGAATCAGACAGCGATCCTGAGGTTGGAATGTTACTGATGTGGGGGTAACCACACTCCTGAAACATGTAGATTTAAGGAGGCCGAGTGTTATTACTGTCGCAAAAGAGGACATTTGATAAAGCAGTGCAGAGCTAAGTCCAGACTGCCCAGTAACCAGCCAGCAAAGATGTTAGAAATACATAATGTGAAACAGCCTGAAATAACTGATCCTGACATTCACTCTCTTTTTAATTTTAAAGCAGTCAAGGCAAACCCTGTTACTGTCCCACTCTACATAAACAGGGAGCCTCTAGTTATGGAGGTGGATACAGGGGCATCAGCCACAGTGATGGGTGAGCACACGTTTCAGTACCTGAGAGAAGGTAACCAACACTTGAGCCTGGAGAGAGCTTCTGCCCAGTTGAAGACTTACACAGGGGAAGCAATAAAAGTAAAAGGCACCACCATGGTACCTGTGAGCTATGGGCAGCCCAGCTCCCAGTAATAATAGTGACTGGGGAAGGACCAAGCCTTCTGGGCCGTGACTGACTAAAAGAAATCAAGTTAACTTGGTCCGAGATTTTTCAAGTGTGGTCAGCAGGACTGCTAGAATTGTTAAAAATACGACAGTGTATTTCGCAATGAATTAGGAAAAATCAAAGGCTTGCAAGCCAAGATTTATGTTGATCCAGAGGCAACTCCCCGATTTTTTAAGGCAAAACCAGTACCTTATGCCTTAAGGGAAAAAGTGGATGCTGAGTTAAACAGGTTGGAGGAACTAAGCATCATACAGCTGGTTCAATTTTTGGAATGGGCAGCACCTATTGTTCCCATACTGGGACCGGATAAGACCATCCACATTTGTGGCAATTATAAGCTAACAGTTAATCGGACCACCAAGTTGGATAAATATCCAATTCCAAGAATTGATGACTTGTACACAAAGCTGGCAGGAGGTAAATCCTACACTAAGTCGTCTATGAGCCACACATACCATTAACTCGAGTTAGATAACACATCCCGGGGGTATGTCACAATAAACCCACACAAAGGCCTATTCCAGTATACACACCTACCTTTTGGTGTGTCCTTGGCATGCACAATCTTCAAAGGATGATGGAAAGTTTGCTACAGAGACTACCACGGGTTGTATACCTTGAAGATATCCTCATAACTGGATCGACAGAGGCTGAGCATTTAGCAAATTTAGAGAGGTACTAAAAAGATTTCTGGGAGCGGGAATTCACCTAAAAAACGAGAAATGCACTTTCCAAGCCATCTGGGGCACTGTGTAGATGCACAACGATTACACCCTGTGGAAGAAAAGGTAAAGGCGATAAAGGAGGTGCCTTCCCTCATAAATATCACTGAACTCAAATCATTTTTAGGGATGGTAAACTACTATGGGTGATTTTTACCCAACTTATCGACTATACTGGCCCCCTTGCACACACTGCTGAAGAAACACCATCGTTGGTCCTGGAAGGCTCCACAGGAGGTAGCCGTCAACAGAGTAAACCAACTGCTGCATTCCTCAACCTTGTTAGTGCACTTTGACCCATCTAAAGATTTGATATTGACTTGCAACGCCTCTCCATATGGTGTTGGGGCAGTATTGACCCATGGAAAGGATGACAACTCTGAGAGGCCAATAGGTTACGTATCAAGAACCCTCTCAGTGGCCAAAAAAGGTTACTCACAGGTCAAAAAGGAAGAACTGTCAATAGTCTTCGGAGTTAGAAAATTCCACCAGTACTTGGCAGAGAACGGCTCCTAACTGAATTACACAGCGTTCTTTGTAGCATTTCTAAGATGAAAATGCTTGCCAGGAGTTACGTGTGGTGGCCTGGTATAGATGCAGATATCGAGAAGCTAGTCAAGCACTGTCAGCAGTGCCAACTGCAGCAAAAGTTGCCAGTTGCAGCCCCACTACACCCTTGGGAATGGCCTGGTTGGCCATGGGTACGGATCCCTATAGACTACGTGGGTCCATTTCTAGGCACAATGTTTTCACTCATAGTCCATGCACACTCAAAATGGATGGAGATTATTGAGGTGAAATCACCTATGTCTCATGCTACCATCGAAAGTTTACACCAGTGCTTTTCGGCTCAGGGGTTGCCCAAAGTTATTGTATCAGACAATGGAGCCGTATTTACAAGTGCTGAATTTCAGAACTTCACCAGTCTAAACAGCATTAAACACATCCGAACTGTGCCTTACCACCAACATCAAATGGACTAGCCAAGAGAGCCATCCAAACTTTCAAGTCGGGACTAAAAAATTGTTGAGAGGGACCTTGGAAACTAAAATCTCACACTTCCATCTTAGCTACCGCACGACTCCACATGCAACAACGAGAGTTACACCAGCCGAACTGCTTATGAAGCATCGTCTCAGAGCGAGACTGAGCCTCATATTTCCAAATTTGCCAGGGAGGGTAGAGAAGAACCAAGGTAATTAGAAAACAAGCCACCATTTGCATAGTAGATCCTGGAAATTTATGGCGGATGACGCTGTATATGCAAAAAACTTTGGCAGCAGTCCAAGTTGGATCCCAGGGACTATTGTCTGTGAGATTGGATCCCTTTCATACTAAGTAGACATGGAAGGCCAGATCATTCGTAAACATGTGGATCACCTGAGGAGCAGGGAGACGCTTCCACAGTCAGTGTTGCCACCAAGGAATGCTATCAAACCCGTAAGCACCAAAGTACCTGATCAACCTGCTATACACATAAATTAAATAGTGATGAACTGTCCGTGCAAAAAGAGGTACCTGTTATCGCAGTTCCTGTTAGTGTTGATCCTGTAGGAGAGCCTCAGGCTATAGAGTTACGCTACTCTACCCAGAACAGAAAATCCCCTCAACCGCTTGATTT
Organism: Cetorhinus maximus; assembly: GCF_964194155.1. Classification (NCBI taxonomy): domain Eukaryota; kingdom Metazoa; phylum Chordata; class Chondrichthyes; order Lamniformes; family Cetorhinidae; genus Cetorhinus; species Cetorhinus maximus. The sequence continues at coordinate 147,368,055 of NC_135884.1, forward strand.
GTAAGTGCTGGGCCTACGTATATAAGTGTATAATCTGAATTCATGACAAAGCGCAAGTGTGATTATTTCTAAGATTTTTGATATTGTTTTCTATTCACCTGTATAAGCTAATTTGTGTAAGGAATGTAAAACAGGGAATTAAAGGGGGAGGGATGTGGTGATTGCTGTTTCAAAGTCAACCTTACTGAGTAAGGGTCACGTGTTCAGAACAGCCAATCAGCACCGAGCGCGGGGAAGCTCATAAGTGGGTGGAGTTTTCCTAGCCTGCGGGGAGTGTATTGTAGCCTTGTTGGAAGCAGGCAGCTAACCCAACAGCTCTGTAAATAAAGTTTGTTGTTTAACTAAAGGATTACTACACTGGAGTGGCTGTGCAGAGATGTCCTGCCAAGGGGCTTCCCCTTAGCAGTACATCTCTGCACAGCCACTCCAGTGTACTAATCCTTGGGTGGAAGTAAAATATTCCATGGCATTATTTTGAAGAGGAGCAGGGAAGTTGTCCCTGCTGCCTTGGCCAATATTTATCTCTCAATCAACATCACAAGAAACAGATTATCTGGTCATTATCACATGGCTGTTTGTGGGAAATTGCTGAGCGCAAATTCGTTGCTGTGTTTCCTACATTACAACAGCGATTACGCTACAAAAAGTATGTCATTGCTTGTAAAATGCTTTGAGCTGTCTGGTGGTCATGGAGAGTGTTATATAAATATAAGACTTTCTTTCGTCTACAAGGTTCACTCAACTGACGCCTGGGATGGGGGCTTACCTCATGAGGAAAGGTTGGACAGGCTGGGCCTGTGTCCATTGGAGTTTAAAAGATTGAGAGGTGAACATATTGAAACATGTAAGATCCCGAGGGGACTTAACAAGGTGGATGCTGACAGGATGTTTCTAGTTGTGGGAGAGACTATCGCTAAGGGACACAGTTTAAAAACAAGGGGTCTCCAATTTAAGATGGAGATGAGGAGAAATTTTTTTCCCTCTGAGGTTTGCGAATCTTTGGAACTCTCTTCCCCCAGAGAGCGGTGGAGGCAGGGTCATTGAATATTTTTTAAGGCTGAGGTAGATAGATTCTTGACCAACAAGGGAGTCAAAGGGTTATCGGGGGTAGGCGGAATGTGGAGTCGAAACCACAACCAGATCAGCCATGATCTAATCGAATGGTGGAGCAGGCTTGAGAGGCTGAATGGCCTACTCCTGTTCCTAATTCATCTGTTCGTATGACATTAGTAAATTGGATGGATTTTCACAATTATGGAGTAGTTTCATGGTCACCATGATTGAAATTCTGAATCTAGATTCCTCAGCTGTCATGACAGGATTTGAACTCACATCTCTAGATCATTAGTACGGCCTTATGGATTGTTGGTCCAATAACATGAACCACCACCATACCAATTGTACTATGCTACTGTACCTGCATTGTCTGAAAGGATGGTGCAAGCAGAATTAATGGTAATATTCAAGAGGAAATTGGACATATACCTGAAAACGAAAGATCTGAGGAGCAATAGGGGAAAGAACAGTGGAGTGGGATTAGTTGGCTAGCTTTTACGGAGAGCTGGCATAGGCATGATGAACCAAATGGTCTCCTTTGGTGGCTTTATGATTCGATGTGTTACAAAAGCCTTTGCAGCGTACCCTGCCCTCCCTGAGCCTGTCGCACGAGGACGTTTTAAAGTTTGCCTTTCTTCTGTTGTGGGGATCGAAGCATTGTGAGATCACCGCCTCCTGTTATTGAGTTGGAACAGTGAGCTGAGCACTGTACGGCAGAACAGTCTCTTGAGACAAAAAGAATGGGTTATCAAGCAGTACAGCCCCAGTGCTGCATACTGGAAACCTGAGAGCACACATGATTAGGCCTGTTTCAGCAGACTCCACTTAGTGAGAAGCTGAGCCAAGCAATCTGAATCAGATAAATAGTACAATTTCATACAAGTGGCATCTTAACTTACTTGTGAGCCTTTCAACCTGTGAACAGAAGCCACAGCTCACTGAAACCCATATCAAAGAATAGCTTCCAGCCAGAAACTGCAGAGTAACCTCTACAAAGACTCTGCGCCACCAGCAGAGCTTCACACGCGATTGGCACACGTGGTTTTGGCTCCGCGGAAGAATGACTGGATTTTTGCTGCACCTTTCCTCAATCGTGCAAAGCCCCGTTCACCTATCCCCACTATGGTCACTGACCTACATTGCCTCCCAGAACCTCAAATTATAACATTTTCATCCTTGTGTTCAAATCTCACCCTGGCCTTGCACCTCTCACCCACACCCTCCTCTCTTGTCCCCCTCCCCTGTCTCTATAGCCTCCTCCTGTTATCTAAAATGGACACAAAAGATCCTACAGCACACTTTTGAAAACGAGAAGGGGACATGTCCTCAGTGTCTTAGCCAATGTTTATCCTCCAATGAACATCACCGAATCAGATCATTCAAAATCTATTTGATGAACCGCAGAAGGAACGACTTACAAACTCCCTGAGGTAGCAAAAGGCGCTATATGAATGCAAATTATTTCTTACAATAATGTGTCAGTTGTGACTCAGTTGATAGCTCTCTTGCTTCTGAATCACAGCATGCCAGGTTCAAGTCCCACTCTAGTGTTTGAGCACAAAAGTGAAGGCTGACACTCCAGCGCAGTGCCGCACTGTCATAGGTGCTGTCTGCCAGATGACATGTCAAATGAAAACCCCATCTAACTGCTTGGGTGGATAGAAAAGATCCCATGGCACCATTCTGAATAAGAGCAGGGAATTTATCCCTGATGTCCTGGCCAACATTCATCCCTCAGTTAACATCACTAAAAAGCAGATATTATGGTCATTATTACTTTGCTGTTAGTGGGAGACTGCTGAGCGCAAAATCTATTTGATGAATCTTAGGAAGAAAGACTTACACGTTTTTCACAACCACCGGACTTCTCAAAACACTTACAGCCAATGAAATACTTTTTGAAGGGCAGTCACTGTTGTGACGTAGGAAATGCAGCAGCCGTTTTGCGCACAGCCAACTCCGAGTAACAGCAGGGATGAATTCCCTTCTGCTCTTATTCAGGATGATGCCATAGGATCTTTTATATCCACCTGTTATGACAAGACTGAGTTATTTAAAAATCCCAGAGGGAAGCTTTAAACAACTGTCATAACCTATATTTTCAACTGGTATGTTTGGAGTTACAGCTCCAAATTCAGGAATAAGACCACCAGTTCTCGAGAGGTTTCCAGATCAAACGACATGAGAGATTTATTAATTTACAACAAATTAAACATATACACATGGCTACAAATTACTACTATCATAACTTTTTAACAAATTCCCAAATTAATCTCCACTAAGGCAACAATAACCAATAGACTTAACCAGTCACCAGGCAAAGCATTTTCACCTTACAAATTCAAAATGAGATTCCTTTCAATTTGGTTCCTTTGCAGACAGTTGTAGGCCTACAGCTGCTTTGATGTTACATGCCTCTGCTCTGCACACACACAAACTCCCCTCAGGTTATACCCAGCACCTCTCTTTAAATATAAATTCTCATTGTATCACCAGGCCCTTTGAACTCCACCTCTTCTAACAATAAAACCCCTTTCATTGTACCAATTTTATTAGCAATATAAACATTGCTTGGTGTCTCCTAGCTAGGTGCAAGATTTCACTCCCACTCTTGAATGCTCTATTCAACAAAATGCAAGTGTACCTCAACCTCTGTTTACATCTCAAAACTACGATACATTAAAGCACTCAGACTAACTGGCTTTAATCCAATTAACACACACACAGACTAAACCTCTATTTATAAAAAAATTAATTTCCAATACCATGATATACATTAATAGCTTCATGAGGCTGCCCAAGCAGGCAGATGGGATTTTCATTTTGACATATCATCTGAGAGACAGCACCTATGACAGTGCGGCATTCCCTCAGTACTGCACTGGAGTGTCAGCCTTGACTCTTGTGCTCCGACACTAGAAGAGGACTTAAATCTGGCATGTTGTGATTCAGAAGCAAGAGAACTATCAACTGAGTCACATCGGACACATTAATGTAAGAAAGAACTTGCATTCATAGCACCTTTCACTACCTCAGGACTTCCCACTTCCCAATGACCTTTACAGCCAATGAAGCACATTCACTCTTGTTATGCAGCAGCTAATTTTTGTTTTTATTTGTTTGGTGCTTATTTTCAAACTCCAGGGAGAATTCCCCTGTTCTTCTTTGAATAATGCTATGATATCTTTAACATCCACTTGGGAGTGCAGGCAGGACCTCGATTTAAAGTTTCATCTAAAAGTGTTCCCTTGGTACTGGAACTGGAGTGTTAGCCGAGAATTTATGTGCAAGTCGCTGGAGTGGGATTGAATCCACAACCTTGTAACACACAGAAACGAGCATGTTATCACTGAGCTGCAGCTGATAGCTATTCAGTTTTAGTCATCATCCTTCTGAAAGGATAAAGCTGGATGGGATCACATTCAAAGAGCAATAGAAATCTTATACCCTAATGGTCTGTCTAATACGGAGAGAAGGAAAGTGTGGCCAAATGATTAAGGGGGGGTGGAGACTGTGGGTGTAAGTATTTTCACTTTTCCAGCCATCTAAATGTTTTTCATAGAATCACACAGCACAAAAGGAGGCCATTCAGCCCAAGGTGCCTATGCTGGCCCTTTGGTGGAGCTATCCAATCGGTCCCACCCTTTATACTCTTTCTCCTATAGCCTCGCACCTTTTTCCTCTTTTAGGTATTTATCTAATTCCCTTCTGAAAGTTACTACTGAATTTGCATCCACCAGCCTCTCAGTACAACTCACTGGGTAAAAGAATTCTCACTAGCTTTCAAAACCACCAATAATGAACTTTATATCGAGGCTGCACATAATGAGACATTTTCAGGTGCTTTACAAGGGGATGCCAGGTGGGAAGACGTAGACAATTAGGGAAGATCTCCAAAGACATGATCAAAGAATTTTTGAGAAGGCTTTTGAAGACAATCAGTGAGGTAGCAAGTCAAAGGAAACTTGGAAAGATAACTCCAGAGGTAAGAAGTGCACAGTCCTTGCCATCAATGATTGATCTGAGGGACAGCGATTGCATTGGACTGGAGTCACAAGGAAAGAGCTGCTGTAGTAGGTCGCAGAGCTTTGAAGATATTTGAAGAGGATTCCAGCACATTAGGGAGAAAAGTAGATTCAAACATAGAGAGGGCACAGAGGAGATTTGCCAGGATCACAGAATCACACAGTGCAGAAGAGGCCCTTCGGCCCATCGAGACTGCACCGACACATGAGAAACACCTGACCTACCTACCTAATCCCATTTACCAGCACTTGGCCCATAGCCTTGAATGTTATGACGTGCCAAGTGCTCATCCAGGTACTTTTTAAAGGATGTGAGGCAACCCGCCTCCACCACCCTCCCAGGCAGCGAATTCCAGACCATCACCACCCTCTGGGTAAAAAAGTTTTTCCTCACATTCCCCCTAAACCTCCTGCCCCTCACCTTGAACTTATGCGGCATTGGAGAATTTTAACCATGAGGGGTGATGAATGGACTGGAATTGTTTTCTTTGGAATAAAGGAGGATGACGGGAGATTTAACTGAAGTAATTAAAATGATGAGGGAGTTAGACAGAGTGGAGAGAAATTACCTATTCCTGTTAGCAGACGTCAACAACTGGGGCATAAATTTAAAGCCAGCATCGATTCATTAAGGGGAAATCATGTTTAACTAGCTTGCTGGAGTTTTTTGAGGAGGTTACAGAGAAAATTGATCAGGGAACACTGTTGATGTGGTGTACGTAGATTTTCAAAAGGCATCTGATACAGTGCCACACAACAGACTTGTGAGCAAAATCCTAACTCATGGAAAAAAAGGGAAAGTAGGCACTTGGATAAGAAATTGGCTGAGTGACAGGAAACAGAGAGTAGCAATAAATGGTTGGTTTTCAGATTGGAGGAAGGTCTGTATTGGAGTTCCTCAGAGGTCAGTGTTGGAACCCTTGCTTTTCCTGATATACATTAATGACCGAGGCTGTGGTATGTAGCGCATGATTTCAAAATTTGCAGATGATATGAAGATTGGAAATATTATCAACTGTGACGGGGATAGTCTTGAACTTCAGAAGGACATAGACATGTTCGTGGATTAGGCAGACAAATGGCAGATGAAGTTCAATGCAGAGAAGAGTGAGGTGATCCATTTTGGCAGGAAAAATATGGTGAGACAGTATAAAATAAAGGGAGAGCGTCTAAAGGAGGAGCAGGAACAGAGGGAACTCGGTGTTTACATACATAGGTCATTGAAGATGGCAGGGCACATTGAGAGAGCAGTTAATAAAGCATATAGTATCTGAGGCTTTATTAATAGGGGCATTGAGTACAAGAGTAAAGAGGTCATGTTGAACTTATATAACACAATATTGAGGCCTCATCTGGAGTACTGTGTCCAGTTCTGGGCTCCATACTTAAGGGAGGATGTGGAGAGAGTGCAGAGGAGATTCACAAAAATGATTCCAGGGATAAAGAACTGTAGCTATGTGGATAGATTGGAGAGGTTGGGGCTGTTTCCTTGCAGGAAAGAAGGCTGAGAGGAGACTTGATAGAGGTATTCAAGATTCCTGAGAGGTATGGACAGGGTAAATAGTGAGAAACTGTTCCCACTCAAGAGAACATCAAGAACTAGGGGACACTGATTCAAAATGATTGGCAAAAGGAGTTAATGTGATGTGAGGAATTTTTTTTTTCATGTAGAGGGTGGTTGGAGTCTGGAACAAACTTCCTGAGAGGCTGGTGGAGGCAGGTTCGATTGAGGTATTCAAAAGGGAATTGGATTGCTACCTGAAAAGAAAGAATGTGGGGATAAACCAGGTGGAATGCTCTTTCAGAGAGCCAGTGCAGACTCAACGGGCCGAATGGCCTCCTTCTGCACTGTAAAGACACTGAAATACTGTAATCGATAGGGGAGTTGCGGAATAATTATTTTTCACCCAGAGGGTGGTGGAGCTCTTGGAACTCAGTGCCTGAAAGGGTGGTAGAACCAGAAACCCTCATCATATTAAGAAAAAACACTGGAATATGCACTTGATATGCCGTAACCTACAGAGCTATGGGCCAAGAGTTTGAAGGGGTGATTAAGCTGGAACAAAGTTTTATGGCCAGCAGAGATACCAAAGGTCGAGTGACCTCCTTCCCAGTAAATCATTCTATACTACCCATCTCAAGGGGAGCTATATCCTGGAGGTACCCCAGGAGATGCGCAGGGGGACTCCCCCCTCCCCGGATGTTCCCACACAAGGGCTGCACGGGAATTGCCTGGGAAGTTTAAACTTCTGATTGGCAATTACCCTGCACAACCATCCAAAGCTCTGATTCAGATCGGAGGCTTCAGGTGGGGTTAATGAAACCAAGTCAACACATGCTCTATAAATGTGTAGCTTCACATTATCCAGACTTGCAATGGCAGAAACCGCATTCAATTGCCTTACCCTCATTTTGAACCTTAAATGAACTTGAGACGAAATGCTTGCCATTTTCTGTTGGGACCACCAGATGGCACACTCACAAGAATAAACCAAAGTGACACAAAAAATGTCAGCTGAGCAAACCCTGATAGAAGATTCGGAACAGTGCTACTTTTAAAATGAATCTGAGTTCTGATTGCCTTTACTTATTATGTTAACCGTGATCTAGATAAAGTGGCAAGTGCGTTGCTAAAACTGTTGCGATGATGAGAAAGGGCCCAATGGGTTTGACAATACCTGTGGAAGGGTACCTTCTGTCAATACCTGCTGCCAGACCTGCGGAGTTGTTCCAGGTATTTTTGTTTTTGTTTTTGATTTCCAGCATCCGCAGTTTTTTGCTTTTATCTTGACAATACCTGACCTGGTGATGGACATAAGCTGCAGTACACCACAGTTAAAGTAAGTATTTTGTAACACCTCTGTTTGAGCTACCGGTTTTGGATGACCTCAACAGCTGGAGTGCAGGCTGTGTGTTTAAGAGCTGAAATGTGTAAAGGATGAAGGATATGCAGTGGCTGTACACTGTGCTGATTATGATTACTGAGAGGGTTCATTGCGCACTTGAGTGCCTTGTTCACCCTGACTCCTGGGTTTGCACGGGCATAGAGATTGCTAGCTGCCGGAAGGTATTTACCTCTCAACCAACATCACTAAAAGAAATTATAATATAAAATGTACAGCCCAGAAACAGGTCTTTTGGCCCAACTAGTCTAGCACAGTGGTTATACTCCACGTAAGCTTACGGCACAGAAAGAGGCCACTTGGCCCATCGTGTCTGCGCTGGCCGAGGACGAGCTACCCAGCCTAATCCCACTGTCCAGCACTTAGTCCGCAGCCCTGCAGGCTGCAGCACTGGAGGTGCACGTCCAGACTACACTTCGAAAGTACCTCACTGGCTGCTTTGGCACATCCTGTGGTCACGAAAGACGCCAGATATATAATTATGATTCTTTCATTTATCTTTAAACTGTTGACTTACAGATGTCATCATTTCTGGAGTATTGACATTGGCAGTTCTTCTGCCCCTGTTGCAATTTCTAAGACGTGCCACTTTCAACTGGAACTAAAAATGGGAATGACAACTCTCCCCTACGCCGAGGGCTCCCAAATTTAACGCCAGAGATTTGGAGTACTCAAGTGTTGTCCAGGCCTCAGTCGCAGTGAAGACTTGCGTAACAAATTTTCAAGGGATCAAACCTCCTTCTCAGTTTCCTATTGGTCAACCAGCCCCTGGGTGAGGTGAGAAGGGTCGGGTGGGAGATAGGTGCGTTGCTTTGCGGTTGAGTAGAATACTTCTTTGTCACACTGTTATCTTATTCCAACACGATTTAGGAACTGCAGGTCGGAGTTCCAAAATTCATCACCTTTGGGACCGAGACCCTGCCCGATTTCGGATTTTCCAACGTTTTGGACAATAAAATCAGGTAGCCAAATTCAAAAAGAGATAAATGAAATAAAGTTTGAGAAAGAATAAATAATAATGTACATGATAAGTTTGAAAAAGAATAAATAATTTTTTTTGACCTTTGTATGGGTCGAGGGTCGTTTGGGGCGACTAGGAGTGCGGGAGCTAAACCAGCGCGCCATTTCAGAAATGTCTGGTTTTCAGACAATTTTGGTTTCTCGACTATTGTAATGATGCTGGTTACAAAATGCGTTTGTTAGGGAAATCTTCGTAGTCTGCTGTATGTTAACAGCAAGTCTTTATTAACTGCTTATAACTATATAAATATATACATTAAAGGATACAGGCAAGGAAGTATCTCTTAACATGTCTGTGCTAAACACCGCACTGTCGCTAGCTCTGGGTTATGGGGTGTCTTACATCACTGCGTGGGCGGTACTGTACTCAGTCCCACATTAGCCCACCGTATGTCAGACCCTTAAACAAAACGAAGATAAAAACAAAATACTGAGGATGCTGGAAATCTGAAACAAAAACAGAAAATGCTGGAAAAACTCAGCAGGTCTAACAGCATCTGTGGAGAGAAAGACAGAGTTAACGTTTCAAGTCCATATGACTCTCCTTCAGAGCTCTGAAGAAGAGTGATACCAGCTCGAAGCGTTGAGTCTGTTTCTCTCTCCACAGATGCTGTTAGACCTGCTGAGTTTTTCCAGCATTTTCTGTTTCTGTTTGCCTTAAACGACACGGACCACTGGATTTTGGAAGTCCAGCCTGTAAATGTTCCTTCCCTGGGATCAAGGACCCTGGGGGAGGAAATCCCACCCACTGAGAGCTGTCAGCCAATCAGAGGCCAATGGCTGTGCATTGCTCAGCAGCACCAGCGGGAGCGGTGGCAGCTACTGGCAATGCACCCGCCGGAGGCCCAGGATCATCAAGGGATCCAGGCCTCAGGTGACTGTGGGAATTGCAGGGGAGGAGAGGGGAGGTGAGGGAACTTGGCAGCAAGGGCTGTCAGACCCTTCCCGATTTCCGGTCCCTCAATCAGCCACAAGAGTGTCTTTGAACGAGGGATCCCCTCAGAAACCTGAAAGTAACTCTGACAGGGTTTGCTTTTCGGGATTGCCGCATGGTGTACCCCCCCCACCAGCCAGCCAGCCGCTGGGTAAATACTAGTGGGGGTGGGATGAGGCCCTTAGTTAAGTATTAATTGCCCACTTAAGGGTCTCAATTGGTGGCAAATGAGCCTTCCCCCCACTTCGATTTAATTGGGGTAGAGGCAGGAAGATGGCAGGGTCCACACCCACCACCTTCACATCCGATTAAATGTCCCCCCCCCACCCACCCCAACCAAACTTACCCTGGGGAGGGTTGGGGTGCGGTTTGGGGAGGGCGTGAAATTCCACCCCTTCAGCTCGAAATTCAGACCGACCGACATTCAGCGTACTTCTGAGGGGGCACTGTCAGAGGTCTTGTAGATGCGATTAGGACTATATTAATTTTGATCCCTTGCGAAACATTAAAGCTGATTTGTTCCTGGATGTGAAATTCCCTGCTGCGTATCTCTAATACTGTTTTAATTTATCTCTAATACTGTTTTAATTTATCTCTAATACTGTTTTAATTTATCTCTAATATTGTTTTAATTCGGTATTGGCTGAATCCTCACTCTCATCATTGCCAGCTCGTTCTGATGCCTTACTTCTTTCACCTCGCCGACGCTGTCCCCTCAGAGCGGTTTCATCTTCGAACAGTTGGCAGCCAGTTGAAATATTATGACATTTGAAGAGATTTGTTTTCACATGGGGTGCAGTTTATTTTTCGGTATCCAGGGGGAGGGTGAAGCGGTGTTGTTTTATTTCTAACCCTCTTGCCTTCAGCGTACTCACCCCACCAAAGGCCCGGAGTGCTGCGGCTTGGAGGCAACACAATCGATGCATTGATTTGGTGCTTTTATTTTTGTTGGCTGCTAACAGCAGGTGGGGAAACACTAGCCTACCTGTATAGAGAAGCAGCACGGCAGCCAGAGCAGGTGTCCTTTGTAAATGCGTTCCATTCTCTTTGGCAAGTCAACTGTTGGGAGATGTTGACACTTTTTTTTACATTTGTCAAGCATGACTTCAAGAAATCTCACCACGGGGGCCCTTTTAAGAAAAAAAAATTGAAACCGCCTCATCAGGGTTACTTTAGTGAAGGCTTGTTCCCATCTCTTCAAACTCCGCAGGCTTTTAGCACACCCTGATCACTGAGCCTTTTGGACCAATTCCCTGGCACAGAGGCAATGGTTAGTGCAACATTTTAACTGCCAAGAGTCTCAGTCATCAGGAAGCATTAGGTTTTCATCATGGGTTTTCAGCCCACCATAACAAAGGCATTATTTCCTGCTTCCTCCACCACCTCATATCTTGTTCTCCCGTATCTTCTTTAGAGTCCCCCTTCTCCCTTCCCTAATTGCCCTTGAGAAGGTGGTGGTGAGCTGCCTTCTTGAACCGCTGCAGCCCCTGTGGTGTTAGGTACACCCACAGTGCTGTTAGGGAGGGAGTTCCAGGATTTTCACCCAGCGACAGTGAAGGAACGGCTGATATATTTCCAAGCCAGGATGGTGTGTGACTTGGAGGGGAACTTGCAGGTGGTGATGTTCCCATCCATCTGCTGCCCTTGTCCTTCTAGGTTATGGGTTTGGAAAGTGCTGTCAATGCACACTAAATAAGATGGAGAAAGTTGAAGGTTACTCACTTTTCTTGTTCAGCTTAGTGTCTGATCCATTTGTGGAAATTTATTGATTAAGAGTCATTACAACCAAACTCCTGAGAAATAGGCATCAGTAGAGGCCACGTGTCTAGCTATGGAATGTATTCTCTCATCTGTGTTACCTGACCCCAGAGAACTTTGGGACAGATGTAAGATCCCATTACCTTTGAGTCAACTTAACCCCAAAAAAAAACAAACTTATCATCCCCCCATCGTATTTGAAAGAAAGAAAGACTTGGAATTATATAGCGCCTTTCATAATCTCAGGAAGCCCCAAAGTACTTTACAGCCAAGAAGTGCTTTTGAAGTGTAGTCTCTGTTGTAACATGGGAAACGCAACAGACAGTTTGCACACAGCAAACTCCCACAAATAGCAATGTGATCATGGCCAGATAACCTGTTTCAGTGACATTTATTGAGGGATGAACATGAGAAAACCAGCGGCGTGCAGCCAGGACAAGAGACCCTTGGGTGTGGTGCCACGCAATCAAGAGAGGGTCTGGCTAGAGATTGGAGATAGGCCCGGGCGGGAGGAGGGTGGTAAGTGGGAGAGCTGTGGGGGGGTGGGGGGGTGCAGCGGGAATGAGAAAGACAGGGCCAGGGGAGGACTAGACGGACCTGGGGGTTAGTACTGCTATTGCTCCTGGACCACCAGGAGTGCTGTAAAAGGCTTTAGCTTTGCAATCCAACAGCTTCCACCTCCCCGACACTACCTGGTTTGTTCCGAGCTCTCAGAGCAATGGGAAATCCGTGCGAGAACCGTTAAATTTAACTTGGGCTCTTAATTACACTGTGGGACCCAATGAAGTCAACGTTACACTCAGACGGCATAAAACCCGTCATTGTAAAAGCAGATGGATACGCTGGTGTCGGCGGGGTGGGGAGGGGGGGTTGGTAGGGGACATGTTCCCCTATTTGTACTTCTTGACAACCCTTCCTCTCCCAACTCGAACCCTCTCCCACCATGAGAAAGTAATGCTTGACATTATATAGTGACTTTCCTGACCACCAGGCATCCCAATGAAAGGCTATTTGAAGTACAGCGGCGGTTGCAATATAGGAAGCACGGCTGCCAGTTTGCGCACAGCAAGGTTCCACAAACAGCAACGTGATGATGCCCAACTAACCTGTTTTTGCGATGTTGACTGAGGGATAAACGTTGGCCAGGGCACAGGGGGGGTAACTCCCTCTGCTCTTCTTCAAAGCAGTGCTGCGGGATCTTATACATCCACCTGAAAAGGCAGGCAGGGCCCCCGTTTTAATACCTCACCCAAAAGACAAAGCCCCTGACAGTGCAGCACTCCCTCACCGTTACAATGGAGCGTGTGTCGCCTTTGGTTTCTGTGTTCAGGTTCTGGGGTGGGCCTTGAACCCGCAGGTTTCCCACTGTGAAGCAAGAAGGCTACCAGGTGAGCCCCAGCTGACACACCCCTCGGGGGCTAATATTGCGCTGTAGCGTGGCTGCAGCTTGAATGATTTTCCGATGGAAGAAATGCACTGGGCTCAGGCTAGGGGCTCATTAACTCTGCTGTGGCGCCACCTGCTGAGCCTGAGTGGATCTGCATTAAGCTGCCAAATGATGAATGACATTTGTCCCCTTCCTCCTGCCTCAATTCTAAAGCCTGTAAGGGAAACTTGCACAAATACTCAGCTGAACACCAAATATGTCAGAGGGCAATTGTTAGATTGCTCGTCTGATTTAAGGGGAAGGATTAATTGCATTCCTTGTGCCAAATTAAATAGAAATTATTCATTTCATTAGCAGCTTGCCGCCAAAAGCATGGGCTTCATTAAATTACCAGGAATTGAAACCAGCAATTAATCTGCTTCCTTGTAGATGTCATTATGGTTTATTACTTTACAATTAGTAATAATGGCCCTATGTTGTCATACAGCAGCGCCGAAATTACAGGGTACTAAATGTTTTCCGTTCCAGTATTTTAATTTTACCCAAAGATAATGACTTCAAGCTCATATTTACAGCGGTTTTGATGTGTTGATGTCTTTAGAAGTCAAGTGAATGAATTCCCATGCCCCCCCTCCATTCCTACTCTCGGAAATCCTTTCCTTAAACCGTTCTGTTACTCCTCTTTTCAGCTGTGGCTCGGGAGGTACCGCTCGTTCCTCTGGGTCAGAACAAAGTCAGTTCAAGTTTCACTCCAGAAACCTGAATACGAAATTCAGACTTGACGCTCCTAATGTGAAACTGAGGGAGGGCTCCATGGCTTGGATTCCCTTTTTACATATGAGACAACTCCCCGGTCTGGGTGGTTGTAAAAGATCTAACAGTAACTATTTGGAGACGAGCAGGTGATGTTTTGACTGCCAAGAGTCTCAGTCATCAGGAAGCATTAGGTTTTCATCTCCCCCCCCATAACAAAGACATTATTTCCTGCTTCCTGGTTCTTCCACCACCTCATATTTTGTTCTCCCGTATCTTCTTTAGAGTCAATATTCCTGGCCAATATTTAACCCGCAAGCCATGTAATTAAAACAGACCTGGGTACGTGTTTGTGGGATCTTGCTGTGTGTAAATTGTCTGCCATGTTTCCTACGTTACAACAGTGATGACACTTTAAAAAAAAAATCCAATAGCTGTGAAGTGTTTTGGAATATCCTGAGAATTGAACAGGCGCTGTATAAATGCAAGTGTGTTATTTTTCTTTTTCAAACATAGTGCACTGTGAACCCCAGACCTGTATTAAATTGGAATGGTTGTTCTGGGAGTCTGCTGCCAGGCAGGACAGAATGGAAAAAAATGTTCTTTCACGTTGTTTCATATAGATTTAGCAGAGTGGAGAACAGCAAATTCTATGCCCCCTCTCACTCCTGTTAGTAGCAGAGTTATAGGTTGTAATTCCACAGTTCAAATCGTATCAATGCTTGAATAGTCAAAGTGAGTCAGGTGGATCAATGAAACCTGATTACACGATTTCAACACTAAAAATAAAAAATTGCAGTTATAAAACCCCTTTCACGATCACCTGACATTTGAAAGCGTTTTACTACAATGAAGTACTTTTTTAGAACACAAGAAGGAACCAGGAGTGGGTGTAGGCCATTCAGCCCCTCGAGCCTTTTCCGTCGTTCTGTAACATCATGGCTGATCTAATCTTGGCCTCATCTCCACTTTCTTGGCCTTTTCCTCATAGCCCTGACTGCCCAATAGTTTAAGAACTTGTTATTTCAGCCTTGAATATACTCAATGACCTGGCCCCCACTGATTATTGGCATAGAGAATTCCATAGATTAAAGATTTTCTGAGAGAAGAAATTCCTTCTCATCTTAAATGGGGGACCCCTCATTCGGAAACTACTGCCCTCTAGTTCTAGATCCCACCACGAGGAGAAATATCCTCTTACCGCCTGTGAAGCCCCCTCAGGATTATACATTTCAATAAGATCATCTCTCATTCTTCTAAAGTCCAATGAGTATAGGTCCAACCTATTCAACCTTTCCTCATTAAGAAACTGTTTCATCCAAGGAATCAACCTAGTGAATCTTCTCTGAACTTCCTCCCAGGCAAGTATGTCCTTCCTTAAGTAAGGAGACCAAATCAGAGTACTCCAGATGTGACCTCAGCAACACCCTGTACAGTTGTAGCAAGACTTCCCCACTTTTTTTACTCCATTCCCCTTGCAATAAAGGCCAACATTCAATTTGCCTTCCTCATTACTTGCTGTGTCTGCATGCTAGCTTTTTGGGATTTATGTACGAGGACACCCAGATCCCTCTGTGCTGCAATCTGTAGTGCGGAGCAGTTGTTAATTGTGTAAATTAAGATTGTTAGTACAGGTCAGGGATGCTTATCGGATAATGACTTGTGCACATATAAAGAGACACTTCTAGCATGCTTGAGGTCCTCTGCAACCAACGGGCACCATGGGGGCTGGGGTGCATTATCAGCCATGGGAATGACATTTTGATTAAATTTCCTTTGAAAGTTTTGTTTCTGTTACAGTGCCCAATCAGGGGCTGTTACCCCTTTAATTAGTTTACTTTCATTGATGTATTGATTTTGCAGAAGGGTATAAAGAGAGACACTTGCCCCTTTAAGGGGCTAATCATTGGATTACTTGTTCATTTGTTTTAATTGTTACTCAAAAGAGTATAAAGAGACGCTTATTGGCACTGGTGGTGGGTTGTAGATTTAGGAGCTACGTGTTTGTAATGTCTCACTTTGTGAATAAATTTAAAACTGAGTAAATTTTGACTTCTAGCCTGCTCCTTCACCAGCTGGCTGTTAGAAGTTTAATCGGAGTCACTTGTAATTTTGGAATCTATTCAAAGTTGATGGTTTTAATGGTCAAAGAGGGTTGTCTTTCCAGGTGAATTGTTGGAATGGAAAAAAAGGAGACAACATTTGAGTTGAAGGAGCAGGAGGAATTCATAGAGTGTTGTTCCATTTAAATTCCAATCAGGGCGGTTTAATTGATCATATAGTCCAAATTGGATTTATTATCTGTCCATGTGCTGGAAGATTCATTAGAATTTCAATGTTGCCACAGATTTTGATCTTATCGTATAATCTCTGTCAATTTAAATTGGATGTGCATGAATTAAAATCATTGTCCCAGGGAGACTTTAAAAGCCTAGGGGGTGGACATTAAGATTCATTCACTCCCTTTTTCCCGATACAGGGCACACCACTCACATTGTCCGCACTCCTCACAGGTCACTGTCTATATCAGGTAAATGGCGCTGACCGTTGGTCCATATCAAAGGCATCAATTGCCGCTTATAACGTATTAGAAGTGACAGCCATTTCAGGCTGTTCAATAAGTACTTAAGATCTACTCATCCCATTTAATTAAAGCTCTGCTACTGATTTTCTGACAAACTTAGCCTTCAAATAATTTCATCCAGCTGTTCATTAAGGTGTGATTACCTCGGTGATGAGATTCTGGAAGCAGCTGTCAATAGATGGGAGCGGCCTTTGGCTAAGTGAGAGTTCCTGTTTTTCAAAAAAAAGTATGTTAGTTATTTTACTTTTGGTTTTACCATCCATTCTGTATATAGCAGCCAAATTCTTATTCATTGTATTCATTGTTTACATGGGGGGGCGGTGGGGGAGGGGGGGATCTATACCTCAAAACTGCTGGAACTCTTTCCTCGCTCTTCAACGTTTAGGCTTTTGAAGCTCATGTTTGTTGTGGCTTCACCTCTACTTTTCCAATCTCCTTGCCCTCTCTCCACCCTCTTAAATGCTGGTGGTGCCCTGCTGTATGGGCCTTGGCCCTTCACCTGAGGCTAATTTCAGCAACTGGTTAAGGAAGACACTTGAAATAGCAGAATAAAGAACGGCAATAGACGTCCACCGAATCGAGCAAGAATCTGATGGGGTGATTAAATATTTTTAAAAAAATTTCTTTCCTCTTGACATCTCTTCTACCCTCATCCCATCCCTATCTTCGCTGGAGGTCCCAGCTGCAGTTGTGTGCACTTTCTGAGATCTGGAACTCTCAGGGAAAGGGGAGTAGATGATGGTGCGATGGGCGGTAAGGGTTGGGGGAGGTGGGGAATGGGCACGATTTGATACGCTGCAGGATGCGGCTTAACCCACAGAATTTCAGTAAAGCTTGTTTCGAAATGATGCTTCCTTCAGAATCCGGCCAATTCTAGCACAATAAACAAAGATGATTGACTAGGACGTCGGCAACTAAATATTTCAGTCGAATTATGTGGTGAAGAACAAATAGGTGTAGACGTTAAGAATGTGTTGTTAACGTATTTCAGGGGCTGCCTGTTGGACTTCAAGCCTCAGGGACGTTGGGGGGGGTCGGGGCTAAGGGCAGCCCTGCTGTTGAGGTGACTGGTGGCGAGGGACGCGCAAGGACCTGCAGTTGAAGATAGCGCACAAGCATTCGGGGTTAGGGTGGGCGAGGGAAGTGGCCACGCATTCGGGCAACCTGTATAAAGTGACCATTCCTCTGCACCTGAGACAGTTCAGGCGCAGCCGCATTGTTATGATTGGGGTCGGGCTCCTAGCTTACCTGCCCACTCAAGCAACGCAGAGGCATCAAAGTGCCACCAAGTGCTCCAAAGCTTTTCACCACCATGGAGCAGGCACTGCTGGAGGTGCTCACAACCCTTTGCAATGTCAGCATCCCGGTTTGGACAAGCCTCCTCCATGGTTTAAGCTAAAAGGGCAGCCATGCAGCGCACTAATCTCTGACCATCCAAGTGGCAGTCAGCACTCTCCGGGAACCATTAAGGGGCTGTCACACATAAACAGGACAGGTTTTAGTACACCCATGCTAACCTCATGTCTCCCTCTTTCATCCTGCAGGAGGAGTACATCAGGATCGTGGAGCCTGGTAAACTAGCTGTTTGCCTGATGGCCTACAGAGCACGGAGAAGATGGAGGAGGGAGCGACTGAGGTTCCTGGCTGTGCAGAGGCAGGAGCAAAAGCCTTAGGAAGAAGGGGCAGCTAGGGCTCCTACTCAAGCCACCCAAGAGCCACAGTGAGCCGTCGCTGGTCAACTGCTAGCGACACCCAGTCTGTATAGACACCGCCTGTCATTCAGATGACCGAGAACCAGTGAGACCGAAGACTACATATGTCTGGGGAACTGGTCGGTCACATCTGCCAGCTGCTGCAGGGTTTGGTGCCAAGGGGATATGGGGGGCATCTACTGCCAGTGGCTGTGAAAGTGACCACGGTGCTCAATTTCTACACCAGTGGCTCCTTTCAGTGCTCCACAGGTGACCTCTGTGGGATCTCTCAAGTCTCCACCCACAAATGCATCCATGAGGGCACAGATGCCATCTTTGTGAGGGCACACAACTTTGTGCATTTCGCCCGGGACTAGGACAGCCAGGATGCAAGAGCGATTGGATTCGCCCAGATCTCAGGTTTCCCGCAGGTGCAGGGTGCGATCGACTGTACTCATGTGGCACTCAGATCTCCATCACAACACTCAGTGGACTACATCAACCGCAAGGGCTTCCATTCACTGAATGTGCAGCTGGTGTGCGACCACCAGAAACGCATCCTGCAGGTGTGCACGCGGTTGCCAGGGAGTGTGCACGATGCCTACATCCTCAGTCAGTCATATATCCTTGGGGTCTTCCAGGGTCCACAGAGGCTGCAGGGATGGCTCCTCAGGGACAAGGGCTACCCGCAGAGGCCGTGGCTGATGACACCCGTGTGGCAGCCTCAGACTGCAGCAGAGCGACGCTATAATGAGGCTCATGCTGCAGCTCGCAACTTGGTGGAGCAAACCATCAGGATGCTGAAGATGAGGTTCCAGTGCCTGGACTGGTCTGGTGGAGCCCTGCAATACAGTCCGCAGAGGGTGTCACGCATTGTTGTCATCTGCTACATCTTTTATAACCTGGCGCTCCAACGGGGAGACAAGCTGGCTGAGGAGGAGCAGCTGTTCCCCTTAGTTGAAGGGTCAGTCACAAGGGGGCATAAGTTCAAGGTGAGGGGCAGGAGGTTTAGGGGGGATGTGAGGAAAATGTTTTTTACCCAGAGGGTGGTGACGGTCTGGAGGCGGGTTGCCTCACATCCTTTAAAAAGTACCTGGATGAGCACTTGGCACGTCATAACATTCAAGGCTATGGGCCAAGTGCTGGTAAATGGGATTAGGTAGGTAGGTCAGGTGTTTCTCACGTGTCGGTGCAGACTCGATGGGCCGAAGGGCCTCTTCTGCACTGTGTGATTCTGAGGAGGAGATGGAGGAGCTGGGGATCTTCTCTGATGATGAGGACGCCGTTGGGGATGAGGCTGAGGAGGTCCTCGGAGGCAACGATGATGGGGCTGAGGCTCTCGCACTGGCTAGACGAGGCAGATGCGCTTGGGAGGCCCTCATTGCTGCAAGGTTTGTGGAGGATGATGATGACACACAGTGAGGTGACCCCATAGATCCTCACATCGCATCTGTGAACATTTGACTCCAGTCTGGCTTATGGCAGTGCAAATACCTTCTGTGATAATGGTCCTGTCATGGAGATGCAGTGGAGGCCCTAATAGTCACTCAGTTGCAGGAGAATGATGATGAAATAGAACCATAGAACCATAGAACACTACAGCACAGAAAAACAGGCCATTCGGCCCTTCTAGTCTGTGCCAAAATATTATTCCGCTAGTCCCATTGACCTGCACCTAGTCCATAACCCTCCAGACCTCTCCCATCCATGTATCTATCCAATTTATTCTTAAAACTTAAGAGTGAGCCCGCATTTACCACGTCAGATGGTAGCTCGTTCCACTCTCTCACCACTCTCTGAGTGAAGAAGTTCCCCCTAATGTTCCCCCTAAACCTTTCCCCTTTCACCCTAAAGCCATGTCCTCTTGTGTTTATTTCTCCTAATCTAAGTGGAAAGAGCCTACTCGCATTTACTCTGTCTATACCCCTCATAATTTTGTAAACTTCTATCAAATCTCCCCTCATTCTTCTACGCTCCAAGGAATAAAGTCCTAACCTGTTTAATCTTTCCCTGTAACTCAACTCCTTAAGACCCGGCAACATCCTAGTAAATCTTCTCTGCGCTCTCTCAATCTTACTGATATCCTTCCTGTAGTTAGGCGACCAGAACTGCACACAATACTCCAAAGTTGGCCTCACCAATGTCTTATACAACCTCACCATAACATCCCAACTCCTATACTCAATATTTTGATTTATGAAGGCCAGTATGCCAAAAGCTTTCTTTACAACCCTGTCTACCTGTGACGCCACTTTCAGGGAATTATGTATCTGAACTCCCAGATCCCTTTGTTCCTCCGCATTCCTCAGTGCCCTACCATTTACTGTGTATGTCCTACCTTGGTTTGACCTTCCAAAATGTAACACCTCACACATAGAGTGAGGACACTCCATAAATCTTCACATGGCCTCTGAGAATGTCTGACTCCTGTCTGGCTGAGGGCAGCTCGCTTGCGCTCTGTGATCAGGGTCATATCATAGAGACACAGCCGTGAAACTTTAGAAGGATCTGATCCTTTGTCGGCCTTCAGCACCTGAGCCCTTCAGGAGCACAGTGTCACTGGTCACAGATGCTGAAGAGATGGGGGCCAGCCCCACCATAAAGGTGCTGAGAGCACACAGAGAGAAAGAGAGAACTCTGTGGTGCCTGCCCACTACATTCTGGCAGCAATGACCAGCACCGTCGAGGTGCAGGCATCAGTAATGTTTCCAGGGAGTGTGAGGCTGGACCATCACTTTGGTCTGAAGGCTGCACAGAGCACAGGGAAGAGGCCCTGGACTGAGACACCTGCCTTTATCTTGTGTAGAAAGGTTTCGCATCTGAGTGACAAGAACACTGCTCAACAGAACAAGGAGCCACAGGCAGGGAGACATGCTTGGGAGTTTATTGACAATAGTGAACTGTATGTACAAGGGTTTAACACCCGTGCCCAGGCTGTGCAACTAATTCTCCTTAACCATCCTAACCCTGCCACTACACCTTGGTCATCTCCGGACATCCACAGCGGAGGTGGAGGCAGCCTGCTGACTGTGACACACTGTCTGTGGTGACTTTGGCAGGCGTCTTCTGGAGGGCTGAGACCTGGAAGGCCCCGGCCTGCTTTCAGGGCCCTGCTGTGTGGCAGTGGCACCCTCCTCGGCCTGTGATGCTGGAACTGCTGAGGTTGGAGGAAAAGGGGATTTGGATGGGCTGGACACTCCCAGAGTCACCTGGATGGATGGGCCTGGAGTGTGCACCTGCTGATCCTCCTCCCTATGGGTGCTCGAGGGCCCCAAGCTGACTCCTTGAGGAGCAGGGGTAGCTGGAGTGAGATCGAACTGCCCCCCACTCCTCTCACATACACACTGCTGGAGGCCAACTAAGGCCTCAGCGATGGAGTTGAGCCCGCGAGCAGTGCAGGAGCCAGGTTCTGGACCAAGGACTCCATGGCTGCCGCCATCCTACCAGTGTTGACCTCGGTGTGTTGGCATGCTGGTGCTATCAC
This sequence comes from Cetorhinus maximus, assembly GCF_964194155.1. Lineage (NCBI taxonomy): Eukaryota > Metazoa > Chordata > Chondrichthyes > Lamniformes > Cetorhinidae > Cetorhinus > Cetorhinus maximus. The sequence goes on from NC_135884.1 coordinate 147,389,650, forward strand.
CTCAGCCTGAAGGCGGACGGACTCCTCCATCGTGCTTTGCAATCTGAGGAGTACAGCGGACACCCCTCCCTGATGTTCCCAAGCTTGCCTTTGCAGCTCCAGCAACTGTGACGTGACCGAGTCCAGAGGCTCATCATCTGACACGGACTCAGCAAATTCTGGCCTCCAACATCCCTCCGAATGCCGGGGACCTGGGAAGTCCCTGCCTCCACCTGCTGTGGATCAGACAGTGCGATGTGCTCACCAGATTGTGATCCCGAGGCTACTCTAAAGCTAGGTCCCACTGAGGTGTGTGTCTCTGCGCTGGTGAAGGGTGTGGGTGAACACTGTGATGGGATTTCAATGAAGGTGCCTTCAGATTCCTCTTCTGAGGTTTCTTCGGGGCTTGACTGGAGGCCCTGGATCATGGACTCTGTCGGCTGTTTCCCAGGTATGCTCACAGAAGCAAGGAGAGATAATTAGTACATGGCAGTGGCCTGTGAAACTGGATGTTGCACTACTGGACCCTCACTTGGTAGAGCAGTGCTGACCTCACTGTCAGCACAGGAATGGTCTAGATTGTCACCAGCCAGCTGGATGGCTCTGTTTTCAAAGTTGGTGAGGACCTTGATCTCAGGTATTCTTCCACCAGTCTGCGACTTCTCCCTGTTGTTGTGTGCCAGCTTATCTGCATGAATCGAGATGAAGAGAGTGTAAGCAGGACACCTGCCAGGCCAGATGATAAGTATGCCTGGCATGTATGGGTGACGAGTGGTCCCATGGACGGGATGAGGACAACGACTGTGAGTGTAAGAGAATGAATGGTGATGTCCCTTGAACTGGCAGTGAGTGAGGGCCTGTGGATGTGTGATGGGTTTGTGAGTGTGTGAGTTGAGTGTGCTGAGAAGAGTGACTTACCCTGTTGGGACGGAAGAGATTATTCATCCTCTTGCGGCACTGGGTGGCTGCCCTCTTTTGAAGGGCATTGGTGCTGACCACCGCTGCTACCGCCTCCCAAGCCAGGTCAGTGCTGTTGCTGCCCATCCTGCGGCCAGAGCGGGGGTAGAGGACATCCTAGTGGGCCTCCACAGCATGTGAAAGGCACTCAAGGGACGGGTCACTGAACCGGGGGCTGCAGTCTTCTTTAGTTTCAGGGCCATGTCTTCCATGCAGCAGTGGTGGTCTGGAAGCCCTGAGATGTGGGCTTGAGGCTGGACTTTAAATATGGCGCCCGGCGTGATGCGGCGGTGCAGTTGATGGCGGGCGCGTGGTAAGGAGCCATGGAAACGGCATGTTTCCCAGGAGTGCATTATTAATGTGCAGGGTTTGGGATGATACGGCGTGAAATCCCGCCATCGCGGCCGGCGGGTGAAGCATTGTTTTACCCGCCCGCGACCACACAGTGCAAATCTGGGACGATTCTGCCCTACGTTTGCGCAGCTGGGCCCGATTTTCATACATCCTTGTAGCTGCCTGTGAGGAAACTACCAGCCAGTCAGCTTAACATCGGTGGCAGGGAAACCTCTGAAACAATAACCCGAGACAAAATCGATTGACCTTTGGAGGAGCATAGGTTCAGAAACGACCGCCTAGATTTGTTAAAGGCAAATTATGTTTGACTAACTTGATTGAGTTTTTTGATGAAATAACTGAGAGGGTTGGTAAAGGCTGTACAGTCGTCATTGTGTGTACAAACTTTCAAAAAGCACCTGATAAAATTCCACTTAAAATTGAAGTACATGGGATTAAAGGGGCGTGGGCAGCATGGGTGCAAAATTGGCAGGAGGAGTGGTGAATGGCTCTTCCTCAGATTGGAGGAATGGTGTACCCCAGCGATCAGTATTAGGACGACAGCTCAACACAAGATCACAAAAACATTCGAAAGATGAGCAGGGGTAGGTCATATATCACCCGTCAAGTTGCCTCTGCCGTTTAATACAATCATGGCTTATCTTGGAATTCACCACTTTCCCAACAGCTCCTCATATTTTTTTAAATTCATTCATGGGATGTGGGCATCGATGACTAGCATTTATTGCCCAACATTTCTTGCCCATCCCTTACTGCCCTTGTTCAGAGGGCATTTAAGAGTCAACCACATTGCTGTGGGTCTGGAGTCACATGTAGGCCAGACCGGGTAAGGATGGCAGATTCCCTTCCCTAAAGGACACTAGTGAACCAGATGGGTTTTTACGACAATCAACAAAAATCCCTTGATTCCCTGAGAGACCAAAAATCTGTCAACCCCCAGCCTTAAATATATTTAACGATGGAGCTTCTGCAACCCTCTGGGGTAAAGAATTCCAAAGATTCACAATCCTTTTGAGAGAAGTAATTTCTCTTCATCTCAGTCCTAAGCGATCGGCCCCTTATCCTGAGACTGCGCCCCTGTGTTCTAGATCCCTTGATCAGTGGAAACAACCTCTTGTTGTCTACCCTATCAAGCCCCTTCATAATCTTTAATGTTTCAATGGGATTGTCTCTCATTCTTCTAAACTGCAGGAAATATAAGCCCAATTTACTCAGCCTCTCGTCATAGGACAACCCCCTCATCATCCCAGGGACCAATTTAGTGAACTTTTGCTGTACCTCCTCCAATGCAAGTATATCCTTTCTTAAATATAGAAACCAAAACACAGTATTCCAGAACAAAAACAGAATTACCTGGAAAAACTCAGCAGGTCTGGCAGCATCGGCGGAGAAGAAAAGAGTTGACGTTTCGAGGCACATGCTGAGTGTGTGGAGCATTATGACAAAACTTTCAAACAGGAAAGCTTTGCAGTGAAATGAACAGTGAGGAGAATAGAAGCAGACTTCAGGAGGACACAGGCTGCTGAAATGGCCGGACACAGGGCTGGGATAAAATTCAATTCAATGCAGTGAAGTATAAAGTGTCACATTTTAGAAGGGAAATGAGAGGTCATATAAACTAAACGGCAAAATGCTAGAGTGGGTGCAGAAACAGAGAGAGCTGGGTGTTCATTTGAAGGAGTCTGACGTCAGGACAAGCTGATAAGGCTGTAAATAAAGCACGAGGGATCCTTGGGTTTATTAGTAGAGACTTGGAGTACCAAAACAGGGAGTTATAGCAAACCTTTACAAATCACCGGTCCTGCCCCAAATAGAACTTTGTGCCCCATTTTGAGCACCGCACTTGAGAAAAGGAATCAGGGTCTTGGGGAGGGTGAAGGGGAGATTTACCAGGATGGTACAAGGGATCAGAGACTTCAATTATGTAGAGATTAGAGGAATTGGGATTGAACGAAAGGGACTTTTCATAAAGGTACTCAAAATCAAGGAGGGTTCTCGGCAAGGTAGATGCTGACAAACTATTTCCATGTGACAGTAACCAGAGGGCACATGCTTAAGATAAGTATCATAAAAATTAAGGGAAATATAGTTTTTTTTCAACTCAGCGAGTTGTTATGATCTGGAATGCGTCGCCTCAAATGGGAGCAGATTCAATAGTAACTTTCAAAATGGAGCCGGGAATAGTCTTGAAAAGAAAACGTTTGCAGGGCTATGGGGAAAAAGCAGGGGGTGGGGGGGGTGGGGCTAGCTGGCAAACTCTTTCAAGGAGCCAACGCAGTCCACGATGGGCCGATCGCTCTCCTTCTGTGCCGTAAGATTCTATGATCAACAAAGCTTTGAAAAGCCAAGAAGTGGCCTTAAAAATTGGCTGACAACATAAAAAAAAAATAGCTCTGAGTAACGATCTACAAACAAAACCATTGCTTCATGGTGACTGAACAAATCGTTACAATTGAATTTCATGATTGTTATTTACGTTTCTGTTTGATTTTTCTGTGAACTGCAATGCCCTTAGGCACGACATGCACAAAGTAATAGCTGCAAGGGAACTGCTGTGGGGACATGAACTCACCAGTTGTGTTCTGTGTGGTGGTGGGTGGTGGGTGCGGGTCTGATGAGAGTAAGTACACAGAAGTGTCACTTTTTTGCAGTTGTCGATTTAGAGCAATCCAAAATTGGAAGAAGTTCTAACGGTTCAAACATATATTTTCTATGGAGCAACCCACCCCCAACCCAAGAAGGTTTTGATTTCTATAGATAAGGACACCAAAAAAATACAAGCAGGAGTAGGTCAAATTGCTGCTTGAATGTGCTGCACCAGTTAAGAAGATAGTGGCTGAGCTTCAACCTCAAGTTCCATTTTTCCGCAAAATCTCCCTATCCCTCGGTTCCCTTAGAATCCAATAATCGATCAATCTCATCCTTGAAGATTTTCAATGACCGGGCATCCACAGTCCTTTGGGGTAGAGATTGCCAAAGCTTCACAACCCCCTGAGTGAAGACATTTCTCCTCAGTTAACATGGCCATAAGTTTGGCACATGGAGTGACTGCCTTGTGGGAAAGTATGAGGCTGTCCACTTTGGTGGGAAGATTAGAAAAACAGAATATTCTCTAAGTGGAGGGGGATTGCAGAATGCTGTGCTGCAGAGGGATCTGGGTATCCTTGTACATGAATCACAAGAAGTTAGCATGCAGGTGCAGCAAGTAATTAGGAAGGCAAGTGGATGTTGGCCTTTATTGCAAGGGAGGTGGAGTGTAAACATAGGGAAGTCTTGCTACAACTTAGGGGGCATTGGTGAGACTGCGTACTGTGTACAGTTTTAATTTCCTGACTTAAGGGTGGATATACTTGCATTGGAATCAGTCCTGGGCTGAAGGGGTTGTCTTATGAGGAAAGGTTGAGTGAGTTGGGCCTACACTCATTGGACATTAGAAGAATGCGAGGTGAACATATTGAAACATAAAGGGCAGAATCTTCTGTTCGGCGAGTGGGGGACGGGGTCAGCTCACCGACGCGGGGTGACGTTGGGCGTGTGTCCCGACGTCACCCCGCGTCATTTAGGTTTTCAGCTCGGTCGGCATGCAGCCGAACTGTCAAAGGCCTATTAAGGCCATTAAAAAAGTAATTAAACTGATTAATGGACCCGCCTGTCCAACCTTAAGGTTGGTGGGCAGGCCAGGAGCCCAGACGGGCCTCTGAAAAAACATGAAACTTCATCCACGGGCGGGATGAGGTTTCAGGAGGGTATTAAAATTTTTATAACATGTTTAAATAAAAGAAATTGACCTGTCCCAGCTCATGTGACAGTGACACATGAGTGGACATGTCAGTAATTTTTTTCCCCCTCCTTTAATGAAACTTTCAAACCTGAGGCAATCTCCCTGAGGCAGCACTTTGTCTCAGGGAGATCTGTGCGCTCCTTCGCGGCTCAGGGAACCCCACCCGCACAGGGAGCGCATAGCGCTTCCTGGCAGACGTCATGCTGGGCAGGCCTTAGTTGGCCCGCCCACGTAAAATGGCGGATCGGGAATCCGCTCGCTCGCGCCCGCTCCCGCTCCCGCTCCCACTCCCGCTTCCGCTTCCTCAAAACCCCTCCAATGGGGGGAAGATCCTGCCCACAAGATTCTGAGGGGGCTTGACAGGGTAGATGCTGGGAGGATGTTTCCCCTCATGGAGGATTCTAGAATTCGGGGCATATTTTCAAAATAAGGAGTCTCCCATTGAGGACAGAGATGAGGAGGAATTTCATTTCTCGGACAGCCGTTAGTCTTTGGAATTCTCTTCCACAGAGGGCAGTGGAGGTTGTGTAGTTGAATATATCCAAGGCTGAGTTGGACAGATTTTTAAACTACAAGGGAGACAGGGGTTATGAGGGCAGATAAGAAAGTGGAGTTAAGGCCACAATCAGATCAGCCATGATTTTGTTTAATAGCATACAGGCTCAAGGGGCCAAATGGCCTACTCCTGTTCCTATTTCATTTGATCTTATGAGTCCTAGATGGCCAGCACCCGATCCTGAGGCTATGCCCCAAAGTTCTCTACCGTCCAGTCAGGGGAAACACAGTCTGTCAGCATTTATCCTGTCAAACCCTCTCAGAATCTTGTATGTTTCAATAAGATGACCTCTCATTCTTCTAAACTCTATGAAATACAGTGTGATTCTACTCACTCTCACTACATAAGATAACCCTGTCATCCCAGAAATCAATCTTGTGAATTTCCGTTGCATCCCTTCCAAGGGAAATGTACCTGAGCTTAGGCGTTGAGCCTGAAACTGTGTGTCGCACTCCAGGTGTAGTCCCACCAAAACACCATACAACTGCAGCAAGATTTCTTTATTCTTGTACTCCAATCCAGTTTCAATGAAGGCCAACATACCATTTACCTTCCTAATTTATTGCTGTACCTGCATGTTCGCTTTCAGCGTTTCGTATACAAGACACCCCAAAATCCCTGTGAACATTTAATGGTTTCTCACCATTTAAAAAAAAAATCTGATTTTCTCTTGGTTTGTCAAGGTGAATGAGCTCACATTTCCCCACATTATACCCCATCTGCCATTTTCTTGTCCACTCATTTTACCTATCTGTATCCTTTTACAGACACTTTATGCCCTCCTCACAGTTTACTTTCCCACCTGGTTTTGTATCATCAGCAAACATGGATACATTACACTCAGCCCCTTCATCCAAGTCATTAATAGAGATGGTAATATCAACTTCTCCAGTACCCTGTACCTTTCTAATATTAATAGTACAATATTAATTACTTTACATTCCTCAACCTCATTAGACCTTTGTTCCCCACCATTGTCAGTCTGCCTTTTGTAGCTTTTGTGAAGATAGATACAAAATATTTGTTTAAGGTCACTGCATTTCCTTTATTTCTCATATAATTTCTCCTGTCTTATCCTCTAAGTGACTAACATTTCCATTTGCTACTCTCCTCCTTCCTGCATGTTTCTGCAAGATCGTACACTCTTGTATTATATTCCTGGCTAGTTTACACTCATATTCTACAACAAGACATGGTGTATTTTTTATTGTCCCTGTAAAATTATGGGTAGAATTTTGCCCTTGGTGGGCAGGCTCGGTGGGGGCAGGTGGGGGCGGTCGGGAAGCTGACTGCCGCCCATGGATGAGGTTTCAAAAAACGCAAAGGCCGCTTGGCCTTGTCGCCTGCCCGCCAACCTGTGATGCTGGGGACCTCGGGAGAAGGCCGAGATTAATCATCTACTCGCCACTTCTGGCTGAAGATTGTTGGAAATGCTTCAGCCTTATCTTTTGCACTGATGTGTTGGGCTCCCCCATCAGTGAGGATGGGGATATTTGTGGAGCTTCCTCCTCCTGTTAGTTGCCTAATTGTCCACCGCCATTCACGTTGGTTGTGGAATCACTAAGCTCTGTCTATCGCTTGCTACTTATGCTGTTTGGCACGCAAACAGCCCTGTGTTGTTGCTTCACCAGATTAGCAGCTCATTTTTAGGTCTGCCTGGTGCTGCTCCTGGCATGCCCTCCTGCACTCTTCATTGAACCAGGGTTGATCCCCTGGCTTGATGGCAATGGTAGAGCGGGGAATATGCCAGGCCATGAGGTTACAGATTACGGCTACTGGAGACTGAAGTCCCCCACCTGGAGTGCATTACACACCCTTGCCACCCTCTGTGCTTCCTCCAAGTGGTGTTCAACATGGAGGAGTTCTGAGTCATCCCCTGCTGAGGGGATTGGTTGCCGGGCGGTACATGATAATCGGCAGGAGGCTTCCTGGCCTGATGCCATGAGACTGCTTCATGGGGTCCAGAGTTGATGTTGAGGACTCCCAGAGCAACTCTCTCCTGACTGTATACCTCTGTGCCGCCCCTCTGTAGGTGGGACAGGATGATGACGGTGATGTCTGGGACATTATCTGTTAGGTGAGTATAACTCAATGAGTATAACTATGTCAGGCTGTTGCTTGACTAGTCTGTCAGACAGCTCTCCCAATTTTGGCACAAGCCCCCAGGTGTTGGTAAGGAAGACTTTGCAGGGTCAACATGGCTAGTTCTGCCATTGATGTTTCTGGTGCCTAGGTCGATGCCAGCTGATCCATCTGCTTAATACAACTGAGTGGCTTACTAGGCCATTTAAGAGTCAAGAGTCATTGCTGTGGGTCTGGAGTCACGTGTAGGCCTGGAGTCACATGTAGGCCAGGCAATGTAAGGATGGCAAATGGGGCATTAGTGAACCAGATGGGTCTTTGTGACAAATAGGCTTTAATTTCCGATTTTTAAATTTTATTTCAAATTCCACCATCTCCCATGGTGGGATTCAAATCCAGATCCTCAGAGAATTAACCTGGGCTTCTGGATTACTCGTCCAGTGACAATACCACTATGCCACTGCCTTCCCCTGGATGACTTCAATGAACATAGTGAAGGAAAGTGTTGGCCCCCAGAAATTGGAAGGAATAAATACCTGGCCTCGAAAATTACGTTCCCGCTCCCGTTCACCGGAGAAACTTGGGGTCTGCATCGAAAGACTCCTCGCAGGTCCCAGCAAAGTGTAGCTCCAGCGGATTTAAGGAGGCCACGTCCCCTTTTTTATGGTCCAGTGGGTTTGTGGGGGGTTGGGAGTCAGAGTTCCAAGGTTGTCAGAGGTTGGGGTGTTTGGAGGGGGGGTGTCCAAGGTCGAGGGGATCCATTGTTGGGGGCGGAGTTCAGTCGGAGGTCCAGGGAAATCATGGGTGGAGTCTGAGGCGTGGGGGTGTCATGGCGGGGCTGTCCAAGGTCTAGAGGAGGTGGGTGGAAGTCTGAAGTTCAGGGTTGTCGGAATTCAGGGGGGTTGTTGATAGGTGTCGGAGCTCGGAAGGTGAGGGGAGTCCTGTGGTGGTTTGGGGGTGTGGGGGAGCCCTGTGGGGTTGGTCTAGGTCTTTACAATAGTTACTCAGAAGTTAGATGCGGTTTTAATTCTTCTAACTTTTTCTGAGTAACTATTGGTGTAACCCTGGAGGAACCATCTGAAGTTTGCAATTTAAATCGCATTTTCAGATGGTTCCCAGCTGTTGGATCCCATGGATTCTCATTGCACGCTTGTTGTAAGTGGTGGCTGAGTTGGTACTATAGATAGAGTTAATCAGCAGACACTTCTTAGATGGAGCACATTAAGTTTATTTACAAAGGTACTCAGCAACTACACTTGTGCTTTCAGCTCAAAACCTATCTCCATACTTCTCCTTACAAACTACAGAGGTAGCCCACGCTACTCTTCTATTGGTTACTCAAGATCATGTGATCTTCCTTAACAGTATCCTTCTGAAAGGTATATTGCACATTAGATAATACCATAATTATCACATCCCTCCCCCTTTTACCCAGATACACATTGTATATTTACAAGTACAATTTTCTCAAGGCAACAAAATATTTGCACCGGTAATTAATTTACAAGTTCAGTCTTTCTGGGGGTTTCCTTATGTGTGTAGAATGTCTCAGCTCTACAACTTCAGATGCTTTGTCAGGAACCTCCTTTTCTGGAGTTGTCTGAACATCAGGTGCTTCAGTGGGCACTTGCAGTTATGTATCCTCAGCTCTTACAGGAACATCAGGCACGTCTGTACTGGGCTGAGTTCTCTCAACAGGAAACATTGACCTGGTTGTGAACACTGGTGGAATCAATTCATGGCATTCGTTTCTCTCTTCATTAGATGATCCACCTGTCTCTGAATGACTTGGCCTTCCACTTCCACACAGTAAGATAGAGGTCCAGTCCCTGCACTTATTTCACCCGGTAACCACTTTGGTCGTTCTCAAAAGTTCTTCACATATACCGTCTCTCCCACGGTAAACTTCCTGTCATGACTATGCCAGTCGTGTCTAGTTTTCTGACTTACCTGACTCCTTTCCATCTTCCCCCCCACTAAATTCGGCATTATTAAGCTCAATCTCGTCCTGAGACAGCATTTCATCAATAACTCTGCAGGTGCGAGGGGCGGACATATAATGAAAAAGAAAGTGTGCTGGCTTGGTTGCTAAGGAATCTCCAGTTAACTTTTTCGTGCCTGCCTTCAATGTTTGAACTGACCTTTCGGTCAGTCCATTTGAGGAAGGGTGGTATGGTGAAGCTTTTATGAGTGATACCGTTGACGCTGATAAACCGTTGAAACTCAACATTCATAAATGCCGTGCCATTATCAGATATGACTACTTCTGGTAGTCCATTAATGGCAAAACTTTGATGTAGCATCTCAATTGTAGCAGAAGACGTTGGTGATTTCACCTCATGTATGTCCATTCATTTTGAAAGGGCATCAACAATGAGCAGAAACATTGTTCCCATGGAAGGACCCACATAGTCAATGTATAATCGTACCCATGGTCTTCCTGGCCACTCCCAAGGGTGTAACGGAGCTATTGAAGGTAAGTTTTGCAATTGCTGACACTGCACACAATTCTTCACTAAGCTCCCTATTTCTCTATCTATCCCAGGCGACCATAGATAGTTGCGTGCTATGGTCTTCATTCGGGATATTCCTGGGTGTGCACAATGTAGTTCAATCAACAATGGCTTTCTTCCCTTTGGGGGAACAATCACTCGTGCTCCCCACAATAAGATGCCATCCTGGCTGGTTATTTCATGTCTTCTGTTAAAGTACGGTTTCACTTCATCAGATACGGGCTCTTGTAACAAACCATGATGCACGTGATCTCATACTTTGGATAAGACTGGATCTTTACTTGTCCAGTCTCTGATCTGTCAAGCACATACCGGAGATGAATCTAAGAAATTTAACAATAAAACAATTTCTTCAGGAACTTGGACATCCTCATCATTTTCTTGTAAAGACAAACAACTAAGTGCATCAGCATTTGCAATTTGGTTTCCAGGCCTATGGATGAAAGTATCCTCGTCTGCTGCCAGGATCAGGGCCCATCGTTGTATTCTTGCTGAGGCTATGGGTGGTGTAGCCTTGTCCTTCCTGAGCAATCCTAGCAATGGCTTGTGGTCTGAAACGATAGTAAAATGATGGCCATGTATGTACTGGTTTAATTTCTTGACACCAAAGATAATTGACAGGCCTTTTTCTATCTGTGAATATCCCTTTTCTGCTGTGTTGGGCATTCTTGATATGTAACCTATTGGCCGTTCTGTGCCATCGTCCAATTGATGGGAGAGCACTGCTTCCACTCTGTAGGGAGATGTGTCACATGTCAGCACCAATTCTTTCGTCTGATCATAATGCACTCATAGATTGGATGAGTGCAACAATTGTTTCACCTTAATGAAAGCTTCTTCCTGTGGTGTCTCCCAAGACCAATGTTGGTTCTTTTTGAATAGATAATGCAGGGGGCCAGCACTGTAGACAAATTGGATATGAATCACTCATAATAGTTGATCATTCCTAAGAATGATTTGAGCTCAGAGCTGTTCTTTGGTGCAGGTGCCTCTCTTATGGCTTTCACTTTCTCTTCAACCGGGTGCAGGGCCTGTGAATCTATCCAGTGACCCAAATAGATTACCTCCCTTGCTGCACTTTTCTTTTCTAAACACACCCCAGCCTGCAAGAAATGTTTTAAGACTTCATTTAACTTCACCAAATGCTCCTTTTCAGTAAGTCCTGTCACCAGAACATCATCTAAATAAACTACAAATTGGGGCAGTCCCTGCAGTAAATTCTCATTGTTCTCTGGAAGATGGCACAAGCTGAGGAGACACCAAAAGGCAAACAAGTATATTGGTACAACCCTTTGTGGGTATTAATTGTGGCAAATTCCCAGGAGGCCTTCTCTAACTCTAATTGTTGATAAGCACGACTTCTATCAAGCTTTGTGTAGGCGGTTCCCTCTGCCAGCTTGGCATACAGGTCTTTGATTTTTGGTGTGGGGTGTCTGTCCAGCTTAACCACTTTATTAACTGTCAATTTGTAATCTCCACAAATTCGGACGCTTTGGTTGAATTTGAGGACGGGGACTACCGGCTGAGAATAACCCTTCATGAGGTCCACCAATTCATCAAAACATTTCGAATCTGGGGCACTGGGTGCCATCTAACTTTGAATCAAGCCGTAGGTTTTATTCCCGCACGTACTTAAGAGAATCGCCCGCCTCTTCTCTTCCCCTGTAATCTCATTTGCTGGGAAAAAGAATGCGAGGCGCTCAATATAATGAGACCAATCGTCTGTGACTAGATCAAAAGGATAAATTCTTCCGAATTGCAGCATTCTGTGAGGGGATATTGCTCTGACGATTTGAACGGAAAGTCTATTCACAATTACTGTGCGACGTACAGCCTGATTTTGTTTCCCTTGATTTCTTCATTAACTTATTTTACGCTTGACACCAGTTTGTTGTGTCTTCGCTTTATCCCCGCTTTTTCCTTGCTTGATCTTCGCTTTTTCCTTGTTTTTCCTTGTCGCCGGTTTATTGGATCCCATGGATCCTCGTTGCATGCTCGTAAGTGGTGGCTGAGTTGGTACTATAGATAGAGTTGATCAGCAGACACTTCTTAGGTGGAACACATTACGTTTATTTACAAAGGTAGTCAGCAGCTACACTTGTGTGCTATCACCATACTACTAACTACTTACTACAGACCACTGACTACAGAGGTAACTCGCCCTATTCTTCTATTGGTTACTAAAGATCAAATTATCTTCCTTAACAGCACTCTTCTTAAAGGTATATTATACATTAGATAATTCCCACACCAGCGCAGTGCAGTTGTCCAGAGGAAGTGTGCACTTCCGGGCAATTGACATGCAAACCCTTACCTGAGAACTTCCCAGAGGGATTCCCCAGCGCACCTCTGGGGTATCCCCCAAATCCGACGCTGGGGAGGTCGGAAGTTATGGGCCATTTTAAAAAGCATGTTATGCGGTGTTAAGAGAAAAATGTCACTGGATAAGTATATATACTTCAGTCATTATATTGATCCATAGTTTGACTAAATTTGGACTCAAATAATGCAAAATTTGCAGCAATTACTGTTAAGATTTCACTGAGGCTGAGAGTCACATTCACAAAGCTTTCAACTTAAAAATAAAGATGCATTTAAGGAGAAGCTAGATAAACACATGAGGGAGAAAAGAACAGAAAGTTATGCTGATAAAGGTAGACAAAGATAGGTGGCAGCAGACTGTAGAGCAGCAGGCATGGGCCAGTTGGGCTGAATGACTGTTTTTGGGCTGTAAGTTCTATGTAATTTTGGACAGTTCAATCTTTGATTTCAGCACTGGATCTCTCCCAGTTCAACCTTGCTTTCCATTAACTTTTTTTTTGTGCACGCTTATATAATTTTAATAAAGCAAATTTGTTTTCCCAGCACTATCCCTCCGTGTCCCCTATGTAGCATTCACAGAATCACAGAATTGTTACAGCGCAGAAGGAGGCCATTTGGCCCATCGTGTCTGCACCGGCTCTCCGAATGAGCAATCCACCTTGTGTCATTCTCCTGCCTTCTCCCCATAACCCTGCAGATTGCTTCTTTTCAAATAATCATCGAATTCCATCTTGAATGCCTCAATTGAGCCTGCCTCCACCATGGTCTCTCAGGCCCTGCATTCCAGACCCTAACTCCTCACTGTGTGAAAACATTTCTTCTCGTGTCACTTTTGCTAACTTTACCAATGACTTTAGATCTGGGCCCTCTGGTTCTCGATCCTTCCGCTAATGAGAACAGTTCCCCCTATCTACCCTGTCCAGGTTCCATTCAAATCTGAAATGCAACCACCTCTAGCAAACATTCATAAAAGGCACTGAGCAGCGCTTAGAAATGCCAAGGAACTTCTCTCTGCAATGAGGCAATAAGCATTGCAGCCAAACAATATTCTTTTGACCTAAACTTGCAAGGAATGCATATTTTACTTTTTTTCTGACTTTTGAGATGTGGTGCATTTGCTTCACCTAATTTATAACCCAGCACAAAATAAATTGACAGTTTTCTTCAGGTCCAGAAACCTAGTCCAAAGAAGAAATGCAGACTTACATTTGACATAACTTCAGTGAGGCAAACTCAATAAAGTATTTGGGGTCCTGGCTAAGTTATTAGTTGATGGAAGAGTTTCTAAAAGATATCACCTTTTCTCTCCTGCAGCCAAATGGGTAGGACATTCTTTTACAAACATAACCAGTGGAGCCCTGGAATAAGGTCAAGGTAACCTCTGAGACTTACACCAACTCCAGACACTTTATTGACTTTTACCTTGCTTTATTGCCCAGTCTTCCCTCATTCCCAGTATTATTACTTTTTTTTTTAAGCTGCCTCACAATTCCTGGCATTGAATTAGAGCTGATTATTTTTTTGCCCATCGCGCTACCTTATCACCCATTTGAAAGTTCTTTTGATCCAGACAGTTATTTACCATGCCTCCTAGTGCCTGCGAGTTTGGACACCGCTCCTTCAACACCTGTAGCCAATGACACAGTGGATTAACAGGGCCCCAGGATACAACCACATGAGATGTCTTCTCACTTCTAGCCACTCTGTCTCAGTGGTGATTCACTTCTAAATAATTCTAAATTCAGCATGCTACCCTTTAGCTATCTACATGCCCTTTACTCTTCCCCAGCAGTCTTCTGTGTAGTATGTTTTCAATGGTTCTCTGAAAGTGTAAGTACACCAGATCTGCTGCATTTTCCCCTCCACCATAATTAATCACCTCCTCGAGGAACTAGATTTCTCAAATACAATCTTCCTTTAGGAGGCCTGCGTTGGCTGCTACTAGGCATTTTCTCTCCCTCTGGAGACTTAGAAACTTAATCGTTAATTAATGGTTCTAGAATTTTCCTTACCAGAATCTGTACTAATCTGTTAGACCAATTAGTTAGGTGTATTGCCCATTAGCTACCCTCCAGTCCTGCAGCACATAGCCACACTCAGTAGAACTTTGCATTGTAATACATGCTACTTCTTCCTCTGTTTCAGCCACGATGCTTGGATTATCATGTCCCAGAAGTTTAGCTCAACTAACTTGTCTAGTACTTTTTGTCCTTGACTTTGTTCAGATTCTGCCTTTTTGTGAGACCAGTATGTGTATGATGGAAATGTGTTTATTGAGCTATTTTAATACCTTGCTTGCCCATAAAGGAAAGATTTGAGATCACCCCTTTCATGAGGCCCAAACACTTCATAGCCAATGGCGTCCAGTCTCTGTTGTAATGTAGGAGGCGTGCCAGCCAGTTTGAACACGGCAGATAAATGTGATGATGATCAAACTACCTGTTTTTCTTAAAAGTGACGTTGAATGAGGGAAAAATATTGCCCATGACACCAGGGCTAACTTGATGAAGTAATGAGAGAAATAATTCTGTAAAAAATTACTGTCTTTAGTGACCACCAGAGAGCAAATGGGGGCCTCAGTTTATGAACGTACGCACATATGAACATGCAAACCAGGAGCAGGAGTAGGCCACTCAGCCCCTCGAGCCTGCTCTGCCATTCGGTGAGATCATGGCTGATCTGAATGGAACCTCAACCCCATGTTCCTGCCTACCCCCGGAACCCTGTCATCCCCTTGCTTATTAAGAATCTATCTTGCTCCGTCTTAAAAATATTCAAGGGGCAGAAGTTCGCCCTTGTCGGGCGGTCTCGGGGGGTGGTGGGCAGGCGGGGGCGATTGGGGCCGGACTAGCGATTTCATACTGGCGGACCCATTAAGGCTTGCCCAGCGTGAAACCCGAGCAGCAGTGCTCAGCACTGCCTGTGCAGGGGGGTGGGGGTGGGGGTGGGGGGAAGGGAGGGTGAGTGTGAACTTTGCGCGTGTGTGTGTGCGAGTGTGCACTTGTGAATCTCCCTGAGGCACAGAGCTCTGCCTCAGGAAGATGAACATTTTTCCAAACATAAAATAAAGATTTCAAAAATGTAATAAATGCGACTCAGTCACATGAGCAGGGACATGTTCTAAATGAAATGTTAAAATGTTTATTTTGTTTTTATTTGCTGTTGGAAACCTCATTCCCGCCCACGGATGAGGTTTCCTTAAAAAGTGCAAATGCCACTTGGCCTGTAAGGTTGGACGGGCAACAAAAAATTTCTTTTAATTACCTTTTTAATGACCTTAATAGGCTTTTTAATTGTTGATGGTCGCGCTGCTGATTCCCACGCGTGCCCGCCGACCGAAACATCGCGCGACTGCACATTGATGTTGGGACGCTCGCTCACGTCATTTTACGCTCGAGTGGGTCGGGCACATTCCCACCCCCTGAGGTAAAAATTTTGCCCAAAGTCTCTGCCTCCACTGCCTTTTGAGGAAGGGTCCCAAAGATTCACAACTCTCTAAGAGAAAAAAAAATCTCCTAATTTCTGTCTTAAATGGACAACCCTTTTTTTTAAAATAGTGACTCCTCGTTCTAGATTTTCCAACAAGGGGAAACATTGTTTCCACATGCACCCTATAAAGATCCCTCAGAATCTTATATGTTTCAATCAAGTCGCCTCTTACTCTTCTAAGCTCCAGTGGATACAAGCCCAGCCTGTCTAACCTTTCCTCATAAGACAACCCACCCATTCCAGGTATTAGTTTTTCATCTGAAAGACAGCATTTGCAGCAGTGCTGCACTCCCTCAGGATTGCACTGGACATGTTAGTCTAAGCTTTGTATTCAAGCCTCTGGTGTGGTGCTTGAACCCACAGCTATCTGACTCAGAGTTGATGGAGTGTGCGCCATGTGAGTACAGATGCAGTTTTAAGTTAATAAGGATCCTTGCCTCATTATAGAAATGACCTGTGAACATGAGAAAGGGGCTGGGGGAAGGACTAATAAGGCAAGATGCCAGTTATAAAGGTAATTAAAGTGTGAAGTATATGACTAAATCACGGAAGGTGTTAATCCCTTGAGCATTAGTGAGATCATATACAGATTATTGTCTGATTACTATGAAAAATGTTAGTCATTGGAGTGAACTCTGAAAAGTGAAATGGAAGTGATTTGTGATTGAACTGAGAAGCCAAAGAAATTTAATCAAAAGAAGGTTGAAGAGTGACGCGAACCAAGTTTTACTTTAAAATTATGAAGATAAGCTATAGGATATTGAGATATCTATTGCACAGCCCTGGATCAGTGAGTACCACTCTGACCTCTGAATTAGGAGGTTGTGGTTCAGGTCTCACTCCAGAGACCTGGGTGCAAAGATTAGGTTGCACCCCACTGTAGTACTGGGAGAGTGCTGCACTGCTGAGACGTTAAACTGAAGCCTATGTCAATGCATTCTTTCTATCTTAAAAAAGTCAAAAATAGGAAACTTGACTCCAGTGCTTCCATTTCCACATTTAACAGGAAGGGCCAGATCACACTGTTGGACAGGGTGCGTCACCCGATCCCTCAAGCAAACCTGCTTCCCTCACAACGATCGGCCTCTTTCTCCCTGCCTTCCAATCTTTCTGACCTCCTGGACTATCCTTCCATGACCCGTCCCTCTCAATTTGGCCAGCTGCCAGCCAGAATGCTGATTTATTTTTGTTTATTTTAGTGAGGTCCTGGTGCTAAATTTGGCAGCACCCCTGCATTTCCATTCTGACTTCCCAACCCTTGCTCCCTCCCTGAAAACACCATGACCTTAGTGTTTATACCAGCTTATTATACATAAAATGTAGTGAAAGTTGTCCCACAATTAAAAATGTAAAATGAGGAAAGTTAAAATGTTTAAATACCCATTCAAACAAAGTGCTAACAATATTTTTAAATTGTTCTTGTCAATCATAGATTTATCAATGGCATAGTGCACCTTGAAGCTGATATAAGGAATTAACTCTCACTGTGTGCTTTTGATGTTTTTGAATTAAGTCTAAATGAAGGACCAAGCCCCAAATTACAGAATGTCAGCAAGGTTAGCAAGAGTAGGCGAGAAAGCAAAGGAAGAGCTTGCATTGATATGGCACTTTGCAAATCCTTAGTCCCCCTTCATAACCACCATCGTCATCCTACATTTGAAAACAAACTCTAGTCTGTGTCAAATCCGCCCTTCAAGGATTTGGAGAGGAAGAGAAGATTTGACATAGAGTAAGAATGAATGTTAAGACTTTCCATCTCAGGATGTCCCAAAGTGCTCCACAGCCGATGGATCACGCTTTACTGGCAGTCACGGTTGATATGTAAGCAAACACAACAAACATTTTGTGCAAAGCAAGATCATATATAGCAATTGGGTCAAAGTACTGGAACTCCCTCTCTAACAGCACTGTGGGTGTTCCTACACCATAGGGACCACAATGGTTCAAGAAGACAGCTCACTACCACCTACTCAAGGGCGATTAGGGATGGGCAATAAATGCCAGGGATGCCCACATCCCGTGAATGAATTTTTAAAAATGATGTAAAATGACCAGTTAATCTGTTTATGGATATGCTTGTTGAGGGGGTTGAATAATGCCTAGGACATTGGGAGAACTCAACTGCTTTTCTTCATAAAGTGTTGAGGGATGTTTATGTCCACCTGAATGGAGCCCCGGTATGACAACACAGAAGTCTCTTGGTACGTCCTGAAGAATCAGCCTAAATTACAGTGAGCCTTGAACCTGTGACCTTCTGACTTTTCAGAAGGCGAAATGGCTGAAGCTGAGATTGTAGTTGATTCTAATAACCTTTGCGAGACAAAGGGAAGACTGAAGAAAGTAAAGAATTCTGTGGAACTCAATTGAGGAGGGAAATCTAGAAGAAGATTAAGCATTAGGCAAAAGGAGTTTGTTTTCAAATGTGGATGATGGCGATGGTGGTTTTGAAGGGAGATTAAGGATTTGCAAAGTGTAATATCAATGCAAGCTCTTCCTTTGCTTTCTCGCCTACTCTTGCTAACCTTGCTGACATTTTGTCATTTGGGCCTTGTCCTTCATTTAGATTTAATTCAAAAACATCAAAAGCACACAGTGAGAGTTAATTCCTTATATTAGCTTCGAGGTGCACTATTTCAGTTGAAGAACTGCGGTTTCAAAGAGCATGGTTATAAATCTATGATTAAAAGAGTGCATTTTTAAAAATGTTAGCAATTTATGGAATGGATATTTAAAAAATTTAGTTTTTCTCATTTCTGGATGGGGAACAACAGTGGGATGTAATAATCACCTAAAGCCACTGGAACTTCCTTATTTAGTAGCACCTATCAGAAATGGCACTGCTACTAATCCAAGGAGACATATTGTCACTTTAAATTTAATATTCCGCCCCCCCCCTCCCACCTTAATTTCCAGCTTGTTTCTGTTGATAGTATGGCTGTCCCTGAGTTAAAGTATTAGGTTTAGCCTTATTGTAGATAATCAAGCATACTTTTCAGTGCAGTATTGAGTGAGCGCTGAATTGCGTTTGTCTGCAAAGATCTAACAATCTCTTCGGCATTGTGTTCACCTTTCCTGAAGTTAGTTTCATTCCAGCATCAGCTGTAGGATGTCCAGAAACAGTGATGTCATCAAGCAGGCTAATCAACTAATTGCATTGAAGAACTCTCACAGACAGCAAATCAGGAAACAATATGCATTGATTATCCATTACTTTTTAATCATTTTACAGAGAGTGAAATAAAGTTTGGGGCCAAAAACATGGTGACTAAGGTAGAAGCTGAAATATCATCAACAAACCTTAAAAAAGATTTTTATTGTTTTAAAAATCTATAATTTGTTTTTATTATAATGGAGAGATTTGACATTCCACAAATATAGACCAGAGACGTTGTTCAGTAGTAATTATGCCATTAAAAACTCCATTTGTACTTCATTGAACAAGGTGTAATATTTTCAAGGGTTTTTACACCAATACTAATTAAAAGTAGAAGTCTATGTTAAATCAAGTGATTTTAAGATTGCCATTTCTGAGGACTTCAACAGTGCACCCCGTAGAGAAGCAAGGAATCACTGACAGCTCCTTCTGGATTTTTGAGTTTAACTACATCTAGGAACATAGGAGCAAGAGAATGCCATTCAGCACCTCAAGGTTGCTCTGCCATTTAACTAGATTATAGCTGGTCTTCTACCTCAACACCATCTTCCCGCACTATCCCATATTGAATGCGGAGCAGGCTTGAAGGGCCGAATGGCCTACTCTTGCTCCTAGCTTCTATGTTTCTATCCTTCTTTGTACCTTTGAAATCTATCGATCTCTGCTTTGAACATATTTAATGACAGAGCCTCCACAGCCCTCTGGGCTAGAGGATTCCGAAGGTTCGCCACCCTCAGACTGAAGAAATTCCTCCTCATCTTCTAAATGGCCTATCTCTTATTCTGAGACTGTATCCCCTGGTTCTAGAACTGCACACCCGTCTTCCTCTCCCTCCCTCCCAACCAGGGGAATATCCTTTCTACATCTACCCTGTCGTGCCCTGTAAGAATTGTGCATGCTTCCCATTAGATCACTTCTCAATCTCTTAAACTCTAGAGAATGCTGGCCCAGCCTCCTCAATTTTTGCAGGTTGCACCTGCATGTTGGCTTGCAGTGACCCAGGTTGCTCAGGATACCAACACTTCCCAATCTCTCTCTATTTATGAAATACTCTGCATTTCTGTTTTTCCTACCAAAGTAGATGACTTCACACTCTTCCACATTATATTCCATCTGCCATGTTCTTGTCCACTCACTTAATCTGTCTAAATCTCCTTGAAACCATTTTTCATCCTCCTCACAACTCACATTCCCACCAAGTTTTGTGTCATCAGCAAACTTGGTAATATTACATTTGGTCCCCACATCCAAATCATTGATATCTGGGGCCCAGGCACTGATCCTTGCTGTACCCCAGGAGTCACAGCCTGCTAACCTGAGAGTATCTGTTTATCCCTAATTTCCAACCATTAACCAAATCTCAATCTATGCCAGTGTATTACCCCCAATCCCATGGACTCTAATTTTGCTGACTACATTCTTGTGTGGGACCTTATCGAAAGACTTCTGAAAATCCAAATACACCACATCCACTGGTTTCCCCTGATCTATTCTGCTAGTAAGATCCTCAAAAAACTCCAACAGGTTTGTCAAACGTGATTTCTCTTTCATAAATCCATGTTGACTCTGACCAGTCCTACCATTATTTTCTAGGTGCACAGTTATCACATCCTTTGTATTAGACTCTAGCATTTTCCCTACTACTGATGTCAGGCTAACAGGTCTGTAATTCCCTGTTTTCGCTCTCCCTCCTTCCTTAAACAGTGAGGTGACATTTGCTACCTTCCAATCTGCATTCCAGAATCTGTAGAATTTTGAAAGGTGATCACCAATGCATCCACTATCTCTACAGCCACCCCCTTCACCCACTCTGGATATGTGCAGGTGCCGGAAGTTGCTGTCAGTTCCATGGAGAATCTTGACAATTTCATTGTCATTACAAACACAAAATCCAGGAAATTAACAAACTGAGGCCATGTCTGCCTTTGCAGGCAGTTGTAAAAAGATTTCCTTCAAAGAAGAGCAGGAGGAAAATTTTCCCCAGGTCGGGCGGGCTGGCCGGGAGCTGGCGCGGGCGGGCACGGACCTGATCGCTGCCTGCGATTGGGTCCGTGCCGTCATTTTATGCGGGCAGGCCTTGGAAAGGCTGCTCGCGATGGCTGGGCGAAGGGCTCTGCAGAGGGGCATTGTCGGTGACGCAAGTTTGGAGGGTAGGCCATCGGGGCAGGCCAGGCCGGAGGGTAGGCCATCGGGGCAGGCCAGGCCGGAGGGTAGGCCATTGGGGCAGGCCAGGCCGGAGAGTAGGCCAGTGGGGCAGTGTGCCCCTTGTTTTTCAGACGAGTGCCTCGCTGCCCTCCTGGAGGAGGTGGCAGTGTGGAGGGAGGTCCATCTCCCGAGGGATGGGAGGCAGAGGCCCCCCCCACCTGACCAAACGTGTGTGGGAGGAGGTGGCCGAGAGTGTCAGGTCCCATGATGTGGTGCGGCGCACATGGCTCCAGTGCAGAAAAAGGTTCAATGATGATCTGCGCTTGGGCAGGGTGAGTACCAGGTTGCCTCAAGTCACTTAATGCAGCCGTCACCCTTTCCCCCAAACCCCACCCCCCCACCGCCAACTCTGAGTACAGTAAAAGCATTGAATCCCTCACGGCATGTATCCCTCGCTGGGTGTCCCAGCAGGTATTGCCCATGCCCAGTTCACCCTGAGAGGGTTGAGCTAGGGTGGGTTCTGCATCCGCAGCATGTGTGACACTGACACCCAGAGTATAGAATGGGGGTGAAAGTCAAGGATCTGCACTAGGCAGAGTGCTGGAACTGGGAAGCATGTCAGAGTCAGGGTGCTAACATGCTGGGAGGGGAGCTTCCAGGTGGAGGGGCACCAATCCATCTGCTGGTCTTTGCGCTCCACGTGCTTGTGCCTCCTTGCTTAGCAACGTTACACCTTGTGGTGCCACATGTGAAGGAGGCAGCATTTGGGCAATGGGGGGGTGTCAGCCCCGGCTTCTTTGGGTGAGTGTGCGGCAGCTGTGGGGTGATGAAGAACTGGAGTCCCGCAATGTCCCACTCTGGCTGGGTTGGCAGGGACGTGATGGGAATTCAGGTGCAAACTGGACTAATCAATGCTCCTCTCTCCTTTTCAGGAGAAGACTGTGCACAATTCCACAGAGCGGATACGGACTGGCGGAGGCCAGGCCCAGCTGGCGATCCTGATACCTTTCGAGCAGCAGGCGATGGATCTGGAGAGGGGCCATGCCCCCAGGTGCAAGCTGCGGTGCCATGGGGAGGTATGTTTAGCGAGCCCTCAGGTCACCACGTGTGTCACAGAAGCCATGGCGCTGCTGAATGCTCAGTGATTGAAGTTAGCAACATGGGTTGACCATTGATTATGGAAGGATGAGCGCATAATGATCTGGGGGAGCGGCCATGCAAGTTGACATTGTCTGCACTGAAACTAATCAAATGTCCTTGTTCTTCCTTTCAACATCACTGGAGCAGGGCCGGGAGGAGGAGGCAGAGGGCCCACCTCTCACCCCTGAGGGCCCAGAGGAAATCCACTCACCAGCGTCACACCATCTTAGCCAGGCAGGCACCAGCACAGATACTAGCACCGCGGTGGGAATTAGACCTTCGGCTAGTGTCCTGGGGCACGGTGGTGAGGGCACTTCACACTTGCTTGAGGTGCGGGCAGAGACAGAGAGTGCCCAGGGAGCTGGCAGTCGGAGGACTGCTGGGGACCAGGTATTTGCTCGGTTGGTGACTGATGATGTGCCTCTGGAGTTATCTGTGAGACAGCAAATGCGGGAAGTGCAGCAGGGTATGCGGGACAATCTGGCGGAGATACATGAGGCAATGTGTGGCATGGTGCCCATGCTTGAGGAGTCCACGCGGAGCATCACCGATGCAGTGTGCCAGATGTCCGAGCGCCATGCTTCCTCCATGGAGAGAGTGGCGACTCTCGTGGAGAGGCTCCTCCAGGAGAACAATCAGGTCCTCCTGGGGTTGCGCTCGGACCTGCAAGCCCTCACAGCGGCATTGACCACAACTGGTCAGTGCCAGTGTGGGAGACAATTTGGGCACCAAGTATCCCAGCTTGGTGCCCATCCACCTACGGTGAGCAGGAAGGTCCAAAACGACTTCATATTGGCACAGCAGCTGCCTGTCGTCTCTGGGGGTTTCTCTCAGGGCACTCCAGGTGAGGGCAGCAGCTCCTCCGCCCCTCTGCCAGTGACTGTGGCATCCGATGAGGCTGCTGCGACTGGGAGGAAGCCAGCTGTGGAGCTAGCCACTCCCTCCCAGGCGGGGCCATCAAATGCTCTGCGGGCCAGAGGACGTCATCAAGGCCAACAGGACAGCACATTGAGCAGGCTGTCTCAGATGCCAGTGCCAGCGAGAGGACTGTACCTAGATATAGCACCCATAAGCATAAATTTAAGGTACCTTAGGCACACCACGGG
Organism: Cetorhinus maximus; assembly: GCF_964194155.1. NCBI lineage: Eukaryota > Metazoa > Chordata > Chondrichthyes > Lamniformes > Cetorhinidae > Cetorhinus > Cetorhinus maximus. The sequence goes on from NC_135884.1 coordinate 147,413,228, forward strand.
TTTCTCACTGGTGCTTTTATGTTGGCCCATAGTACTTAGTTGAAGATTCAGTGTGATGTCCAACAACGTTTTTGTTTTGCTTTCTGAATTTACTTTTGTTTGCTCAATAAATTTTGACATGTTGCCATGCCTCAGGGTGATTCCTCACTTCTGCAAGTGGATGGGAAGCCATGATGTTATGAGTGAGTTGTTTGACATTGAGCTTTATTGACAAGGGACTTAGTTGATGTTATTATCCAGGCAGGTTTAGCACTCAGGTTTCGAGTGTGGAACCTGCAGCCCTGACATGCATTGAAGGTCCATCTGTGTTGGTCTAGCTTAAGGTTCTTTGGATTAAGGCCCCCCGGGTGTCCCTGCCTCCCTGGAGTATGCCTGGGTCAGGGTCTACCCCCTCAGCGTTCTCCTCTGCGTGCTCATCCTCGGACTCACTGCTGGACTCAGCGTGTGCATCCGGAGCAACTGCGTTTACGTCTTCCTCGTCCACTGCGTCCCCCCTTTCCAGTGCCAGGTTGTGCAGAGCGCAGCATGCAACCACTATCGCCGACACATGATCTGGGGGGTACTGGAGTGCGCCCCCTGAGTGGTCCAGGCATCGGTGAGAGACCGATGGCTCTCTCCACCACAGCCCTTGTGGTGCCGTGGCTCCTATTGTACCGCTGCTCAGCTTCTGTTCTTGGATGGCGGAGAGACGTCATGTGCCACTTTATGAGGGGATAGCCCTTGTCACCCAGCAACCATCCATCCAGCCGTGCTGGAGCACTGAAGAGCCTTGACACCTGGGAGTGTCTGAGGATGTAGACGTCATGGGAGCTGCCTGAGTACCTTGCACAGACTTGTAGAATCAGCATCCTGTGATCACACACTATCTGCACGTTCATGGAGTGGAAGCCCTTCCTTGACAAAGGCACTGGGCTCACCTGCTGGCGCCTTGATGGCCACATGTGTACAGCCAATAGCACCCTGGACGCGGGGGAAGCCAGCAATGGCCGCGAAGCCTCTGGCTCACTCTGACTGGCTGGCCTCATCCGAGCGGTAGTGGATGAAGGTCAATGCACACCTAAATGGAGCATCTGTCACCTGCTTTACACAAGTGTGGACAGCTGATCGGGAGACGTCGCAAAGATCACCGACTGACCCCTGGAAAGAGCCAGAGACATAGAAGTTGAGGGCAGCTGTGACCTTTAGAGCCACAGGCATGGGGTGCTCACCCCATGGAGATCTCAGGGCCCATCTTATAACAGATGGAGGTGACTGTCTCCCTTGAGGATCGGAGCCTCCTTCGGCACTGCACCTCAGACATATTGAGGTACCTGCTTCACCGCCTGTATACCCTGGCAGCAGGATATTGGCGTCTTCTGCGGCCCCTTCCGCCTTGCACATCCTGTTGGCCCTGCGCCCCTTGTGCCTTCACCTCTCCTCCCAAAGGTGGCTCCCCTGGAGGCTGAATGTGGACTCCTGGCCTCCTCCCCCTTCTGGTCCTCCCTTCCTCCTCAAAGGAGGTGACTCCAGTGGAGAGCACAACTCTCATTCCCAGGCTAAGGGAAGGCTTCCTGAAAGCTGCAGGCCCCAAAAATGATTTCCACTGTAGAGTCCTGACCAAGGCTGTCCATGAGTTTTGAAGTCTTCCTGCTCAATCAGGCAAGTAAAAGTTATTTTCACACTTAAATACCTGACAGATCACATCCACGACCCCACTCACCCCTCTTATCCCTCCCATGGATGAGGTTTATACAAATGTCTCCTACCCGCCTGCCCATTGCGCCCATGCGACATCCTGAAGATCGCACGGGCTGTGAAGAATCGAGATCAATTGCTGCCTCGAGGGCCTTAACTGGCCCGTTAATTGGTGGCGGGTGTGCATCCAAACTCATAGTGCGCCCACCTTCCTAAATATCGCCATGGCATGCTGTGATGTCGGGACGCTCGCCTGACGTCATCGAGCATCATTTTAAGCGCGGGCATGTGGGGCCCGCCCCCCTGCACGCCAGTGGGAAAATTATGGCCCAGGTTACAGAGTCATGGCAAATATCCTCCTTTAACTAATGCCACCAAGAATAAATCACTCGGTCATTCCTGCCTGACCTTGTGTGAAAATTGGTTGCTGCATTTGTCAACAGAACACCAGTGACTGTGCTTCAATAAATTGAGTGCAAATTATTTTGGGATGCCCTGAGGACATGATAGGGTGCTATGTAAATGCAAATTTGTTCCTTAATCAGTAAACCTGCAGGATTTTTTTTTCACTTGCTGCCATCAACAGATTGGACAGAGTGCTTGTGTGAGCAAGTGTTCACATAGGCAATGATGGCTACTTTTCCCTCAGGATTGATAGAACAGGATGTGATTAACATTCAGCCCAGTCTGCAGACAGAGCTTGGGCAGCTACACGACTGATGTTGATTAGAAATGTCTTCAAGCTCCTTAAACCAGCTACTCCAGACTTCTTGCATCTGTCACATTTCCAACCCTTGCTAAAGTTTAAAAAAAAGGAATGAATGGAAAAGCCCGGGACAGCCTTTATTCCAACGCGCAGCTGGAGGGAAGGATTGGCTAGGAAAAAATGGAGCATTTTCATTGTTAGGAGACAGCCTGTCCATTGCTTTTCCCACTAAACACTTTCTTAGTATATTGCAATAGAGCCCAGCAACCATCTGGCGCTAATACACATCCAGTAAAAGGCGCGAGTGCCTGTGTTGTGTTAACAATCTACATACTCAGGTGTGCATGCCAGTGCTTCTTGTTGTGGTCTCACTGGCATGTTCAGGTCTATTCCTTAGACTCTCGGCACCTGTTGAGATGTTGCATCTCGCACTTAATTATATCCTGTGAATTAAAAGGAGAAGTGGCTGAGGTAGGACTTCCTGTCAAATGATTAAAGATCGGCTCCTGCTGCCTGAGGCTAGATTAGAGAGGGGGGGAAAGCAGACATAAGAGATATTAATACTTAAAAGGGGCATTGTTGTCTTGTACGTAAGCCAGGTTCTTAAGGAGTCAATTACAAGATGCCTTATATCATTAAATGAGCTGATGACTCAGCCTCAACTCCGTGTTAGCACTCTTGCCTTGAATGTCGCATCCCATTCCAAAGACCCGAGTGTATAATCTTGCTTGACCCTCCCACTGCAGTGCTGAGGGAGTGCTGCACTGTTGGAAGTACCGCCTTTCAGATAAGAAGTTAAACCGAGCTCTCCTTTGTCCTTTCCATGGGACCTAAATGATCCAGTTGTACTGTTTGAAGATGAGCAGGGATGCTTTTTCAGTGACATCTCCGGCATTTATCACTTAATGAGCACCAGTGAGATAATATCACCACCTTCAACACCTCTTTGATCCTTTTGTCTGTGACATCTTTTGATTATCTGCTCCTATCACTGCTTGCTTGTCCCTACAACCACCGCCCCCCCACCCCTCAGCTTCTCTCTCCCCACCCCCCCCCCACCTTAAACCAGCTTATATTTCACCCCTCTCCTAACTATACTCAGTTCTGTTGAAGGGTCATGAGGACTCGAAACGTCGACTCTTTTCTTCTCCACAGATGCTGCCAGACCTGCTGAGTTTTTCCAGGTAATTCTGTTTTTGTTTTGGATTTCCAGCATCCGCAGTAGTTTTTTGTTTTTATACCAGTGAGATAGGTTGCCTTGTCAATTGTTTCATCGCTGTTTGATCACTTACCAGACATATTAAACTTTATTATAAGCAAAGGAGATGTTTTGAAATTATTACAAGAAACAAATCCAAATAAAGATCCAGGTCCAAATTGAAATCCCTCCCTGGATTTTAAAGTTAGCAGCTGATGATCTGGTTCCAGTGTTGACCAATCTCTTTCAAGAGCCAATCAACACCAGCTCCTTACCAGACCAGCGGAGACAAGCTAATGCCTTGGCACTATCAATTAAAGAGTTAAAGGTCAGCCAGGAAACTACAGATTAGTATTTCCCACCTGCGCCATTTGCAAATTGTTTGAACATGTTGTTCACTTTGATATCATGAAGCACTTTGAAACTCACAATAGTTGGATGAATAGTCAGCATGGTTTTCGAGGGAAAAGATCTACCGAGACATAGCTTTTACAGACTGACGATGAGCTGACTTCAAGGCTCAAAAGAGATGAAGCTACACACATGGCATACTAGATTTCTCAAAAGCCTTTGACAAAGCTTCTCATGAAAATCTCTTGTCCAAACTCCACTGCTATGGAATCAGGGGGACGTTATTAAATTGGATCCAGCACTTCCTAACCAACAGAAGATAAAGAGTGGTACGCGGTGGGGAATCAGCCTCTCCTAGAGATGTTCTCTCCAGGATGCCCCAGGGAACTGTGTGGGGACCTTCACTCTTTTTGACATACATCAACAACCTTCCCAACAAGTTAAAAAAACAGAGTGTGACTATTTGCAGATGGCTGCATGGTTTACGCATTAGGAAAAACTCTAGATCATATTAATTCGCTGCAAGATGATCTTCTGGAATTGCAAAAATGCTGGACCAATGGGAGATGGTACTCAATGCCAAAAGATGCTATGTCATATGCATGACCAACAAAAAGGATCCACCAACAGAAAGCTTTAAGTTCGGTATAATTCTCCAACAGGTATATACACAATCATACCTGGTGCTTCATCTTAAGAACAGTCTTCAATGTGGATTCCACATTCAGCAGATGACATCCTTAAGCAAACAGGTTTCTTGGATTTCTGAGGAGGAATCATTGATATTGGAACAAAAATATCAGAATTATAGCTTACCAAACATTTGTTCGTCCAATCCTGGAGTATGCAAGTTGTGTGTGGGATCCTAATATGGCCAGAGATAGAAATAAGTTTGAACATGTATACACATTGCACCTGTTTCAGCTAGACAAAATGAGTGACAGCCATTCGCTGACTCATTCCTCAGGACAATGCCTTGACCAATCAGGGTCAAGCTGCCTGGTTTAAATTTAAAACAATTCTTGGCAGTTAACTGTCAGTCACCATCACTGGTGCATTCTCCATGGCAACACCTCCACCAATCAGAGTCCTCTTGCCAACCAATCAGCACTCTCTTCACATATAGCATAAATTGTTGCTTTGCCTTCATATTGGTATTCCTGCAAGGCGTCCTGATGAGTGCAAGATGAAAAACTTTGATATGTCTCTTTTTTCAGCAGGACTCAAGTAAGATTGAAGTGATCCAAAGACATGCTATATGATTCTCCACAGATCAGTATGGGTAATACATCAGTGTCACGTCCTTGATCAAAGATTTGGAAAGGGAATCATTAAGCAAATGAGGGAGAAAAATAGACTGACTGTGTTGTATAAAGTATGGAATGGATGAGTGGGAATTGACAGAAACAAATACCTGATGCCCTCCAACAATGAAAAAACACGAGGTAGCCCATCCACACAAACTACAAAGAGCATTTGTTTCCAAGACAGTGTATCAACAATCTTTCTTCCCAAGGACAGTCCCACATTGGAACAAGCTGCCAAAGGAAACAGTTACAGCCCCAATCACTGGAAATCTTCAAGACCCATCTTTAAATTATTTCCATTTATATGTTTTCATTATCAGAACTACCATCTCGGTAGGTCATGTCTGGCTTAGTTAGCGCTACCCATACGAATGTTGGTGGAATACAGATATTAGTCTGTGAAGCCAACACAACTAAAGAAGTGGACACAGAAGATGCCATGTTTAAAGTGACTGCCACATTTTCCTACCAAATGGCAACTAAGATTTGAAAGTATTTCATGACTGTGGAACATGTTGGGTCACCCTGAGATTATGAAAATGGCTATAGAAATAGAAATTATTTTTGAAAATCGTTTTTTGAAATAAGTTAACTCACTGTAAGCTAGAGTTGCTGGTTTTCCAGGGTACGTTTCCTCTTGTCCTGACAAATTCTTAGTTTCCGATTCAACTACTTGCCTTCATGTGTCCTGGTGATGGTACATCACAGCTGATTTCAATTCCACTTTGAACATGGACAGCTTCTCGGAGGAGATACAGGACAGTGATCAGGAGGAATAACCCTGGCTAAATGATCTTGTTCCTTCCTTCTGCAGCCCAGTAGTGCTGAGACAAGTGATCACCCCTCTAACATTGACCCAGCTGATATTAGCTTACTCTGTGCAAGGAGATTTTCTGCCTGTGTTTTCACTGAGTCAGGATTACTCAGGAGCCCTTTAAAAATGGCAGCTCAGGTGGCAGCTCTCAGCCAAGCATCATTGTGTATCCTTGGCTGCCAGGGCAGATATCCATTAGCTTTTAAAACACCAAAGCCACAAAGAAAACATTGTTTGATTGACAGCCCTGGTTCTCTGATCTCTGCTGCCAATTTCACAATGTTTATTTATACAAGATTAAGAGGTTTCAAGTGCTTGCTGTTTCAGCCGCTGAAACTTTAAGGGTCTGGATGATTGACATTTCTATTGGGCTGTAATGAAAGGAGTTTTTTTAAGAAAGTGGAAAATTATCAATGAATGACTTTTTTTATAAAGTTTTTTTTTTACACATCCAACCTTCACTATAGAGTTCATTGCTTCTATACAATGTATAGTAAGGCGAGTGGCATGGAAGTGCCATAGCTTGATCTAGGCGGCATGAGGGGCCATAGGAGGTGGGTGGGGTGCATAGCTTGGCATGGAGGAAAGAGGTGCCACAGGGGATGGGTGGCATGGATGGGACATGGGGAGTGTATGGGAATTGGGGACTGGAGGGCCTTTCTGTTTTTATTTTATCTGTGATGAAGTCCCACAGCGCCGAGGTGTGCCTTTCAAACAGCCCGCCTCCATACCTGGCAGCCCCTGTGGCTAGCGCCAAACTTTTTCCCAGGCCGGCTGGACCGACACCAGGCCGCACACAACCCCGGCTATGAAAACCCCACCTTTGCAGCCATTTCACCTGATGTGGGCCGGCCGAGCCTGGCATATTCCCAACTCCTGCTACCCCTCTTGAGGATGAAAATCCAGGTGTTTGTGTGTGTGTGTGTAATATATATTCAACTTGCGACACTACATTTGATTGAGTTGATGAATTGTCAAGGGTTTATGTTTGAGCAGAGCTCGTACTCACATAAAATCAGATCCATCCACTCAATGGAAAAACATATCATATCAAATTAAATAGAAATATTTTGTATAGAACCCCAGATCAGCAGCCTGTGTGGAATCACAGAGATTTCCTTAATTTATACTCCTTGAAGATGATTTTCTTACTAATCTAGCATTTATTCAGGATGACAGTGCTTTGGAAATTCTTTATAGCGATTTCTCCATCATACCTGTCATTGAGACTAATTGAAGAAGCGAGCCTGATTTAGAAGGAGGTGATTGCTTTCCTCAGCAATGATGTGATTCACCTCTCACTGCATCTGCCATTGTCGTGTGAGCAGAGGAGACATCTCTGCTTCAATCGATGCGCCAGGAACCACGTATGATGCAGACTTTGTCACAGAAAATCTGATTAAGAATTATTCATTTCTGAAATACTCCAAAAAATAAGATTTAACGTTAGTGGGTCCAACCTTTTCCCCCAAGTTTCTCCTCCCTTTCTACTGGAGCACAGTCCTCACCTTTTCATAATGGGACTGACTTTTGCTGGGGTACAGCCCACTCCTTTTCACATGGATCAGAGGCCATGGAGGCTATGGAGGTCAATGGAGGGGTGATTTAAGGCGATGGGTAGGTGCGGAGTGATTGGAGGCTGGGATGTGGGAAGTTTGATTAGAGGCTGGTGGGAGAGGGGAATTAGAGGATTGAGTTGGGAGTGGGCAAGGGCCACTGGAAGGTGGGGGAGTAGCTGAGGGGACATTGGAGGCTAGGAGCAGGGGATTGAAAGGTGGGAGGAAGGAATGGGAAGCTGGTGAGAGGGGTAGAAGGGAGATCAGAGGCTGATGGTGGGAATATGGCACGAGGGATCGAAAGCTTGGGGAAGAAATGGAGATAGGTCAGGCCAGTGTGATGCGAGGGATATCAGAGGGGAACAGAGGCCAGAAATTGAAGATGGTCAGAGGGATGTGGGGGTGGGTGGGAGGTCATCAAAGGGTGTAAGTGTGGACAAGGGGGATTGGAGGGAATGGGAACCTATTGATGGAGGGTGCGAAAGAGATTGAAGGCCAATTGTGGGGAGGGGGATAGGAGGCTGGGGAGCAGAAGAGAATGGAAGCAGGGAACGTGGGGATTGGAGATGGATGAAGGTGTGTAGGGGTGGCGGGAGGAAGATCAAAGGCTGATTCGGGGTGGATGGGTGGAAGAGGGGGATCGGGGACAGAAAGAAAGGGCTTTGGAGGAACGGTGGCGGTGGGGTGGGGCTGATGGAAGTGATGGGTGCAAGGAGGGAGGAAATAGGAGGCTATATCAAAGGAGGACAGCAGCGAAATGGGGGAAGGTGGTGAGCGACAACCTGCATTACTTAAAGGTGAGGTTTGGAAGAAAAAACCCAACTTATTCCAGCTCCACATTCAGGCTAATGAATTTTAAAAAAACTTCCCCTGTAGGTAACAGATGAACCCAAGGTCTAGTTTCCTTCATATGGTTGGTGGCAGCTGACTTGGACCAAGCTATTCTCACAATGGGGTGGCTCAGGTAGCCCATGTTCATCTGAAAAGGGCTTTATTCCAACTTCTTTTCCCAATATGGCAAGTAGTGCACTTGTGGTCAATGATGTGCGTGTGCTTCCTGCCCACCCATCTGAGGAGGCTTGTTATTGCATGGGAACGGGGGATGTGGGCAGGGGAAGGGGTGGGTGTGGGGGGGCGGTAGTTGGGCGACTGCATGGAATTTCTAGGCCCTCTTGTTTTATTCAACCCAATCATTTCTCCTTGCTTCCTGGCGATCTACCACATTGTCCTTTTGCCACTAAAGGTCAACTAATGGAATTATTTATTTCAAGAAAGAGAAGAAAGAGCTTACATTAGCCTTCCATGACCTCAAGATGTCCCAAAAGACTTCAAAGCTAATTAGATATTTTTGAAGTGAAGTCAGTGTTCTGTCAGGGAATATTTACTAGTATTTTAAAATGCATAGGGAGCGCATATCAGAAAACTGGGGAAGAACACTCAACTTATCCAGCTTGAGAAAGTAGACTGCAAATTGACTAATAAGTCAGGTTAAGCTTTCTCTGCTCTGCCCAGCAATATGACTTAACCCTTCCCTCACCAGATGTTGGCCTTAGGTCAGTTGATAGCCTTCTGACCTTGGGGTCAAATGATTGTAAATTCAAAGCCCCACTCCAGAGACTTGAGCACAAAATCTCTACTGAGGGAATGTTGCACTGTCAGGGGTGCTGTCTTTTGGATGCAACAGTAAACCAAGGCCCAGCCTACCCAATTAGTTGACATAAAAGATCCCACAGCACTATTTTGCATAAAAGCAAGGGAGTTGCCCCTGGTGGCTTGGACAAATTTTTTTCTCAACCAACATCACCTAAACCGGTCACTATCAAAAACAAAAACAGAATTACCTGGAAAAACTCAGCAGGTCTGGCAGCATCGGTGGAGAAGAAATCAGTTAACGTTTCGACGAAACGTTAACTGATTTCTTCTCCACCGATGCTGCCAGACCTGCTGAGTTTTTCCAGGTAATTCTGTTTTTGTTTTGTATTTCCAGCATCCGCAGTAGCTTTTAGCTTTTTAGCCGGTCACTATCAAGTTATATATTGTATGTGGGAGTTTGCTGTACACAATTTGGCTGCCAGGTTTCCTATTTTACAATAATAACTACACTTGAAAGGTATTGAATTGACTGTAAAACACCTTGAGATGTCCTAAAGTCATGAAGGATGTAAAATAAATGCAAGTCTTCATTCTTTCTTTTTCCATTCCCAAGCTAGCAATATTTGTTAGCACTCGGCAATAGACTGCCAGTCATAGCCAATTTAAGGGCAAATTTTTATTGTAGGTTCACATAAATGGAGGGAGAGTGGTCAGCCCACTGAAAGCTTTGACAGCCGATGGAGATTGTGAACACAGATTCCTGAGGTGAAAGAACACTGTGTCACCTAGACCACTTCTGACAATCTTACTGCTGGTTACACATTACAAGAAATGGAGGTCAGCGCACTCTGGGTGTGCTTGAGTGCACATCAAGCAGCAGGATATATTGTAAATGGCAAGTGTGATTAAAGACCATTTATTTTACATTTCTCTCGAACAAAGGCGGAACTCACCATCACTGGCTGACAAGCAAATGTGTGGTCCGCCCCCAGCTATTTATGCTCCCAGCATGTGTTTTGTATTTTGTTCTTTTGAATTTCTTTGTTGGCAGTTTCACTGTCCCCTCAGCATTGGCGGATCCAAAATAAACAGCTGGGAATGGTGTTTGCAAAAAAAAAAGAAATAAATTTGGGCCGGATGAGGGAGCAGAAGAGGGACGGTGAGTAGATTCGATATAAGTGGTTTACGCGTGGTGAATGTGTGGAACACGTATCCACAGGGATGGTGTTGGCATATTCAAGAGGAATTTGGATAGTCCTTTGGTGAAAGATGAAACTGAGAGGTGTAGAGAAAAAGAAAGAACGGCTTACATTGATATAGCACTTTTCATGACCATCAGATGTCTTAAAGCATTTTATAGCCAATAAATTACTTTTTGGAGTGTAGTCACCGTTGTAGTTTTTTTTAACCTTATTCTTTCATGGGATGTGGGCATCACTGGCAAGGCCAGTATTTGTTGCCCATCACCATTTGCCTTTGAACTGCTTGGTTTATGAGGCCATTTCAGACGGCAGTTGAGACTCAATCTGGGGAGGGGGGGTGGTGTCACATGTAAGCCAGACTGGGTAAGGATGGTTGATTTCCTTCCCTATAGGATTTAATGAGCTAGATAGATTTTTACAACAATTGGTGATAGCTGCCATGGTCACCATTACTGAGACTAACTTTTATACTCCAGGTTTATTAGTTGAATTTAAATTCCACCAGCTGTTGTGGTGGGATTTGAACCCATGTCTCCAGAGCATTAGCCTCCTGATCACTAGTCCAGTGACATTATCACTACACCGCCATCTCCCCTAAGGACAATGTAGGAATGGTATTTCTGATTAAGCAGGTGTCAGCAGTGGCTCGGTGGTCACATTCCGACCTCTGAGTCAGATGGTTGTAAGTTCAACATCCTCCTCCAGAAACCTGAGCACAAAATCTCCAGTGCAGGACAGAGGGAGTGCCGCAGCATTGTGTGTGCTGTCTTTTGATGAGGCATTAAATGAGGGGTCTGTTTGCCCTCTCAGGTGGACATAAAAGATCTTATGGCCCTATTTTGAGTTCTTTTAGTTTTCTGGTCAATACTTACTCCTCAACTGACATCACTAAAACATTATCATTATTTCATTGTTGATTCTGCGAGATTGTTGTGTACAAATTGACTGCTGTGATTCCCACATTATGACAGCAAATATGATATTATAGCTTCTCCCTAGATCCCATGTGTTAGCCCCAAACATTTATTTCACTATCTGTAAAGTTTAAAAAATAAAAATGTATTTTTTTAACTGTTGCTGTCTGTGAGAATACTTTAGTTTAATTGGCTGCTTACCCTGCTTGATGACATCACTGATGCTAAATGAGTGGAGAGATCGATCCTCATCATTTTGCGAAAGGTTTAAACTGACATTGATAGCAGAAAGTTCTTGCTGCAGAGATTTCAAGGTTTTAAAAAAAAATTCATTTATAGGATGTGGGCTTCACTGTAATGTAAAAATACATTTTTAATTTTTCAACTTTACAGATAGCGAAATAAATATTTGGGACTAACGCATGGGATTTTGGGAGAAGCTGAAATATCATATTTGCTGTCATAATGTGGGCATCACAGCAGTCAATTTGCCTATTTCCTAATTGCTTTTAAGATGGTGGTGAGCTGCCTTCTTGAACCACCGCAGCCCATGTGGTGTAGATACACCCACAGTGCTGTTAGGGAGGGAATTCTAGGATTTTGACCCAGCGATCTTTGGAGGCAGCTTTATTTGAGACCTCAAAATTCGGACCAATTTGTGTTTTTCTGCTGTAGATTTACTTGAGTATGTAGTGTTTGCCTGCTGCTCTGTCCTCCCAACCACTTTCCAAATAAAAAATTGGGTGCTGTTTAGCCTGTTGAATATTTTAGCACTTTTTACTGGCCTTTTTTGGGAAAATATTTGCTCAACAATTATAAGGATATATAATACCTTCCTAGTGCTGGCAGCAAATATTTTAAGGGCAGAAATATCACGGTGAGATGTCAAGTGAAGCTCCATCCTTTTTTACCACAACTTTGTCTTAAAGAACCTTCCCTTATACTCTGCAGTCACGAGGGGCAATGTTGGACCCGTACTCACTGGGAATTGGATTGAGGCTACAGAGACTTATCTCATGTAAGACCTTTACAGTCAGGAAATAGTTGGGGGGATTCAGCTGCCTATCTGGGCTGGGGCTGGATTGAGTTTCCAGAAACTAACTGCTGCCAATTTCCCCATCCCCCATTTTGTTGCTCTCATTTCAGCAAATTAGCTTGAAAACACATTAATGATGTTGGAAAACTCAATCAAAGCCGACAGCCGTGTGAAAAGCCTTGTATTTATCTAGCACCTTATCACATCTTCAGGAAGTCCCAAAGTGCTTCACAGCTAATTAATTACATTTCTTTTTGATGTGATGGCACTATTTGAGTACAAACAGCTGTCGTGTCTGCAATTCTGTGCCTCGGTAGTTTCTCGATGTTAAAAGAAACATCAAAAGACCGTAGAACAGTGCAACAAAGAAGGAGGCCATTTGGCCCATCAAACCTGCGCCAGTTATTTCGAAGGGTAATCCAGTTGTCCCCACTCTCCTGCTCCCTCCCTATATTGCTGCAGTTTTTCCTCATTCAAGAATTTAATGTGAGCTGCGTGAGCTTGTGATCTCTGTATCTTCGGGAGTTTTTTCTTCTAAACAGCGTTTCTGAAAGTGAGGTTAAACTTTTCTACCCCTTGTCCATCCCAAAGGTCACACAAATGACTTGTTAACCTAGCTCTTAGTGGAGGTTCTTGAAGGGGATACGTTGGCCAGGAGGCTGGAGTACTCGAGAATGGTGAACGAAGGCTGTTCTCCTGTTTAAAACACCTTGGCGATATTATTCACATTTAGTAAGAGATCTATTTCATGTGTCCTCGAACCTTTCACTAAATGGTGCAACTTTACTGCTGTGTCTGAAAAGTGGCTCCATCTGCTTCATGTGCTTAACAACTTGGCTGGCCCAATGGAGCAGTTACACAAAAGCATAATATTCCCAATTATTCAACTACCATTGCAGGTACTAGATGAAGCATCATTACGGGGAATGCACAGAGCATCATTAGAGATAACACTTGAAACATTGCAGATAACACATGAAGAATCATTACTCACAACATGTAGAGCATCATTACATAGAACACGTGAAGTTTAAGAACATAAGAAATAGGAGCAGGAGTAGACTGTACGGCTCCTCGAACCTGCTCTGCCAATCAATTCGATCATGGCAGATCTTTTTCCTCAACTCCTGTTTCCCGATTGAATAAACTAGTTTATAACAAAATGCGTGGCTATTAAAATTGTTTTATATTAATTCTTGATGTGGAAATGCGATTGTTAACCGAATATGTTTCAATGACATTCTGCACAGCAATATTCTTCTCACACACTTCTTCAGATGCATTTCCCTCACAGATATATATGGTTTTTTTTTTGCTGATCTCATTTGAAGTCTCACAATAAACCATATCATTTAACTCGTTAAAAAAACTATGCCTCTTCCTTTGTTTTTTCCCTTGTTTGTCTGCACAGCTGCCTCACTCATACAACTGCCTCCTCCCTATAATTCGGTGTTTGAGGGAAATTTCTAAAACAAAAACATGCTATGAAATATGATCTGCCAGTATCTGGTGTTGCAACATTTCCAAACCCAGTTCTGCATCTTACTGAGTTTTTATATCTCTTCTACATTCCCCGTTTGCAGTGAATTTTGCCTACTTAAATTCAGCTTATCCAAACCTCTGCTGCCCGTGGCCTAATTAACACCTAATTCCCTTCATCCATCTCTCTCTGTGCTCACTGACCTACATTACTGGCTCCCAGTCTGGCAATGTCTTGATTTTCAAAGTTCTCATCCTTCTTTGCAAATCTCTCCACCCCCACCCCACGTCCCATCCTATCTTTGTAACTTCCTCTAGCCCTCTGATATCTCAGGGTTCTTCCAATTTTGATCCCTTTCCCATTCCTGATTGTCATCACTCCACCATTGGTAGCCATTCTTTTAGCTGCCAAGGCCCTGTGCTCTGGGACCCCCTCCCTGCCAATCCCACTTCCTAGGAGACACTTACCAAAACCCTAAAATAAAGCAAAATATTGTGGATGCTGGAAGTCTGTATGAAGAAGTATCTGGAGAAGAGTCATATGGACTTGAAACGTTAACTCTATTTCTCTCTCCACAGATGCTGTCAGACCTGCTGAGCTTTTCCAGCATTTTCTGTTTTTAACTTCTTAAAACCCACCTCTTCCCTACCCTAATGTCACTTCATGTGCCCCGGCACCAAAATTTGTTTCATAATGCTCCTGTGAAGTGCTTTGGGATGTTCTCCTATGATCAAGGTGCCACAAAACTGTTAATTGTTGTTCTTGTTGACCATGTTACATTCTGCAACTCAAGCAGATAACATCCGTAGCAAATGGGGTCCTTGGATTTCTAAGGAGGAATCTTTGACATTGCAACAAAAATATCAGAGCTATAGCTTACCAAACATTTGTTCATCCAATCCTAGAATATACAAGTAGCGTGTGGGATCCTCATGTGGCCAGAGATATAAATAAGATTGAAGCAATCCAAAGACATGCTACACGATTCTGCGTGAATCAGTATGGGGAACATATCAGTGTCATGGTGTGAGAATCACTTCAGCAAAGGAGCGAGATAAATAGACTGACCGTGCTCTGTAAAATATGGAATGGACTATTGGGAATTGACAGAAACAAGTACCCGTGCCCTCCTGCAATGACAAAACACGAGGTAGCCATCCACACAAACTACAAATAGCATTTGTTTCCAAGACAGTGCCTCAATGATCTTTCTTCCCAAGGACAATCCCACAATGGAACAAGCTGCCAAAGGAAATAGTCACAGCCCTGTCATTTGAAATATTCAAGATCCATCTTTAGATTATGTTTATTTTATAGCTTTAATTATCAGGACTGCCTGGCCATGTCTGGTTTAGCTAGTGTTACCCATATAACTGTTGGTGGAACATAGATATTAGTCTGTGGTGCCAACACAACTGAAGTAGAAGCAGAAGGCAATCTTGTTTTTCAATCTCCTCTCCTCTGTTGAAAGAGTTGGTATTGGGTTTTGGTCCCTTGGTTGCTGGGCACCTTCTATATTGTATGTGGGACCCTTAGGCAGTGAACTAATGCTACATTTAAACACCATCTCACAAAGCACTCAAACACTGTATCCTCAAATACTATTTTCTGAAATAAATCTATCTAATTTCCATTTGAGTGAATCAATACTGACTGCTTCCATGGTCTCCACTGAGACGTTGTTGCACAGATTGACCAATAGCTCACTGAAAGATTGGGGTTGATTTTAGTCTAATTCACCCATTAGGAAACCAATAGTATTGAGTGGGTTATTGGTCTCAGACTTAGCCCTATATTGCTAACATTAACTTCAATGGAGACTAAAATTGTGTGGGGTGTAAAACAAATTTGCACCTGATCCCATCATTTTCCCAATAAATGGGACATGTTAAAATTACCCCATTGCTTCTGCAGTTTAGTTTTGAACTTCAGCTCTCCCCCCAGCCCCCTTCTAGTGCAGACCATGTCTTCTGATTTTACTTTTCTGGACGAAGTGAATTAAGTGGTAAATGTGATACTTTATATGTAGTGTAATGAACAGTGAATTTTACAAGATGGTTATGTTTTGCAATGTCCTCTGTAACGTACGGTGAAACAGAACATTCAGAAAAGGGGGATGGTGAGGTCATGATAAGCACCTTTGTTAGGAAACATGCCGATGTGATCTGGTTGACATGGGGGAAATTTCAAACAGAAACCCATTGAAATGCCAGGTGACAATCTTAATACCTTTTCACAGTATCTTACAGAAAAAAAGACAGGTGTTTTTTTAGAGTTAGAGAGACAATGAAGATACTGTTGTGTAGAAGCAGAGAAAAACTGTTTACTGTTAACAATCAAACAGAATGCTGGTGAGAGTTTGGTTTCTGGTCAAAAAGGGGGGACAGAGCAGTTGAGTTTCTTGGACACTTAAAGAACATGGAGTCACCGAGGTGGACCTTGCTAGTGAAAACTGGATCTGGAATACTCAGGCTGAGTAGAACAATTTTTGAAGGAGACTGGGAGTTGTGTCTTAGTGTGCGGGGAGAGGTGAGCTGGCTGGAGAGTTGGGTGTCACTGTGGGACTGTTCCTGTAATGCTACATATCTGCTAGATGCGAGGCATTGCATGAAAGGGTTTCGTATGACTTACCTCAATTGCATTAGTTAGTTAATGCTTTTCTTTAGTTGGATGCATTCGTTGCCTGTTAATTAATGTTTGATCTATGTTGATTTTAGTTTGTTTGCTGCAGTTAAAGGGTGGAACCATCCCAGATTTGTACTAAGTGCGGTAGCAGATGGGAAAAATGACGTTTTAACTGCCGGCTGCAATGGTGGCTTTTCACATTGTGTTGTCCCAAACCTGCCGCATTAATTATGCATTCCTGGGATACATGCTGTTTCTATGGTGGGCAGGCTCCGATTTGCCATCACCTCACTGTTTCATCATGCCAGGCACCATATTTAAAGTACAGCCGTGCTCAGTGCTTCCAGCCCAAGGGTGGGATTTTCTGCACCCGCCCGCTGCTGGGATCTTCCAGTCCCGCCGCAAGCCAATGGACTTCTGGATGGGGTGCCACCTCACCCGCGGCAGGTCCCACCCATGATGGGGCCGGAACTGCAGCAAAGAAGACATGGCCCCAAAAGCAAGAAAACTGCAGCCCTCGAGCGCCTTTTGGACACCGTGGAGGCCCGTGGTGATGTCCTCTACCTCTGCCCTGGCTGCAGGAACGGCAGCAACATTACCACTATGGCTTGGTAGGTGATGGCAGTGGTGATCAGTGCCAATGCTACACAGAAGAGTTTGGCCATCCAATGCAGATAGAAGATGAATGATCTCATCCCTGCAGCCAGGGTATGGCAACCATCTCATCACTCTAAACTCACACACTCAAGCCCATCACACATTCACTGCCATCTCACTCATTGCCAGCCAAAGGGACATCACCACCCATTCTCACACACACACCCTCACATGTTCATCTGGCCTCATCTCCTCTGGAGACTCCCTCCTCAGCCCTCACCAACTTGAGGACACTTGCACAGATCAACATGTACCCCCACACACACCCTGGGATACCCTCCTTCCCCAGTACAGCCCTCGTCCTGCAGCATCTTCCCTTGCCTGAGGCCACTTCTCCCTCTTCCCCAAGCAAGCCCTAGCCCTGCAGCCATTGAAAAGCCACCCACATCTGGTGGGTAGAGACCTGCTCGTGACACCCCCTAAAAGTGATGTGGTGCTGTCTGTGAAGCCTGGCGCTGATGACTGCGAGTACTGACCGAAGCAAGGTAGGCAAACAAATCTTGGAGTCCTGAGTGAAGTGCAGCACGCCAAGTGCACATCTTATATATGCTGTTGTGAAACACATCGGCGTGTTTTCCTGCTGATGTGGGTGGACAATCCAGCAAGGACGGGGAATGAGCCCTGTGGGCTGGCCTTATAATGATATACTGATGTATTACAATGAGGTCCCCGACCTCCGATGGTGGGGAACACAGCCCGCCGTCGACGGGCTGAGTGGACAATCGCAAACTGGTTTCACGACATCATGAAACCTATTTTTGGCCTTCT
This sequence comes from Cetorhinus maximus, assembly GCF_964194155.1. Taxonomy (NCBI): domain Eukaryota; kingdom Metazoa; phylum Chordata; class Chondrichthyes; order Lamniformes; family Cetorhinidae; genus Cetorhinus; species Cetorhinus maximus. The sequence continues at coordinate 147,431,109 of NC_135884.1, forward strand.
CGCCATATTGTCCGCTCGCGCCACCGAACACGCCCAATGCCAGCGGGCACGGAAAATCCTGGCCAAAGTCTTAAAACATAAAATCTTGTCCTTTGGTTATTTCCATTGGGCGCCAGGAAGTTCATTTTTTTTCAAAAGTTTGCGGTCTCTACAGGGATCCTAACAGTCGTCTTGCTAAATGTGTCTAGCTAAAAAAAGGGAGGACAGTCATTGGAATCCAAATTTAAAAACAAAATACTGCAGATGGCGGAATTCTGAAATAAATGTGGAAAGCCTCAGCAGGCCCGGCAGCTTCTGTGGAGAGAGAATTGAAGATAATGGCCTGGATTTTCACCAAGTCGGGATGACTTGGGAGCCCTTTAAAAATGGCGGGTGGGTCCCGATTCCGGGATTCCTGATCCCATTCCCGGGCTGTCTGATTTTTTGGAATGCCCTTAAAGAGTTCTGGCTGCTTCCTGTCAAAAGCCCGCATCCAGCACTCCTGACCTGACCGGCTCCATCGCGGAGAAAGGCATGTCCTACTCCTCCACAATTTTCGTGGAGTTGGGCCAGGTTTTTAAAGAGTCGTGGTTTACGGCCCCTCAGAGGAGTCATCAGCCCTGGTCAACAGGGGTGGGGGGGCTATTATAAGGTCACTTTAAAATCCCAATGCCAAGATCCGCCCTTCCACGCATCCCCTATGGCCCCCCACACCTCTCATGGCAAGTTTTGCCCTTCAACAAGGGTAATAGTTGCCTGGTCTCTCAGCCAAGTGTTGAAACAGATGCTCCCCAGAGGAAACATTGTTTGATTGACAACAGCTTAGGCTCTCTGATCTCTGCTGTCAATTTCACAATGTCTGTTTGCTCAATATTAAGTAGTTTCAAGAGACTGTAGTTTCTGTTATTTTTAGATACAGGGTCTGGATGATTGACTCTTTTATTGCCTTTGAAGTGAATTTTCATATAATAGAAAGTTGTGAATGAATTACTTTTAATGAAGCTTTTTTTTTACATATCCTACTGTCACCATAGGGTTCATTAGTTCCAGAGAATTTATAATTGGTCAACAAGCATGGCAGTGCCATAACTTAGCATTGGGGGCCATTAGGTGCCATGGGGGGTGGAGGGTGGGGGGGGTGGGGTGGGGGATGGTGGGTAATGGATGGAAAGGCAGAGCTCGGCCTAGGTAGCATGAGGAAACATGGGGCTGGGTGGGGGTCATGAGGTGGCATGGATGGAGTATGGAGGGTGAGGGGGTGAGGGCTGGACAGCCTTTGCGTTGTTATTATAACTGGGACTGCACCAAGGCGAGCTTTTTAAACAGCCCGCCTCTGCACCTGCCAGCCCCTATGGCTGCCTTTGAACATTTTCCAGGTCACCTGGCCCAGCTCCAGCCCGCAGTCGACCCCTCCCCCTCCTGGCCCCACCCCTGCAACCCCCCGCTCCCCCGTCCCAGCAATAAAAATCTCACCTTTGCGGGCACTTCCTCCAGAGGTGGGTGGGCCAAGCCATAAATTTTCCTGACTCCAGCTACCCACCTCAAGGGTGAAAATCCAGGCCAACCTTCCAGGTCAGTGACTGGAACAGAATCACCCAGGCACTGAGGGACCAGGGAATTGGAAGAGGTGCAATAGGAGGGAAGAAGCCAATGTTCCAGGCATGGTCTATCTCATTCAAATTTCTAGCAAATTTGTACCAACCATACAACCCCATAGAGAAAGAGATAAGCATCACGCCATCTAGTAAGAAAATCAGGTGGACTTGCTTACACAACATGCACTGTGTCTAAGCGTGAACTGTGACCATCACGTTGCATGTGAAAATCAGACAGGACAGTCGGTATCCCACAATGTGCGTGCGCTAGGTCAGCCAGGCATGCTTTCAAGGATTCAGCATCTTCAGTGGATGCTGGTTTGTGGTGGGATAGTTGGGAGTAGAGAGGAGTTCAAACTCAGCAAGTACCTCTTCCCATTTGATTTGGGGTGAAGGCACACAAGAATTGAAACCATACACAAGAATTGAAACCATGCACAAGAACAAACTCCTTGCTTTCTGAGAGTACGTGGTCAGAGAGGATTATTATGTGGCATTGTTAATTGCATTGCCAAACCACTTAAGTGAGTTTATGGTGCGGACATGTTTCAAACAGGCACTGTTTATGGTGCGATCATCTATTGAACCAATATAGGGGCATAAACAGATCAAATCAAAAAAATGAAAGAAATTTGCACACCTCAGACCAAGCGCAGTGTAGGGCATGGCGTAAATTAGTAACCCTATTACCAATCCGTTCAATCTCATCTCACATAAACACATGCTCAATCGTGGGACTGTCTGTCACCTTAGCATGATTGATAAGCTTGGAAATGAAAACAGGAAATTAAACCTTGGGTTTAATACACACTTGGAGAAATTCAGTAGATATCTTACCTGTTCTTAACTTACTTGTAAGTCAAACAATGTTGTTGAAATCCTGAATTTGGTCTTTGTTGTACCTCTGTCTCAGGTATACAAATAGTTGTTTGGCAGTACAGAACTTGAATATTGTTGAAAAAGGAGACATTTTTTGTCAAAGCTTTTCAACTTGCACTCATCAGGACAATTAGCAAGAAGACACCAATGTCAGGGGAACAATGTATTTATACCATATGAGGGTATAAATATATTAAGTGCTGATTGGTTGGCAAGTGGACTCTGATTGTTAGAGGCATTGCCATGAAGAATGTATCAGTTGATGGTGAATGACAGTTAACTGCCAAGTGTTGTTTGAAATTTAAGCCAGGCAGCTTGACTTTGATTGGTCAAGACATTGCCCTGTGAAATGAATGAGCAAATGGTGATCACTTATTTTGTTTAGCTGAAATAGGCGCATTGTGTGTACATGTTCATTGTGTCTGCAAAGAACAGGGCCCTGTGTATTAATATATGTAGCTTCCAGTACACATAAATGCGCCACACTGCGAGTTCAACTGACAATCTTAAATTGGTTGTCAGCGTGATTCTTAGCACACTGAGGATTATTTAGCAAATGTTGTCTAATCACGGAATCACATCTAATGTTGGACACTGTGTCCTGAGTTTTCCAAGCACGGGCTGGTTGGGTATGGTTTGTAGCTTGCCTGTTGTGAACAGTGGAAGGGACATGTAGTTTGATACGAGCTGCCAGTCTTTGCCTGTTCAGCCTACATACCTAGCATCACACTGGCACTGAAATTCATATACCAACGTATTCACTTGTGTGATAGGCAGAACATCTTTTTGGCTTGACGGCAGCTTCCTGTTAGTGGCGAATACCACTCATGTTGCTATTGTATAGTAGCAGCGTGAAACAGCTAGCTTCACCTGTTGCTCAAATTTTTGAGATACCTTGCCCTTCCAGGGTAAACTAAGGTAGACTGGGCACTTTTCAGGCTGAAAGTGCCTTGGGCATGTTCATGAGTTTACGCAATGCACAGCATGAAATGATCTGATCAGGGTAGCCATTATCCCACAGGATGCCTTTGATGAGCTCTATTTCAGCATCAAGCTTGTATGCTGAGATAATGGCTCAGGCTCTATTTACAAGGTTGCCGATAAGGCCAATCTAATAGCGCATTGAATTGTAAGAGCTTTGATGCGTATATTGACCAGGGGAGGTAGGCTTGTGGTAGACCATGGTAGAGAACCCCTAGGCAGACTTCTCAATCAGTACGTTCAGGAAAGGGAGTTCAGTTGACGGCTCCATCTCAAAGGTGAATTTGAGCACAGGATGGAGCCCATAAGATATGCAAGGGAATTATTACATGTAGCTGCGGATTTAAATATAGCAAATGTATCATCCACATGTCGGCAATAAACAAGGGGTAAGTGGTTGGGTGTCATTCCATAGAAGACATGTTTCTCATGGACATAGACCATACATAAAAGTCTAATGATGACCATGAAACCTTTGATGATTGTTGTAGCAACCCATCTGGTTCACTATGTCCTTTGGGGAAGGAAATCTGTCGTCCTTACCTGGTCTAGTCTACATGTGACTCCAGGTCCACAGCAATGTGGCTGCTGTGGATTGCTCTTACTCTGAAAAGGCCTAGCAAGCCACTCAGTTGTAATAAACCAGTAAACCGGATGGACACCCGGCATCGACTTACGCATCGGAAGCGAAAACGATAAACTCAGCCGTGTTGACCCTGCAAAGTTCTCCTTACCAACATCTGGGGGTCAGTGCCAACATTGAGGGAGCTGTCCAACAGACTAGTCAAGCAACAGCTTCACAGAATCATACCTTAAAGGCAATGCCCCACACACCACTATCACCATCCCTGTGTATGTCCTGTCCAACCAGCAGGGCAGACCTAACAGAGGTGACGGCACAGTGGTATACAGTTGGGAGGGAGTTGCCTTGGGAGTTCTCAATATCAGCTCCGGTCTCCTTGAAGTCTCATGGCATGAGGTCAAACATGGGCAAGGAAACATCCTGCTGATTACCACGTACTGCTCCCCACCACACCCCCAAACCCCCCAGCTGATGAATCTGTTCTCCTCCACGTTGAACACCACTTGGAGGAAGCACTGAGGGTGGAAAGGGTGCAGAATATACTCTGGGTGGGGGACTTCAATGTCCATCACCAAGTGTGGCTCAGGAGCACTACCACAGATCGAGTTGGGTGAGTCCTAAAGGACATAGCTGCTAGACTCGTCTGCGCCAGGTGGCGGGTAAACCAACAAGAGGGAAAAACACTTGACCCCATCCTCACAAACCTGCCTTCCGCAGGTGCGTCTGTCAATGACAGTATTGCTAGGAGTGTTCACCTAACGGAAATGAAGTCCCGTCTTCAGATTGAGGATACCCTCCATTGTGAAGTGTGGCACTACCACCGTGCTAAATGGGAGAGATTTTGAACAGATCTAGCAACTCAAGACTGGGCAACTATGAGGCGCTGTGGGCCATCAGCAGCAGCAGAATTGTACTCAACTACAATCTGCAACTCCATGGCCCGGCATATCCTCCACTCTCCCATTACCATCAAGCCAGGGGATCAACCCTGGTTCAACGAAGAGTGCAGGAGGGCATGCCAGGAGCTCACTAGGCATATCTAAAAGTGAGATGTCAACCTGGTGAAGCTACAACACAGGGCTACTTACCTGCCCAACAACGTAAGCAGCAAGTGATAGACAGAGCTAAGTGCTTCCAGAACCAACATATCAGATCTAAGCTCTGGGCGATTAAATAACTTACTTGAGAAGGATGCTCCACAAATATCTCCATCCTCAATGAGAGTGAGGTAAGAGCGACTGCCCTTGACATCAAGGCAGCATTTGACCAAGTGTGGCATCAAGGAGGCCTAGCAAAACTGGAGTGAATGGGAATCAGGGGGAAAACTCTCCATATGTTGGAGTCATACCTAGCACAAAGAAAGATGGTTGTGGTTGTTGGAGGTCAATCATCTAAGCTCCAGGATATCACTGCAGGAGTTCCTCAGGGTAGTGTCGTAAGCCCAACCATCTTCAGCTGCTTCATCAATGACCTTCCTTCCATCATGAGGTCAGAAGTGGGAATGTTCTCTGATGATTGCACAATGTTCAACACCATTAGCAACTCCTCAGATAATGTCCAAATGCCACACAAGTACCAGGCAATGGCCATCTCCAACAAGAGAGAATCTAGCCATTGCCCCTTGACATTCAGTGGCCTTACCATCACTGAATCTCCCACTATCAACAGCCTGGGGGTTTCGTTTGACCAGAAATTGAACTGGGCCAGCCATATAAATATGGCTAGGCTACAAGAGCAGGTCAGAGGCTAGGAATCATGTGGCAAGTAACTCATCTCCTTACCCCCAAAGCCTGTCCACCATCTACAACGCACAAGTCAGGAGTGTGATGGAATACTCTTCACTTGCTTTTGAATGATTGCAGATCCAATGACACACAAAAAGCTTGATACCATCCAGGACAAAACAGCCCAACTTCCTTTCCATTACATGGCTGACCAGGAATCTCTCCCACTCTTGCTGCCTGCCATTGGAGTATGTTGGAAAGATTTGCAGGTTGATAATTAACTTGTGAACACACCTTCCTTGGCCATCAAGCCCTGGAATGGGACTTGAACCCAGAGCTTCTGGTTCTGAAGCAGAGACACTACCCATTGCACCACAAGACCTCCACCAAGCCACATGAGGGGACCAAAAGCTTGATCAAAGTGGTTGGCTTTAAGGTGCATCTTAAAATGTGAAGAAAGAGCGAGGTGGAGAGGTGTAATGAGAGAATTCCTGATCTTAGGGTCCAGGCAGCTGAAGGCACAGCTGCTAAAGGTGGAGCGATGAAAATAAGAAAAGGAATGACCAGCCTGAGAAGATAGGTCTATAGGTTAATATGCCCCAGTCTGCTTACACATCCCAACATTTTGTATGCCTTTTAAGTGAATTATGCCTGTACCTATCTATCTACATAAATACAGGTTGGATCCTAATATTAATGCGAAATTGCAGCTTTCGGAGAAACCTGTGATCCCACCCAAGCTGTCTAACATTACATGGTTAACTCTTAAATGATCACTATAAAGCAGGCAGATGGAGCAATTTTCTCAGGGAAAAGGTGGCCTTCCAAGCATCAACCTTACTCTGTGAAAACAATGTTTTGATAAAAACCGATAATTAACTGCCCCAAGGTTTACAAAATGGCAGTATGGAGTTTTTTTAAAAAATTAAACAACCCAATTCAAAGACTAAGACCTTGACTGCAGACAAGAGGAATGCTGAAAAAAAATGAAGAGCTAAGAAGACAAGCTGGATCAAGGAGTACAGTAATGATAAGATGATGCCATGCTTAGCTCTTAAAACTGGATTTTATAAGCAAGCGTAGGCTGTGGGAGGTAAAGAATTAATCTTTCTGAGGTTGTCGAATCATGAAACAACACAGAAGGAGGTCATCGAACTTGTGCTAGTCCTTTGATGCACCTATCCAATTTTAGACCCATTCCCCCTGCTTATCCCCCATAGCTCTGAAAATTTTTCACGCCACCTATTTATCCCATTCTCTGAAGTTACCACTGAACCTGCTTCCACCTTCCTTCCAGGCTGTATCTGATATTTTTCTGTTTTGTTGAATTGTTATAATGCCGTATGGCCCAGTTATTAAACTTTCACTAACATTTTGCCCCAGTAGCGTTTTTTTTTGTTCTAGCCTGGGCCCAGCAGCCATTCTCTCTCCCCTTTGTACGGAGAAATCGCAACCTTGCCTCAGCCTTCTCGAAATAAGGTCATTGATAAAAATGGAAGACTAATTAAACCGTTCGGCAATGATTAACTTGGCATATTAATTCAATCTTTGCAAGGTGTTTGCAACAGAACGGGTTGGTAAAGAGGTCAAGTTGTTCCCCTGGTCTCCCAATATGTAATTAACATTCAGTGACGGGAAGTAAAGGCAGTATGTTTCCTTTTCGCCTCGTTGTTCTAATCACCTCTTTATCAGGCGTTATGAATTTAATTGATATTTACTCTTTGGAATTTGACTCTTCCCTATATGGCATCCCAGCTCATCAAACTGACAGACTGGTGTCAAGCCTCATTTGCTGTGCAGACGCCACTAATGCGATTGTTTGACTTTGAAGTCCAGGGTATGTGCAAAGCTTTAGCTTTAGGGCAAGAAAGCAGATGAGGAGGCTTCTCTGGTTTTTTTGCGATAAGAATTAAATCATGAAGTGATGAGGGTCATTAATACTTTCAGGGGCGCATCCCGATTAGCCTGAAACAAAACTTTTGATCTGTGTAGTCTCATCAGAGGCTGAGATATTTAACAGGCATAAATGGCTCAATGTTGACATCATTACATGGGGATTGAGGGAGAGAGAGCGGGGAGTCTTCCTCAAATTAACTTTATCTTCTATTAAAAATCCCTGTGATTTATGGTATTCCTGCAATTCTATTTCATTGCAATTTATTAACAAGAAATCATATTTTTGAAGCTTTTTCCCTTGAAGGTAAATCAAAATGGAAGAGATTTTTGAACTGTGAGCTTTGGTGAAATAAGCAGTCTTCTTATCCTTTTCATTCTTATTTTTCTCTCAATGTGGAACATGTTCTTCCAAGTCAGGTTTCAACTATTTGTATTGTCTTGGCATCACTGGGTTCAATCCCCAGCCTGCCATATCAGTTGATCTAAACCAGGCAGCCATCAAGATGTTTAAATTGTTCCCAGTTGTGAGGGGGGGAGGTGGTGGTGGTGGGGGGTGTGGTGGTGGTGGGTGGGGGTGGTGGTGGTGGGGGGGTGGGGGGTGTTGGTGGTGGGGGGCTGGTGGTGGTGGGTGGGGGGTGTTGTGGTGGGGGGTGGTGGGTGGTGGTGGTGGGTGGTGGTGGGTGGGGTGGTAGGTGGGGGGTGTGGTGGTGGGGGTGTGGTGGTGGGTGGGGTGGTGCTGGTGGGTGGGGGAGGGTAAAAGTTAAAGGAAATCTTAATATTTGGCTAGGAGGTTGAGATCATAGGATCAATCGTGTTCTACCTAGAGGACGCACATATAAGAAAAGCCGACTTGCATTATATAGTGCCTTTTATCACCTCAGGACATCTCAATGTATTTTACAGCAAATCAACTAATTTTGAAGAGTAGCTGCTTCTGTAATGTAGCCACTTTTCAATTGCAAGCTCCTTCAAATAGCGTACCCCTGGAAAGGGCAGACAGGGCCTTGGTTCAGTGTCTCATCTGAAAGATAACATGCCTGCCTGACAGTGCAACACTCCTTCAGTACTGCACTGGAATGTCAGCTTAGATTTTTGTGCTTAAGACCTGGAGAGGGACTTGAACCCACAACCTTATGACTCAGAGGGGAGTGTACTGAGGCCTGGCTGACACTCAAAACTGATGGGTATGAGTGATGCATGAGATTTCTAAAAATGTATTTCTTTGGCTATAGGTGTCACTGGAAAGAACACATTTAGTTGCCCTGAGGGAAAAAAAGAAAGAATTACATTTATATAGCGCCTTTCATGGCCACTGGATGTCCTAAAGTGCTTTTCAGCCAATGAAGCGCTTTTGAAGTGTAGTCACTGTTATAATGTAGGAAATGTGGCAGCGGACTTGCCATGAGCTAACCAGCTCCCACAAACAGCAATGTGATAATGATCAGATAATCTGTTTCTTTGTGGTGTCAATTGAAGGATAGATACTGGCCAGGTCATCAAAATATTGCCAAGGTATCTTTTCCAGCCACCTAAGAGGACAGACAGGGTCTGGGTTCAACATCTGGTTTAAAAGACAGCAGCTCTGATATTCTCTCAGCACTGCAATAGTGTCAGCCTGGATTTTTGTACTCAAGTCCTGGGGTGGAATTTTACACTGGTGGGATTTTACGATCCCACCGAAGTCAAAAGACTTTTGAACAGCTTGTTGCATTTAACAGCCCCACCCCCATTGAAACAGGGCCGTAAAATTCTGCCCCGGAATGTCGAACCCACAAGCTTCTGACAGAGTTGAGTGTGCTACCCAACTGAGTCACTGCTAACACTGCAAGGTGATGGTGAGCCTTCGTCTTGAACTGCTGCAGTCTTTGTGGCACTAGGTGATGTTAGGTCATGAATTCTAGGACAGTGACCCAGTGATGATGGATAAATGGCGACGTATGTCCAAACCAGGATGCTGTGTGAACTGGAGGTGATGGTGGTCCCTACAACATGGCTGCCCTTCCCCTCAGCAGTTCAGGTCACAGGGGAGGGAGCAGCTGTTGAGCTGCTTTATTGCATCATTTAGATCCTACATACTGAAATGTTAGCATGCTGGGGATGAAGGGAGTGAATATTGAGATTGGATGAAAATTTTTATAACTTCCATTTGGAATGGTGGCAGATATGCAGAAATATATTGAAATTAATTCATGCTACGTGGATCGGGTATTTTTGGCACAGAACTGAGTGAATATCCAGCATGGTACAGGATTATAGGCTTCGAGATACTGATCAGGAAGTGCTTTTTAGAATAGTATGGCTGCTGCGCTGCTAAGATCATGGCAACCTAGAAGGAAAAATCAGTAAAAACTGCGAAATAAGAATACTGGTCCAAACTGGTCTTGTATACCTCAAATGGAGCACCAGTAAAAACTGTGAAATAAAGGTACTGGTCCGGACTGCTTTTTTTTCCTTCCGGGAATGTATATGGAATGGAACTGCAGAGAGATGAATGACATAGGCTGCAATTTCGATTGATGTCCTGGGGTTGAAAGTGTTGAAGAGAGGGTCTGACATTTTCTTTTCTAGCAAATTTCTTAGGAGGGCAGCTAAGCTGGGACTGGTACGGTGATAAATTATGCATCATTCTCAAACCAAGATGCGAAGGTCAAGATGGCCTCTTTCCATTTCTGACATCCTTGTCTTACTCCCTCACCCAGCTCACTTGCCATCTTTTTCTCCTCCCTTGCTCTTTCTGATGCATTTGCGCTTGCCTTCACATTCTGTTATCCAGCTCAACAAAGTAAGACACAGGCTATACTCAAGCTGTTTCCTTTGAATCTTCTCCAGCTTCTTCGCATATCTGCCATACTTGGTGGATGTGTGGTCTTGTCAAACATTTTGTAAAGTTGGTGAGCTGCGTTGTTTCCCAGCTTGCCGATGTAATTTGATCCTGGATAGCCGCAGGGTGTGGAATTTTCCAGCCATAATTCAGATACACTGCCTGTTACCCTGAAAATGTAAAGCTATACCGTGACGAGGTTCTAGCCAGCAATTGTGACATGAACAGGTTCTGTGATTTAGAAGGACATTGATCGCATTAAGCTACAAGCCATTCTATGACACTAAATTTATTTCAGGAAAGGAACTTTGGCACGCAGTATAAAATAATTGAAGGGCTCGTGTTGCCTCAAAGCTCCTCCTCTCTTTGATTGCAGGCTCATTTGCAATGGGTATGAGTCACCTGGGCTTTTTTCTGAAATTGGTTACTGCTATTTGCTTCTGCATGCTGCAAAACATGCACAGCCCAGTCTCGGATACTCTAGACCTTCGTGCACACCTGAAGATTCCTATGAAACAAAAGCTTAATTTCGTATATGGATTCATGTAATGTCATTCTGTCTTTTTATGCCCAATGGCTGTTAGAATGGTATAAAAACAGAAAATGCTGGAAAAGCTCAGCAGGTCTGGCAGCATCCATGGAGAGAAAAACAGAGTTAACGTTTCGAGTCTGTATGAGTCATCCTTAGGCAGCACCTTCCAAACCCATGACCACCACCATCTAGAAGGACAAGGGCAGCAGACACATGGGAACACCACCGCCTGGATGTTCTCCTCCTAGGCACTCACCATCCTGACCTGGAAATATAACGCCGTTCCTTTACTGTCATCAGGTCAAAATCCTGGAACTCCCTCCCTAACAGCACTGTGGGTGTACCTACACCACACGGACTGCAGCGGTTCAAGAAGGCAGTTTATCACCACCTTCTCAAGGGCATTTAGGGATGGGCAATAAATGCTGGCCCAGCCAGTGATGCTCACATCCCAAGAATGAATTAATAAGAAATCCTGCCCTGCAGCATGAAAGATATGCTAGAAGGAGCTCCTCAGATATGGGAATAGTCTTCAAATCTAGTACGAATGCACTGCATTCGATATCCTCCTCGATGTCTTTCTCTCTTCCTTTCATAGAATCATAGAGACTTACATTCAGGCCGCCATGCCTTTGCCCTACCAGAAAATTTTAACATCAAACTATGCTTAACAGCATTGCATGTGCTTATTTGCAATCACCTGCATTCAAGAGCGATCATTTAGTCATCATTTGATATAATAGTGAGCTAATGACATCATTGATGATCAACTGACACAAAATGAAATCACACAGTGCTCATACCACATCATTTGCTATCATTTATTTGACTTCAAAGCGCTCAGAAGCATTCAACTGGGAATGTGGAATTCGAAACTCAAGAAGGTCAACCATGATCTTATTGAATGGCGGAGCAGGCTCAAGGGGCTGAATGGTCTACTCCTGTTCCAATTTCTTATGTTCTTATCAATGGTGATCAACTTTCATGAAATGGAATCATACACAGCTCAAACAACATCATTTGCAATCATCTAGCATCATTTAAGTGCTCAGAACTCATCCAACTGACAACGAAAGCAATCAAGGAGCTTGTTCATGAGGAAAAACTCAAGTTCTAGCGATCACAACAAAGTTTTAGACATCAGATTTTTCCAAGTCCCAGCTGATGCAGTATATGCATGCAGTGTGCAGATTGTTTAATAATAAGCTCAATGCACAAATCACAATAGTGATTATTATAGTGGGGGTGCAAAATCTCTTCCTCAAAAGGCGGTGGAAGCAGCATCCTTGGATATTTTTAAGGCAGAGCTAGATAGATTCTTGATTAACAAGGGGGGCGAAAGGTTATCTGGGGTAGGCAGGAATGTGGGGTGGAGGTTACAATCAGATCAGCCATGATGTTATTGAATGGCAGAGCAAGCTCGAGGGGCTGAATGGCTGACTCCTGCTCCTAATTTGTATGTTCCTATTGAATGTCAGTTGATTTATTTCTGGGGTGCTCTCATATTATTTTTCCAGAGTCAAAGAAGGAGCTGAAGTCACCCAGCACAGTGTTGGTTTGCAGCTGGACACTGCTGGTTGGGTTTGAGATTGGATCCGCTGTGGATTGGAGTACAGGGATAAAGACGGCCTGCTACAGTTGTACAAGGTTTTGGTGAGCCCACATCTGGGCTACCTTGTGCAGTTTTGGTATCCGCATTTCAGAAAGGATAGTCTTGCATTGGAGGCAGAACAGCGATGGTTCACTAAATTTGTCCCTGGAATGACGGCGTTGCCCTATGGTGAGAGGCTGAGTAAATTAGGCCTATATTCCCTGGAGTTTAGAAGAATGAGAGGTAATGTTATTGAAACATACAACATTTTGAAGGGGCTTGATAGGGTGGACGCTGAGAGGTTGTTTCCGCCGGTCGGAGAATCTAGAAGAATGAGACACAGCCTCAGGATAAAGGGCTGGTCATTTAGGACTGAGAAGTAGTGCCGACATTCTTGGTTTATTCTGACATACCCCCTCCCTGCTGTTGAGGCAACGAGAACCCTGAAACCAATTGCCTTAAATGCAGAAATGCCTTTTTAACTTAAAACTCGAGTTTCAAACTGAGATAGAAGTGAGCTAAACTATTGATAGCTGAAGGGGAGAAAAGTGAATGGTAGGCAGACAGGCAATCTGTACCACAAAAAATACAGGGAATGTGTCAGAAGCACCTAAATGGACCTTGCTCAGCCACTCTGAGGTATGGCGGTCTGCCTAAGAATTTTACCTTGGTGCTTTGAGATTGGCTGCCAATGATCGGATGGTTATTCTTTTCACCAGCCCGGGAATTTGAAAGGTAAAATTTCAGCAAGTACTCTTGATAAATGTTCAATGTTGATAACTTTCCCCATTATTGAAATAATTCTTATTTTTTTACACAGACCGCCAGTTCCCAGCATTATGACAGTCCTCACAGTATTCCCTGGAGATGAGAGTCAAGAATGGAATTGGGAAAGGAGAGTTGACGTGAGTACAATTTATAGAGGGAATAAAAAGATATGGTCTGGTTTTTCATTGGGCACAACATTGAGTTAACTCACTTTGGCAGCCACATGCATCTCCGGCCATCTGCACTGTCAGATACTCAAATGAATTCCTTAACTATCAGACCCGTGGCCAAGAGAAGGTGAAACTGCTGCCATCGGCAAATGTCCTCAGCACCCCAGAGCAATTAGAGGTGTTGAAGAATGTGGAAAAGCCGAATCTGGCTGTTAGGTGACTAATGCACACGTTCCTCCCAAGGGAATTCCTGGCAAAGTCATTCTGCAAGGGAACAGCTTCTATCACAGACAGGAGGAAGCCTTTACCACTCAATGCTCTTCAGGCTATTAAGGTTAAGTGCATATGTTTACCAGTAATCAGGTATTTAAAAGCAAGTAGATGTACTTCATATAGAGAATTCTCAGGGAAGTCCTATAGTCAGGTGGTGAAATAAACATACTCAATTCTGGGGTCAACCCAGTTTCATTTAAAGATGAACTCTAACCCCTTGTGATTTTACCAGGACACACAGGGGATCTGCTCACAATTGTTGGAAGTGTTTCTTGTCAGGTTTGAAACTTATTTACAGCACTGATAGTTGGATTTGATGACATTTTTGTTGTCTCCTACAACTCTTCTAGACTTTGACAGACCATGCCATTTGAGAACTGCAGACGTGTAATTTACACGCTTAATTTGTTTCGGCAGTGTCCAGGGTGCATGTGGACGATGGTGTGTACGCAATTGATCGCATGTCTTAAATGACAAGCTGCATGGTTGAGGTCTATTTATAGCTCCTGATATCCCCATGATCACTTTTGATGCCTAATGATCATATTTGGTGCCTACTGACCGCTTCTCTCCTGTGACCACTTCTCGAATGCGTTGATCGCTAATGATCATCTCGGAATACTCATGATTGCTTTCACAAATTTAACAAGTGTGGTGGCTTTTGAACATTTTTGAGTGCTTCGATGACTCTTGAAGTAGGGGAATGTCATGATGGTAAAAGATGGCAATTGAGCGCTTAGATGATCACAGCTGTTTCTGTGATCAAATCTCATTCCAGGTTACACCTTATGATGTCAAATGATGTCAAATGACGTGCTGATCATTTTGAGTGCAATTGAACACAAAATCAATGTCTTCTGTCTGCCTACCATTCACTTTTCAAGAAGCTCAACACCACCCAGGGCAAAGCAGTCTGTTTGATTGGCATCCATCACCTTAAGCATTCATTCTTTCCATCACTGGGCAACAATGCCAATAGTGTGTACCATCTACACAATGTACTGCAGCAACTCACCAAGCCTAATATCTTCTAAACCTACAAAATCATTGGGTCAAAAATTGGATCAAAATCCTGGAACTCCCTTCCTAACAGCACTGTGGGTGTACCTACACCACATGGACTGCAGCAGTTCAAGAAGGCAGCTCACCACCACCGTCTCAAGGGCAACTTGGGCTGGGCAATAAATGCTGGCCCAGCCAGTGAAGCCAACACCCCGTGAATGAATAAAATTAAAATCTCTGCTACCTAGAAGGAGAAGGCCAGCAGATGTTTGGGAAAATCAGCAATTGCAAATTGCCCTCTAGGCTACACACCATCCTGACTTGGAACTATATCACTGCTACTTCACTGTCGCTGGACTAAATCCAAGAGCTCCCTCCCTAACAACACGGTGAGTGTACTTACACCGCATGGACTGCAGCCTTTCAAGAAAGCAGCTCACCACCATCTCCAGAACAAAAAGCTGGCCTTGCCTGTCATGCTCACATTTAATGAATATATATATAGAGAAAAAGAGGATCCTGACAACTCTTGAGTGAAAAACACTTCTCCTCATCTCCCCTTTACATCTTTCACCAATGATTTAAAAATGATGACCTCTGGTTATTGACCCATTTGCCAGCGGAATTAATGTTTCTCTGGTTCCCCTATCAAAACCTCTCATCATCTTGAAAACCTCTATTAGATCACTGCTTCACCTTCTGTGTTCCAAGGAGAATAATCCTAATGTTTCCAACTTCTCTTCATTGCTGAAGTCTTTCTCCCTGTTAATATCCTAGTAAATCTCTTCTTCAAGGCTTTTGCATCTTTCCCAGTGCCCAGAATTGTCTGCAATATTCCAGCTGAGGCCGAACCAGTGATTTATAACATTGCAAGATGATCTCTTTGCTTTTATATATTATGACTCTACTAATAAACCCAGGTAACCCATGTATGTTTTGAACCAGCTTGTTGCCATCTTTAAGGAGTTGTATATATGAACACCAGGGTCATTCTCCCCATCTACACTCTTCAAAATCATCACACTTACAACACAGTTATCCCCTCAAAGTGCACACTTCACACTTCTCTGCATTGAACTCTTTCTGTCATGTTTCTGCCCACTTCATCATCCTGCTCTTGTACTCCTGAAATCTACAACTATCCTTATCACTCTTAACTACATTGCCCAGTTTTGTATCATCTGCAGACTTTCCAATATTGTTCCCTACGCCCAAGCCTCGCTGATTTATATAAAATGCTCCCCTTCCTGCAATATAAGCAATTCAGCAATAATATTCATACATCTGAAAACTGAATTGACACATCCTCACCGCAGGAAACAAACATATTGGATCATCTAAGATCACTGGCAGTGGGACTTTTCCTTAAGGTGAGGCATGATAGAAACCTGGCTCCAAAATTGAGAAGCAGATGCTGTTGAGTGTGGTCTGAACTTCACACAGTGCCACAGAATTGCTTAAAGGCTTTTTAATCAGACACCATCTGCTTTTGGCAGGCCAGTAGCCTACAGTTACAGCACTGGCTTCCCATCCAGATGACTAAGAGCTTCAAATCCCAGGCCTGTCTGTACTTTGATCCACCTAACATGGTTGGGACAAGTTGCTGTGGTCCTCTGCCAGGTTGCCTGAGATCAAAACGTTTATGGCCCTTTCTGAAAATGGTCACGCTTTTGTAAGTATTGAGACAGGAAAGGTGGGTGTGTGAAATGGGAGAAAGTTTTATTGAGGGAACATATTATTATGTTTGGCGGCTTGACATTACAAAATGAGCTGTACGATACAGAAGTGAAAAACTGAGGAAGACGAGACTCTATGGCTCAGATCTTCCGTCCCCTGGATTGCCGTACCCTGGGGGTGGCCTAGAAGATGTGATGGAGTCCCCACAGAAGGAAAACACGGGAATTGCCCAGGAAGTTTCCCTGTATCTGGAATTCTTCTGAACCTCCGATTAAAGTCGGAGTCTTCGGATGGTGCTGACTCACTTAGCAGAATTGTTACCCGGGAAAAATTAGAAGGAATAAAACCAGTTCTATCTCCTGGGTAACTATACAACTGACACTCCCCACTGGACCCAACTGGACTACCCCCTCCCCGTAGCCCCCTCCCCCACCCCCCCCGATTACCTGCAACCCCAAACCCGACTGCACCCCCATCCCTCGACTATCCAAGACCCTTGACTACTAGTCCGACAACCTGACTACCCTGCTGACCTGACTACCTCCACAACCCCAGACTACCCTTCCACCCCCAGACTACCCTCTCACCCCTTGACTACCCCCTAACCCATTGACCATCCTTACTGACACCCCTGACTACACTTCCAAACGCCCAACCCTCGACTACCCCACCCCTTCAATCACCCCTGACTCCCCAACTAGCCTCCACATGGCTCAACCACACCCCTGACACCCCGTATATGAGTTCTGTTGAAGGGTCATGAGGACTCGAAACGTCAACTCTTTTCTTCTCCGCCGATGCTGCCAGACCTGCTGAGTTTTTCCAGGTAATTCTGTTTTTGTTTTGCTTCCCCTGACACCCCAACTACCCCAATCTCTCTGACAACCCCCCCGCTCTTCCAACTGCCCCCCAGCCCTGACTACCCTGTCAACTGTTCTGTTCTACCCTGTTCTGCTGAAGGGCCATGAGGGCTCGAAACGTTGACTGATTTCTTCTCCACCGATGCTGCCAGACTTGCTGAGTTTTTCCAGGTAATTCTGTTTTTACCCTGTCAACTACCTGACTAAAATACCAACACCTTACTCCTCCATGACCATCTGACCTCCCCCAGCCCACCCTACCTCCTCACCCACTTACCTTCTCTCCATAGCTTGTCAATGGCTTTGGGACATTTACATTTACCAGAATACAGCAGCTAGTAAAAAGGGTGCATGGCTTGTCATCCCCAGATGTTCCTACACTACGATGGAAGGACTCGAGGAGCAGGTACACGCCACATTTCTCTGGAGGTCCGGTTCAGAAGTCCGGGTGAGAAAAGTGGAGCTCCAGTGCAAGGTAAATAAATAAAAGCGAAGTGACAATCCGATGGTGATTGCCCCCACCATGGAAGATTCAGCCCTATGGGCCCTGACAACATTCTTATAATAGTACTGAAGACTTGTGCTCCAGAATTTGCTAGCTGTTCCTGTACAGCTACAACACTGGCATCTACCTGACAATGTGTAAAAGTGTTCAGGCATTTCCTGTAGATGAAAAGCAGGACAAATCCTGTTAAAGAATTTTAAAAAGTCGAGCTCTTAACCCAGCTAATATAAAATTTGACTCTTTGCCAAGGCCAGAGAGAGAGGGACAACATCACACACATACAAACACAGAAAACCTTGACAAAGCTTTGCCAGACAAGGCTTTGAGACTATTTACAACAAGCTAAGGACACCTGCATGCTCAAAAAATACACTAATTGATCCTCCAGGAATTCTAAAAAAAAGCAACCCTAAGAATAAGATAGACAATGGTAATGCTATCCTTAAAGCAAAGATTTTCTTTAAATTAGGCTCCTGGGTTAACATCAGATCAGATCTGCATGATGGATGTGGAGTAGAGATCTTATAGATCTCTACTTAGTGGAGGCAAGACAGAAACTAAGCTTTGTACTTTGACTATGAGTATAAACTTAGCTTGTTATTTGTTTGAATATCCTACAATTATTTTTAGGTGGATTTGTATCTTTTATTTACTTCTAGATGGATTAGTTTATTTTGAATTCTTGCTGTAGGTGAATTAGTTTATTTTACTTACTTTACACTTTGTAATATTACAACCATTACTATATTATAATTTAAGATGTAAATTTAATATGAAGTATTATTAAATAACCATTAAAAAAGTTGTAGAGTCAGGATCCTAATTTCTCTAGGATACGTCAGTGGGGAGAGAGGTTAACTCAGAAGATTCATTTCTGCTATAATATATCTAGAAAGTATATTTTATTCTGACATACCTTTGTTAAGTCTAAATACTCCTGGGAGGATTAATGTTTTATTTTAAGACCAAGTCTGCAGCTCATCTTGCTGACAAAGCTCTTATAATGATTTAAAATCAGGATTAAGACTGACAATAAGTTCGACTGAATTAATTTAGCTTGCTGGGGTGTGCATGGGATAGGGGTTGGTAAACATATTAGAGCCCTAACAATCCAGCCCAGCCAATTATTGCCCCATCAGTCTACCCACAATTATCAGTGAAGTGATGGAAGGCATCAGTGCTATCAAGCGACATTTACTCAGAAATAACCTGCTCACTGACGCTCAGTTTGGGTTCTGCCAAGGCCACTCAGCTCCTGACCTCATTACATCATTGGTACAAACAAGGACTAAAGAGCTGAAATCAAGAGGTGAGGCGAGAGTGACTGCCCTTGACATCAAGGCAGCATTTGACCGGGTGTGGCGCCAAGGAGCCCTAGCAAAACTGGAGACAATGGGTATCAGGGGAAAACTCTTCACTGGTTGGAGTCATACCTAGCACAAAGGAAGATGATTGTGGTTGTTGGAGGTCAATCATCTCAGCCCCAGGAAATCACTGCAGAAGTTCCTCAGGGTAGTGTCCTCGGCCCAACTGTCTTCAGCTGTTTCATCAATGACATTCCCTTCTTCATAAGGTAAGAAGTGGGGATTTTCACTGATGAACGCACAATTTTCTGCACCATTTGCGACTCCTCAGATACTAAAGCAGCCCATGTGCAAATGCAGCAAGACCTGGACAACGTTCAGTCTTAGGCTGATAAGTGGCAAGTTACATTTGCACCACACAAGTGCCAGGCAATGACCATCTCCAGCAAGGGAGAATCCAACCATCTCCCCTTGAGATTCAATGGCATTATCATTGCTGCATCCCCCACTATCAACATCCTGGAGGTTACCATTGACCAGAAGCTAATCTAGACTAGCCATATAAGCACTGTGGTTACAAGAACAAGTCAGAGTCTTGAAATTCTGCAGTGAGTAACGCATCCCTTGACTCCCCGGAATCTGTCCACCATCCACAAGTCTCAAGTCGGAGTGTGATGGAATACTCTCCACTTGCTTGCAGGCTTGCAGCTCCAACAACACTCAAGAATCTAAAAACCATCCAGGACAAAGCAGCCCACTTGATTGACACCCCATCTGCCATCTTCAACATCCACTCCCTCCACCACTGATGCACAGTAGCAGCAGTGTGTACCATCTACAAGATGCACTGCAGGAATTCACCAAGGCTCCTTAGACAGCACCTTCCACACACGCAACCTCTACCACCTAGAAGGACAAGGTCAACAGATGCTTGGGAACACTGCCACCTGCAAGTTCCTCTCCAAGCCACACACCATCCTGACTTGGAACTATATCATTGTTCCTTCACTGTCACTGGATCAAAATCCTGGAAGTTCCTCCCCAACTGCACTGTGGATCTACATAAACCACATAGACTGCAGCGGTTCAAGAAGGCAGCTCACCACCACCTTCTCAAGGTAAATTAGGAGTGGGCAATAAATGCTGACCTAGCCAGCGACGCCCACATCCTGTGAAAAAAAAAGTTTCCTGTTGAGACAAGTGTTAGTTTTTTGAATATTGTTGAAAAGAGAGACATGTTGCCAAAGCTTTACATCTCGCACTCATCCGGACAAACACAACAGTACCAAATTTCAAACAATCACAACAAATTATACAGCTGAAGAAAAGGGTGCGGATTTAGTTGGCAAGGTGACTCTGATTGGCAAAGGCGTTGCTATGGAGAAAGCAATGGGGAACTCCAGGCTACCCAAGCTCCTGGGTAATTCAATCACAGAATCACAGAATCACAGTGCAGAAGAGGCCCTTTGGCCCATCGAGTCTGCACCGACATGTGAGAAACACCTGATCTACCTACCTAATCCCATTTACCAGCATTTGGCCCATAGCCTTGAATATTATGACATGCCAAGTGCTCATCCAGGTACTTTTTAAAGGGTGTGAGGCAACCTGCCTCCACCACCCTCCCAGGCAGTGCATTCCAGACTGTCACCCTCTGGGTAAAAACGTTTTTCCTCACATCCCCCCTAAACCTCCTGCCCCTCACCTTGTACTTGTGTCCCTTTGTGAATGACCCTTCAACTAAGGGGAACAGCTGCTCCCTATCCACCCTGTCCATGCCCCTCATAATCTTGTACACCTTGATCAGGTCGTCCCTCAGTCTTCTCTGCTCCAACGAAAACAACCTAAGTCTATCCAACCTCTCCTCATAACTTAAATGTTTCATCCCAGGCAACATCCTGGTGAATCTCCTCTGCAGCCCCTCCAGTGCAATCACATCCTTCCTATAATGTGGCGACCAGAACTGCACACAGTACTCCAGCTGTGGCCTCACCAATGTTCTATACAATTCCAACATGACCTCCCTACTTTTGTAATCTATGCCTCGATTAATAATGGCAAGTGACCCATATGCCTTTTTCACCACCCCACTAATCTGCCCCTCCGCCTTCAGTGATCAATGGACACACACGCCAAGGTCCCTTTGTTCCTCAGAACTTCCTAGTGCCATGCCGTTCATTGAATACTTCCTTGTCAAATTACTCCTTCCAAAGTGTATCACCTCACACTTTTCAGGGTTAAATTCCATCTGCCACTTATCTGCCCATTTGACCATCCCGTCATTATCTTCCTGTAGCCCAAGCCACTCACCCTCACTGTTAACCACCCAGCCAATCTTTGTGTCATCCGCAAACTTACTAATCCTACCCCCCACATAGTCATCTATGTCGTTTATATAAATGATGAATAATAGAGGACCCAGCACAGATCCCTGTGGTACCCCACTGGACACTGGCTTCCAGTCACTAAAGCATCCTTCTGTCATCACCCTCTTTCTCCTACAACTAAGCCAATTTTGAATCCACATTATCAAATTACCCTGTATCCCATGTGCCTTTGCCTTCTTTATAAGTCTCCCATGTGGGACCTTGTCAAAGGCTTTGCTGAAATCCATATAAACCACATCAACTACACTACCCTCATCTACACACCTGGTCACTTCCTCAAAAAATTCAATCAAATTTGGTGGGCATGACCTCCCTCTGACAAAGCCATGCTGACTATCCCTGATCAAACCTTGCCTCTCCAAGTGGAGATAGATTCTCTCCTTCAGAAATTTCTCCAACAATTTACCTACCACTGACGTGAGACTCACTGGCCTGTGGTTCGCTGGCTTCTCTCTACAACCCTTCTTAAATAGCGGGACCACATTAGCTGTTCTCCAGTCCTCTGGCACCTCCCCCGTGGCCAGAGAGGAATTAAAAATTCGGGTCAGAGCCCCTGCGATCTCCTCCCTTGCCTCCCTCAGCAGCCTGGGACACAAATCATCCGGACCTGGAGATTTGTCCACTTTTAAGCCTGCCAACACCTCCAATACCTTGTCACTCCCGATATCAATTTGCTTAAGAATCTCACAGTCTCTCTCCCCGAGTTCGATTCCTTCATCCTCATTCTCTTGGGTGAAGACGGATGTGAAGTATTCATTCAACACTCTAGCGATATTCTCTGGCTCCACCCATAGATTGCCCCCTTGGTCCCTTATGGGCCCTACTGTTTCCCTGGTTATCCCCTTCCCAATGATATACTTATAGAATATCTTGGGATTTTCCCTACTTTTACCAGCCAGAGCTTTCTCATATCCCCTCTTTGCTCTCCTATTTGCTTTCTTAAGCTCCACCCTGCACTGTCTGTAATCCACTAATGCCTCCGCTGATTTGCTTCCCTTGTACCTGATAAAAGCCTCTCTTTTCCTTATCATCGTAACCTGAACATCTCTGGTCATCCATGGTTCTCAGGGCTTGTTACTCCTTCCTATCACTTTAGAGGGAACATGTTGTGCCTGTACCCTCCCCATTTCCTTTTTGAACACCGCCCACTGTTCCTCTGTAGGTTTCCCCACAAGTAACTGTTCCCAGTCAACCTTGGCCAGATCCTGCCTTATTTTACTAAAATCCACTCCCCCAATCCAACACATTTTTTTGCAACTTGTCTATTTCTTTGTCCATAACAAACATAAACTGTACCATGTTGTGGTCACTATCGCTAAAATGCTCGCCCACCACCACCTCAGCCACCTGTCCTGCTTCATTCCCCAGAATTAGGTCCAGCAATGCACCATCCCTTGTTGGACCCTACACATATTGACCCAAAAAGTTCTCATGTACACATTTCAAGAAATCCACTCCATCCAAGCCCTTAACACTATGTCTATCCCAATTAATGTTGGGAAAGTTGAAATCACCTAATATAATTACCCTATTGTTATTGTTTTTACACACCTCCACAAGTTGTGATATTTGCTCCTCAATTTCCCGCTGACTATCTTGGGATCTATAATAAACACTGAATAATGTGGTTGTCCCTTTTTTATTCCCAAGCTCTACCCACAAATCTTCATTCGATGCCCCTCCAAGATATCATCTCTCCTTACTGCAGTGACTGACTCCTTAACTAATAATGCAATGCCTCCTCCTCTTTTACCCCCTCCCCTGTCTCACCTGAAGATTCTATATCCCGGAATGTTGAGCTGCTATTCCTGCCCTTCCCTCAACCATGTCTCAGTGATGGCTACTATATCACAATTCCACGTGTCAATCCTCACTCTTAACTCATCCGTTTTACCTGTAATACTCCTGGCATTGAAGTAGAGGCTATTCAGCCTTGCCTTACTCCCTTGAAGCTTATTGCAGCTGTTCTCCCTCTGACTTGATTGTTTTACTGTATTATGATGTGTCCCTATTTTGCTAACATTCTGTGTCCCCTCCCCCTGCCAAATTAGTTTAAACTCCTTCCAACAGCATTAGCAAACACACCCACAAGAATGTTAGTCCCGCTCTGGTTCAGATGTAGACCGTCCTGCTTGTGCAGGTCCCACCTTCCCCAGAAACGGTCCCAGTGATCCAGGAATCTAAAACCCTCCCTCCTGCACCAACTCTTAAGCCACATATTCATCTGTGCTATTTTCCTATTTCTGAGCTCACTAGCACGTGGCACTGGGAGTAATCCAGAGATTACAACCCGAGAGGTCTTGTTTTTTAGTCTATTGCCTAACTCCCTGAATTCTTGATGCAAGACCTCATCCCTCTTTCTACCTATGTCATTGGTACCAACATATACCATGACCTCTGGCTTATCACCCTCGCAGTTCAGGATGCCCTACACCCGTTCAGTGACATCCCGGACCCTGGCACCAGGAAGGCAACATACCATCCCGGAGTCACGTTGATGGCCCCAGTAGCGCCTATTTGTTCCTCTGACTATAGAATCCCCTATTACTATTGCTCTTCCTCCCTTCCTCCCCTCCTGTACAGATAGGCTGCTTGTGGTGCCAGAAGCTTGGCTCTGTCCGCACTCCCTGGAGGAACCAGCATCCTCATCAGCCTCCAAAATGGAATACCGATTTGCGAGTGGGACCCCAGGGGACTGCTGAACTATCTGCCTGTTTCCCTTGGACTGCTTGGTGGTCACCCAATCCCTTCCTTCCGCAAGTCCCTTCACCTGCGTTGTGACCACCTCTCTAAACATGCTATCCACGATGCTCTCAGACTCGTGGATGCTCCACAGTGTCCCCATCCGCCGTTCCAGCTCTGAAACCTGAGCTTCCAGGAGCTGCAGCTGGACACACTTCCTGCACACGTGCTGGTCCCGGGCACTGGAAATGTCCCCGGCTTCCCACATGGAGCATGAGGAGCACACCTCGGCTTTGAGCGCTCCTGCCATGACTTATCCCTTTAAATTAAATCTTTTAAGTCAATTACTCCAGGACCCTTCTTTCCTGATCCTCGTTACTGTAGAGTATACAAACTTATAGTTTAAGGACCTTAAACTATAAACAATTAAAGTAGTAAATACCTTACCCACTACTTACCAGTGATTCCTTTCCCTTGTAGCCTCTACTGCTGCAGCATGCTCTGAAGATTTATGAAGTTGGATAGCAAGGAAAAAATGCAAAGAGCACCTCGTCCCCTATGCAGTTCAATTCCCGCTTTGCACCAAATTCCGAATACCCACTTAGGATGTGCTCACTCTCCTGTTCCTGTGCAAGCACACTGTAGCATGCTTCTAGATAGTCCCTTTCTTAAATACAGACGCAAGACTTGAACATCTGCTTTTGCAGGGAACAGGACTCTGCCTATGAATGTATATCGCTGTCAGCAAGTGTAAATGAGCCAAATTACAAGCTCAGAGCTGTCTTTTCAACCAATCAGCACCCTTTTCTCCTGGAGTATAAATTGTTGTGATCATTTGAAATTTGGCATTCTTGCATTTCTCCTGATGTATGCAAGATGAAAAGCTTTGGCAAAATGTTTCTGTTTTCAGCAATATTTAAGATCTGTACTAACACAACACTTTATTGGATTTTTGAGATTTCCATAACATTAAAGAGTAATAGCAAGTGTTGAAAAAATAAAATATGTTAACAAAAGAAATAATTTGTATTTATATAAACCATTTTTTTACGTCCTTACAACTGATAAAGTACTTTTTGAAGTGTGTCATTTTGTAATGTAGGGAATGCTGCAGCCAATTTGTGCATAGCAAGATCCCATTGAATAGCAATGTGATAATTACCAGGGAATCTGTTTGCTGGTTGGGGGATAAATCTTGGCCAGTACTCCCCTGCCCTACTTGAAAATAGCACCATGGGATTTCTGGTACCCAGTTGAGACGGCAGACTGAGTCTTGGTTTAATGTCTCATCTGAAACTCGTCACTTACAACACCACAGCACTCCCTCGGTACTACACTGGAGTGTTTTCCTAGATTATGTGCTGAAACTGGGCGTGAACCCATGACCTTCTTCCATTGCATTCAGAGGCAAAAGGCTGATACCCAAGATTGAAAATTGTATATATGAGGAAGCATTTGAAAGTTTGGTTTGATTACTGACTCACTCCTGAGTGAATTTACTGGGCCAATCATTTGTAGGACCCTTATGGGAATTATATGTAAATTAAGTGTGATTCATTAATAATCACCACCTCATCTTGGTGTTCTTACCTTGATAGCATAACTGTGTTGAGGGCAATTTGAAAATGCCCGCAGGATTCCACTAGCAACTTTTGTTTTCTTTTGATGTCTGGAAAGGTTGTCAGCCATAACTCCAACTGTACCAGCTCATAGTGAGAAGTGAATGAAAGTTATGCTACAGTTGAATAAAACTTTAGTTAGAATATATCTAAAATATTGCATTCAGTTCTGGCACATTGCACCTCAGGGTATATTGGGCTTTGGAGGAGTGAAGAGCAGATTAACCAAAATGACACCGTGGCATAAAGGGTTAAATTATAGGGACATGTTATTTAGTCTAGGCTTGTATTCACTTGAGTACAGAAGGTTAGAGGCTGATCTCATTGAGGTGTTCATGATGATTAAACTATTTGATAGGATAGACAGAGATAAACTGTTTCCTCTACTTGGAGATCCCAGAACAAGGGAGCATTAACTTAAAATTAGAGCTTGTCCATTCAGGAGTAATATCAGGAAGGGCTTCTTTACACAAAGGATGGTGGGGATCTGGAACTCTTCCCCTTAAATGGGTGCTAAGGCTGGGCATCAATTAAACATTTTCATAACTGAGATTGATGGATTTTTGTTAGGCAAGGGTATTAACAGTCATGGAACAAAACTCCTTCCTAATCACACTGTACCTAGTGTGGGTGTACCTACAGCATATGGACTACAGTGGTTTAAGAATGTGGCTCACTACCACCTTCTCAAGGGCAAGTGAGGATGAGCAACAAATGCTGGCCTAGCCAGCAGAGCCCACATCCTGCGAAAAATACCTAAAAATAAATCTCTGCCATTTCCTTGTTTGCCAGGGACTTTGCACAAGTATTTTGTACCTGACTTCATGACAGAATACAATCAAGCAGAGTCAACATGGTTTTTTGTAAGGAAGATATGTTTGACAGATTTACTTGAGTTCTTTGAGTATGTAACAAGCAGGGTGGATAAAGGGGAACCTGTAGATGCAGTGTATTTGGATTTCCAGAAAGCATTTGATAAGGTGCCACATAAAAGGCTTGCCATGGACAGAGATTTTGTGTGTTTTCTTAATGCCCATGATCAGCGTGTTTTGCATGTCAAGGGTATGTGTTCTCTTACCCTCAGTGTGATTGCCCCAATTTAAATAATTCCAGCAGCAATATTTTTGTGAATTTTAAAATAAGGAAGGTTATTTATTATCGCATACTTGTCCTGGAGGTTTGAAACACAATGTCTCACTCACTCAGCTCACAGGCACTATCACTCACACAAATATTAGATACAGACGGGGAAAAGAACAATACAATTACAATATATGATTGTTTTAGCCTCTTTAATAGCAGGCCTGTAGTTTCTTAGATGAGTTGATGCTTTGGTTGAAGTGAAAGTCCTATAATGCAGAGGATTTTCATTAAGCTGCAAAGCCTCTTGTAGTCAACTTTCTAGGAACTTGGTTCTCAAGTAAACTTGAAGCTGGAACAAGTTAGGAAGAGTCCTCCTCCCACTTTCAAAGTATGGTTCTTTATTACCTTAACTGCTTAGTTGCCGTTAGCTGCCGTTGATGGCTGTCTGATCGATTTCTGTCTGGAACAGCTTCTTGCTGTTTTAAAAATAGGCAACAAACATGGCTGTCTCACCATGTGACCTGTTACAACGTCCAAAATCCTTTTCCTAGTAAGGTGAATGTCTGTGTTGATTATACATCCTGTGTGATGACTTTCACACTTTGAGACAGCTAGTGCCTTTGTTTCTGAATGACCCAATCAATTTGAAATTACCCTTTTGAATTGGTTTATGGAAATGTCATTGAGTCAGCATTAATCTGGAAAGTTCCTTTCATTCCCTCCTGAGACAGAGGAGTATTTCAATTCAAAGTGAAGTCAGGTGGTCCTCCGGCAGCCATCTTTTTGTAGCCTTTTGTGTTTTTAAAAAAATATAAAGTATTGACTGAAAGTTCATAATATACTGGGATGTGAGAGGTTACTAAACAAGGCAAGAGCTCATGTTGTTGGGGTTAATATTTTAGCATAGATAGATGTTTGGTTAATTAACAGGAACCAAGAGTCTGAATCAATGGGTCATTTTCAGGTTGGCAAACTGTAACTAGTGGAGTGCTACAGGGATCAGGTTTTTAAAAAAAAATGTATTCCATCATGGGATGTGGGCATTTCTGGCTAGGCCAGCACAGCGCTGGAGCTTCAACTATTTACAAACTATATAGATTATATATATTCTATATATATTCATGACCTGGATAGGGAAAGAGTGTATTGTAGTCAAATTTGCCAATGATATTAAGGTAGGTGTAAAAGCAAGCTGTGATGAGGATGCAAATAGTTTGCAAAGGGATATATATTGACCTTCTTCTTGTTGTCTTGTTGCACCTTCCCTCACCACTGTTCCATGCAGGCTCTGTCTTGAGAATTGAAGACCTTCAGATCTTAAAAGCTTCATGGCTCTGGTCGGAGAGGGCATTCTGATTCATCACCATTTAGAATGCCTCTCTAGAGTCACAGTCAACAGAATTAATTTGGCTGTATCTCCGCTTAATCATTAGGGCTTTACAGTGGCCGAAACTTGTCCGGACACGATTGCGATGCAGCCATTTGGTTTAAGGAAGGATATACTTGCATTGGAGGTGGTTCAGAGAAGTATCACTAGGTTGATTGCTGCGATGAAGGGGTTCCCTTATAAGGCAAGATTGGGCAGGCTGCACCAATGCTTATTGTATTGAGAAGAATGAGAGGTGATATTATGGAAATAGGATTCTGAGGGCACTTGACAAGACGTTTCCCCTCGTGGGAATCTAGAATTATGGGGCACAGTTTAAAAATAAGTCGTTTCCCATTTTAAAGCATGGATGAGGAGAAATTTCTTCTTTCAGACATTTGTTAGTCTTTGGAATTCTCTTCCACAGAGAGAGTGGAAGCTAAGCCATTGAACGTGTTCAAGGTTGAGTTAGATAGATTTTGATCTAAAGGGGAGTCAAGGGTTATGGGGGGGCAGGCAGGGAAAATGGAGCTGAGGCCACTATCAGATAGGCCAGGATCTTATTGAATGGCAGAGCAGGTAATGTTCCCTTTCACTTATTTTTATTCTATGAAGAAGTGACACTTATCTGTGGTTGTCTGGATTAAACTGCATCTGCCTCCCACCTCCCCATGTCAGAAACCTGACCTTGGCCCTTGCTGAAATCTCATTCATTTTTCCTCAGTTCGCTATGCTCCTGAATTGTGTATTAGCACACTTTGAAAAAAAAATGTCCTTAGTTATTTAAACAAGTAGAAGCAAAAGGGATCCCAGACCAGTTGGCTGACGTACACAACTCTCAGCAACATACCAAAGTTAGATAGGAAAATAAGCTCTGAGGAGGGTGCAAAAAAGTCGCAAAGTCATAAACAAATTAAGTGAGTGTGCTAGAAGGTGTCAGATAGAGTATAACGTGGGGAAGTGAAAGTGTCTACTTTAGTTGGAAGAATAGAGAAGCATTCACTAGATTGATTCCTGGCATGAAAGAACTGTCCTATGAAGCGAGATTGAGTAAAATGGACCTATGTTCTCAGGAGTTCACAAGAATGAAAAGGGGTCTCATGGAAAGTTATAACATGTTTACAGGGCTTGATAGGGTAGATAGGGGTCAGTTAGCTCCGAGGGCTAGGGTGCAGTGTAGGATAACGTCAACAGTGCAGGTTTAATCC
The DNA here is from genome assembly GCF_964194155.1 of Cetorhinus maximus. NCBI lineage: Eukaryota > Metazoa > Chordata > Chondrichthyes > Lamniformes > Cetorhinidae > Cetorhinus > Cetorhinus maximus. The sequence goes on from NC_135884.1 coordinate 147,460,594, forward strand.
CTATAATGTCAGAGCTAGTTCTTAAGGCCTTCCTCCTAGCCTTGCCCCATAGTGATAGCATGGCATAAGCGATTATTAGCAAAGCCTGGACAATAAGCATGATACATGGAGAGAGAGAGGGAGATGGATAGATGCTGAGCGGCAGACCCCCCTGGCTGGAGAGTCATAGGACTGAATTTTAACTTTAACACCTATTGTAGTGCAGACGGCCGGCAGCAGGTTAGGAACCGACAAGTTTGTGGAGTCTTTTCTTTGTGGCTCTTTAGCTGAGCTGATGCATTGGCATCTGCTTTGGGGTTTTCTGACCAATTGGAGAGCTGGGCGTGATCGCAAACCACACCTTGCTATTGAAGCCTCAGTGCTTAAAGGAGACCCTGGTGAGGGACAGATTACAGCTATATTCTACATTTGGCAGTTCAAGTGGACAAGTGTCAACGATGAACAACTGTCCCCTGACTCGCTGAGGAATTACTGGACTTCATGCTGCAGGCTATAAGGCCCTGCAGATAAATTTCATTCCCAGAGAATGGGAGGAAGAAGCCTGTCTTGGAAACCATGCAGGCATGACTGGAAGTGGCACAAGAGGTCAGCAACAGGAGTGTGGTCCTTCACTCATGGACTCTTTCTTTCATGGGATGTGGGCGTCACTGACAAGGCCAGCATTTCTTGCCCATGTCTAATTGCCCTTGAAATGAGTGGCTTGCCAGGCCATTTCAGAGGGCAGTTAAGGGCCAACCACAGTTCTATAGGTCTGGAGTCACAAGTAGGCTAGACCAGGTAAGGGTGGCAGATTTCCTTCCCTAAAGGGCATAAATGAGCCGGATAGGTTTTTTTTAACATTATTGAGACTAGCTTTCCAGATGTATAACTAATTGAATTTCGATTTCACCAGCTGTCAAAGCAGTAGACTGGGCTAAGTGACATTGCCACTACAAGACTATTACCCCATACAGTGCAGTAAGAGATTAGGAAAGGTAAGTAGCATGCCACATTCAAATATCCGCTCTCATTCTGACTTCCCAAGCCTTCTGCTAAACATCAGCCCTCAGACCAAAATAGCTGCTTCCATTCATTTCATCCATTCTTCTCTCCCTCTGTCCGCACATTGCCATCTGACCAGGCACCACTGACACTCCCCCTCAATTTAATGCCATCTTGCACCCAATCATCACAATGACCCTCAACAAATGTTGTTGTTCCATCCGCTCGGCACAGCCTATTTCTCAAATCCATAACTCTACTTCTTCCTTGCAGAAGATGAGAGTGCAGGAGTGGAGGTAGCAGGTGAGTCATGTCTACTTTGACAGCTTCAGAGGAGGAGGCATTGCAGGTAAGCTGGGTCTCAATGTGCCTGGCCATTGAAAATAGGGAGATGGTGATCTCCCAGCTACCTGGTGACAGAATTAAATACCACCCAGTCACATAGCGTATAACACTCGCTCATGTTGACTTGATGTCAGCAGCAACAGAAATATGAACATCTGCATAATGTTCATTTTGAACACTTTCACCTTGTCAGTTCTAATTCATGTCTTTTATCCCCTGCAGATGCTTTAAGCATTCCTCATGAGGTGGAATAGGAGGAATAAAGGATGAAGACTCCTCAGTTGAGGACACCTTCTGAGGAAGCACAGTCACAAGATTCATGTGTACCTCCCACCACCTCAGATGCACATAACCCTGTGAGGCCACCAAGGCAAGTAGTTGGGTTGTCACATGGTGAGGCACACATCACAAGTCAGCAGGAATAGGAGATGGAGGCAGAGATAGCAATGGAGATCCTGGTTGGAGGGCATAGGGCACTCTTAGCTCTGCTCAGCTGGGGTCACATGTTGAGTTTCGGGGTCATTGATGAAGAAGACTATACTGGAGCAGCAGCAGAAAATGTGTGAGGCTCTGTGTCTCTTCCAGAAAGACTAATGCAGAGATTTTGGAGGAGTATGTCTCTAACATGAGACCCATAATGTCTCAGGCCTTTGTGCTGATGTCCACCTCCACACAACAGCTGTTACTACCATTCTTTCAGAACCTTTCCTTTACATGAGTACCAGACAACAGCAGTGGGTCCCTTTCTAGGCCCTTCTTCACATGGAGCGTCAGACACGACAGATAACCAAGTGCCAGATGGCCCTGACCAATGGCTTGCACACTCAGTTAGCTAGTTTAAACAGGATGGAGGAAAGCCTCACCTGTGTTGTAGGGTGTTGGTTCAAGTTCAGTAGGTCTGAGAAGTGTTTCTAGTCATGCGTAGGTTAACTGTAAATCTTTATTGACTCTTAGAACTATTTATAAATGTACAGTAAGGAGTACAGCTAGGAGCTGCCTCCATGGGCCACACTGTCTAACACTCAACTGCCCCTGGGTGTGGGTCATGTGCTCTCTGACATCACTGTGTGGGTGGTACTGTACTCAGTCCCACATCAACCCTTTATGTGCCAGACCCTTATACTACAACCTGGATCATTCAGTACCTCGTTGACGTGCAGAAAAGTGCTCTCCAGCTTTTGGCTGGCAGGGAAGTGTAGGTGGGCCATGGCAGTGACAATGGAGAGAGTGGACACGGAAATGGGGGCTCTGTTCAAAGCATTTCCATCTCATCCCCCTTTCCTCCTCCTCATTTAGAGCCCCGCATGCTGCCTCCAGTCCCAATGGTCAAGTTTATCCCTACGCAGGTGCCCGCAATTTCCAGCCATCGGCTGGTGAGCTGGTTTGCTGGGCTATTTTTGAATATGGTGGTTCAGAGTGAGGGATGGGGGGAGGTGGTTGCTGGAGGCTACTTGTCTGTAAGTGGCAGGGAGCAACTAATACATCCTTAAGGGCCTATTAGGGCCCCTCAATCAGTATTGACAGGAATTTTCCAATCGCCGTATGGGCACTGTACTGAGACCAAAACCCAATTCAGGATTCAAGGTGGTCCCTTGGCAGCAGACTCAGCAGTGGGTAGTGCTCCATCGCTAAAGTTAATTCCCCCCCACTCGACTACTGCCTCAATAACCAGCTACAAATGTTCAGTGCAAGGGTTGCCTCATTGTACCTTAATGTTTTTAAGAAGCCTTCAGACAGTGCCTCCATTTTGATGCGCCATCTCTTTTTCCTACCTACGTCAGCAGCTCCCACCTCTGATGATGTGGTTGCTGATCTTTCAGTGCTTGCGGGCCTCCTATTGGCCTTAAAGCCTCAGGAGCCTTCCCCTCAATGGAGCCTGAATCCCAGAGAAGGCCACTTAATTGGCTGACTCCTCAAAGATTTGCTTCCAGCGCCCCACTGCAGCAGTCCTGGGTTTCCAATCTGGAATTCAGACCGGCATTGGGATTGGGACCCTGGAACGAAAATCCAGTGCATTATGTCGCTCCCTTAGCACTGCACAATTGGTGGCCAACCTTCAGTCAGATGTGAAACCAGATTTTCCCTACTAAGAGTTGAGGATGATGAAAAAGCGATCCATCCTATTTAGTAGGAAAAGAAAAATATTGAATGTGCAGAATGTAACAGGGATAAAATGTTGTTCATCCTTTGTTGTTGTAAAGTGTGGCAAAAATAACCACAGTAGAAAATGAAGATCACCAAAGTCAAAGAGAGCATGAAGAAATTTCAATTTGGCAATTTTATGTTGTATTATTTGCGAAGCCAGCAAAGGAGAGAAATCGGGTGTCATTGCTGATGGTGAATGAAATGATCATTCAGTTAAGGCTGAATAAGACGTGGATGCCATACCTGAGGGAGATGGCCTCAACTGCAGGAAGAAAAGAATAAAAGTAATGAGATAATCAGTAACAGGCCTATCCTTGAAAGGTAGATGTACGGTTGGAGCCACACATAAAGGAGACTTGTTTTGTTATTTACAGATACTTGCCAATAGATGTAGATTCAATTTTCAGAGCTGAATGTTTGCCCTTTTAAAAGGGAGTTCATAGTCCAGGCTCAAAGTGACGCAGGGTATGGAACCCCTATGCAGAAGTACAAGGGTCAATTTCTTAAACTGTGTTGGTTGCCAGGAGACTATTGAATCGTGGTTGATAAAAATGCTATCCATTTTGGAGGCGATGGCGTCGTGGTATTGTCGCTGGACTAGTAATCCAGAGACCTAGGGTAATGCTCTGGGGACTGATGCTCGAATCCCACCACAGCAGATTTGAATTCAATATTATCTGGAATTAAAAGCCTAATGATAACCGTGGAACCACTGTCGATTGTTGTAAAAATCCATCTGGTTCACTAATGTCCTTTGGGGAAGGAAACCTGCCATCCTTACCTGGCCTGGCCGACATGTGACTCTAGACCCACAGCAATGTGGCTGACTCTTAAATGCCCTCTGAACTAGGGGGCAACTTGGGATGTGTAATAAATGCTGACCTGGCCAGTGACGCCCACATCTCATGAACGAATAAAAAAAAACCATACAGGCGATTAGAAAAATACACAGCAAGAGCAAGTTAAAAATAGAACTTTACAGAGTGCAGGATCGAGATATAAAAAAGAAAAAATAATAAAGGAAAGAACGAGGAAATAGATAGCAGGGAGGGGAGCTAACATTAGTTTGCACAATGGACTGAATGGCAATCCTCTTTACTGAAATAACTATAAAGAGACAATCTGATAAGTGCCTAAAAAATAAGGTTGAGCCAACAGGAAGAGCTAACTGATTAGTGATTATTGAAGAGAAAAATGATAAATTGTGAATTTTCTTGGACTCCAGAGAAGTGAGCAGGGAGCGTAACAAAATCATGAAGAAATTGTGGCACAATTGGCTAATTTAGAAAAAGCAAATTTTTCTAAATTAAGTATGCAGACACTTTCATAAGCTTTGGGTTCCACAAAACACTTCCTAGCCATTGAAACACTTTTGAAGTCATGAAGAAAACTTGGCCACTTACTTGCACATAGCAAGGACTCACAAACGGCAACGTGATCACCAAATAATCTATTTTTAGTGATGTTGCCTGGGAGGTAAATGTTGACCAGTAGGGCTGGACAGAACCTCCCTGCTCTTCTTGGTAACTGTGGGATCTTTTATACCCACCTGAGAGGGCAGTGTCATGAAGATGTGCTTTTTGCCATTTCTTTTGTATTTTAATCCACTGGTTTGAAACATGAATTGAACTTTTCAAAAACAGACTTTTTAAAACACAAACTAAAAGTGACTTGGACTCACAGCAAAAATGGCCATCTAATTTGCATTACTACACATTCCACATTCCAATCCCCATTGAGATGAAGACAACATTTCTGCAAAGCCCATCAAAAACAATCGACTGAATGTACCCCCAAAATGCACTAAATACCTTCAGAAATCCCAATGGACTGACTCTGTGGGAATTGCCTGGGATATTTGAACTTCCGATGTGCAATTCCCCTGTTCCCCAGGACCCTCTGACAAAGCCTCCGGCTCTAAGTTACAGTTGGAGGCTTCAAATGGTTCCGATTTGTTTACCTGAGTTGTTACCCAGTAAATGTTGGGCTGAAAAATCCTAATCTAACACCTGGGTAATAGCACAAGTGACTACCAACTCCCCCCTCCGCCCCACACCTAACCCCCCCCACCCCAAACACCTGACTCTCCCCCACATCCAAACTGACCTGATTTCACCACCCAACTCCCACCCCCCTCCCCCTCTCCCTCCCTCCCCCCACCCCCCATCCAGTGCTACGAGGAAGAAGTTGGATTGCAGGTACACTCTGCCTTGCTGAAGAAGCTTCAAGATCAGATGATCAGAAGTTTCAGCCTGAAATGCAGAGTTCCGGCATGGCGCAGAAAAGGAGGAGCAGGATGGCATTCCGACAGTAATTGCTGCTCTTCGGAAGATTCAGGCCAGTGACTCGAGGGTAGTGCGAAGGACTCCCGCCTCCTGTCTCATGAGCAAGGCGCCTATGGCAATCGAGTAATCAAATGTCACAAACCCACCATGGTAAAAACAAGTCACCATTCTCCCGACAGTGTGTCCGGGGCAGGTCGGTTATCCCACCGATTAGTGGCGCGAATACTATTTGCATTCACTAGCATGTCATGAATGCTCATTAAAACAGCAGCTCATCGGAATCTTGCCATGCCTTCCGATCTTCCATCACGCTAGCGGGAAATCACATCAGCCTTGAAACCATTTGAAAAAGCGTGGCGTGTACAGTTCGGACCTCAGTTTGCTGGTAACTTCGGCGTGTGTGGAACATGCCTGTCATAGCGCTGTGCTGGTCTTGTTACGATGAATGCCACTCTGTTGGGGCTGTAGGGTTGGACTGCTCCATCTCTCTGCTTTCATTGTCCTGAGAAACACCGCTGTGCTGAGGTACTACTCATGTAGGCCTCCGCTTTCAGAGACTCGCACTTCAACTGCGGGTGGGCTGTGAGGCAAGGGTCGGGTTGACGAACACAATGGAGGCAACGGGGTAGGAAGGTGGTGGAATGGCAATGAGAGGGAAGGGTGAACATGCTGGGGGCCTTTCTGAGGTCGCTGTCTAACTTCTTGTTGCTGCAGGAGTAAGCAGGAGTCTGTTTAGAAAGAAAGGAGGAATACCTCCTTGCAGTGAAAGCCACTTAGGGCCATTGGCTTCATTAGCATTGTTAAAGGATTATTCAGAACTCAGTGAGGGCGATGACGTCGGTGCCCGTTCCCAGGCCTATGCTCTTTTGCACCTGTTGTGCCCCAGCTTGGCCTGTATGAAGAAGAAAGAAAGGCTTGTGATGAGTAGGGATGGAGCAGAGGTTGGGTGAGATGCATGTCCCCTGTGTGTGGTGAGACCTCCCCAGAAGGGCCAGAAGATGGAGTGTGAGGAGCATGACAGATGGGATGGTGGTGATGTGAAAGACTCAGTGAGAGAGTGAGCATTGATCTGTGTCCCCCACTAATGTTTGCACGAGACCCCTGGAGAGAGTAGCTGTTTGAGTTCATGATGCCATGTTGAAAGTTTGATATTGGAGGGTGTTGAAGGATGACTTACCCTAGCGGAGCGGATGAACTCATCCTCTTCCTGGACTGGGTGGCACTCCGGGCGTGGGTGCCAGCCACGCTGACCCGCTCCACACAACAGTTTCCCAGGCCAGAGAGGTGAGGCTGCTGTGCTTCCTGGGATAGAGCACTTGCCTGTGCGCCTACATCCCTCTCGTCAAGGCCTGGAGGGCCTGGTGCATGAAGTGGGGTGCTGCCTTGTCCTTCAGGCTCTCGGCCTTCCTCTTCTGGTTGCCAAACATCCCTGGTGGGCTGGAGGGAGTGAGATTTTGTGTTGGACTGGCCTTTAAAAATGGCGCCTGGAACCTGTGAACCCACCAGCTGATGGCGGCTGCATGAATCAGCTCCGGGACCGCCAGGTGATCCGGACCGATAAGCGCCTTTGCATAATTAACGAGGCTCCAAGTGCAGAATCGGGCATGAGTTTCCGCCATTCTGGTCGGTGGGGTGGGCACTACCCAAACTGCCCACCATCGTACTTAGTCTCATTCCTAGAGAATTCTGCCCAGTGAATGCAACAGAAAATGGCAGATGGAATATAATGAGGAAAAACGTGAGGTTATCAACTTTCGTAGGAGGAATGAGTGTGCAGAGTATTTTTTAAATGATAAGAGATTAGAAAGTGTAGATGTACAAAGGGACTTGGGTGTTCTCATCAGTAAATTACTGAAAGCTAACATGCAGATGCAGCAAGCAATTAGGAAGGCTAATGGTACATTAGCCTTTATTTCAAGAGGATTTGAGTACCGGAGTGGTGAAGTTTTGCTTCAATTGTACAGAGCCTTGGTTAGACCGCACCTGGGAATACTGTGTGCAGTTTTGATCCCCTTACCTTAGGAAGGATATTATTGCCATAGAGGGAGTGCAACGAAGGGTCACCAGACTTGTCCCATGATGATAGGATTGTTCTATGAAGAGAGATTCGGGAAACTGGACCTGTGTTCTCTAAAGTTTTGAAGAATGAGAAGTGATCTCGTTGAAACTACAAAATACTTAAAGGGAGAGACAGGGTAGATGCAAGTAAAATGTTTCCCCTGGTCAGGGAGTCTAGAACCAGGGGACACAATTTCAAAATAGGGGTGAAGTCACTTAGGACCGAGATGAGGAGAAATATTTTTACTCAGAACATTGTGAATCCTTGGAATTCTCTACCCCAGAGGGCTGTGGAAGCTCAGTCATTGGGTATGTTTAAAGCAGAGATTAACAGATTCTAAATACCGATGACATAAAGGGATATGGGGATAGAGTGGGGAAAAAGGCATTGGAATGGATGATTAGTCATGATCGTATTGAATGGTGGAGCAGGCTCAACGGGGGGAACCCTACTCCCGCTCCTATGTTCCTTTGTTACACTCAAGAAAACCTGCCTGACTGCTTCTTTTATGATCACAGTGCATAAACAGTTAAGTACACACTGAATTGGCAAGTATATACTTTACAAACAAAAACACTTGTTCTGGTCAAACAAGGAGACAGCAAAGAGGGAAGCCATTCAACCGTTCCTCACCTGGTCATGACATTAGGTGTGGCCTTGGTTTAATACCTCGGCACTGCACCTCCGACAATGTAGTACTCCCTCAGGATTCCACTAGGAGTCTCAATTTAGATTATAGCAGCATAAGATAAAAAGCAAAATGCTGCGGATGCTGGAAATCTAGAACAAAAACAAAAATACCTGGAAAAACTCAGCAGGCCTGACAGCATCTGCGGAGAGGGACACAGTTAACGTTTTAAGTCCGTATGACCCTTCATCAGAACTTTTCTATATTTCTTAGTTCTGATGAAGAGCCATATGGACTCGAAATGTCAACTGTATCCCTCACCGCAGATGCTGTCAGACCTGCTGAGTTTTTCCAGTTATTTATGTTTTTGTTCGCAATTTAGATTATGTTCTGTCTCAGGAATGGGATTAAACCACAAGGCTTCCGACTCAGAATTGAGAGCCCTAGCTGCTGAGCCATGATTGAGTGGAAACAATATCGCCTCTGAGTGAGCTATTAGAAAGGAGTGCTAATTGGAGCTGTGAGCAGCAACAGCAAGACACACGGAGCAAAAATGTTGAAGAGTCTGCTCATGAAACAACCAGACCTGAAGTTTTAAAAAGATGAAAGCCAAGAAAAAATTCATTCGCTGAATCTCTAATTGGATTGAGGCAGTATGATTGGATTGAGGCAGTGTGATTGGATTGAGGCAGTGTGATTGGATTGAGGCAGTGTGATTGGATTGAGGTAGTGTGATTGGATTGAGGCAGTGTGATTGGATTGAGGCAGTGTGATTGGATTGAGGCAGTGTGATTAGTGGCAAATTGCTGTGCGTAAACCACATTTGCAGAGGCAGAGCATACGCAGAATGATAAAGAACTGTTAAGCTTTACATTTATGAAAAAAATAAATAGAGGCACTGGAGAAGGTGCAAAAAGATTTACAAGGATAATACCAGAGAACAGAGAGGTAATAACTATCAGGAAAGATTGAACAGGCTGAGGCATTTTGCTCTAGAGAAGGTTGAGGTGTGACCAAATAGAAGTCTTTAAAATTATGAAAGGCTCTGTTCAAGCAGATGTAGAGATGTCTCCACTTGTGGGGGTGTCGAAAGCTATGGGCCATAAATATAATGGAGCCATTAATAAACTCAATAAGGGATTCAGAGAAAAAAACATCCTTATGCAGAGAGTGGTGAGAATGTGGAACTTGCTACTACATGGAGTAATTGAAGTAAATTGAATGGATATGTTTAAGGGAAAGCAAGATAAGTACGTGAAAGAGAAAGGAAGAGAAGGGTATGTTGGTCGGGTGAGATGAATTAAGGTGGGAGGATGCCTGTGTAGAGTATAAATGCCAGCACAGACCAGTTAGGCCAAAGGGCTTGTTTCAGTACTGTAAATTCTATGTAATGTAATATAAAAATGAAGGGGTCAATCAATTGGTGCATGGCCCTACTCTTGGTGTGAAACAAATCACAGGGCATTGATTGATCTGTTTGTGAAATTATTGAATGATTGTCAACCCTTGCAAACAAAAGTCAAGCTACAAAAGTAAGCCCAGGCTTGGTATCTCACAGTGCATCACTGGTGTATCTGGAACAGAATGCAAAAGCCAATTATGTAGAATATAGAAGCAGCAGTGATCTGCCTAAGGGCAGATCCTCTGCTCATTTGTCTACACCTCACAGTCTTGCACTTTCCTCTTCAGTTGCTTGCGAGAGCGTGCCCCCCCCTCCATTTTCAATTTCAATGAGCAACATAACTGGGGAATGGAATACATGTGCTAGATGTCTGGTTGCCTTCTATCACTTCTGTCTAAAGGAAACACAAGTCCTCTTCCTGAAGGGTCCTCCGCCTGTAAGTACCCATCGTCCCTCGAGGTTCCGAGCCCTTCCACCATCACTACCGGAAATCCACTAGTTCTGCGGTTGGCCATCATTAGTAATGCTGAAGATGGGATCCTGGGACTCTTACCTGGGGCAAAAGAGCAGAAATGAGCCCCACCCTCACCCCTGAGGTTTCAAATGACCCTGCTCATTTGCCTCAAGCACACCCTGTTAGGCTGGCCACTGCTCGAGGCGAGGAATACAGGACTGCAGACCAGCAGCATTGTGGCCTACATTGAAAGATGCCACTGCCTCTGCATCGTGGACAGAGGTGACACTTCAGCAAAGGTTTTGTCATCTATGCTGGGGACCGTCCAAGGTCCTTACTTCCGGCCAACAAAAATACTAACTCTCAACCCCAATACTAGGGTGTGGACAACCCTTGACTCGTAACCCAGAATCCCAGGCCCTGGATGATAAGGGTTCAAATCCCACCCTGGCAGCTGGTGGGATTTGAGTTCAGTTCACAAATCCGGAATTGAAAAGCTAGTCTCAATAATGGTGACCATGAAACTATTGCTGCTTGTTGCAAAAACCCATCTAGTTCACTAATGCCCTCCACTGCCATCTTGACCTGGTCTGGCCAAATGTGACTCCCGACCTACAGCGACGTAGCTGACTCTTGACTGCCCTCTGAATCGGCCTGGCAAGCCACAAGTTCAAGGGCAACTAGAATGGGCAAGAAATGCTGGCTTTGCCAGCGACTCCCACATCCCATGAAACTATAAAGAAAAAAAGTACTGTCTTTCAAGCAAATCATTAAAATAGTCCCACTAAACCAACCGTTAAAACAAATACAAGCATAAAATGCTGGGAAAACTCAGCAGGTCTGACAGTATCTGTGGAGAGAGAGAAACGGAGTTAAAGTTTTCACTAACTCTGTTTCTCTCTTCACAGATGCTGCCAGACCTGCTAAGTTTTTCTAGCATTTTCTGTTTTTATTTCAGATTTCCAGCATCCGCAGTATTTTGCTTTTATCTGTTAAAACAAAGTTTGGCTGTCAGGTAAGATTCTCAGATTGCGTTGGTAGATCTCCTGCTGGATGATTTGACAAGGGGAGATAATTAGTGCATGGCAGTGGCCTGTGAAACAGGACACATCACTCACGGCATGGTTGTCTGATGGAAGTTGCACTGCTGGATCCTCACTTGGTAGACCAGCGCCGACCTCACTGTCAGCACAGGACCGGTCCAGATCATCACCGGCCAGCTGGATGACTCTGTTTTGAAAGTCCGTGAGGACCTTAATTTTAGGCATTCCTCCGCCAGTCTGTGACCTCTCCCTCTTGTTGTGTGCCAGCTTGTCCTGCATGAATAAAGATGGAAAGAGTGTAAGTAGGTTACGCGCCAGGTCAGCTGATAAGTGTGCCTGGCATGTATGGATGGGGTGAGTGGTCCCATGGAAGGGGTGAGGACAATGACAGTGAGTGTGAGAGAGTAGTGTCCCTTGAACTGGCAGTGAATGAGGGCCCTTTGAATGTGTGATGGGTTTGTGAGCGTGTGAGTTGAGAGCGATGAGAAGAGTGACTTACCTTGGCGAAACAGAAAAGATCATTCACCCTCTCGCAGCACTTGGGTGGCTGTCCTTTTTTGCAGGGCATTGGCACTGACCACTGCTGCCACCTCCTCCCAAGCCGGATTGGTGATGTTGCGGCCTGAGCAGGGATAGAAGACATCACAGCAGGCCTCCACTGAGTCCAAAAGGCCTTTGAGGGACACGTCATTGAATCTGGGGGCTGAAGTCTCCTTGCCTTTCGGGGCCATGTCTTCTGTCCCGAGCGAGTCTGCATCATCTGGCCAGTGTGAGGACCTCATCGCCATCATCACTACCTTCAAGGACCTCCTCAATCTCATCACCGTCGACGTCCTCCTCATTGGAGGAGACCTCTATCTCCTCCATCTCCTCCTCAGCCAGCTCGTCTCCCCGTTGCAGCAGGTGACAACGATGCATGACATCCTCTGTGGACTATATTGTGGGGCTCCACCAGACCGGTCCAGGCACCAGAACCAAGTCTTCAGCATCGCAATGGTCTGCTCCACCAAGTTACGAATTGCAGCATGAGCCTCGTTAAACCTTTGCTCTGCTGCAGTCTGAGGCCGCCACATGGGTGTCATCAGCCATGTCCTCTGCGGGTAGCCCTTGTCCCTGAGGAGCCAACCCTGCAGCCTCTGTGGACCCTGGAAGATGTCAGGGACCTGTGACCGACTGAGAATGTAGGATTCGTGGACACTCCCTGGAAACCGTGCGCAGACCTGCAGGATGCACTTGTGGTGGTCACACACCAGTTGCACATTGAGCGAATGGAAGCCCTTGCAGTTGACATAGTTGAACCCTTGCTGGGATGGAGACCTGAGGGCCGCGTGAGTGCAGCAATCACACCCTGCAGCCGTGGGAAACCCGAGATCTGGGCAAATCCAATCACTCTTGCATCCTGGCTCTCTTGGTCCCAGGCGAAATGCACAAAGTTGTGTACCCTCGCGAAGATGGCATCAATAACCTCATGGATGCAGTTGTAGGTGGAGGCTTGTGATATCCCACAGAGGTCACCTGTGGAGCCCTGAAAGGAGCCACTGGCGTAAAAATTGACCACCACACTCACTTTCATGGCCATTGGTAGTGGATGGCCTCTATGTCCCCATGTCGCCAAATCCTGCAGTAGCTGGCAGATGTGACTGACCAGTGCCCTAGACATGCGCAGTCTTCGGTGACATTGGTTGTCGGTCATCTGCAGGAATGAAAGGCGATGCCCACAGGCGCTGGGTTTAGCTAGGCACCGAACAATGACAGCTCCTTGTGGCTCTTCAGCAATGTGTGCAGGAGCCCCAGCCTTTCCCAATACCTGAGGGTACTGCTCCTCCCTCTGCCCAGCCAGGCGCCTCTGTTGCTCTCTTCTCCATTGCCTCCACTCTCTGTACACCACGAGGCATACAACTAGTTCACCAGGCTCCATGTTCCTGATGTACTCCTCCTGTAGGATGAACAAGAGGGATGCGTGGGTGAGCTTGGGTATACTAAGAACCTCGCTTGGTTAAGCCTGAAGGCCCCTTAATGCATCCTGGAGAGTGCTGGCCACCAGTTGGATGGTCAGAGTTTAGTGTGCTGCATGGTTGCCCGAAACCCCACCCTCCTCTGCCCCACTCCACTTGCCCGATTGATGCCAGCCTTGCCCATTGGACTGCATACTGTGCTCTCAGCTCAGGCATTCTCCTAAGCCGCACTGCAAGGCGGCACTGTTAGCTTGAACCATGGAGGAGACTGGTCCAAACCGGGATGATGACATTGCAAGGGGCTGTGAGCACCTCCACCAGTGACTGCTCCATAGCCAGCTTTAGCAAGGAGATTGTACAACATGCCCAGTCGTCCAATTGATCTGCTGTCCACTAAAGGGTTCATTAGTTTACAGTCTTTGCCCAAGGAGAGAAAAGCACTGGAGCACTTGGGAGTACTTTCATTCCTCTGTGTTGCTTGAGTGGGCAGATAAGCCGACTCCAAGCATGTCACTATTGCTGCATCTGAGCTGTCTCAACTGCAGAGGAATGGTCGCTTTATACAAGGTTTCCCTAATGCATGGCTGCTTCCCTCGCCCCAAACCCACATGTGCTTATGCACTACCTTCAACTGTAGGGCAGCCCTTGCCCCCACCCTCAAGTCACCTCAACTGCAGTGCAGCCCTTTCCCCCATGCCTCAACCTTGAAGTCTAACAGGTGACCCGGGAGAGCGCTGTGCAATGTTACTGTGCACTCACCTCCGAGTTCTCCTCAAAGTGCAGGCCGCCAAGTGCATGCCTTATATATGCTGTTGTGAAACACATCAGTGTGCAATCACGCTGACGTGGGTGAATGATCCGGCAGGGTTGGGGGCTGGGAAATGATACTGGCGGGCTGGCCTTATAATGATATGCACATGTATTACAATGACGTTCCAATGTCCGATGGCAGGGAATGTAGCACCCCGTCGACGGGCTGAGCGGACGATTGCAAACTGGTTTCACAACGTCATGAAACCTATTTCTGGCCTTCATGCCATATTGTCCACTGACACCACCAAGAACGCCCGATACCAGCGGGTATGGAAAATTCTGCCCAATATCTTCCCTAGTCCTGTACCTTCTCTTGAGGGAGGAATGTTGGTCAGTATGACATTCCTGTTGCTGTCTGTGCATTACTCTCAAAAAATACATTTGCATCAGTCATTGCATTCCAAATGAAATTTTCTCTGAGGCGCTTGGAGTTATTTTAATTGATTTATAAGGCGCTGTAACAATGTGAGTATTTCTTTTTTAAAGAACCTTGGATTTCCTTTTTAGAAATAACGATCATGATCTTCATGCATTTCAGCTTCTGGTTTTCTTCCTTATTCTATCTTCTGTAGAATCCAACTATTCCAGAGATAGAACTTGTCCCCTGGCACCTTGCCTAAGTGCTATATTTCTGTGCCAGTGGCATTATAAACCAATTAAATATGGAAGACAATGGAGTGTTTTCTCTCTGACTGTAAGTCATGTACTACTCCATGGCTGTGACTTGTCAGATAGTTACATCTGTATTAAAATAGAAACATTGGCTGACAAACATTTTTTGTTGTAAAATTGCAGTCTTTCATCGGAAATAGGACAGCATGTGGCATCTGTGACAACTCACAGTCTAATTTTTTTTTTTGCCTCTGTGCCAAGGTAATTGGGATGGACCTGGGAGTTCAATTTAACAATTGTACGGAAGTGTGGTTGACAAAAGCAGGAATCCCAACCTAAAAAGCACTGTGATAACTCGAGCAAAAATGTTGGAAACTCTCAGTGAGTCAATTTCTAAAAATTCATTCACGGGATGTGGGCATCGTTGGCTAGGCCAGCATTTATTGCCCATCCTTAAGTGCCCTTGAGAAGGTGGTGGTGAGCTGCCTTCTTGAACCGCTGCAGTCCAAGTGGTGTGGGCACACCCACAGTGCTGGCTTGGAAGGGGGCTCCAGGAATTTGACACAGTGACAGTGAAGGGAAAGCAATATAGTTCCAAGTTAGAATGGTGTGTTTCTTGGAGGGGAACTTGCAGATGGCAGTGTTCCCATGCATCTGCTGCCCTTGTCCTTGTAGGTGGTGGAGGTCATGGGTTTGGAAGATGCTGGAGGCTTGGCAAGTTGCTGCAGTGCTTCTTGTAAATGGCACACACTGCTGCCAGTGTGCGTCAGTGGTTAGCCCACGAGGAAAGCGTGGAGAAATGAACATTTTCATGTGTGGGTCCCTTCATCAGAATTGAATATTGTTACAGATTGTAGGCAGGCGAACCCACACCTCCACTCTTATGCTCCTAAGGTTCAGCCTGAATAAGTCATGCGTGTGGAGAAAACGGCCAATGCTCACAACTCTTTTTAATAGTTTATTGTAACAGTGATAAACTTATAAACATCAATACCCTGCTCCCCTTTTAAGCTAAATCAGTATCATACTCACAAACACTGTTCCCATAACCTCTGGGCTGTACTCATGCTGTTAAGCCTTGAATTGCTGCTTCTGAAAAAATTGCTGCTTCTGCTCCAGCTGTTCTTTTTATTTCACCCAATTCCCTTATTAAATGTATTTTCTGAGAACTTCATACTGTGCAGTGCTGCCACTGCTGTCTGCTGCTTCTTTTACTGTTGTCTGCTCACCTCTGCTTAACACTACCTTGACTACTCAACACACGCTCCTTAAAACTACCCAAAAAAATCACACCAGTGACAAAGACTGCCGCAATCCCTCCCCAAAACCTGTGTCTTCTTACATATTGTAATAATCCCACAGCCTGGTTCATGAATATTCCATGAACATATGAAAGTGGTTTCGATAGGGAAGGTCCTGGTCATCGTATCAACTAGGTTTCGCTCTGATGAAGAAGTTCCGTCAGATTAACATTTCTAAGGAATGTGGGAGCACATTCAGATGCAGTGGCTGGAATTTTCTAGCTCCTCACACCCAGCGGGATCTTCCGCAGGGCAGCTTGCCATGGAGGCGTAGGCTGGCCAGTGACTCCAAATCCGTAAGTATTATTTACAGTTTTACAGTTTGTAGACGCATACCCATTGTGTGGCTTGATGCCTTTGTTAGATGTCTCTTGACTAGTTTATTGAAAAAGTCACTCATTGTGTCTATGTCAGGTTTTCAAGGTCCCGTGGAATGCTGGGAGGCAGGGTTTGGCCAAAATCTGAAAATTGTCCATTACAAACGGCCTTCTTTTGCAGTACCTTTTTTTTTTGGCTTTTAAGAGTTGGCTTCTTTTAAGTTGAATGTGTTCTGGCTGAAGGATCGGCTACAAGATGAGCAAACACGATTGGGTAGATTTTAAGCTCCCCTCTCAGCAGGAGTGTTGCAGGCTTGGTGAGGGGGTGGGGTATGTGGGGGAGAGTGTGGGCAGGGATAAAGTGGTGAGTTTAGGAGGGGGAGAGTGATGTTCGTTATCGATATACTCTTGTTTCATTTCATCGAACCATGCTGGGCATGGCCTGGGAGGTGAGCGATGCTGGCACTGGAAGGTCCATACCCCAACTCAAGCCTCCCTCAGTTTAATTAGCACAAAAATCCTGCACCAGAAATGTCACTTCAAAAAATATCTATGCCCTGAAAGCTAGAAAACTAGCAAAAGCTAATTAGCAGCTTCAAAAACAGCACTGATTCAGGCCCCAAATAACTGATCTGAGTGGATAATGAGAAACTTGTTTGCAGTGGCAGAAAGCTTGGTAACATAACAATGAAAGTTTAAGGTTATTGGCAAAAGAAATAGAGGTGTCATGAGGAAACAGTTTTTTAACACAGCGAGTTGTTGTGATCTGGGAGCCGCTGCCTGAAACGATGGTGGAATAAGATTTAATGGTAACTTTCAAAAGGGGATCGGAAAGAAAAGTTTTGCTGGGCTCAGGGATAAGGGCAGGGATGTGGGACTAACCGGATAGCTCTGTCAAAGAGCCCATACATGGTGGGCTATATGGCTTTCTTCTGTGCTGCAAGGTTCAATGGGTTGAAATTTACGTTGGCGGCAGAGGCTTTACCGCTGGGTCCAAAAGTAGGGGGCGACGTTGCTTTGGCGGGCATTGGGACCGGGCCCACATTTGGCTGGCGGCAGCCAGTTAAGTGGCTGCCACCAGAGTTGCCACCCTATTAATCAGAGGGCTGACAGTTCAGCAGCATCACTGCTAGTGGCCGTCTCTGCTGGGGCTGCACCTGGAGGCCGAGGGCACATCAATATCTGTGCGCCCTCAAAGTCAGATGAGTTGTGTTTGGGGGATGCTGGGGCAAGTCAGGGGTATGGTTGGTGAGCGTCGGTAGTGCCATTGCCCGTGGGGGGGGCACCCCTTTGTGGGCCAAATCTTCTCTCCCTCAAAGACTGAATGCAAAATTCAATCATGTTGTGATCGCTGCTACCTAGAGGTTCCTTTACTATGAGGTAATTAATTAATCTAGAATAGCCTGCTCTCTGCTTGCGTCTAGAATGTGCTGATCGAAGAAATTGTCTTGAAACTATCCTATGAGCTCCTCTTCCAGGCCACTGTTGCTGATCTGGTTCATCCAATATCTATGTGGATTAAAATCATCCATGATTGTTGCCATACCTTTATTTCAAGCCCCAGACGGACTCAGTCACTCGGGGAGCGGTATGCAGCGAGGGGTTGGGGGGGTTGCAGTCATGGGGGAGGTAGATGCTTGGTGGATGGAGAGAATGGGAGATAGAATGGCACTGCTGAGGGGAGAGTATCTAACCTGCCCCCACCACACTGTTTGTCAGTTCCAAATATCGGTGGTTGGCATGCATAAATATAAGTGCTTTATGTAATGGCCTTTGAAATGCAGAAAGTTAAATTCAATTTATGATTACCAACTTTGATAGTACACGGTGACCATATAGCACAGAAGATCATTGTGACAGTGCAGCAATATTAATAAGCACTGCTTTTGCACTCCTCTTAGCTGCCAATCAACACAACAGGAGAGATAGCAGCAGCCCTGGCCTGCTGCCAGGCTCCTGTATGCCAAACACAATAAACCTCATGAATTCCTTTACACATTTCCCTGTCTTGCTGTCAGAATAAGTGCGGCTTGGGCCATTATCTGGATAAAACACTTCAAACTAGTTGTGAGTTTTTGGTAAGGCATCCTGGTCCTTCAAGCAACGATGAGCCCCGGGAAGTGTGGGTTTGAACCATGTCAACTCCTTCAGAGATATAAAGACAAAGTTAGGAGTTGGTCAGTGAATCCAGCAGAAGGTTTGCTTTGAAGTTTCCCTGCTGTTGATAAGCTCGGAGGCAGCAAATCCGTCTTCCTTTATCTGTTATACATCCACAGCTTCACCTCCTTATTCTGGCGTTGTCTTGCCCCGTTCATTTCCTCACATAATGAAAGTGGGGATTTGAGTTGCTTCATCGAAAACAGACATAAAATGGGTCCCAGGAGCAGCCAAGTTTTTGACTCTCTTCAGCCTGAATGACTTTCACCTTGCCTTTTTCCTGATCAACTACTTTCAGAGGAACTAAAAAGGCATGAGAGACCTCAGCTTGAGGAAGGATCTTTACTTATTTATTGTTTGTGAGTGCACCTGAGTGCAAATCTTTCTGGATTTCAATCCAAACCATGCAGGCAGGAGGATGCTCTCCAACACCTTCCTCTCAAAGTCTTCACCGTTTTTGCTCAGTGAGTAGAGTCTTAAAGTGTTTAACATTCACTGACCATGTCCGCGTGTGGAGGAGGTGCAGCTGTAAACTGAGGTTCATCTCCTGATGCTAACGCCTTATCCAGGAGTGAATGCAAGAAATTAACCCTAATATTTTAGGGGATGGTTTTTTTTCTCGTTGGAAAAGCAACGGTGTTGACTTTCAGGTCAACTGAGAAGTGTCAGGTAATGTTCTGTTCGCAATGGGCAAATGAGAGAACTTGCATTTATATAGCACCTTTCACAACCTCAGGGGCCTGGATTTTCCAGCCCCGTCATGGTGGGCCTCCCCTCCCCCTCCCCCCCGGGGGAAGCAGCGGGCCAGCCAAAAGCCCATTGACTCTCGGCGGGACCGGAAGATCCCGGCAGCAGTCGGGGCTGAAAAATCCTGGCCTGGATATCCCAAAATGCGTTACCATCAAGGAAGTACTTTCAAAGTGCATCCGTTGTAGTAATATAGAAAATGCAGCAGTCAAACTGTGCACACCAAGCTCCCACAAATGACAATATGTTCATGACTAGATAATCTGTTGTCACTTACCTAACTTATCTAAGAAAAAAAGACTTGCATTTTTCTAGAGCTTTCCAGAATATCCCAAAGCAATTCACAGCCAATGGAATTGACTTCTGAAGCAATGTGATGTATAAAGCATGGCGGCTAACTTACGCAACACACAGCCCCACAAACAACATTGTGGTATTCACCAAATAATTTGTTTCTAATGATGGTGGTTGAGGCATAAATATTGACCAGGGCGCTGGACAGAACTCCCCTGCCCTTCTTCGCGATAGCACCTGGGATACTTTATAACCAGCTGAGGGAGCAGAATGGACTTCGGTTGAGCATCTCATCAGAAAGGTGGCGCCTTTGACAGCGCAGCACTCCCTCAGTACTGCAGCGTGGAGGAAACTGAGGTTACACCCTCAAGTCTCAGGAGTGGGACTTGAACCCAAAATCCTCTGATTCAGGGGTGAAAGAGTTACCAACTGAGCCAAGGTTTATACCTTGAGGAAGTTGCAAATCCCTTCAGGATGCAACATTTCAGTCCATGCCAGAATTTGCCACCAAACTGTGCATAACACACTCAAAAATTGTCTTCAGTGACATTCATGCTTTGGATAAGAATCATTCATTTGGATCTTAAAAATTCTCTCTCCCAGCGTCTGTAAAAATGTTACAGCTTGCACTAAACCATGGCACCCTTAACTGCTGTGTGACGATAATCAAAATTACAACAATCTGTCGTCAGAGGAAAACAATTATAAAAAAACTCTGTGCAATCCTTGGAGGGACCAGACATTCATGTTACCGGCACTGAGCTGATCAAAGTATTTATTGCTCTGTGTGTTAACAAGCACTTAAAATACATTAGTGTGGGACAAAGATTTGCAAATCCATCTTTCAGATTATGAGATAGTATATCAAACAAGTTCTCTTTAAACGAAAAGATTCTGGAGGGTATTTTATTAATTAACTCAACAAAAATTAAAGAATCCCAAGTGAATGGAGATCTCTTTGACCTGTCAGAACAATGGAAATATTTCTTTCTCTAATTCTGTGATTGTATGCACACAGCACCTCAGGGAGATCTTTCTTTGGAAGGATGCACAGTTACAGCTCAGAAACTCAACAGGATTTGTTTAATAATCAGGTAATTAATCTCAAACATCTTCTCACTCAATGAGAAATGAATTTGTTGAATACATGGCTGTTGGAGAAGAGAGAAGCTTCAAAATGAACAACTGTAAACAGGTTATTTTTTTTTCCTAGGTATAACACACCTCTGAATTATGTTTGAAAATTCTGTTCGGGTAGCCAAAAAGAAAGATCCAAGTCCAGATGGTTGGGTGTGCCGAGGGTGGAGACAGATGAGTTAGATAGGAACTTAATTAGATGAAGTTAACCTTTGAAAGCTACAGCGCTCAGGAAAGACTAAATGAGCTGGGGTGCTGTTCTCTCAGAAAAAGACCAAGAGGTGATCAGATGGACGTCATTAAAATTGAGGAGGGGTTTGATTAGCTGGATACAGAGAAGATGTTTCCTCTTGTGCTGAAGACAAAAAAACTAGGGGCTGTAAATAGCCACAAATAAAACCAGTACAGAATTCAGCAGAAACCTCTTTCCCCAGGGAATGGTTGGAATGTGGAACTTACTACCAACTATAGGGAGTGCTTGAGGTGAGTGTATTTTAGGGGAAGTTTGATAAGCAAGAGGGGGAGAGGGATAGAAGGATAAGTCAGTCGCTGAAATAAGGTGGAGAGAGGCACGTGTTGAGAGTAAATACTGACACAATACAATTGGGCCAAATGGCTTGTTTCTGTGGTGTAGATTCGATGTAATAGCATTCGGTTCGACAAGGTAGGGAGTTCAAGAGTTACTGGAAAAGACCATTAGAGTATTGTGTCCAGTTCTGGTCATTATATTATAGAAAGGATATAGAGACATTGGAGAGGGTGCAGAATAGATTTACAAGGATGATACCAGTGATACATGAATGTACATATCAGGAAAGGAATGACAAGCTGGATCTCTTTTCTCTTAAAAAGACAGTTGAAGGGTGACCTAATAGCGATCTTTAAAATTATGAAATGTTTTGATGGAGTGGATACTGGGAGGATGTTTCATCTTGTGGGGAAGAGCAGAAATAGAGGCCATCAATATAAGATAGTCAGCAAGAAATCCAATAGGCAATTCAGAAAAACCTTCTTCATCCAAAGAGCGGTGAGAATGTGGAACTCACTACCACATGGAGTGGTTGAATAGTATGGCTGCATTTAAGGGGAAGCTACACAAGCATTTGAGGGAGAAGGGAATAGAGGGTTATGATGGTAGATTTAGATGAGGAAAGATAGGAGGAGGCTCGAGTGGTGCATAAACACCAACATGATCTGCACTGAAGAAGACCCAACAATGGCCTATACCTGAATAGGGAAGTTACATTGATAGATGTAAGCATTTTTTTCACAGTGTGGGGTCCTCTCCTCCTGATTGGGAATGCCATTTTCCTTGCTGTTCAGAGGTTTACAGGTTAAAAGATAGCCTTTCTTTGTTTAAACTCAGAACACTAATAATGTTCCAATATGGGATTACAGCTCTGAAGAAAAGTCGTACGGACTTGAAACATCAACTCTGTTTTTCTCTCTCCACAGATGTTGCCAGACCTGCTGAGTTTTTCCAGCATTTTTTTGTGTTTATTTTTAATACCAGCATGGATTGGTTGGGCTGAATGGCATTTTTGGGGCCTATATCCTGTGTTGTCCTATACAATGTAATAAGATTCAGGGCAGTTTTTTTCCCCCCCAGAAAGAGGAGCAGGGTGTTAAATCCACAACGCCTCAGTTGCATACCCACCTTCTCGGCATGTCTCCTGTACTTCTCCCCATGTCGAGTGGTCTCTCAAATGCAGTTAAACTGTCTGACTCAGTAGCCCTCCCGACCTACATTAAAATAGTGACTACACTTCAAAAAGTACTTCATTGGCTATATAAATGCAAGTTTTTTTTTCTTTCTCCTATCTTTCTCTCTCTTTTACTCTCCCTTTCTTTCCCTTTTCCACCTTTATATAGTATAGCCCTGAAATTTGTTTGGGACCACTCTCACTCAACTCCTTTAGTATCTCCCCTATCTCCAGTTTGTATCTCCTCTGTAAAGTGCCTGGGGATATTTGATGATTTGAAGAGTGCTTTGCAGATGTGAGTGACCTGCATATCAGTATAGTCAGTAGTTATTGTGTTAGAGCCACTAGAGGATGCTGTGCACCGAAGAATACATGAGCAAGCCTCGGTGTTTGTAACGCCAGACGTTGAAGGTAAATTTGTTTTTTGACTGGGAGTAATGCACAATTTGGAAGTGGAATTTACATTTCAAACGTTACAGGGATTTGAATGTGCCTGACCTAAACTTAAATCCCCGAGAGACATTCGTGGCTTCCAGGGTTGTCTGTTACGCTTTATCACTCCATGTCACCTCTGAAAGGTCCCAGCCCAATTGATCACCTCCTTGTCCCCTCCCACTTTGGCCTATCCTATATTGGAGCATTATTATTGTTCAAAGCTTAGTTTAAACAAAGAAATGCCATCTTTTAACCTGTGAACGCCAAAAAAGCGAGGACAATAGCATTCCCAATCAGGAGGGGAGGACCCGGCACTGTGGAAATTAAAAAAAATTCATTCACGGCTTGTGGCTTCGCTGGCTGGGCCAGCATTTATTGCCCATCTCTAGTTGCCCTTGAGAAGGTGGTGGTGAGCTGCCTTCTTGAACTGCTGCAGTCCATAGGGTGTGGGTACACCCACAGTGCTGTTAGGAAGAGAGTTCCAAGATTTTGACCCAGCGACAGTGAAGGAACGGCTGATATATTTCCAAATCAGGATGGTGAGTGACTTGGAGGGGAACTTCCAGGTGGTGGTGTTCCCATCTAACTGCTGCCCTTGTCCTTCTCGATGGTAGTGGTCATGGGTTTGGAAGGTGCTGTTGAAGGAGCCTTGGTGAGTTCCTGCAGTGCATCTTGTAGATGGTATACACACTGCTGCCATTGTGCGTCAGTGGTGGAGGGAGTGAATGTTTGTGGATATGATGCCAATCAAGCAGGCTGCTTTGTCCTGGACAGTGTCCAGCTTCTTGAGAGTTGCACTCATCCAGACAAGTGGAGAGTATTCCATCACACTCCTGAATTCTGCCTTGTAGATGGTGGATAGGCTTTGGGGAGTCAGGAGGTGAGTTACTCATTGCACTATTCCTGGCCTCTGACCTGCTCTTGTAGTCACAGTATTTATATGGCTAGTCCAGTTCAGTTTCTGGGCAATGGTAACCCCCAGGATGTTGATAGTGGGGAATTCAGTGATGGCAATGTCATTGAACATCAAGGGACGATGGTTGGATTCTCTCATGTTGGAGATGGTCATTGCCTGGCACTTGTGTGGCATAAATTTTACTGCACTTGGACATAGACTGCTTCAGTATCTGAGGAATCGCAAATGGTGCTGAACATTGTGCGATCATCAGCGAACATCCCCACTTCTGACCTTATGATGAAAGGAAGGTGATTGATGAAGCAGCTGAAGATGGTTGTGCCAAGAACACTACCCTGAGGAACTCCTGCAGTGATGTCCTGGAACTGAGATGACTGACCTCCAACAAGCACAACCATCATTTTTCGTGCTAGGCATGACTCCAACCAGTGGAGAGTTTTCCCCCTGATTCCCGTTGACTCCAGTTTTGCTGGGGCTACTTGATGCCACACCCGGTTAAATGCGGTCTTGATGTCAAGGGCAGTCACTCTCATTTCACCCCAAGAGTTCAGCTATTTTATTCATGTTTGAACCAAGGCTTTAATAAGGTCAGGAGCTGAGTGATCCTGGCGGAACCCAAATTGGGTGTCAGTGAGCAGGTTATTTCAAAGCAAGTGCTGTTTGATAGCACTGTTGATGACCCCTTCCATTACTTTACCGATGACCGAGAGTAGACTGATGGGGGCTGTAATTGACCGGGTTGGATTTGTCCTGCTTTTTGTGTGCAGGACATACCTGGGTAATTTTCCACATAGCCGGGTAGATGCCAGTGTTGTAGCTGTACTGGAACAGCTTGGCTAATTGCTTACATCTATCAATGTAACTTCCGTACTTGGTAATAAGCTATTGTTGGGTCTTAACCTGGGATTATACCCCAATTATCTAACCCCTTTCATTAATGACAGCAAGGGTACTACAGTTTTTAAAAGGAATATTTCACGTTTGTAAATGCCTGGAGCTAATCACTGCCCATGACTGAATGCTGCACTGAGACCTATAATAACAATTACAGGATGGAACCATCTGTTAATTATTGAAGGGACTATGTAAAGCCCATAACCATAATGCATTATAAAGAAAGAAGGAACTTGCGTTTATGTGCCGCCTTTTATAGAATTACAGAATATGCACCTCAGAAACGGGCCATTCTGCCCAACCGAAATTCCAGTCTTTATCCTCCATGCGCGTCAGGACGTTCCAAAGCATTTTACAACCAACGCTTTTAAAGTATAGCTAAAGCTGCAATACAGGAAGTGTGGTAACCCAATCTGTGCAAAGCAGCGAGAAACCCCAGCTGATAACATACGTGCACATGTCTTCCTGCAGCAAAAATGACTACGGTATAAGGTTGAGGTAAGTCAAACAGCGTTGATTAGATAACGTCCAGCTTGGGCTTTATATTGCGTTTTCCACATCCTCAAGTGCTTTTGAAGCCAATGAATTATATTTGAAGTGCAACCACTGTTGCTTGGTCGGCAAATATGTCAAATAATTTGTGCGTGCACCAAACCCTGATGGCAAACGACTTCTCCTTGGTTGCCAAGCTGCCCCCTTATTCAGGCTGGAGGGTTGCAAACAAAAATCAAATGCACAATCCATAATGGGGAGGGGAACGATGGGGCATGGGTGGGTGAGGTGGGTAAGGGGAGTGCCGATTGAACAACATTCATGCCAGGGGCTAACTAATGGACTCCATTCTCCTGGAAACCCAACTGGAAAAAAGCCAGTGTAAAAACAGATTTATTAGAGCCCTCAACCCCAACTTGTATTTTATAAAGCACATTGAGCATAGCAAAACATTCTAAGACCCATCACAGGACCACTATCAAGTATAACGTGTCACTGAGCCACACAAAGCGGCATTAGGGCACATGATCAAAAGCTTGGTCAAGGGATTGGGTTTTGTGCAGTGCCTTAAAGGAGGAGAGGGAGGTGGAGAGATGGAGAGGTTTAGGGAGGAAATTTACAGTCTCGGCAGTTGAAGGCCCAGCCGTCAATATTGGAGCGATTAAAATCGGAGATGCACAAATGGCCAAAACTGGAGGGGTGTAGAGAACTCTGAGGGTTGTGGGGCTAGGGGAGATTACCGAGATAAGGAGCGGGAAGACCATGGAGGGATTTGAAAACAAGGATCATAATTTGAAAATCGAGGCATTGCTGGGCCATGAGCCAATGTAGGCCGGTGAGCACAGGGCGATGGCTGAACATCAGGATTTGCTGCAGATTAGAATTTAGACAAAAACGCACCAGAATTTGTAGTTACTGGTACATCATTTTCCTCTCTCCTCTCCCACACACATGAATTATAATGCTTATACTTTCTTCCCTACTGTTTACCCTTGTTAATAAGGGTAGGTAACAAGCAATTTGAAAGTAACTATGTGCGCTGGAGTGATCTCGTACTGACACAACCTAGAGGCTCTGCTTATGTCAAACAATTGCCTAAGTGAAACAGAGCAACTGCAAGGTCATTACATCAGTGATATTGTAATGAATCCTATGATTTTAGATTCCAATTATTTGCAGAACTCTCTGTAGAGCTCTGTTCACAGCCACTCACTGCAGAACTGAGTGAAGAGATAAAGGGCGAGGGGGCAATCCTTTTGCAGCATCAAGTGGGGCGATGCAGAGTTAGGAGATTTCCTGGTAATGCTGAGTCTAGTGCATGCAGAGCCTGTGATTTTTAAAAATATAAATGTGATGTTCTATTGCTCACTAGCTTAGGAGGGACTTTTCTAAATAATAAGGAAAGAAAGCTTTTACATTTATCTAGTGCTTTTCACATGCTGAGGAAATCCCAAAGCCTTTCACATTCAGTAAAATACTTTTGGAGTGCAGTCATTTTGTTATCTAGAGAAACACAGCAGTCAATTCGCACACAGCAAGTTCCCACAAACAGCAAAGTGATAATGACTAGATAAACTGTTTTTTATTGACGTATTTTGAGGGATTAAATATTAGCCAGGACACCAAGGCCTGAATTTTCAGCTCGGCGGGTGGGTGCGAACGGGTGGGCCCGGGAACGGTCAGGAAATGAACCGCTGACTGCGATTGGCTCCTGACCACAATTTGACGCTGGCTGGCCAATTAACAGCCAGCCAGCATGAAAAACGCACTGAAAGGCTAAGCGCTGACCGGATGCGGGAAGAGGGGGAGCAACGATGTCAACGCGGGCGTGGACGAGCGCTGAGAGGAGGCAGAGAGCTGAAAATCAGGAAAATAATGTCCAAGCATCAAAATCAGGCACCCGAACATATGGATGATCAAAATGCTGCCCGTAGATTTTTATTTTGTCTTATTTATGAAAAATGCAAAGTCCGCCCGGCCGATTCGCCCGTTCACCAGCCGTGAGGTTGGGCTGACCACGATACGTCGGAGTCGATTGCTCTGTGAATGGGCTTAATTGCCCTCTCAATTGTCGGCGGGTGAGGTGCCGACTTTTGAGTTGCGCCCAGCAACTGAAATATCGCGCGAGCGTGGGATGACGTTGGGACGCTCGCCAAAAATGATCTTGCGCGATTTCACATCCGTTCGGGTCGGGCACCGATCAACGTATAATTCTGCCCCAGGTGAACTCCCCTCTCCTCCAGCTCTCCTCTGAATAGTGAGATGGAATCTTTCATGTTCACCTGAGCAGGGCAGTTGGCAGCTGGAGTTAACTTCTCCTTCCAGGTACAGCATATCTGACAGTGCAATACCCCCTCAGTACTGCACTGGAGTGACATCCTGTTCAGGTTCAGCAGTAGGTCTTGCTGAAATACGTCAGAGAAGTATTCCAAAGCTTTATGCTTGTGAGTACCAACCTACAGAGCAGGTGTATAGCCAGATGATTGATCATTACACAAACACAAGATTAGTTGGGTGTTATTTGAATTGGATTGGCTTTTGGCTGTAATTATAGGACTCAGAGCCAAGGTTTCTTTGGCAGCACCTGCAAAATTCATGACCTCCACCACCTTGAAGGACACAGGCAGCAAGTGCAAGGGAACACCACCACATCCAAGTTTCCCATTACTCTATCCTGACTTGTACATATATCACCATTCCTTAATCACCTCAGGGTCAACTATGGTGCAGTGCACATTACACCAAGACTCACTCTAGCTATTATCACTGGATCAAATTCCTGGAACCCTCTATCTGGGAGCATCTTCAACACGCAGCTACAGTGGTTCAAAGAAGAAGGTCCAGCACCATCTTCTCAGTGCATCAAAGAACTAGCAATAAATTCCACCTTTCCACATTCTCGGGTGGATGCCAGTGTTGTAGCTGTACTGAAACAGCTCGGCCAGGGGTGCAGTTAGTTCTGGAGCACGGGTCTTCAGTATTATTGCTGGAATATTGTAAGGGCCCATAGCCTTTGCAGTATCCAGTGCTTTGAGCCGTTTCTTGTGTCATGTGGAGTAAATCGAATTGGCAGAAGACTGGCATCTATGGGGACATCGGGAGGAGGCAGAGATGGCTGAAGATCATTTTGATCGATGAGGGTGTCAAGGATTGTGGAGGTTGTGTGAGACAGGAAAGCTGAGTTGAGGCCACAATTAGATCAACCATGATCTTATCGAATGGTGGAGAAGGCTTGAGGGATGAAATGGCCTACTCTTGTTCCTATTTCCTTTGATTTTTTTCATTGCAAATGCTTCATCTTTTGTCTTTTGCGCTCATGTGCTGGGCTGCCCCATCATTGAGGATGGAAATGTTTGTGGAGCCTGCTTCTCGCCTTAGTTGTTTAATTGTCCACCAACATTCACAAGTGGGTGTGGCAGGACTGCAGAGCTTAGGTCTGGTGCATTGGTTGTGGGACAGCTTAGCTCTGGACATCACACACTGCTTATGCTAGTTAACATGCATGTACTCCTGTGTTCACACTTCACTTTTTGTATGTCTGTTGCTGGTCCTAGCATGCCCTCCTGCACTCTTCATTGAGCCAGGGTTAACCCCCAGGCTTGATGGTAATGGTAAAGGTGGGGATAGGCTGGGCAATGAAGTTACCCAGGGATGGTGATAGAATGGTCTGGGACATTGATTGTAAGGTATGATTCGGTAAGGTATGATTCATGTGATTCATGTCATATTCATATTGTACGATTCATTTGGTAAGGTATGATTCATAACGATGTCGGGCTGTTGCTTGACCAGTCTGTGGGACAGCACTCCCACTTTTTCCAAGAGTCCTTATATGTTAGTAAGAAGGGCTTTGCAGGGATGACCGGACAGGGTGTGCCTTCTTCGTTTCCGGTACCTATGTTGAAGTAGGGTGATCCATCCAGTTTTATTAGACTTTATCACATTGGTTTTGATGTAACTGACTGGCTTACTAGGCCATTTCCGAGGGCACTTAAGAACAATCACATTTATGTAAGACAGACAGGGTAAGGATGGTAGATTTCCTTCCCTAAAGGTGGACCAGTTGATTTTTTACAACAAGCTGGTAGTTCCATGCTCATTATCACTGGTAGTAGTTTTTATTCCAGATGTGTTTAATAAAGTGAATTTAAATTTCCCTATCTGCTATCCCATGTCTCCAGATCGTTAACCCAGGCCTCTGGGCTGCTAGTCCAGTAACATAATCTCTATCCTGTCCGCCCAGTAGTCAAAACTGTCAAAGACGTTTTTAATGATATCATTCTTTTAAGCGACTTGGGAGTTTTTACTATTGCGATACATAAATGTAGGCTGTTGTTGTTGACTGGCAGGAAGTGGCATATGCAAGCCCTCTGAGGGTCAGCTCTGGGAGCTTTGCCTTCCAAATTGGGCATCAGTGATTTTGAGGGTGTGGGCTGGTGAAAAGAGATAAAACTGTCACTGCCGATGGCACTCAGACCTTTGTTTCTCTGCAACCGAGGGGCTGCCCATCAATTGCTTAATGACATGAACATACCTGCTTGAGAAGTAGATTCATGTCAGTAAAGCATTACCCCTGCACACATCCCATGACAACTGGTTTCAGAAATCCATTATAATAATGTTGGACCTGAAGGGATATTAAATTTATGATGTTTGACCTGCAATGTTGCTCTCTCTTTTTTTCACAAGGAATCACAGTGATGTTCATTACACATTCATGTATTGTTTGGCTGCCATAGTTACCAGAGGCCTTTACAATCTAAGTGCAAGTCTCATACAATATATTAAAAAATCAGGTGCCTTTGAGGAAGTTAGGAACGTCTGCTTACAGCAGGTACCTGTTTAACAAAGGTAACCAGAAGGTTTAACCCTAGCACCTCTGTCAACATTCAAATGAATTATTTGAGAAAGCGGCAAGGCTGGCTGCTAAAGAAGCCCATGAAGTTTAAAACCAATTCTGCTTTCCCCTGTTTGATGACTTTAGTGAGAGAGAGTGGGCGTGAGCATTAAGCAATTTATATTCAAGCATTTTTCAGTGAATTGGTGAGCAGTGCAGAATGTCATAGCCCTAATTTATTCTAAAATCATTTTTCAAAGCGTTTTTTTTCTTGAGCTTGAACTTTTGAATTTTAAATATTCCTGACGACTATCCAGAATTCCCAGTAAAACACGGAAATGTAGGCGTCTTTGGATGAGCTCAGTGGTTAGGAGTAGGATGGAAGGTTTCACGAGGTTTGATTTGGAGAGGGGTGGGGCGAGAGAGAGAGGTTGAGAGGCCAGCAGTCACTGATCAATAATGTATGAGGTACAAATATGCATGACAACTGTGGCCCAGCCAACCTGAGACAGGTAGTCAAGCTAGTCCTGGAACTGAATATACCCAGGTGTGGAATTACATTTTTATAAGCTTGACGGAAACTTCTTCTTCATTGAAAAACCGAAGTGAAGAAGAAGGCCCATCTTGGGATATTGCCAAGGATAGGGCTGAAGCCAAGATAACTGAAGAGACAGTGACCAGTTGACTCTAAGTCTGAGCTCATAGATCAGTGGTTTTCAAGCTTTTTCGTCCGTGGGCCACTTAGGTGGG
Source organism: Cetorhinus maximus (assembly GCF_964194155.1). Lineage (NCBI taxonomy): Eukaryota > Metazoa > Chordata > Chondrichthyes > Lamniformes > Cetorhinidae > Cetorhinus > Cetorhinus maximus. The sequence goes on from NC_135884.1 coordinate 147,491,296, forward strand.
ACCAAAGGCCCCGCTGACCACCTACCCCACCCGCTTTCACTAGCCAAAGCAAAAGAACTCATCGGGATTAATGGGAAGAAGGAGGCTGCTTACGATGAGACATCAATGAGGTGATGTCTTGCTCCAAGCCGGAGAGCTTCAGTCTCATGTCGGCTCTCCATTCGGCTGGTTCCCCTTCTTTGTTTTCAGACACAAGAAGTGTTTAAAATCCAATCTCGCGGTTGTATGTCGTAACCATGACGCCAATCTTGCTAATAAAAATACACCGTTGATCCTCGCGCTTATGACGACGCGTGTGTCATGTGACTGGTGGGGATGGGGGTTCCATGCTGAGCCGGAACTTTCTGCTCCCGTTTGCGGTGGGCGTGCTTGGCGGCATGAGCGCAAACTATCGTGACGTGGCCCTAGTTGCGTTTGCTGGCGACGTAAATCCAGGACGTGATTGTCCCCTCCCCCCATCAATGACGGGACGCATTTCCCCGCCGTCCAATGCTGGGAACTTAAATTTTAATGCATTTGCATCTCATTATTATGCCCGCATGCCAGAATAATTCCCCCCCCCCACCGCCCCCCCCAATGTCAAATTTAATTCCCATGTCAGCGTGACTTCACAATGGCGTGGTTTACACCGGCCTTTAAAAGGAGTGCACCGGGTGAGCCGAGCTTCAAGGGGAACTCTGCCGTGGTGTGCACCACCTTGCGCAGTGCTCATGGGGGGAGACTGTAGGACTTCAAGGAAGAGGTGTCACGCATTCAGGGGGGGAGGTGGGAGGGGGCGGGGTGCACAGGCAAGTCGCTTTTTCCCCGGTTGGCTTTCAGTGCGGTGCCAGGACTAGGGCTCTAGTGCGGGTGGGGGCCAGGGGGTGGGGCAAGGCAGCACAGACTGATGGAACTACACAAGCACATGCTGGGGAATGGGGGAGGGGGTGGGGAGGGTGAGGGAAGCAGCCACGCACTTGGCAAAGCTTGCGAAAAGTGACCGTTCTTGCACAGCTGAGACCGTTCACCAGCAGCTCCATTGACCTGCCGGGAGTCGGAGCCCCTGAAGCTTTTCCTGTCCACCCAAGCAACGCAAAAACACAAATGTTCCAGCAAATTCTCCAGCACTTTTCACCCCTTGGGTGCAGACTGCAAATTAATGTGAGCTTTAGGGGGCTGCAGAACCACTGGGCGAGTTATGGAATGCCCTTGTGAAAAGTGGGCATCAAACAGTCACTGATGGAAGCGCTCAGAGCTCCTTGCAATGTATTTATTCAGGTTTGGACCAGTAACCCTCATGGTTCAAGCTAACAGCGAAGCCTTTCAGTGTGAGTTAGGACAATGCCTGTGCCTGAACTGGGAGCACAGCGTGCAGCTGAGTGGCTAAAACTGACCGTCCATTGGTCAGTGGAGTGGGGCGTAGCGGGTGGGGTTTTGGACAAGTGATGGCCAGCACTCTCTGGCATGTGTGAAGGGGCCTTGAGACGCAGTTGGAGCTGGAGACGTAACCAAGAGAGGTCCTTAGGACACCTATGCTAACCCTCACATCTCTCTCTTTGATCCTGCAGGAGGAAAACATCAGGATCATGGAGCCTGGTGATTTAACGGTATGCCTCATGGTTTACAGGGAGCAGAGAAGAAAAGAGTCTGGCAGAGGCGCCTGGCTTGGCAAAGGGAGGAGCACCTCCCTTAAGATGAAGGGCTCAACTTTTATGCCAGTGGTTGCTTCCAAGGCTCCACAGGTGACCTGTGCATGACCTCACAAGCCTCCACAAACAAGTGTATCCTGGAGGTCATGAACGCTAATCTTTGCTGAGGCACAGAACTTTGTGAATTTCAACCAGGAACGGGAAAGCCAGGCAACAAGAGCCCTGGGATTTGCGCAGATTTCTGGTTTTGTACAGGTGCATGATGCCATTGACTGCACTCACATGGTGCTCAGATCTCCGTGGCAACATGCAGTCCAGTATGTGAACCACAGGGGCTGCCACTCGCTGAAAATCCAGCTGCTCTGCAACCTAAACAAATACGTCATGCAGGTCTGCGCACGATATCCCTGGAGCGTCCACGCCTCCGACATCCTCAGCAGGTCTCAGATCCCTGACATCTTCCAGGGTCCACAGAGGCTGCAGGGTCGACACCTCGGGGACAGGGGATACCCACAGAGGTTGTGGCTGACGATGCCCGTGCAGAGCCTCAGACTGCAGCAGAGAGACGGTACGTGGCTCATGTCGCAATCTGGGCTTTGGTGGAGGAAGCAATTGGCATTTTGAAAATGCGGTTCCGGTGCCGCGACAGGTCTGATGGAGCCCTGCAGTAGATTCCAGTGTGGGTGTTGCGCATCATCGTAGCTTGGTGCACGCTCCACAACCTGGTGCTGCAACAGGGGGAGGACCTGGCTGAGAAGGAAATGGAAGAGCTGCACGTTTCTTCTGATGAGGACGATTGTTGAAGTCGATGAGGGTGATGAGGTCCTGGAAGGTGAGGCTGCCAGCGATGAGGCCATCGCAATAGCCAGACAGGGCAGGCTCACTCGGGAGGCCCTCATAGCCGCAAGATTCATGGAGGATGATCATGACATGCAGTGAGGACACTCCTGACTCCTCACATTGCATCTGTGAATGTCTGACACCTGCCTGGTGGATGGAAAAGGCACATACCCTCTGTGATAAGGCTCATGTCGTGGAGATGCAGTGGAGGCCCTAATAGTCACTAGATTCCAGGAAGATAATGACAACATGTAGTGAGGACACTCCATAGATCTTCACATAGCCTCTGTGAATGTCTGACTCCTGTCTGGCTGAGGGCAGCTCGCTTGCGCTCCGTGATCAGGGTCATATCATGGAGATGTAGCCACGAAACTTTAAATGCACCTGATCCTTTGTCAGCCTTCAGCACCTGACCCCTTCAGGACCACACCATCACCAGACACAGATGCTGAAGAACTGGGGGGCCAGCCCCCCCTCAAAGGTGCTGAGAGCACAGAGAGAATGAGGAAACTCTGTGACGCCTGCCCATGACATTCTGGCAGCAATGACAAGCACCATCAAGGTGCAGGCATCAGTAATGTGTCCAGTGAGTGTGAAGCCAGACCATCACTTTGGTCTGAAGGTTACAGACGGCACAGGGAAGAGGCCCTGGACTGAGACACCTGCCTTTATCTTGTGCAAGAACTAAGGTTTCATATCTGAGTGACATGAACACTGCTCATCATAACAAGGAACCATAGGCAGGGAGACATTCTTGTGATTTTATTTACAATAGTGGACATTATGTTCAGTTGATTAACACGCTTGCCCAGGCTGTGCAACTACATCTTCTTAACATTTCTAACCCTGTCACTACGTCTTGGTGCTCCCCCGACATCCACAGCAGAGGTGGAGGCAGCCTGCTGACTGTCTGTGATGACCTTGGCGGGTGTCCTCTGGAGGGCCGAGACCTGGAGGCACTGGCTTCCTTTTGGGGTGCTGCGGTGTGGTAATAGCACCCTCTTTGGCCTGTGGAGATGGAGCTGTGGGGCTCACTGATGGGCAGGAACCTCACGGAGTCACCTGGGTGGATAGGCACCTGCTGATCCTCCTCTCTATGGGTGCCTAAGGGCCCCTGGCTGATTCCTTGAGGAGAAGGGGCAGCTGGAATGAGTGATCCCCTGCCCCCTGCTCTTGCTGATAGATAGATAGACACTGATAGATGCCAGCAATTGCCTCAGCGATGGAGTGCAGCTCCTGCAGCAGTGCAGGGCCAATGTCCTGGACCAGGTCTCCATGGCAGACTCCATCCTACCAGTGTTGACCTTGATGTGTTGGCATGCCGACGCTATCACCTCAGACTGAAGGCAGATGGACTCCTCCATCATGCTTTGCAATCTGAGGAGTGCAGCACACAGCCCTTCCTGATGTTAACTAGTGTCGTAATTATGGTTTTGTTAAATGTTGAACTGTACCTTTAAGAATAGTCCTGTGATGTAAGATCACATGATCTGTGTAAGCCAATGTGTTGGCAGCGCATGCTACCTCCACAGGCAGTGTAGAGATAGAGATGGAGCTGAAAGCACACGTGTAGTTGCTGCTGGTTGTATTGTAAATAAACCTAATGTTTCCAATTAGAAAGTTGTCTGCAGATCAACTCTATTACAAATAGGTGACAAGGACACACTACAACACCTAGTCTTTGCAGCTCCAGCAACTGAGGTAGAACCGAGTCCAGAGGCTCGTCATCTGACTTATACTCAGCCGATTCCAGGCCTCCGACTATCCTCCGAGCACCCCCTTGAATGTCCCTGCCTCCATCTGCTGTGGATCAGACAGTGCAGTGTGGCTGAGACAGTGCCCCGAGGTGAATCTAGAACTAAGTCCCACTGAGTGTGTGGCTCTGCGCGGGTGGAGGGTGTGGGTGAGCACTGTGACAGGTCTTCCATTGGCGTGTGTCTGCAGATTCATCTCTTAACTCCAGCAGAGTTGATGACCTGGCTCGTGGCTGCTCTTGGCTGCTTCCCGGATGCGCTTGTGATAGAATAGATCAATAATTAGTAGCAGGGGACTGTGAAATGGAGGTCTCTCTCACAGAATCTGATGGGTGTTGCAGTGCAGGGTCCTCACGTGGTTGAGCGCCGCTGACCTCAGCTCGTGCAGGGATGGTCCACATCCTCGCCAGCCAGCTGGGTGGCTCTATTTTCAAAGACTGTAAGGGCGTAGATGTCAGGCATTCCTCCCCCCAGTCTGGGACGTCTCCCTGTTGTGGTGGGCTAGCTTATCCTGCATGGAGACAGATGGAGAGCGTGTAAGCAGAATGCCTGTCAGGCCAGATGAGAAGGATGGAGCATGGGTTGTGCCATGGGCAGCATGAGGTCACAATGGGCAGGGGAGACTAGGGCGTTTGCAAGAGAGTGAGTGGTGATGTCCCTTGAGCTGGCAGTGAGTACGAACCCAGTGGGTGTGTGATGAGTTTATAAGAGCGATGAGAAGAGTGACTTACCCTGTTGGAACGGGGGAGATCATTCATCCTCTTGCGACGCTTGGTGGCTGTCCTCTTTTGGTAGGCATTGGTGCTGACCACCGCTGCCATTGCCTCGCATGCCAGGTTGGCGAGCTTGGTGACTGGTTTTCACCCAAAGAGGAGTCTGTGGCAGCCTTCCGCTGCATCCAGCAGGCGCCCCAGAGAGGCGTCACTAAATTTGGGGGGCTGCCGTCTTCTTTGCTTTCAGGGCCACCTGTCGTCTGGAGCAGGTCCTCTGGTCTGAAGACATGGAAGTGGGCCGCGCTCTGACGCACTTTAAATATGGTGCTCGGAGCGAGGAAGCGCTGAGGTCACGGCGTAGCGGGCAAATCCGAGCCTGCGCGCCAGCAATCTGACCACGTTTCCTAGGCAGCAATTATTAATGAGGCGGCAAGCGCCGGGAACTGGGCGATACGGTGCAGAAAAACCCGCCATTGCGGCCGGTTGGAGAATTGTCTTTTCACGCCCGCTACCGCACTGAGTGCAATTCAGTGAAAATCCTGCCCCTAATCTCTCAACCGTGTAGCAGCGCGTCAGGGACTTTCATTTTGCACCAGCCTGGAGGACGCTCACAGGCCGTGCTTTGGGAACCCCTGTGGTAGATTATAGAAGCGAGGGAAGATAGCAGGCGTCAAGGCGATGAGTCTTGACTTCTGCAGCGAGGCTGCAGGGTGGAGAAAGAGTAAATGCGCTATTGTTACAGCTGTGGAGGAAAGCGAGCATTAATTTCAGCAATGCTTTGACGTGGGTAGCACTGATGAAAGAGAGAGAGAGAGAGAAAGGAAATGTGACATTGGAGAGCAAGAGAAAGGTCGAATACTCAAGGAGGGAAAGAGTTCAGATATCAGACAGGAACTTTTCTTATACCTTCTCAGAGCAGGAGAAGAGCTTCAATTTTCAGTCTTGCAGAGAATCTAGCTTCTAGAGAGTTGAAAGATTAAGACATTTTTGGTACAAAAAGATACAGCAAATCAGAGGTGATGCAGTCTGTTCCATTTTAATTCAAGCTATCTGATAATTAGATTCAGTAATTAAATTCAATTTGCACTTTGGTATGTTATTTGCATTGCTTCATTAAAATTAGCTTTACTAATGCACACACATGGGCTGAATTTAACATCAGTTGCAATGACCCCATCCACCAACAGGAACCAAGGTGACAACACCACCAGAGCCATTTTCTGGAGCCCTGATGATATTCAATGCCTGGTCAGACTGCCAGGGGCCGGGGTGGGTGGGGGGAGGTTCCTGTGCCTTTAAAGATGGAGAGTCCACCTCCCGAGAGCTGCTGGCAGGCAGCTTTTTAATCCCAGGAGCGCCACCAGCACCAATGGCCACCTCTGGGACTGCAGCAGGCTCCGGAGCAGAAGTCAGTGGTGGAGGCTTGAGAAAAAGATGAGTGGAACGAGCTTGTCAGGCAGACCCAAATGAGGGGGTGGGGTGAGTTGTTATGGAGGGTTGTGGGGCCTGTTGCAGCGAGGGTGGTCCTTTATGGCTCCAATGGCCCTCTGTGGCTGCCAGGTTGGGAGGATCCCTCACCGAGCCTGCAGACTGGCTGTCAGAGTATGGGGCCCCTTGCTACTGGTAGAATACCAGTATGGGTGAGGCCCTTAAGTGACCCTTAATTGGCCACTTAAGGGCCTCAATTGGCCTAGGAGTGAGGAGGCCAACCTCGACCTTTCCGAATCTCTGACTTAATCGGGGGTGGGAGGGGGGGTGGTGGTGAGTCAGGAACATGATGGGCTCTCCACCCTTCCCACATGATTATACGCTCCCCCCACCCTCCCCACAGCCAACTCCTGACAGGATTGGGGGGGGGGTGGGGTAATTAAATATCACCCACATAATTTGTAATATTTCCAAATCCAAATGTAATATTTCCAAGTTTGCTGACAAGATGAAATTTGGTGGGAATATGACTGATGAGGAGGAGGATTCAAGATGATTTAGACAGGTTGAGTGAGTGGGCAAATACATGGCAGATGCCCTTCCGTGCCCGGTGGGCACCGCGGGGACTGGGGTGTTTTGTTGACCCCTTTAATCACATCTTAGTTTGATGTTTGTAAGGTTCCTTTAAAGTTTTTTCCTTGATTTGACAGCTGACCTGACTTAGGGGCTGTGCTTGATTTCTCCCTTGTTATTGTTAATTTAGTTTATTGTTTTGACTTGAAAAAAAGAGAGTAAAGTAGACAAGTGTGCAGTTATCCACTTTGGTAGGGAAAACAGAATGGCAGAGTATTATCTAAATGGTGATAGATTGGGAAATGTTGATGTACAAAGGGACCTGGGTGTCCTTGTACACCAGTCACTGAAAGCAAGCATGCAGGTGCAGCAAACAGTTAAGAAAGCAAATGGTATGTTGGCCTTCATTGCAAGAGGACTTGAGCACAGGAGCAAGGATGTCTTACTGCAGCTGTACAGGGCTTTGGTGAGACCACACCTGGAGTATTGTGTGCAGTTTTGGTCTCCTTACCTAAGAAAGGATATACTTACCATAGAGGGAGTGCAGCGAAGGTTCACCAGACTGATTCCTGAGATGGCAGGATTGTCGTGTGAGGAGAGATTGGGCCGACTAGGCCTGTATTCACTGGAGTTTAGAAGAAGAAGAGGGGATCCCATTGAAACATGTAAAATTCTGACAGGGCTGGACAGACTGAATGCAGGGATAATGTTTCCTCTGGCTGGGGAATCTAGAACAAGGGGTCACAGTCTGAGGATATGAGGTAGGCCATTTAGGACTAAGATGGCGAGAAACTTCTTCACTCAGAGGGTGGCGAACCTGTGGAATTCTTTACCACGGAAGGCTGTGAAGCCAAGCCACTGAATATATTTAAGAAGGAAATAGGTTTCTGGACACTAAAGGCTTCAAGGGGTATGGGGAGAGAGTGAGAGTATACTTTGAGATAGAGGATCAGCTATGATCAAACTGAATGGCAGAGCAGGCTAGAAGGGCTGAATGACCTACTCCTGCTTCTATTTTCTATGTTTCTATATTTCTGTGTTTCTACGTTGGACAATAGCACTCTGCATTTTGCTAGCAAAATAACATTGCTTTTATCGATGACTTTACTGCAGTTTCGGCCATGTTTACTGTAGTTCCTCGAGACTCTTTTTAAATAGACTCTGTCGAGTGATTAGACAGTTTGCTGTAATATGCTAGTTAGGGAAAAGATTGCTGTTTGCTGGGTAAATAGACTTTGCAGGAGTATAGGCTGTTTGTCATGCATCCTGCCCTAAGTTCCACCCCACGTGCAACTCATTGGCTGACACAGAACAAATCATTGGTTGGAACAGTGTTGTCAAATAGATCCCAATCATTTCCAGTGGTGATCGATGGGAGAATGAACTAACCATCTCCATTCTGTCCAGAAATAATATTATCACTCTATGTAGCCAGTAACAGGATAGATTATAATGAGGTTAAGATGGACAAGGGATGAAGCTCTCAAATACTTTGCGATGTCTATTGACCTGCTATCTATTATCATACCAAGTGTTGGCATATGTTGTAGTCCCTACTGTCCACCTTACAGTTTGAACTAAATACTTGGTACATCAATCATTGTAATTCCTCTCATATAAACTGACTGGTGAATTCAGTGGTCATAATGTTTCAATGAGAGACTTGAATGAAGTCCATGACTATCCCTGTGCAACTGTTCCATCTCCCTAAATGTATCATGACCTATGGAGTGCTTATAGATGGCAATTTGAGTTTGGAAATGTATTTACAGAATTCATCTATTAGAAAGAAATCTGTTCACACTGTATATTGAATCATCGCATGATTACTGCACAGAAGGAGGCCATTCAGTCCATTGTGGCAGTGCTGATTCTCTGCAAGAACAACTCAGCCAGTCCCACTCCCCCAGCTTTTCCACATAGCCCTGCAAAGTTTTTCCAATCAGATTTTTTTTCCAATTCTCTTTTGAAAGCCATGCTTGAATCTTCCCCCTCCAAGCTGTCAGGCAGTGCATTCCAGATCCTAATCACTTGCTGTGTAAAACAGTTTTTCCTCATGTTGCCTTTGGTTCCTTTGCCATTCACTTTAAATTGGCGCCTTCTGGTTCTCAACCCTTTGCCCAATGGGAACAGTTTCTCCCTGTCCGCTGAGGTGAGGTGAGAGTGACTGCTGTTGACATCAAGGCAGCATTTGACCAAGTGTGACATCAAGGAGCCCTAGCTAAACTGGAGTCAATGGGAATCAGGGAGAAAACTCTCCGCTCGTTGGAGCCATACCTAGCACAAAGCAAGATGGTTGTGGTTGTTGGAGGTCAGTCATCTCAGTTCCAGGACATCACTGCAGGAATTGCTCAGGATAGTGTCATAGGCCCAACCATCAAAAACTTAATCAAATTAAACAAGATTTAGTTTTAACAACTCCGTGCTGACTTTCTGTAATCCACATTTGCTCAAGTAGCAAGTTCATATAATTTCAGTCAGTGCCTTCACTATGTAAGAAAGATAACTTTGATCCTTTGATGACCATGTGGATGTTTCTGCTACAAAATAACTGTAAAATTAAGAAAATGTGGCTACAGCTTTATTCTGACATTGTTTACTTAATCTCTTCACCTACATGTTTAGTCTTAAACTTTCTTGGCCTAACTTTTCTTAGTTGATGTCTGTCACACATCACACATACAATTAGCAAATGTGCAGGTATGCACACACACAGCCACCACACACGCACATACAAACATGAACTTGCAAACAAATGCACACATACACATGTACACACACACACATGCAAGGCCATACGCACGGAAACACGCATCCTCCCATATTTTACAATAGAATAATATAAATCACAGCACTAGGGGAGCCAATGGCCCTTTGCCCCTATATAGTCTTCCCTTTCAAATACTCTCCGGTCCTCTTTTTATATTATGTTGGATGTCTCTGACTCAGCAGTCACTTGTAATATAGCAGTCCATATTCCAACAATTCTCAATGTGAAAAGAAATTTCTATCACCCCTCTTTATTTTGGTGTTGGTCTTTCTAAGACTTCCCCAACATAGTTATATTACAGAGGGAGTCAGGCAGAGATTCTGCTCCTACACCCTAGCCAGTGTTGCTCTAAGGCAGACTCCAGGGCATAAGTGTGTCTTTATCTCAGTTTGTATTGATAATAGTCTGGTGGGGGAGCATTTTTGCCACAGTCACTGTTGCTGTGAGTACTGAGATCCCCTGCTGAGTCCTTTCAGCCTGGAGCAACAATCACAGAATGTACTTTTCAGGAAATTCTCAGCCTCCAACCTCACTTTCTGTCCAGTTGTAATTAACGATTTCCCAATGCGGTGTTTCCTGGGAGCCCTAGTCCTCGCTAAGACCATCCTGTATGGAAACATAGGAATTGCTGGATGATAAACACCACACTCCATCTAGTTCCCCTTCTACCCGAAGGCATTTGGGACTGATTAAATTGTTAAGCAATCAGGGGCTGACTTAATCAGTAAGGAGGCCAACTGGTCCATCCATTTGGGGAATGAGTTCTGTTTCCTCTCGAATCCTTAAGATGAGTCCATGGAGTCTTGATGTGAGTTAAAGCCCACCAGATTTGAAGACCTTCGCTGGAATACAATTGGGGGCTGCAGGCTTTGCTGTTGTTTATCTGTTTGATCGCTTTAGACAATCACTACAAAAGGGTACTGAGTAAGCAGATCAAAGGCTGTGGTGGCATAAACATCAGGCAGGTGGCTCAACATGAATGGATTGGTCAGGACAACTGGCCAGAGATGTTTGAGCATTCCCTTTGAACCCGAGGTCGAGCTGAGCACGTGAGATGACTTTAGGTCTGTGGCCAGGATTTTCCAGTCCCAGCACTGGCGGGCAGGACGGGAACACTGTCAATTGACTTTTGGCCGCTCTCCACGTTTTCCTGGCCCGCCCGTGGCAATGCCCATTACGGCCTTGATGAAAGCAAAATACTGCGGATGCTGGAAATCTGGAATAAAAAACAGAAAATGCTGGAAAAACTCAGCAGGCCTGGCAGCATCTGTGGAGAGAGAAACAGAAGTTGACGCTTTGAGTATGACTCCTTCAGAACGAAAGAGAAGTAGAAGTGTGATGGATTTTATATTGTTTAAGAGGGGGTGGAGCAGGTGAAGCAAGGTAGAAGGTCAGGGATAGGTGGGAGCTAAGGAGAGATTGACAAAGATGTCATGGACACAAGACAAAAGGGAGCGTTAATGGTAGCGGTAAGGACTAAAGTGTTTTGGCATGGCTGATGGTAAATGTCGAGCTGCTCAAATCCCAGAGGGAAACTTGAAACAACTGCCAAAATGGTTTTTGTAATTTGTATAGTATGAGGAGAGGTTCTAAAATCAGGAAATGATGTCCCTGACTACTTTTGATGATTTTATAGTAAAGTAAACTACAGAGAATAAAGGAAAAATAAATAAAACACAATTACACTTATAGGCAAGAATGGCTTCACACAGTAAACAGTACTTTAAAACAGTTCCACAAGATCTTAACTTAACTACCCTCAGAGCTAACTTTCCCCTTTTCTGTTCAGCAGCCATCCTTATAGATTTTCAAAATCTATAAAATTCCTGTAATTTTTACCACACTGTGCCTTTTTTTCCCTGGAGTGTCCTCTGAGGCTGACAGCAATTGGGCCTTCAGGCCTGGCCTTGTTCACACTGTCTCCTGGGAGATCTAAGAAGCTAGCTTCCTGTCTTCTGGGAGACCTGACCAGCTACCCCCACTTAGGCATCAATATTTCCTTAAATGCATTCTTTCCCTTTGATCTCTCTATTATCTCAACCAGCCTCTTCAGCGATGCTTTCTTCCCAGAATTGATTAAACTCGTTTCGTTACCCTAGCTCTCAGACTTGTAAAAACAAACTTATCCTATCTTTACAAAAACAGAAAATGCTGGAAAAGCTCAGCAGGTCTAGCAGCACCTGTGGAGAGAGAAACAGAGTTAATGTTTCGAGTCCCTATTCGAGACCCTTCTTCGGAGCTGAAGAGAAATGAAAATGTGATTAAATTTACACTGATAAAGGGGGGTGGAACAGGTGGAGCTGGATAGAAGGCCAGCGATAGGTGGGGACAAAGGAGAGATTGACAAAGATGTCATGAACAAAAGGGCAAATGGTAGTGGTAAGGGCTAAAAAAGGTGTTAATAGTGGCGTAAAGGTAAAAAAGCAGGATGTGATAATAGCAGAACAAGGGTAGCATTGTGTGAAAGAACAACATGGAACAAGTGACAGATGGCCCTGTAGGGGATGGGGTGAGGGGAGTGGTGGTGGTGGGAAAAAAAGGATAGAAAATGAGGTAGAAAGGCAGATAAAAAGGGGATAAAGCCATGGATAAATGAATAAAAATAAAAATAAGTGGATAAAAAGTAAAAATGAATGTAGAAAGGGGTGAGGATAGAAGAGAGTTCATGGTCTGAAGTTGTTGAACTCAATGATAAGTCCGGAAGGCTATGAAGTGCCTGATCGGAAGATGAGGTGCTGTTCCTCCAGTTTGCGTTGAGCTTCACTAGAACATTGTAGCTGGCCAAGGACGGACATGTGGGCATGAGAGCAGGGTGGTGTGTTGAAATGGGAAGCGACAGGAAGGTCTGGGTCATGCTTGCGGATAGACCTAAGGTGTTCCGCAAAGCTGTCACCCAGTCTGCATTTGGTCTCTCCAATGTAGAGGAGTCCACATTGGGAGCAGTGAATGCAGTAGACTAAATTGAAGGAGGTGCAAGTGAAGCACTGCTTCACCTGAAATCAGTATAAATTTCATCACATTTCCACTTCTCTTTAGCTCTGAAGAAGGGTCATACAAACTTGAAATGTTAACTCTGTTTCTCTCTCCACAGATGCTGCTGGACCTGCTGAGTTTTTCCAGCATTTTCTGTTTTTGTTTCAGATTTCCAGCATCCGCGGTATTTTGCTTTGACCCTATCTTTACCTTACTTACACCTTTTACAACCTGCATTTATCCCCTATTGAACAAAAACAACTCAATTCAAAAACACTCCTGCTGTTGCTTTATGTAAATCTCTGATTGAAGTTCCCCTTGATTCATTAATATATCGAAACCAGTTCTCACTGCTGGTTTTAGACTCATTCAGTCACTCTGGCTCTTACTCCAATTACCCCAACCGCCTGTCTTCCAGTACATAAGGAGGTGCTGTTCCTCCAGTTTGTGTTGGGCTTCACTGGAACATTGCAGCAAGCCAAGGACGGACATGAGAGCAGGATGGGGTGTTGAAATGGCAAGCGACAGCAAGGTCTGGGTCATGCTTGCACACAGAGCAAAGGTGTTCCACAAAGCAGTCGCCCAGTTTGCATTTGGTCTCTCCAATGTAGAGGAGACTGCATTGGGAGCAGTGAATACAGTAGACCAAATTGAAGGAGGTGCAAGTGAAATGCTGTTTCACCTGAAAGGAATGTTTGGGGCCTTGGACAGTGAGGAGGGAGGAGGTAAAGGAGCAGGTGTTGCACCTTCTGCCATTGCATGGAAAGTTGCTGTGGGAAGGGGATGAGGGGTTGGGGTTGATAGAGAAGTGGACTATGGTGTCAAAAGGGAACAGTTCCTATGGAATGCTGGTGGGGGGGAGGGAGGAGGGGAAGATGTGTTTAGTGGTGGCATCACGCTGGAGTTGGTGGAAATAGTGGAGGATGATCCTTTGAATGCGGAGGCTGGTGGGGTGAAAAGTGAGGGCAAGGGAGACCCTATCCTGGTTCTGGGAGGGAGGGGAAGGGGTGAGGGCAGAGGTGTGGGAGATGGGTCAGACACTGTTGAAGGCCCTGTCAAACACAGTGAGGAGAGAACCCTTGGTTAACGAAAATAGATGACATGTCAGAAGTGCCATTGTAGAAGGCGGCATCACCTAAAAAGATGTGACGGAGGTGGAGGAACTGGGAGAATGGGATGAAGGCAGGGTGTGAGGAGCTGTAGTTATGGTAGTTGTGGGAGTCGGTGGGCTTGTAATGAGTACTGGTAGACAGTTTATCACCAGAAATGGAGACAGAGAGGTCAAGGAAGGGAAGGGAAGTGTTGGAGATGGACCAAGTGAAGGTGAGAGAGGGGTGGGAATTGGAAGCAAAATCGATAAATCTTTCCAGGTCCAGGCGAAAGCATGAAGCGACACCAGAACAGATATTGATGTGCAGAGAAAAGAGATGTGGGAGGGGGCCTGAGTAGGACTGGAACAAGGAATGTTCCACATACCCCACAAAAAGACAGGCATAACTGGGGCCCATACAGGTACCAATAGCCACACCTTTTATTTGAAGGAAGTGAGACAAGTTAAAAGAGAAATTGTTCATTGAGAGAACAAGTTCAGCCAGTCAGAGGAGAGAGGTGGTGAATGGGGATTGTTTGTGCTTCTGTTCAAGGAAGAAGCGGAGAGCCCTCAGACCATCCTGGTGGGGGATAGAGGTGTAGAGGGATTGGACATCCATAGTGAAGAGGAGGCGGCTAGGGCCAGGAAACTGGAAATTGTTGACATGATGTAGGGCATCAGTGGAATCTCAAATATAGGTGGGAAGAAACTGGACAAGGGGAGAGAGAATGGAGTCAAGATAGGAAGAAATGAGTTCCGTGGGCAGGAGCAGGCTGACACAATGGGTATAGCAGGACAGTCCTGTTTGTGGATTTTGGGAAGGAGGTAGAAGCGAGCTATCCAAGGTTGGGAGGCTATGAGGTTGGAAGCTTTGGAGGGAAGATCTCCAGAGGAGATGAGGTCAGTGACAGTCCTGGAACAATGGTCTGATATTCAGTGGTGGGGTCATGGTCCAGGGGGAGGTAGGAGGAAGTGTCTGAGAGTTGGCGCTCAGCCTCTGCGAGGTAGAGGTCAGTGCGCCAGACAACTACAGCACCACCCTTGTCAGCAGGTTTGATAACAAAATCAGAGTTGGAACTGAGAGAACGGAGTGCGGCAATTTCAGGAGACAGGTTAGAGTGGGTGAGAGGAGCAGAGAAATTAAAACAGCTGATGTCACGCCAACAGTTCTCAATGAAAAGATTAAGAGCAGGTAAAAGACCAGATGGAGGAGTCCTGGTAGAGGGACAATAGTGGAGGCGGGTGAAAGGATCCGTTGAACAGGGGGAGGAATCCTGCCCAAAGTAGTGGATTAGAAGAAGGGATAGGGTCAGAGGAACAGGAAGGGTTGGAGGGTCCTGGATGGGCATTGGTATCAATGAGTTGTTGGAGATTGTGTTCCTTAACATCTGAAAGGAAGAGAAAATGTTCCTTGTTAAGGCGTCGGAAGAGGTGAAGAATAAAATGAAACTGGGGGCAAGGACAGCTTTGAGATAGGGTGAGTCGGTGCTGCTAGAGGGAGGAGTCGAGCGTGTTCATATGGCGGCGCATGGCGCTGAGTGTGGATTTCAGGATGTGACGAGAACAGCAGCCCGAGGAGCATTGTATGTCTTGGAGATACCTGTAAACCTGGGTGGATTCGAAACTTGAGGAATGGAACTGCAGTTGGAATCCACATGGGATAAGTCTTTTTGACCAAGGTGTGTCATGCACATGTGAATAGAGTATAAGGATTAGGTGGAAGATCCAGAGGTAAAATGATACCAGTAATGAAGAAACAACCATTGTATTCTCCCATAACCCCTGGGGCAGGATTTCCCAGTCGGCGAGCAGGGGGCGGGGCCTGCTTGCCAATGCGTAAAATGATGCAGGATGACATCAGGCGAAACTCCCGACGTCACCCCGTGTCATTTCAATTTTCAGGTCGGTGGGGTCTCAGCCAAATCAGCTGTGCACCCGCTGACCTGTCGATGGCCCCATTGACAAACTCATTAACACCATTAATGGACCTGCCCATCCAACCTTAAGGTTGGCGGGCAGGCCGGGAGCCCTGGCGGGCTTCAGAGAAAGCATGAAACCTCATCCATGGGCGGGATGATGTTTCATGTGGGTTTTTAAAAATTTAATAAAAGTTTAACTAAAAGTGATGGACATGTCCCAACTCATGTGACAGTGTCACGTGAGGGGGCATGTCAGTGAAATTTTATTTTCCTATCTTTAGCATTTATACATTTGGAACCCATCTCCCTGAGGCAGCACTTAGCCTCAGGGAGATGAGTGCGCTCTTTCGCCCACACTCCCGGCTCAGGGAATCCCCCCTCGTCTGCACAGGGGGTGCATAGCGCTTCCTGGCGGACGTCAGTCACGCTTAATTGGCCCGCCCACGTAAAATGGCGACGCTCCCAGGTGAGCCTGCCTGGGCCCACTCCTGAACTTCCCCCCTCCGATGGGGGTAGAATTCTGCCCCGGAGGTTTTGTGCTCTGTTCCTTAGACAAGGCATTATAAATACTTTGCTGATCAATTGTCATTGACCTGTGCAGATAAAGTCAGTTTTATAATAATCTAATTTCTCTAAAAGTTATGACTGACAGTCGGGTAGAATCAAAGATGGGTGTTTAAGATCCAAGGTATCATCTCATGATCATGATCACAGCGATCAACCTGTACCAAGTAATCGACAACAGACACAGAATGTGGCGAGGGAAATCTGTAGCCATGCAAAGCTTTGGGGACCATGGCTTCAAAGTCACATGTTTCCTTCAAGCATTGCGAGTCAATGTTGCTCTGCAAATTTGGGGAAGTTAAACATTTCAGAGCAAAGAAAAGATTTTTTTTATCACAGAAGGGAATGCCCCTTTAATTATGTGCCACTCCTGAACTTTGGCAAAGATATTCGGTTTCGTAACAGCGAATATCCCTTGGAGTGTTTGTGCAGCAAAGGAGAGATGGTGATTGCTCTCTTCGAAAGCACTTAATGCTGGGTAACCTCCTCCTCCCTTTCCTGAACTCTGCCATGTACAGCAGAATTATTACAGGACTTCAAATAATGGGATTTATTTTGGGTAATATTGTGCACACAATGTAATGAATTGTGAAGGGTGGTAAGTCACACACAGTAAACATGTCATAAAGATCTTGACTGCATCAGCCTTCATCGTTCTCCCTCCCCTTGTACAACAGATTTTTTAAAAATCACAATAGAAGTACATCAGTCAACACTGCTATTGTCCTCATTTTGTTTCAGAGTCTGAGAACGTGGATTTAGTATTGAGTGCAAAAGCAGCAATAATGAAGGAAACAGACCAGCTGCTTTGCCTGGCATGAAAGTGACCTGAGCAAGCCACTGTAATAGGTCAAAGGGAACATTAATTTGTTTCTGGCAGCTTTTAACCCCAAATGTGACTGGCACTTGCAGCCACCAAATGGCAGGATTGTTTCCAAATGTACCAGCTCTAATACAAAAGCAAAATACTGCAGCTGATGGAAAAGGAAACAAAAACAGAAAATGCTGGGAATTCTCAGCCCATCTGGCAGCATCTGCGGAGAGAGGGAGAGAGAGAAAAACATAGTTAACCTGTCAGATCGATGGCCATTAGTCAGAACATGAAGTTAGAGATGCTGCAGGTTTTAAGCAAATACAGAGGCAGTGTCTCATTGCACTCCTAAATAATGTGCGGTTGGAGAGTGACAGCACGGAGAGCAATATTTAACAGTTTACCCAGACTCTGACTGATAAGCAATGTTCCTGCTAAGTGCGGCCGCGAAGCAAGCTGAAAGGCACTGTGCAGGCCACTCTCAATTTGTCCCCTGTAAGGTACCATACCTGCGTAGCCACGTAAAACAAAGAACATTTAGAGGGAATATTGCTAATCACCATTCCATTTATATGTAGGAAGGATGGTTTAACAGCCATGGAACAATTGTCATGAGGCCTCCATCAACAGCGTTCAGAAATGTGCAATGTTTTGCCCATGTATGCTATATATCTTGCTGCCAGTTTCAGATTGGCCTATTACTGAGCACCACCCACACACAGCTTTGGCAGGGCTTATGAGAGATTGTTGAAATATGATGAGCTGTTGAGCAAATGTCAGCTTGAGGCTCATACATGGTGTTTAAATAAGGTGCATCACTATGCAATTTATGTCAGAATGATCACTGGAACAAAAGCAGGCTACATCTCGGGAGATGGTAGAGTAGTGGTAATGTCATTGGAGTAATAATCCAGAGATCTGGGTTAATGCTGTCGAGACATGGGTTCAAATCCCACCAGAGCAGCCAGTGGAGTTTTAAATTCAATTAATAAATCTGCCCCAATAATCCACGACCATGACGATTGTCATCGGTTACCCATCTGGCTCACTGAAACGTGGCCTACATGTGACTCCAGTCCGACAGCAATGTGGTTGACTCTGCAATGGCCGAACAAGTCACTCAGCTTAAGGGCAATTAGGGGTGGGCAACAGGTGCTGGCCTTGCCCACATCCCATGAAAGAACAAAAGGAAAAAATTCCACCAGGGATTGATGACAATACGTGGCCAGAGACTTACCTGTGTCAGGCGGGCGGGCGCGGATCTGATCGCCCGCGCGCCGCCATTTTACACGGGTGGGCCAATTAAGGCCCGCCCAGCGTGATGCGTGGCTGGTAGCGCTCAGCACTACACCTGTGTGGGCAGGGGGGTGGGGGGGGTAGGGAGGAGGGAGAGTCGGAGCTGCCTCAGGGAGATTAAGTTGCCTAAAAAAACTGTAATAATTTAAGTTAAAAATTATTTAAACATATCCCCTCGTGTGACAGTTTCACATGAGCTGGGACACGTTTGTCAAGTGGACCAAATTTATTTATTCATTTTACGAAACCTTTAGGAAACCTCATCCTGACCATGATTGAGGTTTCCTGGAAAACGCGAAGGCCGCCTGGGCTCGTTGCCTGCCCGCCGACCTTAAGGTTGGACGGGCAGCGGTGTTAATAAGCTTGATTACCTTTTTAATGGCCCTAATAGGCCATGGATAGTTCAGCGGGCACGCAGCCGCTTCCGACGCACGCCCACCAAATGAAAGATCTAAATGTCGCGCGATGATGTCGGGACGCCCGCCCGATGTCACCTCGTGTCATTTTGCGCATCGGGGGCGTGTCGGGCCCACCCTTCCACGCTGACGGCAATATTCTGGCCCATGACACAAACAACAGAAGGACTTGGAGGTTTTTTCCTGATTAACTTCCACCCTCCATAAACCCGAACTCACCCAAAACTCCATTGCCTGTATCCCAACTCACACCAAGTTTGGTTTACCTTACCCCTGACTTCATTGGCCTATACTGCCTCCCAATCCAGCAACTGTCCTGATAAATTCTTATCCCTGTTTACAAATCCCCCTTAGCCCTCCCCCCTCCCGATCTCTGTAACCTCCTGCAGTCTGACAATCCTCTGAGATCACTGCATTCCTCTAATTCTGGTTTGGTCAGGGATAGTCAGCATGGCTTTGTCAGAGGGAGGTCATGCCTAACAAATTTGATTGAACTTTTTGAGGAGGTGACCAGGTGTGTAGATGAGGGTAGTGCAGTTGATGCAATTTATATGGATTTCAGCAAAGCCTTTGACAAGGTCCCACATGGGAGACTTATAAAGAAGGCATATGCACATGGGATACAGGGTAATTTGATAAGGTGGTT
Organism: Cetorhinus maximus; assembly: GCF_964194155.1. NCBI lineage: Eukaryota > Metazoa > Chordata > Chondrichthyes > Lamniformes > Cetorhinidae > Cetorhinus > Cetorhinus maximus. The sequence continues at coordinate 147,510,717 of NC_135884.1, forward strand.
TCAAAATTGGCTTAGTTGTCGGAGACAGAGGGTGATGACAGAAGGCTGCTTTAGTGACTGGAAGCCCATGTCCAGTGGGGTACCACAGGGATCTGTGCTCGGTCCCCTATTATTCGTCATTTATATAAACAACATGGATGACTATGTGGGGGGTAGGATTAGTAAGTTTGCGGATGACACAAAGATTGGATGGGTGGTTAACAGTGAGTTTGAGTGTCTTGGGCTACAGGAAGATATAGAGGGGATGGTCAAATGGGCAGATAAGTGGCAGTTGGAATTTAACCCTGAAAAGTGTGAGGTGATACACTTTGGAAGGGGTAATTTGACAAGGAAGTATTCAATGAACGGCATGACACTAGGAAGTTCTGAGGAAGAAAGGGACCTTGGCGTGTGTGTCCATAGATCACTAAAGGCGGAGGGGCATGTTAACAGGGTGGTGAAAAAGGCAATGGGGGCACTTACCTTTATCAATCGAGGCATAGATTACAAAAGTAGGGAGGTCATGTTGGAGTTGTATAGAACCTTGGTGAGGCCACAGCTTGAGTACTGAGTGCAGTTCTGGTCGCCACATTATAGGAAGGATGTGATTGCACTGGAGGGGCTGCAGAGGAGATTCACCAGGATGTTGCCTGGGATGAAACATTTAAGTTATGAAAAGAGAGATAGACTTGGGTTGTTTTCGTTGGAGCAGAGAAGACTGAGGGACGACCTGATCGAGGTGTACAAGATTATGAGGGGCATGGATAGTGTGGATCGGGAGCAGCTGTTCCCCTTAGTTGAAGGGATCAGTCACAAGGGGACATAAGTTCAAGGTGAGGGGTAGGAGGTTTAGGGGGGATGTGAGGAAAAACTTTTTTACCCAGAGGGTGGTGACGGTCTGGAATGCTCTGCCCGGGAGGGTGGTGGAGGCGGGTTGCCTCACATCCTTTAAAAAGTACCTGGATGAGCACTTGGCACATCATAACATTCAAGGTTATGGGCCAAGTGCTGGTAAATGGGATTAGGTAGGTAGGTCAGGTGTTTTTCACATGTCGGTGCAGACTCGATGGGCCGATGGGCCTCTTCTGCACCGTGTGATTCTGTGATTCTGTGGTGTCTGGCTCATCCGCAATTTCAATTGCTCCACCATTGGTGGTTGTGCCTTCAGCTGTCTAGACCCTTAGCTCCAGGATTCCCTCCCTGAATCTCTCAGCTTCTCTCCTCCTTTAAGATGCTCCTTAAACCTTAGCTGATCATTTGGTCACTCGACTGAAAGGCTCACAGCTGGGTATGAAAAAGAAAGAAAGGAAGCTGGAAAAAGAGGATACTACAATCGCATTAATCATTCCACAGGCCATCTGATGGAGGAGACTGGCCACATTTTATCCTGTTTTGCTTTTTGGACACACAGTGACCAGCACAGGCTTATAAAGTGGCTGTATAATTTGTTTTGGACCTCACTCGCAGGGGACTTGGTAGCCAGAACCATCTCACCATCTCCCCATGACATTCATTGGCTTTACCATCACTGAATCCCCCCATCAACATCCTGGGGGTTACCATTGACCAGAAGCTGAACTGGACTAGCCATGTAAATACTATGGCCACAAGAGCAGGTCAGAGGTTAGGAATCCTGCAGCGAATAACTCACCTCCTGACTCCAACAACACTCAAGAAGCTTGACACCATCCAGGACAAATCAGCTCGCTTGATTAGCACCCCTTACACAAACGTTCACTCCCTCCACTACCGACGAACAGTGGCAGCAGTGTGTCACGTCTACAAGATGCACTGCACAAACTCACCAAGTCTCCTTAGGCAGCACCTTCCAAACCCACGGCCACTACCACCTAGAAGGACGAGGGCAGCAGGTAGATGGGAACACCATCACCTGGAAGTTTCCCTCCAAGCCACTCATCGTCCTGACTTGGACATATTTCGCCATTCCTTCATTGTCGCTGGGTCAAACTCCCTTCCTAACAGCACTGTGGTTGTACCCTACACCACATGGACTGCAACAGTTCAAGAAAGCAGTTCTCCACCACCTTCTCAAGGGCAATTAGGGATGGGCAATAAATGCTGCCCTAGCCAGCGACACCCACATCCTGTGAAAAAATGAATATAAAAATAAAAAGAAGACACACATTTAAGCTAATTGGCAAAATAGGCAGGGAGCAGGAACATGAGGAGAATTTTTAAAAACTCTGCAATTTGCTATGACCTGGAAAGCACTGCCTGAAAGGGTCGTGGGAGCAGATCCAATCATAACGCTCAAACGAGACTTGGATAAATGTTCAAAAATGAAAAATTGCTGGGTTATGGGGCAAGGGTTAGGGGGGGGTGAGAACCTAATCTGATAATTCTTTCAGGAGGCCTCCTTCTGTGCAGTATGATTCTGTAATTTTCTCCCAGGGTGTCACATTTGTTGCCCATCAGAGCTTTCCCCTGAGAAGATGAGGGTGAGTCACCTTCTGGAAGCAACGCAGTCCGTGTGGTGCATGCTGCTCCCGCTGTGTGGTTAGGTAGGGAGTTCTGGGATTCTGACCCTGCAATGACAATGAATTGACAGTGATAATTCCAAGCGGTGGTGTGAGTCTTGGAAACGATGGCGATCCCAGGATGCTTCTGCTCCTGGTCCTTCCCCACGGCAGAAACTGTGAAATTGGGAGGTGCATTCAAAGTAATCTTGCTGAGGTTCCACTGTACGTGTGGTAGATCGTCCACAGCAGTGGTGGAGGGGATGCGCGTAGAGTAAATGTGGTGTACTAGTTGAGTGCATTCCCCTTTAAAATTGAACCATTTAGTTGATATGTAGTTCAATAACCAGAAAATGATAATGGTTCCTTTTTTTTTGTAGCTCTTAAAGTTTCTGCTTTCGCAGTTTCCACAGTATTAGCAGTTCCAGATTGGCTCATCATTTTAACAGGTGCTGTATGAGTTTGCCTTGTAAACTGGAGGGAGAGCAAAAAATCCTGCAATACTCGTGGGGCTATTATCATTAATTGTACTTTAATGGAGGCACTAACTTGCTGGCACTGCGAGGCTTGATTTTCTAAACCTCAATATAAAAGCCACAGGCTAAATAGTTATGTCGAATCTCTGTGGGATTAGCAGAGAGAAAATGTTCAGCCTATCATTTAAAATCTAAATTAATACAAGGCCAAAGAACAATATAGGCCAGCAAAGGAGATTATTCAAGCTTTTATGGAGCTAAATTGGCAAGGTAAGAATGAGTTTTCAAACAATCCCTTTTGTTAGTCAGAGATTTGAATAAATAATCATGATTTGAATTTGGGTAAATCCAAGCCAAGGGGGTATAACCTTAGAATTAGAGCTAAGCCACTCGGAGAGTAATGTCAGGGAGCATTTTGTCACCCAAAGGGTAGCAAAAGCCTGGAACTCTCTCCCCAAAAAACCCATTGGGGCTGGGGTCAGTGGGAAATTTCAAACCTGAGGTTGATAGATTATTGTTCGGCAGAGGTATTAAGGGTCCTAGAACCAAGACAGGCTGATGGAGGTAAGGTACAGGTCAGCCATGATCTAATTTAATGCTGGAACAGGCTCGACAGGTTGAATGGCCTCCTTCTATTACTATGTGCCAGCAGCGTCTTGCTGACATTCCAGCAGAGCATTTTTGGTCAGTCTGTCTGTCTGTCTCTCTCTCTCTCTCCCGATCCCAGGGTCGTCGCTGATTGACTTTTGACTTACATCCTTCCGAATGCCAGTGTGTTCCAATTTTGTCACATCAGCAGTCTGACAGAGCTGATAATTAACGGAGATAATGCAAGGTCCATTTCGACACACAAAAGAAACAAAAGACTTTGAGAAGTCTTCTTCGCAGCCCAGCGGAAATTGTTTCCACTTCTGTCATGTTGGTGACAGGCCGTTCTGGCTGCGTAATGTATTTAGAGGCTTAAAAATAGGATGCACTTGAATTGTACTCCGTAGACGGTTAGACAAGAGGCGAAGATTTGTCAGTGAGGCCAACTTCTTAATGCAGAGAAAATTGAAATCCTGTCTGAATACAAATTATGAGTTTCTTTGTCTGTGAGTTTTGTGTTTCATAAAATGTGGGATGTTAGCACCAGGTAATGAAAAAAATCTCACCATTCCTAGGACCAGCCCGGCCAACAAATAGTGCAGAACTCTTGGAAATGTCACAAACGTGCACTTACCATGAAGGGTTTTGTAGTGGAGTGACTGCCATTATGTAGAAAAATACAGTGGCCAATTTATGCACAGGTACCAGTCAGATACATGGCTAGTTAGTTTTTTTGTTTCTTCTTTTTTTTTTGGTGGTTTTGGAAGAGGAGCAATATTAGCCAGGGCATCAAGAGAATTCACTCCTCCTCATCAAATAGTTCCATGGGATTTTCAACATCTAACTGGGCCATTGGATTAGGCAGACTGGGCTTTGTTTTAATGGCCTAGGATTTTAGGTTAAAATAATGGCGAATGGTGCTTGCTGTTATTTTAGCACAAATGGTACAGCAACTTATGTCAAGGGGCAGCCGCACGATTAAAAAGTTCAGAAGCTATTGTCCAAGTTGTGTCAGTCCACTGTTAGCTTCACAAAAACGTTATATTACTGCCTGCCTCACTATAGAAATGCACTCAGTGGCATGAAGTTGCTGTATATGAGCAGTCAATATGAACCAAACTTGCAGCAGCAAGTTAAATTTTACCTGCTCCAGTCGAAGTATTCACAGACCATGTTAAGGGTTAATTACTACCAATCAGCCTCTCTGGCCATGGAAAATTAACTGTCACAAATGTGGAGTCTCATTTCTTCAGGTTTATTTGCTTTTAGAGATTTTAAAAATGCCAAATTTAAAATGTAAGAAAAATCTTTTCTTTCCTGTATCTTTTTTTCCTCTCTTTTTCGTAAGTCAACCTTTCTTTCCCTCTGATAGAATGATAAAATACTGTGGATGCTGGAAATCTGCAGTAAAAAGTAAAAAACATAAGTGCTGAAAATACTCAGCAGTTCAGGCAGCATCTGTGGAGAGAGAGATAGAATTAACCTTTCAGGTCAATGACCTTTCGTAAAATCCTTAAATCTCAGTGGTTAAAGAGATGCAGTGTGTTGGTCCCATCACTCACCAAGGTCCCAGATGCCTCATTGCCCTCACCACATTGCTATCAGGTCGACTTCCTGAAACTTAAAGGGGAGAGGAAATTTTCTGGTGACGAGTGCAGGCAAGGGTTGAACTAATTCCATAAGCTATCCCATTCAGAAAATTGTAGGACATCGTTACTGAGGCTTCTTTTTTTAGACAATATCAGAAGTTAAGTCTCTTGATATTTACAGTCATTAGCAACATCAAGAAACAATTAACAATAATTTGAATTTATAAGATAGAGAATCCTCACAAGGTTTTTCACAAATATGTGCAGAGAGTCAAATGTGCGTCATCACTCTCAAAATGACTACGGTTACTGATGAACGTGAACAATAAGATAAACCTCATTCATGGCTGACCACTGTCAAGTTTGAGAAAAGCTTTAGGTAGCTGAATTATAAGTTCATGCTAGAAGGGATTTTTTTTAAAGTAAGAAACCAAGTTTAATGGGCAAGGCTAGAATTGAAAAGACTGAGACCATGGAACCATTGAAATTTATTGTGCAGAAAAAAGCCCTTTGGTCCAACCGTGTTCACAGTTTTCTCGGGCAATCCAGAACTAATCCCTTTTGTCTGCTCCTTCTACAAGGTGAGGTAAATCAAACCCTCATGCATGGGTAGTTTATCAATAACACTTGGCCCATCTCATCTCCGGGATTGGTTTTAATCGCCTGAAGTAGGGTGGGAGAGAAATTTTCCAGAATATTATTTCCTTTGTTGGCCTTGAGTCATTTTTTTTTTCTGATTTGCTGCCTCGTCTAGGAGATTACATGGCTGTGGGCATGGATGGGAGGTTGGGGAGAATGAAGGAGTGTTCAGTCATGATGATTTGGCCATCGTGAGGCAGATTTGATGGACCAGCTGCTCTCTTCATGCCCGTCAATTTTGTATGCTCATCATCCAGAATTCGGATTTTAAAAACCCGTAGCTCATCAGATGGTGAGAAGACTGAATGAGGTAAGGAGTTCCGTGGGATTGAGGTCCTGACAGGTAATGAGTTCCAGGAGTAGATGAGCCCTAATTTCAGCACGGCTAGGAAGCAGGAAGGGTTTGTTGAAAATCCTGAGACATACAAAGAAAATGGAACTCCCAGAAAAGCAGTGGCTCTATAGCAGCACTGGTAAAGCAGAAGAATATCGGGAAGATGGAAGGGTAGAGATTCTGCTCTGGCTGCACCCAACATGTCCCTGAGAGAGGGCTGGTTGGATTACAGTTCCATTTTCCACTCTAATCCTTTTGCAGAACCATAAACACAAAATCTTTCATGAACCAGCACAATTGAACAGCGTAATAGTAGACAATCATTTATTTTGCTGATTAAATTGAATATTTATTAATTGATGCATGAGGTGTTTCGGAGCGGTAACCTAGTGCAGGTTTACTAATACAGCCATAAATGGGTTTATCAGCAAAAAGTAAGCATTTTCAATATGAGTACCTAATCACCACCAATGAGTAACCTGATTTTAAATCACTGAAGATGTCTTTAACCAAAATCTATCCTGAGACATTTTTGTTTCATTTGTGTATGCTCATCAATTTCATAGTAAAATAAATATTTTTAAGGTGCAAAAACTTTTAAAATGCGCCACCTGGTTTCTGTGTGTCTAAAAAAAAATAATGAATGCAATTCAAAGAACTTTCCCAAACCTACACAACCAATGGAATTTCACAATCCTGACCAAGGGAGGTGTGCTATTGTGTTCCTTGTATGATGTCATTGTGAAATGCTCTCTTTTTGGTTGTTTTTCCCTCCACAATTAGGCATGATCAGGCAATAAATAAGCTTGAATTAGATTTACAGCTTGTAGAAAGAAAAGACCTGCAATGGTATAGTGCCTTATCACATTTCTCAGAATGGCCCAAGTCACTTCAGCTACAAGATACTGCCTTGAAAAGCCATCACTGTTGTCCTGGAGGTGAACTTGCCTGCCATTTTTGCGCACAACAAGACCCCAGAAACCAAAGGGTTAGTTAATCTGCTTTTTCATGGTGCTGGTTGAAGCAAGAATGTTGGCCAGGGCACTGGTCAGATTTCCTTCTCTTCTTTAGCTTGAATCTTTACCTCCACCAGCCACAGGCAGCGCTGCACTGATTTTTTGGCTTCAATTTAATCTTGGTATGTGAGTTGAATCCTTCTGAATGAATGGCAAAAGTGCTATGAACTGACCCGTACTGGCACTTACAGATCTTTGAGAGGATTGAAACCTGGGGACTGAGTGCCACTCAATTGGTTGGTTTTCTTTCACATCCAGCCAAGCCTGGTGAACCACTTGTACATTGGCCATAAGGATCCTAGATGCACTGGATAAATCTAACCCTGGGAAGAGTGGGAATGGGCCCAGAGTACAAATGCTCCCTAACTTGACACTAAAGGGAGTTAGACTTCATTGTTGGCACAAGGCCTTGCATAGCTAATACTTAAATCTCAGACATTTGCTAATTGTTCAGAAATTTAAAACAAATTTATTCACGGGATGTTGGTGTTACTGGCTAGGCCGGCATTTATTGCCCATCCCTAATTATCCTTGAGAAGGTGGTGGTGAGCTGCCTTCTTGAACCGCTGCAGTCCATGTGGTGTAGGTACACCCACAGTGCTGTTAGAGAGAAAGTTTCAGTGTTTTGACCCAGGGGCAATGAAGGAACGACGATATATTTCCAAGTCAGGATGGTGAACGGCTTGGAGGGGAACTTCCAGGTGGTGGTGTTCCCATGCATCTGCTGCCCTTGTCCTTCTAGATGGTAGTGGTCGTGGGTTTGGAAGATGCTGCCTAAGGAGGCTTGGTGAGCTCCTGCAGTGCATCTTGTGAATGGCACATTCTGCTGCCACCATGCTTCGGTGGTGGAGGGAGTGAATGTTTGCGGATGGGGTGCCAATCAAGCGGGCTGCTTTGTCGAGCTTCTTGAGTGTTGTTGGAGCTGCACTCATCCAGGCAATTAGAGAGTATTCCATCACACTCCTGACTTGTTCCTTTTAGATAGTGGACAGACTTTGGGAAGCCAGGAGGTGAATTACTCGCTGCAGGATTCCTAGCCTCTGGTCTGCTCTTGTAGCCACAGTATTTATATGGTTAGTCCAGTTCAGTTTCTGGTCAATGGTAACCCCTAGGATGTTGATAGTGGGGGATTCAGTGATGGTAATGCCATTGAATGTCAAAGGGTGATGGGTAGTTTCTCTCTTGTAGCACCGGCACTCGTGTGGTGTGAATGTTATAACTTTCTGGGTAAAGAAGTTTCTTCTGAACTCCTTCTTGGATCTATTGGTGACTCTCTTATATTTATGGCTCCTAGTTTTAGATTCCTTCATAATGGAAATATTTTCTCTACCTCTACCCTACCTAATCCTGTCATAGTTTTAAAGACCTCTATCAGCTCATCAAAGTATGCATGCCGTTTGCCTTTTCCTAGCCCAGGTGGGTGAGAGCAGAGTTGTAGTGGGACTTGTAGCCCCTTCATCCACAGCCCCAACAAACTGTACATTTGAAAAATTCCAGACAGCACAGTTGCATTGTAAATGATTTCAGTTTCCTTTCCAAAACTTACATATTTCAGCCGCGTTATTAAAAAAAAATAACACCTTAATCTAAAACCTAAAGGTTAATCTGTTGCCATTGCAGGAGAGCTCTATCTGTTTCTTTCGCTCTGCAAAATCGACACAATATCAACCCCCTTGCTGTAGTAGGTGTCAGCTTTCATTTCCCACGCTTTGCACACACGAGCTTGCTGTGAACAGATGGCCTTTTTACTGCTGCATTCCCCCCGCCCCCGAGATCCTCCAGCTTCTTGACATAGAATTACGAGGAATTTACGGCACTAAAGCAGGTCGTTCAGTCCAAATGATCCATGCCGGCGTTTATGCCGCGCGCTCCCTCCTCTCGCCGCTCATCATCTCACCCTATCAGCAAAACCTCCTATTCCTCCCTCCCTCGTAGGGTTATCCAGCTTTCCCTTAAACGCATCTGTCCTATTCTGCTGCAACTACTCCATGTGGCAGTGAGCTCCAGACTCGCTGACAGCATTTAATTAATTAAAGTGACTCTCTGCAGGATGCTAAATCAATCACACATCTTAAATAAAGGCCGACACAGCCAATGCCAGCTGAACAGAATAGTAGCATTAATTCTGCTGGAAGGATTTTTTCGTAATGCTATCTGCATTTGTATCCAACTTTTAATAAACTCTCTCCCTGGTTTCTGATTATACATAGTCAAGTTATTTGCATGGCTAAACACTCGTTTTTCACTGCATTACAGTTGAGTAGACATAAATTCTGTTCGTACAGTGGCACCCCATCGTGAATCACTTATTATTCTTCACGTTTTGTGTGTCTCTCTCAAACACAGAATGAGGCATTTTGCTTGCATCGATAAAACAGACAAAATGGTGCATCAATAAGGTCAAGGTAGGCCAATATTTATCAATATCCCATTGAAAATCCTCTCCATAGTTCCTCTGATCATCTGTTTCACAAACATCAAAGCTCCAGGGACTGTACAACACAATTTATCTTCCTCCAATCTCACCAACAATTCTGGCAAAGTCTTTTGCACTTTTTTCTGGTTAAATGGCAAGAACCACACACAAGTGCCTTGAGCTAGCGGTTAAAATGGTTTGGTGCAAACTTTTCGAAGGTTAGGAAGGAATGGTTTTGGTTTCAGACAACTAGTGCACATTCAAACTGGGTATAACCAACGCCAAATCCCATGCAAATCTGACACTTTAATCTGCCTCAGCGTCGTTGCCGAAGTGGTGCCCTCTAGTGTATTTTCAGTCATTTCTCCACTATCCTGGGGGTTACCATTGACCAGTAAGTGAACTGGACTAGCCATATAAATACTGTGGTTACAAGAGCAGGTCAGGGGCTAGGAATCCTACGACGAGTAGTTCACCTCCTGACTCCCCAAAGCCTGTCCACCATCCACAAGGCATAAGTCAGGAGTGTGGTGGAATACTCCCCACTTGCCTGGATGAGTGTAGCTCCAGCAGCAGTCCAGAATCTTGACATCATTCAGGACAAAACAGTCACTTAATTGGCACTTCTCAAGGTCATTTAGGGATGGGCAATAAATGCTGGCCTAGCCAGCAATGCCCACATCCCATAAATGAATATTTTTTTTTAAAATGTGGAACTTACTGCCACATGGAGTGACTGAGGAGGATAGGGTAGATGCAGTTAAAGGGAAGCTAGATAGGTTGATAGGGGAGAAAGATATGTTGATAGGATGAGATGGCGTAAGGTCGAGGGAGGCTTGTGTGGAGCATAAACACCAGCATAGACCAGCTGAGCTGAATGGCCTCTTTCTGTGCTATCCTCTCCTGATCATTATGTAGCAGATGCACCACAATTTGTGCTCAACAACTTTAAACTCAGGAGAGGAAAGTCATCCATTGCTCCTGCTCCTCATAATTGCCTAAGAACCTTTGTGTGTAATGCGCATGCATGGGTGTCAGATTACAAGGAGCTACATGAATGATGGCTGCTTGCTGCAGAAGCATTTAGTACCCATAGATCTGTCCCCGGAGAGAAAGAGGGGCACATCTTCAGCAGAAGGTGGAGACATTGACCTTAAAATGTATCTCAAAACATTGGCAGGACTGTTATCACTTGGCTTCTGCCATTAATTGGTCTCGCTGATTATTAACACCCAACAGAACGGCAGGGGGATGGTAGCCTGAACGGGGAGACACAAGAGAGGGAACCAAAGATAGGAATGAAAGACAGAAAAGTATAAAGCAAAAGCGGAAGGCAGAGGAAACAAGGATTAGTAGCAAATAGGGCGCTAGTACAAAACAATGTGTAAAAAATGTTGAAAAGACAAGTCTAAAGGCACTGTATCTGAATGCACGGAGCATTCACAATAAGGTAGATGAATTGACAGTGCAAGTAGATGTTAACGGGTACGATATGATTGTAATTATGGAGACATGGCTACAGGGCGACCAAGGCTAAGAACTGAATATCCAAGGGTACCCGATATTTAGGAAGGATAGGCAAAAAGGAAAGGGAGGTGGAGTGGAGGTGTTAGTTAAGGATGGACTCAGTGCAATAGTGGGGGACAATGCAGCAGGAGCTCCAAAAATCGGTTTCATGCCAGCGTAAAATGACAACGGGATCTTCCACTCCCACCTGCCATGGCCGCTCACAATTCCAGCCTGAGGCCGGAGTGACACCGATTTGCATCCTGTTAATGGCACACAGATGAGAGCCCAACCAGAATGCACCCCTCTCCAACCATACTCAATTATCTATGCCGCCAGTGGGAAATCACGCCGGTCCAGAACACGTGTGAACCAACATGGCCTGTACATATCGGCACTTACCTGAAGAAGGCCCTGGGCTGCCTTCGGAGTTTGGAATGGAGCCCTCAAGTGATTGTGGACCCTGGAACATGCAGCTGTGGGTGAGGGGAGCATCTATCAGGTGTACCTTCCAGCTTCAGTGTCTTCAAGGAGATCCATCTTCCAGCTTCAGAGTGTTCCTGGAGGTCCACCTTCTTTCTTCAGGAGGTCCATCTTTTTTCAACATGTCCTTGGAGGTCCATCTTTCTATCTTTCAACAGTGGGTCGGTTATGTCTAGACACCTTTTAAAAATGGCACCTGGATGTGATGGTGGGGCACGAGCCATCCAGCCTGACCTGCCACGCGAAATTTCGCAAAACCCCCTCCAATGCATATATAACGAGGCTTGGGTCACATGATACAGTGCAAATTCCCACCGGCCTCTGTGTCGGGAAGCACTTCACATACCCGCTCCCGCCACAGGACTTAATCCCGGAACGGAAAATTCCGCCCATTGAGTATATTGCAAAGCATGGGCAGCAACACTTGTGTGTGGTGACTAACTCAACTCAAGCCTCGCAGAAATAGATACAAACTTGACCACCTGAGGTAAGGATTAAGAGTTGAAGACTGTTCTTCAGGGATTCTGCTGTGGACAACCCAGGAGACCCAAGTCATAGGGTCATTAAGAAAAAAAAAGTTTTGTAAAAATGTTCTTTGGACAGTTAGTTTAAGCATCGGAGGTGAGAAATGTTTGACTGGGCCGTTGGAAGTGGGAGGTTAGGTGATGAAACTACCAGGGCAACGTTTTCCCCCCGTTGGGGGGGAAGTGCTGGAGCGGGCACAGGCGGATGGGCTTCCGATCGGCGCCCCCGGTCGGGGCCGCGCCGCCATTTTATGTGGGCGGGCCAATTCAAGCCCGCCCGGCGTGACATCCACCAGGAAGTGCTATGCGCTCCCTGTGCGGGTGTTGCGGGGGGTGGGGGGAGGGGCGGGGGGGAGGGTGAGATTCCCTCAGCCGGGAGTGCGCTCTTTCCCGCTTGCGCACGGAAGAGCACACAGATCTCTTTGAGGCAAAGCGCTGCCTCAGGGAGATTGGCTCACATTTTAAACATAAAATAAAACTGAGAAAAAAATTTCCCTGTGTCCCCTCATGTGATACTGACACATGAGTTGGGATGTGTCCATAACTTTTATTTTAAAATATTGCGAGATTTTTAAATCCCACATCCCGCCCGTGGATGAGGTTTCATGTTTTTTTCAGAAGCCCGCCAGGGCTCCTGGCCTGCCCGCCAACCTTAAGGTTGGACGGGCATGTCCATTAATGACTTCAGCTACTTTGTTAATGGCCTCAATCGGCCGTTGACAGGTCAGCGAGCGTGCAGCAGACCCGGGTGCGCCCCCCCCCCCGCCGAACTAAAAGTTTGAGTGACGCGCCGTGATGTCAGGACGCCCGATGTCACCCCCGCGTCATTTTACACGTCGGTGAGCGGGCCCCGCCCCTGCTTGCTGACCGGAAGATACAGCCCCAGGAATACCAGTAAGAGTTGTGACGCTTACTATTGGCGAGGCCTAAGTTTCACAGGTTACTACCACTAACTCCAAAAAAACACCCTTCAACAGAAAATCAGTTTGGAATCAAAACGGCTTCTGTAAATCCATGCACTAAATCCATCTGGCATCAGAGTACCTTTAATCTGTTGCTGGTTAAGTGAAATCTGATGTTTTGGATTCTGAAAGAAATGTCTTTCGCTGATGTGTTGCTCCTGAAATTTTAACATTCCACAAATGTGGAGCTATTCATCATTTCTTTTCTAAAGGCTGATTTGCATGTGAGCGTTTTGAACATCATCACCTCTTGGTTGAGACCAGAAGTAGAATCTAATTACACAGTTATTGAAGATGGAATTAATCAATTCTGCAGATTCTACTCCATTGAATCTAATTCTTTCTTGTCTCCCATTAATACACAGCTAGCACTGGCTAGATAGTAACCATTGATGTCTACTGAGGATGTTTGTTTGCACTGGAGATTTTTTTGAGGTGGGGGAGGTAGAGTTTAATTTTAACCTAGCTCACAGGGCAGGAACACCAAGGGAAGCATCTGCACCACTGGCATTACATCCTGCCCAGCTATTACTGTCTGTTGACTTCAATGTAGAATAAAATGGGCTTGAGTGTGTAATACCAACACTGAGCCTGTTCTGCCACTTTAATGATGGGTGGGTTAAGTTACCGTTGGCCTGAATCTATTTTATTCATTATTTTCTCTTTATTTCCACCCGCAACATTTGGATTTTTCAGTTTCTCAACACCAAACAGAGAGCAGGCTATACTAGACCTGGTATTGTGCAACGAGATGGGATTAATTGATGACCTCCTAGCGAAGGCACATTGAGGTAGCAGTGATCAAAATATGACTGAATTTTACATTCATTTTGAGGGAGAAATGAGTGCGTCCAAGACTAGTATTTTACACTTAAATAAAGGCAATTATGAGGGCATGAAAACAGAGCTAGCTAAAGTGAACTGGAAAATGAAGTTAAGGGATATGTCAATAGAAGTTCCGTGGCAGACATTTAAAGGGATATTTCAGAATACACAGAATGGATACATTCCAATGAGAGGTCAGAAGATTGGAAAAAATATAAAGAACAGCAAAGAATGACAAAAAATAATAAAAGCTAGAGTATGAGAGAAAGCTAGCTAATAACATAAAGATGGATAATAAGAGTTTCTTTACATATTTAAATAAGAAAAGAGTTAACAAAGTGAGGGTTGGTCCTATAGAAAGTGCGTCTGGGGAGTTGATAATGAAAAGTAGGGAGATGGCAGATGAATTAAACAGTTATTTTGCTTCGGTTTTCACTATAGAGGCAACAAGTAACATCCCGGAAATAGCTGTAAATCAGGAAATGGAAAGGAGGGAGGAACTCGGGAAAATTAAAATCAACAGGGAAGTGGTATTGAGCAAATTGTTGGGGTGTGGGCTGACAAATCCCCAGGTCCGGATGGACTTCACCCTAAGGCCTTGAAAGAAGTGGCTAGTGAGATAGTTGATGCATTGGTTTTAATTTTCCAAAATTCCCTAGATTCGGGGAACATTCCATTAGATTGGAAAATAGTGAATGTAACTCCTTTATTCAAAAGGGAGGGAGACAGAAAGCAGGACACTATAGGCCAGTTAGCCTAACATCTGTCATAGGGAGAATGGTAGATGTGATTATTAAAGATGTTATAGCAGGGCACTTAGACAAATTCAAGGCAATCAGGCAGAATCAACATGGTTTTGTAAAAGGGAAATCGTGTTTACCCAATTTATTGGAGTTCTTTGAAGGTATTATATGTGCTGTGGATAAAGGGTGGATGTACTGTACTTAGATTTCCAGAAGGCATTTAATTAAGTGCCACATCAAAGATTATTGCAGAAAATAAAAGCTCATGGTATAGGGGGGTAACATCTTGGCATGGATAGAAGATTGGCTAGCTAACAGGAAACAGAGAGTTGGCATAAATGGGTCTTTTTCTGGTTGGCAGGATGTGACGTGTGGAGTGCCACAGAGATCAGTGCTGGAGCCTCAACTCTTTACAATTCATATAAATGACTTGGATGAAAGGACTGAAGGAATAGTTTCTAAATTTGCTGATGACACAAAGATAGGTAGGAAAGTCAATTTTGAAGAGGAAGTAAGGAGGCTACAAAGCGACATAGATAGGTTAAGTGAGTGGGCACAGATCTGGCAAATGGAGCATAATGTGGGCAAATGTGAAATCCTTCATTTTGCAGGAAGAATAAAAACGAAGCTTATTATCTAAATGGTGACGGATTGCAGAGCTCTGAGGTTCAGAGGGATCTGGATGTCCTAGTGCATGAATCACAAAAGGTTAGTATGCAGGTACAGCAGGTAATTAGGAAAGCTAATAGAATGTTATCATTTATTGTGAGGGGAATTGATTACAAAAGTAGGGAGGTTATGCTTCAGTTATACAAGGCATTGGTGAGACCACATCTGGAGTACTCCTTATTTAAAGAAGATGTATATATGTTAGAAGCAGTTCAGCAAAGATTCACTAGACTATTATCAGGAATGGGCGGGTTGTCCATTAAGGGAAGGTTGGGCAGGTTAAGCTTGTATCCACTGGAATATAGAAGAATAAGATGCGACTGAATTGAAACCTTTAAGATCCTGAGGGGTCTTGACAGGATGGATGAAGAGGATGTTTCTTCTTGTGGGAGAATCTAGAACTAGGGGGTACCTGTTTAAAATAAGGGGTCACTCATTTAGGACAGAGATGAGGAGAATTTTTTTCCCTCAGAGGGTTGTGGGTCTTTGGAACTCTCTTCCACAAAGGGCGATGGAAGCAGAGTCTTTGAAGATTTTTAAGGCAGCGCTAGATAAATTCTTGATTAACAAGGGGGTGAAAGGTTATCGGGGGTGGGCAGGAATGTGGGATTGAGGTTACATTCAGATCAGCCATAATGTTATTGAATGGAAGAGCAGGCTCAAGGGGCCGAGTGGCCCCTTCCTGCTCTTACTTTGTATGTTCGTATGCACCAAAATTTGGCTAAAAGTACCTGTTGCCAGCTGACCCTGTTCAAGACAACTCAGAATTAGTCAAACAACAATTTATACTGTATGTGAAGAGAGTGCTGATTGCTGATTGGTTGACAAGTGGTGTTGCCATGGAAAATTCCCCAGTGATGGTGACTGGCAGTTAACTGCCAAGCGTTGTTTGAAATTTAAACCGGGCAGCTTCTCCCTAAATTATTGTTTTCCCCTTATATTGGTATTCTTGCGAAGCATGCTGACGAGTGCAAGACGAAAAACTTCGACATGTCTCTTTTCTCAGCAATTCACAACTCAGAAACACGAGCTCCAACAAATGCTTGAAACAGAAAAAATATTGCTGACAAACAGGGAAAGAGCAGGGCAGGATGGGGCTGACTGGACTGCTCTCGAGGCAGAGTCGATTGGCTGAATGGCCTCCTTCTCTGTGGCACTGTTTTATGATTCTAAGGGTATTCTCAAGTCTTCCCTGCAACCTACCCTCCCTACTACTGGTGCAGGGCACTGCCGGAGTTTTCCCAGAGGGGTGAGGCTATGGGCATTAATCAGCAAGCTAGGGGTGTGCAATCTGGCCATTTTAGATTTTCGCCATTGGAGAGAAGGAGTTCTTTACAGAAAGCAAGTTGCTTTGTTTATTTTTTTATTCTCATTTTCGTTTACTTTCACTGATTTTTTTCTACTCATCCAGGTGAGGGAAGTCTTCTCTGAAGGAAAGAAGGAACTTGCATTTATATAGTGCCTTGGGATGCCCCAAAGCACTTCACAGCCAATGGAGCCCTAGTATTCCACTGACCTTCAGGATACGACAAACAACAATGGATTTGTGTAAATCAATTGTTTTTAATCACGAAATCTAGGCGAAAGGCTGAGGTTCTTGTGCAGGGCATCACCCAGGTTGAAGAGACAAGGCAAGACTAATCAAAATAATAGGCGATGTTCAGTTTTAGAAGGGTGTAGACTGGAGAGGAAAGAAAGGCTCGCATTTATATCTCATTTTCCACAACGTCGAGGCACTCCAAAGCGCTTTACAGCCAATGGAGTACTTTTGGAAGTGTAGTCACTATCGCAACATAGGAAACACAGCAGCCAATTTGTGCACAGCAAGATCTCAGAAATAGCGATGAAATGAAATAAAGGAACATATGGGGCAGGAATTTGCCCTTGAAAGGGGTGCTTGGCGGGGGCGGTCAGGATGCTGACCGCCACCCACGATTGGCTCCGCACCGCAATTTCACACGGGCTGATCAATTAAGACCTGCCCAGCGTGGAACGCGTGCGGCAGTGCTGAGCACTACCCATGCGGGCGGGGGGGGGAAGAGGGAGAGCGGGCCTAGCGCGCAGTTCGCGCATGCGCGCAGAAGAGCTCTTCAATCTCCCTGAGGCAGCTCCGTGTCTCAGACAGATGAAGCGCTGTTTAAAAAAATATAATAAATAAAATGAAAAAGTCATAAAACATGTCCCCTCATGTGGCTCTGTCACATGAGCCGGACCATGTCTTTAATTCAAAAATAAAATTTTTATTCGTGTTTATTTGCTTTAGGAAACCTCATCCCGCCCATGGATGAGGTTCCCTGAAAATGAAAGCGCCACTTGGCCTTTTCACTTGCCCGCCAACCGTTAGGTTGGACGGGCAGCGTAAATTTGATTTTAATTAACTTCTTAATGGCCTTAATAGGCCTTTTAATTGTTGGCGGGCATGCATCCAACTCCGGCCCATGCCCCTCAAACGAAGTATCGTGAGACTGCGCGATGATGTTGGGACGCTCGCCCGATGTTATCGCGCGTCATTTTATGCTCGGGCGTGTCGCACACTGAGCGTAATATTCTGCCCACGGTCTGTTTTAGATGCTGGTTTGGGGATAAATATTGGCCAAGACACAGTGGGAACTCTCCCCACTCTTCTTCAGAATGTTGTCACAAAGCCTTCTTTGTTGCCCTGAGAGGGCAGACATGGCTTCAGTTTCATACCTTATCTGAAAAATGGCCTCTCTGACAGTGCTGAACTCCCTCAGTGCTGCACCTGGAGTGTCAAGGTGGATTTTATATTTAAGTCCCTGAAGTGGGACTTGAACGTATAACCTTCTGATTTAGGGGTGAGACTACGACCAATGGGGCCACAGTTGATACCTCAGGTTGCCTAAGGCAAATTGTAAAGCTGTCTTGTTTTAAACCGTAAAAGATTCTGTTCCAATATCTCTTTATGGCACCTTGTAGCTATGTCTGCACTGTAGTAATGTAAATTTGATTACTGCTTGCTGAATGGAGTCTGTCTATATGTATTATGCACATATTATGCCTGGCCATTTCAGAGGGAATTGATATTACCTGTTTATAGGGCTTGCACAGACGCAATTGCTTATTGGGTTGGGATTGCTTGTCCAAATACTTCGGTGAGACTGGTAACTGCAAGAGAGCTGGAGCCATTTAAACATTATTGTTTATTCCTTGGAGAAGAGAATTGGATCTTATAACTTGCCCTTATCATGAAAGAGTCTTTGATGAGAGACAGGTTGCTGAAGACCAACCTGATGGCTTTGAAGACTTATAATGAGTGACAGCAGAGTTTAATTATGAAAGATACCTTTTTCAACTTTTTTGTCTTATTGCCATCTTCAAAGGAAGAAGATTGGTATAATTAAGGCACGGTAGGAAGATCCCTTCAGTAAGTTCTTCTTTCCTAGGCAGTTGAACAAATTGATGCCAGCCAAGGCAATCCATGAATATCTGATTCAGTTCTGTGCTCTAAGTTACGAGGATGGTAGATGTCTTGAGACACTTATTTTTTTTTGAAAGCTGCTTTGAAGTACTGGTCAGAAATATATAGTATCATAAGCTCAGAGGATCATAAACTGATTCCACAGGCCATTCAGCCTGTTGTGTCTCTGTTAGCTCTCTGAAACGGTGTGATAAAATGGGGGCGGTGGGGGGGTTGCTGGGAGTCATGAACCTGTAGGGCCTGAATGACCTCTGGCTGTTGTCCTGTGGCCTCCTGATGCGGTCCTGATTGCTAACTTTAGGACTGACCAACACTTTCCAGGGCGCAGGAAGGGGAGAAATAAAAAATCACTCTTTTGTTCAGCATCTTCAAACACATTTTTTTTCCCCCCTTTGGAAAATAGTGGGGGAGTGTTGGAAGGATTCGCAAGCACGGCGAACTGCATCGTGAACTCTCCTCTGCGGCCAGCAGGCCCTGGGGAAAAATCTTGACCTCGGCGGCTGGGCGGGCTCAAGCGTAGAAATGACGCGTGTTGAAGTTGGGCGAGCGTCCCGATGTCAATGTGGAATCGCCCGATATTTCGGTCTGAGGGCGTACGCGGGAATGGGCAGCGCACTTGCCAACAATTAAAAGGCCCGTTCAGGCCAACAAGGCCTCAATTAAGGTACATTTTGCGCTGCCCTTTCAGCCTTACAGTTGACAAGGCCAAGTGGCCTTCGCGCTTTTTAGGAAAACTCGTCCACGGGGGGATGAGATTTCCAAAAGCAAATAAAAACAAAATAAAAATTTCAAATTTTAGTTAATAACATGCCTCTGCTCATGTCTCAGGGTCACATGAGGGGACATGTTTTATAATATTTTTCTAATCTTGATTTTTGAAAAACTCTTCATCCTCCCTGATCCAGCTCTGTGTCTCAGGGTGATTCTCAAGTGGGCACTCACGTGCATGTGCAAGGTTCGTGCTCACCCTCCTCCCCAGGCCCTCCCTCCCCGCCCCTCCCCCTGCCCCCCCACCCCCCACCCCCCTCCCAACCACCACACAGGCAGCGGTGAGCGCTGCTGCATGCGTTTCACGCTGGGCGGGCTTTAATTGGCCAGCCAGTGTGAAATCACCTTCCGGCCTCGATCGCGGGCAGCTTCCCGACCGCCCTCACCTGCCCCCCCCCCCCCGCCGAGCCAACCCAACAAGGGCTAAATTCTGCCCCCGGAGTCAGGCGTGAACCCAGAGCTCCTGGCTTTAAAGGCAGGGGTACCGTGAACCACAAAACCTCAAAATTCTCAGATAACAGTCAGGACATTGTTTAGAGGGTGAGGTTGGTGAAAATCCTCATTGGCATCATCTTGCGATGGCCCCAGTGTTGAGACACCCAATTGGGTGCCTGTGGAAGAATTTGAGACAAGAGTGTCAGGAATATTCCACCCTGCCTCGCCCACCCTATTTGATAAAGTGCCCCTTGTGCCAGGATGGCCAACACTTGCACTTCAAGACAAATTCAACCTGACCAACGAAAGGCAGCTCTTCTCCGCTTTCATTGTTTAGTTCACAAAGACAAAAATACAGTCATCGTAGACCTTTAGACCTGCTCCCTGATGGCCTGCCCCATAGCTGAAACAAATTGGGTTTTATGACCTACTTTTCTTGTTTGACTTAATCAGGGACTCCTGTGGTGATCATTCAGGGACTGAGCTGGCTGCCTCCATTCACTCTCCATGGTGCCTAGTGGTCTATAATGGCAGGATTGGATTAACACTGCATCCCAACTGGAAACACTGTGGGCAGAACCTTCCCAACCCCACGGAGGCAGGTTATGGCAGCAGAACCAGGAGGAAACCTGGGAATTAACATGGCAGGTCGGCTACCCACCGTATCCCTGCCTCCGAGGCAGTAGCGGCGGGTAACCAATTAGGCCTATTAAGCAGCCTATTGAGGGCACGCTTATGGCACTGCTGGGATCTCCCCTCTGGCAGACAGGCCCCTCAGAGATTGGAGCCCAGCAGGTAAACGGAGGCATCATCCCGGCAGCAGGCCAGGAGACCTGTCAGTGCCTCCTCTTAGTCACACCAGCACGAAGCCGCTGGGGTGAGAGGGCCGCAGCCACAAGCCATCCTACGGAGGAGATCCCCCCACCTCCACACTGATGGCCTGACTGCTGTATCTTTGGATGATGCTTAAGTTTTTAGAATGTTGCAGAGAGTGCCTCCATTTTGAGTCCCCTACAAGTAGCACCCACTTCTCCCAGTGAGGTTGCCAGCTTTCCTGAGCTGCAGGTCCTCTGGTTGGACTTCCCACGATGGGAACCAGCCCGTCGTCCTTAATTGGTCGGTGAGAATGGATGTGGCCTCTAATTGGTCAGTGAATGAGGAGGTGGCCTCTAATTGGTCAGTGAATGAGGAGGTGGCCTCTAATTGATCGGTGAATGTGGACGGTGCCTCAACTGGTCGGTGAGTATGGATGTGGCCTCTAATTGGTCAGTGAATGAAGAGGTGGCCTCTAATTGGTCAGTGAATGTGGACGTGGCCTCAAATTGGCCTCTTCCATACGGCCAGCCAGCACCAGCGGGATTTGGGCCAGAATTTGTTTCCTGGCGGCAGAAAAATTACAAGGCTGGTGAGATTCCGCCCTGAAAAGTAACGCAAATCCACCTGCACAACACTTGGCAACAAAGGAATTCCCCAGCTGCTGCTTAGAACCAAATCAGTCCAATGATCTGTCACAATGTCATTGGTCCAGCAGTGAATTAAATAAAAAGAAAGGCCAGGATTTTCCTCCCCCATTGGCGTCAGGTATTATGGCGGGCGGGGGCGGGGCCAATATAGTGAGAAGGCCGTAAATCGGTTTCATGCCACAGTGAAGCCAGTTTGCGATGGTCCACTCCACCCGTTAATGGCGGGCCACGTTTCCCCACCACCGCACGTCCGGAATCTAATTTCAATACTTTAGCATCTTATTGTAAACCCTGCTCACTGGACTGTGCTGGGGAAGGAGGGTATCCCACAGTGTGTGTTTTCGGGGCACAATTTGATCTGTGCAAGCGGCCTCAAGATGGCAAGGGCTGAGGAGACAGTCTCCAGAGGAGGTGAGGGCAGATGGAGATGTGAGGGTGTGTGTGTGGGAGAGAGTGAGTGGTGATGCCCCTTGAGCTGGGGATGAATGAGATGCCAGTGAACGTGTGATGGCCTTGTGAGTGTATGAGTTTAGAGTGATGAGATGGTTGCCTTACCCTGGCAGTGTGGGTGAGATCATTCATCTATTTTCTGCACTGAATGGCCGACCTCTTGTGTGCAGCATTGGCACTGACCACCACTGCCACCACCTCCCATGCCAGAGTGTTGAGACTGATGGGCCTCCTGCAGGCAGCCTGGCAGTAGAGGGCATCGTGGCGGGCCTCCACGGCATCCAGAAGGTGCCCCAGGGATGTGTCACTGAATCGGGGGCGGGGGGGGGGGGTGGGGGCTGCACTCTTCTCTTCTTGGCTTTTGGGGCTGTGTCTTCACCGGAGCAGTGCTGGGCTGTAAGCATTGGGAAGAGTGCGCGCGGCTGTAGTTTAAATATGGTGCCCTGCGTGAGGAAGCGGCGAGGTGCAGCATGCAAATCCGAGGCCACCCACCAGAGAGGCGTGTTTCCTGTGGGTGCATAATTAATCAGGCGGGAACGGGATGATGGGGCACGAAATGTCCTTTCTCCTGCCCTTAGCCCACACTTAGTCCAAATCTGAGTTGATTCCATCCCCAAATAAATTGAAAACCTCAGGACAAGGCCTTTACAGCCAATGAAGCACTTTTGAAGTGTTGTAACTGTTGTACGGTAGGTAGGTAAAAATGGCAGGCAATGTTTTTGCACAGCAAGCTCCCACAAACAGTAACATGATAACGGCCAGTTTTAGTGATGCTGGTTGGAAAAGGGACTTATCGTTCACTCAGGGCCTACTGCCAGATCACTGACAGGGAACAGAAAGCCCCTTGGATGGGTGTGAGAAAAAGTATCTGCTTTGCAGTAATAGGAATACTAGGACTAGGTTTACATTTGTGTGCCTGTGTGTGTTTGTTAGCAGTGGGGGAGATGATCCAGCTCCGTGACTAGCCCTGTTTGTTAGTTTGTCAGCTAGTGTGTCAGCCTTTGCATTCTCACTTCAGAGCTGCAACATTCTGGGTTCAAACCCCACTCCAGGGTTTGAGGGTAAAAATCAAGGCGCACACTCCAGTGCAGTACTGAGGGAGTGATGCACTGTCAGGGGTGCTGTTTCTTAAATGAGATGTTTATCCGCAGTTCCGCCTGCTTGGGTGCGTGTAAAAGATCGCTTGGAACTATGTCGAAGAAGAGCAAAGGAGTTATTCCCAGTGTCCTGGCCAATATTTAACCCTCAATCAACAGCACAAAAACAGATTATCTGGCCATTATCACATTGCTGTTGATGGGAGCTTGCTGTGCGCAAATTGGCTGCCACATTCCCTCCATTACAACAGTGACTACACTTTAAAAGTACTTCGTTAGGAGAGTCATGCGGACTCGAAACGTTAACCCTGCCTTCCTCTCCGCAGATGCTGTCGGACCTGCTGAGTTTTTCCAGCAATTCTTGTTTTTATTTCAGATTTCCGGCATCCGCAGTATTTTGCTTTTATCATTAGTTGCAGAACGCTTTGAGACAGCCAATGGTGATGAAAAGCACTATATAAATGCAAGTCTTTATTTCGGACCGTAGCTCTCATGGGGTAATCAATGTAACATATGTTCGAGTTTCCAGAAGGGGGCATGGAAACCAACACAGGGCCTCCCGTATAAAAACTGGCTGTAACTGTGAATAGCAGGAAACGTTCAGAACCAATTGGATTTTAAGCCCAAATATAACATCTACTACTCAGCCTGGCCATACAGCCTGAAAATTTCACGTGGAGCGAAGATGGCTGTGGACATTTCCTCAGATGTTGGGGAGTAAACATATTTGAACAGCACAGAACTCAAGTTGGCAGCGTTGAAGGAGTTATAGCTGAAGGCAGAAAGGATTTAACTGTTCTGCCTGGTGCTGCGCTGATTGAAGTGTAGATTGTGTTACTTACTGGTGTTCCACAGCACTGACTGATGCACACAATCTATTTTCACAATCACATCATTTCCTCAGCCAGCATTGCTCGGACCCCCTCCAGGCACCCGTACTCCCATCGCTTCTCCCCGAATAACTCAATTTTGGTTTCACTTAGATTGACTCATCTTCGTCTTCACTGCTAGACCAATCACAAGTCTGCCAATTACAGCTATGTGGATGGCGGTTTGACAGGAGAACATTAAGATAGGGAATCTCCCAGTGGAGGCAGTACCCTTCCAAAGTGGAACTGGATACGCTCGCATGGGGGCAGTGTCAGAACGCTAACAATGCCTTTAGAGGGGCTGGAAAGATGAACAGCATTGTTTCAACCTTGAATAGTACATTTGACACCGAGTAAGTGGAACAGAGATTACGGAAAGGCCAAGTTGCAGTTCCCTTGTAGAGTTAATGCAATTTTCCTGCTATACATGTTGGATGGGTTGCTTACAGTAACTACCTTGGAACACTTGTCATGATATCTACTCCTTCTTCCACTGATTAAAAAAAAAGCCTTGCGTTTATACGTTGGTAAGACTAAAGCCATTGTTTTTACTCTCAACTCCAAAATCCATTCCCTCATTACCTACTCCATCCCTCTCCCTGGTAACAGTCTGAGGTTAAGCCAGTTTGTTCGCAGCTTTGGTATCACATTTGATCCTGAGATAAGCTCATCTTCACGCCATGTGTAAGATTACTTTTTTCCATCCCTGTCTCCCCTGCCTCAGCTCATCTGCTGCTGAAGCCTTCATCCATGCCTTTGTGACCTTCAGGCTTGAATTTCCAAGCACTCTGACTGGCCTCCAATATTTTACCCTCCGTAAACACTTGCGTTCATTCAAATCTCAGCTGCCGATTTCTTAACTCGCAGTACGTCCCATTTCCCTATCACTTCTGGGCTTGCTCTTGGCTTCCTGTCATGCGATGCTGGCTTTTAAGATTATTACCCTTTTCAGGTCCTTCCCTGGTTTTGCCCCTCCCTTTCTCTGTAATCTCCTCCAGCCCCAGAACCCTCCAAAATGTCTGCCCTGTTCTAATTCTGGCCTCTTGCGCATTCCCAATTATAATTGCTCCACCCAATTATAAAGGCACCGACTGTGCCTTCAGTTGTCTAGGCCCCAAGCTCTAGAATTCTCTCCCTACACCTCCCCGCCTCTCTACCTCTCTTACCTCCTTTAAGACACTCCTTAAAACTTACTTCTTTTGCTAAGCTTCTGGTGATCTGACCTATTATCTCCTTATGTGGCTCGGTGTCATGCTTTGTTATCTAACGCTCCTATGAAGTGCCTTGAGATGTTTTATTACATTAAAGGTGCTATACAAAAGTTTGTTGCTGTGTACAGCACCTTTCGCAACCTGATAAATGTGGTCACTGTTGTAATGTAGGAAACACAGCAGCCAATTTGCACACAGCAAGCTCCCATAAACAACAATATGACAACGACTAAGTAAACTGTTTCTGAGATTTTGATTGAGGGTAATAATTGACCAGGACACCGGGGAAGTCAGGAGGTCAGTCACTCTCTGCAGAATTCCTGCTCTTCAAAATTGTGATGAAAGGATTTTTTTACATCCGCCCAGGGCCTCCATTCTGAATCTGATCCGAAAGATAGCACCTCTGACAGTGCAGTACTTTGAAGTGGAGAGTCAGCCTCCATTTTTGTTCGCAAGTCTTTGGAATGGGACTTGAAGCTACAACTTTCTGACTCCAAAGCAGAAATACTACCCCTGAGTCACACTGGCACATAGCTACTCCATCCATTGCCTGCTGCTGTAATGTAATATTCTTCACCTAGTCTTGCCATATGAGCGTGGGTAATATTACCCTTTTATCTTGCTTCTTGGATGATTTATTTGAGCATACCCTGCCAAAGGTAGCAAGATGAAATTTACCAGATTGGTACCAGGAATGATATAGTTTAGTTATGCAGAGGGGCTAGAGAAACTGGGATTGATCTCCTTAGAAGAAATAAGGTGAGATGCAGATTAAATGGAGGTGTTCAAAATTATGAGCGATGTTGATAGGGTGGATGTGGAGAAACTACTTTGAATTGATAGTAAGCAAAGGTTACAGATTGAAGATAATTGGCAGAAGAAAAGCCAAAGTGATTTTTTGTTTTTATTTATTCTTCCTAGGGATGTGAGCGCCACTGGCTAGACCAGCATTTATTGCTCATCCCTAATTGCCCTTGAGAAGGTGGCGGTGAGCTGCCTTCTTGAACCGCTGCAGTCCGTGTGGTGTAGTTACACCCACAGTGCTGTTAGGAAAGGAGTTCCAATATTTTGACCCAGTGACAGTGAAGGAACGGTGATATATTTCCAAGTCAGGATGGTGTGAGGCTTGGAAGGGAACTTCCAGGTGGTGGTATTCCCATGCATCTGCTGCCCTTGTCCTCCTAGATGGTCGAGGTTGCGGGTTTGGAAAGTGCTGTTGAAGGAGCCTTGGTGAGTTGCTGCAGTGCATCTTGTAGATGGTACACACTGCTATCATTGTGTGTTGGTGGTGGAGGGAGTGAATGTTGAAGATGGTGGATGGAGTGCCAATCAAGCGGGCTGCTTTGTCCATGATGATGTTGAGCTTCTTGAGTGTTGTTGAGTTTCGCTCATCCAGGCAAGTGGAGAGAATTCCATCACACTCATGACTTGTGCCTTGTAGATGCCTTGGACAGGCTTTGGGGAGTCAGGAGATGAGATTCTCACTGCAGAATTCCCAATTTCTGATCTGCTCTTGTAGCCATAATATTTATGTGGCTGGTCCAGTTCAGTTTCATGTCAATGGGAACCCCTAGGATGCTGATGTATTTTTTTTTAACGCAAGTTGTTGTGATCTGGAATGCACTGCCCGAAATGGTGATGGAAGCAAATTCATTGGTAATGGATAAATGTTTGGAAAGAAAACATTTGCAGGACCCTGGTGAAAGAGCGGGATGACTGGGACTAATTGGATAATTCTACCAAAGAACTGGCATATGCACAATGGCCAAATGGCCTCCTTCAGTGCTGTAAGATTCCATGGGTTGCAGTTTACGTGGCACTGTGGTCCCTGGTCAGGCGTAGACGGGTAGGTTGTGGGCAGGCCACCTGCTGGATTTTATGTGCTTCCCCCACCTTCAACCCTCCAGTGGGGAGTGTATAAATCCAGCCCAATGATTCTATAAACAATGAGAGGGAACCGAAACTCCTCTTCTGGTTTTGTATCTCGTATGAACACTGGGTGGCACTGTTGGAAAGTCTCTCCCTCATCCAGAACTGAATTCTTTGCACATGCCAGGAATAACTTTTAGAGATTTTCCCTCATCCAGCAGCCATATTATTGTTATTGAATTCGCATTTATGAAAATATAAGGTACCAGCAGAAAAACAATTGCCATAAAATCCCTTTTATTTTGTGCCGTGTTAGATTGCAACGCTTGCTGTATTGATTGGCAGGTTAGCTGTTGTTCTCTAACTTGCTACTTCCCAGCAAAGACACAGAACATTGTTGTGGGGTCAGTAATTGTCTGGGATCACGCTGGAGTCTCCTGTAATTGAAGATCAATGAGATGGACACTGTTGTGAGCAAACCCCAGGCGAAAAATCATTAGGGCATTAAAAAATTTATCTCTTTGTAAACTTTAATTTATTAGTTATTGGAGAGGAGGCAGAAAGATGGTTTGACGGTATAGATGGTTGGAGGTGCAAGGTCATGTGATAAAACTTCTCGGAATATGTCCAATCAGAGTTAGTATCCTGATATCCCATGCAATTGCCAGTATTGTAGATGCATGGGTGGGTAGGGAAGATTATTTTTAACCTGACACAACATGTGAGCTCCTTTTTTTTTTGTTCTTTCATGGGATATGAGGATCACTGGCAAGGCCAGCCTTTATTCCCCATCCCTAACTGCCCCTGAAATGAATGGCTTACCATTTGACAGGGCATTGAAGAGTCACCGACATTGCAGTGAGTCTGGAGTCACATATTGGCCAGACGGGGTGAGGATGGCAGATTTCTTTCCCTAAAGGGCATTGGTGAACCAGATTGGTTCTTGCATAAATATCAACTTCATGGTCACCATTACCAACTAGCTTCATAATTTCAGATTAATTAATTGAATTTAAAGTCTGCCAGCTGCTATGGTGGGATTTGAACCCATGCCCCCAGAGCATTAGCTTGAGTCTCTGAGCTACTAACCCAGAGACATTACCACTATACTATAATTTCCTCTAGCTACAAGCCTATCAAATGCCTATTTGTTTCCCTCCTGATCTTAACTCTGCATCGACTTTGGTATAAAGTTAAATTGGGTGAGATCCAAAAAGGGAAGTTGATCCAATTCTGTTATTATGCCAGTGGGTGCCTTAGGTTAGAACTTCCACTGTGGATGTTGCTGGCTGCCGGAATTCTGCTCTTCCTATTTTCCAGTGTTTGGAAGTTTTATTTAAGGTCCTGAGCTCCTTTTGGATGCTCCAGATTTGAATTTCTCCTGTCCTCTTGTTGTGCTGCAGTGCCATGGTTACTGAAAAACCTTTGTTACTTCAACCCCAATCGGGTGACTCCAGCACAAGAATGTCATCTTCAGTTAACTGTGCTGGACCAACTGGTTATATGGCCACATTCAGAACCAAATCAGCACAGCCTGGGAATTAAATCCGGGACATTCTTGTTCTGCATAGGTCAAGGACCAAAGCAGAGTGACACTGGGGAAGAGGCATCATTTCTTTCAAGTGTTCTGAGGACTGAATGATTGAAATAACAATGGTAAAGTGGTAAGGATAGAGAAACATGAATTTACTGTAGTAAGTCCACTAAAATGAACATGCCTGTAGTATTAGGTTGTTCAGGACTGTAAGGGTTAACGTAGGATTGGGGAAAACAGTGCCGCCCACATTATGACGTTGAGGGAGTCACATGGGAGTAGTAGAGTGTAATAATGAGTCTGGTAGAAGTCAGCATGAAGATAGCACCTAGTCAGGACTGAATCCTATATAAATATATATATATATATTATATAGAGTGATATGTTATTAGTAAACAGTTATTGTTCCAACATACAAACCTCGAGACCTCTCCATGAGACAACATACGACCTTACAACAATATCAACATGCAAACAATGGCAAACATTGTTTGTTCCTCTGTTCCTCCTGTCTAGTCCCACACAATGCAATGTCTTGTGTATCGTAATAAACACCCTGTTCAAGTCATCTGACATAATGTGATCTCTGGGGTGAGATGAGGAAAAAGATAGAGGACCCAGGTCAATTAAACAATCAAAAATCTTGAAAAAATCCTATCTAACCCCCTTAGAGCGACAGAATTAGCCTGGTAGATGACTTAAGTAAGGCGCTAATTAATGTTGTCCTTTACTTACCTTCTATACAAGCTGATCTCTGCCCCCAGGTTCAGCTTTTGCTTGGAGGGATTTAGTGAATCAGCATCTGTAGCATGAGATGACAGCCTTTTCCACAGGTCCATTATTCTCTCCCATCCACCTCCTGACATCTAACCTAGCCCTAACCTTACACAATTAAAAATTGTGACTCTCTGGTCCTCCCTAACCTCTTTAGTTAAACAAACTTTCTACATAAACACAATCTATACTGATCAGGGGCAATTGCTTATGCTGCATAATATTGCTAGAAAACTGCTGTGCCTTTCTCTAGCATGGGGTGAGTGGAGTAAATGCAGATCATAAGTAACCCTTAAGGTGCCGACTGGTCCAGGGAAATTCTTGTTTCCCTGAGCTATGCACTATTACTTGCTTCACAGTCACAATGCATGAGGTGAAAACAATCACTAATATTACGGTTATAATGTGAATTGCGTATCAGCCGTAATTGTATGACCATATGTTCACCAAGTGTATAAACTTGCCTTGACTCAGAAGATCGTGGGTTCAAACCCAACCCTGCTCAGACCCAAAATCAAGGCCAACACTTCAGTGCAATACTGAGGAAGTGCTGCACTGTCGGTGGGTGTGGCTTTCAGATGCGAGATTAAACCAAGGTTCCATCTGCCTAATTCATGACATTATTTCAAGTGAAGGGGGAAGTTCTGTTCTTTCAGTGTCCTCACAAGCATTCTGCCCTCAAACATCACCATAAAAAAACAGATTCAGTGATCAATGAGTACGTTTGCAGGATCTTGCCGTGCACAATTTGGCGGCTGTGTTTTTTTTTGCCTCCATCAGGACGGTGACCTCGCGTCAAAATCGTTCACTAGCCCGCAAAGCACGTTGGGATGTCCTGAGGTTAGGAAAGTTGCTATAATAATGCAAACGCTTCGGTGCGTCGGGCAGAATTTTACCAATCGGGCAGACGGCCGAACATTGGGTAGGTGCTTGGCCGGTGGGACCTCTTCCACGGACGGCAGTCGGTCCAGTGGCTGCAGGCGGGGCTGCTGTCCCTGAGAGCAGCCGGCCCCAGTCAGAGGGCCAGCAGCTCAGCAGCCTCTGCAGCGGCTCCGAGGTCAGTGGCCACTGTTGATACAGGCAGGGGCCTTGCAGCCTTCAGCGGGTAAGGAAAGAATATCTTTCAAAAATGTGATGGTCCGAGGGGATGCTGGAGGGGAAGATAACGTGAACGTTTGGCGACGGTGGGATTCGAACCTACGTTTCTGTAGAGACTGCAGCCTTAATCCAGCGGTTTAGACCGCACAGCTACGCTATCATGGGGATTTTTTTTTTTTTTTTTTATTGTAAAAATATACTTTATTCATAAAAAATCTTCAATCACATTCAAAACCATTTCAAAAACATGGGGATGCTGGAGGGGAAAGCCCTCTGGGGAAACTGCTGGGGCTGAGGGTACCACCTTCCCTGCCTATGAACCCCTCCTTGCTTGAAAAAGCCTCTCCTCTCACCCGGGCTGCCTCCGGGAGACTGCCCCCATTTATCTGGCAATCTCTTCATGCAGCAGGGGGTGGGGGTTGGGTGGGGATCGAACCTCTGTCAACAGAATGCCAACGGCACATGAAGAAAGCTCTTAATAGACCTTTTACGTATGTAAATTGGCTGCCCACCTCCTTGGTGAGGGGCAACCTCTCCAATCCCAGTCATGCCGTCAGGAAAATTCCCCTCCCCACCTCCTGGGGGCCTGTGAAATTCAACACATAACGTCCGTAATTGCATCAGGCATTAAGAGGAATTAAAATTGCTTTCAATTCTTAATTCTTTAACTCTTAATCCTTGTCTTGATGTTGTGCCATTTTCTCTTTCACATTCTTCATCTGCCCTATATTTAACTTCCATTTCATTTATTTATTCCTCCTAATCTAACCTTTTCCATCTCCCCTAATTATTTTTCTGCTAAAGATTGCTGCTGAACTGATATATCAACTGCTGACCCTGGATCCCAGTCGAATAAATTTCTCACCGGCAATAGAAGGGCAATCAGAGAACGCTATAATCATTTTTTGTTGCTTTAATATACATGTATTTTTTTTTTACAAAAACTGAACTCAATATTGTAAAATTAGCTCTAAAACGTTTACAGCAGGCTTCTTTGGTTAGAACTGCAGTATTCTGCTTGTTTGACCCCTGCTTTCATTGCTCCTCTAAGCTTTTGTTATAGGACTGTGGGTCCTGTCACTGCTGAATCAGTGCCAGTGGCTATGAAATGCTTGGACACGAGGAAAACCTAATTACATGCAGTCTACAAAGAGCTTCACCACAGATCCTGTGTCATTCTGGTGTAGGATCAGCATGCCTTAATCTTTGCTTTTCAGACACAAGCGGTTTTATTACAACCACTTTGGTGATACTGAATTACGATGACACATATGATGGACAAGAATTTGGGATATGACCACCGATACCATCAAACTGCAATTGTTTAAGGATTAATTGAAGCAGAGGGTTAAGTAGGAGCCTTTTATTCCCCTCGGGACCAGGATTTAAATCCAACGCATGCTTGCATCCTACATATACTCAAAAGCTCATCCTAAACTCTGTTGCCCCTATCCTAAATCACACCATATCCCTATCACCATCACCTCTGTGCTTCTTGACCTACATTGGCTTCTAGTCTAGCAATGTCTTTATTTTAAAATTCTTATCCTTGTTTTCACATCTCTCTATGGCCTCGCCCTCTTCCTGTCTCTCTAATCTCCTCCAGCTCTATAAAAAGACAAGAATAGGATCCCTGCACCCCTCCAATTCTGGCCTCTTATGCCTCCCTGATTTGTATCACTCCATCATTAGCAGCCATGCCTTCAGTTACCTCAGTCCTGAGAATTCCCTTTCTGTCTCTCTACCTCTCTTCCCTTTTGACCGAGTGTTTGTTCAGTTGTCCCAATATCTTTTTATTTGTCAAATTTTGCATGACAACGCTCCTGTAAAGCACACTGGGACATTTTACTGTGTTAAAGATGCTATATTGCTATATAAATGCAAGTTATTTTTGTTGTTATGCAAATAAAGAAAAATAAAGGAAGCTCCACACCTAAAAGCAAGGATAGCCTGGTCTGCAGTTGCATGAATAGCAGGTTGCAGCGAGTTTCAAATGAAAAACAGATAGTATACAGGCCTTGCCCATGAGAATGCAACTTGACATCAAATCAGCAACCTACATTGGAATGTAGTTATGAGGCTAATGAGAAGCATTGTTATATCTCATTACTGTTTAAGCAAAATTTTCAAGTCATGCCATTTTGTCTGTGCTTGTACATTCTTACAGGAGAAAGCACACAAGAAATCAATGGACAATTATATTGTCCGCAGGAAAAAAATGTTTTTGTTCTTGACCTGGAAGCATAGTAACAAGGGCAATTATCACTTCTATAAAATCGTTAATGGAGCAAAGCATCTGAAGAAAAGGGGGAGGATTGTGGGCACTGAATGGCAGTAAGGACGAGCATTACAAAGGTGTTGAAATCAATGTATTGAAGAATGGGAAATGTTGGAATGGAGGCCATTGTGGAGAGGGAAAGTGGGTGAGGTGGATTTAGTTCAGGATGAGTTTTAGATGTGTTTGGAGTTTACAGCTTAGAAAGAAAAGAGAGAATTGCGTTTTAACAGCATTTTTTCATAACCTCAGAGCATTCTAAAATCTTTTACATCCAGTGAAGTACTTCTGAAGTGTAGTCACTTTTATAATGTAAGAAACATAGTAGCCAACTTGTACACAGCAAGATCCCACAAACAGCAACGTGATAATGACTGGATTAGGAGTTGGTTGAGGGATAAATATTGGCAAGGAAGCCAGGGATACCTCATCTACCCTCCCTCCAATACGCCCTGGGTTCTTCTTACAATCACTTAAGAGGGCAGATGGGAACGTTTTATTGACATCTCATCTGAAAGATGGCATTTCTGACAGTGCAGTACATCACTTGGAGTGGCAACCTCGATGATGGTGCACTTAAGTGTGGAACTTAATGGAGGCTGACAAGAGTGTTTTGAGAAGTTGAAGTTGGGATTGATAAATTGAACTTGGAAGTGACAATGGTCTGGCTAAGGGTTACAATGCTGTTGTGTGTGAGTCATAGTTGGAGGTAGGTGATGATCTGTATGTTGAAACAAATGATCTTTGTGATAGATTTTAAGGTACTTCTACCACCTGAGTTTCCATCAATGCATTTGCACTGTATTAGAAATAATAATTGCCCAGACCTTCTGATTGGAGTAATGATGAACATTCAGATTCTTCCTGATGTTCAGCATCGGAACCCAGAGAAAAAATCCCAACAAATGCACTGTAATTACCCCATGCGGTAATTATGGTTTTACGTAATGTGTAGTATACCTTCAAGAAGGATGTTATAAAGGAAGATCATTTGATTTTATGTAACCAATAGAGGAGTAGCACGGGCTACCTCTGTAGTCAGTAGCCTGAGTTAGTAATTAGAAGTATGGAGACAGGGTTTGAGTTGAAAGCACACAAGTGTAGCTGCTGAATACCTTTGTAAATAAACAGAATGTGTTCCACCTAAGAACTGTCTGCTGATCAACTCTGTCTATTGTACCAACTTGGCCATCCCAAAACAAGCGTGTAACCCGGATCCATAAGTCCCAACAAACTGGAGACCAGGATCCAACACCCGGGAACTCCAAACTTTCGGATGGCAGAGATGCGCTGCCCAGAACCCTACATGGATGCATCTAACACTGTAAAGTTTTTAACAGAGTTGATCCTGCTGTCAGAGACTTGGGCTGGATGCCCTAAACTTGCCCAGAAATTTACACCAAAATGCCTAGAACTTTTAATCACAGATGCAGGACCGAAGCTGTTTACTGTGGAAGCTGTATCGAGAAGGGCTTTTTTTCTTATACAAAGATACTTTAAAGCAAACCAGCTGAACAACTTCCAATTACCCATACCCCCTCCACCACCCAAACCCTGGCCATTGCTGTTGGGGGGACCCTTTTAGTGCTACGGAGCACCCATAAAGGAGAGCCTTTATTAATACTGTTCACTAATGCCCTCGGCAGGTGTGACATCTGCTGTCCTTAACTGGTCTGGCCTACTTGTGACTCCAGGCCCACAGCAATGTGGTTGACTCTTAAATCGCCTACTCAGTTTTAGTTGGCTCAGCACCACCACCTGTTTGGGACGGGCAACAAACGCTGGCAGTGTTCACACCTCAAGAACAAATAAAGAAAAAAAATGGATTTGGAGATTATAAGATTGTCAGTGGAGGAGCATTTTTACTTTTCCAGTTCCTTCACAAGTTTTTTTAAGTACAAATATACTTCCACATAACGCCACCTAATCTCTCTCTTTGGACTAGTTACGGTCCTTTGCAGTAATCTAAGTATATTCAGCTTCCCATGCCCACTCTGGCCTTGATACCTAATGCATTAGTTGCCTTGATGTGACAAGACTTAGAAAAGAGTGCCGATAACGTCGTTATGATTTAGTCATGGCTGAAAAGTATGAAGCCTGGTTTCTGACTCAGGTAATCAAAAGCAAAGTGCAGTACCTCCAGGGCTAGGTGGCATCTGTCATGCTGAGAAGCTAGATATCCTATCAGTGTTAGCAAAACCAATTAGAGGCTATCTTCTTAGTGCAGTATCTTGTGATTCCAGAGCTGACCAGATATGTTAATGTTTTTTAAATATCCCACTACAGTAAAAACAAGATTGGAATAGTAATAAAAAGGCATTTGCGCTAGCACCTTTTGCATTTGATAAGCAGCCAAGAGTATGCAATAAATAACATATTGTGCGATTAATTTAAAATGTATTTTTTTTTTTAAATTTGGCTCCAGAGAGCCTTATTGCAGCGATTGGTAGCCCAGGTAGTAGTTTCTTACTTTTGGAAATAATTCTGGGTTTGAGGTTCAAATAAGAATTTTCTTTATAAAATGTAAACTTGTAAACCCTTGTAACCTGTTTGTTTCAATTGATCCTCCTCCACTCCCACAGCCCACTGGGATCTCTGCACTCTTCCAATTCTGGCTTCTTAAGCATCCCCTGATTTTAATCACTCCACCATTGGTGGCTGTGCCTTCAGCTCCCTGAGCACTAAGCTCCGGGATTCCCTTTCTAAACATCCCCAACTCTCCACCTCCGTCTCTTCATTTAAGATGCTCCTTAGAACCTATCACTTTGACCAAGCTTTTGGTCACCAGTCCAAACATGTCCTTATATGGCACAATGTCAATTTTTGCTTGCCAACACTGCTGTGAGGCACTTTGGGATATTTTAACCATATTACAGGCACTAGGGGGGTCAGTTAGCTCGGTTGGCTAGACGGCTAGAGTGTGGATCAGATTAACACCAACAGCACAGGGTTTATCCCCTGGTCTGGCCAGATTGAGGCTCCCTCCTTGCCCTACATGTAGTAAAAAAATCATGCACTTTGCTGTGGTGTGATGAATAATCTCCAATGACCTGCCTGTGGGCAGAGAATTGAAGAAGAAAGATGCTATATAAATGCACGTTGATGCTGTTGAATAATGTTGCATGGCACAATAGTGAATGATCTATTTTAACTTATGACAATGGTATTCCTCTGCTTAGCTATAAGTCTCTGTACTTCCTCTATCAGCCTGGCAAGCTGTTGGGACATGAGCATTGGGTTCAGTGTCAATGGGACAAGGGAAAGGGAAAATCCAGGCTGTCTGCGCAGGGTCCAAACAGTATTTGAGGGAATGTTTTAACTTTTATTTAGTGCTACCTCATGGTTATTACTTGGAAGCTGGGTCAGAGTACTGTTAATTGACTGTTGGTGATGAAGAAACTTGTTTTTGGTTCACTCTCCTGTCCCGTGACTCTTGTTGGGAAATTTGCAGGGTGGTAGGTTTCAGTTTTTTTTTATTCATTCACGGGATGTGGGCATCGCTGGCTAGGCCAGCATTTATTGCCCATCCCTAATTGCCCTTGAGAAGGTGGTGTTGAGCTGCCTCCTTGAACCGCTGCAGTCCATGTGATGTAGGTACACCCACAGTGCTGTTAGGGAGGGAGTTCCACGATTTTGGCCCAGCGACAGTGGAGGAGCGGTGATATATTTCCAAGTCAGGAAGGTGAATGACTTGAAGGGGAACTTCCATGGTGTTCCCATGTGTCTGTTGCCCTTGTCCTTCTTGTTGAGTGCTAGTATTGAACTTGGCTCTGATGAGATCACCAGCAATGACTGTTGAAACTTAGAACTTTGGGATATTTTAACTATATTGCAGGCACTGGGGGGGTCAGTTAGTTTGGTTGGCTAGACGGCTAGAGGGTGGATCAGATTAACACCAGTAGGGGAACTAGGGGAGCAGAGAGGAAAAAATGTGAAACTTGAGGGGGTAAGGAAAGATATATATCAAAATTTTCCAAACCAAAGTGACCCAATGAACCTAATATACCAGCCTTTTATTTATTATTCATTCTTGGGATGCGGGCATTTATTGCCCATCCCTAATTGGCCCTCGTTCAGGGGGCATTTAAGAGTCAACCACATTGCTGTGGGACTGGAGTCACATATAGGTCAGACCAGGTAAGGATGGCAGATTTCCTTCCCTAAAGGACATTAGTGAACCAGATGGGTTCTACCTGCCCAAGAACCAGTCCCAATGCCTTAGAAATCTGATGCCCTCCCACCTACACCAATTCTCCAGCCATGTGTTCAATTGCTCAGTCCTCCTATTCCTATGCTCACGAGCACATGGCATTGGGTGTCATCCTGAGATTACTCCTTTTGAAGTCCTGATTTTTAATTTGTTTCCTGACTCCCTAAAATTTGCTTTCAGGACCTCATCCCTCTTCCTACCATCCCTCTCTGGCTGCATGCTCCTAACCTGCGGTGTGATCACCTCCCTAAGTCATTCTTTCTTTATAATATATTTTAGAAATCCCATCCGTTGCACAATTCCTATCTATACCACTTGACTTTCTGCTGTCAGTTCTTTCAGACTGCTTTTACCCATTATAAATTCCTGTATTCACGTTCATGATGAGGTTTTCCAATGTAGACATGTCACTCTGATTGTATTATTTGGCCACTGGGTTCTTGCTAATCACTTAAAATGGTACCAATGTGGACCATGATCACTGGTTGTTCACCCTCACCCGGAAGAATGTCTTGTAGCCGCTCTGTGAGACCCTTGACCCTGGCACCAGGGAGGCAACATACCATCCTGGAGTCACATCTGCAGCTGCAGAAACACCTGTCTGTTCCCCAAACTAACGAATCCCCTATCACCATTGTCCTTCCACTCTTCTTTCTCCCCTCCTGTGCAGCTGAGCCACCCCAGATGCCATGGCTCTTGCTGCACTCCTCTGAGGAACCATCGCCCTCACCAGTATCTAAAATGGAAAACCGCTTAGCAAGCGAGATCAACTCAGGGGACTCCTGCACTACCTGCCTGGTTCTCTTAGACTGCCTGGTGGTCACGCATTCCCTCTCTGGCTGCAAGCTCATAACCTCCCTAAGTCGAAGGTGTGATCACCTCCCTAAGTCGTCTTATCTTTATAATATATTTTAGAAATCCCATCTGTTGCACAATTCCTATCTATACCACTTGACTTTCTGCTGTCAGTTATTTCAGACTGCTTTGTGTCAGTTTTTACCAATTATGAATTCCTGTATTCACGTTCATGAGGAGGTTTTCCAATGTAGACATGTCACTCTGACTGTATTATTTGGCCACTGGGTTCCTGCTAATCACTTAAAATGTTTCCTGAAAATTTTCTGTCTGCCATTTTCTTTCATAATACTGGCAATCCTAATTCTCAAAATAATGATTGAATGTATCAAAAAGTATGATAGCCAGGTAAATTTATCCACAGAGTTGTATTTTGTGTCTTTTAATGCTTTTATTAAAGTTCTTATTTAAAAGCCTCAGTCTCTTTCTTAAAGCCTATGCTTGGGGTTGACGTTTTCGTTGTGGGATTCGATTTTTTTTATGCGTGTCTCTATGAAAGAGAGGGGAGAAGAAAAATAATCTTAGAAATGCCTGTTGTAGCCTTGGCTTCATAGGGGTGGGGGAATTGTGAGATGAAAATAAATTCCTTCACTCAAAGGGCTGTGAATCTTTGGAATTCTCTACTCCAGAAGGTTGTGGACATTCCATTGTTGAATGCCCTTTAAGGCTAGGGCAGAGAGATTTTTGGTCTGTCAAGAAATCAAGGAATATAGGGAGTGGGTGGAAAAGTGGAGTTGAAACCCAAGATCAGCCATGAGCACATTGAAAGACGGAACTGGCTTGATGGGATGCCTGGCCTTCTTCTGCTCCTATTTCTTGTGCTGTTATGACAGGGATCAGAGAAAGAGTGCAACTGGGATCAAAGTGGGTGTGAGAGAGAGACTAAGAGAAAGAGGAACTGAGAACAAGAGGATGGGAAGAAGGAACAGCATATACTTCTTTATCTGATGTTACTTCAATTTTCAAAAAAAGAAGTGCTGAATGAAGTTTGAAGGCAGCTGATTACTGTACCACTGTTTCACTGATAGAAAAAGTCAATGCAGACACAATCACCTTTTAATGAGCATATCAAAATCAGGACCAACCGTACGAGTTTCAGACGAAGAAGGGTCATACAGACTCAAAACGTTAACTCTGTTTCTCTCTCCACAGATGCTGTTAGACCTGGTGAGCTTTTCTAGCATTTTCTGTTTTTATTTCAGATTTCCAACTTCCGCAGCATTTTGCTTTTATCTTAATAAATTATGACTGCACATTCTGCATCAATTATCCTCAGCTTCTAACCCTGTTTCACATGAAGATTACATTAGGTCTTGACTCACCGTGTGTAACACCACTGGGAATTGACTGGTCTTTGGAAAGGGAAAAACCAAGTCAATATCTAATTAAACCTGAGATTGAGGATTATAAGTATCACTAGAAGAAATTCATGGAACAGGGTGACTGCTGAGCTTCTGGGACTGTTAGACCCGATAAGACTATAAGTTAATATAGGTTCGATAGGCATCCAAGGAATTTTTTTTGATTGAATTTTGAGGCAAAGGGTACAGGGAAAAATATATACCCCTCAGGAGATTGAGTTCTGAAGTACGTAGGGAAGAACATAATGGACTGTGGACATAGCAGCTCTAAACATGTGATACGGACAGGCGAGAAGTGATAGAGATGATTCTCCCTTTTCCACTTCTTGACTGAACGAAGCCAAATGTATTTTAAAAGAAAAAGTTTTTTTTACCCCATGTCCCGTAACTGTCAAGGACAGGCAAACAGCTGGTTTTCTTATAAGTTTTAAAAAGGAAAGATAAATGTTTAATATTTAACACCTGAATGTATTTACAGCCACGCCTACTCATACACTCAAGAAAAGGTTGTGATTGCAATCACGCACAAACACTTAAGAAAAGATTATGATCGCAAATGGTAGCATGCACTTAGATCTTAAAAGCTCAAAAGTTCTCTGTCACACTTGCTTTTCCTGAGATGAAGTATTGAAACAGTTCAGTCCTGTAATTCCTTTTTGGTCCACTGAAGAATAAATTATGGACTTTTAGGAAGATGAATTTGCTGTGGTTTCTTGCTTGCAGTAGCAGGTTTCTATTGTTCCATTCCAGTGAAGATGCAATCAAAGCTCTGTAGTGAAATCCTGGTTTGGTTCCTAAAACAGAGAGGTAAAGGCCGACTACAATTCCCTCCCAACTGATGGCTCTTGGGCAGTGTCTTGTTCCTTCCCTGGTCTGGATCTTTCCCCCTTGCTGCTCCATAAATGTGCCTTATTTAACGTCCTTATCTGAGACCTAGGCTTGGATTTTCTGTTTGAGTTCATTTTCGGTTGACTTTTGACTACTCTCCAAATTTTCCCTTTCCCCCTCCCACAGCAATGGCCACCATTGGCAGGACAAGAAAACCCCACCCTAGTTTATGTCATGTGACCAGAGTGCTTCTGTCTATTATTCTCACAAATGGTTCCTGATGACCAGGTCATTGTCAAACAATATGACCCGGGTATCACCCATTCACATAACAGCATGACAGAATAGGGTTTTTTTTCACACCTATTGTCTAGAATTCAATTCCGAAGCCTAAAATTTTGCCAGAAGTATTATGAAAACAATCTAGTTAATTATTTGGAAAAGGATAGCCATTAACCACAGGAAAGGTCTATTGCATATTAATGATTTCTCAAGTTATGTCCCAAAAGCTTGTTTGCAATTTAATGACTTGTCCGGACATGGAGATTAGAATGAGGGCCTTGTGTTGTTCCATGCACATTGACAGAAAAGAAAAGGTCACCTTACCTCTCAATTCCATTTTGCTTTAAAGTCAAGTGTCCATTTTGAATTTATACTCTTTAAGTCCATGAGTTTATATTGCATGAGAGTGACACATGCCAAATGGCCTTTTCTATTTCCTAATACTAAAGCAAAATATTGTGGATGTGGAAATCTTAAATAAAAACAAAAATTCCAGAAAAGCTCAGCCGATCAGGCAATAGCAGTTCCCTTGCTGTCTTGCTCCTCACAGCTACCATGTTGTCACAGAGGCTCCTAAGCCTGTCTCCTTACGCAGAGTCTCAGCTCAGTTATGCAGCAATTTCCCTCCTATATGAAACTGATGAACTTTCCTCTTACAGAATCCCGATCACGCCCATGTTTGAACAATGCACGATGCTTTTATTGCTAAATTGGAAGCCCGTGGAATTAAAGAGAACGTGGGGGCTAAAAAGATCAAAACGTCTAGAGGGAAGATGAGAGGTTTCTTTCAGTCACAGAGTTGCTTGGGTCTGGAATGCTCCATCATGGGAAGAAGTGGAAGCTAATTCCATGAATAATTTTAAATGGTGGTTGCACAGGTACTTCAGGACGAGGGCCTTACCGTGTTAAGGACCAAAAATGGGGGGTGTAGCACAACGTCAATTTCAAAGAGCAGGACAGGCACCACAGCCTGAATATCCTCCTCCTGTGCTGTCGGTTTCTATACATGGGCGGGATTTTCTGGTCTCGCCTGCCACAGGACTGGAAACTCCCATCCAAAGCCAGTGGGCCTGCGGCTGGCCTGTCAAGTTTTCCATCCTGCCCACGATGATTCTTGTTGCAGGCGGGAGCGGAAAATCCTGGCCTATGAGTTAATGTCTCATCACTCTCCGACTATTCAGCTTTTCAATAGGAGTAACATTGACATATTCACAGTATTGGTCGTGAACTTAATTTTTGAGAACAGGAAATGTCCATTAGTTCCTCAACAACAGGGTCTCTTTTTTGCTGGATCTCATCCCCACTTTACCTGTCAATTTACCACATCCGCCATAGAAGCATATGGCAGAGAAGGAGGCCATTCAGCCCATCATCAGACTGTGCTGACTCTTTGGAAAAGCTAGCCAATTAGTAGCACTCTCCCTGGTCTTTGCCTATAATCTTGCAAACATTTTCTTTTCAAGTATATATCCAATTCCTTCTTTTAAAGTTACTAATGCATCTGCTTCCACTAAGCTTTCAGACAGTGCATTCAGATCATAACACTGTGGAAAATGTCTCCTCATCTTCCCATTGGTTCCTTTGCCAATTATCTTAAACGTGTTCTTTGATTATTTACCCGGCTGCCAAGAAAACAAGTTCTCCTTCTTTACTTTCTCTAAACTCCTCATAATTGTGAAGTGTTCAGCTATTTATTTCTTCGACCCATTGTATTTTAATGTGTATATAAGTTTGATTAAAAAAACAAAGGCAGTAAAATATCCATCGTGCATGAATTGCCAATTTGTGGAATTTGATTAAGAACCCTATACTTTAACCCTATTGTATTTATATTCTTCATGATATTTTAGCCATGTCTTTAAGTTACAGTTGATCAAAGTGAAGTATTTTATCTTTGTTTGATGGTTTATGTGATACTTTAACTATGTTTGGGGCTCACCATTTGTAATCCGTTAATTGTCACCTTGCCAAATTAGCACCAAAGTCACACTCCACATTTCAAAACTAATGCACTGGTTGTTAAAAATGAGTATGGGTCAAATGCCAGCATTTACTAATTTCAGAAAATGTGTCGCGAACCTAAATTATTCATGTCCGCAATGCCATAAATGCAGTTTTCCAAACTACTTAAGGGATATGAATAACATTCCACGCACAAAGAAAAGTGTTGTTTGCAAAATTGATTGTTCAGATAATGTGACATGGAGAAACCTGTATTTCATTCTCCCAACTCAGCACTAATTTTGCTTTCTTTTCAGCAATTAAATTAATTTTGTTGAAGCTTTAAATGATTGATATAATCAAATAAGTGCAGAAAAACATAAGACCCTTCAGGTTGTTGTTATACAAAGGCTAGTCAATTATTTAAATATCACTTTAGGCAACAGGCCAGAATCTTCAAAGTTCCAACTCTGCAACTAACTTGCACTTGCTAGAAGCTACATCTATTCATAGGCAGGGGCATGTCCTCTGCAGGCAAAAGGTGTATGTCCAGGCATTGCACCTTTTTAAAATTAAATAAAAAGTACAGGGGACAATAGTTCCCTGGTGCATTCTCCATGGCAATGCTGCGACCAATTAGAGTTGACTTGCCAGACAATAAGCACCCTTTTCTCATGCAGTATAAATTGTTGCTCCCTTTGAAATTTGTTATTCTTGCATTTGTCCTGATGAGTGCAAAATGAAAAGCTTCGAAAACATGTCTTTTATCAGCAATACTCAAGTTACAACTTTTGGGTAATTGGCCTGAGCAGTCTTTACTGATAGCTGTTCTGCCTCATCCCATCCACTTGCATTCTTTCCCTTCGCTTAATCCATTTTCTTCCTAGCCCATCCCATGGTTTTCCCTTTCTTTCTCCATGCCTAATGGTGAAATGGAGAGCGAAACTGGCTTAGGGAGGAATTCTCTTTACTTTACCTTCTCTTTCAACTTCATCCCCCTGTTCCATCCTAACTTAACTCTTTGTATTCCCTTCTTATTCTATGTCACTCTATTCCTTCCCTCCTATCCCTATCACTCAATTTTGTCTCTTCCCATTCATTTCCATCCAGTTTCATCTAATTCATGCCAGTCCTATGCAATCCCACCTTTGTCCATTCCTTCATCTAATCCATTCCACCATATTGCCTTCTCTCTTAGCTCTTACCATCCCTAATATCATCTATCTCATTCTGCCTGACCAATCCAACCTGACCAATCCGACCTGACCCATCCGACCTGACCCATCCTACCTGACCCATCCTACCTGACCCATCCTACCTGACCCATCTTACCTGACCCATCTGTCATCTTCTATTGTTTTACTTCAAAACCATTTCTAATCATTTCACGACATCTTTTTCCATCGCATTACATGACTCAGCTCATTTCTGTAATATAGGAAGAGTAATGACAGTAATGCTGAACTCTGAGGCTCCCCATTCAGTGTTCTGGCATAACTCTTCTAAAAGGTATGCATTCTTTCTTGCGCTTCTGCCAATTTCTTGTTAGTTGCAAAGTTTGCCCCAAATCCTCACAGCTTTCAGTTTAATAGGTCATCTGTGGAGGAAAACATGTTCAATATGCATTTGACATATTGATACCTAACAAAATCAATCATAAAATGCAAAAATAAAACAGAAGAATAATTATGTTTCTAAATCCTTTCAGTGTAATTTGCCTTGTTTGCAAAATTCTTTATCACTTTTTGCTCAAATATATTTGACTTGCTTAGTTTGTTTTTGAAAAAAAAATGTCTCTTTCTCTTGGCAGCTCTCTCCTCTTCAATCCTCCATTGGCAGTTTTGATTCTTTCTGAGGTTTCTACCACAGATGATAGGTACACTGCACTACCTCAACCAAGGGGACATCGTTCACGCATGAACATAGCGACATTAGGGACAGAAGGAGGCCATTCAACCCCTCGAACCCTGGTCAGCCATTCATTTAATTCATAGTTAGTCTGCACCTCAACTCCATTTACATGCCTTTGGTCCCTTGCTATCTTTACCTAAGAAACAATACTTATGTCAGTCTCAACTCTTGAGCTGTTCGACTGCAGGGAGCATTCCAGCTGAGCTCAAACTACTCCTCATCCAGCTTCAGAGACTGGAAATTCAGGAATGGATTGTTACAATTAGAAATTCTACCTCGCTTTCCCTCCCCAAGCCTGGGTTTGTGCAGATTTTAGCTGCCCGCTGGGTAGATGAGGAGGGTTTCCACGTATTAAAGAGTCGTTAGTCTTTGGACTTCTCTTTCACAGCTAGCAGTGGAGGCAGGGTGACCAACCGTGCCGGATTTTGGGGGACCAATCCATAATTTGGCCTTTCGTCTCATGTCCTGCGCCCGGCATTCCCGGGACAGGCTTTTTCCCGGATTTATGTTGTCTCGCAGGCCTTCTTTTTGAGCACGCGTCATTTGTGGCAGGTTCGTGGCTTGTGTATGGGGCTATCCTGTGGGTGTTTGGAGGGTTGACCCATCAGGGGGTAGCGTCACACCCCTGCTTTCAGAGATTTACCTGCCCCCCACCTGCCACCACTCCCCGGCACCACCCCCTCCCCCACTCCCTGCTGCCCCCCCCCCCCCCACCACTAACCCACCTCCCCCACTCCCTGCTGCCCCCCCCCCACCACTACCCCCCCTCCCCCACTCTCCAGCTCCCCCCACACAACTCT
The DNA here is from genome assembly GCF_964194155.1 of Cetorhinus maximus. Taxonomy (NCBI): domain Eukaryota; kingdom Metazoa; phylum Chordata; class Chondrichthyes; order Lamniformes; family Cetorhinidae; genus Cetorhinus; species Cetorhinus maximus. The sequence continues at coordinate 147,555,413 of NC_135884.1, forward strand.
CCGGCCCCCCCTCCACCACTCCCCGGCTCCCCACCCCCCGCAGGTTCTTCTCCAGCACCCACATGGCGAAATGTCCCTTATTGTTTTTTCGACCAGAGTTAGTCACCCCGAGTGGAGGCTGGGCCTCTGAATATATTCAAGGTTGAGTTAGACAGGTTTTTGATATACAACGGAGTTGAGGGTTATGGGGGAACCGGCAAGAAAGCGGGGCTCAGACCACAATCAGATCAGCCATGATCTTACTGAAGCCAGAGCAGACCCGATGGGCTGAATGGCCTACTCCTGCTCCTATTTCTTATGAGTTTATGATCTGATTAAACTCACTTCGGTGAGAGACATGGGCGACTTCCCTCAGTTAAAAATGATTTTTTCTTCATTTTGATGAGATAAATTTAGGATGTTTTGAGTTTTGACTTATAAGAACTTGTTTATCTTTTTTTTTGAAATGTCAGTGCCCTCAGTGGCCCCGGCTGTTTTGTGAGTAAGGGACAGATTTCATGCTTAACAGACAGGAGTGGGTATAAGAGACAGATGTCATTCTAACAGACGGGAGTTGAGAGTTTGACTGCTCTGGCTGTGCCTCTTAATTAGGCTGCAGATATAAAGCTTCCGTGCTTTGGCATCTGGCTACATTGATTAGCTCTCCATTTCTCAACAGTATTTCAAATCATATGTTCGACTGAGAAGTGTGCAATTCTAAAAGTTCTTACTCTGCATCCTGCACATGCTGAAGCCTATCACCTCATTTGCATTTAAATGCTTTGCTAATTGGACCATGGAGGTAGATTTACAAGCTGTCAGAGGCAATGAGTTAGAATCAAGGCTGGATTAATGATCACAATGGTGGTTGCTATGACTTGTAGCCTATAGTACATGCCAAATATTATACAAAGCCCTGTTGAGGTGGATGAAGATGGGGGGGTTAGTTTACATATGTTTGATAAGAGTTACCTCAGAGGTAAGAAAAAGGCATGAGCTTGTGTATGACCCACCCCATTTTACCCCTCACCGTACCCTCCGTGGATCCCACGTGATTCAAGCACTGGCCTTCATACTGCTCAGTATACCATTGTTGCACCCAATTTATGCTCATAAAACAACATGGAAACAATTGGGTTATTTGCTGATGTGCAGGACAGCATTACTGCCTCTTGTTCTGTCCTGACCCGAGATCTAGTGGCGGGAGTGCTGACTGCTTGTCCATACGGGGAGTCAAAGGCCAGCTACTCCATCCTGAGAGCCAGCACAGCTTTTCTGCTTGTCTTGGGGATAGGCTTCTTTAAAGTTATCATCGTTTCATTTTCCATTCAAGGTGAGGCAAGTGAGGGGGTAGATTTTGGAAGTGGCAGCTGGTGGAATTTGAATTCAGTTAATAAATAAAATAAAATATAAAATATAAAACTGCTCTCAGTAATGGTGACCATGGAACTATCATCAATTGTTGTAAAAACTCATCTGGTTCACTAATGCCCTTTAGGGAAGGAAATCTGCTGTCCTTACCTGGTCTGGCCTAGATGGGAATCTAGACCCACAGCAATGTGGTTGACTCTTAACTGCCCTCTGCAATGGCCTAGCAAGTCACTCAGTTCACAGGCAATTAGGGATGGGCAACAAATGCTAGCCTTGCCAGCGATACCCACAGCCCATGTGACACATATTCATACACAGGGACCCCTTCTCTGTAAACAAAAGGAATATATTTAGACCTTGTGCCTTTTTTCAATTACCTGGGAGCTCAGGGAGCTGATTGTTCACCATTGCTTTCTTCATGGCAACACCCCGGCCAATCAGAGTCGACTTGCCAGCTAATCAGCACTCTTTTCTCATGTAGCATAAATTATTGTGATCGTTTGAAATTTGGCATTCTTGCATTTGACCTGATGAGTACAAGACAAAAAGCTTCAGCATCATGTCTCTCTTTTAAGCAATGACTATCTCCAACAAGAGAGAATCTAACTATCATCCCTTGATGTTCAATGGCATTACCATCGCTGAATCCCCCACTATCAACATCCTGGGAGTTACCATTGAACATGAACTGAACTGGACTAACCATATAAATACTGTGGCTACAAGAGCAAGCCAGTGGCTAGGAATGCTGCAGCGAGTAACTCACCTCCTGACTCCCCAAAGCCTGTCCACCATCCACAAGGCACAAGTCAGCAATGTGATGGAATACTCTCCATTTGCCTTGGTGAGTGCAGCTCCAACAGCACTCAAGAAGCTTGACACCATCCAGGACAAAGCAGCCCACTTGATTGGCACCCCAACCATAAACATTCACTCCCTCCACCACCGACGAACAGTAGCAGAAGTGTGTACCATCTACAAGATGCACTGCAGAAAGTCACCAAGGCCCCTCAGGCAGCACCTTCCAAACCCACGACCACTACCACCTAGAAGGACAAGGGCGGCAGATACATGGGAACACCATCACCTGGAAGTTCCCCTCCAAGCCACTCATCCTGACTTGGAAATATATCACCGTTCCTTCACTGTCGCTGGGTCAAAATCCTGGAACTCCCTCCCTAACAGTAGTGTGTGTGTGTACCTACACCACAGGGACTGCAGCGGTTCAAGAAGACAGCTCACCACCACCTTCTCAAGGGCAATTGGGAATGGGCAATAAATACTGCCCTAGCCAGTGAGACCCACATCCCATCAATGAATAATTAAAAAAAATGTTCAAGTTCTGTGCTACCAAGTGACTGATGGCATATGTGCTAATCAGAGGCAAGAGTGCTAGCACTGGGCCAAGGCTGACACAGCACATATTTTAAAAATAAGCCTCTTTACTTGCAGCTAATTAAAAGCTGCAATCATTATGGCATAACAAGAAGACCTGCTTATTCCCAGAAGGAAACATTTAAGAAAGCCCATAAACTCAGGAAAAGGGCAAGAATGATGGACAACACTGAATGATGATCTTTTACATCATTCAGTGGTTTTCTATAAAGTAATTCTCAGCTCATTTGTTCCATTTCTTCCTCTGTGAGATTTTGATCTGAGGATTTTCACCCTGCCCCTTTCTTTTCTAGTTTTTCCCAAACTTGCTAACATGCCTGTTTAATTTTTGCTTTCTGTTGTAATGCAGGGTTAACTACCTGAAATGTCCATAGTCTGTTCAATTCTTTCTGGGTATACTGACTGACATGGTGTGTACGCCCAGCACATTCCTGTCCTCCTTCTTCCTTAACCGAGGTTTTCCATCCACGGTCGTTGACAGGGCCCTCAACCGTGTCTGGCCCATATCCCGCGCATCCTCCCTCACGCCTTCTCCTCCTTCCCAGAAACATGATAGGGTCCCCCTTGTCCTCACTTATCACCCCACCAGCCTCCGCATTCAAAGGATCATCCTCCGCCATTTCCGCCAACTCCAGCATGATGCCACCACCAAACACATCTTCCCTTCACCCCCCTTGACGGCATTCCGTAGGGATCGTTCCCTCCGGGACACCCTGGTCCACTCCTCCATCACCCCCTACTCCTCAACCCCCACTTATGGCACCTCCCCATGCCCACGCAGAAGATGCAACACCTGCCCCTTCACTTCCTCTCTCCTCACCGTCCAAGGGCCCAAACACTCCTTTCAAGTGAAGCAGCATTTCACTTGCATTTCCCCTAACTTAGTCTACTGCATTCGTTGCTCCCAATGCGGTCTCCTCTACATTGGAGAGACCAAACGCAAACTGGGCGACCGTTTTGCGGAACACCTGCGGTCTGTCCGCAAGAAAGACCCAAACCTCCCTGTCGCTTGCCATTTTAACACTCCACCCTGTTCTCTTGCTCACATGTCTGTCCTTGGCTTGCTGCATTGTTCCAGTGAAGCCCAACGCAAACTGGAGGAACAGCACCTCATCTTCCGACTAGGCACTTTACAGCCTTCTGGGCTGAATATTGAATTCAACAACTTTAGATCTTAAACCCCCCTCCCCCCATCCCCACCCCGTTTCTTTTCCCCCCCCACCCGCCTTTTTTTTCAATAATTTATATAGATTCTTCTTTCCCCACCTATTTCCATTATTTTTAAATCTAAAACTAAAACCTTTAGTCTTTCCACCCCACCCCCACTAGAGCTGTACTTTGAATATCCTGTCTTGCATTCTTAATTAGCACTTTTCTCAGACAAAGACCACCACCTTCAACACCTCTTTGACCCTTTTGTCTCTGACATCTTTTGATTATCTGCTCACACCACACCCTCAATGTGTCTCTTCCCCCCCACCCACCTTAAACCAATTTATATTTCTCCCTTGTTGAAACTATGCTTCAGTTCTGCTGAAGGGCCATGAGGGCTCGAAACGTTGACTGATTTCTTCTCCGCCGATGCTGCCAGACTTGCTGAGTTTTTCCAGGTAATTCTGTTTTTATTTTGTTTTGGATTTCCAGCATCCGCAGTAGCTTTTAGCTTTTTGTTTTTAACATTCCCTTTGATGTTGTTGCTAGCAATTGAGTCATTGCCTAATGGAGGCCTCTGGACATGTAAATTAATTATTTTTCAGAAGCAATGTCATTCATCTGAGGGGCAGTGGATGAAGGGCTGGGACTCCATCAGTGACATTAATGGAATTCCTTGTATCTCTTTCTCTACCTAAGTCTAACCACTTCCTCTTTACATTCAATAGCTTTACCACTGCTGGATCCACCCCGGCCCACCGCCCCAACCCCATCAACATCCTGGGTGTCACCATTGACTTTATTGGGCCAACCACCTAAATACTATGGTTACAAGAGCAGATCAGAGGAGGAATTCTGCATTAAGTAACTCACCTCCTGACTCCTCAAACCCTGTCCACCACCTACAAGGCACAAGTCAGGAGTGTGATAGAATACTCCCCACTAGCCTGGATGAACGCAGCTTCAACAAGGAGCTCGACACCATACAAAGCAGCCCGTTTGATTGGTACCCCGTCAATCACCTGAAACATTCACTCCCTCCACCACTGGTGCACAATGGCAGCAGTGTGTACCATCTACAATATGCGCTACAGCAATCCTCCTTCAACTGCACCTTCCAAACACGCAAACTTTACGACCTAGAAGTCTTTGGGGGACCAGGAGGTGAATTCCTCACCATAGAAATCTGAGTCTTTAACCTGCTCTTGTAGCAGCAGGATTTATATGGCTGGTCCAGTTAGGTTTCTGGTCAGTGCTGGGGGATACAGAGATGGTGATGCCATTGAGTGTCATGGGAAGATGGTTACATTCTCTCTTGATGGAGATGGTCATTGCCTGGCACTTGTATGGCACAAGTATTACTTACCGCTTATCAGCCAAAGCCTGAATGTTGTCCAGGTCTTGCTGCATATGAACACAGATTGCTTCATTACCTGAGGAGTTGCAAATGAAATTTAACACTGTGCAATCTTCAGCAAACATCCCCACTTCTGACCTTATGATGGAAGGAAGGTCATTAATGAAGCAGCTGAAGATGGTTGAGCCTAGGACACTACCCTGAGAAACTCCTGCAGCGATGTCCCAGGACTGAGATGATTGGCCTCTGACAACCACAGCCATCTTCCTCTGTTGTTAGGTTTGACTTCAACCAGTGGAAAGTTTTAATTCCCCCAATTCCCACTGACTCCAGTTTTGCTAGGGCTCCTTGATGCCACCCTCGGTCAAATGCTGCCTTAATGTCAAGAGCAGTCACTCTCACCTCACCACTTGAGTTCAGCTCTTTTGTTTACTTTTGGACCAAAGCATGAATGAGGTCTGGAGCCAAAGTCTGTAATGGTGAAGGAAGTGGTGGGGGCTAAATTGAACATTTTATCATATTTCTTACGTGCGAAAAATGTTACTGAAGTTCTCAAACTTATTGATGTTATGTGAAGATGTAGTTATGTTAATATTACAAAATTAACTCCCTAGGCAGGCTAGATACCAGCAGAAGCCCATTTGATCTATAATTCAAACTGCTGGTGATCTCTTCAAATGAGAAACATGAGGGGATGGGGCCAATAGGAAGCAGTCAGTCCACCCTTTCAGTTGACATATGGGGCTGGATATTCAGTCTTGGGGTCAGGCCCTGTTGCCGGGATCAAATGCCAGCCCCGACCCCACTCTCTGTTGAAAATAGTCAACCAACATGATTTTTGAAGGATTGACTAATTAATGGCAAGAAGGTGCAGAACTGGATGGCAGCACCATACCCAAAGCTGGGCGGCCAATAAAAAGGCCTTCCGAGACTGAGAGAGCTGCCATTGCAGGTAAGGGAGAGAGAGACAGGGTGTATCAACATGGAGGCACCCTTTCAGTGCTTTGAAAATCTCTAAAAATTAAAATTGCCGCAGCTGCCTGACTGACATTTTGGAGAGGGAAGCTCCACCACAGGGTGAGCTGCAGCCGCCGTTGGGGCCATTTTTCAACATCAGCGTTTGGGGGCAGTGGGGGTGGTGGAGTGGGGGAGGTTTTAAGGTTTTAAAACCAATCCAGAGCATTTGCCCCTTCTACCCACCACCACCCCCCCCACTCTCCCACCCCCTAGGTCTGCCATCAGGAAGCCGCCTTCTTTCTCTGGCCATGTTTTGACCATTGCAAGGAGCCCATTGCAGGAAATTTCCAATCAGCATGGCAGAGGCTATTCTAATGTGAGAACACTTATTAACCCCAGATTGTCAGCTTGGGATCTCGGATCTCTACCGCCAATTTCACAATGTTTGTTTACATAAGGTAAGTGGTCTCAAGGGTTTGTGGCTTTTGAAACTTTGAAGGGCCCTGGATGATTGACACTTTTTTCCCAAACATAGGAGGAAGCTCTTAATTTTAATTACTTTTTACTCTTTTGATTTAAACCAATTAAAGTAAACTAACATAACGAGGGACAAATTTAGAAGCAGCTCCTTAAAGGGATACTACAAAAAGACAAACTCATCTTAAAGGAAACTTACAAACATTAAAATAAAACATGATTAAAGGGGTTAATAAAGCACTCCAGACCCCGTGGTGCCCACATGACACAGAAGGCCTCGATCATGCCAATAGGAACTCCGTGCTCCCTCACCAGGGACACCCAGCCGTGAATGTAGCCGCAGGAGAGGGACAGACAGTTGGGCCAGATGACCCCCCTCAATCACCCGCTGCCTGTATCTGTTAATGATCAACTAGGGCAGGCCCAGGAGCAGGTTCATGAGGAGGTCCTCCTCCCTCCCCAACCCCCCCTCCACGCTGGGTGATTAATTACCTTTTAATCAAAGCATTTTTTACACATGCAACTTAACACTACAAGGTTCATTGGTTCTAGGAAGTCCATATTGGGTAAGTGTGCATGGAAGAGTCATAGCCTGACATAGGAGGCAAGAAGGGCCAATAGGGGTTAGGTGGAAGGGCAGAAATTGGCATGGGTGCATGAGGGGATATAGAGGGTGGATGAGGGGCATGAGGTGGCATGAACGGGGCATAGGGAGCGTTTAGAGGGCGAAGGGGCCGTGAGGGGTGAGGCATGGAGGGCCACTGTGTTTTTATTTTAGCTGGGACAAAGCCCCCTGGCACTGAGGCGGGTCTTTTAAACAGCCGGCTACCATACCCGGCAGCCCCTGTGGCTGTCTCCACACTCCAACCCTCCAGGTTGACTGGCCTGATTCCCCCCGCCCCCACCCCAGCAATGAAGATCCTGCCTTTGTGGGCACTTTTACCTGAGGTGGGAAGGCTGTGCCAGGAATTTTCCTGACTTCCCCTACCCGCCTCGAGGGTGGAAATCAAGAGACGGGATTTTCCAGCCCCTCCCGCCTCTGGGATTATCCGGTCCTGCCAAAATTCAATGGAGTTTTGGCTGGGCTGCGCCGAATCTCCTGTTGGGGCCAGGTCTTTTTTTTTCTAGACCCCACAACAACAACAACAACTTGCATTTGCATGGTACCTTTAAGATAATAAATTGGTCCCAAGGAATTTCACAGGAACATTATCAAACAACAAAATTAACACAAGAGTCAAAGAAGGTGATGCTAGACTGGGGATCAAAAACCTGGTCGGCGAGGTAGGTTTTAAGGAGTGGCTCGAAAAAGGGGAGAGGGAGTTAGAGAGATGGCAAGGGATAGGAAGGAAACTCCAGGTTAGGGCATAGAAGGCTGAAGGCCATGTCTAATAGAAGAAAGTGGGGAATGCACAAAGAGCCAGAGATGGAGAAACACAGAATTGTAGGGATGGATGAGTTTATGGAGATAGGGAGGGGTGAGGCTGTGAAAGAATTTAAACATAAGAATAAGAACCTTAAAATTGAAGTAAAGCAACACATTCACCAGTAACTTTGGTGAGTTAGTATATTCTGTTCCAAATGTTTGCTGCAGGAACTTGGCTTGCAATCTGTTGTAATATTCCAGGCGCTCGCTTGGGACTCAACTCATCAGAATTCACTCTGAGGTGTTTCACTGGTGCTGAAACAATTATTTGTTTAATCATCCATTGATGAACTCCAGCTGTAGTCAAGTAAAATGGTTTTGCTTAATTGCTATTTTTGTTCCTCTGTTGATTCGAAAAGATTCTCACCTTTCTTTTTAAAGAAAATTACTTCACATTTTCTCTAGACAGGACCTGCTGAGACTGTAGACAGATGGGGCAAAACAAATAAGAGCCATGTCTGTGCATCAGTGGGGACTCTCGCATACCGGCCATGCATGTCAACAACAACTTGCATTTCTATAATGCCATTAATGTAGAAAATGTTAACTTCTACTGCACTGAAGTGTAATCAGACAGAAAAAGAATGCCAAGCCAAGGTAGGAGACACTAGGACGCTAAAAGCTTTATCAGAGGTGGTTTATAGAGGGTTTTAAGGGCCAAAAGGAAGGTGAGGAGAGTTAGGAATGGTGTTTCAGCACCTTTTTTTACAGTCTTTCAGAGGCTGTGGGTGTCACTGATAAGGCCAACAGCTATTGGCTGACAATCTCAAACAATCCAAGGCAGTTGTGCAGAAGACAGCAAGTTTTTGAACTAATGTATGTGAAGAAATGCAAACAGCTGGAGACAATGGTAACCTTTGCACTATGTATGACTATGTCAACATAACATTCGACCCCACCATCACTAAAGATGCTCCCCTGAAATCCACAGAGGGGGAAGTACTCACTGACAGGAACAAGCAAATGGGCTGCTAGGTAGAGCACTAATCCGAGCTATACTCCTGTGATAATAAAAACAGAAAGTGCTGGAGAAACTCAAAAGCTCTGGTAGCATTTGTGGAGAGAGGAACAGAGTTAGCATATTGAGTCTGTATGACTCTTCTTCAGAGACTCTCCTTCTTCTATACTCCCATGAGATGGATATCTCTCTGCCTGTGCTTGATGAGCTTCTGCAGCTACCTGTCATGTATGAGCTTGATGCAGAACCCTCCTTATTTGAGTTTGAAAGGCCATTGGCTCCCTAGCAAGGAGAGCATCTCAATGAGTCTCCATCAATTAGCCTACAGGATATACCCAGAGGCACAATGTGGCTTCAGGGAGATCCACCGTCATTGTTGACATGATCTTTCCCCTATGTCAACTTCAATAGAAGGGTAGAAAGAAGCAAACACCTCTCTACTTTGATTTGTGAATCTCACAAAAGCATTTGACACTGTGAGCAGGATGGGCCTCTACCAGATTGTAGAGAAAATCAGCTGTCCACCCAAGGTTTGCAGTCTCATACGGTCCTTCCAAGATAACATGCATGGCACCATTCAGTTTGATGGCTCTGTCTCTTACAGTTTTGAGATCAAGAATGGGGTGAAACAGGCCTGTGTCTTAGCCCCTACTCTGTTTAGTATCTTTTTCGCTGCCCCACTGAGCTATGCTTTCCCTGCCGACATGGAAGGAGTGTACCTCCACATGATCAGACAGGAAACTCCCCAGCCTATCTTGACTAAAGCCAAGATGAAAGTGTGGCATGCCCTGATCAGAGGGCTTCTGTATGCTGATGATGCTGCACTAGTTGCCCAGACAGAAGAGCAAAGGCTCATCTGTCCCGTGCTTGTGTCATGTTCCCCCTTATCATCAGTGTCAAGAAAACTGTAGCAATGGGACAGGGCATTGTGCCTTCACCTGCGATCAGACTCAACAACACACCATTGGAAGCAGTCAGCAAATTCTGCTCCCTCTGTATATACAGTGACAGACAACCTGTCCCTTGATAAAGAGCTCAGCACACACATTGAAAAGGCAGCATCCATCTGTGGCCGACTAAGAAAATGGGCATGGAAAAGCAACAAACTGACCTGCAGGACAAAGATATAAGGCCTGTATCCTCAGTACATTGCTGTATGGCAGCGAAGCCTGGAAAACCTACACCTACCAAGAAAAAAGGCTCAATAACTTCCATTTCCAGTGTCTATAATGTATCCAAGGCATCACATAGAAAGACAAAGTCACCAATGAAGCAGTCTGTTCTAGGACAAACTAATGCTAATCAAACAAAAGGAACCTTTGTTGGCTTGGGCATCTGCATAGGATGGAAGATGATTGCATCCCCAAGGATATTCTTTATGGGGAGGTAGCCCATTGCCTAGAGACCAGCAGGGTGCCCTCTGTCAAAGGAGATATGAAAAACTTCAACATCAATCCCGGCAATTGGAAGACTCCAGCTGACGATTGATGCAAATAACACCAGTTGTGGGCAGGAATTCTCCACCATGGTTACATGTGGTTTCAGAAACTCCAAAGCGGGTGCCAGCCTTGCTAACAGGACGTCAGCAGAGATCACCCTGCTCCACTGGCAGATATGTGGCAGACTTTGCTTTTCCAGTTGCAGAGAAGAGAGACATATGGACTCGGAACATTAACTCCGTTTCTCTCTCCTCAGATGCCGCCAGACCTGCTGAGTTTTCGAGCATTTTTTGTTTTAATTTCAGGTTTCCGGTATCCGCAGTATTTTGTTTTTCCCTTTCCAGAGTCGGCTTGTTCATCCGTCGACAGAGGTGCAACCGATGACCTCATCTGACCTCACCAAAATTCTGAGACTGCATTCCCATCATCTCTCGAAGAAGGGACGGTGCTAAATCAAACCAAAAGCTTTGTCAGGGGTGGGTTCATAGAGGATCTGAAAGGCAGAGAGGGAGCTGAAGAGATTTTGGTACCGAGTTCCCGCACTTTTTTAAAACTCATTCACGGGACGTGGGTGTCCCTGGCAAGATCAGAAGTTACCGACCATCGTAAATTGCCCGGAGAAGCGTGTGAGGAGCCCTCTTCTTGAATAAAACTGTGGCTTGCTAGGCCATTTCACAGGGCGGTCAAGAGTCAACTCCATCGCTGTGGATCTGGAGTCAGGTATAGGCCAGACTAGGTAAAGACGGCAGATTCCCTTTCCTAAAAAAAACACCAGTGAGCTAGTTGGGTTTTTGTGACCATCAGTAGTTTCATGATCACCATTACTGATGCTAACTTTTCATTCCAGTTTTAGAAACCGAATTTCAATTCCCCTGCTGCGTGAGGTGATTTGAGCTCATGGCTTGAACTTTAGCTCTGGCAGGCATGTCCCGATCGGCGAGCCCAGGAACGGTCAGGTAACGGACCGCCGACCGCGATCGGCTCCCGACCGCGATTTCACGCTGGCTGGCCAACTAACGGCGCTGATATGCTCGGCGCTGCCAGGGTGGTGGGGGCGGGAGGAGGACGGGCGATGATGTTCCCTCGGGCCTGGGTAAGCGCTGCGAGAAAGCCCCCTGAAGGCAGACAGCTGCCTCAGAGAGCTGCAGACCTGAAAAAGCTAAAATAAAAGTTTAAAAGCTGAAAACAGTGTCCATGCATCATAATCAATCGCTTGATAATATAGCCGATAAAAAATGCTGTCCGCAGAAATTTATTTTTATTTTATTCCACCACGGAAATTTCATCCCGCCCTTGGGTGAGGTTTGATGAGAAATGCAAAGGCCGCCTGGCTGATTCGTCCGTCCGCCAATCGCAAGGTTGGATGGGCAGCGGAAAATTGCATAGTTATGTCCCCAGATCATTAGTCTGGGCTGCCGAATTTCTGATGAAAGGTCATTGACCTGGAACATTAACTTTGTCCTTTCACTACAGATGCTACCTGACCCGGAGTGTTGTGGCATTTTCTGCCTTTATTTCAGGTTTCCACCATCCACAGCATTTTGCTTTTGTGTGCTGAATTACTGGTCTGGCGTCGAATCGACATTTAGACTCTGACTGATGTCGCAATCTGCCGACTCTACCTGCTTCCAGCACATGCCCCTAATGCCCATGCCGACACACTCATCAAGAACACGTTTGGCACAGGTCACGCTGCAAGTGAGCAGAAAAGGCGGAGATGTAAGTTTGGCACTAAACCGGCACACGTAACATGCCGAAAACATGGGTGCTACTCGGCTAAATTTTGCAGCCCAGGTGCCTAGTCCACGCCAATGTTGAGATGGACCCTTTAATTATAATCAGGAGTTCACAAATTCTCCAAAGTTAAGCCTTTAGGGAGCGGGCAGTACCGAAGTCAGCACACCTTCTTTTCATCTCTTCAACTCAGATTCAAATGTAGATCGACATGATGAAATGGAAGTTTCTGCTGCATGAGGACTAATGGAGACAGTAACACTAGACTACCCACAGTCAGGCATGAATTGGTAATGTAGGTTCGTGCCCCCAATATTACTGCAAGGATATGTGCAGCAGGGAAAGCAAACGCCACTCTAGTTTCAATTTGAGGCTTGTTCTGGGGCAATGTTGACTTCATATTAAACTTGTTCTCCAGGTGACCTAGGAGTGATTGACGTTGAAACGGAGTGCTTTGTTCACTCGCACTGACATCCTTCACCCTGGCTGTTGTTTTTTTTTGAGGGGGTAGTGGGGAGGGGTGCAGGGTGCAGTAATTTATGTTTATCAGGTCTGGGGAATTTTTTGCACTTGGTGTCTGGATTGTGCTGTTGCTAATTTGTTCAAATCCATAATCAGTTTGCAATGCTGGGGGACTTTGTGCGATGGTGTAAATCGGGTTAGAGCGAATCAGTGCCCTACTTTACATCTATCCCATTGATTTCAATAGAAATAAATCCCGTACACAAATTATCATCCAATTCGCGCTGTCAACAATGGCAACAACAACTTACATTTATATAGCATCTTTAACATAATAAGACATCCCCAGCCACTTCACAGAAGTGGGTATCGAACCATGTTGGACACTGGCACGTGCAAGCCGTCATTAGAACTGGTGACAAAAAGCTGAGTCAGAGCGGTAGGTTTTAATGAGGGCACTTATTGGAGGAGAGAGATGCAGAGAGCTGGAGAGGTTCAGGGAGAGAATTCCTTAGCGCCCAGGCAGCTGAAAGATGGTAGCATAGCTCAAGACATACCCTTCATTTGACAGTTTTTATTCTCAGGTATTCTGAATGGAACTGAACACTGTTGAATCAATAGTAAACACTGTCCTCTGGACCCCAGATGGAGAGAAGATCATTAATGATGCAGTTGAAGATGTTTGGACCTTGGTCAGTCCTTGAGCAGCTTTTTCAGTGAAGCCCTGGAGTTGCGCCCATCTTTCAGATGGCATTTTAAACCGAAGCCCTGCTTGTTCTCTTAAGTGGGAGTAAAAGGCCCCATGGCACCATTCCAAAGAAGAAGAGGGGAGTTGCCCTTAGTGTCCTGGGCCAATATTTCTCCCTCAGCAAACATTGCTAAAACAGATTATTTGGCCATGGTCGCCTCGCTGTTTGGAGGACCTTTTCTGGACAGAAATTGGCTGCTGCGTTTCCTACCTCCCAACAGTGACTATACTTTAAAATACTTTATCGGCTGTGAAGCACTTTGGGGCATCCAGAGGTCATGAGATGCGGGGTATACCAATGGAAGGCTTTCTTTCTTTTTGTGATGACTGGTAGACAATCAGGGTCCTCTATCTTATCATCAGGTACAGTTCTCATGGTAAATTGCTCTTCCTTTGTATTGATTGGGCTCCATGGTGCCATGCTCCATAAAATGCTGCCTTTCTGTCAAGAGCAGCTCGTGCCTTTTCTCCTCCAACTCTGAGCTCAAATTTAGCTTCACCACCAAAAGATAGAACGGAGAGGTTAGGAGAGAGATTAGGAGATGGCTTTTCAGACATCCACTAGAAAACTTGGGCGTAAGAATTCTTAGTGGCTGTTCAGTTTATACTTATTTCCAAAAAGTAAAGGTTGTGCGGTCAGGTTAAGGAAATGGGGCTAATTGGATAGCTTAGTGAGTTGGTGAAGTCACCATGGGTGCATGGCTTTCTCCTGTGCTGCATGATCCTGTGACAAGTGCCGAAAAATTGTTACCATTCCCAAGTGGACTTCAAGAAGGTCAGAGGTGAGGGGTTGGGGGAAAGGAGGTGTGATGTGGCAGATAGCAAAAAAAGGAGCCCATGTCGTTGCAGCGTTTATTTGATTTTTCTGTCAAACCCAGCTTTCTGCCCAAATTGTTTCGAATGAATTCAGACGTATAGTGGAAAGACACTTAATGTGTTCGCAATTATCATCTCGTTCGCTAACGCGCTGAGGGAAGCGCATTGCCTCACTTAGTGGAAGATAGAAAAGAAACAGCTTCATTTTTTGTGCCCGGTTCTGTAATAAATGCCACATCAACGACAAGAAGATCTCACTGAAACATACAAAGTTCATTCAGGGCTCGGCAGGGTGGAGGAAGGAAGGACGTTTCCCATGGCTGGGGGTGGGTGGGGGGGTGGGGGGCAAGAACCTGGGGACAGCCTCAGAATAAGGGGCTGGCCATTTAGGACCAAAATGAGGAGGAATTTCTTCACTTAGAGGGTGGTGAACCTTTGGACTTCTCTACCCCAAAGGGCTGTGGAGGCTCCGTCATTATGTCCAAGACAGAGATCAATAGATTCCTACACTTCAAAGTCATAAAGGGATATTGGGATGGTGCGAGAAAATGAGGTAGAAGATCAACTGCGATCTAACTGAATGACGGAGCAGGCTCGAGGGGCCAAATGGCCTACTCCTGCTCTTACCTCCTATGTTTCTATGTAAGCCTGTCTGGTTTGCACTCATGTCATCTCCAGTATAGGGAATCAGTGAACTACTCTCATCTCCTCCTTTGGAGATGTAACAATTTGTATATTGTTATCTACAACTAATTATCTTCCTGTCCTGGCGAATGACCTTCTAACTCTGGTTCAAACTCAGTGTGACATTGGGCTAAGGTGTCATCCAGCTCTGATGCCTGCGAAACTTGGAGAAAGGGGATTAAAGGTACTACCTGCGGTGACAGATATGCTACAGTAGCCCACATGTTGTAAAGCCATTGACAGGGGAAAGCAGCAATGTCATCTTAGCCAAAATGTACATTTCATGTAAATCTGACATCTGATTGCTCCGGGTAATGTATATATTTTTTAATCAATCCATCATTCCTTTCAATTGACTGAACAGTCTGGGGCTTTTTTCTCTGGGAAAGGAAAGGTCAAGGGTGGCTGAATTGAGGCCTTTAATATTTTGAAGGAGTTGGCGAGGGTAGGCTTGTGAGGAAAGCAAAACTAGGGCTCAGAAATATAAAATAATCACTAATATATCCAATGAGGAATTCAGGAGAAATGTCTTTTTCCACAGAATGATCGGAATGTGGATCCTGCTACCACATGGAGTGTTAAGGCAAATAAAGTAGGTGCATTTAAGAGAAAGCTGGATAAATACAAGAGAGAGAAAGTTATGAAGGTGATGTTTCTGGAATTACATAAAAAACAGAATAGGCCTGTGGGCCAAATGAGCTATTTCAGTATTGTAATGTTTGTATAATTCTCTGCATAACCGATGTAATGTTTGGAGTCCTGAAAAATCATAAGCTCCAACCACTACAGTCTTTTTCATTCACTGGATGTGGACATCGCTGGCTAGACCAGCATTTATTGCCAATCCCTAATTGCCCTTGAGAAGGTGGTGGTGAGCTGCCTTCTTGAACATCTGCAGTCCATGAGGTCTAGGTACTCCTAAAGTGCTGTTAGTTACTTTCAGCATAGCAAAATGTCACCAATTAGGACCTAGGAGCTGATAGGAATGGAGACGGAGGATTGGGTGTGGGGTGTCAGTGGGGGAGGGGTGGGGGAGCGATGGTAGGATGGGGGCAGATGATTGAAGATAAAGGCTTAAAATTATCTAAAGAGCAGATATTTAATGGTGGGAATGCATGTACTGGAGTAAACCAATCTTCCCCATGAACCTGCTCCATCTCTCTTCATTCATTCTAATCATAGCTGATCTATATCTAAACTTCATTTAACTGCATTTGTTCCATATCCTTTGAAACACTTAAGAAACAAAAAAAAACTGTTCATCTCAGTCCTGAAAGCTCCAGGATCCACAGCCTTTGTAGGAGAGAATTCCAGATGTCCACCGTCCTTTTTGTGAAAATGTGGAGTGTTGAGGCAGATTCACATGGATGCATTTAAGGGGAAGCTAGATAAACACTTGAGGGAGAAAAGAATAGAAGGATATGCTAATAGGGTTAAATGAAGAGAGGTGGAAGGAGACTCATGTGGAGTATAAACACTGGCAAAGGCCAGTTGGGCCAAATGGCCTGTTTCTGTGCTGCATTGCATGTAATTCAATGAATAAAGAGGCCTCATGTCCCTTTTGAAACTGAGTATGCCTTTACCTCCCCAACACCTAGACAAAGTTAGTGTGACCCAGGGGGTGAATAGAGAAGCCTTGATACAATCTTCGGAATTACAAGGGCCGGGTTTCTCTGGCCCGCCCACTGCCGGGATCTTCCGGTGCCGCTGAAAGTCAATGGGCCTTTGGCTGACCCACTACATCCCGCACGGTGGGTGGCAGGGCCGGAATATCCCGGTCTTAAGAGTCACCACATGGGGTGAGCTGAGAGCCAGCATGGACTCAATGGGCTTAATGGCCTCCTTTTATACAGTGGCCATTCACGATCATACCAGTGTATGATCACCTTCACTACAAAAGGCTGAAGAATACAAAATGTTCAGGGCGCTATATAAATGCAAGCTGTTTTTGAATACATGTCAGCTGACCACAATTCAGGCTGAAAACTGACAAATTTATTTAACGTTAAACAGGTAAATGAACTACGTTCAACTGAAGTTGCAGCAATTAAAAACACGGGCCTGAATTTCACGCTTGGCGTGCTGTGCGCTACGTCGTCGGGCCTGGAAACAGATGCCAAATGTACCTCCGCCCGCGATTGGCCCCCCAAATGCAATTTCACACTGGCTGGCCAATTAACGGCCGGCCAGCGTGAAACGCGCGCCGAGAAAGCGTCAGCACTGCCTAGGGTGGGACAGGAAGAGGGCGGGCGCCAACAAAACTGAGGGGGAGGCCCCTCTAGTGAGCACCCTGAAGGCAGACAGCAGCTGCAGAGCTGCCTCTGGGAGCTGCAGACCTAAAGTGACAAGAAAAAAATGCACCAAACTGTGTCTAGGCGGCACACTCAAGCAGGACTCAAAAAAACATCAGTCCCCAGATATCATTTTTGATTATGTTTCAACCCCGGTCATTTCATCCCACCCTTGGATGAGGTTTCATTAAAAACAGGCAGTCTGCCTTGCCCCTTTTTGCCCCTGCGACGAGCATGAAATCGCATGTAAAAAAATCACGGGCAATAGGGTTTTTAATGGCCTCAATTAGCCCTTTAATTGTCGGCGGGCGTCTCTCCGACTCCTGCACGTGCCCACCGACCTCACCATTGCTCACGTGCTCGATGAGGCCGGGACGCCCGCCCGATCAGCGTACGATTCTGCGGGCGATGATTACATTGCCTTTCTCATCGAACTGCCGAAACAACAATCTCCTGCACTAACCTTCAACTTAGCGTCAACGTTGGAAACAGTGGTTGCTGAACTCTTACATGAGATCGCGGGATCTCTAATTAGCGTCAAACCCCCTGGCGGCCTCAGGTCAGTGAGCTAAGTGCAGATACCAACACTGACTTTCATTTGCGTGGTGCCTCTAACAGAGTAAAATGCTTCGCCGCGGCACCGTCTACAAGGATTCGGCGCTGGGCCACTGAAGGAAATAGTAGGACAGGTTACCAAAAGCTCGGTCAGTGAGAAAGATAAAAGAAAGACTTGCCTGAATACAGCAAAACCTTTATTAATCTGACGTGCGCAAGGAATGGGTGGTGCGGGTTAATCAAAAATGTCATTTCCTGGAGAGTTCCAATTACCAGTGGAAAACAGCTCGACACTTGTTGCATGAACTAATATGCAAGTGCTCAGGAATTAGAGAATAGTATTACTTTTACTTCTAATCTTCAACAGTACATTAAAGCATAATTTAAAGCATACAATAATCCAGTATACCGGTGCGGGTAATTGCTCCCAGTTGGTAAAGGGATGATTCATGTTAGGAGAACATCAGAAATTCCAGGTAACAGGGAATTCCAGTTGGCAGAGTGCCTGGTCACACAAAGTTTACTGTATAGTGCTATTCATGACCACTGGACATCTCAAAGTGCTTCAGAGCCGGCGGGGCCCTTTTGAAGTGTTGTAACGTAGTGAATTAGATTTTAAAAGGCGCATCTTAAGTGAGGAGGGAGAGCTTGAGGAAGCAGTCAGACTTAAGCTCATGATAAGAAGATTTTCAATGTAGAGCCGTCTGACAAAGGCCGGGATTTTCCGGCCTTGTCGTGGGTGGAGCCTGTCGCGGGCGAGGCGCAGCCCCAGCCAGAAGCCCATTGACTTGACGGCGGGACCGGAAGATTCCAGCGGTGGCGAGCGGGTGTGGAAAATCCCGCCGAAGGTTTTTTCAAAGCCTTGTGGCCTTGCACCTGCCGACTTCATTCACCTCTTCACCTCAGATATAAGGCTGTCCATCTGAGCGCCCCCGCGAATTGTCAATCGCGGAGGGTGTTTGGAAAGGGCGGCTTGAGCCATGGATCAATGCTAAGCATATAGAGCGAATGATTTGATGGTTCCCAACTCTTGTGCTAAAGCTGCAATCAACGTACATGGATCAAGGCCTTCCCGAGGTGTACATGATGTGAGTAACAGTTGGATTGTTGTTTATTAACTATGCCGCTGACAGTAACCTGTGTTATCCCCGGTTACCGACCCTCCAGGAGAACATTTCTCCCTATTTACTCTCTCAGAGCTCCTCACAGGCCAGGACTTCACCGCCCTGCCATGGCGTGCCTCCCCACAGTGGGTGCGGCGAGCCATTTAAATCTCCGTTCAGTTCGGCGGCACCGCAATACCCTGCCGGGCGGGAGGGGCCGTAAAATCCCGGCCAGAATTTTCAACAGCTCTATTGAATCTCCGAAGAAAGGTCACGGTCCTGAAACTTTGTCTCTCTGCACAGATGCTGCCAGGCCTGCTGAGTATACCTGGCATCTTCTGTCTTTATTTCAGGTTCCCAGCAGTCACGGTACACTGCTCTTCAATTAAATCTCTCCTCAACTTTCTTTGCTAGACACGAACAATTCCAATTAGTACAGCATTGACGCAGCCAAGTGCCCAAGGGCGTATTCGAATGACAGAAGGTAACCATTTGGCCCATTGTGTCTGTACTGGCTCTTGGGCGGAGCTTTCCAATAATCACACTCCCCTACTCTTTCCCCACAGACCTGTACATTTTTCCCTTCAAGTATTCATCCGATTCTCTTTTGAAAATCACTACTGAATCTGCTTCCACTAATCCCTGGGCAGAGCATCTCAGATCAAAACATATTGTGTAAAAAAATATATATTTCCACACGTCACCTCCAGCTCTTTCTCCAATCACTTTAAAATGGGCGTTCTCTGGTTACCAATTCTTCTGCCACTTGAAAGCTTATATATATTTTAGCTATCAAAAGCATTTGTGATGTTAAACACATCTGTTAAACTTTCCGTTAACCTTCCCTGTTCTACTGAGAACAACGCCAGCTTCTCCAGTCTCTCTACATAAGCGAATTATCTTATCCTTGGTGTCTCGCGAGGAAATTTCTTCCACAATCTCCCCAAGCCGTTGACATCCTTTCCGATTTGAATTGGACGCAATACGCGAGCGGAGGCTTAACCGGTGTTACCTAAATGTTTAGCATAACTCCTTGCTTTTGTACTTTAGCCCTTCATTAATAAAGTCAAGGGTCCCACATGGCTTTTTAACAGCCTTTTTGGCTTGTCCTGCCATCTTCAAGAGTTGTGTACGTGGACCTCACGGGTCTCCCTGTTCTGCACTCCAGGTAAAATTGTAGCATTGCCTCTCCTTATTCTTCCTACCAAATATATCATTTTACACTTAGCTGCATTTGTCTATCCATAGTCTCCTCGGGCAGATCTTTCTCGTTGGCGTGCGGGGTGCATCCCGACGTCACAGCGCACCATGGCGATATTTAGGAAGGTGGGCACGCTATAAGTTCGGATGCACACCCGCCATCAATTAACGGGCCAGTTAAGGCCCTCGAGGCAGCAACTGATCTCGATTCTTCACAGCCCGTGTGATTTTCAGGATGTCGCATGGGCGCAACGGGCAGGCGGGTAAGAGACATTTGTATAAACCTCATCCACGGGCGGGATAAGAGGGGTGAGTGAGGTCGCGAATGTGATCTTTCAGGTATTTAAGTGTCAAAGTTACTGATACTTGCCTGATTGAGCAGGAATACTTCAAAACTCATACCAGCTGCTTGGACAGGAGTAAAATCCTTCAGGTCAGGACTCTACAGTAAAGATCATTCCTGGGGCCTGCAGCTTTCAGGGAGCCTTCCCTTAGCCTGGGAATGGGAGTTGTGCTCTCCACTAGAGGCACCTTCTCTGAGGAGGAAGGGAGGGCCAGAAGGGGGAGGAGGTCAGTCGTCCACATTCAGCCTCCAGGGAAGCCACCTTTGGGAGGCACAAGGGGCGCAGGGCCAACAGGAAATCCAAGGTGGAAGGGGCCGCAGGAGATGCCAATATCCTGCTACCAGGGTATACAGGCGGTGAAGCAGCTACCTCAATATGTCTGAGATGCAGTGCCGAAGGGAGACAGTCACCTCCATTTGTCAGATGATAGGCCCTGAGATATCCGCAAACTGTGTGGGTGGACACCCCATGCCAGTGGCTGTAAAGGTCACAGCTGCCCTCAGCTTCTATGCCTCCGGCTCTTTCCAGGGCTCGGTGGGTGATCTCTGTGGTGTCTCTCAATCAGCTGTCCACAGTTGTGTAAAGCAGGTGACAGATGCTCTATTCAGGCGTGTATTGACTTTCATCCACTACCGCTTGGACGATGCCAGCCAGACAGAGTGAGCCAGAGGCTTCGCGGCCATTGCTGGCTTCCCCCGTGTCCAGGATGCTATAGACTGTACACATGTGGCCATCAAGGCGCCAGCAGGTGAGCCCGGTGCCTTCGTCAACAGGAAGGGTTTCCACTCTGTGAACATGCAGATAGTGTGTGACCATAGGATGCTGATTCTACAAGTCTGTTCAAGGTACCCAGGCAGCTCCCACAATACCTACATCCTCAGACACTCCCAGGTGCCGGGGCTCTTCAGTGCTCCAGCCCAGTTGGATGGATAGCTGTTGGGTGACAAGGGCTATCCCCTCAGAAGGTGGCTCATGATGCCTCTCCGCCATCCAAGAACAGAAGCTGAGCAGCGGTACAATAGGAGCCATGGCTCCATAAGGGCTGTGGTGGAAAGAACCATCGGTCTTCTCAAGATGTGCTTCCAATGCCTGGACTGCTCAGGGGGCGCACTCCAGTACCCCCCAGATCATGTGTCGGTGATAGTGGTTGCATGCTGCGCTCTCCACAATCTGGCGCTGGAAAGGGGAGATGCAGTGTACGAGGAAGATGTGGACGCAGTGGCTGCAGCTGCACACGATGAGTCCAGCAGTGAGTCCGAGGATGAGCACGCACAGGAGAACGCTGAGGGGGTAGACGCTGACCCAGGCATACTCCAGGGAGGCAGGGACACCCGGGAGGCTTTAATCCAAAGAACCTTCAACTAGCCCAACACAGGTGGACCTTCAACACACGCCAGGGTTGCAGGCTCCATACTCGATACCTGAGTGCTAAACCTGCCTGGATAATAACATTAACTAAGGCCCTTGTCAATAAAGCTCAATGTCAAACAACTCACTCATAACATCATGGCTTCCCATCCATTTGCAGAACAAATGTAACTTCATGAAGCAAAATAAAAATTGTGTTGGACATCAGGCCAAGTGTTTGACAGTGGGCCAACATAAAAGCACTAGTGAGAAACCCCGTGGTGTGCCTAAGGTGCCTTAAATTTACGCTTACGGGTGTTAAGTCTCGGTGCTGCCCCCTCGCTGGCACTGGCATCTGAGACAGCCTGCCCACTGTGCTGTCCTGTTGGCCTCGATGTCGTCCTCTGGCCCGCGGAGCATTTGATGGCCCCGCCTGGGAGGGAGTGGCCAGTTCCACAGCTGGCTTCTCCCCAGTCGCCGCAGCCTCATCGGATGCCACGGTCACTGGCAGAGGGGCAGAGGAGCTGCTGCCCTCACCTGGAGCGCCCTGAGTGGAGCCCGCAGAGATGACAGACAGCTGCTGCGCCAATGCGAGGTCGCTTCGGACCTCCCTGCTCACCGTAGATGGATGGGCATCGAGCTGGGAAACTTGGTGCCCAAACTATCTCCCACGCGGGCAATGACCAGCTGAGGTCAGTGCCGCTGTGAAGGCTGCAGGTCCGAGCGCAACCTCAGGAGGACCCGATTGTTCTCCTGGAGGAGCCTCTCCACGAGAGTCGCCACTCTCTCCAAGGAGGAAGCATGGCGCTCGGTCATGAGGCTCATTGCATCGGTGATGCTCTGCGTGGACTCCTCCACCATGGACACCATGCCACGCATAGCCTCATGTATCTCTGCCAGATTGTCCCGCATACCCTGCTGCACTTCCAGCATTCGCTGCCTCACGGACGACACCAGAGTCACATCATCAGCCACTGACTGAGCAAGTACCTGGTCCCCAGCAGTCCTCCGAATGCCGGCGCCCTGGGCACTCTCTGTCTCTGCCTGCATCTCAAGTGAGTGTGAAGTGCCCTCACTGCCCCGGGACACTAGCCGGAGATCTAATTCCCACTGAGGTGCTAGTACCTGCGCTGGTGCCTGCCTGGCAGAGATGGTATGATGCTAGTGAATGAATTCGCTATGGGGCTTCAGGGGTGAGAGGTGGGCCCTCTGCCTCCTCCTCCCGGCCCTGCTCCAGTGATGCTGGAAGGAAGAACAAGGACATTTGATTAGTTTCAGTGCAGACAATGTCAACTTGCATGGCCGCTCCCCCAGATCATTATGTGCTCATCCTTCCATAATCAATGATGAACCCATGTTGCTAACTTCAGTCACTGAGCATTCAGCAGCGCCATGGCTTCTGTGACACACGTGGTAACCTGAGTGCTCACCAAACATACCTCCCTGTGGCACCCCAGCCTCACCGCCACTGGTGGACTTGGGGCATGGCCCCTCTCCAGATCCACAGCCTGCTGCTCAAAAGGTATCAGGATCACCAACTGGGCCTGGCCTCCGCCAGTCTGTATCCGTTCTGCGGAATTGTGCGCAGTCTTCTCCTGGAAAGGAGAGAGGAACATTGATTAGTCCAGTCTGTACCTGAATTCCCATCACATCCCTGCCAACCCAGCCAGAGTGGGACATTGCGAGACTCCAGTTCTTCATCACCCCGCAGCTGCCGCACACTCACCCAAAGAAGCCGGGGCTGACACTCCCCCATTGTCCAAATGCTGCCTCCCTCACATGTGGCACCACAAGGTGTAACATTGCTAAGCAAGGAGGCACAAGCACGTGGAGCGCAAAGACCAGCAGATGGATTGGTGCCCCTCCACCTGGACGCTCCCTTCCCAGCATGTTAGCACCCTGACTCTGACATGCTTCCCAGTTCCAGCACTGCATCTAGGCGCAGGTCCTTGATTTCACCCCCATTCTATACTCTGGGTGTCAGTGTCACACATGCTGCAGATGCAGAACCCATCCTAGCTCAACCCTCTCAGGGTGAACTGGGCATGGGCAATACCTGCTGGCCCACCCAGAGAGGGATACATGCCGTGAGGGATTCAATGCTGTTACTGTACTCAGAGTTGCCGGGGTTAGTCGGGGGGGGCGGAGGAGGGTGGGTTTGGGCAAAAGGGTGACGGCTGCATTAAGTGGCTTGAGGCAACCTGGTACTCACCCTTCTTGAGCGCAGGAGACGTTGAATCTTTTGCGACCCTGGACCTATGTACGCTGCACCACATCATGGGAGCTGACACTCTTGGCCACCTCCTCCCACGCACGTTTGGTCAGGTGGGGAGGCCTTTGCCTCCCGTCCCTCGGAAGATGGACCTCCCGCCGCACTGCCACCTCCTCCAGGAGAGCAGCTAGGCACTCGTCAGAGAAACAAGGGGCACACTGCCCTGCTGCCCTATCCTCCGGCCTGGCCTGCCCCGATGGCCTTCCCTCTGGACTTGCGTCATGCACATTGCCCCTCTGCTGTGCCCTTCTCCCAGCCATTGCGAGCAGCCTTTCCAAGGCTGCCAGGCCTTCATTTATACAGGCCGCCAGATCGCCATTGGACCCAGTGGTCTGAGCGCACCCGCCGAACTGTCAAAAATGACGTGCGGTGACCACATCGGCTGCGCGCCCGCCGAACTGTCAAAGGCCTATTAAGGCCATTATTAAACTCATTTCAGTTGTTAAGAATGCTGCCCATCCAAACTTAAGGTTGGTGAAGAGCCCAGGCGGCCTTCAGAAAAAACATGAACACTCATCCGCAAGCAGGATATTGTTTCATGAGGGATTTAAAATTTGTGTTACATTTTTAATAAGAGTAATTGACATGTCCCAGCTCATGTGACCGTGTCATATGAGGGGACATGTCAATAAAATTTTTCGCATCGTTTATGACCTTTTTAAAAGTGACACTGATCTCCCCGAGGGAGCACTTTGCCTCAGGGGGATCTGTGTGCTCTTTTGCGTGCATGCTCAAAAGAGCGCACTCTGGGCTCAGGGAAATCCCCCCCATCCCCCCGCACGCACAGGAAGTGCATAGAGCTTCCTGGCGCACGTCAAGCTGGGCGGGCCTTAATTGGCCTGCCCACGTAAAATGGTGGCACACCCCTGACCAGGGGCGCCGATCGGGAACCCGCCCTCTCACACCCGCTCCCGCACAACCCCCCTAATGGGGGGAAAATGCTGTTGCCAGTGTAAAACCATTCAGCGCTATCCTCTGTTTTCTGACTTTTAGCCAATTTTGACTCATATGAATATACGGATTAAGAGGAGTAGACCACTCGACCCTCGAGCCTGCTCCGCCATTCAATAAGATTGTGGCTCATCTGAATGTAACAGTATCCCCACATTTCTGCCAACCCCCGATAACCGGCCACCCCTTTGTTAATCAAGAATCTATCTAGTTCTACCTTAACAATATTCAAAGACTCTGCTTCCACTGCATTTTGATGAAGAGAGTTCCAAAGACTCACGGTCCTCTGAGAGAAAAATTTCCTCCTCATCTCTGTCTTAAATGAGCAACCCCGAGTTTTTAAACAGTGACCCCTGGTTCTAGAATCTCCCACAAGAGGAAATATCCTCTCCACATCCACCCTGTCAAGACCCCTCAGGATCTTAAAGGTTTCAATTAAGTCGCCTCTTACTCTTGTAAATTCCAGTGGATACAAGCCTAACCTGTCCAGCCTTTCCTCATAAGACAACCCGCTCACTGCCCCTTTAATTCCATGGGCTTTAATTTTGCTAACCTAGCAAGTCTATTTGAGGTATTTTGTCAAACACCTTGATTTAAGCAGAAATAACTGGTTTTTTGCTGGATGTGGGAATGGATAGCAGAACCAGCAGTGTCTTGCCGAGGGTGTTTGAAAGGAAAGACAAAGAACATGTGGTTCTGCAATTCAAAGGCGCTTTGGTTTTCAAAAGCTGCTCTCCGAGATGTCCAGACCACCTGGATCTCAGTGCTACCTGTCAGTAATTGGAATGAATGTCAGGCTGGATATCCAACAGCTAATGGAACATGGGGTGGAGGAGGGGGACAGCGGGAGGAAAGGTCACAGGTTACCAATTTGTGGAATAACAAAAGGCAGCCTGGTCCGAAAGATCTAACAGTAACTCTTCTGTGCCTCAGCTCACATTTATTTGTGCTGTATCCATCTCTTTCGCTAGTGATTTCTGAATATCAATTTAAGATAGAGGACAGCTTGCAGTGATTTGTGAGGGATATATGCAATCCAAATAATTCTGATAGTTCCAAATTCAGTTGCGCTCCCAGCACTGAGGGTAAAGTGTGCTGATATCAGGAGCACTTACTCTTTACATCAAAATAATGAACAAATATTCACAATTTCGAGATTAAAGTTTGCTGTCTTCTCCCCTTGTTGAGGTGTTATCTCCCTTATTGGTTCCGTGAATTCTGTGTATGCAATACCTCTCTCCAGTTGGTCCCTCGTATTGTGAGGCCAGGTGTTGGGGGTATCACAGCTGAGCCTCATGCCTTCTTCCAGCAGGGATTGCTAGGCCTTGGGCAAGGTGCAGGAACACGTTTGCAGGTAAGTGATGGGGCAGCTGATCACTCAACTCTTTATTAGATAGCTGCTGAGGTTGAAGTGATTTATCTGTTACTTCGTGCCTGTCATGAAGGAATTAATGTACATAATATTATTGGAAAATATTTTTCTTTTAAAATAGAGGATTAGTTTTTGTGGGTGTGCCTTAATTGAATTAAAGCCAGCTAGTCTGGGTGCTTTGATGTATATTAGTTTTGATATGTAAGAGAGATAGCGTGCATTTGCAGTTTTTTGAATAGAGCATTCAAGAAGTGGGGTGAAAACTGACACCTACCTAGCAGATACCAAACAATATGTTTATATTATTAATAAAATTGGTACCAAGAAAGGTTTTTTATTGTTAGAAGAGGCTGGTAATACAATGAGAATTTGCATTTAATGGGTTGTGCTACATATCACTTCAGCAGTTTTTGGGTGTGCAGAGCAGAGGCAATGTGAGATCAAAAGGCAGCTGTAAAACTCCGACTGTCTCCACAGGAACCAAAGTGAAAAGAACCTAATTTTGAATTTGTAAGGTGAAAATGCTTTGCCTGGTGTCTGGTTAAGTCTATGGGTTGCTGTTGCGTCAATGGAGCTTAGTTTGGGAATTTGTTAAAAGTTATGATAGTAGTAATTTGAAGCCATGTATTTATATATATTAACTGTGTAAATTAATAAAATGTTTCATTTAGTTTAATATTAAACCTTGAGAACTGGTGGTCTGA
This sequence comes from Cetorhinus maximus, assembly GCF_964194155.1. Taxonomy (NCBI): domain Eukaryota; kingdom Metazoa; phylum Chordata; class Chondrichthyes; order Lamniformes; family Cetorhinidae; genus Cetorhinus; species Cetorhinus maximus. The sequence continues at coordinate 147,582,507 of NC_135884.1, forward strand.
TTCTTGAATTTAGAGTCGTATCTCAAACATAACACTTAAAATCATAGGTTATGACAGTTGTTTAAAGATTCCATCTGGGGTTTTTTAAATAACCCCACTTTACCAACTCAGTCGGTCACAACAGTGCCACTCCATAGCACCTTCCCTAGAGATTGCATTATGCATACTTGGAAGAAGGTGAAGGAAATTAAATAATTTACATTTATGCAACACCATGCATGATCTCAGGATGCTCTGAAGCACTTTACAGCCAACAAAGTACTTTTATTTTAAGTGTAGTTACTGTTGTAATGCAGGAAATACGGTGGCCAAATTGTGCACAGCAAGCTTCCATAAACAGCTATGTGATAATTACCAGGTAATCTGTTTTTTTCGTGATTTTGGTTAAGGGATAAATAATGAACAGGATATCAAGGAGAACTCACCTGCTCTTTTTCAAAATAATGCCATGGGATCTTTTGCATCCACCTGACAAGACAGATGTCTCAAACATAAGATGAGTGAGCAACATGAGTCTATAGCTGACAGGAGGTGCCAACACTACTCTATACTTTAGCTGCAGATGTTCTTTCAGCAGCTGACACTGGACCTTAAACCTCGACTCTAACAAGATAGTTCCCACAACCATTATCTGGTAGGATATCCCAAAGTGCTTCACAGCCAATGAAATACTTTCTACATTTTAGCCACAAAAGTAATGTCAGAAATCATAATGCTTTTTTTGTTTATTAATTCATGGGATATGAATGTCACTGGTTAGACCAACATTTATTGCTCAACATTAATTAACCGCTACAGTCCATGTGGCGTGGCTATACTCACAGTGCTATCAGGAAGGGAGTTCCAGAGTTTTGACCCAACAACAGTGAAGGAACGGCAATACTGTTTCAAGTCAGGATGGTGTGTGACTTAGATGGGAACCTACAGGTGGTGGTGTTCCCATGTACCTGTCACCCTTGTCCTTCTAGGTGGTAGAGGTCATGAGTTTGGAAGGTGCTGTTGAAGGCGCCTTGGTGAGTTTCTGCAGTGCCTCCTGTAGAGGGTACACACTGCTGCCACTGTGCATTGATGGACGGAGGGAGTGATTGTTGAAGCTGGTGTTTGGGGTTGCTTTGTCCTGAATGGTGCTGAGCTTCTTGAACTTTGTTGGAGATGTTCTCAACCAGGCAAGTGGAGAGTATCCCATCACACTCCTGACTTGTGCCTTGTAGATGGTGGACAAGCTTTGGAGAGTCAGGAGGTATGTTACTGTCTGCAGAATTCCCAGCCTCTGACCTGCAGTTGTAGCCTCTGTATTAATATGGCTGGTCCAGTTCAGTTTCTGCTCAATGGTAACTCCCAGGATATTGCTAGTGGGGAGATTCAGTGATTGCAATGCTGTTGAATGTCAGGGGTATATGGTTAAATTCTCTCTTGACGAAGATGGTCATTGCCTGGCACTTGCTACTTGCCATTTATTGGCACAAGCCTGACAGTTGTCCAGGTCTTGCTGCATATGGACATAGACTGCTTCAATATTTGAGGAATCTATAATACAAAATAATATAGGTTAATGAGTGCTGGCAGTAAAACACAGGAAAGAAAAGGTTGGTAAGTGAGCTCAGGACAATTGAATGGATTTTCTTACAAGGCTCCTCAATGTGACTGCCATACACATCTCAGATCCAGGCAATTTTTGGATGTCCATTATGTATCATCTGAATTTACCAACCCAAGAAGATGGTCAGGACATACTACAGAAAATACAATTATATTATTTCCATGGTGTTATGACATTATTATGAATTTCCCATCTGTTTCAGGTGGAAGTTTGCTGTGCCCACTGTCTGGCACACCAGAAATGCATATCATGAGCAAAAGTTATGTAGGGTACTTGCCCCTTTTCCATGCGTCACACCACAATCAAACTGGTGTACATTTCAATAGCTTGAACTTATAAAGCACCTTTGACCTAGTAAAATGTCCCAAGGTGCTTGAAAGGACCGTCTTTCACGCAAGACACCTGCGCTCTCAGATGAACAAAGAAGATCCCTTGTTAAGATTTTGAATAAAAGCTGGTGAGTCTTCCTTGATGTCCTGTCTAATATTTATCCCTCAACCAACATACGGCATTGGAGCAGAAGTAGGCTATATGGCCCCCCGAGCCTGCTCTGCCATTCAATAATATCATGGCTCGTTTGTTTGTGTATTGAATTCCACATTCCCATCTACCCCCAATAACCTTTGATTCCCTTGCCTAAAAAGAATCTATCAACCCCCCCCTTAAAAATATTCAGTGGTCCTGCCTCCACTGCCTTCTGAGGCAGAGAGTTCCAAAGTCACACAACCCTCTGAGAGAAAAAAATTCTCCTCATCTCTGTCCTAAAAAGGCAACCCCTAATTTTAAAACAACGCCCCCTAGTTCTGGACTCATGCACCAGAGGAAACATCATTTCCACGTCCACCTTGTTAATACCGTTCAGGATCTTATATACTTCAATCAAGTCACCCCTCACTTTTCTAAACTCCAGTGGAAACAAGCCCAGTCTGTCTAACCTTTCCTTATAAGACAACCCACTCATTCAGGTATAAATCTAGTAAACCTCCTCTGAACCATCTCCAACGCATTTACATCCCTCCTTAAATAGGAAACCAAAACTGTACACAATATTCAAAATGTGGTCTCTCCAATGGCCTCTATAAATGAAGCATAACATCCTTACTTTTATGTTCAATTCCTCACATAATAAAGGATAACATTCCATTAGCCTTCTTAATTACTTTCTGTACCTGCATACTAACTTTTTGTGACTCATGCATAGAACATCTAGATCCCTCTGCACCCTGGAATCCTGAAGCCGTTTTCCATTTAAGTAATACTCTGCTTTTTTATTTTTCCTGCCAAAGTGAAAAACTTCACATTTCCCTATATTATACTCCATCTGCCAGATTTATTGCCCATTCACTCAACCTATCTGCAACTCACTCATCTGCAACCTCCTTATGTCCTCTTCACAATATACTTTCCTACCTATCTTTATGTAATTTGAAAGTTTAGCTACCATGCTTTCACTACCCCCATCTAAGTCATTGATATAAATTGTAAAAAGTTGAGGCCCCAGCACAGATGCCTGTGGGACTCTACTCGTCACATCTTGTCAATCAGAAAAAAACCTATTTATGCATACTCTCTGTTTTCTGCCAGCCAGTCAATCATGCTAACATGCTAATATATTAGCCCGTACAACATGAGCTTTTATTTTCTGGAATAACCTTTGATGTGGCACCTCATCAAATGCCTTCTGGAAATCCAAATACAGCACATCCACAGGCTCCCCTTTATCCACAGCAAGGAACTCCAATAAATTGATTAAACATGATGTCCCTTTCACTAAACCATGCTGAATCTTCTGGATTATCTTGTATATTCCTAAGTGCCCAGCTATAACCTTAATGATCGATTCTAATACCTTCCCCATGACAGACATCAAGCTAACTGGCCTATAGTTTCCTGTTTTCTGCTTCCCTTCCTTCTTGAATAGAGGGGTTATATTTGCTACTTTCCAGTCTGATTGAACCTTTCCAAATCTGGTGAATTTTGGAAAATTAATACCAACACACCTGCTCCCTCATTAGCTACCTCTTTTAAGACCCTAGGATGAAGTCCGTCAGAACCCAGAGACTTGTCAGTCCGCAGTTCCATCAGTTTTCTCAGTACTACTTCCATAGTGATTGTTATTTCAGCAAGATACCCCTCCTATCCACCTCCTGATTTACAGCTATTACTGGAATGTTTTTTGTATTCTCTATAGTGAAGACAGGGACAAAATATTTGTTCATTTCATCGGCCATTTCCTTATTATCTATTATGAACTCCCCATTCTCACTCTTGAGAGGACCAACACTCACTTTACTTACTCTTTTCCTGTTCAAATACCTGTAGAAGCTCTTGCTATCCATTTTTACATTTCTAGCTAGCTTCCTCACCTATTCTAATTTCTTTCTCCTAATTAACCTTTTAGTCATTCTCTGCCATTCTTTAAATTCTGACCAATTATCTGACCTGCCATTCATCTTTGCGCAGTTACATGCTTGTTCCTTAAGGTTGATGCTTTCTTTAACTTCTTTAGTTAACCGTGGATGGTGGGTCCTGCCCTTAGAATTTTTCTTTATAGTCGGAATATACTTATTCTGAGTATTCTGAAATACCCCTTAAAATCTGCCACTTCTTCTTTATTGATCTATCCACCAGTCTCGTATCCCAGTTCTCTTTAGCAAGCTCAACTTTCTGGCCCACATAGTTGCCCTTTCAAGCTGGATGTAAAATTTAATCATATTGTGGTCGCTGCTACCGAGGGGTACCTTGGCTCTGAGGTCATTAATTAATCCTGTCACATTACACAATACCAAGTCTAATATAACCTGCTCTCTGGTTGGTTCCAGAACGTGCTGCTCTAAAAAAAAAAGAACTATCTCAAAAGCATTCTATGAACTCCTCATCCAGGCTACTATTGCCAGTCTGGTTTTTCCAGTTTACATGTAGATTAAAATCACCTATTTCTAAATCATAGATTACCTGGTAATTATAGAGTTGTAGGGCAGAATTTTTGCCATTGGCGAGCAAGGGGCGGGGCCCATTCACCGACGCGTAAAATGATACGTGGTGATGTCGGGCGGAACCCCCGACGTCATCCCGCCCCATTTAAATTTTTAGGAAGGCGGGGTTGCAGCAAAATCAGCTGTGGGCCCACCGACCTGTCAATGGCCAATTGAGGCCATTGACAGGATCGTTTAACTAATTAAAGGACCTGCCCTTCCAACCTTAAGGTTGGTGGGTCGGCCAGGAGCCCCGGCGGCAAATAGAGAAAACATGAAACCTCATCCAGCGGCGGGATGAGGTTTCATGCAGGGTTTTAAAATTTTTAATAAAGTTATTCTGTAAATTATGAACATCTCCCATCTCATGTGACACATGAGGGGGACATGTAAGGGATTTTTTTTCTCTATTTTTAATATTTTTCAAAGTCCAGGTGATCTCCCTGAGGCTGCACTTAGCCTCAGGGAGATGTGCGCTCTTTCGTGCGAATGTGCGAAAGAGCGCACTCTCACTTTTAGGGAATCCCCCCGCCTGCTCAGGGAGTGCATAGCGCTTCCCGCCAGATGTCACACTGGGCGGGCCTTAATTGACCCGCCCCATAAAATGGCGTTGCAGCCTGCTTTGCTGGCAGGGATCGGCTCCCCGCCCACCGGAGATTGGGTCGGGCCCGCCCGCCCAACATGCAGAAAATTCTGCCCATAGAATCATAGAATAGAACAGCACAGAAGGGGGCCATTCCACCCTTTGTCTCTCTGCTGTCTCTCTGCAAGAGCAACTCAGCCCATCTCACTCGTGTGCCCTTTCCCTGAAGCCCTGCAATCTTTTTCTCTTCAGGTAATTATCCATTTCCCTTTGACATCACCAAAGAAGGAGATATTAGGACAGTTGTCCAAAACCTTCGTCAAAGGGGTAAGTTTTAAGCAACATGTTAAAGGTGGAGAGAGAGAGGTGGAGTGGTTTTGGGGAGGAATTCCAGAGATTAGAGCCTAGGTGACTAAAGGAATGGTGGGGTGGAAGAAGTGAAGGATGCACCAGAGGCTGGAGTTGGAGCAGCACAGACCACTCAGGAGGTAGTAGGGCTGGTGGAGGTTCCAGAGGTAGGGAAGGACAATGCCTTGAAGGGTCCGAAAACCAGGATGAGAATTTTAAAATCGAGCCATTGATGGATTGGGAGCCTGTATAGATCAGCAGACACAGAGGTGATGTGTGAACAGGAAGATACACATTAGAAAATAAGTGGAACTGTTTCCTAGTATACTGGGCTACAGTTGTCAGTTCCTTAGTATGTTAAACAAAATATGTATTCAAAAACTTAAAACCTGTCTTTTTGTGCCCTTGTGCTCACCCAAAAAAGCTTAATTTTTGGAACATCCTCGACAGCCTGTAATCAAATGCAATTAGTGGAAATGGTCATTGATTCATACTGGGCATATGGCCAGCTTTGTGAGCCTCGTTCTAGCACAATGCTTTTTAAACTAGTGAACAAGATCATGCGAAATTCAGTTGGGCTGAATATAATTTGTGCTTAAAATTCCATGACCTTATGCACTGTATACCCTGATTTTGGTTGCATTGCCCTGAGACTAACAACGCAATCAAGCAGCCACCCTGAGCACTTAGTTTACGGTGGATGCAAAATCAGAAGTGTGGCCAGGAGATCACTGAAATAGTTGAGCCTGGAGCTAATGGGAGCACGGATGAGTGTTACAGCAGAAACAGGAGATATTATGGAGGGGGAGAGCACAGGGGCGTTGGGTCAATGGAGCTTGATGCGAGTTTGGATGCGGCAGAGAAAACGGCACAGTGTGTTAACATGAAAGCCAGCTCCAGTAATGTTATATTGCAAGTTGGTGAGGTGTTACGGATGGGAGAGTTAAGTATAACCCTTTCCAAAAGTGCAACTTTAGCTTCAATGTGAATGGAGATAACTCCAAAGGACTGCTGGGCACCTGGACCAAAACATCTTGCAACATGTGTATAGTGAAGGGAAGGCACAAATTCCCAAACAAAATGTCAAAGAGTATTGCACATAATGAAAGGAGATGAGGTGGAGAATGAAAATAGCGTTAATTCATGCATGCAAGTGGGAAGAGACTTTAAGCAAAGTCCACTCAGGATCTTGCATTCAAGATGTTGACATTTCTAAGATTAAGGGTCTAGGCTAGTTAATGATTTGCAGTTTAGGACCTCAGTGTAACCTACTCAACTAATTTAACCTCTATTCTATTTTTACTTAGTTCTGTTGAAGGGTCATTCAGACTCGAAATGTTAACTGTGTTCCTCTCTACAGATGCTGCCAGACCTGCTGAGTTTTTCCAGGTATTTTTGTTTTTGTTTTGGATTTCCAGCATCCACAGTTTTTTGCTTTTATCTTAGTGTTTAATTGACTGTCACTTCTCTTCAAGGAATGCCTACCTTGAAGAAATATTGCTCTTCTCTCCGTCAGGATTTTTGTATCTCTCTTTTGCCTTGTTATCTTTTGGTTATCTCCACCTATCACTGGCCCTCTATCCAGCTCTACTTGTCCCACCCCCCCTTAAACCAGCTTATATTTCACCTCTATTCTATTTTTACTTAGTTCTGTTGAAGGGTCATTCGGACTCAAAACGTTAACTGTGTTCCTCTCCGCAGATGCTGCCAGACCTGCTGAGTTTTTCCAGGTATTTTTGTAAATGTTTTAACTTATTGGCCTATATACGAACGTATGAGTTAGGAGCAGGAGTAGGCCATTCGGCCCCTCGAGCCTGTTCTGCCAATCAATAAGATCATGGCTGATCTGACTGTGGTTTCAATGCCACTTTCCTGCCTATCCATGGCCAGGATTTTTCCTATGGCGGGCGGGCTGGGCGGGAGCGGGCGAGTGCGGGCGTAGAGCCGATCGCCGCCCACAATCGGCTCTGCGCACCATTTTACACGGGTGGGCCAATTCAGGCTGACACAATGTTGCACGCGGCTGGTAGCGCTCAGCGCTACCTGTGCGGGCGGGGGGAGGGAGAGAGAGTTGGCATGGAGCTGTCTCAGGGAGATTGAATGGTGATTAAAATAATTAAAGAATGGATTTTAAAATGTATTTAAACGTCCTCTCATGTGACTGTGTCACATGAGTGGGGACATGTTTTTATATTTATGAAAATTTATTTATTTATTTAATAAAAGATTCAGGAAACCTCATCCCGCTCGTGGATGAGGCTTCCTCAAAAACACGAAGGCCGCTTGGGCTTTCTGCCCTCCCGCCCACCTTAAGGTTGGACAGGCAGCGTTCGCAAGTGCCTAAATTGATTCCTTCATGGCCTCAATAAGCTGTTTACATTTCGGCGGGCCCTGAATGAAATATCGCGATGGCGCACGATGACATCGGGACGCATGCCCGACATCATCGCACGTCGTTTTATGTATCGGCGTGTCGGGCCCTCCCCTGCACGCTGACTGGAAAATTTTGGCCCAAGAGATCCTCTAATTCCTTTGCTAGTCAAGAACCTATCCGCCTCTGCCTTAAAAATGTTCAATGGCTCAGTTTCTCCCGCTCTCTGCTGAAGGGAATTCCACAGACTCCAGACTCAAGACCTTCTGAGAGAAAAAAATTCTCATCATCTCTTAAATGGGAGACCCCTTATTTTGAAACTCTGTACCCTTAATCTGGTCTCTCTCAGAAGGGGAAGCATCTTCTCAACATCTCCTCTGTCAAACCCCCACAGGATCTTGCATGCTTCAATGAGATGATTTTTCATTCTACTAAACTCCTGTGGATAAGGCCCAACCTGTTGGAGGCCCAACCAGCAAGTGGAGAGCATTACATCACTCTCCTAATTTGTGCCTTGTAGATAGTAGACATACAGACATACAAACATGTGAACTAGGAGCAGGAGAAGGCCACTCGGCCCTTCAAGCCTGCTCCGCCATTCAATAAGTTCACGGCTGATCTCATTGTAACCTCCTGCCTATCCCCGATAACCTTTCACCCCTTTGTTAATCAAGAATCTATTTAGCTCTGCCTTAAAAATATTCAAAGACCCTGCTTCCCCTGCCTTTTGAGGGAGAGAGTTCCAAAGACTCACAACCCTCTAAGAGAAAATATTTCTCCTCATCTCTGCCTTAAATGAGTGACCCCTTAGTTTTAAACAGTGACTCCCTAGTTCTATATTCTCCCACAAGAAGAAATATGTTCTCCACATCCCCTCTGTCAAGAACCCTCAGGATCTTAACGGTTTTGATCAAGTCACCTCTTACTCTTCTAAATTCCAGTGGGTACAAGCCTAACCTGACCAACCTTTCCTCATAAGACCACCCACCATTCCTGGTATTAGTCTAGTGAACCCTCGCTGAACTGCTTCTAATGCATTTATATCTTTCCTTAAATAAGGACACCAGTACTGTACACAATACTCCATATGTTTTCTCACTAGTGCCCTGTACAACTGAAGCATAACCTCCCTACTTTTGTATTCAATTCCCCTCGCAATAAACAATAACATTCTATTAGCTTTGGGGAGTCAGAAGGTGAGTTGCTTGTCACAGAATTCCCAGCCTCTGACCTGCTCTTGTAGCTACAGTATTTATATGGCTAGTCCAATTCAGTTTCTGGACCAGCCATATAAATACTGCGGCTACAACCTTTGGCTCCTTCATCCAAATCATTGATGTGGATTGTAAATAGTTGAGACACCAGCACTGAACCCTGTGGTACTCCACTAGTTATATCTTGTCAATCTGAAAAAGATCCATTTATGCCTACTCACTGTTTCCTGTTTCTTGTTGGCTAACCAATGCCAATATGCTGCCCCCTACACTCTGAGTTCTTGCTTTGTGTAGTAATCTTTGATGTGGCACCTTGTCAAATGCCTTCTGGAAATTTAAGTGCACCACATTCATAGGTTCCACTTTATCCACATTGCTACCTCCTCAAATAATTCTAATACATTATTCAAACGTGATTTTCCTTTCATAAAACCATGTTGAATCTGTCTGATTGCATTGAGGCTTCCTAAGTGTCCAGCTATAACCTCCTTAATATAGATTCCAGCATTTTCCCTATGACAGATTATTAAGCTAACTGACCTGTAGTTACCTTCTTTCTGTCCCCCTCCTTTCTTGAATAGAGGAGTTACATTTGCTATTTTTCAATCTGATGGGATCTTTACAGAATCTAGGAAATTTTGGAAAATTAAACCCAATTCATCTGCTATCTCAGTAGCCATCTCCTTTAAGCCCCTAGGATGAAGTTCATTGTCCATTGGGGACTTGTCAGTTTTTAGTTCTAATGATTTTCTCAGTAATCCTTTCCATGGTGATTGTAATTGTTTTAAGTTCCTCTCTTCCTTTCACCTCCTGATTTACAATTTTATCTGGGATGCTATTTGCATCCTCTACAGTCAGGATAACTGTTCAATTCATCCGCCATGTCCTTATTTTCCATGATTACTTCCCCAGACTCACTCTCTGGAGGACCAACACTCAATTTCTTAACTCTTTTCATTTTTAAATACCTGTAGAAACTCTTACTATCTGTTTTTATCTTTCTAGCTTGCCTCTCCTAGGGGTTGCTGCACGGGAGAGAGAGGGAATGGGTCCATTGAAGTCAATAGTTTTGTGGTGTGAATATCGTCCAGTGAAGTTGAAGAGTTAATGATCTGAATTATTTTATCCATTCACAACAGTGATGTGAAATATGCAATTTCTTTCACCAGATCCATCTCCACACATCAAACAGAATGGAGGTGGCTGCATGTCTCTTTGCATTTTGCGTTAGCTTTCTATTCTCCCCGTCAGGTATGATATCAAGAGCTGCGGCTGAACTGTGTTTATTCTTCCAGATTTAGCTGCTGTGCAATTCTTTGCTACGTTTGCAACAATGGCGACAATGAGAGGGGTTAGAAGGTCAAGTTTTCAAAAAGGTCACCGTTGAAATGGAACTGCGATGGTTTATGACACTGACTGAATTCTCTGGATTTGGTGTAAAGAGCATTCAGCATAATTCCTCCTCATATTTTATTTCTCAGCTTTTTATTCTCTCTCAGCTGCCCACTTGGCTGATTGGTAGCATTTTTACAGTTGAGTCAGGAGGCTGCGAGTTCATGTCCCCCACCTTGGACTAGGCTGACACTTGTAGTGTAGCACGAAGTGAAGAGTGCTGCATTGTCAGACGTGCTGCCTTCCGGGTAAGCTATTAAATAGTTTGATCAGGTGGATTTGAAGGTGCATCGTGATGTGAAGAAATGCAGCGGACTCCCCAGGTCTCCTGGTAAACATTTCTCCTTGCACCAACCAAACACAGAGGGCAGGGTTTTCCCGTCGGCGGGCGGGGGGGTGGGGCCCACTCGCGGACGTGTAAAATGACATGCGGTGATGTCGGGCGGAACCCCCAACGTCACCGCGCCCCATTTAAATTTTCCAGTAGGCGGGGGCTCAGCAAAATCAGCTGCCCGCCCGCTGACCTGTCAATGGCCAATTGAGGCCAATTGGCAGAGTCATTTAGCTCATTAATGGAACTGCCCGTTCAACGTTAAGGTTGGTGGACAGGCCAGGAGCCCTGGCGGAAATTAGAAAAAGCATCAAACCTCATCCAGCGGCGGGATGAGGTTTCATGTAGGTTTTTAAAAATTTTAATAAAGATTTTGTTAAAATTATGGACATTTCCCAACTCATGTCACATGAGGGGACATGTCAGGAATTTTTTTTTTCTAATTTTAAATTCTGTCACAGAACAGTCGATCTCCCTGAGGCTGCACTTAGCCTCAGGGAGATGAATGCGCTCTATCGTGCGCATGCGCAAAAGAGCGCACTCTCGATTTTGGGATTCCCCCCCCCCACTCGCCTGCACAGGGAGCGCATAGCGCTTCTGTGCGGACGTCGCGCTGGGCAGGCCAATTAAGGCCCACTCACGTAAAATGACAACGCGCCCCCAATTGGGGGCGCCAATCGGAAGCACGCCTGTGTGCGCCCGCTATTCAACTTTGCCCCTGACGGAGGGAAAATCCTGCCCAGAATATCTCTTCACTTGTGGGATCTTGGTGTGCGCAAATTCACTACTATGTTTTCCTCAATAACAGCAGCGACTACATTCGGTTAAAAAGAACTGAATGGGTAATTTTGACAAATAAATTTACAGTGGTAGATATGACAGAAAATTGTAATCACAAATCCTGACGATACGAAGCTAAGTGCCAGGAATTCGTTCCCACGACAGGCAGTCCGCTCTGCTTTGCCAGTGTTGGGTCTTCTATGGGATTTAGGACCCAGCGATGCGATGGGTGGGGTGGCACACATCCCGCCTCCTCTCGACAGTTGCTGCCCAATCAGAAGCCGGCAGTGTCTCCGGGAGTGGTGTTTGCTGCTGGTAATATTTTCCAGCCCAGTCCAAGGATCAACACGGGATCCAAGGACAGGTGAGTGGGTGGGGGCTCTCCTGATAATAGTTGATTGTGGTGGTGGACTCCAGTATTAGACACTATACGGTACTCTGTACGAGATAGGTGATCACCTGACCTGGGGGTTGAAGGTCAGATAGCACATGTTGGAACCTGTCTTGACAGAATTCAGTTACTGCAGATATGTGTTTACGTTAGGAAAATGTGTTATCAATGAAGTTAGCTCATCAGCTACAATGTCAACGGCCTGTGTGCATCCTTGAAACAAAAAAACAAGACGTGGGGCAGAATTTTGCCCTCGTCGGGCAGGATCGGTGGGGGTGAGCTTCAGTGGCCGGGAAGCCAATCGCCGCCCGCGATGGGGGCCTGACTGCGATTTCACGCTGGAGGGCCAATTATAGCCCACCCAGCATGAAACACTTGCTGCAGCGCTCAGAGCTGCCTGTGTGGGGCAGGGGAGGGGGATGGGTAGGAGGGCGAGCGGGGAACTTGGCACATTCCTGCACGTGCGCAGGAAAAACTCCCTGAGGCTCAGAGCTGCCTCAGGGAGATAAAGATTTTTGAACAATAAAAATAAAGAATTTTAAAATGTTAAAAAAAAATGTCCCCTCATGTGATTCTGCCTGTCACATGAGCAGGGACATGTTATAAATTAGCTTGAAAATGTTTTATTTTTGTTTTTAATGACGGATCGAAACCTCATCCCGCCCATGGATGAGGTTTTGCAAAAAAATTCAAAGGCTGCTTGGCTTTTTTGCCTGCCTGCTAACCGTAAGGTTGGATGGGCAGTGAGAAACTTTACTTAATTATTACTTTAATGGCCTTAATAGGCCTTTCAGTTGTTGGCGGGTGCACTGCCGAATCGAGTGCGCGCCCGCCGACCGAAATATCGCGCAAGTACGTGATGCAATTGGGACGCTCGCCTGACGTCATCGCGCGTCACTTTACGCTCGTTAGGGTAGGAGCGCACCTGACCGACCAGCAAAAAATTCTGTCCATGGGTGTCAGAAGTGAACTAAACACAACAATGGAGGTTCTGAAACCACCAACAGAGCCCAGTTTGGAAGAAAGTCTCGCTGAAAACTGGAGGAAGTTCCGGCAGCGATTCGAGCTGTACCTCACACTGATGGGCAGTGATAAAAAGGACCCTCAGGTACAGTTTTCCATCTTTTTTCACATAGCAGGGGAAGTAGCCCTAGAAGTCTATAACATATTCACGTTCGAAAGTGATGAGAAACTAAATGACTTGAAAGAAATAATGGAAAAATTCAAAGCCTACTGCAGCCCTAAGAAAAACATCACGTATGAAAGATACCGATTTTTTATCTGCACGCAAGGCAGTGGCAACATTAGTCAGCACGTAACTGAGCTGAGAAAATGAGCTAAACTGTATGAATTTGGAGAGCTTGAAGAATCAGTCATCCAAGATAGAATAACTTAGAGAATGGCAAATGACACTCTGAGAGAATGGCTTTTGAGAGAAGTTGATCTCACGCTGGAGGAAGCAATAAATATCTGCAGAGTGGCCGAGACAATGAAATGCCAGATTAAACAAACGACAGAAGATGATAAGCCACACACGGTCAAGCAGTTGGATACAGTTAAACAGAAACAGCCCAGGAAGTAGCAAATAGACAGCCTGAATGTAAAAAGAACAAAATTGCTATTAAAACATTTATATGCAGCCGATGTGTTCTGCGTTCTGTGTTCCACTGTCCCAGAGCATTTACCACGTAATTGTCCAGTCTACGGAAAGCAGTGTAAGAACTGTGATAAACTAAATCACTTTGCTAAGATGTGTAAATCGAAGAAAGTGCACATGATTGACACAGACACTGAAACTAACACTGAACTTTTTGTTGGTGCAGTAGCAACAAATTTCAAAGGCGATGAATTGAAGGTTGATTTAAAAATTGCCAGCATGATGGTGAATTTCAAGCTTGACATAGGTGCACAAGCAAACGTCTTTCCCATAAGCCTGTATGGTAAGATAAGCAAAGAAAAACAGCTAACTAAAACAAAAGTGAAGCTGTCTACTTATACAGGTGAAGAATTGCAGTCGAAGGCAAGTGTACACTTACAGTGAACTACAAAAAGCAGTCTCAAGCATTTCCATTCATAGTGGTAGTGATGTAAAACTCATTCTTGGAATCAAAGCTTGTGAAAACCTGAAGTGAATCAAGAGAATAATGATTGTCACCACTGATGACATCCCGAGCGAGTATAAAGACGTGTTCCAGGGGATTGGCTGCCTAAAAAGAGAACACACCATCAAGAGTGACAAAACTGTGACACCCAAATGACATGAACCCAGGAAAATACCAGTAATGATGAGAGACCGACTGAAAGCAGAGTTGGACAGAATGAAGAAACTTCACATCATCAGGAAAACTGAAGAGCCGACAAAGTGGGTTAATCCAATTGTAATTATAGAAAAATCAGATGAAAATCTGCGAGTCTGCCTGGATCCCAGAGACCTAAACCAGGCAGTACAAAGAGAGCATTACCAGCTGCCCATAGTAGGAGAGATCACGTGTAAGCTGGCTGATGCTAAATACTATTCAGTCTTGGATGTGAGTTCAGGCTTCAGGCAGGTCAAGTTGGATGAATGCAGCTCCTATCTCTGTACCTTCAACATACAATACGGGTGATACAGGTTTTTACACTTACTTTTTAGTATTAATTCAGCTCTGGAGGTGCTCCACAGAACAGTGAAGCAGTTGTTTGAAGGGTTAGAGAGCGTGGAAACTTACATCAATAATGTACGGGTCTGGGGAGCCTCATGAGAAGAACACAACCACAGACTGAGGCAGGTACTGGCCAGAGCTAAAGAAAGGAACCTCAAGTTGAAGAAGGATAAGTGCAAATTAGGTCTTCATGAAATCAAGTACTTGGGACATGTGCTAACAAGTGAGGGACTGAAGCCAGACCTGAGTAAAATCAAAGCAGTCATGAACATGCCACCCCCAGAATGTAAGAAAGACTTGGAGAGGTTTTGGGAAATGGTGACCTATTTTGGGAAATTCACTCTGAACATGTCAGACCTGACAGCACCTCTCAGAGAACGTCTACAAAATGATGTGGAATGGCACTGGGAACACAGTCACCAAGAAGCTTTGACCAGTCTGAAGAGATCACTGACCCAGGCACCAGTGTTAAAGTATTACGATGTCAGTCTGCCGGTCAAGATCTTAGTGGGCACTTCAGAGACTGGCCTGGGTGCTATCCTCTTGCAAAATGAGGCACTAGTGGCATATGCTTCAAAGGCAATGACTGAAACACAGCAGCGGTATGTCCAAATAGAGAAAGAAATGCTAGCATTAAAGCAAAAAACTGCAGATGCAGGAAATCCGAAACAAAAACAAAAATAATAATACAAAAATACAGAAATGCTAGCAATTGTATTTGGCCTAGAACACTTCCACCAGTTTGTCTATGACAAAGACATGGAGTAGAGTCTGATCATAAGCCGTTGGAAGCTACACTTAAAAAGCCCCTGAGCTGTGCACTACTCAGTATCAAAAGGTTACACCCCTTCAACACCCCTTTGTCCTTTTGTCTATGACATCTTTGGCAGCCTCTTCTTGGTCTCCACCTTTCCCTAGCCCTATATCGAGCTCTCCTGTCCCACCCCCTTCTACCAGCTTATATTTCACCTCATTTCTATATGTCTTAGTTCTGATGAAGGTTCATACAGACTCGAAACGCCAACTGTGTCCCTCTCCGCAGATGCTGCCAGACCTGCTGAGTTTTTCCAGGTATTTTTGTTTTTGTTCTAGATTTCCAGCATCCGCAGTATTTTGCTTTTATCAAAAGGATACTAATACATCTGCAGAGGTACCAGGTCAGAGTTAAATACAAACTGGGCAAGGAAATGAACATTGCAGACACTCTGTCACATGCATACCTACCCATCATGGAAGAAGAGGTTAAAGAAACAGAAGCACAGGTTCACATGCTGATGAAGAACTTACCTGTAGCTGTAACTAAACTGAATGAGATCAGGGAAGTGACCAAGAACGACGCCACCCTGAGAAAACTGCAGCAGATTGTGCAAACTGGCTGGACCACACATCGGAGGAAAGCCCCTTCTGCTGTACAAGAGAACTGGAACTTTCATGAGGAACTTCATGTAGAAGAAGGAATATTTTTCAAGGGAGAAAGAAAATCATAATTCCTGCAACACTGAGGAAAGAAATGCTGCAGCGCATACATGAAAGTCACCTCAGCATAGAAACATGCAGGAGAAGAGCTCGAGATGTAATGTATTGGCCTGGAATGGGGGCACAAATCGGGGAAATGGTGAATGCGGGTGCAGTTTGCCAAAAGTACAGTAAGTCACAACAAAAAGAACCACTTCAACCACACAATGTTCCAGAGAGACCCTGGCAGAAAATTGGAGTGGACTTGTTTACATTTGGCAACAGTGAGTACCGACCAGCAGCAGATTATTACTCAAAGTTTTTTTGAATCTGTGCTACTGAGAAATGATAGTAAGAGCATCATGGTAATAAACTATTTAAAATCAATTTTATCTCTTCATGGCATACCTGAATTCTCATCTCAGATAACGGTCCACAGTTCTCAGGCACTGAGTTTGGCCAACTTGCACAGGACTGGGAATTTTGCCACACTATGTCAAGTCCCAGATAGCCACAATCATACGGAATGGCGCAGACCTTAAAACACCTGTTGAAGAAGGCAAAGGAAGATGGAAGACACCCCTACCTGGGCTCTGCTGGATTTCAGGAATAATCCATTAGAGGGCATTGGATCATCTCCAGCACAGCTCCTGATGGGGACAAGACTAAGAGCTAAACTTCCAACTGCGCCCCAACTCTTTTTCTTGTTCGAGGTGCCCGACCTCTGCCTGACCTGAACATGGGAGATTCAGCATGACGGGATCTGGAATCCTGCTGTGGAATCACAGGAGAACCAAAGTCTTACATAGAGTAGACTCCAGATGGACAACAGTACAGGAGCAACCTGAAATTCTTACAGAAAACAAATGAAACACAACCCTGCTTTGAGCCAGAAAGTGTAGCTGAAGATCAAAAACTAGAATGCACCAGTGAAGCAACAGATAACCAGATAAAGTCTGACAGTCCTGAACACTATCCAAGGGGTGATAGTGACACAGAGCTGGAGAAGGCCCCTTGTCCTTCAAAATCACCTTTGTCACTATTCAGAACATCCGATTGTGAAAAACCACAGAAATGCAGAGATGAGCAAAAGACAAAACAGCCTGATAAAAACAGAGTGAGAAAGAATAGATAAGAGACTTTGTGTACTCGAATTGCATAAACGTTTTTTTTAAAAAGGGGAATGTCATGATAATAGCTGATTGTGGTTGTGGACTCCTGGGGCAGGATTTTACTGTTCTCAAGCAGGGGCGTGGCCCACTCACCAATGTGTAAAATGACACAGGATGATGTCACCCCGCCCCATTTAAATATTCAGGAAGGCGGGGGCGCAGCAAAATCAGCTGTGCGCCCGCCGACCTGTCAATGGCCAATTGAGGCCATTGACAGGAACAATTAAGCAATTAAAGGACCTGCCCGTCCAACCTTAAGGTTGGTGGGCAGGCCAGGAGCCCCGGCAGCAACTAGAAAAAACATGAAACCTCATCCACTGACAGGATGATGTTTCATGTTGGGTTTTAAAAATTTTAATAAAGTTTTTATGGAAATTATGAACATGTCCCAACTCATGTGACATTGTCACATGAGGGGACATGTAAAGGAACTTTCTGCTTCTATTTTTAATTTAGTTGAAAGTAGAGGCGATCTCCCTGAAGCTACACTTAGCCTCAGGGAGATGAGTGCGCTCTTTTGTGCACATGCGCGAAAGAGCGCACTCTCGATTTTAGGGATGCCCCCCCACCCTCAAAGGGAGCGCATAGCCCTTCCCTGCGGACGTCACGCTAGGCAGGCCTTAATTGGCCCGCCCGTGCAGAATGGCGGCGCACGCGATTGGGTCAGCTCCGCCCGCCCGACGAACGGAAAATTCAGCCCCTGTATTAGATACTGTACAGTACGCTGTGCGAGATATGGGTGTCACCTGACCTGGGGGTTGAAGGTCAGGTAGCACATGTTGGAGCCTGTCTTGATAGAATTTAGCTACTGCAGATATGTGTTTATGTTAGGAAAATGTGTTATCAATAAAGTTAGCTCAGCTACAATGTCGGCGGCCTGTGTGCATCATTGAAGACAGGGGTCACCGGAGAGGGTGAGCAGGGGGTGGCTTTCAGTGGCTGCCCCCTTCCCGATGGGCAGGTCACTGCAGTGTCTGAGAGACCCCCCCTCACAAATCCGCAGGAAACCTGACACGGTTTACTGGGAGGCATGGGAGAGCCATGCAACTACCGTTACATCCCCGATCCATTTCCAAATTGCATATTGCTCAGGGATAATTGGTGTTAGATGGCTTATTAATGAGCCTGCTTGATATTCTCTGTCAGTGGGCAGGATTCCCACATTGGGCCCTTCCCATCTCAACTTAATTGGAGACAGTTTTCCCAATGCTGGGAATCTGATGTGGTTTCTTCCGCCCGATTCTCCCAGTCATCATGGCAGCTCTGACAGAATCAAATCCCACCCAAGGTTTGTGGACAAGAAGTGTAATTGTTTCACCAATCTACACACATGACGGGGAATGGACTGTGTTACGCATTGAGTTTAGAATAGGATTAGTTTTGAAGGAAGAAAATGAAATGTTAAACTCTGATTAAGATTAGAAGCATGACGAGGAAGTAAGCACATGTTCTTGTATGTTGGTTTGCTAACTGCACGACAAGGGATCTGCATGAAATGAGTTTCGCCACTCTGTGCAACAGCCAGATGAAATAATCCTTCCAAGATAGCCAAGCCAGAGATAAATTCTGATCCCTGTAGCCGAGAATGGTTCCAGGTTTCTAGGCTAATGGATCACAACCAGCGTCGAAGGAGCAATTAGCCAGCATTCTCACTCCTGTCCCCTTGCTGTTAAAGGCACGGTTAGATATCGGCTCATCAACATCACAAAAAACAGATCATCTGGTTGTTCTCACATTGCTGTTTGTGTGGGAGCTTTGGCTGTGCGTAAATTGGCTGCTGACTATTTTAAAAGATACTTCATTATTGGCTGTAAAGCTCTCTAGGGGGTGTTCGGTGGTCACCAGAGGCATTGATACAAACGCAAGTCTTCCTCTTTCGCAGGAGGGTGGAACTCAACCCCCGAAAAGGACAGGAAGGGAGAGAATAAAAGGTTAGAAAAAAAACATGGGCTGGGTTTTCTGGCCCTGCTATTGTGGGAGGTGTGTCGGGCCAGCCAATATTCCGTCAACATTTGGCGGGGACCGAACGACCCCGGCA
Organism: Cetorhinus maximus; assembly: GCF_964194155.1. NCBI lineage: Eukaryota > Metazoa > Chordata > Chondrichthyes > Lamniformes > Cetorhinidae > Cetorhinus > Cetorhinus maximus. The sequence goes on from NC_135884.1 coordinate 147,601,799, forward strand.
GTGGGCAGGTCCGCAAAATCCTGCCCCTGATTCCTTGCCTTATTGGATGGAGGATTTATTTCCTTTTCATAAACTTAAATGAAAGTGCGAAAGATTTCGATAGACAAGGTGAAACTGTTTACACTGGCAGAAGATTTGGTAAACCGCAGAAACAAGTTTAAGGTTATTGCCAAAAAAAGTTCAGACGGGAAATGAGAAGTTTTTTTTTTAAACTCAACAAATTGTTACATTCTGGATTTACAAAAAAAATATTCACAGGATGTGGGTATTGCTGGAAAAACCAACATGTTTTGTTTGTCCCTAATCGCCCTTGACGAGGTGAGGCACCACAAGATTAGCTGAGGGTCAATTATATTGCTGTGGGTCTGGTATCACATAAAGCTCATACTGGGTAAGAACAGCTGAATACTTTCCTTTAAAGGGCATTAGTGAGAATCCAGCAGTTTGGTGGTCACCAGCACTGAGACTCGCCTTTTGTTCCAGGTTGAATTAATTAACTGAATTGGATTTGAGCACATGTCACAACAGCAGTAGCTCAGGATGCTAGACGACTTGTCCAGCAACATAGCCACCCTGCTACCATTTTCAGAATGCAAAGGTGCGGGTAGCAGTTTCAATAGTAACTTTCAAAAGAGGAGTGGATACGTGCTTGATAAGGGGGGAAAAAATATTGCAGGCTTATGGAGAAATGAGCAGTGGGAGTGGGACTAATTGGATAGCTCTGTCAAAAAATCGGCGCAGGCACAACGGCTAAATAGCTCCTTCTGTGCTGAATGATTCCATTATTCCCCTGTGTGTAAACTTACTCAAGGTAGCATATAATGCTTCATTGCGCCTATATTCTTCACCGTGATTAATGCAAGTTAATGATCGTGATTTCTTTTTAACTATAATTCTGAGACCAAACCATACCCGTTCGAAGTGTTGTATTGCTTTTAACTGCACCCAAAGGTAATAACGGCAAAATATTATTTTCTTTTCCGGCTGTATTTCCTGAGTTATTTATTTCCTCTGCTTAACATTTAATGTTTGCTGCAGCAGTTAGTTTACGTGGTTTTCAAGTGAAGGAGACTTGTCATAATGATGACAACCTGTCATATGCTTTCCCGAATATAAAACCTGACGCGCTGTACTACTACAGGGATCTAGCCGTGCAGCCGAGATCTCCAGGGTAGGGTTAGTCTGCTTTATTTTAAATAGATGATATTAGAGTTGGCTATGAAGTCTGCCGGGATTATTTCAAATTCCAGGCACCTGAGGTCATTTTGATAATGTGTTGCAGCCCCAAGGGATTGGAATGATGGATTTCTGACATAGTACAGGACCTCACTACTTCGCAGAAGGTTTCACTTACAGGAAGGGCTAAGGCTCATTGTGCAGGTGAGCACTGAGGCTGAAACTGGCAGGGCGGGTCATGGAGTATATTGGGAATTAGTGAGTAAGAGACAGCAAGTAGCGTCACCCCAACTTCTCCCCTGTCGCAGCTCATCTGCTGCTGGAAAGCTCACCCATGCCTTTGTTACCTTTAGACTTCATTATTTCAATGTACTCCCAGCGGGTCTCCCGCATGCTATGCTCTGCCAATTTGAGGCCATCCAAAACACTGCTGCCTGTGTCCTAATCGCACCAAGTCCGAATCACCTACGACCCCTGTGTTCGGTGGCTTGCATTGGCTCCTGTTCAAGCAAAGACTCAATTTTTAAAAAATTCCCTTCCTTGTTTTCAAATCTCTTCATGGCCATAGTCCCTCCCTATCTCTGTAATTTCATCTGTACCACAAACTTCCGAGATATCAGTGCTCATCTAAATAAGATATTTTGAGGGTCCCTGGTTTTAATTGCTGCACCACTGGTGGCCAAGCTTTCAACTGCCTAGCTAAGCTCTGGAATGCCCTCCTGTAACCTCCGCCTCTTTATCTCTCCTTTATCCTTAAAGACGCTCCTTAAAACCTAAGACAAAAGCAAAATACTGCGGATGCTGCAAATCTGAAACAAAAGCAAAAATAGCTGGAAAAACTCAGCAGGTCTGACAGCATCTGTGGAGAGGAACACAGTTGACGTTTCGAGTCCCTGTGACTCTTCATCAGAACTAAGGAAATAGAGAAATGAGGTGAAATATAAGCTGGTAGAGTGGGGGGTCCACCTATCACTGGCCCTCTATCCAGCTCTACCTGTCCCACCCCCCTCTACCAGCTTATATTTCACCCCATTTCTCTATTTCCTCAGTTCTGATGAAGAGTCATACGGACTCGAAACGTCAACTGTGTTCCTCTCCGCAGATGCTGTCAGAACTGCTGAGTTTTTCCAGCTATTTTTGCTTTTGCTCCTTAAAAACTAAGTCTTTGACCAAGCTTTTGGTCATCTTCCATAACATCTCCTATGTGGTTCGCCGTCTAACGTTGTTTTGTAAAGTACCTGTGAAGTGTCTTGGGACGTTTTCTTACTTTAAAGACGACATAGAAATAAAGATTGTTGTTACCGAGGTCTGTAAATTGGAGGAGGGGGGTTGATAAGGTTGAGAGAGGTGAGGGCTGGGATTTTCCAGCGCCCTTGTGGCGGGGACCCGCCGCGGGGGTTTCGTCAGCCCAGCCAAAAGCCCGTTGACTTTCGGTGGGAACGGACGGACCCCAGAGGCGGGCAGGGCCGGAAAATCCCGCCCGAGGAATTTGATGGTTTGGGGGCTCTGAGAAAGGATGGCGTTTACATTCCACTGCAAATCCAAGGATGGAATCTTACGCCGGTGGGATTTTATGGTCCCGCCCAAGTCAACTGAGTTTTGAATGGCTCGCAGCGTTTTATGGCACTGCCCTCGCCAAGACGGGTGCCAGAAAATTCCACCCCAAAGTCACCTTTGCACTTTGGATGGATAGTTGGCAGATAATTTAACAAATTAAGCAAAAATGAACAACATCGCAAAGTAAGAGTTCAGCGTTAAAAGTTGAACAGAAAACTGTTTGAATTAAGCAATTTAAATAGACTTTAGTCAGCAGCGTTGGGATCAGCTCTGATTTTAACATTAGCAAGGAAATAGCAGGGGCACGTGGGATATTCCGTTCAGTGATGCGGGTCGAGGGGTAAATATTGACCAGGACACCGGGGTGGAGCTCTCCTACTGTTTTAATAGTGGCGTGGGATCTTTCACCCCCACCTGAGTAGGTAGATGGTGGCTCGGTTTAGTGTCTCACCTGAAAGGTGGCACCTCTGACAGTGCATCACTCCATCAGTACAGCACTGGGATGTCAGACCAGGTTGTGTGCACAAGTCTCTGAAGTGGGATTTGAACCCGTCAGTTTCAAAAACAGGGCTGAGAGCGCGACCCACTGAGCTGCAGCTAATACCAAAAATAAACATTTCTTTATATTATAATATTTATTCTGATGCCTTCGGTCAGGCATTCTGTCAATAACTGAAATACACAATGGAGAAATATGGGAAAACTTTTTAAAATGCTATCATCAAAGGAAATGCTTTTAGGCACTCCAGATGTTCTAGTGAGTAAAATAAACATATAGGGCAGGATTTCCCCCCCTCCCCCCCACCCCATCGGGGGCGAAGTTGAATTGTGGGCGTGCACAGGCGCACCCCCGATCAGCACACCCATTTCCCAATTGGGGGCGTGGCGCCATTTTACGTGGACGGGCCGATTAAGGCGCGTCCAGCGCGACGCCTGCACGGAAGCGCTATGCGGGCGGCGGGGGGGTGGTGGAGGGTGGAGTGGAATCCCTAAATCGAGAGCGCGCTCTTTCACGCATGGGCACGATAGAGCGCACTCATCTCCGTGCGGCTAAGTGCAGCCTCAGGGAGATCGGCTGTTTTGTCACAAATATTAAAAATAGAGAAAAAAAAATTCCTGACATGTCCTCTCATGGGACAGTGTCACATGAGTTGGGACATGTCCATAATTTTTACAAAAACTTTAATAAAATTTTTTAAAACCTACATGAAACCTCATCCCGCCCGTGGATGAGGTTTCATGCTTTTTCTAGTTCCCGCCGGGTCTCCTGGCCTGCCCGTCAACCTTAAGTCCATGAATGAGCTAAATGACTCTGTCAATGGCCTCAATTGGCCATTGACAGGTCAGCAGGCGCACAGCTGATTTTGCTGCGCCCCCGCCTACTGGAAAATTTAAATGGGGCATGGTGTCGTAGGGAGTTCCGCCAGACGTCACCGCGCATAATTTTACACATCGGCGAGTGGGGGGGCGGGGCCCGATCACCAATGGGAGGCCAGGACTTTATGGCCCCTTTCACCCAGCAGGATATTACTGTCCCGTCGAACTGAATGGGGATTTAAATGGCTCACCGCACCTGCCGGGGTTTGCACCCTGCAGCGGGGCCATAAAATCCTGGCCATAGAGATAATCACAGGAAGAATATTGTAGACTTTAAGAGGGCAGCAAGTGAGTAATAAAGATGGTTCTCTACATCAGAAATTTAAGCTATGAGAAAAGGCTAAGAAAGTTGACCATGCACACTTTGGGATGAAGGAGACTTAGGAATGGTTTAAACTTATGTTTTAAAAATCATAGAGGAAAACCAACATGGACATGATGGGCCAAGTAGCCTCGTTCTGTGCTTGTAACCATTCTATGAAAAAGCTGAACCTACATATTTTTCACTGTGGTGAAGGATTTAAAGCAGGGGACACCAATTCCACTTAAGAAGTCAGGGCAAAAAAAAGGAAACCTTTCCTTCCATACGAACATACAAATTGGGAGCAGGAGTAGGCCATTCGGCCCCTCGATCCTACTCCACCATTTGATAAGATCATGGCTGGTCTGATGTGGCCTCAGCTCTACATTCCTTCCTACCCCCTGTAACATATGACTCCCTTGTTAATCAAGAATCTATCTGACACAGCCTTAAAAATATACAATGACCCTGCCTGCACTATTCTCTGGAGAGAGAATTCCACTGGCTCATGGCCCTCTGAAGAAAAAAAATTCTCCTAATCTCGGTCTTAAGTAAGAGACCCCTTATTTTTAAGCTGTATTCCCTTAATTTTAATATCTCCCACAAGAGGAAACATCCTCTCGGCATCCACCCTCTCAAGTTCCTTCAGGATCTTATATGTTTCAATAAGATCTCTACTCATTCTTCTAAACTCCAATGGATACAGGCCAAACCTGTCCAACCTTTCCTCATAAGGTAACTCCTTCATCCCAGGAATCAGTCACGTGAGCCTTCTCTGACCTGCTTCTAATGCAATTATATTCTCATTCTAATTACTGATATCCTAATATCAGTATTCTAGATATGGTTTCACCAATGCCCTGTACAGCTGTAACAAATCTTTCTTACTTTTATATTCAATCCCACTTGCAATAAACGCCAACATTCCATTTGGCCTCCTAATCACTTGCATAACACTGTACTTGCATACCAACTTTCTGCCAACCATGTACCAGGACACTCAGATCCCTCAGTACCTCAGAGTTCTGCAATCTCTCTCAATGTAAATAAAATGCTGCTTTCCTATTCTTCCTGTCAAAGTGGACAAGTTCACATTACACTCCATCTTCCAAATTATTTATTTATCTATCTATCTATCTATCTATCTATCTATCTATCTATCTATCTATCTATCTATCTATCTATCTATCTATCTATCTATCTATCTATCTATCTATCTATCTATCTATCTATCTATCTATCTATCTATCTATCTATCTATCTATCTATCTATCTATCTATCTATCTATCTATCTATCTATCTATCTATCTATCTATCTATCTATCTATCTATCTATCTATCTATCTATCTATCTATCTATCTATCTATCTATCTATCTATCTATCTATCTATCTATCTATCTATCTATCTATCTATCTATCTATCTATCTATCTATCTATCTATCTATCTATCTATCTATCTATCTATCTATCTATCTATCTATCTATCTATCTATCTATCTATCTATCTATCTATCTATCTATCTATCTATCTATCTATCTATCTATCTATCTATCTATCTATCTATCTATCTATCTATCTATCTATCTATCTATCTATCTATCTATCTATCTATCTATCTATCTATCTATCTATCTATCTATCTATCCCTTTGCAGACTCCTTATGCCCTCTTTATAATTTACTTTCCTACTTATCTTTATATCATCAGCAAACTTAACAACAATACATTCCATCTCTCATTCAATCCATTTATATAGTTGAGGCCCCAGCCCTAATCCCTGTGGCACTTCATGAGTTACAGCTTGCCACCCCAAAAATGACCATTTATCCATACTCTCTGCTGCCTGTTAGCTAACCAATCCTTCATCTGTGCTAATATGTTATCCCTTACACAATGAGCTCTTATTTTGTGTAGTAACCTTTGATGTGGCACCTTATCAGATGCCTTTTGGAAATTCAAGTGCACTACATCGACAGGTTCTCCTTTATCCATGTTGCTTGTTACTTCCTCAAAGGTGTCTAATAAATTAATCAAACACAATTTCCCTTTCACAAAACCATGTTGACTCTGACTGATTTTATTAAAATTTTATGTGTCCTGCTGTAATCTCCTTAATAATAGACTCCAGAATTTTTCCTATGACAGATGTTAAGTGGCCTGTAGTTTCCTGCTTTCTGTCTCCCTCCTATCTTGAATAGAGGAGTAACATTCACTTTTTTCCAATCTGATGGGACCTTCCCAGAATCTTGGGAATTTTGGAAAATTCCAACCAATACATCTATTATCCCTGCAGCCACTTCCTTTAAGAGCCTAGGATACAGGGCATCAGGTCTTGGGGGCTTGCCATTCCTAATTTCTAATCGTTTTTATAGCTCTAATAGTTTTCTCAGTACCCTTTCCCTGATAACTGCAATTGCTTTGAGTTCTTCCCTCCCTTTCACCTCTTGCAGTACAAGTATTTCTGTCATGTTACTTGCATCTTCTAAAATGAAGACAGACATTAAATTTCTGTCCAATGGTTCCACCATTTCCTTATTTCCCATTATTATTTCACTATTCTCATTCTCTAGAGGACCAGCACTCCCTTTGATTACCCTTTTCCTTTTTAAATACTGGTAGAAACTCTTACTAACAGTTTTTATATTTCATACTCTAATTTCTCCCTCAGATTTTTTGGACATTCTTTGCTGGTTTTTTCATTTGACTGATCTTCTGACCCACCACTAAGTTTCACAGTATTGTACACTTTTTCTTTCAATTTGATACTATCTTTAACTTCCTTGGTTCACCACAGATAGTGCATTTTTCTCCTAGAGTTTTTCTTTCTCACTGGCATATATATTTTCTAAATATTATGAAATATCTCCTTAAATGTCTGCCACGGCATTGCTACTATCCTATCCTTTAACCTAATTTCCCAGCTCACTTTAGTCTTCATACCCTCGCAATTGCCTTTAAGTTGAAAACACTAGTCTCAGGCTGATACTTCTCGCCCTCAAACTGAATATGAAATTCAATCATGTTGTGCTACCTAGAGGCTCCTTCTCTGTGAGGTCATTACTTGATCCTGTCTCATTGAGCATTACCAGGTGTAGAATAGCCTGCCCTCTGGTTGGCTCTAGAACATGCTGTTCTAAGAAATTGTCCCAAAAATAGTCTATGATCTCAGCTTTTGGCTACCAATTTAATTGATCCAGTCTAAATGTAGATTAAAATCACCCATGATTATTGCAGTACCTTTCTTACAAGCCCCCCCCCCATTATTTCATCCTGTATTCTCCTTCCTACTGTGTAGTTACCGTTAGGGGATCTGTAATCTACTCCCACAAGTGGCATCTTACTTTTGCTATTTCTTATCTCGACCCAAACTGATTCGACATCTTGAACTTTAGAACTAAGGTCATTTCTCACTATTGTACTGATGTCATCCTTAGTTAACAGAGCTACCCCAATGCCTTTTCCCAGATTCCTGTGCTTCTGAAAGGTCAAGTACCCTTGCATATTTAGGTTCCAGCCTTGGTCACCTTGCAACCAAGTTTCTGCAATAGCTATCATGTCATATATATTTGTTTCTATTTGAGCTGTTAATTCATCCATTTTGCAGTGAATGCTATGCAAATTCAGATACAGAGGCTTTAGTTCTGTCTTTTTATGATTTTTGCCAGCTCTGACCCTATCTTCTGGTCACTCTTTAGCTTGTATGCTCTGTCCCTTCCTGTCATGCTCTGATTATCATTGAACCTTATTGCCAACTTGCTCTATTGCCTTCGCCTTTCCCTTTAATCTACTACATCTTCTCTCACTTGATCCTCAGCTCCACTATATAGTTTAAAGCCCTCTGCACTGCCCTAGTTATATGACTCACCAGAACTCTGGTCCCAGTACGGTTCAGGTGTAGACTGTCCCAACGGTACAGCTCTCACTTTCCCCAGTACTGGTGTCAGTGCCCCATGAATAGAAACCCATTCTTCCCCGACCAATCTTTGAGCCATGCTGGTGGCTCAGGTAATAATCAGAGATTATTACCTTTGATATTCTTTTTTTAAATTTAGCTTCCGGCTCTCATATTCCTAGCCCTGTGTCATTGGTACCTACATGGACCATGACAACCAGATCCTCCTCCCCCCACTGCAAGTTCCTCTCTATCCCAGAGCAGATTTCCCAAACCCTGACACCAGGCAGACAACACAGCTGCCTGGATACATGCTCTTGGCTACAGGCAACTGTGCCAATCTCCCTGACTATGCTGTCTCCTACTACCACTACATTCTTATTCACTCACTCCGCTTGAATGGCCTCCTGTAGCATGGTGCCATGGTAGGTTCACTCACCAATCTGCAGCCCTTGCTCTCATCCATACAAGCTGAAAGATCTTCAAACCTGTTGGCCAATTGCAAGGGCTGAGGCTCCTCCCCTTCTACCTTCTCAATCCCTACACCTGCCTCAGTTGCAGTCGCATCCTTCTGTCCCAGACCACTGATCAAATCAGACCCCAGCCTAAGGGGTGTGACTGCCTATTGGAAGTGTCCAGGTAACTTTCCCCTTTCCTAATGCATCACTGTGCCTGGAGCTCAGCTTCCAGCTCATTGACTCTGAGCTGAAGCTCCTCGAGTATTAGACACTGAAGACGTGGTTACCGTGGGTCATGCAGGTGTCCATGACACCCACATACTGCAGCTGCAATACATCACCTGCCCTGCCAACTTTATTGCATTTACATTAATTAATTACTTCCCTAATTTTTTAAATGTTATATAATGCCTCTCTCACCACCATTTACTATACCAATTTAAAACTTAATAATACAATAAACTTTATCACTTAAAATAAAATGAAACAGCAGGCTCACCAGCTTCTTATTTCTCTTCTGTTAGTGCCTCCTAATTAATTATAAGGTAGCTATTTAAAGGTTATTTGAACATTTTCATTTTTTTTAATTTCCAGCTCATTACACACCAACCCTAAGAGCAGTTACTCACCAAACAATCAACTTATGGCTTTCATTTTCTGTCACTATTCACTTTTTTTTCAAATTCAGGGCATGCCTGAACTTCCCCCGATCTCTGTTCCTCCCACAGGTCCGCCTCTCCCTGCCTCTCCTCCTGAAGGTAAGTGGTGTAGGCTGTGTTCTTTGGAGGTATTTGTCTGCTTCCCTGTCTGTGTTCTCCCCGCAACCCTGCCTCTTGGCCTCTCCCACAGGCCTGTGTTCCTCCCGCAGGTCCACCTCTCTCCCCGATCTGTGTTCGTCCTGCAGGTCTACTCCTCCCTGCCTCTCTCCCTGAAGGTAAATCCCAAGGCGGGGGTTAAATTCAATTAATTAATTTTTAAAAATCTGGAATTGAAAGCTAGCCTCAGTAATGGTGACCATGAATCTACTATTGGTTGTTGTAAAAATCCATCCGGTTCACTAATACCCTTTAGCGAAGTCTGTTGTCCTTACCCGGTCTGGCCTGCCTGTGACTCCACACCCACAGCAATGTGGTTACCCTTAACTGCCCTCTGAAATGGCGCTCTCAGCTGCAGCAAATAGGGATGGGCAACAAATGCTGGCCTTGCCAGTGAGGTCCACTGATCCCATGAAAAAATAAAGAAAAGAAACATTAACAGTGGCAGGTTTTTATCCCTCTCCCTGGAGTCCAGCTGTTGAGGTCAATTTCAGCATTTCAACTGCTGAGTGGCAGAGATCAGTCAGGGAAAAATGGGAATGGACCCAAGACACTTGTGAGCCTCTAAAGTTCGGTTCTGCGCTATTTACTGCACTTACCGACTTGAGTCTATGTATCAAGACGGCTGATTGCAGAATCCAATTTGCCATCGCTTAATGAAAGGGAAATATTCTGACTGCTGTACGTAGGATATAAAAGGACTGCAGTAAGTGACAACATGTACAATTGATCAGCTTGGAAAACACACTCAAGCCTTGTTGTCCTTAGTTCCAAATGCAGAGTAATTTCTTTAAATCCCAGATGTGCTAAATAAATCAGAGAAAATCCATTTTATTTCTGTAATCTGAAGATTCATTCAGACAGCTGAACAGCCTGGCTGTTTAAATATAAATGTTTAACTACGCAGGCACTCTTTATCTTTTTGTAAAATTAAATATATTTTAGATACCGTGATGAACATTTCTGCTGTCCCTCCATGCTGTTTTATTATGCTACAGCGACATGCAATACGGCACTGGGATTTATTGTTCTTGGATGCTGCTGTATAGAGGCTGTGTTACCCAACTTGTCATCTGAGAGGTTTAGGCTAATTAATCCAGCAGAACCTGAAATTAAATCCCACCATGACAGTTTGAGAATTTTAATTCAGTGCAAAATAAAAAAAAAAGAGCTGGCATCTGTGAAAGTGACTATAAAACTGTCGGATTGTCGTTTAAAAACCTAACTGGTTCACTAATCTACCATTGCTGCCCATTCTGGGCCTAGGTGTTATCCCAGACCCGCAAAATGTCCCTCTGAAGTGGACCAGCCAGTAATTTTAAAAGAAGGCTCAACATCATCTTCTCAAAGCAACTGGAGACGGACAACGAATATTGGCAAAAAAAATTTGGATTGACACTCGAGGTAGGAGGGTGGTAATCTTCCATGTCAGGAAAATCAATGAATTTTGGCAGATTGGAATTTAGTGTTGTGGCACAGCCGATGGTAAATGCTGAGTTGTACAAATACCAAAGGGAAACATGAAACGACTGCCACAACTTGTTTTGCAGTTTGTATAAAATTCGACATGCGTGCCTTGAATTCAGTAGTAATAAGACCACTAAGTCTTATAGGTTTTACAAAACCAGATTAAACATTTATTAATGAAAAGTGATTTTTAGATACATGCATAGATCTACAAATTACTACTATGATAACCTCTAAATCCCCTAATGAATCTAACTCCCAGTTACACTTTCGTTAAGGCCACAGTAAGACTCATAGATTTTAAAAGACCCAGGCAAAGAAACATACTACCCTGAACAAGTTGAATTCAAAGTGAATTTTCTTAACTTCAGTTCTTTGAAAACAGCAGCTTGAGGCAGAGATGCTGAAGGTTTTTCACACTTGTTAGATCTCAAAATGCCGACCCTGATGCACAGCCTTCACTCCTTTATACATACTTTGCCCTTTGAATGCAAATTCCCATTGTTTCACTATGTCTTTGGACTTTATCTTCCTGATAATTAAAATGTCTCATAGCAGTAGGTTTTAACAGTAACCTTTGGGAAAAATAAACACACTGGGCAGAATTTTACAGCAGCGGGACTTTACGTTCCCACTGAAGTCAATGGGATTTACAATGACTCTCCGCAATTTACGGCCCTGTCCCCACCGAAATGGGGCCGTAAAATTCTGCCCACTGTTTCTAAACTTCACCTGGCTAGGTAACACATTTCACCTCTCCTTTGAAAACAATCTAGTCTGGTTGGCAGGAAAGTACATGTTTCAAAACAGCACAGAAGCGACGTGCACTTGGCGGCCTTCATTTTGGGTGAACTGGAGGTAAGTGCACAGCAACATTCTGCAGATCTCGCCAGGATCACCTGTTGCTTTGCAGGCTTCAGGGGCGCCCAGGAAGGACTTGGGTTCCGTTACGTTGGATGGTGATGGCGCATCTTTTATTGCCTGAACTTTGTCTTCTACCAGCTGCATCCCCATGGCATCCACCCTGTGCCGTAGATAAGTCACTTTGGGTACCTGAAATGTGCACCTTTCCTTCTCTAACCATACGCCGGCTTCTATGAGCCTCCTAAGCAAGTCCTCCAGGGTGGTCAAGTGTCCTGTTTCGGTTAACCCTGTGATGAGGACATCATCTAGATACTCAATTACATATGGGAGTCCTTGCAAAAGGCTCTCCATTGTTCTCTGGGAGATAGCACACGCTGATGAGAAGGGTAGACAGGTGTACTGATGGAGACCCTTGTGTGTGCTAATGGTTACATACTCCCTCGACGTGCAATCGAGCTCTAGTTGCTGGTAAGTGTGGCTCATATCCAATTTTGTATTGGACTTGCTTCCAGCCAATGTGTCATATAAGTCATCCATCCTTGGGATAGGGTACTTGTTTCGTATGGCTGCCTTATTTACAGTCAATTTATACTCTCCACAGATACGTATGGTATGATCAGGCTTAACCATTGGAACTATGGACGCAGCCCATTTCGAGGATTGAACAGGTTGGTTAATGCCCAGATTTTCCAGCCAGCACAGCTCTGCATCAACCTTTTCTTTCAATGTATAAGGCACAGGTCTTGCCTTAAAGAAGTGAGGTCTTGCCTATGGCTCCACATGTATCTTGGCCTGCATACGTTTTAACTTGCCGATAAACCATGTTGTATTTTCTTGGAAGTTCTGGAACTGCATCATTTTAGGTGAAATATCTCAGGCCAGTTGAGATCGATCTTTTGTAGTCAGTCTCAGCCTAAAAGACTGGGTCCTTCTCCTTTCAGAATTATTACAGGCAGCTGGGCTGTCTGTTGCTTGTAAGAAACTGGTACTTTGGGCAATGCCCTTTACCTGAATAGATTCTCCGGTGTATGCTTTTAGTTTAGCAGTTGTCCGCTCCAGGTTTATTGGCTGTCTACCTTCATTAAGGTACTTGAAATTCTGATCTCTCACAACTGTAGTTGAGACACCCATGTCCACCTCCATTATTAGTGGCTTCTCAATAACTGGGATTGTCACAGTGATAGGTTCAGTTTTTACAGTGGTGAAGTTATACAGGGAATAAATGTCGGCGTCAGGAGTGTCAGTCTCTGTTGTATTCTTTAATTCGATCATGTTGATTTGCTGCTTTTCAGGCTGCTTCAGGCTGCTAATCCTTAACTCCACAAACTAATCAGTCCTTGTTAGGGGGAATACAGTAAGAATTTATTGAAAGGGAATGACTTAGAATCTCCAGGCAGCCAGTGCCATCAAGTACATTAGCAGTCAAGGATTACCAGATGAATCTTGCACACCCTTAGGGCCTGCAATCACCAGAAAGGCCTTGGGAAATAGACTGGAGATGGAGGATGAAAACAAGATAGATTAAGTGTGCTCTTCAACAGATAAGGAAAGGACAGATGGCCCCCTTTTTAGATGGGGGGAGAAGGCTCTGCCTGGGTGAGGGGGGATGTACCTAGAACCAGAGATATCTGTTTAATGTAAACCTATATGCTGACAAGATTGGAATCTGAACAATGTTCTTGTACGTGATCAATGATGTATAAATAAGTTGTATACTTGTAATTTGGTAGAGTGCTACCTCAAGCTGCTTTGAGGTGGTTCTCTCCTTGTAGTTGCTCGAATAAACGATCATAACATGTACCTGAGTCTCCTGTGGTTCATTTGTCAAAGATACCACAACAATTGGTGTAGTCGGCAGGATACTCGAATCGGATCCTTGGGACGGCTTTGCAAAGTGGGTGAGTGTACTTAATTTACCACCCGTAGTTAGTGCAATAAGCCTATCCAAGAATGGTCCAGTCGAGTATCAAAAGAGTCGGGAGGAGGACTCAGGACAGGAGGTGCCGGGGTAGGAGACGGAGCAGCGCTGGGGGGCTAGCGGAACTGAAGCTGCGCAAGGAGGCCGGACCATTACTGTGAGAGGAGGTGGAGCCATGCTGGTGGGCTATGGTTTCAAATAGAACCACAGTTGAAGCCGCACAGAGTCCAGAGCCCTGGGGAAAACAAATAGATTGCAAGTAACTAAGTTGTCAGAGCCGCGCGAACTAACTGCGCAGAGACAGATGGAATAGAAGAATAGATTGCCGTTAGGAAAAGAGGAAAGTGCTATGGAACTTGACTGGGGAGTCGCGTACTCCTTCACAAGGTTCATAACGGAACAACAGTCAAAATTAATCAAGAAAATGCGGAAGGATGATTGGGACCCGAAAGGTCCCCTACTGAAATTTCTGTAACTTAAAAAAATGAATTGATCTAAGTTACAAGAGTTGTTTGTGCTGAAGAGAGGGAGAGAGAGAGAGAAAGGGGGGTACCCCTGGGGTTTGGGGGGTGGGGGAGTTAATGAGCAGTGACAGGCAGGGGCAGAGGAAATGTGAGCTTCAGTCAGTTTGACTGTCCCTATAGGTGGAGCCTCCAAGATCCCTTTATTCCCCCCATTGCCACTTGAAGTTTTGCTTAGAGTATGAAAGCTTTAAGTCGTTAAGTTCAATGTTATAGGAATAATAATACATGCCTTTATTTATGTTTGTTTGTGTGCAAGGAAGCATTTATATGTGAGCTTTAACGTGTTTATTTCCCTACATTGTCATTTGTGTGTGGAGTTCAGCACTTTCAAGTCAAAAGCCCCATTTAGATTAAAGGAAATGTATACTCAAACATTCCAAAGTTTTGAGTATAAGGTTTGAGTTGAGATTTCGGGCAAAAATCGCAATTTGAAGGTATTGTAAAGATAAAACAGGATTTGCCTTTGTTTGAGATGAACCAAATTTGTACCATCCCCTTGCAAGCTAGTAGGGAGTAACCCTCATCACCAGTTTCCAAGCTGATTAAGATTGATACATACAAGTTAGATTAGCTCATAAAAGTTGGTATTCTAAAATTCTGAGGTAAAAAAAATTACCTGAAATTCAAAAGGATTCGAGGAAATCCAAAAGACAAACACATGGTCTAGGTGGTACCATTGGATAAAACAGGGTTTCTTTTGAAGAGATGAATTAAATAGGAAAGGAAATCTGCATCCCAACAGCACTGTTATTTGAATTTGGGACAATCTTGAGATGTGAAAAGTGCAGTGTAATTTAACAGGTTATTTTTGAATAACTAGGATGCTATCTAAGATAAAGAATGTGTCGATAAACATATGGGACTTTTAATCTGGATACAAACCAATACACATGAGAAAGAGGTAGTTTTAATTTTGATGGTGTAAATTACAGTTCTTACAAAGTTTTTAAAAATTGCAGTTTGGTGCCGCTAAGATTCTCAAAAGGGAATTTTTATTTTTAAAAGGTTTGACAACAATTGACACTAATTCAAATGCCGTAAGCTTTTTGTAATTGTCAGTCTGTCCCCAAAATATAAAGTTAAGCTCAAGATCTTGACAAAGTTTGGCAGAAATCCAATTTTTGGCCAAGTTAATGAACCTGGGATGGTTCTAAAAAAAGGGTCAGTCAAAATTTATTGGGTTACTTTTGAGACAATAAAATGCTGTTTAAGAAGAAGATAAGGAAGCAAAACATGTCAATGCCTGATTTCTGTTTTAAAACTGTTATGAGAATACTTTATTGAACTGTAAAGTCTCTCCAGACAACCTGAACAAGATGGTAGCTATTGCATGTGTAAAATGGCATGAGGAAAGGATTAAGGGTAGGAAAAAGAGCCAGGGAAAGAGGATACAATTTACAAACTGTTTTAAGAGAACTGAATTTGATAATCTGGCCATCAGCTGAGAGATTGGAACCGCGCAGGGGGAGGTAAGCAAAGATCTAGAGACAGAGATCCTCGTTGACATGGAATAGTTAATATGTCCTAAAGAGTAAGGAAACATTTTAAACGATCAATGCAATAGAGAAACTGACCTCAGGAGAATCTTAGAATGATCATGGTCAGGGTAAAAAAAACCTTAGAGGTAAAACTGTGTGGAATCTGTAGTTGAGGCAATTGAAGGGTAAGGAGAAATAATACTTAACAACAATTTACCACAAGATGGATACAGGTAAAGGGAAAGCTGGAAAAAGGCTAAATAGATGTATTACTGATTATATTAATGTGCCTACAAGCTACAAAAAGTAAGACCACAGGATTAATACCATGATGACAGGGAGAGTTAAGCAGCTCCCAGAGAGAACAGTCACTGGAAGTGAAGATACTGAGCCATTGAAAGATAGGATAAGGAGGTGCATTGTAGAATTGTTTAGACAACTTAAGGAATTGAGGTCCGATGTGGGACAGCAGCAGGAGGTAGGGGGCTGGAAGGAATGGGTGGGGTGCCTACTCAGATGGATTCAGATCAGGGAACTAATTTCACAGGAAGAGTCACTAAAGAAATGTGTAAACTTATGTAGATTAAACAGAAATTCCACATTCCCTACCACCCAGAGAGCTTGGGGATGGTGGTAAGGGGATGAACTGAACTTTTTAAAAAAATCAATAGCAAAAGTAATTCAAGAGACAGGGAACTGCTGGGAAACAGTGTTGGGCAATATTCTGATGTGCCTTAGGGTTACCCCAAGCAGGACCACTGGGTTCACCCCATTTGAACTAATGACAAGGAGGGCAATGCAGTTACCCGAGGGAATCATAGTAGGAGGGGGAGATGTAGGACCACTAAAAGGAAGGGTGCGAGACTATGTGAGGGAAATGAGTAAACAGTTGCATGAGTTAAGGAAGGAAGTCAAAAACCGACAGGTGACTAAGGACATGAAATCCAAAGAACGACAATGGACCCCTCCCCCAACTGGGGAATAGGGTAATGGTTAAAGTTGCTCCCGAAAAAGCTGGGTTCGCACCCGAGTGGGTGGGACTGTATGAGGTAATCATGACTAGCGATACAGGTGCATGCGTGGGCTTCAGGGGAAAGGGGCGCTGGAAGCACTGGTCACACTTGAAGCATTTTATTAACTGATTCTATCCACAGAACTAATCTCAACAACTGACCGGTGACGACTGGGACGGTTATCTGCTTAAGTTCACAGAATGTTAATTGCAATGTCGACGCTCGTGGACATGGCGATACTGGAACAAGGTCAGGGATTATCACGGCCCATCTCGCACCGCAGGAGGGACTTTGGTACAGCACAGACAGTGCCAAATGCGACATGATAACGTCCATCATGAGCTCGTATCCGTAGTCTTGAACATATCCGGTATAGCCCTGCCCCAGTGGTGCTCAATCCATACTCGTGCACTTTATACGGCTCTAATAGGCCAGTTAATGACTGAAGTGGATCAGTTTAATGGTGGGATGCGATCAATGGTTATACCTCCAGGTTTAGGAGGGAACCGAGTTAAGCGTAGTCTGATAAATGATGCCGCTACTATACTCAATACAGGGACATCGATATTGACCTGGCAACTGTTGACCAGAAGGTCCAGACCTTGAGCTCCAAGCTTAAGGAAATTTCAGAACGGGGACAGGGAATTTACAACATCCAATTAAATACAGACCAGGACATGACACAGCTAATCCAAAACCTGACTACCGTGCTCGAAGGTCCATGCGGGGACTATCAATAAACTGACCGGGATAGGAAGAAATATTTCAGACAAAGCGAGCAGAAATGATGTTTGCAGCACTTATGGATCCTGGGCACTGGAACAAGCCTGAGAAAATTTAAGACAGATTAATGAAGGGGTAGTTCCTTTATGGGTAACTAATGAACATTTATTTAATCTTTCACGACATAAGGATCATGACTTGATTCGTTGTCGGCTCAGAGGTTTAACACGTATATATAGAATGAATGTTGAATGTATCGTGAATAACAATATGTTAATAGGCATTGTCTTATTGTTACCTGTTATACCCATGTCAATACCCAGCAGAACATTATATAGAGTAGAAAATATTGGGGCGATACGGGGTGATTACTATATTAGGTACCATGACATTCCGCCATATGCAGTAGACATAGAAGGGAATATAGTTAGCATCACATTAGAAGGGTGTAGCACAGAGACCACTGCAGTAGTAAGCGCACAGTCAATATATGAGATGGAAGAAGCTAGGTGTGGATTTAAAGCAGCAGCAAACTGTACAATAGAACCAAATGGGCTGTAAAAGAACCGACCCATGTTGCAGACATGGGGAATGGGAGATATTGTATCACCACGTGACATCAAAAGATCCAGTACAGGAGGAACTTGATGTGCCCCTTCTACAATCATTCAGTGTGCCTAGACCCGCAGGTGCCGGCAAGGGTGGGGATGGTGGAACTGGTTGAAATACACCAGAGAGGAACGGCTACTATACAGGTCACGGAAAACCTTAAAAATAACCTGACACGGTATTTGAACCAGTTATCCTATGAAATTCCCTTATTACCGAAGCACCTAACTGTGTTTCAGAGACAGGCTTAGCAAATGTATAGAACTTACTATACACTGCAGCAACAGGGCCTTAAAAGAGGATATAGAGCAAACAGATTCCTCCACATCGTGGGAGGATCTGTGGAATTGGGGCTCAAATGTACAAATACACCCGCAGATTCAGATTATCTCCCATGCCCTGGTTGTGAGGCAGCTGCTATTAATTATGTATTTAACATACTTGATTCATTGTACCCGAAGGCCGCAAAAGAGGTGGTGCTGGGGGAATTTTAACAGGTGGAGAAGAGGTTCAGCAAGTCAGAGGCCTGAATTGAAGGGCCAGATAATACAGATGGTCTGACCTAGTATATTTACAATCCAAAGCTGGATACCTGGCCAGTGTCAATGGGTGGCGGTGCGTAAAGGGACGGACAGTACCACTGTAGTTGGCTAACTTGGGCTAGGCCAAGGGCCAAAAGGGGGGACTGTTAGGGGGAATACAGTGAGAATTTATTGAAAGGGAATGACTTAGAATCTTCAGGCAGCCAGTGCCATCAAGTACATTAGCAGTTAAGGGTTACCAGATGAACCTTGCACACCCTTAGGGCCTGCAGTCACCAGAAAGACCCTTGGAACTAGACTGGAGACAGAGGATGAACACAAGGTAGATTAAGTGTGCTCTTCAACAGATAAGGAAAGGACAGATGGTCCCAGCTTAGATAGGGGGAGAAGGCTCTACCTGGGTGAAAGGGGACATATGTACCTAGAACCAGAAATATCTGTTTAATGCAAACCTATATGCTGACAAGGTTAGAATCTGAACAATGTTCTTGTACGTGATCAGTGATGTATTAATAAGCTGTATATTTGTAATTTGGTAGAACGCTACCTAAAGCTGCTTTGAGGTGGTTCTCTCCTTGTAATTGCTCGAATAAACGATCGTAACATGTACCCGAGCCTCGTGTGGTTCGTTTGTCAAAAATACCACAACTGTCCCGCAGCATAACTTTTAACGTGTCCCTGAAGTCGCAGTGTTCTGTCAACTGCTTGAGGTTCGCTACATAAGTTGCGATGGACTCTCCTGGAGCCCTAACTCTGGAACTAAATTTAAAACGCTGCATTATTACAGATGGCTCCAGCTGGAAGTGTGTTTCCATGAGGCCCACTAATTCATCATAGGACTTAGTACTGGGCGTGCTCGGGGCCGTCAGGTTGTAGATAAGGTTGTACGTTTTACTGCAACATACACTCAAGAGAATTGCTTTCTGCTTTTCCTCCACGGTAACTTTTTTCACTATGAAATAAAACCCGAGGCACTCTACGTACTGGTTCAAGTCCCCTGTAGCTGTAGTATATGGATCAATCCTGCCGGAGAGTGGCATGACTTGGGAGTAGTCTTCCTTTCCTTAAAATTCGATATACTCACAGTAACAGGGCGAGGGCAGGATCGGAGCAAATTTAACTTCATCGCCAAATATAATGACTCGATGGAGCAGACAGGTTCCAACAAGAAACAGCTAAACTTTATTGCAGATTACTTTTCAGGTGCTACACACTCGGCCAGGACTCTCATCAGGAAACCCCAGGCAAAGGTTGCTCACTGGTTGAAGCCTCCACAGAACAATCATGCGATCCCTGATAGACAGCAGGAGGGGCTATACCCTCAGTTACCACAGCAAAATTACCCTATCCCGGGAGATTGTCTTGGTTATGACACTGGTGGACGTGGGAGGTTGAGCTTTTTGATGTTACGTTTGCCCGTCATTGTATAATGGATCGCTGCGCTGGAGTGGCATTTTAAAGGAGAATCAAGTGCAAAATCAAAAAGTACAGACGAAAAACAGGCAGCTGAAAAGGGAAGCGTAAATATTTCTTCTGTTTTTCCAATTTGAAGTTGATGACAGTTCTATTGATATGTGAATGATTAAGCATTTTCTAGGACTTGTTATGAAATATTCAGCACGTATTAAATGTATTTGAATCTTATTCAACGGGTCATGGTTAGTGCACATGCTCGATTTCAATCTTGTGGCCACTGAGATGAAGGAGGGCCACTCCTGAGGCCCACTCACCAATCTAGGCTGCCCATCGCTGTTATAGCTCCTTTAATGCAGCAAACGTCCCAAGGCACTTCACAGAGGTGTTATCAAATAAAATTTAGCACTGAGCCACAGCTTGGTTAAAGAGGTAGGTTTTGGGAAGCACCTTAAAGAGGAAGGCGGAGATAGATTTAAGGAGGAAATTCCAGAGGTTGGAGTCTAGGCAGCCAAAGGCAAGTCTGCCAATGGTGGAGCAATGAAAATCAGGAAAGTGTAAGAGGTCAGAATCGGAGGAGGTCAGCAATCACATTAATGTAGTATTGGTGTTCTCATGAAACCTGCCACCACCTGGAAGGTTCCCCCCCAAAACCAGACAGCACCCTGGCTTGGAAATATATCGCCGTTCCTTCGCTGGGTCAAAATTCTGTAACTCTCTAACAGCACTGTGGGTGTACCTACACCACATGGACTGCAGCGGTTCAAGAAGGCAGCTCACCACCACCTTCTCATAGGCAATTAGGTTTGGGCAATAAATGCTGGCCTAGTCAGCGATACCCACATCCCATGAATGAGCAAAAAAAAAGGCTTGCTAAGAATTACAAGCAATTAATTTATCGGTGTGTATCATCAGGCTGTGAAAGATTGAGAAGGAACACCGAGTCAGTCTGCCACTGGTGATAACACTATCACTAATTCTGTTGCATCGGTATTTGTCTCTCATACTTCAGGCATTCTGCTTCAAACTGTCAATAAAAGTGAATGAGAGGGAGGTAGAGAGAGAGAGAGAGAGAAAGCCAATCATTTTATTCCTTCCTTCAGACCCAGAGCTTGATATTTACAAGCACCCATCCTCCAGTGGACAAAAGCAAAAAGGAGAGAAAGTCAAACATCTCTTCTGACCTGGAGCTGGATATTTATAAACTTTCTTCACCAACATCAATTACCCAATCGAACTTGGGCTTTGAGATCTTAAAGGAAAAGGCAAAAAAATGTAATGTCAATAAACACAGAATCGCAGAATCACACAGTGCAGAAGAGGCCCTTTGGCCCATCGAGTCTGCACCGACATGTGAGGAACACCTGACCTATGTGAGAAACACCTGACACATGTAGATCAATAGCAAATGAACCACAACATGGCTGCAAAATAATCTTGGTGTAACATAGTAACAAAACCATGTATTTGCACGACTGGCAAAACTGTGCAGGTTGCATGTCGTCTGGAGGGAGCAGGGGGTGGTCCCTCAATCACTCATTCTGTACTAATCTGTGCATGATCGAAAGCCTGGACCTGGGGTAGGGGAGATGGCCGCTGACAGCCACACCACTGCCCTTGCTGCGGGTCCCCACTCCCACAACCCGCACATGCAAGAACCCCCCAACCGCAACAGCACTTACCATTTTCCTGGGGCCGCATCGCGTTCCTGGGGACCTGGGAGGCGTTGTTCTTCCAGAAGCCATGGCCTCCTCTGTGGCGCTGCCGAGTTCAAAAGCTGCCAGCCTCTGATTGGCCAGCAGATCTCAGAGAAGCTGTCTTCTGTGTTCTTCAGTCTGGAGGAAGGCCTGGGGCTGGTTTCAGGAATGTGCTAGGCCTAATAACTTGTGATGAGGAACTGTAGCCAGACTCCGACATTTACTTAAAACTAGCTCATTTACACGATGTATAATATATACAAGTGGGTTACAGAGTAGGCACATAGCTCTTCTAGGAGTTGCCCAGCTACTGTACAGAATCTCTAGCACATGACTACTGATTTTACAAGTGCATCATAGTTCTTTTCATTCATTCATGGCATGTGGGCATCGCTGGTTAGACCAGCATTTATTACCCATCCATAATTGCCCTTGAGAAGGTAGCGATGAGTTGCCTTCTTGAATCGCTGCAGTCCATGTGGTGTAGGTACACCCACAGTGCTGTTAGGGAGGGAGTTCCAGGATTTTGACCCAGTGACAGTGAGGGACCAGCGATATACTTACAAGTCAAGGTGAGAAGTGGCTTCCAGGTGGTGGTGTTCCCATGTGTCTGCTTCCCTTGTCCTTGTAGATGGTAGTGGTCGTGGGTTTGGAAGGTGCTGCCTAAGGAGCCTTGGTGAGTTTCTGCAGTGCAGCTTGTAGATGGTACACACTGCTGCCACTGTGCAGTGAATGTTCGTGGATGGGATGCCAATCAAGTGAGCTGCTTTGTCCTGGATAGTGTCAAGATTCATGGACAGATTGTAGGGGTTCCCCTTTTCCCTTACAGACCCTCTCCATGCTCAAGTTTGTGACACCAGATTCACATGTGTATGGCTTAAACAGGCTGACTAGCTAGATAAGTTTCTTCTGATAACTCACAATCGCATTATTGAATCGCCCACAACCTCACAGTAGAAAACACAAAATTTTAAACAGCCTATCCCCAGTACCCAGCACAAAGTCACCACAACTCGGGATTAAACTTACAAAAATGCTAACTCCACACGAGGTCCCCACGACTCGGTTTAAACTTACAAAAACATAGGCAAAACATCACGTCTTGTCTGGAAACCTTGAGAAAAAAACTCTCAGGCTAACATCACCAAGATATGGCTGAAACAAGTTATAAGGTACTGGCTTAAAAAAAACATCAAGTTTTCACCCCAAGCCTTCACAAAACCCTCAGGTCAATATCATTATGATTTGGCTGAAACTTACAATCCCCAATACGGCTCGTCTGTCCGGTGTTGAATGTAGGCCTGAGTCAAGGTAACCAGCCCTGACCCTCCTTCCAGCTGCAGCCCAGATACTCAGGTCTGCTCTTCTTATATAATAATTTAACTCAGGCATGTCAAAACATATTTCCTGTTGTTCCAATGTCCATTTTGTTGATTCCAGATAAATGTTATCAGCTCCTGCTGGTTGAAACGAGACGGGGTTTTCCATGGAAGAGGTATCCAGATGAATATTACCAGTTCTCATTGTATGAGCAATTCTTCTGCTGTTTGAGGTGGCACAGTAACAGCACCTGGCTCCAAAGTCACTGAGGGTTTGAATGACCCTATTCCAGTACTATTGTCTGTGGTGCAGACCTTAGTTGCATAATTCCTTGAGTGTATTGCATTGATGATATGTCCTTTGTGCCATTGTATTGGGTAATCAGTCTTCTTGATTGCACTAATTGATAGCAGGTGATTGATGGTTTTTGATGAGTCACTGTTTTATTTTACTAAATGCCCGAATTAATCCCTTGCTGTCCAGCCCTGTACAGCTGACTGCAGCTTATCTTTTGTAATTATAGTTACAATCATGAGGTTAAAACATGTCTGTGGGTTTGAAATTATGTTCCATAAATTTCCCAGTTGGAAGCGATTCCAGTCCCACATCTTAGGATCCTCAGTATTTTGCTTTTAGCTGGGTTTGCTGTTGTCGTTTCTGGTGCCTAGGTCGATGCTGGATGGTCTGTCCCATTTCATTCCCTTTCATTGGCCTTTTAGCAGTTTGATACAGCTGAGTGGCTTGCTGGGTCATTTCAGAGTCAGCCATTAATGCAATCAAGAAGTGTCTGGAGTCACATGTAGGACAGGCCAGGCAAGGACAGCAGATTTCCTTCCCTAAAGGACATTGGTGAACCAGATGAGTTTTTGCAACAATCAACAATGGTTGCATGGTCATCATTAGAAGATCTTTAATTAATTCAAATTCCACCATCTGCCTTGATGGGATTCGAACCCGGGTCCCCAGGCCATTACCCTGAGTCTTTGGATTACCAGTCTAGTGACCACTATGCCTCCACCACTCCTAAATCACCTATTAGAATGTCTATTCCATTAACCCATTACACTATTCTGCTGTCCACTTATCTGCCTGATGGGCAGAAGATAAGGCAGGTCTTAAGGCTGCTTTTTCCTGGACAGTGTCAACCTTCTCGAGTGTTGTGGGAGCTGCACTCACCCAGCTGCGCTCCCTTGCTCCTCAGAGTCTGTGCAGGTGTCTAGCCACATTTTCAGGCAGCAAGCTGAGAATGGAAGATTCCACCCATAGTTCGGAACAGTTGATTTATATTGCTTAAGTCATAAACTTTCATCAGGCTTTATGGAACGCAGATAGCTTCTCAAACTATCTGTTTTCTATCTGTCTGGGACCTCCACAGTGTTTTTAGAATTCACCATTTTCTATTCCTTCCACAACTGTTGACCTCCCAGCACATTATCTCTGGTGCCGCATACCTATCCAAAAAGAACGGTTCTGCTGCAAAAGGACTGTTTCCTTTTGAGAGATTAACACGTTTGTCTTTTGGAAATTAGGACCAGGAGGGAGCCCTGGAAGAGTCTCCATATTTGACCACACATGCATACGAACATACGAATTAGGAGCAGGAGTAGGCCACTCGGCCCCTCGAGCCTGCTCCACCATTTAATAAGATCATGGCTGATCTGATTGTAACCTCAACCCTACATTCCTGCCTACCCCTGATAACCTTTCACCCTCTTGCTAATCAAGAATCTGTCTAGATTTACTTTAAAAATACTCAAAGACCCTGCTTCCACCGCCTTTTAAGGAGGAGTTCCAAAACCTCACGGCCCTCTGAGAGAAAAAATTTCTCCTCATCTTTGTCTTAAGTAAGTGATCCCTTATTTTTAAACAATGACCGCCTAGTTCTAGATTCTCCCACAAGAGGAAACATCCTCTCCACATCCACCCTGTCGAGACCCCTGGGGATCTCAAAGATTGCAATCAAGTCGCCTCTTACTCTTCTAAACTCTAGTGGATGCAGGCCTAACCTGTCCTGCTTTTCCACAAAAGATAACCTGCCCCATTGGAAATGCTTCCAATGCATTTACATCTTTCCTTAATTAAAATGTCTTTCTTCCCGCCCAATACTGCACTTGGTGCAAATCTGGAATGACGCTGCCCTAAAACCTGTTCATGGTTGATGGATATTTACGTGTGAAACATTGTCAGGCGCATGTGCTTCGATTGTGATCACCAAGTGGGACAGACCGTCAGTGTCAAAGGCAAGAGGGCAGAGGTTGAGAGCATGGGCATCAGTTGTTATGGTGGGGTAAGCGATCTAATACTTGTGTCGCCCAGTATGGAGTGGTGAAAAATGCCTAATCCTGTCAGAGGAATTATTTACTCATTCTTCTTGACAAGACCATGGTTTGAAAGGCAATATGAGATAGCGGAGGAAGGGTTAAAAAAAAGGGCTGCATTTTACTGCCCCTCACTGGGTGTGTTTTCGGTGGGAGGGGGAGCATGTAAAATATGAAGGGTGGCAAGCCCACCACCTTCTCATCAACCCCCGAACTGTCCCCCATGACATGATAGGTGGGCGGGTGCTGAAGGCAGCAGCCTGCATGCCATATTGAAATAAATACATAAATGGTCAAATGAGCTTAATTACCAACTGACCCGATTAATACGCTGCCCATGTCATAATACTGTTGGCAGGTGGGTGGGAGTGGGCACGCCATTTTTACTTAAATAAACTGATTAAAAGGAAGGAAGGAAAGGGTTGGGTGTGTCCTTTGGCATGTGCCCTGTGTGTAATGGGGACACTCCCCCCCCCTCCCACCCCCCAGGCTGATACCCTCCCACTGAACTTCCCCACCTGGCCTCCAAAGCCTGCCTCCTCCACCCACCTTTCCTTGTCGCTCCCCGATCCTCCCCCATACAAAACCCAGGACTTGCCCAGGTCCGGAGGCCATGACTGCCATCATCCACGGCTGCTTGCAGTCCAGGCAGCATCCACGGCTGAGATCTGAGCATTGCTGGGACTTGCTGGAGCTGCCAGACAATCAGATTGCCAGCCAATCTAAAATTACTAAACTGAAATGTGGCCACAGCTGCCAGGCCATCATTGTGGAGGCAGAGTCCCCTCCGCATAATGGTCTGTGGTCACAGCTGTGCCACGATGATAGTCATGGCTCCAGGAAGGGGATGGGGCTAATATTTAAAGGAGGTGTCAATGTTCCCTGGCCTTCTGCCTCTAGAGAGTTGTCAGGCTCCACAGGCAGGGAGGAAGGCTATCACGGTGGGAAGATCCTGCCTTCATCGGAAAATGGCCCATCATTGGGCCCTTAAATGTTGCAATTGGCTGGCTGCCTGCCCCTAGGAAAGTCCCCTGGAGACAGGAATGTGTAAGAGAGCTGTTTCAACATGGCTCCCCCCTATTTTCTTGTCCCCTACGTCAAACCCCTTCTCCAAGAATGCGGGAATATTCAGCCATTAATTCTGAATACTGCATATTTAAACACACATGTTGAATGAATGGCCAGATTTTTCATTGCCAGATATGGTTGGATCACTTCACCACATACCTCTATTCAGCCCTCAAAGATTCTGACTATCGCATATAACCCTGA
Source organism: Cetorhinus maximus (assembly GCF_964194155.1). Lineage (NCBI taxonomy): Eukaryota > Metazoa > Chordata > Chondrichthyes > Lamniformes > Cetorhinidae > Cetorhinus > Cetorhinus maximus. Next base: position 147,628,538 of record NC_135884.1, read on the forward strand.
AGGGTAAGGACAATCTCAAAATTTTCTCCTCAAGGATAAGTCATTTTTTCTTATCCCCTTCTCTTGCTCCCATATCCATCTCCAGTGCCAACTATGAGGTATTCTGAGAATATGGCAGTCTGCAAGACTGAGGGGTTCTTTTGACTGCCTCATCCTCCTCCCTGTGCAGTTTCCTTTCTTTTTACAAATCTGCCTCTATGTCCTTGCCTGCCTGCACAACATTCTGTTTCAAAATGTTGACCCCAATATCAGCTTTCAGGCAAACTGGGTACCTGCTCCTTGCATCCACAATTGGATATGACCTCCAATGGAGCTCAGATCAATAGCATTGCTGCAGTGTGTGAACAAATCACTGGATTGTCAATCTACGTTTCATTGTCTCCAACACACTGGTGCATTGTCCCATCTGAAAAATGTTTCATCTCTGAAAGCTCTGCTGTCTTGTGAGTTCAAACCCATGCAAATTGGTTTCAGCACAATAGCAGCATTTTTACCACATAGTACACCAATATTAATCCCTGGGACATGGCAGATAAGAGGAATATTAGACACTGTTGTGAGTGATCAATTGTACCCAAATAAGAATATAAGGCCGAGCCAAAAACATGTAATGATGGTTAACAGCTTCTTTTACACAGGCACTGTTTCACTCCCCTTTCTCAACATGTATCACCCTCAAACCTTTCTTATTACTGCCATCTTTCAACCCTTTCTTTTCTAAGGTCTTGGAAAGCATTGTTGCCATGGAGCTCAGCTCTCACTTCTCCCTTATTCAACTTCTCCCACACCATGCTGCCTGCTTTGTGTCTTGCACTAAGCCTCGTTCATCCATCAGCTCTGACTTTATTGACCTCCATTGACTTCCCATTATCCAGAACCTCAAATTCAAAATTCTCCTCCTCATCTACAAACATCTCTCTATTGTCTTCTCCCCACGGTTCGGCAACCTCCTCCAACCTCAATACTCCAGTGTTGTGTGTGCCTTTCAGCCCTCTGGCTTTGCCCTTTCTCCGCAGAGGCCCCAGAACCTTCAGCAACCTCTCCAGAACTCCCCTTTCTGAACTTGTTTCCTCTTTTTTTTTGTACCAGCTCCACATTGCCTCTGCTTTGGGTAATTACCCCCAAAAGGCCTACTACTAATTCTACTCTCTGACATCTTTTGAACATAGAGGTGTGACGTGAATGTAGGTTCAAATTGAGCAAGGGGACAATGTTGCAGAGGGACTGAATAAAAATCACGCTCATCCAACTGAAATTAGAATTTGAGACAAACAGCGAAAAATCATTTGCCTGAAAAACTAATCAGTGAGGTGGCAATGGAACTGTAACCTTTCATTATATTCCTGTGAACCTACTTCAATTTATGTAACAAACTTCCAAGATCTTGACAAGTAATGTAATGTTCAGACTTGCACAATACTCATAGAATGAAGAAAAAATAATTACTATTGTGGTGTCATACGGTGAGGCTCAATTGGCATCACTCTCACCTCGGAATCAGCAGGCTGTGAGCTTGCAATCAATCCAGAATTTGAGTATGTAGGAGTGGATTTAACACGCACATTATCCCAATGCCGAGCACCGGGAACGCCTGCAGGAAATCACAGGTGCTTGTCTCACTTGTTTCTTGCCCATTAAATGTGCTCATTTCCAACCTATGACCAAAGCTGATACTCCAGAGTGGCTCTGAGGGAGACTACACTGCCAGAGCTGGCACACTTTTGATGTGTTGTTCAATCCAAGCCCTGATCCTGTGGTTCGGGTGGGTGTTAAAGATCCCGTAGCGCTATTTGTTGAAGCGTCTTCTTTAATGTTTCAGCCAACATTCCCCGCTCAGCCAACACCACCAAAAAAAAAACAGATTCATCTCATTGCTGATCACAGGCCTTTGCTGTGGACAATATGGCTGTCCACATTAGGTTAAGAACATAAGAAATAGGAGCAGGGGAAGACATGCTCCACCATCCAAAATTATCATGGCTGACCTTGGGCTTCACATTCACTTTCCTGTTTGTGCCCCATATCCTTTCATCTCTGGACAGTCCAAAAATCTGTCCATCTCAGCCTTCAATGCATTCAACAATGGAGCAACCACAACCCTCTGGGGTAGGGAATTCCAAAGATTCACAACCCTTTTGAGCAAAGATACTTCTCATCTCATTCCACATGACCAGACCCTTATTCTGAAATTGTGCCCACTTGTTCTAGGTTCCCCAGCCAGAGGAAACAACCTCTCAGTATCTATTCTGTTAAGCCCCTTCATAATCTTTATGTTTCAATGAGATCACTTCTCATTCTTATAGACGCCAGAGAATATAGTCCCAATTTAATTAACCTTTCATCATAGGACAACTCTTTCATCTCAGGGACCAATCTAGTGAAATTTCACTATACTGCCTCCAATGTAAGTATATCCCTCCTTAAATATGGAGGCCAAAATTGCACACAGTATTCTAGATGCTGTCTCATCAAAGGCTCATACAATTATAGCAATACTTCTTCTTTCTTGTACTCCAATCCCCTTGTAATAAGTCCAACATGCCATTTGCTTTCTTAATTGCTTGCTGTACCTGCAAGCTAATTTTGTGTTCCCTGTACAAGCACACCCAAGTCTCTCTGAACATCAACATTTACAAGTTTCACGCCTTTTAAAATATATTCTGTTTTTCTATTCTTAAAACCAAAGCGAATAATCTCACTCTTCCCGCATTATACTCCATCTGCCACCTTTTGGTCCACTCACTTTACCTTCTATAACCCCTTTGCAGCCTCTTTGTATCCTCACAACCTGCACTCTAACCTAGCTGAGTATTGTCAGCAAATTCAGACACATCTCTCTCTGTCGTTCCGACCAGGTGAGAAAGGGTGAACAGGCTCCCCTCTCTTCAACCTCCGTGGTTGCTCACAACAAAGGTTTAAGTTTCTTTTTCACGAGGATATGCCTTTTCCAAATCAGAGCGCATTTAATTATTTAAGCTGTGAGCACTAAGGGGGCGAACCAAACAAGATTCCCTTGAGTCAAAAAAGAGCAAATTTATTAACCACAAAACCCAAGAAAAATAATAAATAATGATGTCAAGCATTCGGCACTCATGCAGTCATTCGAGTCCACACACACACACACGCACACACACATGCACACACACACACACACACATGCACACACACACACACGCGCACACACACGCGCATACAGACACACACACACACACACGCACACACACACACACACATACAGATATCAGATAGAAGGGGGTGTTGGATTCCAATAAAAAGAAGGCAAAAGAATATATGGTTTAGTGTCCTCTGATTGTCCTTGAAGAATAGATTTTAAACACTGCGGCCAATTTAGGTTAGCTGGTTTCCTGGATGCGGTCAGACGTAGAAGATGTTGCAATTATTACGAGATCACGGTTTGCTAGTAGGTTTCTTGTAAAGTTGGCTTCCCAAACTACATGACACGTTTATTCTAAAAGACGGAGAGGGAGAGAGAGCAGCCTTCATCTCCTTTCCTCTGCTGGAGACTTTCTTGAAGCCCCCTGTGACTCCTGCAATCTCTACCTCGTGGTTGGGCAACTTTGCCTTGAAATACTTCACCCATTGTGTATTTCCAAAAGGTTTTGTATGTGTCTGTCTGTGGCAGCCATTGTTTTGATATCCAGTGTTTTGCATGTTTAATGTCTCTTCCTTAAACAGTTACAGGTTTTGATGGGTGTCTGGATGATAGGAAATGTCTCTCTCTTCATACTCCCTTGAGGGTAATTTGTTTGTTTCTCACCTTCACCTTGGAATGTGGACTTGCATTTTTAAGCAGTATGCTCTGTCTCAGTTCAAATTGCAAGATTTCCAATCAGTCGAAAGTTGAAAAATCATATTTTCAAAAAATAAAGGGGCAGCCTTGTGACAGTGGTTGGAATTATCCATGCCCGCTGGCGTACATGGCTGTCATGGTGGGCGTGAGTGGACAGTATGGCAGGAAGTCCAAAAAATCAGCTTCATGATGTCGTGAAACCAGTTTGCAATCATCAATGGCGGGCGGCGTTTCCTGTCGGGAACTTCATTGTAATACATCTGCATATCGCTATAAGCCCAGTTCCTGGAATCCCCCCACGCTGAATCATCCAGGCACATCGGCAGGATTGCACGCCGATGTGTTTCACCACTGAACATGAGTGATGCACATTTGGCGAGCTGCACTTCGCTCAGGGTTTCGAGGTTTGTTTGCCTACCTTGCTTCGGGTAGCACTCACGGTCATCAGCGCCAGGCTTCGCAGACAGCACCGCATCACTTTCAGGGGGGTTCACGGGCAGGTCTCTACCCACTAGACCTGCCATAAAGTGGGGGTAGGCTTTTCAATGGCCGCAGGGCTAGGGCTTGCTTGGGGAAAGGGGAGGAGCGGCTTCAGGTAAGTGAAGAGGCTGCAAGGCGAGGGTTGTACTGGGGAAGGGTGTTCTCCCAAAATATGTATGGGGGCACATGCTGATCTGTGCAAATGAGGGCTTGTGAGTGTGTGAGTTTAGGGTGATTAGATCCTGGGGGTACGGATGAGATCATTCATCCATCCTCCTCCCAAGCCGGAGCGGTGGCCCCGATGAGCCTCCTGTGGCCAGAATGGGGGTAGAGGACATTGCGGCGGGCTCCAACAATATCCAGAAGGCATCCCTGGCTTGCGCCACTGAATCAAGGGGCTGCAGTCTTCTTGTCTTTCAGGGCCATGTCTCCTGTGCAGCAGTTCTGGGCTGGAAGCACTGAGAGGTGTGCACGCGGCTGTTTTTCACATATGGCTCCCGGCATGAGGAAATGGCGAGGTGATGGCGTGGTGGGTGAATGAGAGCCCACCTGCCATCAAAATCACGTGTTCCCCAGGAATGCATGACTAGTGCGGCAGAATTGGAATGATACAGTGTGAAAAGCTGCCATTGCGGCCGGCAGGTAAAATATTCTTTTTTCCTCCCGGTACTGCATTTAGTGCAAATCTGGGACAATTCTGCCCATTGTTTCTTCAGCTAAACAGCTTGTAAACAGCTGAGGTCCAGCATTGATACTTGCGGCACTCCACCAGCCACAGCCTGCCCAACTTGTAAAAGCTCTATTTACCCCTACTCTCTGCTTCCTGTTTGTTAACCAATTCTCTATCCATCTTAATATATCATCCCCAACTCTATGAGCCCTTAACTTGTGTATTTTGGGTGGCACCTTATTGAATGCCTTTTGGAAATCCAAGCTGCATCTATTGATTCCCCTTTATCTGGCCTACTAGTTGCAGCCTTAATGAACTTGGCAGGCAATGAATTTGAAGCAACTCATTGGAGGGGACATGCTTGGAGATGTTACTGAGGGATGTGGTATGATTCTGTATCATATCATATTATATCTTTCTTGTACCTAAGCTAAGATTTTCAGGCTGCACTGGTCCTGTTAAATGCATAAAACCAGTATCAGTACTTTCCCCGTGGCACCAAAGAATTTAATATACAGTAATATAATTCAAATTTTCATCAATTCACAATCCAAATAGATTCTAGATAGATATGCAATGATAATACAGCTTTGCAAATAGTAATTATCAGAGGGCGCAGTAATCCCAGATCAGGCATGACTTCTGTATTCTGTTAAATCATTCTTGATGGACTCTGTAAACTGCACAGGGTAGCTTGATACACACTGAATAATAAAAAGAGCAAGTGACTTTATTGCAGGGCGTATTAACTATATTCATTATTCATAACACTTTAATTATACACTCAGATGCAATAATCAAAAACTACATACTTTTGTCGGTCATCGGTCATTGCCAGAGATTATTTTGCTGCTGTTTAGGCAGTAGGTGAGATGACTGTTCAACGCAATTCCAGACACCTAAACATACGAATGATGACACTGCTCACGGGAGGGTGCAAAGGGGACAACAAATACGTTTCTCCAAATCAATAATTTAGTTTATGAGAGAAGATGAATGAAGTTGGGGGGTTGGAAAAGCAAAGTTTTCAATGTGATGAAGGGAATTCCTCAAGTTGTTTCTGAAAAATTATTCATTATGGAGGATGGTTCAGATGTAGGGGACACATGATAAAGATAATGGAATGGGACTTAGTTTGCAGTGTGTCCAGAGACATGCAGAGCTGGAATGTAAAGCAAACACATGAAACAATAGGAATCCCATGGTGCTGTCAGCCTGGATTATGGTCTGAAGTCCCTTGAATGAGACTCAAACCCATGAACTTCTGACTCAGAAGTGAGAGTGTGCCCATTAAGCCAAGCTACGCCTTGTGCTGTGAGGGTTTATGGGGGAAACTGTGGAGCAGAGGGAGAATATTTGCATTGGTTGCAAACACTGTAATGCAAAAACACAAGTTTAAATTAATCACAATCAAAATGAAAGGGGAGGTTAGAATTAGAAATTATATTGAGGGTGGTTTGAATGCTGAACTCTCTTCTCCAAAGCATTGTTGAAACAGAATCCATTCATTCATTTAAAAAGATAATAGACTGTCACTTATAAAAGTGGATGTGGAACAGCCAAGAGAGTCAGATTAGACTCGATGGCTCAAGTGGGTGAAGAATACAGGCCTGGTTCTGTGGTAAAACATTCACTGATCCTATGAATATCTGCAACCTGTGATTGATGTGAATGGCCAACAGAAAATACGATGTAAGTGGGAGGCAGACAACAGATGTATCCAAAAGGTTGATAAATGATTGACCTATGAAAGCGGATGGAGCAGTTACATTATTGGTGAGAGAGGATCTTATCTGTGGTGAATTCCCTGTTGAGCTTGTTATATTTTCCTCTTACTAAGGGGAGAAAGCAGAACAATCTAGATTGAACTTTACACTATTGAGTGCACCAAAATTCTAATTTGACCGTGTTATATTTCGGCAGCCAGTGTTGAACAGGTACATCAGGAGCTAATTTGGCAAAGTACATAGGCTCCATGAAACTACAATGATAAAACAAGGACGTTTGTGGTGTTTTACAGATAATGCAGTCAGACCACAGGCAGGTAGGGAGGGGTGAATTTGCGAGCCATTTATGGAAATAATTAGCAATTGCGTTTTAATAGAGTATTAGAAGTGATGCGACGCCAGAGTTAAGGGATGGATTTTATGTATTGTCACTTCTCCCATTGAACTGCTAGCTATTTGAAACATGTTTTTGCCATCAGTCTTGATGGGCATGTTCCTAAACACCAAGACTGGCACTTGGCAGTGTCACTCAAGAGAGACCATTGGGTGGGTCATTGGTAGGGAGGGAGTGCTCTTTTGAGATTGGGACTGATGCTCATGGTTGAGTAGAGGGAGCATCACTGTACATCTGGCCTTGTTATGCCTGATATGGGAATGCTTGATGCTCACACAGGCTACCTAAAATGGGAAGAACTCTATTCCATAGCACTAATATCCTTCATCTTAATAAATCGATAGTTGCTGCTGGAATTAAAGCAGTTAGATAAATTTGCAGTTGGGAATAGGTGTAATGATTCTGGAGTTATAATTTGGTTGAGATGATTAATATTCCACGGAGTTAACAGGGGTTCATGCTTGGTAGGAAGAGTAGAGTCTATAGATCACAGATTAATGTTTAGGCTAAAGGCTTTTCCCACTACCGTCCCCTCCCCCCACCTCACCCCCACAAGAGCCATCTGTCACTTGTTAATGTTGTTTTTTCCTGGCTATTATCACATTCTGCTTTCTATCCTTAATGTCACCATTAGTACCTCCTTTAGCCAGTACCACTGCCATTAACACCGCTTTGACCTTTAGTTTATGATATCTTTTATAATCTCTCCTTTGCCTCCACCTTTTGCCGGCCTTCTATCCAGATTCACCCGCTCCACCCCCCTTAAACAGTATATATTTCACCACATCTCTACTTCTCTGTAGCTCTGAAGAAGAGTCAGATGGACTCGAAACATTAACTCTGTCTTTCTCTCCACAGATGCTGTCAGACCTGCCGAGTTTTACCAGCACTTTCTGTTTTTGTTAATATCCAGGTTGATTGTCTTTGGATATTTGCCTGGAATTGATCAGGTAAAGTGGCTGGTGCAGCATTCACCAAGCACAGGTTGTGTATGATGCATGGAAGTGGCTGAATGATCTTTTCCCATCCCATAATTTCTTATCCTTGGGTAGACTGGAAGAAGGGGCATTATATTTTGCAACTGGTCATCTTTATAAATGACTGCGAGCCAGATTGTGTTGATATTCCTGGTAGTAAATCTACTGAGAGTGTCAGCAAAGATTTTGAGCTCAGGAGCAAAATTTTAAGTCCCCCTGCGGGTGGGTTTGAAAGGTGAGTGGTCGGGGCGAGATCCGTAAAATTCCATGAGTGCCTTTCCCACCACCTACCTGCTCACCCCTCGAACTGGCCGTGATGTAGTGGGCCGCAGGCGAGGCCTCTTGTAGTCCACCCCCCTCGGCACCAATAATTAACCATTTAAGGGCCACTGCCCAACTGACTGTAATTTCTTGGCTGGCTAAGGAGGTCAGCAATGGGCAGGAAGCACGGCAAGTAAGCCTGCTTGAGCCTCAGATGGAAAAGGAGGGTTCTGCCTCCTTCATGGGCCCCCTTTTCTGATTGGAGGCCCCTCTAAGGTCTGCTACCTGTCTCCCCCATAACCCGTCCCTCTGTGCTGTGGACCCCGGTCCCCAACTCCTTTGCTTCCCCTCCCTGGTCCCCCTATCCAGGCTCTGCCAAAACACACATCCACACCCATCCCCATCCCCATCCCCACACCCACACAGCTTACTTATCATCTGGCTCATGCTCTTCTTCAGGATTGCAACCCCCGCAGTCCTGGCACCAGAGAGCTCCCGGCCAATCAGGTTGGCTGGTGCCATGGTTTTATAAGGATATAAAGGCACCAATCATTCTTAAGGGATTGTGTTAACACATTGTGGGTTCATTTACTTAAACTAGGTGCATGAGAACATATTTACATGGATAGAAAGCCTGAAGACATTAGCAGCAGAGCTGTGTGCGCTGTGTTCAGCTCATAGGTCAAAGTGAAACCAAGACTGGATCAAATGACACACTTCCCTTCGAGTGATGGCATGCTGCTATCCCTTAGAGGCATATTACAACAGCTGGTGTGACTTCCTCCCCACATGGGGTTGGAAGGCGTGTGGCAAGATATCCTCCAAGCGTTAAATGGCTGCGGGGTAACCTGTCAGAGTCGGGGTGAGTTCCACAGCAAATTTATCATCACCAGGACGGGGAAACCCCAACCTCACGGGCGTGAAATTGCATGGACGGGATTCCCTCCGGGTTCACACCAGCCTTGACCTGGTAGCAATTTTATGCTGGGGTGGGCAGGGCCTCGGATGGGAAGCCCACTGTTGCCCCAGTTAAGGCCCTTAAATGGCCACTTAAGGGCCTTTTCCCACCCAGCATCAATTTTTAGGCTGGCGGGCGGATGACAGCTCGAGGTGGGGGGGATGCGTGTGTGGGAATTGGAGGGGCACCTCCATCTGATTTGGTGCCCTTCTGATTGGGTGCGCCCTCCCCTTAAGGCCTGGAGACCTCCCTGCATCCTCCACACCCCCAGCCTATCCCCTAAGACCCTGATCGCCCCCCCCCCCACCGCTATCGCAAGCCCCCCAGGCCTTGCCTACCCTCCCCACCCTGGATCCCTGCCACTTACCTGTCCTCCAGTTCCTTGGACTCAGTGCTTAGGCAGCTGCCCGCAGTGCCTCTTCCAGCCACTGCAGCGCTGTGCCTCGAGAGACAGGAGAGCTGCCAGCCGATCTGATTGGCTGGCAGGTTTCCAATACAGGGCTCCCTCCAAATGAGGGGCAGAGGTCCCGCTTGATACCAATCAACGCTCGTTGGAGCATAATATGGCATCGGGGCTGCTAGAGTTGGCAGAGATTTGTATCCCTGCCAACCTGAAAATGCAGCCCCAGGGACAAATGTTTTAGCTTGGTGGGTGGGCAAGACCCAACCTGTGAGAGCATAAAATGAAGCACGTTGACGTCGGGCGAGCGTCCCGACATCAATGCGCACTCATGCGATATTTCGGTCGGCGGGCGCGCGCTGGAATCGACAGCGCACCCGACAATAATTAAAAGGCCTGTTAAGGCCATTAACAAGGCTATTAACTTAAATTCTTCGCTGCCATTCCAACCTTACGGTTGGCGGGCGGGCGAAAGGACCAAGCGGCCTTTGCACTTTTTAGGAAAGCTCACCCACGGGCGGGATGAGGTTTCCTAAAGCAAATAAAAATAAAATAAAAACTTTCAAATGTAATTAATAACATGTCCCTGCTCATGTGACAGGGTCGTTCAGTCCCTTTACGTTGTTTTTGAAAACTCTTCATCTCCCTGAGGCAGATCTGTGCAAAATTCTGCCCCAAGACTCTGGTGTGGGACTGAAAAAATCACAACACTCTGAATCAGAGGTGAGAATATTACAAACTGCACCAAAGACTGGTTCAGCTCAGGGGTTGGTCCTGTGAACGAATAGGTCAGTTATGGTGTGATGGGTCCTGATTTCAGTGTCATCACCTAACTGGAAGCAAGGGGAGTGTTGGACAGTGAATTTGAACTTGGAAAGAAAAAGCGAGGAATATTTAGTGGAGCAATGACCTTGGTGCCAAGAAAATAGAGAAGGGCCAGAAAGGTTACAAGGTAGAGAGAGAGAGAGAGAGAGAGAGGTGACAGACTGATCACTGGTGAGGTGGTACTTTTTCTCACACAGTTCAGGAACGTGAGGGGCTGTGGATGCGGATAAATATATCAGGCCTCCAGAGTTTTCATGGCGTGTAGAGCATCCTAGAGAGGCTTAGCATTGTTGAAGTTCATTAGGGTCAAAGTCATACAGCGGAAGTATTCATAATGAAACAAGCTGACTCTGCCATCTTGTAAATGAAGCTTCAACTTACAAAATTACACAGGTGAAAAATGTGATCTTCAGATTCAGTGGGTTAGGTTCGGGCAGTGTAGGGGACAAGCATGGGGAAGTTGGGGGAGGGGTGGCTGGAAAGACGGGAGAATCCTATAAGCAGTTAACTGGCTGTCAAACTACAGAATATATTGTGACTGTGTCTAGATAATTGTATCTTGAGGAACTTTGGCTCTGATTTATTGAGCTGGAGTTCTAGACACAGACATTAGGAAGCATCAGTGATGGGTCAAGTTACCTGGATATTTTGACCTGGGAAGCAATCACTTCCCTCAGGTCAGGTAAGCGTTGGGCTCAGGTCAAGTCCTTTGGGCAAAAGGACCTCCTTCTGTGCCCTAATGGCTCTGTGGCTTTATTGATTTGGGTGTAGGGGGCATCATTTTAAAACTTGCAGATGGCACAAAACTTGGAGTATTGTGAACGGTGAGGAGGATAGTAATAAACTGTAAGAGGACATAGACAGGCTGGTGGAATGTGCAGGCATGTGGTGGATGAAATTTAACGCAGAAAAGTGCGGTGATAAATTTTGTTAGGAAGAGCAAAGAGGGGAAGTATAACCTACCCTAGATCACGGTGTAAAAGTCAACCCGACCTATAAGACGCCCTTTTATTTTGGCCCCCAAAATTATATTTTTGCATATACTTGACACATAAGTGAACCCACCCCCCACCACCCTCCCCACCCCACCCCCACACTTTTCAGCCACGGCCTGTTATACTCACATTAGTGGTCAGTCTCAATTTTTCACCCCACAAATTCATGTTATACTTACCAATATCTTATAACTGGCCGCAAGGGATTGAGCAGCAGGTACAGGCTCTGTTGTGGAAATGCGCCGAAGTTTAAGACACGCCCATAAAGACTAGGCCCGACGGCCGGGGTTTTCCGGCCTCGCTGTGGTTGGACCCGCCGTGGGGGATGCGGCGGGCCAGCCAAAAGTCCATTGACTTGTGGAGGGACCGAATGATCCCGATGGCGGGTGGGACCGGAAAATCCCACTCTATGTGTTGAACAGCAAAGATGGCAACTACCCACTGCCATGTCGGCAGTTCTTTTACACCCGGACTGTAACTTGATCCCCATTTTTGGAGGGATTTTTTTAAGGCTTCAAAGGTCAACTTATACACTGGTATTGATGGTGAAGGGTACAAATGTAAAGGAGGTGCAGGAACAAAGAGACCTGATGGATTACATGTGTTCAAATCACCGAAGGTGGCAGGGCAGATTGAGAAAGTGTTTAAAAAGCCATATGGGGTCATTGGCTCTATAAACAAAGGCATAGAGGACAAAAGCAAAAAAGTTATGCTCAACCTTTATAAAACACTAGTTAGGCCCCAGCTGGAATATTGTGCCAACTCTAGGCATCATGCTTCAGCAAGCATGTCAAAGCCTTAGAGAGGCCCTAGAGAGAGGCTGCAGAAGAGATCTACCAGAATGGCAGAGTACCAAGATGAGGGATTTCAGTTATGTGAACAGATGAGAAAAGGGGCTTTTTCTCCTCAGAGCAGAGAATGTTAAGAGGAGATTTGAGCGAGGTGTTCAAAATCATGTATGGTTTTGATAGAGTAAATAAGGAGAAACTGTTTCCAGTGTCAGAAAGTTCTGTTAGCAGAAATTATTGATTTAAGGTGATTGACAAAGAAGCTGTAGCATTGGGAAAATAAAAAAATTAGGCAGTGATTAATGATGGAATTCACTGCTGAAGGAAATTGGAAGCAGATTCAATAATAACTTTCAATATGTAATTGGATCAATATTTGAAGGGGGAAAATCTGCAGAATTATGATGAAGAGCAAGGGAATGGGACTAATTGAAGGAAATTATGCTTAACCTTTATAAAACACTGGTTAGGCCTTGTCTAGAGTATTGTACTCAATTCAGGGCACAACATTATTGAAAGGACATTTAGCACTTGGAGAGGTCATTTACCAAGATGGTGCCAGGGATGAGCGACTTCAGTTATGTGGGGAAACTGGTGAAGCTGAAGCTGTTCTCCTTAAGGTCAAGAGGATTAAGAAGAGATTTAATTGAGTTGTGAAAGGTTTTCATAGAGAAAATAAGGAGAAACTGTTTCCAGTGGGTGGTAGAAGAGTTGGTAACTAGAGGATGCGGACTTAAGGTGATTGGCAAAAGAACCAGAAGTGACATGAGGAAATTTTTCTTATACAGCACGTTGTTATGATCTTGAATGTTCTGCCTGAAAGGGTGATGGAAACAGATTCAGCAGTAGCATTCAAAAGGAAATTGGATAAATGCTTGAAAGGGAAACATTTGCAGGGCTAAGGGGAAAGGACAAAGAAGTGGAACTAATTGGGCAACTCTTTCAAAAAGCTGGCATAGGCACAATGACCCAGATGACCCCCTTTTGTGCTGCATCGTTCCAGCGTTCTTTGGGTAGTCTCACAGGATGCCTTAAGTCCACCTGACATGGTGAAAACATGAAGAACTGCAGAGTAATAGTTAAATTGCTTGCACTTAAAGACATTACCCGATAGCAAATGATTTCTTGACTGTTCTGCAATTGCCTGGTTCAAGTGAAATTCTAAATCACTCACATTATATCCTCACTGTTTATTACACCATCTGAACTAGCTGATTAGATGAATGCTTTAAAATTACTTTCAGGGATCCATCATTCAATTTTGGTAATACGGTACATGAAATAAAAATGAAACAGATTTGTCTTTATTTTTACAATTGATTTGCTGTACCCTCAGTATTATCGAGATTCTGCTGCTGTTTTTTTTGTAATGAAACGGGCTGTTGGAATCTTCACAAGTGCCCCCCTGCCCTCAGTTGACTTGCCTTTTACCTTTCCCATTTCCTGAAGACTTTCTCCTTCAATGCGTGGACTTCCTAAAGTTCAGGCTTCCTGTCACCAAACCATTGATTAAAAGAAAGAACATAAAATGCTAGAATACACTCAGCAAGTCAGGCAGTACCTGTGGAAAGACCAGAGTTAAACCTTTCAGACTAATGACCTTTCTTCAGGAGCACACCAATATGTGGCTCACCTCTTCATTGTTGCCATACTTTTCAAACGCATGGACCTTGCCCAACCCCTTAGAGCATGACCCTTCATCATGGTGTGCCAATTAAAAAAAAATGCTCAATTAACCATGAGTTTTGGCAGCTCATTGTTACATTACCCATTCTTTTAGTGTAAGCCCAGAATTTGGCCTATTCAATCATGAGGGTCAGAGCGACTAAGGTCACAGCCATTGTGGACAAATATGCTTTGGCAATGTAAGATAGCTCTGAATGGACTAAGAGTTTTCACCTTATTATGTTCACTTCTGCCATATTTCTGTTCATGTTAACCTCAAGCATGTAACTTTCCCTCCCCATTCAAGATTTCACTCATTTGTTTCTAAATAAACCATGAATATTTTAGTACCCCTCCGCATCTCAATCACTGATTGGTCACTGGATAGCAGTCAAGAGCAAGAATCATGGCTGTTGCATATGACCATACAAGTAATGATGGACAAGAAAATACATCCTGGTCCATCCATCTTTTCCATGCAGTCGCGATGCCTCGTGTATCAGGGCACGTACACACCTCACCTCACCATGTCATTCTTGGGAGGGGTAAAAGACAAAACAAATAAAGACTATAATAAACTTGGAGAGTCCAGGATGGGTTTTTTGTAAGAAACAGTAAACGTTATTAACAGACTTCAGAGGAGGCTAAAAGCAAAATACAGCGGATGCTGGAAATCTGAAATAAAAAAATAGAAAATGCTGGAAATACTCAGCAGGTCTGACAGCATCGGTGGAGAGAGAAACGGAGTTAACATTTCGAGTCCGCCCGACTCTCCTTCAGACCTGCTGAGTGTTTCCAGCATTTTCTGTTTCTATTTCAGAGGAGGCTACATGCTTGCTCCAAGGCCAAGGCAAAAAACCTCCGCCCCGAAGGTTCCCCACACTTAGGGCTGATTGGTCCATACAGTCACATGATCCCCATAATAGTAAGAAATTGTTTAACTTACAATCATTACATTCCTCCCCCTTTATTTCTGTTTTACTCTCTTATTTACTAAACATCTTAACCCGTATTATATACAATTATATACAGTTCACTATAAATTATAAATGTAGTCTTTGAGGAGGTTTTCAGACATGGGTAGAGCGACGAAACTCTACAACTGGAGGTTCTTCCATTGGATCGATTTGGACAGGAACCGCAGCTTCGGAGACATCCCGAGACACTGGCAGCTCAGAATTATTCACTTCAGCAGAGCCGTCAGGGGCAGAATTTTTCGCTCGGCGAGTGGGCGCGCACCCAACCCACTCGAGCGTGAAATAGCACCTGGTGCCATCCCGACGTCATAGCACAATATTTCGGTCGGCGGGTGCACGCAAGAGTCGGCAGCGTGTCCGCCGACTATTAAGAGGCCTTTTAAATCCGTTAACGTAATAATCGACGTGATTTTTCGTTGGCCCGTCCATTGCTATGGGTGAATCAGCCAGACGGACTTTGCCTTTTTGAGGAAACCTCATCCAAGGGTGGTATGAGGCTTCTGATATTAATTTAAAACAAAGATAACAACGTTCGGACAGAATTCACATCGGCCATACGTCCAAGTGACTGATCCTGATGCGTGGGCATTTTATTCCTTCGGCATTTGAAAATCTTTATTTATGGGTTTTAAATCCTTCAACTCCCTGAGGCACTCGTTGCCTTCAGGGGGCTTTTATGTGATCACTCCCCAGCTCCCGCGTATGACTCCAACGCTCGGCCTCCTCCCGCACACCTTTCACACTGGCTGGCCGTTAATTGGCCAGCCAACATGAAATCGTGGTTGGGGGGGCCAATCACTGGCGGCGGCCCATTTCCCAGCTGCCCCCGGACCCACCGACCACGGCCGAACTCAAAACCCTGCCCCAGGGTTCTGTTCTGTTCTGAGTCGAGTTGGCACCTCAGGTGTTGAAGTTTCGACTTTGATTTCGGGTGGATTACCTGGTTGTTGGAAGGTTTCTCAACTTCTGAGATGATCCACGTGTTTCCTAACCACCCTGTTTTCCACTTCTATCTGATAAGATAAAGATCCTGTTTCAGAGATGATTGTACCAGGGACCCATCTCGGCCCAGTTGCAAAATTTCATACAAAAGCTGTCTCTCCCGCTGTAAACTCTTGACCTTTACTGTGAATGTCATGATTTACTTTCTGGCTTCTCTTCACCTTCCCCTCTAAATTAGGGAATGCTAGGCTCAATCTTGTACAAAGTCTGCGCTTCATCAACAATTCTGAAGGTGTTAAACCAGTGGTCGCAGGAGGAGTTGCGTGATAGCTGAACAGAAATCTTGAAATTGACGTTTCTAATGTTCCCTCAGATAGTTTCTTCATGCTTGTTTTAAAGGTTTTTGCCAAGCTATTAGACGAGGGATTGTACTGAGCTGTTCTGTTTAATCCCATTTAACGCGATGAATAACTCACCTCTTGACTCCCCAAAGCCTGTCCACTATCTACAAGGCGCAAGTCAAGAGTGTGATGGAATACTCCCCACTTGCCTGGATGAATGCAGCTCCAACAACACTCAAGAAGCTTTACACCATCCAGGGCAAAGCAGCTCGCTTGATTGGCACCCCTTCCACAAACATTCACTCTCTTCACCACTGACGCACAGTAGCAGCAGTGTGTACCATCTACAAGATGCACTGCAGGAATTCACCAAGGCTCCTTAGACAGCACCTTCCAAACCCACGACCACTACCATCCAGAAGGACAAGGGCAGCAGATAGATGGGAACACCACCACCTGGAAGTTCCCCTCCAAATCATTCACCATCCGGACTTGGAAATATAACGCCGTTCCTTCACTGCCGCTGGATCAAAACCCTGGAACTCCCTTCCTAACAGCACTGTGAGTGTACCTACACCACATGGACTACAGCGGCTCAAGAAGGCAGCTCACCACCACCTTCTCAAGGGCAACTAGGAATGTGCAATAAATGCTGGCCTAGCCAGCGAAGCTCACATCCCGAATAATTTTTTTTTAAAATTACGTTCGCGAATCTTTGGAATTCATTGCTAGTGGAAGCAGTACCATTGTCTGACACAATAACTTCAGGTAAACCATGAACACTGAAACTCTGGTGCAGCAGTTTTTCAATGTTTGCAGACAAAGTGGGTGACCTCAGTTCAAACACACCCATCCATTTGGAATGTGCGCCGATAATCACTAGAAACATGGTCCCCAGAAATGGTACTCTATATGTAGTCTAATCCAGGATCAGCCAGACCACTCCCATGGATGCAATAGAGGTGAAAGGGGCAACTTCTGCTGTTGCTGGCACTGAAGACAGTGTTTTACCATTTTTTTCTGTATCACTGTCTATGCCTGGCCACCAGATAGAACTTCATGCAAACATCTTCATTTTCGAAATACCAGGATGTGCACTATGAAGCACTTCTAATATAGGTTCTCTTCTTTGCACAAGAATAATTACTCTTGCTCCCCATAACAAGATACCATCTTGGCCACTCAGTTTGGACCTATGTACAAAGAATAGTTTTAATTCTTCAGGAAGGTGTGTATTTGACCATCCTTGTCATACTTGCTCACAGACCTTTGCTAAAATTGGATCCCGATTCATCCAATTCTTTATCTGTCTCGCACAGGCTGGTGAGGAGTGCAGGAAGTTTAATCCTAGTACTACCTCTTGAGGTACTGGAACATGTGTGATACTGTCGGGCAAAGGAAGATGACTGAGGGCATCTGCATTTGCTATATGCCCGCCCAGACAGTGCATAAAAGTGTACTGGTATGCCGACAAAATTAAATCCCATCTTTTCCAATTTGCGAGTAACCTTTCTTGGCTGCAGAAAGGGTTCTGGAAACATACTCTACCGGCTTTTCAGCTTTGATTTCTGTCTTTCCTTTTTGTGTTTGCCACAGGTTTTTGACACATCCTTCATTTTGATTTCACAGTCGGCCAACTTTCTCTCTGGTGAAATCTTGACTTGGTTCAGTTCGGGAGGTTGAGTTACTCATTTGCATTTTGGAAAGTTCCATGACTTTTCCTTCTCAGTGCCTCTTTGGTCTCCATCGACTGATTCTTCAGTTCTTCTGTCTCTTGTTTTGTATCTTTTGGCTTCCTCTTGGAACATTGAACATTTTTGGTTTTTTTCTTCCAACTGTTTCTACAGTTGGTTCAGAGTGGCACTGCATTCATTTAGCTTCTTTTCATGAATTTCCTGGGGAACCAACCCTAATTTGAGGGATCCTTGCTTCCTGTGAAGGGCTTTTTGTTCTTCTATCTCATTCCAAAAGGCACCACCATATTCCCTTGTCAACTTAGAATTCCTTATTGTCCTGGCCTGAAAAATTTCTCACCAACTTAGCCTGATTTCCTTCAACCAGTCAAGGCCCAGGAGGCTAGGTCCTTCTCCTGTTGCAACAATTATTGGCAGCTGAGCTGTCTGTTGCCTGTAGGATACAGATTCAGAAGTGATGCCTTTCACCTGTATTGCTCCATATATGTTTTTAACTGAGCAGCAGTTTTCCCCAAACTCAATGTCTGGATGTCTTCTCTGAGATATTTAAAGGTGTGTTCTCCCACCATTGTGGTCAATGCTCCTATGTCCACTTCCATGAGCAGAGGCTTTCCATTTACTTGAAGTGTAACAGTGATTGGTTCAGCTTTCCTGGCCTTCAGATTGTGTAGGGAATAAAAGTCAGCTTCAGTAACCTCTGGCTCACTTATATTGTACGCTTCATTTAACTTGACCTGATGTCTGAATGGCTGTCTTGATTGAGTTATGCACTGTTTAACTACATGCCCTTTTTTGTGGCAGTAGTGGCATTCTGCCTCTTTAAATCTACAGACTTTGGGTGCATGATTTCCCCCACGACAGTAACACTTTAACTTCTGGGTTACTGGTGAGCTGCTTCCAGCATTTCATTTTGTTTTTCTAGTGGTGGGAACCATGTCCCACTTCACTGATCGCAGCCTCCCTGATCTTCGCACCATGCCCGGTGGCAGGTTCCCGCCCTAACTGCAGAACGGCGCCATGTTGCACACTCTGCAAAGCCTGCGAATCTCTCTCAGCACTCTCCATTGCTAGCGCTATCTCCATGTCACGCTTCCTGGGCTATTCCAACTTCTGCAAGCAAACGGCGCTGAATGGCAAAGTCGTTTATGCTGCAAACTAAACGATCTTGCAACATGGCATTTAAAGTACCGCTGAAGTCACAGCGCTCCGACAACTGTTTTAACTCAGAATGGACATTACGCTCGATTTACCGGGGGCCCTTACTAGAGAGTTGAACTTGAATTTTTGCATGATCACCAAGGGTTTAGGCTGATAATGTCCTTTCGTTGAGGTTGACTAGCTTGGTGAAGGATCTGGAATTTGCTATGTTCGGAGACATCAAGCTACGGATTAGATTACAGGTTTTCCTCCCACAGGCACTTAGGGGAATTTGCCTTCTGTTTCTCCTCCGCTGTTATTTCATAAGCCACAAAGTAGAAGCCTAATCGCTCAATGTATTGACTCCAGTCCTCCACGGATGAGCCGAACGGGTCAATTCTACCAAAGTGAGGCATTGCTGGTGAGCATACTTCTTTCCTTCTCTTAAAAAACCGAAATACTCACAGTCGCGAGGCAAGGTGCTGCCTCGGTGCTATTTCTCCTTGTCACCAGTTGTAATAAACTTGGAGAGTGCAGGACAGGTTTCCTGTAGGAAGCAGTGAACTTTATTTACAGACTCCAGAGGAGGTTACATGCTTATTCCAAGACCAAGGCTAAAAAGCTCCGCCCCTAAGATTCCCCGCGCTTAGGGCTGATTGGCCTGTACAGCCACATGATCCCCATAACAGTAAGAAATGGTTCAACTTACAATCATTACAAAGGCCTATGCTAATTATGGGAAAACAAATCTTGAAAATTCCTCTTTGACTTCCTTAGGTAATCGGAATTAGTCCAGGAGATCACCCTGGCCCTAATTAATGTTCCCCTCCACATGTCTTAGGGGCACACACTTGCTGAAGCCGACCAATTTAATCTGTCCAAAGGTTGGGGTTGACGGGTGGTATTTTAACTTTCTTGACCCACCAAGAGCAGGGAACCATGTGGCAGAACACAGGGAGTAGGGGTTCACCTGTAGTTATAACCCCACAGCACGTCTGTTGCCTTCAGCTTTCTCTGTTCAGAAGTCAGCCTGATTGGCAGGCCCGCCTTCCAGCTGGGCAGAGACCAGTGAGAGGAGGCCACAGGGCCAGGTAGGCCTGCAACCTGAACGGACAGCAAGGCCACTGAAAAAGAAAACCCAATTTACTGGCCGCTTATTTCACATGCTGTTTGTGGGAGCTTGCTGTGTGCCGACTTGTTGCTGTGTTTACCACACTTCAAAAAATAATAATTCATGGGCAGCAAAGCACTGTGGGATGTCCAGAGGACATGAAAGGTGCTATATAGAACCATAGAACCATAGAAAAGTTCGGCCCATCTTGTCCATGCCAGCCCAAAGACACCCAGGTGCCCTTTCTAATCCCATCTTCCTGCACCCAGTCCATAGCTCTGCAGCTTACAGCACTTAAGGTGCAGATCCAGGTACTTTTTAAAAGAGTTTAGAGTTTCTGCCTCTACCACCAACTTGCACAGCGAATTCCAAACACCCACTACCCTCTGCATAAAAAAGTTCTTCCTCATGTCCCCCCGACACCTTCTGCCACTTATCTTGAATCTATGTCCCCTGGTTCTAGAATTCTCCACCAAGGGAAACAATTTTATCCTGTCCACTCTATCTATTCCCCTCATAATTTTGTACACCTCAATCAAGTCACCTCTCAGCCTTCTTTGTTCTGAGGAAAATAACCCTAACCTATCCAATTGCTCCTTGTAGCTACACTTTTCTAACCCTGGCAACACTCTTGTAAACCTATAAATATAAATGTGGTGGCGGAGTAAACAGGGGAGGTGTCGGGGATTTGGATGGCTCGCCCCCATGTTTAACAGCTGGAACTGATTAATGCAGGTAGAATAGGGTTTTCAATGTGCTGTCATCCTGTCAAAAGCAAACAATTGTTAACGGGTCAAATAACATCTTAGTTTAATGTGCTGCATCATAATGTACTGCCCTTGTACTTCCCTGGGCTACAGAAACCAAGTTCATCTTATTTATCATAAGAAATTGTTCATCGACTAAAATATTGATTCCAATTCACTTTGTTTGGGGCTCTGAGGTGATAGATAACTAGCCCTGTTCTATGGAAGGGAGTCACATTAAATCTTTTTGAATACCAAGGTATGCGTCTCTCAGTGCTGTTAAATATACAACACAATAATTCATGATGAATAGCTGTGCTCAAACTATAACATAATCAATATCGTTACTCCTGAACTGGCCTTAAGTCATAACTTGTTCAACATTGAACATTGGAGATGCTGATATATTGTTTGAACATTTTTCTATATTGCACCAAATTTCTCACTTGGTGGAATGAAATAAAAGTTGTTCAGTCCTTCCGAGTCTACTCCTTGGGTCTGATTTTAACTCTGTCCCAAGCGAATAGGCTTTGAGCGAGTTAAAATCAGCCCAAAGCTTCTGTCTTTCGAATGAGACATTAAGCCAAGGCCACATCGGCTGTAGTTCCATTCAAAGAAGAGTGGGTAAGTTCTCCTGGCCAACATTTGCCTCCCAGCTAACACTTAAAAGATTATCTGGTCATTTATTTCACTGCTGATTGTGGAAGCTATCTGTATGCAAATTGTTGTCATGCTTCCTACATTACCATAGTGACTACATTTGAAAGGTACTTCATGGCTGTAAGACACTTTGGGTCATCCGTAGGTCATGAAAGACGCTATATAAATGCAAGTTCTTTCTTTTTCATTTTGTATACCATGTAGAATCTACTGTATTTTGAACTCTACCTCATACCTTTAAATGCGTGGAAACAGAGTCACCACCAAGTTAGAAACCATCCTAATCTGGACATTGCCACCGCCGGGTGACATTCTAGAATCTCCGTGTCGAACAGCTCCTTGTGTGCTCCTTCACCATGCAGACTGTAGCAGTTCAAGAAGAAGGCACAGCATCACCTTCTCAGGGCATCAAGGAAGGGCAATAAGTGCCAGCCTCCCTGTGATGTCCACATCCTCCTGAGGGAATGGTCTGCATAATTGTTCTGTGATCTCCAAAGATTAACCAGGAAGTTCCAGACTATGTATCCATCTTTCCTTTCCCGTCCTCCAACTTGGCCTTGCTGTCTTCCAGGCAAACACCATTCCCTTTAGCTTCTGCAGCATAGAAACTAGCCTGGGCAGATGATCATATACCCATTGTATAAAGCCACCAGCAATTGATGGGGGTTATGCAGAGCAGGGACTTTCCAATTCAGACCCCCCAGTCTGTGCTTAGTTAGTTATCCCAAGGCTTACAGCTGAAGTGTGGCCACATGGACAAGGAACTGGCAGCAGCTGAATGTATTGCAGTAAGAGGTCAATCCTTTCCAGAGAGATGGGTTTGTGCCAGTTTATCACTGGCAGCATGACAAAAATTAAAACCACAAATTGGTAGCAGTGGTGGAGATCAAAGGATCCAGTATCCCACATGACCAAGCACCTTACATAGCTGCTCAATCAAGTTGGACCACTGTACTCTATCTAATGGAACAATTATATTTTATAGATGTCTATAAAATATCCTCCATTATTGCTAATAGAAAATGGCCTTAGAATAATGTGTCCCAATGCATAAAGTTTTCTATTTGATAATGTTTGGATGAAATCCTGATCATTAAACCCTTTAGTCCAAAATTTCAATACATTCTGAAGATTAATCAACTCTCAGTAGATATAGATACATAGACACTAGGAGCAGAGTAGGCCATTCTGCCCTTCAAGCCTGCTCCGCCATTCAATATGATCATGACTGATCCCCTATCTCAATGCCATATTCCCGCTTTCTCTCCATACCCCTTGATGCCCCTAATATCCAAAAAATTATCAATTTCTTTCTTGAATATACTCAGTGACCCAGCCTCCACAGCCTTCTGTGGTAGAGAATTCCACAGGTTGACCACCCTCTGAATGGAGAAATTTTTCCTCATCTCAGTTCTAAGTGGCCTGCCCCGTATCCTGAGACTGTGGCCCCTGGTTCTAAACTCCCCAACCAGGGGAAACATCCTCCCTGCATCCAGTCTGTCCAGCCCTGTTAGAATTTTATACGTTTCAATCAGATCCCCTCTCATCCTTCTAAACTCTAGTGAACACAGGCCCAGTTGAACCAATCCCTCCTCATACGACAGTCCTGCCATCCCTGGTGTCAGCCTAGTGAACCTTCGCTACACTCCCTCTATGGCAAGTATATCCTTTCTTAGGTAGGGAGACCAAAACCGCATGCAATACCCCAGGTGTGGTCTCACCAAGGCCTTGTATAACTGCAGTAACTCTACTTCTGAACTCAAATCCTCTTGCAATGAAAACCGACATACCATTTGCTTTCCTAATTGACTGGTGTACAAGGACATGCAGATCCCTTTGTACATCCACATTTCCCAATATGTCACCATTTAAATAATACTCTGCCTTCCTGTTTTTTGCACCAAAGCATATAACTTCACATTAATCCACATTATATTGCATCTGCCATGTGTTTTCCACACACACTTGTCTAAATCACCTTGAAGCCTCCTCACAAATCACAACCCCGCCCAGTTTTGTGTCATCATGCTACATGCTCATGCTCTTTTCTCTCTCAAAAACTTGCGTAGAATGTGGACAGCCTTTCCACAAACCGTAACATCAGTTGTCACTATTTTTGGGCTTACTTTTGTAAAAGGTCATGTCCACATTTCCCATTCAATTTTGCTATGTCAACTGTCATGCTGTAGTTGCAGGCTCAGGTCATTAGATGGCCCCACAGGGTAAGTTCCTGCAGCCTCTCTCCCTATTCTATTGCTGACTTGTATTTAAGACTATCGAGTTGTGATGTGCCGACATTTCTGTTTACAAAGTGTGACTGACGCTTTTGGATATTTTTCCAATGTGCATCACATCTGATCATTCTTAAAGAAAAAAATAGTGGGCCAACAGCTAAGGCAGAAAGGCAGTAGCTGCCTGCTGGATTTTACAATCTTTGGATAATGACGCCTTTCTCCTAGGTGAGGTGCAAAGCGACTGCCATACAAGAAAAATTCTCAACAGCAAAAATCTTTAATTACTTTTATACATTGCTTAAAACCCAGCTCTTTGACCTAGCTTCTGGTCACCTGTCCTCATATCTTTACAAATCTAGGTGTCCCATTGAGTCTGAATATGCTTCTGTGAAGCGCCTTTAGATGTCTTTTGAGGATTAATGTGCTATCTAAATGCAAGTTGTTCTTGTCTTAATCGACCAACAAAACTAAATCTTCATAATGACCTTGAACGTATTGAGGATGCCACTATGAACAAGAGGAGGCCGAAAATGGGATTTATTCTTACAGAGCTCTTTATCACAAACAAAACATTGACACTTGCGTTGCTAATAAGTTCATCTCACACATTAAGCTTTATGGCTCATTATGTGCATTTGGAGATTGGAAAAGGTCAGGGGCTCCACTATTATGGTGTCAGGCTCAAACTGAATGGTTCTGGCAGACTGCATAGGAAGATTGAGTGATCAAACATAATTGCTCTCTAGCGCATTATTGATAAACGACGACTAGTTCAATCTATTCTATTTACTTGTGTTTGTGTGCATATATTTATATATAAACATTAAAAACAAATTAGGGAGAAATTGTGACTTAGAGCAGTACTCAAATGTTCAAGCTTACAAACTTGCAGGAGCGTGACAGCACAGGACAAACCATGGCCAATACCTTGCCACAAAGGCATAAATACATGCATTAAGACTATGCACTTCAAGCTGACGTGGATGCTACTTTCTTTCTTATTCTGGCCTCCTATGCAGCCCTGATTTCCACCGCTCCATTATTGGTGGCTGTGCCTTCAACTACCTAGCCCCTAAACTCTGCAATTCCCTAAATAAACCTAAGGCACCTTGAAATTCTGCCTCTTTGACCAGAAAAGAAAAAAAAGACATGCGTTTATACAGCACTTATCATAACCAGTGGATGTCTCAAAGTGCTTTACAGCCACTAAAGTACATTTTTTTGTGTAGTCTCTGTTGTAAAGTAGGAAATGCAGTAGCCAATCTGTGCACAGCAAACATCAATGTGATAATGACCAGATAATCTGTTCTATTGTTATTGGTTGAGGGATAAATTGCCCTGGACTCAGGAGAGAGCTTCCTTTCTCTTCAAAACAGTGCCTGGGGATCTTTTACGTCCACCTGAGAGGGCAGATGGGGACCTTAACTTATCAGCTCATCTGAAAGACAAGAACAGCTTTCATTTAGATAGCACAAAACATCCCAGGAGTTTCACAGGAGCATAGTCAGACACAATGTGACACCTAGATGCTTAAGGTGAAATTAGGACAGGTGACCAAAAGCTTGGTCAACGAGATAGCTCACACCCACAGGATTGCACACCTTAATTTTTATTCTCAAGTCCTAGAGTGGGACTTGAACCCGGAACCCAGACTTAGAGACAAGAGTATGACTAATGGAGCCAAGGCCAACACACAAACATTGTCTCGCTTATTTTAATATCTGCTTATGTAGCGCAGTGCCAAATCTTTTCTGACAACACTCCTCCAAAGCACCCTGGGACATTTTTAAGGTGCCATATAAGTGCAAGTTATTGATGTTGATAGGTGATGGCCTGAAAGTTCAAACACAAATCAGAAACAATGGATAAAAGTGCTGCAAGTACATTAGCAGCACAGCCGGTGTCTGAAAGAAACATGTATTTTGAAAGTAAGAGCAATTCTGTTTTCAAAAGTAAGGTTGGGATCTAGGTTCTAAATGGAAGGCCAGATTGTCAGACTTTTGTTGCCAGGAATGAGTCAAAAGAAAGATGTTTCTTAGGAACAAAGGAGCAAGAAAATGGATTGTGGCAGTTATTGAATGCTTAGATTCCAGGAGGAGTATGTTTACCTTTCCTGGCACCTGAGCTGAAGGAGGGCTATCACAGGATTTTCCTTTCCATTTGCACGGCCTAGGTTTAATCCTAATGCAGGCCTGGCCACTGCCTGGGCCTTGCACCTGAAAGCAGAGCAAGAAGCAGGAGCACAGATACAGGCATCCCGGCAGTCGGATTTGGGGCCTTCAGTTTATTGTTGGAGAGCACCAGGGAACACAAGAGGGCTCATTGGTGTGGTATATTTTACATCCCAGAGCTATGCAGAGGTGATTGTAGTTTCTATGTGTGTAACAAAGGTTATTAACAATACTTTAAAATATCTGCTCCATGTTTGAGCTCCAGCTTCCAGCTGTTTCTACAGCTTTGTTTACTTTTTTCTGAGTTCAGACCAAGGCTTAACCAATCAAGGACAGTGAGCATAGATCAGTTATCAGACTCACATAATGAAACACAATTGAACACCACAACCTGACTCACTGGAACAAACTGATCCAATCTAAGAAGCTGTTGAATAAAATCAGAAAGCGGGTGTACATTTTACTTTTAATCACAGACATGTTAACAGTTGGAAATGTTGAATTAATTTTATGCGTCTCTCTCATTATGCTGCTTCATATGTTGTTTTTCGTCCTCTGCTGTAAAGCATCTTTATCAGTAGTTTGTCCGCAGTTTATCCTGTACAGAGTACTCTCCCAAGAGGGAAAAAAAAAATAGTAAAACTAGGAAATGAAGAGTAGCAGTAAAACTTGTCTAACCTGGTCTTGTACACCTTAAAATGGAGCTCCTGTAGTACTGGTGCCAGTGTTACTGATTTTTACTGGGATTTGAAAATTTTGAACTGCTTTTGACCTTTTTGCTTGATGAAAGACATGGGGTAAAAATTGGCGTTGGCCCATTTTCGGGTGCAGGGTTGTGGTTTGCGACCTGCCAGTGCCCGCTGCCTATAAGGCAGGCAGCACTTGATCCTGTGATTGTCGCATTCGTCTGAATAGGGCACACACTGCTGGCAGCCTAAAGGATCAGCAAGGCGGGGGGTCAAGCAGCATTTGCAAAGGGCACATGGTACAAGCCAGCCTGCTCCTCCTAAAGTGAGTCTGCTGCTCTTAAAGGGGTGGCACCTTCAGTGGAAGGAGCTGCCGATGACTGCCTGTACTGACACTGGCTGCATGTAGGAGCTGCACCAATGGAGCACAAGGGAAAGAAGTCTTCCATGTTCACAGATGTGGCGCTGGAGACCTTATTGGTGGAGGTGGGCAGGAGGAGAGAGGCCATATTTCCATGGGGAGGGGAGGGCAAGGCAGCCCGCAAGGATCACCCTCGGAAGGAAATGGAGGCAGCTTGCCAAGGAGGTCAATGCAATAAACCTGGCCCTAAGGACCTGGCAGGAGTGACACAAGATGTTTACTGACTTTGCACGGGTGGTCAAAGTTAGTGAATGCATCCTCGCATGACATCTCCTACCCATCATAACACCAACGCCTCACACTATGCAATGTGTCAAACCCCCATCACTCACCCCTTAACAGGGTGAGGCAGTGGTGTAGTGGTATAGTCACTGGACTAGTACTCCAGAGATCTACGGACCCGCATTCAAATCTCACCACGGCTGATGGTGAAATTTGAATTGAATAAAAAGTCTGGAATTAAATGTCAAATGATGACCATGAAACTATTGTTGTAAAAACCCATCTGATTCACTAATGTCCTTTAGTGGTCTGGCCAATGGCGTGGTAAGCCGTTCAGTTCTCAAGGACAATTAAGGATGGGTAATAAATGCTGGCCCAGCCAATGACACCCATATCCCATGAACAAATTTTAAAAAAAAGTCCCTGGCACTCATGGACTCAGGCCTAACATTCAGATAATCCACATCACCTCACACCTGCTTCCACATATCTCCAGCTATTCATCTATAGCAAGCACTTCATCCAAAGACAGTGCTACAGAATCACTGACTTTCTACTTTCTCTCTTGTGGGACAAGGTTAAACTCGATAGAAGGATGCAGATCAGAGCCGGCAGGGATCAAGGACGCCTGAATCTTCTAGGCCCCACAGGGGATCATGGGTCAGGTTGTGCAGAGCCCGAGCATCCCTGCTTAATGCCTCTTCTCAATTTCCAGCTCGCCCTAACCCTGCTATCTGCTTGAAATGTAAGCTGCTGATGGTGTGAACATGGACCCCTTTCTTTCCACCCCACACCGCCCCACCCCCCCCCCCACCCCCCCCCCCCCCCCCCCCCTTTTCATTTTTGAAGTTCTGCTTTCAGGTAACCTAGAACAAACAACTGCTGAGCCACAGCACACCCAGGAGGAAGGGAGAGAGCAACATCACAGCCCTTATGAAGAAGCATCCTCATTTGACCCGACACTTACGCCCACCAGTTCAGATAAAGGCACTGCACATGCTTTAAAGGCTAGTATAGAGTTCAGATCTGCGAGTGGCCTGCAACCATTAGTTCATGTGCCAGTTCACAGGAGGGGGAGGTCGCAGACGGGTTCTGTTACAGTGGGCTCGGATGTGGATTACAATGGGGTGGCGTTCAGGACAATGCTGATGAAGATGTACAACAAGACGTTTGGCGCATTGGCTAGCCTGTGAGACAGTCTTCTGTCTCAAGAGGTATGGGGAATTCCACTCCAATTTGGTAAACAGCATCCCTCTCCTCAGAGGCTGCCTTCTCTGTGAGGACACCACACCGCTGCCTGTCAGCAGGTATGGGGTGGGCAGTGACAGTGCCTCTTGGGCCTGCAACATAACAGGGGCCGGAATTTTCCAGCCCCACCACCCCCTCCCCCGCGGCGAGTTCCCCCATGGCGGGGCCCGGCAAGCCGTTCAAATCTCCGTTCGCATCGGCGGGACCGGAAGACCCTGCCGGGTGGTGCTGTATCCGCACAGAGAAGGCAGCCTTTGTGTTGAAGGGTGGAGGGGGGGGTCTTCTGTGAGGATGCAGCAGCGCTCCCTGTGAAACCCAGGAACTCAGCGCAGCACCCCCCAAAAACATTCAACAGCATTTCCAAAGACTTGACAATAGTGGAGGGCAATGGAAATCACTCCATTTGCAAGCTGGATGCTGGCCTGTTTACATGATGCAAGTGCTGGGCCTTTCCTGCAGCTGAACACATGTTCTTTCCTGAGCGTGGAGCCTATATGTTGACCGGACCTGCGTAGTCCAAGATTGTTACTCGTGTGTCAAATTAGCCGGTGCGGCAGCTGGAGTACTATGTACAGTTTTGCTCTCCTTATTTAAGAAGAGATATAATGGCATTGGAAGCAGTTCAGAGAAGTTTCGCTCGACTAATTCTTGGGATGAAGGGGCTGTCGTATGAGGAAAGCTGGGCCTATACCCCTTTGGAGTTTAAATGAATGAGAGGTGACCTTATTGAAACATATAAGGTTCTGAGGGGATTTGCCAGGGAGGATGCTGAGGGGGAGTCTATAATCAGGGGCTGAATTTTAAAAATCAGGGGCCTCCCATTTAAGACTGAGATGAGGAGAAATGTTTCTCTCAGAAGTTCATCAAACTTTGGAACTCTCTTCTCCAGACAGCAGTGGGTGTTGGGTCATTGCGTATATTCAAGGCTGAGTTAGACAGATTTTTGATCGACAAGGGGGTCAAGGGTCATGGGGGGGTCAGGGGGGGCAGGCAGGGAAGTGGATGGGAGGCCACAATCAGATGAATCGTGATCTTATTATATGGCAGAGCAGGCTTGAGAGACCAAGGGGCCTGTTCCTGTTTCTACCTCTTGTGTTCTTTTGTACAGCTGTTTGGCACCATGGGCCAGGATTTTATGGCCCCTCCCGCCCAACGGGAAATTACGGCCCCGCCGAACTGAATGGAGATTTAAATGGCTCGCTGCATCCACTGGGGTGGGGGGTGTTGAGGGGTTGGGGGGTGGGGGTGGGGGGGTGGATTGGGGGTGAGGTGTGGGGGCTGGTGGGGGAGACAAGCCATGGCAGGGCCGTAATCATGGCCGTGATCTGGGCAGGTAGGAAACTCTTTGGGCACCATCCAGGCCGCATTGTCAGAAATCATAGAAATCGTAGAAACGTTACAACGTAAGAAGGAAACCATTCAGCCCATCAGGTCTGTGCTACCCAGCCCACTTCTACCTTCTGCACTAGATGTAGACCGGATGTAGATTTGATGTAGGGTCACTGCTCCTCCAGAAGTCACCCAATTACTTTTAAAAAAATGTCGTGAGGGTTTTGCCTCCTACCATCCTTTAAGGCAAGTGAGTTCCTGGTCTGGACAAGCCGCCAAAGTGCCCCCCACCTCTAGGAGGGCCTCTGGTTTCTGCAGTGCTGGCATCAATGGCTACACAGGAAACTCTGTGTCCATACTGTGCACCTTCCAGTTTGCAATTCACCGTGATCTGGGTGAGGTAAGCTCACTGCAGTAGAGAGACCCTTTACCAAACTGTTGTCTCGTTTGTCAGACAAGGAAAGGCCTGATTGATAACGGTTAATATCTCGGGTGAAACCCTTCTTCAGAGTTGTTTCCAGCACTTTTTCTCCTTTTTTGTTTCAGATTTCCACCTTTTGCAGTTTTTATTAATTTCATCCCTAAGCATAGATCAGACCGACCTCACAAGAAGCACGTAAATTTGCTCAGTCAAACTCATGATTATGGAACACAAATCAGTGGAATGCATGAAACACTGCTGAGTGCAAATAGAATAAAATTCCATCTGCACAAAATGCCACACCATCAATAAAATTCCAGGTAATCTCAACATAAGTCTCTGTGAAATGCACAATGCTGGGAGACACTTCATAACAAAGGAAATACAATGTCTGAAGCCCACTGGGTCGTCAGAGGCTGCTCCCTTCAGCAAGCTGTGTGCAATTTACACTGTGACGAACTGTCTTTCTCTCTCTGAGGGAGGTAATGCATTGCAGAAAAAAGCATTCGAAAGTAGAAAACACTGAAATATGTCACTGCTGCTGTGGGTAATTGTAAAAGAGACTGCAGGAATTCAATCCAATTTGACAGTGTACACCATACCATTCAAAGCTGAGCAGTTGTGCTTTGGATATGGACCTGGTTAAATATTTAGACCCAGTTCTCAGACGTTTTACACCTGTAGAATAATGACACCGTTCGTTTTTCATTGACTATGTAGACAGCACTAAAAACTGAAGAAATTCAAGTACCCCAAGCATAGATTACATTCAAACAGCCGTGTTTCCATTGTTGACTAATAGTTTTAAGACGGGAATGAAATCCCCTAATGATGCCTAACGCCTAATTCTACCCATTCCCTCTTCTTTGTGTCTACCCATCCACTGATCTTGATGGCAGCATCTAGGATTGCCGCTTTCACTGGCATGGAGGTCAAACACTTGAGTTCTAACATTTGCTTTGCAATTTCAAATAAATAATGAAATAAGTAGCATGTGGGAAAAGTAACTTTGGTCTTGTGGGTCCCAAAGTTATCCACAACAGGGATTTTCCTCATTCCTGGGCCTAGTATAGACTAATTGATATAGATTGATTACTTTGATTAGCCAACGTCTCCTATTCTCACGGGATGATGCGACTACCAGGAGGGTAGAAGACAAATTACCTGAACTTTGTTCTTTTCTTGTCTAGCACATTTTTATTTTATTCATTCATGAGTTGTGAGTGTTGTTGGCAAGGCCCAGCATTTATTGCCAATACATAAGTGCCCTTCAGAAGGAGCTGCCTTCTTGAACTGCTGCAGTCCATCTGATGTAAGTGCTGTTATGGGGGGTTCCAGGATTTTGACCCAGCAACCATGAAGCAACAGTAATATAGTTCCAAGTCAGGATGGTGTATAACTTGGAGGGGAACTTACAGGTTGTGGTGTTCCCATGCATCTGCTGTTCTTGTCCTTCTAGGTGTAGAGGTCGTGGATTTAGGTGTTGTTGAAGGAGCCTTGATGAGTCGCTGCAGTGCATCTTGTAGATGGTATACACTGCTGACGCTGTGTGTCGGTGGTGGAGGGAATGAATGTTTAAGGTGGTGAATCAGGTGCCAGTCAAGCAGGCTGCTTTGTCCTGGATGCTGTTGATCTTACGTATTGCTGGAGCTGCACTTATCCAGGCAAATGGGGAGTATTCCATAGCATTTCTGACATGTGCCTTGTAGATGGCTTGAAGGAGTCAGGAGATGAGCTACTTGCTTCAGAATTCCTAGTATATGACCTGCTCTTATAGCCAGCATTGTCAACGAAACCTTCCTTTACTTTGCCAATGATAGATGCAGACTAATGGAGCAGTAGTTGGCCAGATTGGATTTGCCTTCTCTTTTGTGGACCAGCCACCCCTGGGCAATTTTCCACATTGTCGGATTGATCCCAGTTTTGCAGTGGGGAGGTGGTGGCGTAGTGGCATTGTCACTGGACTGGTAATCCAGGGACCCAGGGTAATGCTCTGGGGACCCGGGTTTGAATTCCCACCACTGGTGGAATTTGAATTCAATAAATATCTGGAATTAAAAGTCTGATGATGACCATGAAACCATTGCCGATTGCCATAAAAACCCATCTGGTTCACTAATGTCCATTAGGGAAGGAAATCTTACCTGGTTTGGCCAGATGTGACTCCAGATCCCGGCAATGTGGTTGACTCTTAAAAATGCCCCCTGAACAAGGGGCAAATTGGGATGGGTGATAAATGCTGGCCTAGCCAGCGACGCCCACATCCCACAAATGGATTTTTAAAAAAGTTGCAGTGAAACAACTTGACTAGGGACCACAGCTAATTCTGAAGCACAAGTCTTTAGCACTGCAGCCACAATGTTGTCGATAGCCTTTATTGTATCCAATCTGATCAACAATTTCTTGATACCACGTGCAGTAAATCAAATTCCCATGTTTTTATGATGTGATGCAGAATATAATGCTGTCCTTTTGCTCAATTTACCAGTAGGATAATTCCGAGGATATGTTGTGCTAAGGCTTACCTCAGATAGCCAGATTTATTTAACAGAGACAGTAATGAAGAGAATTGAACATAGTCCCTTTCTATACATTGCTTGTATTCTACATTGGCAATGGCATCAAAGACATATTTGATTTCAAATTAAGAAGAGGAATGTTACTTTCAGGTTGGCAAGTGGAGTGCCGCATGGATCAGTGCTGGGGCCTCAACTGTTTATAATCTATGTCAATGACTTGGATGAAGGGACCAAATTTATGCTTGCTAAATATGCTGATGACGCAAAGATAGTTACAAGAGTAAGCTGTGAAGAGGATATATGGAGTCTGCAAAGGGATATAGACAGGTTAACTGAATAGGCAAATATTTGGCAGAAGGAGTGTAGTGTGGGAAAGTGTGAGGTTGTCCACTTTGGCAGGAAGAATAGAAAAGCAGCATATTATATGAATGGAGAGAGATTGCAGAACTCTGAGGTACAGAGTGACATGGATGTCCTGGTACATGAAACACAAACTGTTGGCATGCAGGTGCAGCAAGTGATTAGGAAGGCAAATGGAATATTGATGTTGATTGCAAAGGAAATGGAATATAAAAGTAAGGAAGTTTTGCTACAGTTGTCCAGGTTATTGATGAGACCACATCTGGAGTACTGTGTATAGTTTTGGTCTCCTTACTTAAGAAACAATATAATTGCATTGGAAGGAGTTCAGAGAAGATTCACTCAACTGATTCCTGGGATGAAG
Source organism: Cetorhinus maximus (assembly GCF_964194155.1). NCBI lineage: Eukaryota > Metazoa > Chordata > Chondrichthyes > Lamniformes > Cetorhinidae > Cetorhinus > Cetorhinus maximus. The sequence continues at coordinate 147,662,072 of NC_135884.1, forward strand.
GGGCTATTTTATGAGGAAAGGTTAGACAGGTTGGCTCCCACTGGAGCTCAGAAAAATGAGAGGTGATCTTATTGAAACATATAAAATCTTGAGGAGACTTGGCAGGGCGAATGCTGAGAGGATGTTTCCTCTTGTGGGAGATACTAGAACCAGGGGCACATTTTAAAAATAAGAGGTCTCCCATTTAAGATGAAGATGAGGAGAATTTGTTTCTCTTGGAGGGTCATTAGTCTGTGGAATCCTCTTCCCCCAGAGAGCAGTGGAGACAGAGTCATTGAATTTTTAAAGGCTGAATTGGGTAAATTCAAGGGAGTCAAAGGATATAGAGGTTATATAGGAAAGCAGAATGGAGACCACATCAGATCAGCAATGATCTTATCAAATGATGGACCCAAGACTCAAGGAGCCGAATGGCCAACTCCTGCTCCTAATTCATTGGTGAATGAGGACAAAGTGAGCAGAAAATGCAGCAGTTAATTCAGCAAACCAGTTTTGAAAGAGGGAGGGAGAACAGTTGAATTTTGCTCTTGCTTTGGATCATTTGCCACACACAAGAACCACTCTGGGACCGCCGCCATTTCTCAGGATGAGAGGGTTAAGTTCGTCAATTGACTAAATCTACAGCCGACTGATCCCAGGTTGCCCAATTTTGATGAATTCCTCACCGAACATTATGTTGTGCTGTTAAACGGTAAACAAAATAATTTTCACTTTGAGAAATCAAGAAGTAATTTGACACCTGGGATTGAAAACTAATCGTTTGCTGGTCGATTTTCAGGGCATTTCCATGCTGGATTGTTCAGAGGAAGGCAGTTGGTTTGTTTAGTGGTGGCGCCGGAGGCAATGGTGCACAACCTGTTTAAGAAACAACTCTTCCAACGCTTTTAATCAACAGAGTGTACATTGTGTTGCTGTTTAAAAAGTGCTGTCTTTTACAGCTCTCCATAAAGTAAGCTGGAAATTGGTTTGATGGCGATCACAGTGGGGAGGGGATTTTACAGAAAAGTAAAGTGCTACCTGGGCTTTCAAAAATTACGGATGCTTCAGAGCTGTGCCCTTGGTATTTATAGAAAGGACTGTCTGAGGTAGAAAATAAATGATTTGTGGAATATCAAGGCAGGCTTTTTAAAAAATAAATTCTTCTCTCCTTTCCTTAAGGCCCTGACTTTTACTGCGTTTGGCTCCTCAGGACACGTCAGCCATGCCTCGCCTTACCCAAGTGATCATTCTCCGTGCATGAGATATTGAACGTCAACAGGGCAGTCAGCCATGCCCTTCACAACTGAACTTGATCTTCTCCTCACCTGACACGAACGCACTTTACATCAATAACGGGAAACCTGGCTGCTTTTGCTTTCCACTTCTTAGGCAAGGAGCATGGAGACAGAATGTCTGAAATGAAAAATAGTCTGCACAAATAGGTTCTCCGTTCCCTGTGGATCAGCAGTATAAATGGCATCGCATTCGCAGTGGTCATCCTTCAATCTGTAAGGCATTTTGATATTTTGTCTATTCCTGTGATGCTGTAAGGCCTCCCTTTGTCCCTTCTTAATATGTATTTTCTCTATGCTCGTGCCAAAATGCAACCAGTTGTGAGGTGGACCAACATCCTGAGCTCAAAACCGGGCGGTAGGAACAAGGAGTGCGGAGGACGTCGGATGAAGTTTCTGACCAGAGACATCAACGCTGAGGCTTATGTGGAACTTTAAAAAAAAATAAAGACTGGACAAGGATATACACGCATGCAGACATAGACGAGTCAGGGCATGTCACTGGGGCCGTGGTTAACCACCAGACATCCTGAGTACAGAAACTTGTCAGACAATGGTCTCTCGGGCATGTGTGAATGGCTTTCCTGCTGCCTTACCAAGATACAGAAATCACATCCACTGCTGACAGGTACCTGGAGACACCCCCTGCTGAGAGCAGGAAATTACACCGTGGAGCTTGTCCTTGCACGGCCCGGGGCGGGGTTGATAATCCAATCAGGTGACTCGATTTAAGACGTGACTTTATCTGCCGAGCGACCCGGGTCAGGAAGGGGTACAAAGCCACAGCTCCCAAGGACATTGGGGCTGTAACCAGGAATGTGATTTGGTCAGTCACTGGAAGTCGTGTGGAGGAATTCGTCCAGTGGACCGACCACCCGGGAACGATCTCCTGCATGCGGGTCTTACTAAGCAACTGGTGTTGTAAGTATATACTATTGTTTAAAGGGTTAATAAAGGCTTTCCCACATAAAGTGGAAATTGTATCCATAGTGTGTCTCATGCCATTGACACTAAGTATGGGGTGAGGACTTTAGAGGGTAGTGAAAGCCCCTGGTTAAGAGCCTTGCAACTCAGCCTTTAGAGCCAGCAATTTTCTGTTATCCAGTTTGTTTTTAGTTGCTAATTTTATCTTCACCTCATCTAAATCCGTTAGGCCTAGAAATTCGACAACAAACTCGACTCGCCCGCAGAGGACAAACAGCCTGTGCTCAAATGAAGAGGTGCGAGCACCATGGGATTTTGGGCCTCAAACCTTATTATCCTGCAGATGGCACTGCAGTAGGAGACCACACACGCTCATGCGCCAACTCCAGGTATGATCATGGGGGTCTGCAGTATTGTTGGGGACCGTGGAGTGTTGGAGGGGGGTTAGGGAAGCTGGGATGCGGCAGTGGTAGGGTGCTTCTGGGAGAGGGCTAACAGGTCATGCCAGGGCCTGAGGTCAGATTCGGGAGCATGGTTGGAGGGACTGGGAGCTGCGGTGATTAAGATGAGAGTATTAACCTTTCCTCCATTCTGTGCTGCTTATTGTTGCTTTCCAGGTGTGAGTACCTCAGGTGCAAACCAAAGTTGCAAGAGGCAGTAAATGCTGGCATTAAGTCCCTTATTTGTATATATTGATGGCATAATGTCTGCTTCTGACTAAGGTAAAAGCCACCTCTTATTTGGCCCATGCCAGAAGTGTGCATGCCTAGGGTGGACGCCATTTTGGACAGGAGTAGCAACAAAAGCATGAGTATTACAGAGCTGAACTTCTAGCCTGTGGACTTGTGCTTGAGCACACTCCCAGAGACAGTTGTCACTTTATGGTCTATTATGACATGGCAGGTGATGTGTGCCCAGGTGGACCAAATCCATATGGGAAACTTGGCCACGTTATCGCAACAGTTTTGCAATTTCTGTTCATTACGAGGATGCTTGGGCCCTGAATTCAGAAGCAATAAGTCCACAAACACCTTTTGAGATTTTAAAAACTAAATTAAAACATTTATTAACATAAGAAAAGATTTCAAGCACATACATAAGGGCCAGGAATTTTCAGTTGGTGTGAGGGACAGGGGGCAGGCCTGACATGTCGGTATGTAAAATGCCGTGCGGTGACGTCGGGCATGCGTCCCGATGTTTCATTCGGCGGGCGCGTGCCGGGGTCAGCTGCGCCTATTAAGGTCATTAACAAAGTAATTAAGTTCAACTTTACGCTTCCCGTCCAACCTTGCGGTTGGCGGGCAGGCGAAAAGGCCAAGCGACCTTTACGTTTTTTAGGAAACCTCATCCGCGAGTGGGATGAGGTTCCCTGAAGCTCTTACAACTTAAATAAAAAGCTTCTATGAAAAATAAAAACACGTCCCATCTCGTGACACAGTCACTTGAGGGGACATGTTTCATTAAATTTTCATTGTTTTCCTTTATTTCTGTAACAATTGATTCAATCTCCCTGAGGCAGCTCCTTGCTTGAGAGAGATTGAAGCGCTCTTTCATACACATGCCTGAAAAAGCACTGGACCCGACTCTCCTCCCTACCCCCTCAGCGCTACCGTTCACGTTTTACACTGGGTGGGCCTTAATTGGCCCGCCCGTGTAAAATGATGGTGCCGAGCCAATCGCGGGCAGCGGTAGACTTCACGACTGCCCCTGCCCCTTCCCGCCAAGCCCACCTGACACGGGAAAAATTCTGCCCAAGATTACAGTTACTTAAAATGATAACAATTCCCACAATTTCTAATTAAGCTGACTCCCAAATACACACCCCCTTGAAGGCAACAGTCCAAATTAGATTTTTAATTTAAATAGCAAGCCAGCAAATATACCACAGCACCCACTCAGCAGTGGAATCCCAAAGGCTTTTCTCCAACTTTAGTTACAGGACACAGCAGACTTTTACAAACATGGCTGGAGGCTTCCACAAGCTTATCTTACACACTTCTTTTAGTTCTTATATGGCCCCCAACACATAGCCTTTCATTCCTCTTTATATATGTTTCTCTCTCTTTAATCTGTAAATTCCATTATTCTTTATGTCTTTGGAACATTACTTTTCCCGTAATATAAAAACCTTTCCATGTTGCCAGTATGGTCAGTACCTTTTGGGAAAAATAAACAATAAAACAGTAAAATAAAATAAATCATAAACCTTGCCCTATTTATCTTGATTGTTGTAAACATCCTATCATCCCTTAGAAACCCAAACAACTCCTTCACTTATCTAAAAATGCAAACTTCCTTCAAACTTTATAGGCTAAGACCTCATCCATGTTTACTCATTAGCACTTCAAATGCCTTTTACCCCTAACTTCTTTTGATAATTTCAAACTTGCAGCCTATCTGGCTCTAATTCAATTAAAACACACAGACAGAGTCATCTACACTCACACCCATAAACCTATTTTACAATAAACCACAATAATATTAAGGCTTCATGACAGGTCTCGCCATCCAGTTGGCCACACTTTAGGTGTGAACTTGGATGGTGGGCGCCAGATTGATATTCATCGAGGGGAGAAGATCGGAATCCTGATCCTAGATTCACCTGTTATTTTCATCCCCCAAGGCTAGAAATTAAGAACAAATTAGTATTTCCCTTTCTTAACTGAATAGCCCTAGAGCCAATTTGAGCTCCCCAACTGCTGCTGTGACAGAAATCAAATAATTCAGTACAACCTGGAGATCAAACCTGGGGCCTTGTCTTTAGTGTGAGTTTGTACCCCAATAAGCTGAAGAGGGTGGGGGAGTGTTGGAAATTATTTTGTTTCTTGAAATATTCTATTTAAGCCTTAACTGGCTCATTATAGCACCCTGACTTCTGTCTTATGCCCCACAACCTGCCTTGTAGCATGATGAGCAAGCTACAGATGGTGTGACCATGGACCTCTTGCTTTCCCCTCCAACCCCACTTCACTACCCCAACATTGCTGTTCTATCATCCTGCTTTCAGTCACCCAAGAACTGCCACCTGCCCTTGCAACAGCCCCAGGAGCGGGAGAGAGTGAGAGAGAGAGTGAGAGAGAGAGGGAGAGAGAGAGAGAGAGAGCAATAGCACCACACGGGTGAAGAAACTCCATCACTTGATCTGATACTCACAGTAACCAGATCAGATACAGTAATGCACACACCTTACAGTCTAGTATACATCTAGAATCAGGATATGGTGACTCATTGGCCATGAGTGGGCTGTAGGCAGGAAAAGGATGGTTTGTGTGCCAGCTCACCAGAGGGCGAGGCTGCAGATGGGGTCTTCTACAGGAGACTCAGATGATGACTTTGTTTGGCTAGTGCACTGGAGAATATTGATCCAGATGCAGGCCAAGGTGCTGGGTGCATTGACTGGCCTGCCAGGCAGCCTTGGGTCACTGTCAAGGACCATGGAGCAGTCTGACTCCAACTTGACAGAGGGCATCACCCAGATCTTGCCCTCTCTGCCTCCTCTGCTCCACACCCCTGTTGTGTTGCAGTTCCAGAAGCTCTGCAATTGCAGCCTTTGTGTGGACAGGTTGCCAGGTCCTCTACGGCCCTGTGAGGATGCAGCAAAACTCCCTGTTACAATGACGAACTCTTTGTAACACCTTGAAAAACACTTCACACAACTTCCAGAGGCTTTGCAATAGTAGGAGTTATTCAGAACTGTCTCACCTGCAAGTTAGGTGCCTGACCCTCTTGCTGAACCCCTCTTGCAGTGAACTTGTCCTTTGGTGAATAACAAGTGAAAATACTGAATGAATCTGCATGGTTCAACTTTGCAAATCAGGGTTCAAATCAGATGGTGTAGCACCGAGTGATATCATGACAGCACCAGCTTCTGCCGTACGGAGGGTACGCCAATATACTGCTGCCTTCCTGACATTGGCCCTCACACAGACTGCACTGGAAGAAAATGGAGGTACAGGGCATCCAAACCCTTGAGGGCCTTTGACATCCATAGTGCCATCTCCAGTCGAGCTTCAGATCCAATTTTCACACTCTGAGGGTAGAATTTTCCCCTCTGTCGGGGGAGGAGGGGGGATGTTTAAGAGCGGGTGCGCAGAGGCACGCCTCCGATTGGGGATGCGCCGCCATTTTATGTGGGCGGGCCAATTAAGGCCTGCCCAGCGTGATGTCCGCCAGGAAGCGCAATGCGCTCCCTGTGCAGGCGGGGGGAGGGGGTTTCCCTGAGCCGAGAGTGCGCTCTTTCACGTATGGGCACAAAAGAGCGCAGTCATCTCCCTGAGGCTAGGTGCTGCCTCAGGGAGATCGGTTCTACAGTAAAAAATCTGAAAAAAAGGAAAAAATTTCCCTGACATGTCCCCTCATGTGACACTGTCACATGAGTTGGGACATGAGCATAACTTTTACATACATTTTAATTACATTTTTTAAAACCTACATGAAACCTTATCCCGCCCGGGAATGAGGTTTGATGCTTTTCTAATGCCCGCCGGGGCTCCTGGCCTGCCCGCCAACCTTAAGGTTGGATGGGCAGGTCCATTAGTTAATTTAATGACTCTGTCAGTGACCTCAATTGGTTATTGACAGGTCGGCGGGCATACAGCTGATTCTGCTGAGCCCCCGCCTACCTGAATATTTAAATGGGACGCGGTGACATCGGGAGTTCCGCCCGACATCATCCCGTGTCATTTTACGCGTCGGCGAGTGGCCCCCCCCACCCAGCTCGCCGACTGGGAAATCCCGGCCTGAGACTTTGTTGGGTTAGAATGTCAAGGAAAAAGGGGCTTAGGTGGGTAAATGGAATTGAAGTACAGATCAGTCATAATCTAATTTAGTGATGGGGACTCAATGGCCAACTCCTGTTCCTGTGGTCAGATTTGTGTTGTGTTACCAGGTCTCAGCTGGAAGGATCAGCTGAGTGATAAGTGTTAGATTCAGTGAACTATCAACTCTTGCTCTTGTTCACTACCTGCGATTCCTGCTGGGAAGGGTGGGTATGTGAGCAATAAATGAGATCCATATCATTCTGATCTGCTCTGCTTTCAGATAGCCTGGAGATTTTCATTGTATAGATTAACACAATGGCCCAAATCTTCCGAGGGGCAGCAATCACTGTCGGATTGCCACTCCAGTCCTGCTTCTCTGCACCATGCCAGAGCTCAGCAATCCTGGCCGGGACTTCTGATCCCAGCTTCTTCAGAAATGTGTACCTTCAATCCATGAGCTGAATTGTCAGAGGAAGTCAAGCCATGTCCCCTTTGTACACCACTGGCTGTTGTATTCTGATAAGTGTTCACTAACACACTGAAAAACTAAGACACTTAAACACCTTTTCAGTGTGTTAGTGTGAGTAAATGTGTGTGAGTGGGTGAATGTGTAGGCCATTAGGGGGGTTAGGGTGGGTAAGGTAAGTGGGTAAGAGAGTAGGGTGGGTGAGGTAGCTGGGCAAGAGGGTAGGGTGGCAGGTGGGTGAGGTGGTAGGTGGGCACGATGTCAGAAGATGAGCGATTGAGTTCCTGAAGAATACAATCTTTCCTGAATGCATAGCCTTTGAGAATCAGCACCACTTAAGTCATGGACAGAGGACGATGGACTTGATTGTTCTTGGTGGCCCAAAAATAGTCAATTGCTTCAGCAGATTTCTGGTTCCATTGCACCCTTTGATAATTGATGTCTCTAAACCAAATCTAAGCCTCGTTTGTCCTGAAGGTACAGATTAAGAATGATCTCCAGTTCAGAATGAAGCTGCAACAAATGCATTCAGCTTTCTGTTTTAATGGGTAGGTGGCAGGTGGATAAAGATGCAGGTAAGTAGGGTGGCAGGTGGATAGGTTTGTAGGTAAGTCGGGTGGTAGAGTGGCAGGTGGGTAGGGTGGCAGGTTGGTAGGGTGGCGAGGTCCGGTCAGGTCAGGGATCAGGGGTGGTGGGGGCATCGGGTGGTCAGACGTGTAGTCAGGAGTGGAGGGGGAGTCGGTTGGGGGGTGATGGTCAGTGTAAGTGATTGAGGAGGTCAGTTGTATAGTTAACCAGGAGTTAGACTCGGGGTAGGAATTTGCCCTTGGCAGGTGGGCTTGGCGGAGGCGGGCAGGGGTAGTCGAGAAGCCGACCACCATCCACGATCGGGACCGGACCGCAATTTCACCCTGGATGGGCTAATTAGGGCCCACCCAGCGTGAAACGTGAGCGGCAGTGCTGAGCGCTGCCTGTGCGGGCGGGCGGAGCACAAACTTCGCACATGCGCGTGAGTGAGCACTGCATAATCTCCCTGAAGCACGGCGCTGCCTCAGGGAGATGAAGGGTTTTTAAAAAGGAAAATTAAGTAGAAAGAAATGTAATAAAACATGTCCCCTCATGTGAAGCAGGGATATGTTATTAATTAAATTTTAAAACATTTATTTTATTTTTATTTGCTTTTGGAAACCTCATCTCCCCCATGGATGAGGTTTCCAAAAAATTGCAAAGGCCGCTCAGCCTTTTTGCCTGCCCCGCCCACCGTTAGGTTGGACGGGCAGCGAAAATTTTAATTTAATTGATTATTTAATGGCCTTCAGAGGCCTTTTAATTGTTGGCAGGTACACTGCCAACTCTGGCGTGTGCCCACCAACCAAACTATCGTGCAACTGCGCATTGACGCCGGCACGCTCCGCCATCATTTCACGCTCGAGCGGGTTGGGCGCCCGCCGAGTGAAAATTTCATCCCCAGGATTTTTCCTGTCTAACATTCCCTGGATAGCTATCTCGGTAAGTAAGTCAGAACGGCCCAAGGTCTCAACTCTCAACTCAGAGTTAGAGACCTTTTCGGAGGGTTCCAGGGAGCAGAGGAATTGACCATTGGAATGTCAAACCTCTTAGGAAATTCCCACAGAGTCAGAGGCCCGGAATCTTCCACTCTGAAGACCAAGTCCAGTGGCAGGTGGGAAAGTCAGAGTGGTTCCCGCTGGGCGGCGCGAGTGCTGAACGCGCACGATCTCCCCTTCTGCAGATCATTAATTACGCATCCTCGAGGAGGTCAGAGAAACTCATGTCAAGCTTGGCAGGAAGTCACCCAGCCTGCCGTTACCGCATGTGGTCAAAGGTCCTAGCACCACATTTAAACCGCACCCAGACAATCTTTTACCTTTCCCCAGACAGTCACTTAAACATGCCTCGGGCAGTCTTTCACCCTTGCCCTTTAATACTGCCCCCCCCCACCCCCTCCACTAGTCCTGCCTCCATCTCACTTTTGCCCTCTGGTCCTTCCCCAATTCACCCCGCTAGTGCTGCTTCTGTCTCACCCCTCCCCACTGGTTGTGCCTCACAAGCCCAGCCTTGGCACAGCCAGTGCTACAGCCACCCAATATGCAGCAGTGATGGTATAAAAAGGAGACAAAAAGCAGCGTCTACTGTCCTCAAAGTCGTGGATGAAGTGAAGCTCGCAGGTGCCTGCTGGTGGGGCACTTAGTTTGGAGGGGAACAAGAGTCTGGCAAGTTGGCCTTTTAATGAGCATTCTTGAAATGCTAATGAATGCAAATGGAGTTCACGGCATTGCTCATTGGTAACCTCGACCTGACTTTAACCCACCTTGAAAGTCGGGAAAACAAAATTCCGAGCTCTTTTCCTGCCATTGGGGAACTGATTTCTTTGACTCATGCCAAGTTAATTGCCACGCCCCCTTCTGGCAGGAGCGGAAGATTCCGCCCAGTGCCTTGGGATTTCCGAGGTATGCCATCCTTGGGACTATGTCTCATTTCCGACGATCTGGAGACCGGAAGACCTGGGCCATGAAATTTGGCTAACATGCAGCAAGAGTCCACACCCTAACCCAGCGTCGTTCTGCACCTTCAGGAGAAGAGGATGCAAATAAAAATAGTGCACAGAGAAGAGAATAAGTCAATTTGCACAAAATGCTAGTTACTACCTGAGCCTTCCATTTAGCAGAGTGTTACAAGACGTATATTCTATAGTAAAAAGAGTGTCTGCTTTTTAATTGATCTAATTTGTCTATGTAAATGAGTTGTTAATTAGCATTATTTATCAATATGTTATACCCTAATCTAAGCATGAAAAGATATGATTTGTGCTTTGTGAGTTACAGAGGAGATATATCTTTAAACAAACTCAATACAAATGCATAATTCAGCCTGGTAGCATAATTTATGTCTTATCTCTAACATCTCCTCTGCTGTTTAAGGATGGGACTTTTTCTTTGAGTTAAGTGAACAATCTGTTTAGTGATGTCCTGATTTGCGTATTTAAATAATAGCTAATTACTTTCCCGGCACCAGCATAATGGTTATCCATCAGGAGCACTTCATAAAGAATGCGCTTATGATTTAATAGAGAGGAAATTATATTTTTGGATTTATTTAAGTTACATATCTAAATTGGATCACAATTTATCATGTAATTTCAAATTGCATTATGAATATACTTCTCTTGTTTCAGATGGCAGGTCTTACAAGGTCAAGTCTATTTTCCAATGACTCTAGTTTACATATGTAAACTAGGCTTGATTTTCATGATTCATTCCTCAATTACCTATGGGGTCCCACTTTCCCAGTGACTGCTAAACACCCTTCCAAATTCAATGGCAAATGAATGCTTTGGAAATGTAGCTGTCGAAGATTTCCTGCCTGAGTTGATGGTGGTGCAGTGACTGTACGTCCAGCAAGTAATTGGACATTGGCCCTGTCCCTGAGCTGAAATGCATAGGTCTCAGGGCGACTCAGTATAGGGGCCTCAGGCCCCATTTCCCTGCCAAGAGGAATTAATTTTGGGCCGCTGTGTCACCAGCAGCAGCATCACATCCCTCACACCCTAACCCTAACCAATGGTGGATCAATGAAAATCAAGGGGATCAGCAAGAGGCCAGAAATGGAGGAGCACACAGATTTCAGAAGGTTGTAGGCCTGGAGGAGGGTACAGAGATAGGGATGGGTGAGGCCATGGAGGGATTTGAAAACAAGGGCAACATCCTTTTATGTTTGCTCATGAGATAATTGATGTTGTAACATTAACATCCCGTGCCCTCCTATGTTGCATTACTTTCTCTTCATCGTGCCCCTCTGAACATTGCCTAATTTCTGTTTACTTGATGATTTGGAGTCACAGATGTTGATGGTGACAATGCTATTTCATCTTCACAGTACATCTACTCACACCATCCATCCGTTGATTGAAATCTCTTCCTTGCTCCATCCCTCATTTAGTCATTAGGCAATGTTGAGGAAAGTTCATGACCAGCTGTAACTTTAACTTCAGCATGTAAATTAACTTCATGATGTTCCCATTCTTGGTTTTAATGAATTGCCTTACTGCATTATGGATGGCAGCTATTAATTCTGGAACATATTAAGTGCTTCCAATTATCTCAAGCTGCAATTTACCTACAATTTTCCCCAAAAGCTTCTAATGATCACTTTGAAAGGCTTATAGGAAAGTACTATGTCTAGTGTATGTGACAGTCTTGCTTTTGACATAATCCAGATATTATTAGCTTTCCGAATTCTTCTTAACTTTCTCAAATCTAGTGCTTGCTCTGAACTTCTAATATTATTAGGCTCTTGTGCTCTCTATTCAAAGCTTGCAGCTGCCCATGTCCCAATGCAGCAAGACCTGGGTAATATCCAGGCTTGGGCTGACAGGTGGAAAGTAACTTTCACACCACACAAGTGCCAGGCAATGATGACCTCAAACAAGACAGAATCTAACCATTGCCCCTTGATATTCAATGGCATTACCATTGCTGAATCTCCCACTATCAACATACTGGGGGTTACCATTGACCAGAAACTGAACTGGACCGGCCATAAAAATACTGTGACTAAAAGAGCAGGTCAGAGGTTAGGAATCCTACAGCGAGTAACTCACTTCCTAACTCCCCAAAGCCTGTCCACCATCTACAAGGCACAAATCAGGAGTGTGATAGAATACTATCCACTTGTTTGGGTGAGTGCAGCTCCAACAACACTGAAGAAACTTGGCATCATCCAGGACAAAGAAGCCCACTTGATTGGCACCACATCCACAAACATTTACCCTCTCTACCACCAACAAACAATGGCAGCAGTGAGTACCATCTACAAGATGCACTGCAGGAACTCACAAAGGCTCCTTAGGCAGCACCTTCCAAACCCTCGACTGCTACCATCTTGTAGGACAAGGGCAGCAGATACAAGGGAACACCACCAGCTGGAGGTTCCCCTCCAAGCCACTCACAATCCTGATTTGGAAATATATCATCGTTTCTTCACTGTCATTGGGTCAAAATCCAGGAACTCCCTCCCTAATAGTACTGTAGGTTTACCTATGCCACATAGAGTCATAGAATCATAGAGGTCTACAGCACAGAAAAAGGCCATTCGGCCAATCATGTCTGCACCGGTCAAACAAGTACCTAACTATTCTAATCCCATTTTCCAGCACTGGGCCCATAGCCTTGTATGCCATGGCATCGGAAGCGCATATCTTAAAGGTTATGAGGGTTTCTGCCTCCACCACCCTTTCAGGCAGTGAGTTCCAGATTCCCACCACCTTCTGGGTGAAAAAAAATCTTCCACATATCCTCTGTAAACCTTCTGCCCCTTACCTTAAATGTATGCCCCCTGGTTATTGATTCCTCCACCAAGGGGAATAGTTCCTTCCTGTATACTCTGCCTCTGCCCCTCATAATTTTACACACCTCAGTCATGTCCCCCCTCAATCTCCTCTGTTCCAGGGAAAATAACCCCAGTCTATCCAATTTCTCCTCATAGCTAAAACTCTCCAGCCCAGGCAACATCCTGGTAAATCTCCTCTGCACTCTCTCTAGCACAATCACATCCTTCCTATAATGCGGATTCCAGAACTGCATGCAATGCTCTAGCTGTGGCCTAACCAGCGTTTTATACAGTTCCAGCATAACCTCCCTGCTCTTATATTCTATGCCTTGGCTAATAAAGGCAAGTGTCCCATATGCCTTCTCAACCACCTTATTTACTTTTTCCGCTACCTTAAGGGACCGGTGGGCATGCACACCAAGGTCCCTCTGATCCTCGGTACTTCCCAGGGTCCTACCATTCATCGTGTATTCCCATGCCTTGCTTGTCCTGCCCAAGTGCATCACCTCACACTTATCCAGATTAAATTCCATTTGCCACTGATCAGCCCATCTGACCAGCCCGTCTATATCCTCCTGTAACCTCAGGCTACCCTCCTCACTATTTACCACCCCACCAATTTTCATGTCATCCGCGAACTTACTGATCAACCCTCCTATATTCAAGCGTAAATCGTTTATATATACCACAAACAGCAAGGGACCCAACACCGATCCCTGTGGAACCCCACTGGACACAGGCATCCAGTCACAAAAACACCCCTCAACCATCACCCTCTGCTTCCTGCCACTGAGCCAATTCTGGATCCAATTTGCCAAATTGCCTTGGATCCCATGGGCTCTTACCTTCATTATCAGTCTCCCATGTGCGACCTTATCAAAAGCCTTGCTGAAGTCCAAGTAGACTACGTCAAATGCATTGCCCTCATCTACACACCTGGTCACCTCTTCGAAAAATTCAATCAAACTAGTCAGACATGACCTCCCCTTAATAAAACCATGCTGACTGTCCTTGATTAATCCCTGCCTCTCCAAGTGTAGATTAATTCTGTCCCTTAGAATTGCTTCCAATAGTTTCCCCACCACTGAGGTTAGACTGACTGGCCTGTAGTTCCCTGGTTTATACCTTCCTCCCTTCTTGAATAACGGTACCACATTGGCTGTCCTCCAGTCCTCTGGCACCTCTCCTGTGGCCAGAGAGGTATTGAAAAGCATTGCCAGCACCCCTGCTATCTCCTCCCTTGCCTCACTCAGCAGCCTGGGATACATTTCATCCGGGCCTGGAGATTTATCTACTTTTAAGCCTGCCAGACCACTTAGAACCTCCTCCCTTTCTATGCTAATTTCTTTAATTATATCACAGTCCTTCTGCCTGATTTCCATACCCACATTGTCCCTGTCACTTGTGAACACCGACACAAAGTATTCATTTAGAACCCTACCTACTCCTTCCGGCTCCACACACAAGTTACCACTATGGTCCTTAATGGGCCCTACTGTTTCCCTAGTTATCCTCTTACTCTTAATGTAAAATAACTTTGGATTTTCCTTTATTTTATCTGTCAATGTTTTGCATGAACTGGACTGCAGTGGTTCATGAAGGCAGCTCACCACCACCTTCTCAAGGGCAATTAGGAATGGGCAATAAATGCTGGCCCTGCCAGTGATGCCCACATCTCATGAACGAATAAAAAAAATCTAATTTCTTCTTTCTTCCTTCCCTTCCACTTTGGTATAGGTCTTTTTATTTTATATCTAATGCACATGTCGAAAATGCCTCATTCACTGCTGTGTCGGTCCATTGAGAGGAAGCTGTCAGTTCTTAGGATCAGGACCCTACAACAGAGATTTGGGGTGGGGTGGGGAGGGGGGGTGGTGGGGGGGGTGAGGGAGCAGGGAGAGTTGGGGGAGTTGGAGGAGTGGTGGTGTGGTTATCTGGCCCATCATTCCTATACCAGCTCTTTGAAAGAGCTATCCAAATTAGCCCCAAACCCAACTATTTCCCAATAACCCTGCAGATTGCACCCTTCAAGTACATGTCCAATTGCTTTCTCAAACTATAGTGCCTGATTCCACCATCCTTTCAGGTAGTTCAGGCCAGTTTTTAACAGCACTCAATGTGAAGAAATTTCCCCTCATTTGTCCTCTAGCCCTTGACTCTTCCACATCCCAAGGATTCACCCCACCCCTTACTAAATATCTCCGATTTGCTTGATTCCACATTAGGTAGCAAACAATCCCTCTGGTTCTTGAAACACTTACATGAGTTACTCAACCTCATCACAAATATTCATAACTACTTGGTACTAAGTTGCTTTTGGTGTAACTGCCACAACAAACAAACTTCATTATTTCATGTCCTGCAATGTAAGTTTTGTTTGGAAACCAGTTCATGGAAACAACAGCAGCCACATCATAGTGTTTTTTTTTACTGTGGGATCCTGAAGCCAGTCTCTAGACACTATAACATGATTCTAGGAAAAAAAGTTACAGTCAGGAGTTCATACCCAGTGCAGAATTAACAATATTTCTTGCTAAATATCCCTTGTTAAAAATTGCTAATTCAAGTCCTAATTGCTCGTGGAATTGCTATGTAATGATACTATACCAGGACTGATTCTGATACCAGGACTGTGAGATTATTCCCTGTCAGGGACAATGGAACAGGCTGGGGCTCTTTTCTCTGGAAAAATAAAGGTTAAGGGAGGACTTGATTGACCCTTTAAGATTATCACAGAGTTTGATAGCCTAGACATAGAGATGTTTCCACTTATATTTGAGACCAAAATGAGGGGTCATAAATATAAATATAAATATAAAGATATTCATCAATAAATCCAATGGGGAATTCAGGGAAAACTTATTTGCCCAGAGAGTGGTAAGGATGTACTACTACAGAGTGGTAGGAACTCATTACACATACACATGGAGCAAATCACACAGATGCATTTAGTGGGTTCCTAGTTAAGTACATGAAAAAAAAAGGAATAGAAAGATGTGTTGATTGGGTGAAATGAAGCAGAGTGGGAGGAGGCTTGTAATGGTCATAAACACCAGCACAGACCAGTTGGGCTGAGTGGCCTGTTATGGCCTGTTACTGTGCCGTACATTCTATTTAATTCAAATGTACATAAAAATAAAATGCAGTGGTAATGAAATGTTGGCAATGTCTTTCCAGCACTCCGTGATCTACAGGTTAAGATTGTGAATGGTCTGGTCTCTGGGGCATAGAGACTTGCGATCTCACCCTTGCACAGCAAACCACATCAGTGATCGCAGTCATAAACCATTATCTTCAAACATTGACAGTGTGTGTGTGTGTGTGTGTGTGTACACCTTTCAATACAATTGCTGTGTATCCTGGGATATAAGGAACAGCAGACATGACTTGACATAAAAAACATACAACCTGCTGATCTTATCAGCAGCATTTTCTCAGGTGCTGTTGGAGTGTAGTGTTTTTTTAAATAGACTTCATTGTTCTATGGACGTGCTGTTAAGTTTCCCCACTAGGTGTCTGGTCTCATGGAATGACTTCAGCTCTGTTCAGTATTCATATACTTCAATAGAGGGGGGTTAGGTCATGCTTGATTGCATGTATGCCAACCTTGACTGTCCTGTTATTTGCTACTTATCTCCCGTGTGACGACATCCCTGTTCCGCATCCTTTAATTTTTTGTCAGGTGTCGCACGTGATTCAGTTGGTAGCACAGTCACTTCTGGGTGAAAAGGTTGTGGGCTCAACCCCAATTCCTAATCCAGCATCTAATTCAGGATTACACTTCGGAGCGGTACTGAGGGAGTGCTGCCACCCTTGGAGGCGCTGTCTTTTGGATAAAACGTTAAACTGAGACCCAATCAGCCTTTTTGGGTGGGCATAATGAATACCATGGCATTATACAAAGAAGAGCAGGGGAGTTCTCCCCGGTGTCCTGACTAGTTTTTAATCTGCCAACCAACATCAATAGTAGCTGATCATTACCACAATGCCATCTGTCGGAGCTTGTCATGAGTAAATTGGCTGCTGCATTTGCCCACATTACATCAGTGACTACACTTTGAAAGTGTTACATTGGCTATGACGTTCTTTGAGATGTTGTGAGGTCATTAAAAGTGCCATATAAACACAATGTTTTCCTTTTTTGTTTTGAAGTGAGCTGTCATTTATCTGAAAGATTGAAAGATAGCTTAGAGCAGATAGTGTGCTGTGTGAAAAGTTTTGAGATGGGTGAAAATGTAACTCACGCACCAGGTTTTATGTTGGAACATATGGGCTGTCATGTACTGCCACTTAAAATAAATAGTAGTCAGGCTGTGGCGACTGCTTTCACTGGCAGTCCTGTCACAGGAATCTTCCAGGAATTCACACTTCTCCTGTGGTACATGTACAACTTTTCTTATCCCTCCGTCAAGCAAATTTTGTTCGCTCCCATCCATCTCACAGTGATTCTGCAACACACGCAGCTGACTGGAAACATCAAAACCTCCAAGGTCTCCTCCAAGTCACACGCCGACCCAACAGCCACTCCTTCATCATTGCAAGGCCAAAATCCTAATTCCAAACCGAACAGCATGTGAGGAGCATCTTCACCACACGGACAATAGCCGTTCAAGAAAGAAAGACTTGAATAAGTTTATGGCAGAGGTATCTAGATTCTTGTTAGGCAAGGGAATCAAAGGTTATTGGGGGTAGATGGGAATGTAGAACTCGAAACACAAACAGAGCAGCCATGATCTTATTGAATGGTGGAGCAGGTTAGAGGGGCCGAATGGCCTACTTCTGATCCTATTTCGTAGGTTCATATGTTAAAGACTTGCATTTATATAGCACCTTGCACAACCTCAGGACATCCCAAAGTACTTCTACTCTTTCGGGAAGATAGCAGTCAATTTGTTCACAGCAGGGTCCAAATACAGCGACGAACCAGACAACCTGTTTTGTTCGGGATGTTGGTTGATGGATGAATATTGGTCAGAAACCCGGGAGAAATCCTCTGTTCTCCATTAAAATAGTTCCGTGGAATCTTTAACATCCACCTGCGAGGGCAGATGGGGCCTTGGTTTAACATCTTATCCAAACAAGTAAAGAGACAACATTTTATGAAGCACTCTGGATTACCATCCATAGGTACACGAACATCAATCCTGCAAACGTACTGTTTCGTCAGAACATGAATCCTCAAACAGCTCAACAAAACTAAAAAAACTGGAAGCCGGCAGTTAAAAAAAAAACAAAGGGTGTTGCATTCTCTGGTGCTGACATTCATTATTTGATCAGCAGCACAGAAATTATTTTTGAAAAATCTTAGTACTGCCACTATGCCAGTAAAAACTTCCAGTGGTTCATTTCAATATTAGCAGACTGAGAAACGGAGGATATGGAATTCACAGTTCTGGTCTCCATCTTGTGAAGAGGACATAGAGGCAATGAAGAAGATGCCAAAAGGATTTACAAGGGTGACACCAGCACTTAGAGGTTATACACATCAGAAAAGGCTGAATAGATTAGGTTTTTTTTCCCCTCCAGAATCCAGATCTTTAAGGCTATGAAAGGTTTTGATAGGGTGTTTGTAGAGAAGACGATTCCATTTGTGGGGACAGTCTGAAACCAGGGGTCATAGACCTAGGATAGTTATGAATAAATCCAATAGGGAATTTAGGAGAAATTTCTTTATTCTTTCTTGAGAATGTGGAACTCACTACTACAAGGAATAGTTGAGTTGACTAACGCAGAAGCATGTAAGGGGAGTTAGTTAAACACGTAAGGAGGAAAGGGATACAAGGATATGCTGATAGGGTAGATGAAGAGGGGTAAGAGGAGGCTCATGTGGAGTATAAACATTGGCATGAACCATTTGGTCTCTTGGGCTCTCTCTGCACTGTAACAAAAAATGGTAAATGCCAGGTAACCTGTCGCCTTGCTCTCTGTAATACCTGCTGCTGACCACTAGGAGGAGAATAAGCAGCACTCACCTGATGGGCGTCTTCCCCTCCCAAGACCTTGGAATTCTGCAGTGTGACATTAGGGTACCAACCCATAACGCGTTCACCTGAAATCCCTGGGCTGAATTTTGCCCTTGACGGGTGGCCGGGCAGCTGGTCACCGCCGCCGAAGCGGGCCCCGCCGCCATTTTAAGTGGGCGGGCCAATTAAGACCCACCCAGCGTGACGCCCGATGGGAAGCGCTATGCACTTCCTGTGCGGGCGGGGGGTGGAGATTCCCCCTAATGCGAGAGTGACTAAGTGCTGCCTCAGGGAGATCGCTGAAAGTTTTTGAAACTCTAAAAATAGAAAAATAAAAAAATCATTAACATGTCCCCCTCATGTGACAATGTCACACGAGATGGGACATGTTAATAAAGTGCCCAAAAACTTTATTAAAGTTTTTTAAACCCCACATGAAACCTCATCCTGCCAGTGGATGAGGTTTCATGTATTATTAGAAGCCCGCTGGGGCTCCTGGCCTGCCCGCCAGCCTTAAGGTTGGACGGGCAGGGTCTTTAATTGTTTTAACTATCCTGGCAATGGCGTCATTTGGCCATTGACAGGAGGGCTGGTGGACAGCTGATCGCCCTGTCCCCCTGCCTTCCTGAATATTTAAATGGGGCGGGATGACATCAGGGGATCCCCCTGACATCATCCCATGTCATTTTCGCGTCGGCGAGCGGGCCCCGCCCCCTGTTTGTTATTTTAACTGACTGAATGGGAACTTTTCAAAGCTTCATCTTCAAATTGTTTAATTCTGGTGAACTCTCTGACAAGCTAACTGTTAACTTTATGCTATAACTGGGATTCAAACAACAACAACTTGCATTTATGTAGTGTCTTTATTGTTGTAAAGGATATCAAGTTGCTTCACAGGAGTGTTATCAAACAAAATCTGACACCAAGTTACATACAAAGGTGTTAGGGCAGGTGTCAAAAGGCTTTTCAAAGAGATAGGCTTTAAGTATGCCTGTAAGGCAAAGAGAGAGATAGAGAGAGAGATGGAGAGGTTTAGGAAGGGAATTCCTGAGCTTAGGACATTGGTAGCTGCATACTTGACCACCAATGGTGGACCAATTAAAATCAAGAAGGCATGAGAGACTGGAATTGGAGGAGTGCACAGATATCAGGGTTGGGGTGAGGGAGATCAAAGCCAATTTAGCTGTAAATCAGGTCCTGCTGTGAGTCTCAATGGAAAGTCATCTCCTACAGCAAGAGGAGCTGCTTTCATCCCGTTTTACGATTTCTGAGACCACATTCAGCCCAGGGCTGTTGTTTGGTGTGAACACTGACACTGATGTGAAACCAGAATTGGTGCTGCTGCATCTAACCTGCAGAGACCTTGTGCTGTTTATTAGCGCGCTGAGTTACATATCACATACAGAACAGGCCTGTCTGACATCGGAGTCGCTTTGTTAAAAATTCTTGTTTGCCAAAAGCAGTTATTTAGGTTTCTAATGAAAATAACACTGCTTTCATTTTTCATGTGTCGCTTTGAGCAAGTCTTCAGTGATTACATTCAATGTGAACACAGTTTTTGGAAGTTTATTTAATAGAATGCTGTTAAAAAGCTGATGCATCAATGTCTGACTATCACCTCTGGGTATGCATGGCAATGCTTATTAATAGCAGACTCAGAAACAATGTGATGCTCGAGAGAGACGGGGGATATTTAATTATTTTTCTCCCGATTTTCATTTCACTCTCAGTGCCTGGCACCGTTGCCTGGGTCAGGGATCTTCTCTTGTGATTCTGGGCTCCCTGCTCTGTGGATGGGAATCTGTTGGAGCCTGCTGATGGAAGACAAGCCATGAGGGTATCCTCCTGTACATACTTCAGTCCCAAGGCTGCAGAGAATCAGCTGCCAATGATAGGAGGATAAGACATATCAGGCTAATAATCAGGCACTCGCACATCAAGAACAACATGGTTTTTTGAAAAGTCTCTAATGTAGCAAGGGACTGTTGTTGGACAAAATATTGACACCAAGCCACACACACTGATGTTAGGATTCATAACCAATAGCTTGTTTTAAGGAGTGATTTGAAGGAGGAGCAAGGGGTGGAGAGGCAGAGGGGTAATTCCAGGGTTTATGAGCTAAAAACACAGCAACCAATGGCAGAGTGATAAAATTCAGGGATGCACAAGAGGACAGGTGTAAGAACTTTTTCAGGAGAACTGGATTGCCTCATTATTCATTCCTGGCTGGGAGCCCAGACTCATGAAAGGATTGCCTCAGTAGATGTTGCTTTGACAACTGGAGAGAACTGTTGACTTAGCTCGATTGACATCTTTAAGTCATTATAATAAACTATTCTCTTTGTGATCACTTTTGTCAATATGTCAATGTTTAGTTGCATACGATTAAGATGGTGTAAAGTATTTGAAGCCTCTGTTATTGGAACTTTAATGACCTGTCTGTTTGACACTTTTATATGGATGTAGGAAACAGCAGTTGTTTTTTCAAAGGAAGATTCGTGAATTCTTTATTGCCTAAGTAATTCCTCATAAGCCATTGTTACTCTATGGCTCATAGCCTGCTGCACATAGTGTAAACTGGGTGAATGGGCATGGACCATTAGTTGGCATGAGTTGACATGGGGGCTATAAGGGGTCTTTGGGGTAGCTGAGGGCATGAGTTGTTATTAAGTTAGAATGGAAGAGGCATAGGGCATGTGGAAGGATCATGGATGGCATTGGTAACACCTTTTCAACTTACCTTTCAAAAGGCTCCCAAATCCAGACTATGGTCCGTGATCCCTCTGAGGGGGCGTGAACCATGACCCATGGAAAAGCTGGGCCGACTCCACGAAAATTGTGTGGGTTATGAGATGCCTACTCCAGCAATGGAGTCGGCCTGATCAGGAGTGTGGGACTTGCTACCTGCAGCCTTGCCCTGTGCCTAAGATAATTGGGGCACTGGGCATTGGGGGCAGGAATCCTGGAATTGGGTCCCACTTGCCATTTTAAAATGGCTTCAGAGTCATTCAGGGCCTAAGTGTGGTCTGACCAACACTCAATACAAATTTTGCACAACTTCCCTACTTTTCAATTTTATCCTGCTAAAGTAAAGTAGGCCTTGCTAATCTATAGTGCAACTTTTAGTGATTGGTGCATTTGTGCTTCAAAATGTCTTTCTTCCTCTACCCCAACCTAGATTCACATCTTCCATGTAATAAGTGGCCTTCTTATTTTTCCTACCACATTTATGTGTTGAACTTCATTTACCAATTATTTGCCAATTGTACAAGTTTATTAATGCCCTCTTATATTTGTTCCTGCCCTCCTCAGTGCTGACTATCCCCCCACCCCCAATTTGGTGTCATCGGAAATTTAGAAATTCTATTTTTGATTCCAATGTCCAAAATCGTTGATGCAAGTTGTGAACAACAGTGGTCCCAGCACGGATCCTTGTGGAATCGCTTCCCGCCTTCTGCTACACTGCCACTCTTTACTCCCATTCTCTACTTTCTGTCTTGAAGCCAGCTGACAATGCGACACTTCCGACTTCACACTCTCTGACCTTACTCATTAGTCAATTTTGGAGCACCTTGTCAAAAGCCTTTTGAAGATCCAGATAAATTACATTTATTATATTACCATTGTCTATCCTCTCTGTGACTTTCTCAACAAAATAATAAGGTGGATCAAGCAAGATTTTCCTTTTTGAAATTAATGCTGACTATTAATGATCATATTTTTCATGTCTAGATGTTTTATTATTGTCTTCTTGACATGTGATCAGACTGCATAAGCTGGGATTGTTCTCATTACAGCTGAGAGGGTTAAGGGGAGATTTGAAAGAGGTGTTCAAGGGTTTTGATGAATGTGAAACTATTTCCACTGGCAGCTTTGAGATACTTGGTTAAAGGATCAGGGGGAAAATTAGGAGCGTTTTTTTTTAACACAAAAAGTTGTTGTGATCTGGACTGCATTGCCTGAAAGCATGGAGGGGACAGATTCGGCAATAACTTTCAAAAAAGAGTAGGATAAGTGCTGGAAAAAATGTTGCAGGTCTCTGGGGGAAAGAGCACTGGGAGTGGAACTAATTGGAAAGCTCCTTCAAGGAAAGAGCACAGGAATAATGGGCTGAAAGGCTGATGCTACAACACAAAGTGATATGTTGAAACATATAAATAGAGATAGTAAAATAATAATTTGCTTAAGATTTGAGTCATTGAAAACAGGCACACATCTAATTGGCCTTCCTTATAATCCTGTACACCTGTGATATGACTACATCAGGTGCTTCAGTAAGCTTCTGGGTCTGGCTCCCCATTCTATTCGTGCAGCTTCATCAATTTAATCGCGGGCAAATATAACTGCGGAGTTGGCTAATTAGATTGTTTTGTGTTTGCGTAGGCCTGATGTCCCTGGCTGTCAAATGTAATTATTTAATTGTCGGAGAGGCTAGCACAGAACAGAGGAGGTTTCTACTGACTGCTCTGTTTTTCCATTAATTGAGACACCTGCACCTTGTGTAACAGGTTAGCTGTGGAGATGGGTAGGGTGCCTGGATCCTATTCAACCTCAAAGGGCAGTTCATTAACGGCTGCTTCCCTGTTCTGCTGAGCTGACTGTTTGCATTATAAATGAGACACACTCACTGGATCAATACTGACAGGTAAAGGTGAAGATTAGGGCTGGAGATTGTCCATCTGTAACATGCTGCACTTTGAGCATTACAGGCCAGAGTTCAGAATCATATCATACTGGAAGAACGTCAGAGGCGTGGGGCTGAATTTTGCGGCTGAAAATTATTGGGGCTGCCCCCTCCGGCCCCCCTGCAAATGTAAAATACAAAATGTAAGATGACGTCAGGGCGGCAATACAATGTCATCACAGCAGGATCACAGAAATTACTGAAGGCGAGCAGGCACCAAAATCAGAACACACACCGCCCCCCCTGCCCAACCCCGTCATTTTTAAATCACCAGTTAACAAGCTATTGAGCTGGTTAAAGAGCCATTTGAATGCAATTTTATTTTGTTGCCCGCTACATTATTTAGGTGTGGTACTGGAAAAAGTTGGAGCGTGCTTTGCAGCAGGTATAACAAGGCAACACAAGGGTGAAAGAAAAGGCCTGCCACTGGGACCATGGATGAACACGTAGAGTAAAGGGTTAACACCAGGAGCACATGACGCTGATGTCATGATGATGTGACATCACATGACCGAGGGATGGAGATCTGGAAGGAGCAGAAGGTCCAACCGCGTGCAGAGTTCCCACTATGTATACAGTGGCTGTAAATAAAGGGTAATGGTTCTAAAAAAAACTAGGCTCGAGCAGCTTACTTTGGGAGAATGGATACGCCTCAAAGGACCTTGTCTAGACTCCGAGCACATGACAAAGCTTGTTGGCAGTGGACAGTGAGAAAAGGATCCAGAAAACTTCAAGAAGAAGCTACAGATCTGGCACATCAGGAGATCCTTGAAAGAAGGACGAAGAAAAGAGAACAGATTTAAACTTGCCACAAAGTCGGAGCCTCGTGGGTGCAGTAGATACAAGTGTGACACAGATCCAGAGTTTGGGCAGCAGTGAGCACAGACCCAGAGCAACAAACAACACCAGTGAAGCAGCAACAATCCCTCTCAGGGCTCAATAGAAGCATGGAATCCACACAACCAGTCCCAGAGCTATTTTGGAGTGCTGAAAGCTTGCAAAAGGCTCAGATGTGGGACAAGTGGAGAAATAATTTATTAGATATAGAATCAATTCTGGCTTGCTCAAAAAAGATCAAAAGGACTAGGTCAGTACATTACTGTATGTAGTTGGGTCTATTGCTGATGACATAATAGGAAGGCAGGGAGTTGATGAGACTTTAACTTCCTACAAGGAACTCCTGCAAACATTCAATTCCTATTTCAGAGTCTGTAGAAACTTACTTGTAGAACCAGGCGAAAGAATGGATTTGTTGATCCAATGATCTGTACAGGCTGACAGGGAACCGCGATTATAGAATCTTAAGTGATGAATTGATTCATGACAGAATCGTAGTAGGTGTCCTAGATGAAGCATTATCCAGAACTCTTGCAGACAGAGGATTTAACACTAGTCCAGGCAGTACAAATTGTGAGGCAAACTGAGCTTAGAAAACAAAATCGGGTGTTTCCTTTTCACGGAGAAGGTGAGGTCCCATTGAGAATATCGAGCGAGACCATTAAATATGTAGGCAGTAAGAAAATAAGTTTGCCAAAGTCTAAGCCCGCTAAAATGGGGAAAAGCATGCCAGCCGCCATCTTGAAATGCCATTGATGTGGCGGGAGCAAGCTGCACAAGTGAGAAGAGTGAACAACGGAGGGGGTGGCGGGGTGCAGGGTGCCACAGCTGTGAAAAAGTGGGCAACTTCAAAACTGTCTGTCATTCTTGGATGCTGGCAACCTGTAAGAAGAGGGAGAAAATTTGAAACTAAAGCTATGTACGAGGAGCGGAAGACCCACAAACAAAGGAAGTAACCTTTCCAGAAGAGGTAAATCATGCTGCAGATAACTACTGGAGTGTTAACCTGAAGTGGATGGACACCCCACAGAGTTTAAAAATTAGACACAGGAGCAGGGGTTTCTGTTTTATTCAAATGGCTCAACCAGGTTAAATTCCAATCTCATCAATCAAATTATAGGGACCTGGTACATTGAACATTACATTGAATGTCAAAATGTTTTTTTTTGTTATTTTTTGTTCATAGGGCGCAGGTGTCACTGGCTAGTCCAGCAATTGTTCCCCACCCCTTATTGCCCTTGAGAAGGTGGTGGTGAGCTGCCTTCTTAAACCAGTGCGGTCCATGTGGTGTAGGAACACCCACAGGGCTAGTAGAAAGGGAGCTCCAGGATTTTGACCCAGCGACAGTGAAGGAATGGCAATATAGTTCCAAGTCAGGGTGGCGTGTGGTTTGGAGATGAAGTCGCAGGTGGTGGTGTTCCTATGCATCTGCTGTCCTTGTCCTTGTAGAGGTCATGGGTCTAGAAGGTGCTGTCACTGGAGCCTTGGTGAGTTGCTGCAGTGCAGCTTGTAGATGGTACATTGCAGCCGCTGTGTGTCGGTGATGGAGGAAGCAAATGTTGAAGGTGGTGGATGCAATGCTAATCACACAGGCTGCTTTGTCCTGGATGGTGTCAAGCCTCTTGGGTGTTGTTTGAGCTGCACTCATCCAGGCAAATGGAGAGATATGCCACAATTGAAAAAGAAACATTGGCAGCAATGTGGGCATGCAAAAAATTCACAGACTATGTTATGGGATTGCGGTTCAAGATTGAAACAGACCATGAGCTAGCAGTCACTCTTCTGAACATGAAAGCAATTGTGAAGATACCTGCCCAGAATCTAGAGGTTCAGAGTGCTATTAGTGAGATATGACTCCATAACAGAGTATGTTCAAGGGAAGTGGCAAAAGACAGCAGGCACACTTCCATGGATATCATCATAAGGAAGCAAACAAGAGGATTTACACTTCATTGAGGAGGTGGAAGGATATACATTCCTGATTACTCAACGCTTACCAGCTACTGCAAAAAAAGGTTGCAGCAAATAAAACAAGCACTGCAGCAAGATGATAAATGTCTTCAGAAAAGAGAATATTACCTGGAAGGATGGCCAGACTATATCCCCAGTAATCCATTTCTATACCAATACCAATGCAAGCACCTAACAGTCATTACCAATTTACTAGTATCCAACGAGAGAGTAGTCATACCAAGAAGACTTTGGCTTGGTATGCTTCAAAGACTTCACCAAGGTTGTCTACGAAGAGCAAAATGTTGTGCGAGAGCCCAGCCTGGTGGCCAGGTATTATTCATTCTGTAGAATAAATTATTTCTAATTATCTTACATGTGCAGTAAAAGTTAAGAGAAAAAAGAACCACCATCATCTTCTACTTCTCCATCAAGGCCTTGGGAATGCCGGGGAATAGACTTATTTGATTTTAAGGGGAAAACATTCCTTATTGTGATTGATTACTACTCTAGGTGGATTGAGGTAAAGAGACTGCACAACGCACAGCGGAAGCAGTCATTTAGTCGCTGAAGAGAATTTAAGCAACACATGGCATTCCGGACATTGTGGTGCAATTTGCTAATGAGTTTGTGCAAAACATTACAAAGGAATATGGATTCGTTCACATAACTAGTTCACCTCATTATCCTCAAGTGAATGTAGAAGCTGAGTGAAGTGTACGATCCTTCAAAGATTTGCTAAAGAAGAATGAAGACCTTAATCTAGCTCTTCTGAGTTACTGAACCTCCCCGCTGCAAAATGGCTTCTCGCCACCTGAGTTATTGGTGGGGAGGAGATTGAGAACACAACTCCCATCTCTGACACAGAAATTTAAACTCAGTATCACCATGAATGAAGTAGCATGAGGAAGAACAGAGAAAGAAACAGGCTCATAGCTTTAACCACAGGCAAAGAGCATGTGAGTTACCTGGGGAGAGAGAATGGGTACAAGGCCAACAGAGAGAAGGTACAGTCATCGAAAGAATTCCATAACCGAGATCATACAGGATTGAGTCAGAATAGGGTACCATAAAAAGGGTAGTAGAAATCTGGAATTCTCCCGCCAAAAATGTTAGAACAATTGGAACTTTCAAGGTTGAGGTTGACAGAATGTAATCAGGACAGGATGTCAAGAGGTATGGAGCTAATGCGGATAAGTGAAGTTGATGTGCCGATCAGCGATGATCTAATTAAATGGCAGGGCAGACTTGAGGGGCTGAATGGCCTTCTTCTGTTCTTGTAGTGACAAATGAGAAGTGTGTGAAAACACAGCCACTCCCAATCACTTTTACCCGCACACCTATACTACATTTAGGAGGTCGAAATGATATTGTAAACCCTGAATATCTTTAAGAAGAATCTGCTGATTTCACTGTTTATAAAACAAATCTTCTATTCTCTCCTGATGGAAATTTAGCTTTCTGAGTTTTGCATTTGATGTTAGCCACTTAAGTCAGGGCCAGCAGAAAACAAGAGAGGTGGGAAAAGTGACAAGCTAACCAATAATTGAGCAGAGTTACTTTACATGAATGCTTAAAGAATTCAATTCAATTCAGTTTCACTTTATTATCCGTACGGAAATTGATTTTGGGAACATTGCTTGTTCGTTACAAAAAATACTTATAACTGAATAATAACAACAAAAGAAAGAAAATGTTCTGCTTACAGAGATCTAACTTTAATTAAATATGCATTAAAAACTATTCAGCTGCATTAAAATAATCAGTCAGTGAGTCCCATCCTCAGTGCATCTCCTCATCCATACATCAGACTCCTGTTAAAAGTTTTTTATAGAGAAGGGCACAAAAGGTTCAGGAGCCAATTTGTCCTGCATCTTGTAGCTTTTTCCTCGAACGCATCCAACATTGATGCCGAGACAAGGGAAGATTCTCTTTGTTCATGACACTCTTTACTTTCTTTTAAATTATTCAAGAGCAGATTTCATCGAGAAAGATCTGCTCATCAAAAACCCTTCCTGCCTGGTTCAATAATCTCTGTACCCTTAAAGAGTCTTGCTTTCCTGAGGCAACTGTACTAGGAGAGACATCCAAAACATGTAGCTCTCCCAACTACAAGCCACAGAGAAGGGTTTCATAATTTTAAGGACCTGCATGAAAGAAATTTAATTTTCTGAGATAGTGTAATCGTGCATGTTCCTTGGCCGTCACATCTGTATGAACACTGTTCCCTCCAACTCAATTTATCATCTACTTTGAGACCTAGATACTTGTAGATAGTAACTATTTCAATATCCATATCATGAATCTTCACAGGAGCAATATTACCTGTTTTTTTTCCCCTAAAGTCAATAACCAGTCTTTTTGTCTTTTCATTCAGTTTAAGAGAATTGTCGTGAAAGAAAGACTTCCATTTAAATAGGGGCTTCCACAGCCACCAGACATCTGAAACCATCAAAGCACTTTATAACCAAATGTAATACTTTGAAGTGAAGTCACTATTGTAATAATGGAAATGCGGCTGCCAATTTGCACACAGCAAGGTTCTACAAACAGGGATGTGATAATGGCCAGGTAGGCTGTTTTCGTGATTTTGATTGAGGGATAAATATTGGCCTCTCAGGATATCTCCCCTGGGTCTTCCTCAAAATAGCAGCATGGAATCTTTCACATCCACCAAAAAAGGCAGATGGATCCTCAGTTTAACTTCTCATCCGAGAGACAACACCTGCGACAGTGCAGCACTTCCTCAGTACTGCGCTGAGGTGTCTGCCGGCCTGAATTTTTGTGCTAAAGCCGTGCACTGGGACATGACCCCCAGAACCTTGTTACTTCGAGGTGAGAGTGCTACCAAATGAACTACAGGTAAAAGGGGGTGGGGGAGTACTTTGCACAGGTATGCTAGATCAAGTTATTATAATGTAGATGCTGGCTCTTTACAAGTGACCCATCAGTGTACTGAACGACAATTATTCCTCAACCAACACAAAAATAAGGGGTTCGTCCCCTTTACTGTTTGTGGCACCTTGCTATGCGCAGATTTCCCGCCAGTGACTGCCTACAAAACAACAATTCCATGACTTCAAAATTAATTCATTGGCTGTAAATTGTTTAGTGACATTGCCCTGAGGGTCTGAGAGGCGACATATAAACGCTAGTTTGTTTGCTCTTCCTTTTACAGTGAGATGACAAATTCAAACAAGACACAGGATAAACATTTAGCTGTAATGGTGTAAAGATTTCCCCTTTACCACAGGTTTTCATGTTAATTTGCCAGTGTTATATATTCTGGAAAGGCATTTACAAGACGTCAGTTTGAGGGAACGTTTATGCATATTTGTACCAACAATGCTGCAAGGTTGTCTGTGAGTTTAATTTGGTATTCATCCCGGCTCTTTCCAGCTCTGCCAGGATCTTAAATTAGTACAAACTGCAAAGCTGACCTTCTTGCTGAGGTGGAGAGGGGTAATTATAACTTTGAAGGAATGGGGCAAGCCATGTCTAATGAACCTTGTTTGAAAAGGTCAGTCCTACTGGGAAGGATTGTATCGCCCTTGAGACCGTGCAGCATTGAGGAACCCAAACCCCATGTCAAGTGTCAGGGATCTAAGTTATAAGGAAAGGTTAAAATAAAAGTCAATACCTTGCCTTACTTGGAAAGCAAAGTTTACGATATTCACTGGTTTGAAGCATTGCCTCTTTGGCAATGCAATGCACTACATAAGGTACTATTTCGTTAAGCAAGGGAAGATTATTGGAGACGACAGAAGCATTGCGAATGGTATTGATCCAATTCACCCATCACTCCTCTGCTCGCTGACCCACATTGGCTGTTGATCCAGAGATGCCTCATTTTTAAAATTCTCATCCTTGTTTTCAAATCCCTCCATGGCCTCCCCCCTCCCCAACTCTGTAATCTCCCCCAGCCCCACAACCCTTTGAGATCACAGCACTTCTCCAATTTTAACCCCTAGTGCACCCCCCCAATCTCCTTCACATCCCACAGTTGGTGGTCAGTCTTTCTGTGGTCCCAAGTAGCTCTGAGCTCTGGAATTCCCTCTCTGCCTTTCTGCCTCTCGCTCCTCCTTTAAGACATTCCTCAAACCTGCCTCTTTCAACAAGCTGTCCCAATGCCTCCTCACGTGGCTCAGTGTCAAATTCTGCCTGGTAAGCGCTCCTTTGAAGCCCCTTGGGATGTTTTACCAAGTTAAAGATGCTATATAAATGCAAGTGGCTGTTGATCTCTTTCTGAATCCTAGGCCAGAATCTTCGGGTTGGCGAGCGGGGGTGGGGCCCACTCGCCGAGGCGTAAGATGATGCGCGTTGACGTTGGGCGTGCGTCTTGACGTTACCGCGTGTCATTCAGGCCTTGAGTTCGGCGGGCGCGCACTGGAGTCGGCTGTGCACCCGCCGAACTGTCAAAGGCCCATTAAGGCCTTTAAAACAGCAATTAAAATAATTAACTGAGCTGCCCGTCCAGCCTTAAGTTCAGCTAAGCGGGCAGACAGTGCTTTTGGTTGAATTTTTCGCCTGAAAGATGGCACCTCCAGCAGTGCGGCACTCCTTCGGTTCATCACGGAGAGACTGAAAGCGTTTCTCTTTTTGTAGCGCGGCATTCGGCCATCTCCCCAGCTCTGGCCCACCTTCTGTGGGACGTTTCGGCAGAGGTGGGGGTTGCAGACGGAGGCCTCGGCGCTGGGCCCGGCAACAGCCGTTGGTGGCTGCCGGCCCCGCTGGGAGGTTGGCGATAGTGGCGGAGGGTGCCTTGGGTTACTTGGAGTGGCTTTCAGCGGGCTCGGGGGGGTGGGTGCGGTAAGAAAAGCAGTCGGCTGGCTCCCAGCCCCAGCTCCCGAGAGGTAGCCATTTTATCATGTATCTCATGGCCCTTTAACATCCGAGCTCCAGGGTGTTGTAACTGGGGGGGGGTGCCCCAAACCATCCCCCTGCCCCATGCACCACCCACCTTTCCCCATGCCCCCACCTCCCTGTAAGGCCCCCAGGTAAGGATTGCATGGCAATTGCCTGGAAAGTTCAAATTTCTGTTGAGCAATTGCCCTGCATTGGGAGCCATATGGAAGAATGATTTAAATTGTAAACTTCGGATGGTTCCAACTGCCTTACAGTAATAGTTACCCAGGAAAGAATTAAATAGAATTAAAACCACTTCTAACTTCTTGGTAAGTATAGTACACGCCACCACCACCTATGCACACCACCCCCACCCCACCAACTCACCCAAGGGATGTCCAACTACCCTCCAAGCCACCACTAACCCCCTACTCCCCCCCAACTCACTGCCTGACCCCCCCAAGGGACTTCACTCACCAACTGACGTCCCTATGGGATCCCTTGACTGTCCTACTCTCCAAGTCCCCCACCAACTAGCATCCCCGCCCTCCACTCACCACCTGACCCCTCCCCTCTGACCACC
Source organism: Cetorhinus maximus (assembly GCF_964194155.1). Classification (NCBI taxonomy): domain Eukaryota; kingdom Metazoa; phylum Chordata; class Chondrichthyes; order Lamniformes; family Cetorhinidae; genus Cetorhinus; species Cetorhinus maximus. The sequence goes on from NC_135884.1 coordinate 147,693,701, forward strand.
CAACCGCACCCCGCCGCAGCACCCCCCCCACCTCCTCCCACCACCACCACCTCAACTGGCCACATCCCCACTGACCACCCGGCCCTCACCACCCCGCTGACCACCTAAACCCCCCCCTCCCCCACCGCCCACCCCCCTCCCCACCCCACTGAACACCCCCTCACTGACCACCCAGTCTCCATTCCCCCACTGACCACCCGACACAGCTAGTGCAGTAAAAAAAGGGGGTCTTGGCTTCCTTACCTCCGACCCTGCTGTCCTCGACACTAGGCCTCGGGAGCTGGCTGCACCGCTCACCGTTCTCGTCTGGCCTGTGACGGAAGCTCAGGCGAGAAAGGAGTCACTTCATTACTGGGTAAGTAAGTAGGAGCGTAAATGGCCTCGGATTGCCCCTCCAGGGAAGTTACCGGCCAATATGTTTGATGTCAGTGGAATAAAGAGCCACAGGCTGCTTTTACCTCTGTCACTCCTAAGGAGGGTATAACAACTGCTGTTTGAATGGAAGAGAACCATGCCAGATGGTAGAGATACGTTAATGGTATTGGCAGGCAATGATTTGAGCAGGGTAGATTTTAAAGTGTTAACATCTACAGTCAACATCCTCCTGGCTCCACCTTTAAGTCAGCACAACACCCTTTTCGGTGGCAGTGTCCAGCGGTCACTCTTAAGAACCCTGGTGTGACTGTTGCTATGAAATTCATAATGATACAGCACAGAAAGAGCCCATTAGGCCCACCTTGCCTATAGCAGCTCTTTGAAAGGGTTACCCCCCAGCTCTTTCCCCATAGACCTGCAATTTTCCCTTTCAAGCACATATCTAATTCCTACTGTTGAATCTGCTTCCACTTCTCTTTCAGAAGGCCCAATCCACATCATAACAGCTTGATGCACAATTTTTTTTTTCCCCTCATGTTGTCCCTGGTTCTTTTGTCAATCACAAATCTGTATCCGCTGGTTATTGGCCTTCCCGCCATTGGGAGCTGATTACAGAACTCATGGTGTACGTTGACGTCAGTCACCATCCAAAATTGGAATGGGGTCTGGACTAGGGGTTTGGACCCCAGTTCACATCGCCAATGACCCAGGATTTCTCATCCTTCATCTTCTGCTCAAGCTCACTGGGCCAGCTATCAGCTCAGACAACGTAAAAGATATAGAACTGCGCTTGTGTAGCCCAGTCCAGGCCTACGCATGCGCAAGAGGTTCGAGGTTTGTCGGGGCTTGGAGTTCTCGACCTCCATTCTTAGGATTAAGTTAAGTTGGGTTTCATAACACTCACCACTCCATCGCTGGCCCTTTGGAGTAGTGGTGTTTTGCTTGGCCTGGCCAAAGAGCTGAAATTGGGCCTGTAAGTTGATGTTTGAGTGCACTCAGAAATCCAGGGGAACAGGACCTCCAAAGGTGAGGTTGAAACCCTGTGAGGTGGGCCATGATTGAAGCCATCTGAGTTGGAGCGGCTTCTGGAGAGAATTCTAAGGTGAGATCTTCAAAGGTGTAGATCTGAAATCTTCGTAAGAGAAAAGGAGTTTCAATGAAATTGGTTGTCTCACAGTGTGACCAACGTCTGGGTAGGTTGTTGAGAAATCCATGGAATCTGTTCTGGTTACATTTGTCATTTATTGAGTAGTGTGGTATTACTACTACTACACTAATTGTAGTGTATTACAATAGACTACACATTGCCCATTAATCCACATGTACCTCATACTCACCCTGAATGTTAGAGTATAAGATAGATATTGTTTTATCTTTCTGACCTTGCAAAGTAAAGTTTATCTTTGTTTGTTCAAAACCTGTGGAATCCCATGTCTTTATCCTCTTAGCAAGTGTATTGAATCTCAAACTTTGTCTACTTCAAGCAAACTGGATCACTAACTGGATCTCACCAATAACTTCGGGATCTGGCCAAGGGTCATAACAATAGGTAAATTTTAATGAATGGTATAAAAACCTTCACAGCCCTGACTAGCAATGTCACAAATTCTGCTCACATAGGGAACTAAAACTTAGCCATCTGTCCATTTATCACTGTTATGCCCTGGCAGATGGGGTTGTAGTATGACAATTACAACCAAAGAAAAGCCTCACTTAGTTCTGAGCTCAGTTGGACTGGATAATTCTGGGCAAATGAAGCTACGCTGTAGTGTACGATGATTGGAGGTGAGGGCTCGGTACATCATTATCACTTGAACTTGTGTTCTCATTGGAACATAGTGAAGTAAATTAGCTACTTTATATAACAAATTCCCATTGGATTTTCAAAGCTTTAACCTAGTAGAAAAGTATAAATTAAGTAATTAATAAATAAAATCCACCATTCAGAGAGGAGTGAGACAGTGGTGTAGTGGTAATGTTACAAGAATAATAATTCAGAAACTCAGGCTAATGGTCTGGTGATGTGGGTTCAAACCCCACCATAGCAGCTGATGGAGCTTAGCCTTTTTGATCTTTTTTCCCCACCACCATCCACTCCCCCCACCTCACCCCCACAAGGGGCCAACTGTCACTTTCCATAGTGCTTACCCTGGTGCTGCCATTATCACATTCTGCTTTCCACTCTTAATGCCACCATTAGCACCTCCTTTAGCCAGTACCACCACTATTAACAACCCTTTGACCTTTTGTCTATGACATCTTTCACAATCTCTCCTTTGCCTATCTCCACCTATCGCTGGCCTTCTATCCAGCTTCGCCTGTTCTGCCGCCCCTTAAACAGTATATATTTCATACTTTTCTACTTCCTTTTAGCTCTGAAGAAGAGTCATATGGACTCGAAACGTTAACTCTGTCTTTCTCTCCACAGATGTTGTTAGACCTGCTGAGTTTTTCCAGCATTTATTGTTTTTATTTCAGATTTCTAGCATCCGCAGTATTTTGCCTTTGTCTCCCCTTCAAGACTTATTCCTGACTTTTTATGACCTTCAATTACTTTCTAACATGCTGATACAACCTGGAAAGGCATGTCTGAGAGAAAGACTGGAAAGACTTTATATAACTCAAAACTGTAGCATAAGGGTCTGTCATTGAAAGGGTTAATGTGGGACTGGGTACAGTACTGTGATGTAAAGGAACACATGACCCAAGGCTAGAGGGCAGTCTTGTACTGGACAGGGATGTGTAGAGGCAAGCATGGAGACAGATCCTAGCTAAGTCCATATACTGTACATATGTATATAGTTACTAGTAGTTAATAAACACTGGGTACAGTACCACCCACAGTTACTGAACCACACACGACATCTTAACAAAAACCACTTTCCCAAGGGCAATTAAGGATGGGCAATAAATGCCTGCTTTGCTAGCGATGCCCATACCCCAAGAACAAATAAAGAGAAAGCACTTTTTCCACAGCCTCAGGTGTTCTCAAAGTGTTTTACAACCAACAAAGTACTTTTTTAAAAAAAAGTAAAATCACTGTTGTAGTGAGGGCAGCTTTATGGGGCAACAGAACTGAAAGCAGCAGGAGAAGAGAAAGGCACCTAAAATAAAAGAGCAAGTCTTTCCCTCAGGGTAAGAGAGAGAGAAAAAAGACATGAGCTTTTTAGAGTTGACATTGTATCAAACAATATGTGCAGCATCTTCAAGTTGTCAGAGTAAGTCTAACTAGCGGTGTAAAACACAAGTGAAATGGGAGTACACAAATAGTTTATAGCTTGAAGCCTTCGGCAATCACAGCAAGTCTTTCATGGTAATGTACAGGTAAGGAGTTTGAGACCATCTTATTAGTCAGCTGAAAATCTCTCAAGGAAGGTCCCCTCCTCTGGTCCGAGTGCCTCACCTTGCTCGAGAATGTCGACCTTAATCTTCTATAGTCACGGTCGAGATGCTCTGCTGATGGCTGTGAAATTGATTCAGGCCCAGGGGAGCAAGCTGTGAGATCTGAGCGAGAAAGAGAAAGCAGGGGGACAATAGTTGCTGCCAGGCTGAAGCTGAGAGGTGAGGAGAAGAAGAGAAATGACAATCTTGAAATGGAGAAATTGATTTCAGCTGGTGAGAGTCTCAGCTCCACACAGCGCTGTAAGAAAAGGCAGGCTGACAGGAAAAAATTACACCATGATAAATCCTGTCACCGGAGAATGGAAAGGAACAAAAAAAAAACCAACCCAAGTAATATTTGCACGTGAAGGAATGAAAACAGTATTGAGCAGAAATAATGGAAACATCAGCTAGCGTGTCTTGCACATTTAAACATAATAACCCCCAGCTGCCAATCATTGCAGTGTTAGTTCTATCTAGGCTCGACATTGTTGGGTTATTTTCATTTCTTTTTTTGTTGTTGTTGCTCTTTGAACCCTGGTCTTGTATTTAAATTATTGAACTAACTGTTTCCGAATGGTTATTAACACCTGTCAGCTATAGGTCCTCTCCACAGCCGTATTCACAGGCGTTTTGTGTAAAAATGGCAATTCTTTTGCACTTTTGTTCGATGGATGTATTGTGTAGCAACAGAAATATTGATCTGGATTTTAACTGGGGGGGCGTTGGGGGAGAATGCTCAGGATGGTTGAGGGTTGCACGTTTGGGAGGGAAACCTCAGTCCCAGCTACCACCACCATCACAGGCATCACAACATGAGGTTTGGGCTAATTTAACTCCCAAGGGCGGGATTTTACTTTGGCTGGGCCGCAGCATTGCCCGGGGCGGGTCTCGCCACAGCGGGGCATGAAAATCCCGGCCCAAAGCTTCATTAACAAACATTCAGAAGAGTCTCCCTTCCAAAGCCGACAGGGCCAGGGTTGGAAGCTTGGCGGGGTCAGGGTGCCTCAGGAATCTGGAGAACAGACCTGGGCTGGACAAGAACTTTGGCAGTTGATGCCAGCATGAATAGTGTAGTAATTGCAAGTTAAACCTTTCGTACTGTTATGGGGATCATGTAACTGCACAGACGAATCAGCCCTAAGCGCAGGTAACCTTAAGGTTGGAGCTTTCTAGCCTTGGTCTTGGTATAAACATGTAGCTTCATCAGGAGCTTTGTAAATAAAGTTTATTATTTTTAACAAGTAACCTGTCCGGTACCCCAATTTTTTATTACAATTGGAGTTGAGGATAAATAGCTCCGATGCTGCACCTCACCACGCCAATGTGAGTATTTCGATTTTTAAGGGAAGAAAGGAGAGTGTACTCACCAGCCATGCCATTATTCGGCAGAATTTACCCATACGACTCGTCCATCAAAGGCTGGAGTCAGTACATAGAGCGTCTAGGTTTCCACTTTGTGGCGAGCAAAATAACAGCAGAGGAGAAACGGAAGGCAATTCATCTAAGTGTCAGCAGGGGCAAAACATGTAACCTAATCCGTAGTCTGACGTCCCCAAACACATAAAGTTCCTGATCCTTCAATGAGCTAGTAGACATTGTGAAAGCACATTTTCAGCCTAAACCACCGGTGAGCATGCAAAAATTCAAGTTCAAGTCTAGAGTAGGGGCTCATGGTGAGTCCATCGCAATGTACGTTGCGAATTTAAAACAGTTAATGGAGCACTGTGACTCCAGAGATACGCAAAACGACTATTGCGAGATCATTTGGTTTGCGGCACACACGATGATGCCATTCAGCGCTATTTACTTGTAGAAGTTAATATAGACCTGGAGCGCGCCATGGAGATAGTGCTAGCAATGGAGAGTGCTGAGAGGGACTCGCAGGCTTTGCAGAGTGTGCAACATGGTGCCCTTCTTCAGTCAGGGCAGGAACCTACCGCCAGGCGTGGCACAAAAACCAGGGAGATAACTGCGAAGTGGGACATGGTCCCTACCGCTGGAAAAACAAAAAGAAATGCGAGAAGCAGCTCAGCAGTAATTCAGAAATTAAAGTGTTACCGATGTGGGGAAAATCATGTACCGGAAACCTGCGGATTTAAAGAGGCAGAATGCCACTACTGTCACAGAAAAGGGCATGTTACAAAACAGTGCAGGGTGGGATCAAGGCAGCCATTCAGACGGCAGGTCAAGATGATTGAAGTGCACAATATAAATTAACCAGAAGCAGCTGATACTGACATCTATTCCCTATACAATCTCAAGGCCAGGAAAACAGAACCAATCACCATTACCCTTCAAGCAAATGGGAATCCTCTAGTCATGGTGGTTGACACAGGGGCATCGACCACAGTGGTGGGAGAACACATCTTTAAATACCTCAGAGAAGGCACCCAGCCATTGAGTTTGGAGCAAACCACGGCTCAGCTAGAAACGTATACTGGAGAGGCAATACAGGGGAAAGGCATCACCTCTGTACTTGTAACCTACAGGCAAGAGACAGCCCAGCTGCCAGTCATTGTTGCAACAGGAGAAGGACTTACCCTTCTGGATTGTGATTGGAGCATCTCGATGCTATCTCACTCAGCGGGAACGCGTGGCAGCCGGAAGCATGCTCGCCGACAATTAAGCCCATTAAGGAGGCAATTGAAAGTGATTTTTCATGGATGGTCAACATGTATGTTTGGCATTGGGCCATTCTCCCTTTACATTTTTGCTCAAACCTTGATCCAGGGCGGGATGAAATCTCCGTGGGGAAATAAAATAAATAGAGATATCTGGAGGCTGGTTTCTTTATGAGGTAAGCTTTCAAGTGCTTGATGGTGCTGCACGGACATGTTTCACCACATTTTTGTTGTTTGGTTTATTCTGTGGAGGTCTGCAGCTCCATGAGGCGGCTGTCTGCCTTCAGGGAGCTCAGTGGAAGCGCTCACCCAGCACCCGCGGTGACACCTGCACCCACCCTCTTCCCATCCCCACCGGCAGTGCTAAACCTTACTCAGTGCACGTTTTATGCTGGCTGGCTGTTAATTGGCTGGCCGGCGTGAAATCGCAATCAGGGGCCAATCGTGATTGGGGGCAAAAAATGGTAAAAATGCAAAATTAATGCCTCTACTTAAATGCATGTAGTATTTGGGACAAAATAAATGATTTAACGGCACAAATAGAGGTTAATGGGTATGATCCTATAGCCATTACGGAGATATGATTACAAGGAGATCAAAGCTGGGGACTAAATATTCAGCGGTATGTGACTTTTTGAAAAGACAAGTAGGAAGGAAAGGGTGGTGGGGTAGCTTTGTTAGCATGAGATGGAATAAGTATAATAGTAAGAAATGATATTGGATCGGAGGATGTAGACTCCATATGGGTGGAAGTAAGAAATAACAAGGGGGAAAAGACAGTGGTGGGAGGCCCCCTAACAGTAGCTATACTGAAGGACAGAGAATAAATCAGGAGAAAATGAGGGCATGTAAAAAAGGTAGCACATTAATCATGGGTGACTTTAATCTTCATGTAGATTGGTAAAATCAAATTGGCAGGGGTAGCTATGAGCAACAATTCACAGACCTAAAATTTCATCCTGGTGGGCGGACGTGATTGGCGATCCATTTCCCGACTGATCCCGGGCCCTCCGATTGTGATCGGTCCTGACCACGATTTCATGCTGGCGCTGCTGGGTGGGGACGAGAGGAGGGTGGGCAATGATATCAATGTGGGCACGGGCTGAGAGAAAGCTCCCTGAAGGCAGAGAGCTAATTCCGGGAGCTGCAGACCCAAAAACCATGAAATAAAGTTTTGAAAATCAGAAAAAAAAAGTCCAAGCATCACAATCAGGCAGCTGAACATATAGGTGTTAAAAATAAAAGCAAAATACTGTGGATGCTGGAAATCTGAATCAAAAACAAAAATAGCTGGAAAATCTCAGCAGGCCTGACTGCATCTGCGGAGAGGAACACAGTTAAAGTTTCGAGTCCGTATGACTCTTCATCAGAACTAAGTAAAAATAGAAATGAGATTAAATATAAACTGGTTGAGGGGGGTGGGACAGATAGAGCTGGATAGAGGTCCAGTGATAGATGGAGGCAAAGAAGAGATTGCCAAAGATGTCATAGACAAAAGGACAAAGGGGTGTTGACGGTGGTGATATTAGCTATGGAATGTGCTAATGGTGACATTAAGGGTGGAAAGCAGGACGTGCAAGTGACAGATAGCCCTAGTGAGGGTGGGGTGGGGGGAAGGGATCGAAATGGGCTAAAAGGTGGAGATAAAACAATGAATGGAAATACATTTAAAAAATAATAGAAATAGGTGGGAAAAGAAAAATAGATGGTAAAAATGCTGTCCACAGATTTTTATATTTATTTTGTTTAATAACGGAAACCTCACCCTGCCCTTGGATGAGGTTTGATGAAAAATGCAAAGTCCGCCTGGCCGATTCACCCATCTGCCAACCATCAGGTTAGATGGGCCGTGAAAAATCAGAGGCAATTGCACCATTAATGGGCTTGATTGTCCTCTTAATTTCAGAGCACGTGATTCCAACTTATGTGTGTGAGATGACGTCGGGGCGCATGCCCGATGTCTTCGCATGCTATTTTACGCCTGATCAGGCTGGGTCCATGCCCGCCCTTGAAGCATAAAATTATGCCTATAGATTGTATTCGGGGCAGTTTCCTAGAACAATATGTTGTGGGTCCAACCTAGTCTATTTTGGATCTGGAAATGTGTAATGAGGCTGGTTTAATAAATTATCTCAAGAGTAAAAGACCCCCTAGGAAACAGTGACCATAACAGAGTAGAATTTAGCATTCAGTTTGAGAGTGAGAACTTGGGTCAGAAACAACTTTGCAAAACTTAAATAAGGGTAAAATAAAGGAACGAGGGCAGAGATGGCTGGAGTGGACTAGGAAAGGAGTTTAGCAGAAAAGACAGTTAATGAACAATGACAAATATTTAAGTAAATAGTTCAGGACTCACAACAAAAATGTATCCCAATGAGGAAGAAGGATTCTAGGAAGGGGATAAACCAGCATGGTTAACCAAGAAAGTTAAGGAAAGTGTCAAATTGTAAGAAAAAAACATATAATGTGGCAAAGGTTAGTGGTAAGCCAGAGGTTTGGGAAAGTTTTAAAAAGCAACAAAAGATGACCCAATAAAGAGGGAGAAAATAAACTTTGAGGGTAAACTAGCAAGTAATATAAAAATGGACAGTAAGAGCTTCTTTAAATATATAAAAAGGAAGTGAGAGGCCAAATTGGACAGAGGCCACTGAGAGAATGAGGCTGGGGAAATAAAAATGGGGAACCAGGAAATGACAGAAGATTTGAATAAATACTTTTGCATCAGTCTTGATGGTGGAAGACACTAATAGCATCCCAAAAATACTAAATAATCAAGGGGCAAAAGTCGGGGGAGGAAATGAATACAATAGTTATCATTAGACAAAAAGTACTAGAGAAACTAATGGGGCTAAAGGCCGATAAGTCCCCGGGACCTGATGGGTTGCATCCTAGGGTATTAAAGGAAGTAGCTACAGAGATAGGGGATGCACTGGTAGTAATCTTCCAAGAATCCTTACATTCTGGGGATTTCCCAGAGGATTGGGAAACTGCCAATGTAAGACCCTTATTGGAAAAAGGGGGGGAGACAAAAAACAAGTCACTTTAGGCCAGTTAGCTTAACGTCTGTCATTGGCTGTAGTAATCTGATATGTAATATACCTTTAAAACAAGTGTTGTAATGACTGGTCACATGATTTTAATCCCCAACAGCAGGGTAGCGTGGGCTACCTCTGTGAGAGAGTCTTGAGTTAGACACTGAAGAGTGAAGAGAGAGTTTTGAGTTGTGAGTACACAAATGTAGCTGCAGGGTTTAGCTTGTAAATAAACAGCATGTGTTTATCCTAACAATGATCTCTTGATGTTCTCTGTCTCTGTACCAACTTAGTGACCCTGAAACAAGCGTGCAACGCCGATCCTTTAGCCCCAGCAAACCGAGGGCACTGGATCCAACATTGGCTCAAACCAATTCCTGGAAAGTAAAAATCAGGAAATTGGCTCATTATCAATTGAGTTGCTTCTTGTAATCTTTCTTCTAAAACACTGACATGAAAGCCATCTCGAAGGAAGTTCTAGCGGAACACTCAGTAAAAAAGGAAGCAGGCCAGCCAACCATTGGCTGTTGTGTAGCTCCTGAGCCGTCAGTAAGTATTCTCTGGCTTTATGGTCTCGAGCTCCCAGAAATTTGAGGAGTAATGTTTTTTTGATCTGGTTGGGGAGGGAAAAATGTTCAACTAATGAGGCACATGCCCCAAGTTAACAAATTCTGGGTTGTTATGACACATCCTTCCACTCCCCACCACACCCTCCCTCAGCTGTGTCGATCTGTCAAGGTAGAGTCATGGCTTAATGGTTATGCTAATGAGATCATGATGGTCTTGATGATGTAAGCATGACATCAGGAGGCAGATGATCAAGAGGTTCCAAGAGAGCAAAGTGCAGAACAGTCTGTGTGCTGAAATCACGTGCTTGCCCTGAGGTCTTTGTAACTAGTTCTTATTAAATAGTTTCAAGAGAAACTATACACCAACTATCTCAAGTCACTCACAGAATAAGAAAAGCTTCATCAATCCTCATGGTAAAACAATAAAACATGAAAACACCCCAAAACATGGAAACAGATCGAAACAGTAAATAAACTGAAGCTGCCAATTATTCTGATGGTATAGAAGACACTGCAGTATAAGCAGCTTTTGAATGTTGTACCTTTAATCACATTTTTTTTAAAAAAATTCTATTTTAAAACACTTGGCTGCCTGGAATGTGATAATTTAAACCAAATGCATATTTCTTTATAGTTTGCTGTGCGTTGCAAATTATTTTGATTGCTGTAATTTGAGGGAAAGGCTTTCTGTCCCCACATGTCAATGAGATGCTAAGATGTCTCAGCAGTCAGATCCTTGTCAATGAATAATGGAAATTATTGAACAATTTGCTCTGTGAATAAGTGTAGGTGCGTTTCTTTTTCTTGAGTAGACAGGATGAGCTCAAAAAGATTCTCAAGGTGACTCCTCGACCAGTTACGGTGCAGCCAATTTCTCCTTGAATACTTAATTAAATTTTAAATTTATTTGGAATCTATGACCCTTTTTTCCTTCTGTTTGAGTTTCAAGGCGACAACTCCAGACTCAGCACATGCTGAATGTAGGAGCAGGAGAAGGCCATTCAGCCCCTCCAGCCTGTTCTGCCATTCAGTTAGATCATGGCTGACATGTCTCTTAACTCCATCTACCCACATTGGTTCCATGTCCCTTATTACCCTTGGCCCAGCAACAAAAAATGTTATCCCTCTCAGTTTTGAAATTTTCAGTTACACACCCCGCCCCCACACTCACCTCCCCCCACCTCCCCCCCCCCCAACACCCCCCCACCCCACTCCCAATATGCTCACCCCCAACTCCAACAGGGATTTTTGGGGAAGAAGATTCCAGGGGCTGGATTTTCATGGTCCCGTTCGGTTTTAAACTGAATAGGGCAGGAAAATCAAATGGCGGCGGGGGATGCGGGTCACAAGTCCCGCCCCCATTTCCGGCACCAGCCATTCTCACCGGTGGTGAAAACCAAAGCGGCTGAGTCAGGAATCCCACACGTTGCCACTGAGAAGTTGCCTGCACCATTGCAGAAGTGGACAGCTCACAACTTTGGCAATTTTTTACCAAATCCCTCCTAAATCACAGGCTTGTGGTGTGAACCATAGATTGGAAGTGGGGAGACTATAAAAGGTGAGCCAAAATGGTGCTGCCTCCTTTACAGTTCATCATGAGATGCTGTAGCCTGAATTATTTGGGCTCGAAACGTTAACTCTGTTTTCCTCTCCACAGATGCCTCCAGACCCGTTGAATTTTTCCAGCACTTTCTGTTTTTATTTCAAACCTCCATTACCTGCAGTATGTTGTTTTAATTTTAGGTTGAGTGTCATGCCCAGGAAAGGCACGTCCTATTCATGATTTTAAACGTGGACTGTATTCAGTATATAATTTTCTGGAATTGTCGTTCATTTGAAAATGGACACTGAGGAGGCTGTTGAGATGTCTGCAAAGGGTCAGGTTACTTTTACAATTTCTACACAGCCTACCTCAAATTTCTAGAAAGTTCCTACTTGAATGCTATGGGGGGAGTGCTTGCCCTTTTTTCCACATGCCAAGACAAATACTATCTGCAGAATTAACACTTGCTATTGTTTGTGGATTTACAAAAAAACACAATACATGACTCCATGGGCAACACCATCGTGGGGGGGTGTGGGTGGTGTGCAGGAACGGGCACAGACAGGTGGGCCTCCGATTGGTACCCCCAATCGGGGGCAAGCCGCCATTTTACGTGGGTGAGTCAATTAAGGCCCACCCAGCGTGACATGCACTCCCTGTGCGGGCGGAGAGGGGGATTTCCTTAGCCTGGAGTGACACTGTCACATGAGTTGGGACATGTCCATAGCTTTTATTTAAACATTTAATAAAAATTTAAATACCCTCATGAAACCTCATCCCGCCCGTAGATGAGGTTTCATGTTTGTTCTGATGCCCGCCTGGGCTCCTGGCCTGCCCGTCAACCTTAATGTTGGACAGGCAGGTCCATCAATGAGGTTAATTAGTTTTTTACTGGCCTTAATAGGCCTTTGACAGCCGAATCGGCTGTGCACCCGCTGAACTGAAAATCTAAATGATGCGGGGCGACGTTGGGACGCACGTCCGACATATCCCCGCATCATTTTACACGTCGGTGTGTGGGCCCTGCCTCCCCTCGCCGACTGGGAGATTTTTCTCTGTGCCTCCGGGTTTGAACGTTAACAATGAGAGCTGGGTATAAATCAATTCATCCTGAGTAAGCTTGAGGAACTCGTCAAATATCTCCATGGTGTAGCCATGGTTTTGGACTTCCAGATCATTCTGGGTGCACAATATAAGTTGAGTATGTGACTGAAACTGGCTTCAGATAATGTATCGTACATATCTCAAGACCCAGAGAGAAACTCGGAGAACACCGACCGCCGGCTGCAGAACATTAGCAGCAGAAAAGGCAATTGGTACACACCTTTATAAACCTGGAGGCTGTTACATCTAAAAAGCCTCCCAAACTGATTCCTGCTCCAAGTCCACCTTCAAAGAAACTCCCGGTAAGAAGAAAGTACAAGTGACTAATTTTGGGAACTGTTAAATATCCATCTCTTTGAGGGAATCCTAGAATAATCCCTGAGATACGAATACAGGTATTGAAACCACCTAAACCGCACTTTTGATATGTAAACATTGCCTTTTCTGGGCCCGTAATGACTATTTTTCCTATGACCAACCAAACTTTTGAACTATTTTTTTGTTTACAGCTTGTAAAAGCGTACTATTATTTTGAGCCGTATCTTTCACGGCTATGTGTGTGTGGATAATTTAGCATTTGGATATTTGGGGGTGAATGCATGAATAAATAATCATCTTTATTTAAACCCACAAAAGCTTGCTTCTATTATTTAAATTGACCACATACACTGCACAGGCTAAGAAACACGCACTTTCTTGCCAAAACCGTGCTGATTATGGGCAGTGGGAGAAAGAGTGCAAGGGTTTTAGTTCATTTTAAGCCCTGTCAGCAAAGCTGAGTTATATATTTGGTTACAAAAATGACAGTGCTTTGATTGAAAAAAGGTAAGTGAACATTAAATAACCTGATTTCCAGGTTGTTACTTTTGACAACTGGGAAGCTGTCATGTGAAAGAAAGCATTGTAAAAGTGGAAAAGTCTTCAGGTACATTAGGATAAACTATCAGTTGAATAAAGTACTATTCTGCATTGTAAAATATTGAAAGGCCGGTTAAGTGTGAGATCCAGAGCTAATTTCTCAAACTCTCCCCATAGCTATTACGCATTTTTTGCAGAAAGGCTCAGTTGTCAGTTTGGCTATTTAAATGCTTTGACCAGGGTTTGAGCTTTCATTCATTCTTTGCAGATCAACTCAGCCATTTGGTTGGCTTTTGAAAGATTTTACAGATGTATGAGCCCGTGGATGAAGCTTCAAAAGCACCAATAAACTCCAGTGCAAATTTAGTTTGTTCAGCTGTCCTGGGGAATGTGAGTTTGATGGGTTTGACCAAATTACAAGCTTCAGAAGAAGATAATAGACTGTTTAAGAGCCTACTCAAGTGATGTCTATTTGTTTTGACAGACCTATGAGATTCTGAACAGGACAGTAGTTTTAAGTGCCTATTTAAATGATGTTTGTTTATTTTGACTGATCTGTGATCCTCTGAAGAGGATAATAGTTTTTCAAATGCATTTTAGGTGATGCTTATTTATTTTGACAGTTTTATGAGTTTGTCAAGACTTCCAAATGTTTTTATTTAGAAGGGTGGGGGGTAAAATAGGGGGGGGGGGGGGGGGGGTTGGTGGTTGCGTGAGAGGGGTTTTACCCTAATCTGAAGAAGTGGATTATGTTTATGGGAACAGAGACGGGCTTTTTAATGTGGGCGCCTCAGCATTGGCCCGACACTGCCTAGGCAGGCCCGCCCTCCAGTAGATGAAAACCCTACCTGTCAGCACTGCTGGAACGGAGGCGGGATCGTGACATCAGGATTAATCCTAACTCCCGCTTCCCGCCTCCAATGGGAAAATTCCAGTCCAGATTTCCAGTATCCTCGGGTGACCACGATGAAGCTTATGTCCCAAACTAAATGTGGTCCTGTGTCACGAGAGTTAGTTACTATCCCATTCCAGGGATAAATGTTTCAGCTCCATCCCAAACCGGGAAAGAGCTATTTCCGCAGAATTGATACGTTCTAATCTCTACTGTAGCTTTCACACTGGCAATTTGCTGCCTAATGTATGTTTCCATGTAATTCTTTGGTGATACCTGGATATGCCTTTTGTTTTTAAGAGTAAATGTTTTTCAACATCTACCTACTGTACAGATTCAAACAAAGAATCACAGAGCACTGATAAAAAGGAATTACTAGGAAACTCCAGTTTATTTTTGAAATGCCCTGGTAAATGCTATTTTTTATGTTTCCTACTTAATTCTCCTGTCTTTGGTAGAATAAACAGCAGCTTGCTGGTTTTTAGTTATACATTCGAAGTAATCAAATCTGTAACACTTTTAAACTGTTTAATATAACACTGCAGGCTGTTTTTGTAGTGATTCAGGGTATGGAATGGTAGCTGCAAGTTGAACTGTTTCAACAGCTAACCCATTGCCAATGGTTTTCCAGAATAAAGTCTGCCCAGCGTAGCCCTATGGAAGAATGAAGGAATCTATAATTATGTAAAACTGCAGCACATTTTTCATAAATGTCCAAAGCGTTCCGTGAATTACTTTTAAAGCGCAATTGTTCATATTTTTTTACAAGCTTGGCAGCCATTTTGTGTGCAGCAGGCAGGCGTAAACAAAATGACTGGTCAATCTGTGTTTTTTGCTTTGGACACAAGGAGAGCTGCTCTACTTTGAATAACACCATGGAGCCTTTAACACCCATCCAATAGGGGCCTTGTTTATCATCTCATTTGTGGGTAACAATTCTAACAATGCTGAACTTCCCTCAGTGCTACATTGGAGAGTTGGCCTCGCCCTCAGGCGGACAAATGATGTGCTGACTCAGAGGGGAGAGCGCTAGCGACTAGATAAGTGACACATTAATGGCCTGGAGTCTCCACAGGAGTTGCACCATGAGCTCTCCCCATTTTGCTAATGGCAAGTAATACCCAAGAATCCTGACAATCTCACTAGAATAAGTTTGAACTTAAGATGGCTGTAACTGGGCATAAATACGCATAAACAATTGGGGCCTAAGGAAATCCAGACCTACACCAGTATATTTCTTCTTTGAGTCTCAGTACTGGTCCAAATTGTTCTTGTATACCTTTAAATAGAACTCCAGTTCGGACCAGTACCAGTCATCTCCAGGTTTTACTGGTTTTTCCTTCTGGGCTAAGTTTAAAATTCTTTAACCATATTCATGCACATCAAGCTCATATGTTTAAGAACCTGCAATCAGGGGTAACATATCAATTTTTAATGTGAATTATACTTTGTCATATATAACCATTAAGAGCAGGTCTCAGTGAGGATAAATGTTTCTAAATCATTCAAAATATTGCAATTAAAAGGCCAGAAAAATTGTTGCCTGCTCTGTCTGGCAATCTGCTGTCAGTGTTGAGAGACCTCCTCTACTCCTGGGCAAGTGTAATTGGAGGATACTCCTGTTTGAGAGTCATAGATGGTGTGGCCAGTTTGGTAGGCGGAGATTTGTTCTGTTGAAGTGTTTGATGGATAGATGTGAAAGATTGAGGAGACTTGGGTCCATTATAATCAGGCAAGGAAAACACTTATGCCCCAAGTTTCATCATGAAACCATGTAATTGGTTTACAGGTGTCCTTGGGTGCAAGTGAGGAGCTAACTCCAGGCCATGACATTTTCCCGAAAGGATCTTTGGTTTTGCCGAATGGTAATAATTATTTCCTTTACGTTATCAACATCCTGGGGGTTACCATTGACCAGAAACTGAACTGGACTAGCCATATAAATACTTTGGCTACAAGAGCAGGTCAGTGGCTAGGAATCCTGCAGCGAGTAACTCACCTCCTGACTCCCCAAAGCCTGTCCACCATCTACAAGACACAAGTCAGGAGTGTGATGGAACACTCTCCACTTGCCTGAATGAGTACAGCTCCAACAACACTTAAAAAGCTTGACACCATCCAGGACAAAGCAGCCTGCTTGACTGACAACCCATTCACAAACATTCATTCCCTCCACCACCGACGCACAGTATCAGCAGTGTGTACCATTGACACGATGCACTGCAGACACTCACCAACGCTCCATAGACAGCACCTTCCAAACTCACAACCACTACCATCTAGAAGGACAAGGGCAGCAGAGAGATGGGAACACCACCACCTGGAAGTTCTCCTCCAAGCCACTCACCATTCTGACTTGGAAATATATCACCGTTCCTTCACTGTCGCTGGCTCAAAACCCTGGAACTCCCTCCCTAACAGCACTGTGGGTGTACCTACACCACATGGACTGCAGCGGTTCTAGAAGGTGGCTCACCACCACCTTCTCAAGGGCAATTAGAGACGGGCAATAAATGCTGGCCTAGCCAGCGAAGCCCACTTCCCGCGAATGAATAAGATAAAAGAACCTTGGAATACTTAATGCATCTGTATAATTTTTTTTCCATTAATTTACTGTAAGTATTGCCTCATAGGAAACAATATCATACACTAAGTATGTATTTGCTGTTTTCGAACACTGTGGTCTTCAGCTACAGTGTATTTTTTTTACTGAGGTTGATTACCATCAGGGGTGAGGAATGTCAGTGCTGGGGTGCTAGGACTATTTTTCCATCCTACAGCACTTTGGGCACAATACACGGAAGAATGTAGAGAAATGTTTCCCTCGACAGTACCAACAATGACACTTAACCAATAGAAGGACACTCCCTCCCACCAAATGTAGCTAGAGAGACTTGTGTATAGCAACTCAGCACGTTACCACAACAGCTCAACATGTCACTCTCACAACAGCTCAACAGCACCACATGGACTGCAGCGGTTCAAGAAGGCAGCTCATCACCACCTCCCTCAAGGGCACCTAGGCATGGGCAATAAATGCTGGCCTAGCCAGCGAAGCCCACTTCCTGTGACTGACTTAGAGAAAGGACAGATTATGTAAACTAGATTTGTACTCCAGGAATATACATGATTAAGTGGTCAGTTGTCTTTGCCAGCATTTATCACTCAAACTTCACCTCAGAAGCAGTTGACCTGGTAATTATCATACGGTTGTCTCTGGGAGCATGCTGTGTGTAAATTGGCTGCCATTTTTCCAGCATTGCAAAGGTGATGACAATTCAAACATATAGCATTGTGATGACGAGCAAATAGGCTTTGGTATGAGTCAGGGTACGGCCAGCAGTTTTGGTTGAACTCAAATTTGCGGAGGGTGGAAGATGGGATGCCGGCCAGGACAGCATTGGATTAGGTGAGGCTGCAAGTAACCAGTGACTCAATTTTTTGCCATCTCATCTTTCCCTTTTTGATTTACCACATCTTGTTCTGTTGAAGAGTCATACGGACTTGAAACGTTAACTGTGTTCCTCTCCGCAGATGCTGTCAGACCTGCTGAGCTTTTCCAGGTATTTTTGTTTTTGTTTTGGATTTCCAGCATCCGCAGTTTTTTTTGTTTTTATTCTTTTCTCACCCTTGGTAATATCCTTCATTGTGGACTTAGGTTCTTCTCCTGAGATGAACCCAGTGAAATGCCCCTCTAAACTGCTTGTATTGCTTGGTCCAAAACCAAACATTGCTGGGAAAACTCAGCAGGTCTGACAGCATCTGTAGAGAGGAAGACAGGGTTAACGTTTTGAGTCCGTATAACTCTTCATCAGACCCAAAGAGGAATAAGAAATGTGGGGAAATATAATCTGTTTAAGGGGGTGGGGTGGGACAGGTGGAGCTGGATAGGGGACCAGTGATAGGTGGAGGCAAAGGAGAGATTGCTAAAGATGTCATAAACAAAAGGACAAAGGGGTGTTGACAGTAGTGATATTAGCTAATTAGCTAACTAGCTGTATTGTTTGGTTGTTGAATTATCTTTGAGATATTTAACAGAAGCTAACACTTGGCCCATGGCGACAGGGTTGATAAATAGAGGGCACCGATGCAACACAATTGGAAAAAGAACCAGAGGTGGCATCAGGAAAACTTTTTTTTACACAATGAGTGTTTAGGATTTGGAATGCAAGGGCGGTGGAAACAGATCCAACAGGATCTGTCCTTTCAAAGGGAATTAAACAACTACCTGAAGGAGAAACAAATTCCAGGGAGATGGGGAGGAGTGAGGGGTGTGGGTCGTGGGGAGGGGTAGCGGTGGGGCAGAGGCAGTGAGACAAGTTGGATTGCTCTTTAAAAAAGCTGAAGATGACCCAATGGGCCAAATGGTCTCCTTCTGTGTTGTATTATTCCATGATTTTATGTGATCACCTGGTCTCGTTCTGAACATCTGAGGGGGCCAGGGAAGAATTTTCCAGAGTACTGTTTTTTCCTTACTGTTCCAGGGCGGGATTTCCCCTTTCGTTGGGCAGGCGCAGGCGGGCCCGGGAATGGCCGCTAGACTGACCGCCACCCGCGATTGGGCTCAGAACACGATTCTACGCTGGCTGGCCAATTAACGGCCAGCTAGCCTGAAACACACACTAAGATCCTCAGCGCTGCTGGGGTAAGGGGGGCAGGAGGAGCGTGAGCGTGAGAAGTATGTGGGGGAAGCACGCACTGAAAACACCCCTGAAAGCTCAGGGAGCTGAAGAATTTTAATTACAAAAATAAACGTTTTACAAATGATATAAATGTGTCTCAGTCACATGAAGAGGGACATGTAAAAAATTATGTTCATTTAAAAAAAAAATTGTTTAGCCACCGTTGGATACCTCGTGGATGAGGTTACGTTAAAAAACGCAAAGGCCGCCTGGCCTATTGGCCTGCCCGCCAGCTGAACGTTTGTGCGGTCCGTGAAAAATGCAACTTAATTGATCACTTAAGGGCCCGAATAGGCCTCTTAATTGTCGGCGGGCCTCACGTTGTCGCCTCTTGCATGCGCCCGCCCACCGAAAGGCTGCGAGGGTGGGCGATGACGTCAGGACGCTTGCTCGACGTTATCCCGGACTATTTCACTCCCGTTCGGGTCGGGCGCCCGGCTGGGCGAGAAATCCCGCCCCCAGTTTCCTCTCTTCGCCTTCTCAATGGCTGGTATGCGGAGAGTTAGGGGAAAGGAGGAGGAAATGTTGAGCTGTTACACTTCAACCATCATGAGCGTGGGGCAACTTGGCCGCCCAGCTGGTCCTATCCTGCCCATCAATTTTGAATGCTCTCATTCCGACGGCTTTGTGTGAACAATCAGAAAGACAGCTTTAAGGGCTTAAGTCGATTTAAAAATAAACTAAAAACCATAACATTAAATAAGATATAATCCACATGCTATTATTGGTTTTCGATGCCTGAAGATACTTTAGTATGAATAATCTGTGATCTGCATTGATTTTTGTCCTCCTTCTCCACAGAAGATGCACTAACAGCACAATAATGATGGTTAGACAGGTCTCAAGGGTATCCTCGAGGCTGTGCTTAGAAATTCAATTTGATATCATTTCACAGCTCTTAAACCAATCACTAAGTACAAGGCCATATGACCAGCTTCAAGTCATTAAGTATTGGCCCATGACTGGCATTTCTTTTTTCTTGCTCTCATCTGAAGTCTTCAACCGTCTAAGTCCACACCTCTGGAATCCCTTTCCTAAACCTCTCCATCTCCCCCTCTCCCTTTCTCTCCTCTAAAACCCTCCTTAAAATTTACCTCTTTGAGGTAAATTAGCTCTAGACTTGACTATTCCAATGCAATCCTTGCTGGACATCCACATTCTACCCTCCATAAACTTGAAGTCATCAAAAAACTCTGCTGCCTGAGTCTTTATTCACACCAAGTCCCACACCATTAGCATCCCTGTGCTTGTTGACCTAGATTGGCACCCAGTGATGCAACATGTTGATTTTAAAATTCTCATCTTTGTGTTCAAATCCCTCCATGGCCTCATTTTCCCTATCTGTGTAATTTTCTCCAGCCCACAACTCTCCATGATCTCTGTTCTCCTCTAATCCTGGCCTCGTATACACCCCCAATTTTAATTCCTCTGCCACTGGTGACCGGGCCTTCAGCTGTCCAGACTCCAAGCTCTGGAATTCCCTTCCTATGCATCTGCTTCTCCACCTCGCTTTCTTCCTTTAAGACACTCCTCCAAATCTATCTCTTTCACCACAGGACGTGGTGGGATAGTGATAGACTAGTATTCCAGAGATGCAGGGCAATTCTCTGGGGTCTCAAGTTCAAATCTTAGCATGGCAGATCATGAAACTTAAATTCAATAAAAATTTGGAATTAAAAGTCTAAAGATGATCATGAAACCATTGATGATTGTTGTAAAAACCCATCTGATTCACCAATGCCCTTTAAGGAAGCTTGGTCTCCTTACCTGTGACTCTCGACCCACATCAATGTGGCTGACTCTTAAATGCCCTCTGAAGAATGTCAATAAACGCTTTTTGTCTTTTAGTCTAAAATCGCTTTCTTTGGCTATGTTTTATAAAAATCCTGTGAAGTGACGTACATTAAAGGCGCTATATAAATGTAAGCTGTTGTTGACCCAGATTTTGGGTCATCCCTTTCTTTGGATCGTTGTCAATTATCATCTCACCATGTGCCTGGGAAGCACCTTGGCATCTTCTCCTGCAGCAATATTGTTGTTGAAGCTGATAGCAAAACAACCTCACTCTGAGCCCAGTGTTTATATCACAAAGATCTGAGCAGGAAGTGACTTCTGGTGATATCATATAGACTACATGCTCTGGATAGTTATGTTGGAAGGGACACTGATGTTGCAAGAGGCTGGCCTATCAGCCCGTCCTCCTGCAGAGATGTAAGATATTCCAACAGCGTTTTCAAGAGTCTGTAGTCCTGCCCACACTTATGTTCCATCAGGTTCAACAGGATAACAATAACAAATTGCATTTATTGCGTTATCTGAGGAGAATGTCCCAAAGAGTTTCACAGGGACGTAATCAGACAATAATTAACACTGGTCCAAAGGAGGGGATATTGGGGCAGGTAATTACAAGTTTTCTATTCACAGTTGTCAACCTGAAGCTCAGCATTTCACCACCCAAAGGGAAGGAGAAAATTACAGTCATAATTTGCCTCCAAAATGGAGGAATACAGACCAACTCTGGCCAATCGTGGCAATGCTGTCCAAAACCAGGGAAAATTGCCCAAATCCAACGAAGGCCAGGACAAATGGGGAATACGGCCCAAAACTCAGGCCATTGTAAAGAATCAAGCCCAATTCTAGGTCAAAAGCTTTTTGCTTGTTATGACACTGGAATCAAAATTGACAGTGTTTTACAAAGGGCGAGTGTACTAAGAATGGTTGCTTCCAAGACTGCCTTTGCCAATTCGTAGACAACAACAACAACTTGAATTTATATAGCACCTTAAATGTGGCAAAACACCTGAAGGCACTTCACATGAGTGTTTATTAGACAAAATTAATAGTCACTTTGGCAAATGTGTGTTAATTAAGGAAAGCCAGCACAGATTTGTTAAGGGCAAATCATATTTAACTAACTCGCTAGAGTTTTTTGATGAGCAACAAGAGGATTGGTGAGGATAATGCTGTTGATTGATGTGCATGGACTTCCAAAAGGCATTTGATAAAGTGCCGCACCAACAGACTTGTGAGCAAGGTTAGAGTTCGTGGAATAAAAGGGACAGCAGCAACATGGATACATAATTGGCTGGGTGACAGGACACAGAAAGTAGCGGTTAATGCATGTTTTTCAGGTTATAGAAAGACTTACAGAAGAGTTCCCCAGGGATCATTGTTAGCATCCTGCTCTTCCTGACATATATTAATAGCCTAGACCTTGGTGCACAGGGTGCGATGTCAAAATTTCCGGCGATACAAAACTTGGAAGTATTATGAACTGTGAGGAGGATAGTGTAGAACTTCAAAAGGACATTGCCAGGTTGGTGGAATGGGCAGAAGTAAGTGGTAGATGAAATTTAATGCAGAGAAATATGAAGTGATTCATTTGTGTAGGAAAAACATGCAGAGGTAATATACAATAAACGGTACAATTCTAAAGGGGGTGCAGGAGCAGAGGGGCTTGGTGTATGTGCATAAATCCCCAGGAAAGATTGAGAGAGTGGTTAATAAAGCATACAATGTCCTGGGCTTTATCAATAAGGGCATAGAGTACAAAAGTTGGGAAATTATGCCAAAACTGCATGAAGCTCTTGGTTGACCTCAACTGGAGTTTTGTGTCCAGTTCTGAGCACCACACTTTAGGAAGGATGTGAAGGCATTAGAGAAAGTACAGAAACAGTTCATGAGAATGGTTCAGAGATTAGGAAATTCAGTTACGTTGAAATATTGAAGAAGTTGGGACTGTTCTCGTTGGAGAAGAGAAGGTTGATATGAAGTTTGGAGTCTGGACAGAGTAGGCAGTGAGAAATTGCTCCCATTGGTGGAGGATTAAAAATCAAAGGGCACAGATTTAAGGTATTTGGAAACAATGGTGACATGAGGAAAATCTTTTACACACAGCAAATGGTTAGAACCTGGAATGCATGCCTAAGAGTATGGTGGAGAGGGGGTCAATCGAGGCATTCAAGTCAAAGGTAGATTATTATCTAAAAAGGATGCGCAGGGCTATGGGAAGAAAGCGGAGGAGTGGCACTAAATGAATTGCTCCTTCAGAGAACCAGCACAGATGCAATGGGCCAAATGGCCTCCTGTGCTGTAATCACTCTATAATTCTATGAAATTTGATACCAAGCCATATAAAGAGATACCTGGACAGGTAACCAAAATGTGTTTAAAAAAAAACATCTTAAAGGAGGAGGGAGATGGAGACGTTTAAGGAAGGAGCAAAAGTGAGATACATAATTAATTATGCAGAGAGTCCCTGTGCAGTGTCTAGGGATTATAGAAACCTGTGCACAAAAATATACTTCCCTTTACAGCACCTGGGCAAAATCAGCACAGTTACAACCAAAGTGTTAGAGCAGATACAAATTTATTAAACTGCATAAATAGTGCAATCACAACTGCATTAACTAAAGAAAGAACTTGCATTCATATAAATAAAATCCCGCCATTCGTAACTCCCTATTTCGCGAATTCGCTTGTTTGCGCAAAAGCGTTTGGACAGCAGATTCACTCATTGCAGCCCGAAATTCACTGATCGACTGTTTTAAAAATGGAAAATAGGAGCCATCTTTAGAAAATGCTGAAAGAAAGAAAAAACGCCAAAATAGAGTTTTCTATAAAGGAAGGTGTCCGTGACGTTTTTCCTGAAGCCAGCTTCTTCCATCACCTCAGTGGCTCCGATAACAAAAACTCCCCATGGTCCCGAAACAAAAACTCCCCATGGTCCCCATAACAAAAACTCCCCATGGTCCCCATAACAAAAACTCCCCATGGTCCCCATAACAAAAACCCCCCATGGTCCCCATAACAAAAACTCCCCATGGTCCCCATAACAAAAACTCCCCATGGTCCCCATAACAAAAACTCCCCATGGCCCCAATAACAAAAACTCCCCATGGCCCCGATAACAAAAACTCCCCATGGTCCCCATAACAAAAACTCCCCATGGCCCTGATAACAAACCCCCCCCCCCCCCATGGTCCCCATAACAAAAACTCCCCATGGTCCCCATAACAAAAACCCCCCATGGTCCCAATAACAAAAACTCCCCATGGTCCCCATAACAAAAACTCTCCATGGTCCCCATAACAAAAACTCCCCATGGCCCCCATAACAAAAACCCCCCATGGTCCCAATAACAAAAACTCCCCATGGTCCCCATAACAAAAACTCTCCATGGTCCCCATAACAAAAACTCCCCATGGCCCCGATAACAAAAACTCCCCATGGTCCCCATAACAAAACCCCCCATGGTCCCCATAACAAAAACTCCCCATGGCCCCAATAACAAAAACTCCCCATGGTCCCCATAACAAAAACTCCCCTTGGCCCCCATAACAAAAACTCCCCATGGCCCCGATAACAAAAACTCCCCATGGCCCCGATAACAAAAACTCCCCATGGCCCCGATAACAACAACTCCCCATGGTCCCGATAACATAAGCTCCCCATGGCCCCGATCGCAGTCCACCTCCGCTCTCAAGTAAAGTACTGTATTTGTGACAATTTTTACATTTTTCTTGTTTTCTTGTTTTATTAAACAATTTCTCCTTAAATTTATTTATAATGTTGCTTATGTTGCCTTTGCTCCTTTATACATGTAAAATTTTAGGATGGCTGGAGCCTATCTACTTGACTCCCGTTGTGAACAATGTTCGTCATTCGTGATTTCGCTGTTTGCAAGGTTTCGCGGGAATGTAACCCCCTGTGAACAGCGGGACTTTAGTATATGCAATATTTATTTCATGATCCTAGAATGGCCCAAGCGCTTTCCAGTCATTAAAACACTTTTAAAGTATATTCACTGTGCTTAGGTAGGAACCACGGTAGGCAATTTGCACACAACGTTCCCATAAATGGAAATGTGATAACGACCAGATAATTCGCTTTTTAGTGATGTTAATTAAGTGAGGAAACCTGATTTAGTAGCACTCCTCATAACATCAAGACACTCAAAAGTGTTTTACTGCCAATTTTATAGTTTTTTTTTTACAAGTGTAGCTACTGTTGAAATGTGAGAAACCCAATAGCCAATTTGTGCACAGCAAGCACACTCAGCGGCAATGAGGTAATTACCAGATAATCTGTTTTTAATCATGGTAGTTGAGGCATAAATATTGGCCCAGTCACCAAGGAGAACTCCTCTGTTCTTCTTCGAAATTGTGCAACGGGATCGTTTACATTCAGTTGAGAGGGAAGACGTGGCCCTGGTTGACCGTCTTGCCTGAAAGATAGCACCTCTGATAGTGCAGCCCCCCCATCAGTACTGCACTGGAGAACCAGCCTGGGTCCCCTGTGGGTCATCTTTTTGAGAGTGAGAGCCAGTGTCAGCAGGTTTGGTTCTAGCTCCCAGCCCTTCCAGCCATTATATTTCAGACTTTAGCCTTGTGAAAACCAAAGGCTGTGAGAAAAAAATTCAGGATTGCAATCTGCAATATGCAGTGCTTGTTTGAGAAGTTACTAAAAATAATTAATGTTAGAGAGCTGAACTAACATCAGTAGTGAAACTGTTACTATTATATGATGCTGGTTTGGGTACGTATGATTGGTGGATTAGCATCAGTAAATATATGCCCATTAAATGCTATTGGAGTGAGAGATGGAAAGTTGTGTGCTGTGAATGAGGGGCTTTGGCAGTCTTTGAACTGTGAGTATTACATAATTCAGCTACCTTTCAATAAAGTTGTACAGACCTTTGGTCTGACCCATCTAGAGTACTTTACTTCAGTGCTGGGCACTGCACCACAGCAAGTATATACTGGTCTTGGAGGAAGTGCAGAGCAGATTCACCAGAATGATACCAGTGTCTGGAGGGTTAACTTATGAGGACTGGTTTCATAAACCTGGCTTGTATTCCCTCAGTATAGAAGGTTGAGTGGGTGATCTGATTGAGGTGTTTAAAATGATAAATGGGTTCAATAGGATGTGTACAGATAAACACCAGTCTGGATTTTGAAAGGGACTATTTCACATTTCCCACTCAAGACAGTTGCAGTCATATCATAAAGCAATTGCAGGATTGTGATGAGGTTTCTTGGACATCCAAATCTTTGAAGCACAATCTACAGAGCCTCCTGATTAAAGTCAAACGCTTTGGTCAGATCAACGAAAGCAATGAAGAATTCCTGGTGCTGTTCTCAGCGTTTTTCTTGGATTTGCCTGGCAACAAACAGAGGTTCCTCTGGAAGGTCTAAAGCCACATTGTGACCCTGGGAGGATTCCCTCAGCCACAGGCGATTCAGGAGAATGTGTCTCAGAATCTTCCCTACTATGGAAAGAGGAAAACACTTCAATAGCTTCCACAGCGTGATTAATCTCCCTTCTTCAGGATAGTTACAATTGTCGCATTCTTGAAGCCGGTTGGGGGAATAGGGTGGATGGGAGTTATTTTTCCTCCCAAATCCATAGGATGAGTGTATGGAGTCTTGATGTGAGCATGAGCCCACCGGCTTTGAAAACCTCAGCTGGAACGCCACTGGGGTCAGAGGCTTTGTTGAATTCCATCTGTTTGATCGCTTTCTGCAGCTCTCCTGTCGATGGCAGTTCACCCAAGGATTTTACCACAGGGTACTGGCACATTAGACTGGAGAGTATCAGCTGTCACTGTAGATTCACAGTTGAGGAGTTGTTAAAAATGCTCTTTCCAGCGTTGACGGATGGTATTGTCATTCTTAAGAGAAACACCATCCTGTGAGCAAAGGGGATTTTGTCCATTTGACTTTGGTCTATAGATGGCGCTGATGACATCAAAAAAAGCTTGGCACGTCATGGTGGTTAGCATATTTTGGATCTCACAGGCTTTCTCTTTCCACCACATGTCCTTTATCTTCTGGATTTGTCTGTGGGTGTCAGACTTGAGCTGTTGGAATGCTGCCTTCTTGAACTGCGACTTTGGGTTTCGTGTCAAAGAAGGAAGTGTGACTGCCCCTACACTATTTACAATCTACCTGATAGTGGCTATTCACCTCAAAAAAAGATCGACTGCCCTTTAGTGTGAGGATTATAAATCGTCTAGATGGAAAACTTTAAAATAAAGTCACCTCCGTGCCAAAACGGATGACTGGAGTGTCGTTTCCCATTCTGTCCCAGATTTGCAATTCACCCTTAATCTCTTCAATTCTGCATACCATAGACTCAGTCTGCCCTTGAATGTTGCCAAAACAAAGCTCATATATCAAGGCCCACTTGGTCAGCCAAGTATTTCGCCTCCTATATATGTTGTCCGAGAGACGCTGGGATATGTTGAGCACTTCCCATACCTTGGCAGCCACCTCTCTCAAAAGGCCACCACTGACGAGCAGATCGAACACTGGATCGGCTATACCAGCTCACCCTGCTCCAAACTACGGCAGTGAGTGATTGATAACAAAGAGCTCCACAAGGCAACAAAAGTCCTAGTGTATGGAGCAGTCAAACAACTCAAGGAGCTTCATAAAGAGTGACAGGACAGCAAGCAGGAGTTTGAATAGAAAAGAGGGTTGGGAAGGTGACCGAGGGCAGTGTTGTCACATTGTATGCATGCCAGTGCAGACAATGTCATATACCTTTAAGAAGCTGCATAGCGACATCACTTTGATATCACCATGTGTAAGACTAGAAGATAAAAGGTACAGCCTCCACGTTTATTGCCTGTGATCGCTACTGCAGATGTTCAGTACTGTCTGTGACTCTGTATCAGTGAGACTTTATGTATACCTTATAAATCAGGCATATATTCAAGTAATCAGCTGATGTAACTGTTAGGGCCCAGGCTAGATCAAGGCTGAGTATAGTTGCTGCTAGTAATAAACTTCATATAATTGTGTTCGACCAGAACCCTCATCAGTTTCAATGTCTTGCTTAGCATAGGTAGCATACAGACAGATCCCTCGAGGTCTACATCAAGACCCTCAACATAAATGCTGGCAGCAGACCATAAGAGAACATGACAGGCAGAGTTAGTTGGAGGTTTGGAGGAGGAACAAGGCTCAGGGAAAGGCCCCAGAGCACCGGGATGTGAGGCCTGACAATTCTGCTACTTGTGATGGAAAGGAGGGAGGAAGTGTGGAAGGTAAATGATGAAAATCTAAAGGACATGATAGGACAAAGGTCAACAGTGACATCACGCACAGAGATTTCAGGAAAATATTTGTCTTGGACAAAGATGCAAAACAGGCAATAGGGAATTTCACATACCTTGCCTTCTCTGCGGCCACCCCTTCTCAATGTTCAAGATGAATTTCACCCCTATTGTATCTCCAGGTTATCCATTCTGTTTCTACCATGCATGAGGTGAGCAAATAAAAGTTGGCTGTAAATTTACATCTGGGTTGTGTGATAGTTTGATAATAGCACTATGTGAGAATACCCCTCCCCCCATAATGGTGATACCCCTCAAAGCTTTCACCTCAGTAGAGGTTGCCAACACTTTAGGATTAACCTGGATTCTTCAACCATTGAAGATTATTCTCCATGCCTATGTTGTTGGCAGCCCAAATGGAAAATCTCGGGGCATTAAAAACACTTCTGTGTTTTTCTCATGTTTTGTGAACACATTTCTTTTTTATTAGCTGTAAGAATATTAGAGATGAGGGAAAAGGTCTGCTTAACTATGTGTGGGGAGTGGAGATGAAAGGTCATAATGATGAAACCTCCAGGAACACGTCCAAGCAGAGTTGGCAACCCTACTGCTCAGTGGAGCGAAAGCGGTCGGTCTGTGGAAGTGGCATGAGGCCATACGATATAATTTGGCAATTAAGGTTGCAAAATGCATCCTGTCTGTCACTGCTTGACACTGGAAGTGGTGTTTACACATAGATGGGGCCATGGCTTGAGTTTAAAGCTCTGATTGCTAAACTTCAGGATGACATTTAATACGCTAACTAATCATGATGTGAAAGCAAACGGAAGCGCAGATGGTATTTTCAGTCTGATGCTTGCCAAGGGTAGGTTCTAGGGCAGTTTTAATAAAGAACCTTGATCCCAACTCATTCACTGATGGAGTTCAATTTCACATCTATTTGACAAAGAATAGACTCTACACATTTTGCAATTTTAGTGCTGAAAACCTTGATGCTGATTAACTTCACTCACACCACTAGACAAGCAAATGACTTGTCAGGGCTTCAATCTATTTTTCGAGCGAGCAGTGTAAAAGTACGAACACAGACAGCCATCTGATAAGGAATTCCAGCCCTGTGCCTACAGTTTACAAATAGCATAATGGTTTATCCTTCTGATGAACTAATTTACAGGGACCCAAGCAGGATCTGGAGAAGTAACTTCAGAAACCATCCTCTCAGCATATCAGTAATTCAAGGCTCCCTCTGTAAAGAAGTGGAGCTGGAAAACAGAGAGGATTTTGTGTATTTTCAAAGAAAGGACAGCTGTATTTCATTTCATGGTCTTCAAGACTGCTGAAACGCTTTAATGAGGAATAGATTGAAACTCAATGTTGGGTCTGGCATTCATTCCACATTAAAACTGACACTGTACAAACTGAATTGTGTAGATCAATTTTTCTGCTTTATTCCATGTCTTTGATTGCATTTGTCTTTCATGCACACCGTCACAATCTTTTGTGACAGGGCTTTTGTGGGGGTTGGGTAGTTGCAGTGGGGTTATTATACCAGTCATAGAGTAATGGAGCAGAATTTTATGGGTCCCTGCCGTGGGTATGCAGAACTGGAGGAGGTTACAGGGATAGGGAGGGGGTAAAGCCATTCTGAGATTTAAACATAAATATGAGATTTTACATTTGAAGAGTTGGGAGTCTGGGTGCTAATATAGGTCAGAGAACACAGGGAAGATGGATGAGTTGGATAGGATGGGTAGCAAAGCTTTCTATGAGCTGACATTTAAATCCATAGGGCTGGTAGTCAGTAAGATTGGTCAGAGAGACCAGAAGAAATTCATGGATGAAGTTGTGGGTGGAGGACAGGAGGCCAGACAGGAGTGCATTGGAATAGTTAAGCCTGGAAATCACAAAGGTTGGATGAAGGTTTCAGTAGCAGATGAGCTGAGGTAGGGGCAGAGACAGATGATGTTGCAGAAACAGAGGTATGTGCTCTTTGCAATGGGGAAGATATGGGGTCAGAAGCTTGCTGGTGTTAGGATAGGACACTGAGATTCTACCTGAGACAAATGGCTGGGAAGAGAATGGCATCAGTGGTGAGTGTATGAAGATTGTGGTAGAGCTGAAGCCTTAGCAATATTTTACTGGAGGAAATTATAGCTCACCTAGGACTGGATGTCATACAAGCTGTCAAGATTACTGTAACAGAGCTAAGACCTCACACTATATTTTTAGCTGGACAAAGACTTTAAAAAGGCTGCAGCTATGTCTGCCTGGAACCCTGAACAAAAGGGACTTTCTGGCATCATCAGAGAGACTGACACCTCGTTATTTCTGAAGAGATGCTAATGACCCCTGTGGCTGCAGAGATCAAGTTCAATGGGAATTCTACAAAGGCCATCTACACTTCATAAGCCACCAGAGTCTACCAGTCTGCTAGGACAAAGGACACAGCAACCTCTTTGAAATTCTTAATGGTTGGAACATTAACCATCTCAAGAGTCCAGACAAAGGAATATACATCCTTTGTCAAAGCTAAACTGGGCAGATGAGGGTCATGTGACATGACCCTCTAGCTGGAGGAATCTGTAACTGCCTTGTGGTACTGCCAATCAGTCTTCCATCTTCCATTTAGCAAGCAGCAGCTCAGAACAAAGGTTTGGTACAAGTGAATGCCTGACCGCCAACTACACCCTTTCTGTGAAGACTTCTGAACTTCTATACCATTGCCTACAAGACTAATTCATCCCTACATGCCTATCTCATTGTGGAAGTCATCTCTACTGGAAAAGTTAATTATCCAGCATTAGTTTTCAACCTGCCAACCTCTGGGATGGAATGCCCCCAGTGGACTTTGATTCTGGACTCTGAACTCACATGAAACAATAATTCTATATTCTGTTATCTTTGCACTGTAACACTTTCTTTCTCTACCCTCCCCCCCCCCAACTTTATTGCATGAGTGGAAAAGGAGGCCATGTTGCAACCCTCCTCTCTCCTCTCATGTTTTAGTGTGTGCGAATAAGCTACCTCTCTGAGTTTACTGTACCTCGAGTTTGCTGTGGGGTTATTAATAGAAATTGGATCACTCCAAAACTGAGGGGTTGGGAAATATGTCATTGCTTATAAAGGGGGAAATCAAAATCTAAACATCTTTCTGTTTATGGTTAGGTGGTGAGAGGAGAAATCCAGGCTGCTTAAATTAAACCCCTTCCTGTCCTTAACAATGACCCAGAAACAATGGATGGATCGAGAGAGTTGGTGGAGAAGTAGAGATGAGTGTCCTTGCATCCATGTGGAACCTGTCTTTGGATGATGTTGCCAAGGCACAGCATTCAGGTGAGGAAGAGAAAGGGGTCAAGGATGGATCTTATGGGGAGTAATGCCATGCAGGCTGGAAGAGGAATCATTGCTGGAGTTGGCCCTCTGTGGCTGATTAGGTAAGAGTGAAAGCTCCCACTAACCTAGGTGACAGAGAAACGTGTTGGAGGAAGGTGGTGTGGTTAGGTGCGTTAAAGGCTGCAGAGAGGCTGAGAAGAATGAGAGAAGATTGTACACCATGATTAGAATCACAGAAGAGGTCATTTTTTGGCTTTGATTAACCAACTGTTTGATGAATGTCCTTCAGTGAAGGGAACTTGCCACCCCTACCCAATCTGCCTACATGTGACTCCAGTCCCACACCACATGGCTGACCTGTAATGCCCCAGGGCAACTAAGAATTGGGTATAAATACTGCCTTGCCAGTCTCACCCACATCCAGAAACACACAAACATACAAAGCTGACAGTACGAAAATACCAAGTGGTCCATTAAGACTGCTCTAAACTCTTGATGACTAGTGCATCATGATTAGATACTTCCTGCATCCCCCTGAGCCTTGTAATCTGAGAGAGGCAAAAACACAGAGAAAAAGCATACAGTCAATAAGAAAAAAAAGATCTGAAAACTTCCTCTCCCATCAGGCTCAGGGAATCGAAACAAGGACATCACATGGTCCAACTTTATCTATGAAGTTACTAATTTCTAGATGGTAAGATCTCCACCATTCTTTTTTATGTAGTCTGCATGGATTTTAGCAAGTCTTTTGACAAGGTCCCACATGACAGACTGGTTAGAAAAGTAAAAGCCCGTTGGATTCAAGGACAAGTGTTGAGTTGGAGCTAAAATCTATGCTCTCTGATTGTTGACCTCTCTGCTAAGGCTCAGTGGCAGGAAGCCTAAGGTAATGGTTGACGGATGTTTTTGTGACTGGAAGGCTGTTTACAGTGGGTTTCTGCAGGCTCCCTTAATTTTCATGCAATATATCAATAATTTAAACTTACATGTAGCAGCATGGTTAAGAACTGTGTCAATAACCAGGGGGCATAGCTTTAAACTAAGGGGCGGGAGGTTTAGAGGGGATTTGAGGAAAAATCTTTTCACCCAGAGGGTGGTTGGAATCTGGAAGACACTGCCTGAGGGGGTGGTAGAGGCAGCAACCCCCACAACATTTAAGATGTATTTAGATGAGCACTTGAAACACCATAGCAGACAGGGCTATGGGCCAAGTGCTGGAAAACGGGATTAGAATAGGTAGGTGCTTGATGGCTGGCACGGACACGATGGGCCGAAGGGCCTGGTTGGGTGCTGTATAACCCCATGACTCTATGACTCTGTAGATGATATGAAAATTGGCTGTGTGGTTGATAGTGGGGAAGAAAATTGCAGACTGCAGGAAGGTATCAATAGAATGGTCAGGTGGATGAAAAGGTATCAAATGGAATTCAATCTGCAGAAGTGTGAGGAAATGCATTTGGGGAGGGCAAACATTGTAAGGGAATATGGAATAAATGGTAGGGTTCTGAGAAGTGTAGAGGAACAGAGAGACCTTGGAGTATATGTCCACCAATTTCTGAAAGTAACAGAACAGGTAGATAAAGTGGTTAGAAAGGCATACAGAATACTTTCCTTTATTACACGAGACATAGACTATAAAATCAGTGAGGTAATGCTAGAATTGTGTAAAACACGAGTTAGACACAATTAGAGTACTGCGTGCAATCCAGGTCACCCTTTACTGGGAGTATATCATACTTGAGAGATTTATGAAGATGTTGCCAAGGGTGGGGGATTTTATCTGTGAGGAAATATTGGATAGGCTGTTAACTTGGGAAAAAAAGGAGACTGCAGGGGGGATAATGTTAATTGAGGTGTATAAAATTATGGGCAGACAGGGCAGAATCATCCCAGATTTGCACTAAGTGTGGTAGTGGGTGTGCAAAACGGTGTTTTGTCCGGCGGCAGCAATGGCAGCTTCTCGCGCTGTGGCGTCTGCTTTCCAGCGCACCCTGCCTCATTAATAATGCATTCACGGGAAACACACTGGATTGCTGGCAGGCAGGCTCAAATATTCCCGCCACACCGTGACCTCAGCGCTTCCTCGCTCCGGGCACCATATTTAAAGTGCACCAGAGCGCAGCCCACTTCATGTCTACAGGCCGGGGCTGCTCCAGACGACAGATGGCCCCCAAAAGCAAAGGTGAAGGCAACCCTCAAATTTAGTGGCGCCTCTCTGGGATGCCTGCTGGAAGCAGTGGAAGGCCACCCCGTCCTCTACCCCCTCCTCTGGCCTGAGGAGGTCCACTAGAATCACCAATCTGGCCTGGGAGGCAGTGGCAGTCAGCACCAACGGAGCTTAGAGGAGGTCAGCCTTACAGTGCAGGAAGAGGATGAACGATCTCATCCGTTTCACCGGGTAAGTCAACCAACTCATCGCTCTTCACACACGCTCCCAAATCCATCACACATCCACAGGGATCTCACACCTGAAGGGACAGTACCGCTAACTCTCACACACCCTCATATCTCCATCAGGCTCAAAGTCTCTCGAGCTCACGTCCTCATCCCGTCCATGGCTCCACTCACCACATAAACATTCCACTCAGTGCCACGTGTCCTGCTCACATTCTCTCCAGATGTTTTCATGCAGGAGAAGCTGTCTCACAACAGGACGGATAGGTTCCAGACCAGGGATGGAGTGGCCCACATGAGACTCCTCACCCACTTTGAAGACCGTGCCATCATGTTGATTGGTGAGGATGTGGACCATGCCTGTGGTGACGGTGAGATTGGCAGTGAACACCCTCGTAAGGATGCTGCACCACGTCATCCCTCTCTCAACGCAACTCTGAGTGCTCTCTCTCTCCTGCTTTTGACTCTGCTGCCATGCACTAATTATCTTTACTTTGGTTCACAGGGAGCTCTGCCAAGCGACCGATCCCCTCAGCCATACAGTGCCTCAGCTCCATCCAGGTCCTCAGCTCCAGCCAAGAAGACACCTCCCCCATTGAAGCACTTACCCATCACAGCGCTTACCCACACCCTCCACCAGCGCAGGGACACACACCTTGGTGGGACCTAGATCTGGAGCAGGTTCGGGTTCGCACCCCGTCGACAGAGTGGCATGTGAGTTGGAGGAGTGCGTCCTCCTGCTCTCTGATGAAATGGTGCCCAAATGTGCCCGTATGGAGGTCTCCATGGGAAGGATGGCAAACACCATTGAGACCCTGATCCAGCTTCACAACAGAGCCACGTGCATGAGGATCCACCCAGCGTGCGATGCACGTGTTCCTCCAGGGCCCGGTAGCTGTCAGGCTCCAGTATTTTCTTCTCCTCCGATGTCTGCGCTCTGAGCAAGACGCAAAAGGCAAGTCCCGACCTCTGCATGACGCGTGTGTCCAGACGTGTTCCAGTGTGTTTTTTTCCCGCTGGCGTAATGGTTAATCGGGATTGGGGTACGAGTCCAGTCAGGCCTTACTTTGCATCCTATTAGCAGGAGGCAAATTGGGTTCACGCCGGCCCCCAGCAGGATTTGCAATCTGCCATGGCGGTCACCATCGGATGATCCCGCTGTCACTTCACGCTGGCGTGAAAGCGATTTCTACCCTTCCCAATGAATTCTCCCCCCCCCGCCACCCTGGCGCTGGCTATGATGCCCGCTGCCAATGGGAGCAGAAAATTCAGGCCCTAAATAAATTGGATAGGGACGAACCAAATTCCATCAGCAAAGAGGTCAATAATCAGAGGGAATAGATTTAAAGTAATTGACAGACTGATTAGAGGGGCACACATATCCTTTTTCACCTAGAGGGTATTGAGGACTGGATTTTCACCGAATCAGGATGACTTGGAAACCCTTTAAAAATGGTGAGCGGGTCCCGATTCCAAGATTCCCAACACCAATTCTGGAATTCCCATCCTCATTCTCGGGCTGCCCGATTTTCAAGAGTGCCTTTAAAGGGTACAAGGTGGTCCCTGTCCAACGCCCACACCCGGTACCCCTGAACTGGTCAGCTCCTTTGCAATTTTCATGGAGTCAGGCCAAGTTTTTAAAGGATAGTGGTTTATGACCCCTCAGAGGATTCGTGAAGGGACCTTTTAAAAGGTAAGTTCAAACGATATGCCCCGTGTTCCCCCACCACCACCTGGAAGTTCCCCTCTAAGCCACTCAGCATCCTGACTTGGAAATATATCACTGTTCCTTCACTATCGCTGGTTCAAAATCCCAGAAACTCCCTCCCTAACAGCACTGTGGGTGTACCTACACCACATGGACTGCAGCGGTTCAAGAAGGCAGCACACCAGCATCTTCTCAAGGGCAATTAGGGATGGGCAATAAATGCTGGCCTAGCCAGTCACGCCCACATCCCATAAATGAATTTAAAAAAATACCCACCCCCTATGTCTGCTCATGCTCCCTATGCAAAGCTCTGACCTTCCACCTATCCCTAATGCACCTCATGCCACCCATGCCAAGTTCTGCCCTTCCGCCCATCTCTTATAGCTCCTCATGCAACCCATGCCAAGCTATGGCACCTCCATGCCCATTGATCCATTACGCACTGTCTAGAACCAATGAACCCTATAGTGGCAGTAGGATGTGTTCAAAAAAGTGTTTTCAAGGGTTTGTGATTTTTGTTATTGATACTTTAAAGGGTCTGGATGATTGACACTTTTATTAGCATCTCATGAAATGATGCTTTTTTTCAACAGAGGAGAAAGTTATGAATAAATTAACTTTTTGAAATTTTTTTTCACACATCCCACTGTCACTATAGCGTTCATTGGTTCTAGGCAGTGTATATGGGTATGGAAGAACCATAGCTGGGCTTTGGGGGGCATGAGGGCCCATGTAGGGGTGGGTGAAAGGGCAGAAGAGGGCATGGAGGGCGATATGGGATGGGTGAAAGGGCAGAGCTTGGCCTAGGGGGAAAGGGATGGTTTGGAGGGTGAGTGGGCATAAGGGATGAGGGCTGGAGGACCTTTGTGTTTTTATTTTAACTGGGACAAAGTCCAACAGCACCGAGGCGGCAGCCCCTGAGGCTGCCTCCAAACCTCTTCTTGGGTCAGCTGGTCCTACTTCAGCCTGAACTGCAGCCCCCACCACAACCGTCACCACCAACCACCCAACCCCACCTCCCCCCCCCATTGCAATGAAGGTCCTACCTCTGTGTCCCTTTCACCCAAGGTGGGCAGGCCAACTCAGGAACTTTCCCGACTCCGGTTATCTGCTTCAAGGGTGAAAATCCAGGCCTGAGGGCCCGAAACTGACTGCCTGAAAGGGCAGGAGAGGCAGAGATCCTCATTGCATTTGAAATGACTTGAATATGCACTTGAAATACCACAAAAAAAAGGGAGGCAATGGTGTAGTGGTATTGTTGCTCGACTGGTAACCCAGGGACCCAGGGAAATGCTTTGGGGACCCAGGTTTGAATCCTGTCCTTAACAGATGGTGGAATTTGAGTTCAATAAAACACCTGGAATTAAAAGTCTAATAATGACCATGAAGCCATTGTTGATTGTTGTAAAAACCCATCTGGTTCACTAATGCTTTTTAAGGAAGGAAATCTGCCGTCCTTACCTGGTCTGAACTACATGTGACTCCAGACCCACAGCAATGTGGTTGACCCTTAAATGCCCTCTGAACAAGGACAATGAGGGATGGGTAATAAATGTTGGCCTAGCCAGTGATGCCCACATCCCATGAATGAATTAACAAAAAACCCTTCGGCAACAGACCAAGAGCTTGAAAGTAGAATTAGACTGGGTAACTCTTTTTTGGCTGGCACAGTCATGATGGGTCGAATGGCCTTGCTTATATATTGGGAGGTCTGGTCCAGCGCCCTCTTGAAATCAATACAGAGAGTTAGCCACTGCACCAGCCAACAACACTTCAAAAACTCACAACTCTCTGGGAATTGTTTAATATCCACTTTATTCTTGCACTTAGCTGGTTTAAACTTGCTACTCATATAGTTTAAACAAATAATAAAATAAACTTGAGCATTGCTTCCAAGCCGGCAACACAGTTAAACAGCAAGATGGAAGGATGTGGACAATTTTGTTACAAAAGCAAAATACCGTGGATGCTGGAAATCTGAAATAAAAATAGAAAATGCTGGAAATACTCAGCAAGTCAGGCAGCAACAATGTTTCCGGTTGATGATCTTTCATCAGAACTAGCAGGTTAACAGGTTTTAAGCAAGTACAAAGGCAGGGAAAGGGGACTCCCCAAAGCCTGTCCACCATCTACAAGGCACAAGGCAGGAGTGTGATGGAATACTCTACACTTGTCTGGATGAGTGCAGCTCCAACAACACTCAAGAAGCTTTACACCATCCAGGACAAAGCAGCCCGCTTGATTGGCACCACATCCACAAACATTCACTCCCTCCACCACCGACGAAAAGTGGCAGCAGTGTGTACCATCTACAAGATGCACTGCAGAAACTCACCAAGGCTCCTTAGACAGCACCTTCCAAACCTATGAACATTACCATCTAGAAGAACAAGGGCAGCAGATAGATGGGAACACCACCAATTGGGAGTTCCCCTCCAAGCCACCCACCATCCTGACTTGGAAATATATCACCCGTTCCTTCACTGTCGCTGGGTCAAAATCCTGGAACTGCCTCCCTAACAGCACTGTGGGTGGTGGGTGTACCTACACCACATGGACTGCAGCGGTTCAAGAAGGCAGCTCACCACCGCCTCCTCAAGGGCAATTAGGGAGGGACAACAAATGCTGGCCCAGCCAGCGATGCCCACAACCCATAAATTAATTTAAAAAAAGAACAAAGTGAAAATCTGCGATGGGGAAGACTGTAGAAATTAAATGCCAAAAAGGGGTGATGGTATCAGGCAAAACGGGGTGGTAATGATGCAAGCGAAGGAATAAAAGATGTGCCCAGGGGAGATGGATAGCCTATCCCCCAGAAATAGAGACAGAGAAATCGAGGAAGGGGAGGGAAGAGTTCAGATGGACCATGTGAAGGCGAGAGAAGGGTGAAAATTAGAAGCAAAGCTAATGAAATTTAGCTGTCCAGTTTTGTGAAATCCTTTGATCAATTTCCCTTGTTGAGAAGTTCATCATGTGGAGTGAGGATGTAATTATAAACTGCAGAGAGCACGTAACTTCAGGTGTAATTACATCAGACATTGGATTAATTGATGTAATAGACCAAGCAGACTCATTGGAGCATTTCATAGATGTAGACCCCAGATTTAATGAGACATGGTGGATTCCAGCTTGGTATAGTGTAAGAGGTTCCTGCAACTGTGATCTCATGAAACTCTTTCGAGTTATCAACAGTCACAGATTGCAACTCTTTCAAGTACAATCACAGTTCGTGGTTTCCAGGAGTGGGACATGAACCCACAACCCTCTGATTCAAAGGTGAGGGTGCTATGAACTGAGCCACAGCTGAAAGGTGTTCAAAATGATAAAGGATTCAAATGGGCAACTACAGATAAACTATTTCACTCTGGTAGGGGAATCCAGTTCAAGGGAGCATAATGTTAAAATTAGAATTGGTGTAGTTAGGAAGCACATTTTCACACAGTGCATAGTAGAAATCTGGTACTGTCACACCAGAAGGCTGTGGATGTTGGGTCAACCGAAATTTCCAAGACTGAGGTCAATAGATATTTGTTATGTAAGGGTCTGAAAGAATTTGTAGAGAAGGCAGTTAAATGGAGTTGAGGTTATATCAGCCATAATTGAATAAGCTGAAGGGGCTGAATGATCTATCCTGTTCCTATCTTTTCAGTTAATATTATCTTACTTGCTCTCCTTTGGAATTATGCTTAGAAGGGGCAAGGTGAAGAATTTAATATTTCACATACAGAAATGTGAATGCAAAAAATAGATTGCCCTGAAGGTACAGAGTGAACTTGGAAGCAGTCTATTCAGCTCACTGAATTCCATCATTCAGTCAGATCATGGCTGATCTGCACATCAAATGCATTTTTATATATATTTGTTTCATGTCTTTTATCTAACTAAAATCTATCGATCTCTGTCTTGAAATTGTTCTAGAATCCATAACTTTTCAGGGTCATGAGCTCCACACTTCCCTTTATCCTTTGTATGACGGTGTTTGGAAATTCAAGAGGCAACCTTATAGATGTTAGATAGAGGAGGTATTGAAGGATAGATGGAATAGTGTGTGTGTGATTTTTAAAACTTGGAGACCAGCCATATGAACTGAATGATCTCTCTCATTTCCTTGTCCAATCCTATATTCCTCTGTATTTTC
This sequence comes from Cetorhinus maximus, assembly GCF_964194155.1. Classification (NCBI taxonomy): domain Eukaryota; kingdom Metazoa; phylum Chordata; class Chondrichthyes; order Lamniformes; family Cetorhinidae; genus Cetorhinus; species Cetorhinus maximus. The sequence goes on from NC_135884.1 coordinate 147,733,395, forward strand.
TGATGCTCTCCTAATCACTTGCAATTTATTATACTTGTTAAAACAAGCATTTATTTCTCCTGGGGTAAGACACAACTAAAGAAAAAACCTGCTGCAACTTGACTTAATGAAATCATGGAGTTGGGCCATTATTATCGGTCCTTAGGCACAGAATCAATTGATTATTACTGATGTTACAACATCATTACTGAAGTGACTGGAAGCATTCTAATACATTTCATTCCATACAAGATAACAGAGTCTTCAAAGTGTGTAGTGTTGTGGGGTGTCATTTGAAACAATGCGATCAAAAATCAATGCTACTCTGTTTTCATGATAAGTTGTATTGTGCCCACTGCTGCACCTCACTTTCCAGTCTAACTCAATGCATGTCTATTTTATGGAAATGCACATTTATTTGAAACTGCCTGCAGGTCCAAGGGCTGAATGGAGCATGAATGTGCTGATATGAACATGCATCAGCAGCTAGGTGTTGTTAAAAGTATTACTGGGTCAAGTCCTTCGGAGACATAAAAGCAAAATTCTGCGGATGCTGGGAAGCTGAATTTAAAACAGAAAATGCCGGAAACACTCGGCAGGTCAGGCAGCATCTGTGGAAAGAGAAAAACGGAGTTAATGGGCTGACTTTTTCCGTCGGTGAGCAGGGGGCGGGGCCCGTTCGCCGACGCGGGATGACATCGGGGGGGAACCCCTGACATCACCGCGCCCCATCTAAATCTTCAGGAAGGCGGGGGCACAGTGAAATCAGCTGTCCGCCCTCTGACCTGTCAATGGCCAACTGAGGCCATTGACAGGATAATTAAAACAATTAAAGGCCCTGCCTGTCCAACCTTAAGGTTGGTGGGCAGGCCAGGAGCCCCGGTGGGCTTCTGAAAAAACATAAAACCTCATCCACCGGCGGGATGAGGTTTCATGTAGGGTTTAAAAAAGTTTATTAAAGTTTCAGTGAAATTTATTAACATGTCCCATCTCGTGTAACATTGTCACATGAGGGGGTCATGTTTAGGATTTTTAAATTTTTCTATTTTTAAAGTTTACAAAGCTGTCAGCGATCTTCCTGAGGCAGCACTTAGCCTCAGGGAGATGTGCGCACTTTCGTGCACATGTGCGAAAGGGCGCACTCTCGCTTTTAGAGAATCCCCCAGGCCTGCTCAGGGAGCGCAGAAAGCTTCCCACCGGGCGTCACGCTGTGGGGGCCTTAATTGGCCCACCCATGTAAAATGGCGGCGGGGCCCGCTTCTCCGGTGGGGATCAGCTCCCCGCCCGCCGGAGATTGGGTCGGGCCCACCCGCCCGACAGGCAGAAAATTCTGCCCAATGTTTCAGTTCTGTGACTGTCCAATGAAGAAGGTAAAAGAGGGAAATGGAAATCCCTTTGGAGAGAAGAACAGGACTCCTTCAATGCGGGCAATCCTGGAAGAGAGGTTGTCAGTAAATTAAACACAATGACAAAAACAAAATATTGTGGATGCTGGATATCTATAAGAAAACTAGCGTTCTGACGAAAGGTCATTGACCTGAAGCATTAACTGCTGAGCATTTCCAGTATTTTTTGCTTTGATATTTTTTGAAACTATCATGTTGCCAAGAGTTTCAAGAAAGGATACAGAAATAGTTTGTACTCTGCTGCAAATTGGGCATGTGCATTCAAAGGGCTATAAGACAGTCAGAAGCACTTTGCAGGATGCATATTGTTCTTATCTACTTAATAGGAGCTAATGGTCAGCCATCCCTTGGCAGATAGCATCAAATCTACAAACTCTTTGTGGATTTCTGCAAGCAGAGATAGTGGATATATACTGCAATTGGAAGGATGTGATGAGTTGTATCCAACAAGGGCCGGTGCTGGGACCTCAACTATTCGCTATATTTATTAATGACTTAGATAACACAATGGAGAACCATATATACAAATTGCCAATGGCACAAAGATTAGTGGTACATTAAGGAGTGTAGATGGGAATATAAGAATTGCAAAGGGACATTGATAGGTTATGTGAATGGGCCTAACTGTGGCAAACGGATTTCAACACAGGTATTGGGATCATCCATTTTAGACCAAAAAGGGATAGATCAGAATATTATTTAAAAGGTAAACATCTACAACCAGTAGATTTTTTATTACACATACATAGATCATTTAAATGTAGGATCAAAAGAAGTCAGAAAGGATGAAGGGATGTTAGCCTTTATATCCAGATGACTGGAATGTAAGGGGGGAGGGTGTTTTCTTTTCTTTTTTAATTTGATCATTGGATTTGAGCATCACTGGCAGGGCCAGCATTCGTTACCCAGCTGTACAATGCCCAGGATAAACCACGTCTGGGTATCACACCTTAGAAGGCTCAGCAGAGACATCTTGGGAAGGCTCTCATGCCAATCGAATGGTTTGGGCACCATAACTCATGGTGGACATTCTTGCAAGAACCAAATTAGGATTTGGGCCATGAGTGGATTGGGTTCCAATGACCCATTGTCCTTCTTAGGAAAATGCAAAAGTCTGAAGGATCCAACTGTAAATGGGCTATGTCCACAGTGCATATGCCTAATGCCCCAAAGGCCTCTAGACCTCGCAGCTGACAGGTTCGGGCTTTGCATGCCTCCCCGATTAATGTCATTATATTAATGCAAGTTCAGGCTGTGCTCTAATCCAAAGGATTCAGTCTGACAGCGCCCTGACTGGGGCTGATTTCACCTGCCTGCACTCATTCAGATCCAACCCCCTTTGTGAAAGTGCTGTTGTGGGGATGGGGGAAGGGGGGCCCTACCGGTGACCCTTCAGGCAGAGCTACAGCGGCAAAGTAAGTTCTGGCAATGGAATGGCTGGAATGAGTGCAAACTAAGGGCTTCACAATGACTCCCTAGATTGTGAATGCCAGGTGATCATTGCTGGGTTATGATCAGTTATGCATTTGTTCAACGTTTCCACAGAGATGAGCAGGAGTGCATAATGGATGGTGCAGCCAATGCTGTTTCTTTTTTCCCTGGCTACCAGGCAACTGAGGAGGAGGAGGAGAAGAAGGGCCTGTCGCCATCAGGCTGGGCAAAGGGAAGAACCTCATCTTGAGGAACATGGGCCAGCCAGGCCCCCTGAAGATCCTGAAGCTGAGGCTAACAGACCCGTTCCATGGAGGCATTTGGCACAACTAAGGGTGTACCAAAGACGCTTCTCAGACCTACAGATGAGTGAGAGACAGTGCCGTAGATGCCTTCACTTATCAAGGGATGTTGTGGCTCACATCTGCCACATTCTTTGGGAGGAAATGACGCCGTAGGGACTGGGAGGCCAGTGACTCTAAAGGTGACGGCCGCACAGAACCTTTTTGCTTGTTCCAGGGCTCCACAGGAGATGTCTGTGGAATATCTCAAGTATCTGCTCATAAATGCATCCACTACCAAGCTACCATTGCCCTATTCAGTAAGGCACACAAATATGTCCAGTTCTCCCTGGATGAAGCCAGCAAGGCTACCAGAGCAGTGGGATTTGCAGCAATCTCCGGATTCCCACAGGTGCAGGGTGCCATTGACTACACACCTGTGGCTTTAAGATCTCCCTGGCAATAGCCAGAAGAGGCTTTCAGTCTCTCAACATGCAGCTGATCTGTAACCACCAGAAGGGCAGGTGTGTGTGAGATACCCTGGGAGCTCCCATGACTTGTACATCTTGAGTCATTCGCAAGTGACACAGATCTTTGTGGGCCCTCAGCGCATCCAGGGTTGGCTCCTTGGAGACAAAGGTTACCCACAGAAGGCGTGGCTAATGATGCCACAAAGTGCTTCAGAGGAGAGGTATAACGCTGCTCATTTTGCATCATGCTCATTGATTGAGCAGACCATTGGCATGTTGAAGATGTGTTTCAGATGCTTGGACTGGCCGGGTGTCACTCCCCAGTACTCTTCCCAGAGGGTCTCTTGCATCACTGTGGCTCGCTGTGCTCTACACAATCTGGCACTCCAAAGTGGGGAATGACCTGGCACAATCAGAGATGGAGAACTTGCACATCTCCTCTGATGAGGAGAACATCAAGAGGGATGTGCTCGATGAGGGCGAGGATGTTGAGGCTCCAGAGGAGGAGGCCATAGCTCAGGCCAGATGCAGTAGTTGAGCCTGTGAGATCCTTATAGCCACAAGGTTCTAGGAGGACGATGACAAGTAGCTCATAAGAGCCTCTTACAAACATACAAACCTACATATAGTCAAACAAACACATGAAATAGGAGCAGAAGTAGATCATCCTGCCCCTCGAGCTTGCTCCACCATTCAATAAGATCATGGCTGACCTCTTTGTGTTTTGAATTCCACATTCCCATCTACCCCTGATAACCTTTGATTCCCTTGCCTAACAAGAATCCATCTACCTCCACCTTAAAAATATTCCATGACCCTGCCTCCACTGGCTTCTGAGGCAGAGAGTTCCAAGTTTGCACAACCCTCTGAGAGAAAAAAAGTCTCCTTCACCTCTGTCCTATAAACGGCGACCCCTAATTTTAAAACAGTGCCCCCTAGTTCTGGACTCACCCACAAGAGGAAACATCCTTTCACGTCCACCTTGTCAATACCATTCAAGATCTTATATACTTCAATCAAGTCCCCCTCACTCTGGAAGCAAGCCCAGCCTGCTCAACTTTTCCTCATAAGACAACCTATTCATTCCAGGTATCAATCTAGTAAATCTCCTATAAACCGACTCCAATGCCATCACATCCTTCCTTAAATAAGGAGACCAAAACTGCACACAATAATCAACATGCGGTCTCACCAATGCCCTGTATAGCTGAAGCATAACATCCTTACTTTTATGTTCAATTTCTCTTGTAATAAAGGATAGCCTTCTTAATTATTTGCTGTACCTGCATACTAACGTTTTGTGACTCATGTACTAGAACACCTAGACCCCTCTGCATCTCTGAATTTTGTAGCTATTATCCGTTTAAGTAATACTCTGCTTTTTTACTGGACAGGTCAGATCACAGAGTGAAACCTGGCTTGACAGGTCCTAACTTTTTATTTTTTTTTAGAAACTGTGCAGGGAAGTTACTGAACAAACTCACAGGAGTCTGCTGAAGAACTTTTAACACAAAGAATAAAACATTTATTAAACAAGAAAAATGAGCTGTATTACACCAGACAAAAAGGTTGGAAAGATCTCAATATAAATACTAGAAAATGATTCAAATATTCACTATCCCTTCACCCCAGCTATATTTTTACAGACACATGCAAATTCGGAAATATAAAACAATCTACGATATCCATCTTATACTCTAATATTCAGGGTAAGTATACAGTACATGTGAATTAACTGGTGAACTGTGGTCAGACACATTACACTTCAAAGTAAACAATAGATGTGACCAAAGGAGATTCTATGGATTTCTCAACAATCTTGACACACTGTGAGCCAACCGGCCACAGTGAAACCCTGTCCTTCTCATGAGGGTTTCCAATCTCCACTTTTGAAGAACTTGCTTTGGAATCCTCTCTGAACGTCACTCCCACTTGGATGGCTTCAACAAGAATCCATCTCCAGAGTTTCATTCCCGCTTTCCAAGGCTGCTTTCCCCTGAATCTCCGGGTACACTCACACTTCACCTTTCAAGCCCAATTTCAGATCTGCGGCCGTGCCAAGCAGAACCTTCGGAGGCCGACTGGATGATCCATCTCGGCTTCCTCCGGAAGTCCTCAGGATGATAGTTGCCAGTCTTCAGCCAATTTGATTCATTCCACGTGATATCAAGAAACGGCTGAAGGACTGAAGGTGGATACTGCAAAGGCTATGGGCCCTGACAATATTCAGGCAATAGTACTCCAGAACTTGTCACACCCATAGCCAAGCTGGTCCAGTACAGCTACAACACTGGCATCTACCCAACTATGTGGAAACTTGCCCAGGTATGTCCTGTACACAAAAAGTCGGACCCGACCAATTACCGCCCCATCAGTCTACTCTTCACCATCAGTAAAGTGATGGAAGGGGTCATCAACAGTGCTATCAAGCAGCGCTTGCTTAGCAATAACCAGCTCACTGATGCTCAGTTTGGGTTCCACCAGGGCCACTCAGCTCCCGACCTCATTATAAACTTGGTTCAAGCATAGACAAAAGAGCTGAACTCAAGATGTGAGGTGAGAGTGAGTTCCCTTGATATCGAGGCAGCATTTGACCAAGTGTGGCTTCAGGAGCCCTGGGAAAACTGGAGTCAACGTTGAATCAGGGGGAAAGATTTCCACTGGTTGGAGCCATACCAAGCACAAAGGAAGACAGTCGTGGTTGCTGGAGGTCAATCATCTCAGTTCCAGGACATCACTGCAGGAGTTTCTCAGGGTAGTGTCCTAGGCCCAAACATCTTCAACTGCTTCACTAATGACCTTCCTTCCATCATAAAGTCAGAAGTGGGGATGTTCGCTGATGACTGACCAATGTTCAACACCACTCATGACTACTCTGATACTGAAGCAGTCCATGTCCAAATGCAGCAAGACCTGTAAAATATCCAGCCTTGGGCTGACAAGTGGCAAGTAACATTCATGCCACACAAGTGCCAGGCAATGACCATCTCCAACAAGAGAGAATCTAACTATCGCCCTTTGACATTTAATGGCCTTACCCTGAATCAACATTCTGGGGGTACCGTTGATGAGAAACTGAACTGGACCAGCCAAATAAATACTGTGGCTACAAGATCAGGTCAGAGGCTAGGAATCCTGCAGCGAGTAACTCACTTGACTCCCCAAAGCCTGTCCATCATCTACAAGTCACAGATCAGGAGTGTAATGGAATACCCTTCACTTGCCTGGATGAGTGCAGCTCCCACAAGACTCAAGAGCCTTGACACCATCCAGGACAAAGCAGCCCACCTGATTGGTATCCCATCCACAAACATTCACTCCCTCCACCACAAACACACAGTAGCAGCAGTGCGTACCATCTACACGATGCGCTGCAGCAACTCACCAAGACTCCTCAGACAGCATTTTCCAAACCCACGACCACTACCACCTGGAAGGACAAGGGCAACAGCCACATGGGGACACCACCACCTGCAAGTTGTCCTCCAAGCCACTCACCATCCTGACTTGGAAATATATCATCGTTCCTTCACTGTCGCTGGGTCAAAATCCTGGAACCCCTTCTCTAACAGCACTGTGGGTGTACCTACACCACAGAGACTGCAGCGTTTCAAGAAGGCAGCTCACCACCACCTTCTCAAGGGCAATTGGGGATGGCCAGTAAATGCTGGCCCAGCCAGCGATACCCACATCTTGTAAATGAATGGGAAAAAAGCAAACGCTGCTCCAAAGATTCCACAGTAAGGAGTCACCAATCTCCGGCTGCCCTCTCAGATCTTCAGGGCTTCTCTCGAACTCACTTTGCTTCAGGTCTGCTCCCCATGGCTCTCTCTTTAATTTGGAGCCTTTTTTTCTCTACTCCTGTCATTTCTCTTGTCTCAGTGGGATCTATCTCTGGTCCCTGTCTGGGACTTTCTTCTGATATCTCTTTCTTTCCCACTCCCCTGGCTTGGGACCTTCTCCCTGTCCCTCTCCCCGTACTCTACTCCCTGGGACACATTCTCTGGGATGGTGCTCTGGGTTCCAGGTCACCTGGTCTGCAGTTTTGCGCCATTTCTTCTTTGTTTTCTTCCTTTTCTTCTGTGCATGTGCAGCCACTTCCCAGCTGGCATGTGCACAGAAGTCCTGAGGCCTGCCTGGAAGTGTGGTTCCCGAACTACAGCTGCCGATTCAAAATCCAGGTAAGTGTTGGGTTTTGTTACAACTGCGTATGAGGGCCTTCAACAGGCAGGCACAGCACTGCAATCCTCACTGCACTCGTGGCAGTATGTCTACAGTGCACAAGGCACCTCAAGGAGGACATGAATCACTCAGTGGTCTTCGCCTTGATACCTAAGGTCTAATCTCAATCGCCACTGCAGCATCTCTCCACAGGAAATCGTTCACGCAAGTTTAGCGTTCAGACCTCAGCATCATACTGAGTCCCCAGCATGAGATCATTCCTTCGGGTGCAGTCACACAGTAATGGATGCCAGCCTGTGAGTCAGGTCAACTTTCTGTGGACTCTTGAAACTTCAACAGCAGCAGCAGCGTTTATCACTGTTAAGCACCCATGACCCTGCAATGGTCTGGAGTCTCCAGTGTTACTGTTCAGCCTAGCCTGGGCATCTGTGGGCCAGAAAATGCAGACACTGCATTTATGCATCAACTAGTTAAATGGTTGTTCATAAAGGACGCACATTAGATGTAGTGGAGCTTCACTCTGATCCTATATGAGGCCTCCACATCTTCACTCCAGCAGTCTCAAATATCCATATGGAAGCAGGGCGCACTGATGGCATTGGAACAATTACATAGCCATGTCGACTACCTGTTGGAGAGCTGGCACAAGGTTAGTGTCAAGAGACGCCAGCCAGGCCTTCAGGTCCAGAGTGGTGCCCTCCCGTGTCACAGTCCATTATCTGGGGCCTTGACACACAACTCCGATCTCACATACTCAGTGCCCTCTAGCAGGAATCTCAAGACTCACCACTTTTTAGCTAGGTGCATAGCTCTGTACCATGCAGGAGGAAAAGTGGAGACTACTATAGGGGTGATGTCTGGATGTACTTGCGAACTTGACATAACACAGCAGCCTGCCAGGAGTACATAAGAGCCCCGAGTATTGATGGATTTGTAACCCACACTGGTGAAAGATGCACTGACTGAGATTGACTGTAATGTGGGTCGCCATTCAACCCTCTAAGGTCCACATTAAGCACTCTTCAATGCAGAAGCACCAGGAGACTAAACCAGACTACAGCTTTAAATTCATGAGGCTGCATGATATGAACCTCTGATGCAGCTGTCTGAGATGCATTGCCCAAACACCACGTTCTTAGAAGCAGAGGCCTTGCTGCTGGCACTGCTGTGCAGGGAATGGCCGGGCACTGTAATGAGATGGTGCGAGACACCAGAGGCCTGAAGCACATGATAGGACATATGTGAGGAGGGGGGATGGGGGACATCTGTTAGACTTGTATGACCTCAGGGTATTGTATCAGATAGAAGAGACGTACACTAGATGAGAAGCTGACAGTAAGAAAATATATTTACATATGTCCAAAGTATATACAGATTGTGAACACTCGTGTTATCTTGGTGTTCCTAGTATTTCTTAATTTTTCTAACCCTACCACTATAGTTAGGTGCTTCCCTGACATCGGCAGCAGAGGTGGAGCTAAGCCTATTTGCCTGTGATGACCTTGGCGGGCGCCCTCTGGAAGGCCCCGGCCTGCTTGGTTCTCCTGCTGTGCAGCAGGTGCACCCTCCTTGGCCTGAGGAGCTGGAGATGTTGGGGTCACAGGCAGAGTGGGTTTGGAGCGACTGATCATCCCAGGAGAGTCTTGGCTGGATTGCCCCAGGGCGTCTGCCTGATGAGCCTCCTTCCTGTGGGTGCCTGAGGGTCGGTCCTGACTCCCTGAGAAGCAGGGGCTCCTGGGGGGAGATCAAGGTGCCCCGTCCCCCTCCCGCCTAGCCAACACTTGAACACTGTCATGGTTGAAGGGATGGTGTGCAGGTCTTCACGCATACCCAGTACAAAGTCCTGGACTAAGGTCTCCCTGGTGGTCGCCACCCTTCCATGGGTGACCTTGATGCGCTGGTAAGTCAGTGTCATAACATGAGACTGAACATGGACGGGCTTCTTCATCCTCCATTCTGATCTAGTGACGGCCTCTGACAACCCTGCCTGATATGCCCCTGAATGTCTTTGGAGCTCCAACATCTCTCTAAGGGCCGAAGCCAGAGGCTGGTCATCAGACTCAGACTCAGACTCGGACTCAGCAGAAGCCTGGCCTCCAGCAGCCCTCTGAGTGTCGGTGACGTTGACTGTCCCTACCTCCTCCTGCTGCGGACCAGAATCTGTGCTGTGCTCACCAGGCGGTGACCCCAATCCCGCTCTAAGATGAAGTCCCACCGAGGTGTGCGTCTCTGCCCTGCAGGAGGGCGCAGGTGAACGCAGCGATGGCTCTACACTCAGTGGGTCCTCAGGATCCTCATCCGAGGTGCTCTGGGGGCTGGGGCTGATGGGCTAGCTGCTGGTGGCCCTTTTCCTTTTCCTGCTGGTGCCTGTTAAAGAGAGAAGAGACAATCAGTGATTGGCTGCATTGTCAGCAGCACTAAAAAAGCACTCACAGCTTCAGCTGGTGATTGAGGAGCTGTTGGTGGGCCCTCACTGACTTGTTAGGAGACACAGGCTTTGCTGGTCAGCTCTGCCACCTGTATGGGGCGAGAGGCCTGATCTCCGGCACCGCCCCATCGGTCTGGGATCTCTCCCTGTTGTTGTGGGCGATCTTGCCCTGCAGAAAGGCACGTGGACAAACTGTGAGCAGGAAGGTCGGCGAAGCAGAGGATAAGCCTGCCTGCCTCCTGTGTGTGTGTGCTGAGGGGGCTGCTGTAAGGGCTGAAGGTGCGGCTTGTGCAGGATGCGACGAGATGAAGATGTAAAAGCGTGTGTGCGAGAGTATTGGTGGTGATCTCCCTTGCGCTGGCAAGTGTGTAAGATCCCTGTGGGCTGCAACCTGGCAAAATCCTGATAGAGATCTGAGATGGGTGAGTTCAGGGTGAGGAGAAGGTGGAATTACCCTGGCGGAGCGGATGAGATCGTTCATCCCCTTCCTGCACTGTATGGCGATCTCCCCTGCAGCGCGTTAGCTCTGACCACACGGCAGCCTCCTGCCAGGCCTTCGCGATGAGGCTGGTGGGCCCTCAACTCCCATCACCGAGGAGACGTTTCTCCCACTGGCCCTCAGCTGCCTGGAGGAGTACCCCCAGCGCGCTGTCACTGAACTTCGGGACTGTGTACTTCTTTCTCTTTGGGGTCGTTTGCCATGACCAGTCCCGGGCTGCAGGGGGTGAATGTGTGCCCAGGTGCGGTTTCAATATGGTGCCAGCAAAGATGAGCCGATGAGGTCACTGCGAGGCAGCTGAATCCCGGCCCACCCCGGCACGAGATACGACCTGCTTCACGTCCGTGCATACGTAATGAGCTGAAAAGCAGGCGATCTGGCGCGGAAAACCCGCCACACCGGCCGACGAGGAACACGGCACCTTTGCTGCCAGCCACGGCACTAAAACTTAGTCTCCGGAGCGGAAAAATCTGCCCGAGAGTTTGGTTTTTGCGCAGTGAGTTGCTGTGACCTAGAATGCATGGGCCTGAAAGGTTGGAGGAAGCAGGACGAATGGTCGCTGTCAAAGGCAAAGTGTTGGAAAGGGGGAATTTGCAGGGTGATAGCAAAAGAGCAAGGGAATGGACTTGGTCAGGTCTTTCAAAATGCCAGCACAGGCGCAATGGACATAATGACCTCCTTTTGTGCGGTGCCGATCAATCACATGGAATTGAACCAGAGACTTTCCTGACCTCTGTGACACATTAACCCACATATAACATTTAACAAAGACTCTCTCAGGGGAACCCCAAATTCACACTTTTTTTTTTTCACACAGTAACCTCAAGACTAGAATGCCGGATTCAGCAAACTGACTCAAACTGAGGAGCCCCTTCCTCACCATGAACAGGCCATTTTCATTTCCTGCACCTTCTTTCTTTGTGATCTGTCCGAGTCAGACCACCAAGTAGTGTTAAATTCTGGGCAATGGCTTCATGTTACAGGCTGGTGTCAATCAAGCAGCCGGTTAAAACTGAACAAATTCACTCAGGCTCCAGGCCCTTAGCAGCTGTCAGGAGCAGGAAAGTGCAAGACCTTAATCTAACTGATGTGACCGGAATTCAAACCTCACTTTCTGGAGAAGGAAAAGACAGTAGGGTCGATTTTCGGACTGGAGCCAGGTCATTCCATAAACTATCCCAGTGCCTGAGATATTTCCCAGGAGGCGCTGCCATTACTTCTGTTCAGTCGCGCTGGGACTGAGGGAAATTTCTGGTGAGTAAAAACTTTAAAGTTAAAGGGAGATTCCATGGTTCAGGAGGAAGTGGAATTGTGGGTAGTCAGGCATCCAACTTATCGATTCGAGCCTCAAAGGAAAATCAGCAGTAGAAACAAAGAAGGGAAGAAATTAAACATTGCTTCATCCAATGATGAATTTTGCCCTTCAATGTCCTGTGACTGATTTGCCTGCGAGTATCTGGAACCTGCTAAATTCGCCAGGATCGATTTTCCAGGCAGTCCCATCTAAATCATGTGATCAGCTCATTTGATATATTAATGAGAAGCTTGTCAGCCTGTTGAAGAAAGAATGGGAGAGTTTGCATTTATAGAGCTCTTTTCACAATCTCAGCCAATGTCCCGAAACATTTTACAGCGAATTAAACGCTTTTGAAGTGTAGTCGCTGATGTAATGTAGGAGACACGGCAGCCAATTCACGCACAGCAAGCTTCTACGGACAGCAATGAAATAAATGACTGGGTAACCTGATTTAGTGATGTTGATTGAGGGATAAATATTGGTCAGGTTTCCGTTCATTTAAATTGATGGACGGAATCTTGGTTTATACTAATAGGTGGTGATTATATGAAGGTGCGATTGCCTACTTATTACGCTGTTTTTATCCTGAAATTTTCCCACCTTCCAAAGGTGGATGAGCGGTTAAAACACTCCCGTGGAAATTCATCCCTTGACTGTCTATGTCAATGTGCCAAGCGCTAGCCATGTGGGTGAGCTGCCAGTGTTCTGTCTGCAGCATGGAACGATGCCTTGGCATTGACCTGGTGATAAGTAAAGGAGAGGAGTAAGCCTGAAGAGATAAAAAATATAATACAAACTGAATTGTGATGATATTTAGCAAGCAAATATAGATCAATTTAATATCTTGGACATTAAGCATCCTGTCATTGTCTGTCTTGTATAATCTACTCCGTCTATGCCTGAGGTCCAGTTTACCATAAGCAGCAACACTGATTACAGTAAAACCAAAGGAACTCACCTACAACCCATCCCAGCAAAAACATTATCAATGCACAACCAAGAAGAAACCTCATAACAGAGCAATGAATAACAAATATGCTGCATTTTCGATCTTTTGTTGCATTCAGCTGATGAATATTAATGACAGGAAAGGGGAGCGGTGTCTCTGCTACACAAGATTAATTTGATTTCTGCCATAAACGTGGGTTCATTTTAGTCGCACTCTTGGCAAATGAGATTTATTCAGCTGGTGTCACAGGATGGTAATTGCTATCAGCTCAATGAAGTCCCAGCTGCTGAGTACAAGGCTTCCCTTTGAGGGGCCCCTTCCATGACACGGTTGTTGCTGAGGTAAAAGGGACAGAGAGTTGCCAGGAGCACATGTCAGGGATTTGTGCTCCTTCCCACTTGTGATTTTACATCCATCTATTTCCATCCATTGGATTCTAGAAGCACAATTTCCAATAAAGGGTAAAATAACTTTCCAGGGTTCCAGCTCTGGCCAATATGAGAAGTGTGGCATCTTGCTCAACTCTCACCTCAGTTTCCTCCCCCACAACACTTTCATTCTAAGACCAAACCCTATGATGTTAATTATTACCATTCCCTCCACTCCACTCCTTAATCACTTTAAGGGTGTATGATGCATGGGAGAGGAAACTAGATAAACACACAAGGAAGAAAGGGTTGGCTTTCATTGATAACATTAGATTAAGAGGAGGTTCGTGTGGAGCATAAAGGAGACAGGCATAGCCCAGCTGGACCTAACGGCTTGTTTCTGTGCTGTAAGTTTTTAAAATTGTTTGCAACTCCTCTGTTGCACTCTTCCCAGGCTTATTTATTTCAGCTTTCCCCAGGCTCATCCTACCTACAGGTGGTAAAATAAGAGGATGTTTACAGGCAGATCAGGAAGACGAGTTCGAATAGCAAAACTATTGTTCGGGAATTACATAGGATATGCAGCACAGAAAGAGCCCATTCGGTCCGACTAGTCTGTGCAGCTGTTTGTACTCCCCAAAGTCTCCTCGCCTTCTGTTTAACTCATCTCAACCTTCCAGCAAATCTTCCTGTTCCCCTTTCTCTCATATGCTCATCTAATTTCCTTTTTGAAAGCATTTAAGCTTTTTCTTACCCAAATTCACCAGATGCATCCCTGGGATGGCGGGATTGATTTATGAGGAGAGATTGAGCAGACTGGGTCTGTATTCCCTAGAGTTTTGAAGAATGAGGGGTGACCTCGTTGGAAGTTACAAAATGCTTACAGGGCGTGGCAGGGTGGATGGAGATAAAATGTTTCCACTGGCTGGTGAGTCTAAAACCAGGGGACATAATCTCAGGATAAGGGGTAGGCCATTTAAGATTGAGATGAGGAGCAATTTCTTCACTCAGAGGGCTGGGAATCTTTGGAATTCTCTACCCCAGAGAGCCATGGAAGCTCAGTCATTGAACATGTTCAAGGTAGAAATCAATAGATTCCTAGAGACTAATGACATGAAGAGATATGGAGATAGTGCGGGAAAGTGGCATTAAGGTAAATGATCAGCCATGATCAAATTAAATGGCAGAGCAGGCTCGATGGGCTGAATGGCCTACACCTGTTCCTATGTTTTTATGTTCCTATGTTTTTACCCACTGTGGTCACAAGTTCCACATTCTCTGAGTAAAGAAATTTCTCCTTATTTCCCGATTGGATGTATCAGTAACTATTTTTTATTTATGGCCCTAGTTTTGGATTCTCCCACCTGCTGTGGATACATACTCTTCACATCTACCCTGCCCAAACCATTCATAATTTTCAAGGCCACAATCAGGTCTCCGCTAAGTCTTCTCTTCACGAAAGAGCAAACCCCAGCTTTCCTGGTAGCTACAATCTCTCAGTTCTGGTGTCATCCTTGCAAATCCTTTTTCCACTTTCCCCATGGTTTCTATATTGTTCTTAAGGTAAGGAGACCAGAGCTCTGCATAGTTCTCTACATGCAGCTTGACTAGGGTCATCTGTAAATTTAACATAACTTCACTACTCTTGAATTCTCTATGACTAGGAGTATATCCCAGTGCTTTGTTCACATTTTTAGTTGCTTTGTTGACCTACGATGCTGCTTTAAATGATTTTTTCACCTGTATCTCTAGATTTGCTTACTCTTCTTCTCCATCTGGTTTCTTAATTTCTAACATGTGGGTTATGGTTCCATGGGAAAGCAGAGGGGTATCAGTGATTTTTTAAATTCATTCATGAGAGGCGGGTGTCGCGGGCTGGGCCAGCATTTATTGTCCATTTCTAATTGCCCTTGAGAAGGTGGTGGTGAGCTGCCTTCTTGAGCTGCTGCAGCCTGTATGGTGTAGGTACATGCACAGTGCTGTTAGCGAGGGAGTTCCAGGATTTTGACCCAGCAATAGTGAAGGAACAGCGATATATTTTGAAATCAGGATGGTGTGTGGCTTGGAGGGGAACTTCCAGGCGGTGGTGTTCCCATGTGATTGCTGTCCTTGTCCTTCTAGATGGTAGTGGTCATGGTTTGGAAGGTGCTGTCTAAGGAGGCTTGGTGAGTTCCCACAGTGCATCTTGTAGATTGTACACGCTCCTACCATTGTGCATTAGTGGTGGAGGGAGTGGATGTTTGTGGATGGGGTGTTAATCAAGCAGGTTGCTTTGTCCTGGATGGTGTCAAGGTTCTTGAGTGTTGTTGGAGCTGCACTCATCCAGGCAAATGGAAAGTATTCCATCACACTCCTGACTTGAGCCTTGTAGATGGTGGTTCAGTTCTGTACCAATATAAACCTCATTAAAATCACATTTGAAGTACAATGTGCAGTTTTGGGTCTTGTACTGTAGCAAAATTGAAGCAATAAAGAAAGTTACAGCTCCATTAGATGTTTTGCTGATTGGTATCAGGAAATAAAAACACTTGAAAAATTGTGGCTATTTTTGTCAGGACTGAGAGGATCACAGGATGATTTTCTCAAAATATTTGATATGAAGGGATGGAACAATAGATTGAAGCAAACTGTTTTGAGTGGTTAAAGAGGCTGGGATGAAAGGGCAGATTAAATGTATGAAGTTTAGGACAGAGACCAGGAGAAATCTTTTCAAAGAGGATTGTGAGAATGAGGACTGCTCTGTCAGAATTAGCAATTGAAGCAGAGACATTGCCAACATTTAAGAACAGATTAGATAGGTGGTGGATGGTAAGTGGGTAGGAGGATATTGCAATGGGATTGAGACTACTTTCAAACATCAGCAAAGTGATGGAAGATGTCACCGACTGTGCTTTTAGTGCAACTTACACAGCAATTCCCTGCTCACTGACGTTCAGTTTAGGTTAAGCTGGTACCACTTGGTCCTAGACCTCACTACAATCTTGGCCCAAACGTGGACAAAAGAGCTGTCCTTGTCTATATGCAGCAAGACCTGGACAATATTCAGGCTTGGGCTGATAAATATAATATAGTATAAGTAATATTCGTGCCATGCAAGTGCCAGACAATGACCATCTCCAACAAGACAGAATCTAATCATTCCCCCTTGACAGTCAACTCCATTAACATCGCTGACTCCACAACCATCAACATTCTGGTGGGTCGGGGAGGCGGTGGGGGTGGGGGGTGGGGGTGGGGGGTTGGGGGGGGTGGTGGGGGGCTGGTGGTGGTGGCGCATTACGATGTACCAGAAACTAAATGGAAACAGCCTTTTAATTTTGTGGCTACTGTGACTACAAGGGCAGGTTATAGGTTGGGAATTCTGTCTCAAATAACACATCTCCTGGCTCCCCAAAGCCTGTCCACCATCTACAGGACACAAGTCAGGAGTGTGATGGAATACTCTCCACTTGCCTGGATGCCTTGGTCTAGGACCAAGAGGTGCCAGTGGAACCTAAACTGAACGTCAGTGAGCAGGGAATTGCTGTGTAAGTTGCACTAAAAGCACAGTTGGTGACAGCTTCCATCACTTTGTTGATGAGTCCCAATCCCATTGCAATATCCTACCCACTTACCATCCACCACCTATCTAATCTGTTCTCAAATGTTGACATGGTCTCCAGGACTCTCCAAAAACACTCAAGAAACTCAACATTATTGAGGTCAATGCAGCTTGATTGGCACCCCATCCACCACATTAAACATTTACTCCCTCCACCACTGGCCTACCAAGACTGCAGTGTGTACACTGCACCAACTCGCTCTGGCTCCTACCTTCCAAACCTTCGAACTCTACCACCTCAAAGGACAAGGGCAACAGATGCATGTGAACACCACCACCTGGAAGTTCCCCTCCAAGCCACTTGCCATCCTGACTTGGAAATATATTGTTGTTCCGTCATCGTCTCTGGGTCAAAATCCTGGATCTCCCTCCCGGCACTGATACCTACACCACATGGTCTAGTTCAGGAAGAAAGCTCACCACACTCTTCTTGAGGGCAATTAGGAATGGGCAGTAAATGCTGGCCTTGCCAGTGACACCCACATCCCAGGAATGATTTTTTTTAAAAAGGGCTACTACCTTTGTCGAGGATAAATGCCAACTTGGCTTGTCTGAACAGTCTGATAATAAGCATAATCTCCATATAATCCAACTGCTCAACTCTCGCTCCCATTATTAAGGTTTTTATTCTTTTGTTCTGAAAAATAATATTTTCATAGCCACCATTAACAACAATGGCTGTAGCATAGGATTTTTAAGCGGTAAATTTTCGGCAATGAGTATTGTATATTTTATGTATCAGATTTGCCTCAGAGTAAAGCAGAGGTGGCACTAATGTATGCAGCAGGTTTATTTACAAGAGTTTTAAAATATCTCTGCTATCAAATTGTCTGCACCCTTGCTTATCCCAGTTTAGCTTCTAGATCTTTCTATTTACTCCAGCTCTGAGTCATCACCCAGGCTTAGCCAATCAAGCACTGTGAGCAGACCTCAGTTACGAGATCCACATTATCAAACCAGAACAGTTGAACGTGATTATAAGGTTCTGTTAGGAAGAATACTGGCAAATCTTCTTGGAATCATAGGCCTGATTCTCCTCACCTGGTGCTGTCTGGGAGCAGTTATTCCAATGCCTGTTGAATTGGATCCACTATCCAAGACACGCAGCTCAACAACCAAATATGGTCTTGGGCCTATGAAAATAAAGCACAGTTGAAGAGTCTAGAATGAAAGGACAAATTAAATGTAAGAGATTTAGGCAAAGAGTGGGGTAAACCATTAGACCCTGAAGTTTATGAGAATGAGGCGTTCTCTATAAAGGGACTAGGAAGGATGGGAATCTTCCAGCTTTGTCTCAGTGGAAACCACTCTTGCCTTGGAGGCAAAAGCTGGTGGGTTCATGGCCCATTCCAGAGACACAAGCCCAGGATTTAGGCTGACAATTTAGTGTATTACCAAGAGCGTGGTGTAACCATTGGAAGTGCTGTCTTTCAGATGAAACATTAAACCGAAGCCGTGTCTGCCAACTCAGGCAGATGCAAAACTTCTCATAAAATGTTATTTTCAGTCTTGTTAACTCCTCAGATCGGCATTCCTTATCAGTCATTAGGGCTTAGGAGCAGGAGTAGGCCATTTAGCCCTTTGAGCCTGCTCCGTCATTCAATAAGGTTATGGGGCTGACCATTGTGGCCTCAACTCCACTTTGCCATCTGCCTCCCCATAATGCTTGACACCCTTGTCTACCAAAAATCTGTCTAGCTCTGCCTTGAATAAATTCAATGGCTCAGCCTCCACCCCAAATTTTCATGGCAGCCAGTGCTATTCGCAGGGCCAAAGCCTGGAAAGGCTAGGAATTTGAACCAGACCTGTCTCTCCATCCCAAAGATGGACCACTGGGAATCCAGGAGTGCGGTACTGAAGGAGTGCAGCAAGGTTGGTGGCGCCAGCTTTCAGATGAGACATTAAACCATAGCCCTGGCTTCTCTCTCGGCGGGATGTAAAGGACTCTATGACGCTATTTTGAAGAAGAGTTCTCCCTGATATTTTGACAGTTAATTTAATCCCTCAACCAACATGCCTAAACCAGATTAGCTGGTCATTATCACATCAGTGTTTGTGTGACGTTGCTGTATACATATTGCCAGTGGACTGCATTTTCTACATTATAACTGCGACTACACTTCAAATTCAAAGATTCTCCTGAAACAACTGCTCTACTCGGAACTTGGTCATGACAGGAGCCTCCCAGGAGGACAACAGGAACGCTTTAGGGATGTCCTCAAAGCATCCCTGAAGAAGTCAAACATCCCCCCCCAGCTCATGGGAGCCCTTGCTTGTGACCAATCAAAATGGAGTAGGTTCATTCAGAAGGCAATGAAAATATCGAAAGACTTCATCAGGAACACACAGAGGTGAAGTTTTGGCATTGGAGAGAGCACACAAACTTCCCTAACAACCCACCTACCCGACCCTTCATGCACCACCTGCCCTGCATTTGGCAGAGTCTGCAGATCACACATTGGAGTTATCAGCCATCTCGGAACCCATCGAACCGGAGTGGAAGCAATTCATCCTCGATCCCGTGGGACTGCCTAGGAAGAAGGGAGAAGGATTTATTATACAGTAATCTTCAGGTTAAATTACAGGCCTGTCCTTTCTCAGTAATGTAGTGTTGCTGTTCCAGGGCTGGGATTACAGCAGCATCTTCTATAATCCCCAGTAACTGTATGGTGTTGATATGACGGCAGCACAGTGGTGCCAAGCGGTAGGTGGAGGGCCAAGGAAAACAAGTGTGGGTGTGAAGAATGGTGGTTTGAAAATGGGAGGAGGGAGCAGGTTTGGCTGTGACACTCTTTGTTATATTCCAGGTGAAACAGAGCAGGTGTACAGGCAGATGGAGGAAGGATTTCTGCTCTGTGGTAAGAAATCAATTGTCACTGGCTTAGCAGAGGCATAGGTACATGAATTCAGTAGCTGCAGAAATGCATTACAGCAGTTACTACACTTCAAAAGTACTTCATTGGCTATAAAGAGCTTTGTGATAGCCTTAGGTTATGAAAGCTGCTGTATAAATTCAAGTCATTCTTTCTCTCCTTCTGTCTCTTCTCTTCCCTTCTTCTCTTAGGGGCTCACCTGCCTCCACATAATCTTTCTTGCAAATTGGAAATGGAATATCAATGTGGTGAGGGGGCTTCTCTCCTCTTGCCAATTAGGCCTAAGTCACTACGACTAGCAAACTTGAGCTAAAAGCAAGATTGCAAATCTCAGTTGATGGTAGGATTCAAGCTTGGGTTCTCACAGTTGGGAGTTTGCTGCAATTTGAGGGCACCTGCAAACTCTAAACTCCTTAACTGTGTTTCCTAAGGGAGAGATGCGATTGGAAAGATTGCAATTTTGCCTCGTAGTATTTTGGAATTAACAGTTGGTGTGACACGAGACAGATGTGAATCACCGACACAGGTCACTCATGTCCACAACAAAAACAGAATTACCTGGAAAAACTCAGCAGGTCTGGCAGCATCGGCGGAGAAGAAAAGAGTTGACGTTTTGAGTCCTCATGACCCTTCATTTCACGTCCACTGTGAAATTACGTTGAAAATAAGAGAAAGCCGCTGTAGTATAAGGCTATCTGGCATAGCAAGTCTCAATGTGGGACTGGGAAATAGTACCGCCCACAGTGGTAAAGAGACACATGAGCTGAGGCTAGGCTCAGTTGTGGACTGGACAGAGGCCTGTGTAGAAGCAAGCATGGAGTTAGCTCATAACTTGGGCTAAACCTTATATGTATGTACATAGGTATGTGTTGTCAATAAACAGTTAATGTTCAGCCATACAAGACTCAGAAATTCTTTGTCAGACCTACTGACCATACAACATACAACAGCAACTGGTTATTCACACTCGAGTAGCGAAGTACTTGATGGTTTATTAATATAACACGCTTCCAGTCATGCATACAGCCACAGCCAAGCTCACTATCTGGCACATCTCCGACAGAATCTGCATGCTAATTAGACATGCGTCTGAGTTGTGTCTTTCCTGTAAGCAGATGTTTCACAAGGCAGTGTATGCTGTTTTTTGAGATCCATTTGAGGCGGTTGTAAAATAATCACCAGTCTGTCTGACAGAGGTAGACAGCACACTTAAACCAGGGGCCAGGAGCATGACTTTCCATGTCACAAACCCGAATGGAGGCTTTGTTAAGACTAGCACTGTTACAATATTTTGGCAGCCTTATTCATATTGATGTTAATTTATGTGAAACCTAAAATATTAACTTTGAATTCCATCAAAGTGACATTGAGCCTATGGCACTGAAACTTACATTAACTCGAAAATCACAATGTTTTGCTGTAAAGACTTCTTCTTGTATTTCCACTAACTACTTAAATTCCCATCCATCAGCTCAGCAGTGGCAATGGAGCACTTCATTCCACTTGCATCTGTTCTGGACTAGCTGACTTGCTTCAGTCATCCTGTATCCCTTTTCCCTAACAAGCCACTCTTGACATTGTCACGCCCTATGCATATTTAGCCTTCCTCAGCTTGCTGTTTCGTGCGATACAGAGGATCTGGGGAAGGTGACAAAATAAGATTTACAAGGGTGATACCAGAAATGGAAGTGTTAGTGGGAGATGGTGGTACAGTGGTAATGTCACTGGACTAGTAACCCAGAGGCCCAGTTAATGCTCTGGGGACATGGGCTCAAATTCCATTGTGGCAGCTAGGTTGGTGGAATTTGGATTCAATTAATAAATCTGGAATATGCAACTAATCTCAAATTATCACTGATTGTTGTAAAAACCTATCTGGTTCACTAATCGTCCATCCTTACCTGGCCTGGCCTACATGTGACTCCAGACCCACAGCAATCTGGTTGACTCTGAAATGACCTAAAAAGCTACTCAGTTCATGGGCAATTAGGGATGGGTGACAAGTGCTGGCCTTGCCAGCGATGCCCACATCCCATGAAAGAATAAACAAAAAAAAATCTATCAAGAACAGATTGGGGCTATTTAGTATGGAAAAAAGAGGATTGCCAGGTGACCTATTAGAGGACTTTAACATTAGGAAGGGCTTCATAGAGTGAATGTGGGACAATCCAAGGTGGGAATTAGAAGTATTAGATTAGTAGGAATAAATCTGGTTAAGAATTCAGGAGAAATGTCTTTACTCAGAGTGGTTAAAAGGTAGAACTTGCTACTACATGGATAGTTGAAATGAATAGCATAGGTTCATTTATAGATTCATAGCATGATTACAGCATAGAAGGAGGCCAGTTGGCCCATCACGGCTGTGCTAGCTCACTGCAAGTCCAACTCAGTTAGTCCCGCTGCCCCACCCTTTCCCCCATAGTCCTTCACTTTTTTTCTCTTCAGATAGTTATTCAATTCTCTTGTAAAAACCATGCTCCTTTGAATGCCTTGGGGTGTTTCATTATGTTAAAGGCACTGTATAAATAGACGTTGCTGTTCATTGAATTTGCTTCCACTGCACCCTCAGGTACTGCATTCCAGATCCTAACTACTCACAGCGTGAAAAAAGGCTTTCCTCGTGTCACCTTTGGTTCTTCTGCAAATCACCTTCTATGAAGTAAATTCTATGGAATTCAATGTACCTCTGTAATGTATTTGTTCCCATTCTTGAAACATGCCCTGAACCATCGCAGTCAGCTTTCTTGAATCTCCTGAACAAATGTTGTTTCTTGTTCAAGTCACGTTCTTATTCATTTTTGATTCTTAGCAAACTGGAAACTCTCAATATTTTTCCCTGTCAACTCATCCCTGCTGATAATATCTGATGTTCATCGAGCTTTCTCATTTTTCCAACACTCAGATCCAAATAATAATATGTGGGTTATATTCATCTTTGTTGCTTCGTTTTAATGGACCAGCTGGGCAGCAGGAGCTGAAATCACAGGGAAAATGGAGGAGGATGGATTTCTGGAGTTGACTGATATCTTCATTCAGATCCTCATTTGGAGTCATTTACCAATCATGTGACAAACGGGCAAAACCGGGGTCAAAGCCAAACTGAAGCCAAGCGAATGATAAAGATCATCAACCATCTCATGTCTGACTGGAGATGGGGTAGTGATAATTTTAAGAATCTTCTCTGATTGAAGCTGAATTCAATCAAAAAGTTTAAAAACAAATCAAATAAACGCTTGATAAAGGAAAAAAAAAATCAGAAGGGTATGAGGGAAATGGAATAAGAATTGGCATTTTCAATATGGGATTTGAACACATACAATGAGCCTTCCATATTATTTTTTTCAACAAACCTACTTTTCTCCTCTCCTCTCCTGAAGGTGTCTCTCCCCCTAGCAATTCACCTGAGTGAACATCTTTCGTATACGAGCCTAAACTGTGACTGATATTATGGATGTTGACACAGAATGATATCCTTGTCTATTGATGAATACATTGCTACATTGTACAGGTAAATGTACCTTAAATGCTTTGTGGACCCTGTCAATCACTTCCAAAGCCCTTGGAATGCCATGTCTTTCATAAAATCTTGTCAAGTGCTCCTGCCATAGTCGCTAAATCCTAGCACTGAATGTAATGTCATTACCAGCATGTTGCAATTGGCACCTGATACCTGAGCAAAGCATCAATGTGCAAACTGATTGGCCCTTACCCACTACTGCCAGGCAAAAATAAAATGAGCATTATTTCCACTTCACATCATTATTGTGATTACAGGACATAACAATAATAGATTCTTATAGGTTATAGCTTCTTATAGGTTAGGGGGAGAAGGTGCGAGAATAGGGTTGAGAAACTTATCAGCCATGATTGAATGGAGGAGCAGACTAGATGGCCCGAATGGCCTAATTTCTGCTCCTATGTCTTGTGGTCTTATGGTAATAAGTATGAAAGTTTGTGTATGTCCACCATGACCTTGTGCCATTTATCACAAGATAAATGCCCGGATGGGTACAGCTCCAACAACACTCAAGAAGCTTGACATCATCCAGGACAAAGCAGCCCGCTTGATTGGCACCCCATCCATAAACATTCACTCACTCCACCACCGACGCACAGTAGCAGCAGTGTGTACCATCTACAAGATGCACTGCAGGAATTCACCAAGACTCCTTAGACAGCACCTTCCAAACCCACGACTGCTACCTTCTCGAAAGACAAGAGCAGCAGATGCATAAGAACACCATCACATGGAAGTTTCCCTCCAAGCAACTCACCATCCTGACTTGGAAACATATCGCCTTCCTTCACAGTCGCTCGGTCAAAATCCTGGAACTCCCTCCCTAACAGCACTGTGGGTGTATCCACACCACATGGACTGCAGCGGTTGAAGATGGCAGCTCACCACCACCTTCTCAAGGGCAATTAGGGATGGGCAATAAATGCTGGCCTAGCCAGCGAAGCCCACACCCCATGAATGAATTTATACCATAGGGATTATGAATTAATAATGGGAAATAAGGAAATGGTGGAAGTGTTGGACAGATATTTTCTCTTTTTCTTCACTGTGGGAGACACAAATTGCATCCAGAAATACCCGGTAAATCAAGAGGTGCAAGAGAAGGTGGAACTTAAAACTATTAGCCTTATCATAATTTTGGCAGAAAATTCTGGACCATTAAAACAAACGCCAGGACTGCCTGTTCAAATGTTTTGGTTAGACTTTGCTATGGAGTTGGAGGAAGGGTGTGCTGGTAGCAGCAAGCAATTAACTACAATATTTCTACCTTTCACGATATGGAAGTGGCATCAATAGTACCGCTTCACTTACAAGTGGTGTTGTTTGAGCATCCCTGAAGCCAAAAGGCACTAAGCAGCATCACTATTCACTGTAGCAGAAGTTACAGTGCCCAAGGCAGAAACACTGCCACTTCAAAAAAAGGTAACTTGACAAAGTGCGCTTTAACTAACTTCAACAACAAACCAGCTCCCTCTGTCAGGAGAATTAGTAATGGCAGGAAACAGGAGCAGGAAAAGAACAAGTGAAA
Organism: Cetorhinus maximus; assembly: GCF_964194155.1. NCBI lineage: Eukaryota > Metazoa > Chordata > Chondrichthyes > Lamniformes > Cetorhinidae > Cetorhinus > Cetorhinus maximus. The sequence goes on from NC_135884.1 coordinate 147,758,204, forward strand.
CACGATCGATAGAAAAGCACTATTAGTGTTATTACTCAGACACAATTGATTCCACTATACACAGCTAACATTGCAGAAGTACAAAAAATAGGACATCTTTTACAGCATTTATTGAGGAAATGTACGGTGCAAAGTTACATGTAGAATATCATTGTACAGAATAAATTGACTCCATTTAAAAGCATTGTTAATACAAATTCCTGCCTGTTGAATAACGGCCTGAAACCAGAAGGGCACGTTTATGCTAACCATGTCCAAGCTGACATTCAGCTACGTGATTAACTTCTCCAGGGAACATAGCCCCAGTAACAAGGGGCTGACAGAAGATCTTTCAATCTCACTGAAGACTGAAGATTCATGCAGCCTTCCATTCGCTAATCAATGTGAAAAATTGACTTGACAAAGAGCATTAATATTTAGCCTTGTGTTTGGGCTGTGCCAGGTGGGATTTTCTCGAACTGGCCAAAAAAGTACTTTACGAGGATGGAAGCAGATCAATTTAAATAGGAGGTCATATTTTAACTCATTCATTCACAGAATGTCAGCATCACTGCCAAGGCTGGCATTTATTCAAAGAATAATAGAATCATAATGCTATGGGGAAAGGGTGGAGAAGTGGGATCAGATAAATTGGCTTGCAGAGAACCGGCATGGGATTGATGAGCCGAATTGCCTCCTCCTATGCTGTAACTGCTCAATGATTCCATGATTATCTAAAGATCCACCTAAAAATAAAAATTGGCACCCAAAATGAAATGTGGTAACTCACTGAAGGAAAGGAAGCCAAAAACAAATCAAAGGACGATGAGCCCTCAGGCCAATCTGATATCTGACCTCTTGTGTGAGGGGAAATATTTCATGCAAAAATTGGACTTTAGTCACATCAGAACCCATAAACTTTATCAATTTGAGATGAATCATAGGATATTGCCATCGATATCATTGCCAAATGCAGTTTTGATTCATTGATTTTTTTTTTAAATCAGCAATAGATACAGTTGTTGAGCATGTGTGATCTCAATAATCATATTGACATGATGTATGCTTGTGAACCACTCCAGGCCGGTAGGTGAAAGCAAGGTCAACTAATGACGCACAGCTCCAACAGAGAGTTACAGGAGAGATGACAGTGGGTTTTCTGATGCAGGGTTGAGGATGGAAGGAAGATGGGGTAACATAGAGGTAGGCAACAGCAACTGAAACGGGCAACCCATTTCTAATGCAAATAACATGGGCACCTTATCAGATGTCAGGTGGACAGCAACTGATTGCAAATGGGTAAAGGCAGCAGACATTAAGGATTCATTAGACAAGATTAGTTTGTAGAGATAGGGAAAATATTAAAGGCTAGTTAAGGGCTGGGGATGGTGGAAGTGTTGGTTTGGGGTTAAGTGAAAATAACTCACAGTGGAGGAGCTGAGTGGATTGTTTCAATGTTGGTGATTGATTCTTTTCACTTGTAAGAATTGAGGAAGTGAGAGGTCAGGATCGAACTAGATCTGGCAATAGGTGGCTAAACAATTCAATAACTCAGAGACATCAAACCTCCCAGAAGAAGATGAAAAATAGGACCAGGTGTAGGCCGAACAGCACCTCAAGATTATTCTGCTATTAAGTGAGATCATGAGTGAGCTTCTACTTCAACTCCATTCTCCATGCCTTTTTGGCTTTTGAGTGGAGTGGGGAATTTATGTATTCTGATACGTAAGTGTGCACAGTTGTGTGGGACAGTCTGGATGGATAAGAGTATCTTTGCCTGTTCTCCACTCTTTGTGTATTGTTGGGGCAAAATAGAGAGAGCTCCACTCTGCATCTAACCGTGCTGCACTTAGCCTGGGAGTGCTTTGGGCTGAAGTAGTGCTTAAAATAGATAATATTCCATTTCCCAGTGCTAACATTCTGCACTTTGATAAGTGCTATTTTTTTCTGAAGGACACAGGCAATGTAGAACTGGAGAGAAAGAAATCGTTCAATGTACAATGGATGTTGCTTTATTCTAGAGTTCCAAATCTATGAGTAAGACTCATTCATTAGATGCAGACACTAGCACTTTAAAACGATGAAGTAATCATATCATAAGATTCGAGAAAGCCTTTTCTTTCACTCGTAACACTGGCCAGCACTTCCTTGTAAAGACCATGAAAGAAAAGATTTTCGAAATATTTTAATAAGAATTTAAAACATTGGAGATTAAATATTAAAAATAATAATTATTGAGTTTGGGTGTTACTGGGAAGGCTGACATTCTTTGTCAGATTCCCCTTCAAGTCACACATCATCTTAACCTGGACAAATGTCAGTGCTGGATCAAAACCCTGGAACTTCTGGTTTCACAGCACTGTGGGGATGGACAAAGAATGACTTGGTGGGGAATCTGGAGCTGATGGTGTTCCTAGTCGCCTGATACATTGGGTGTTGGAGGTCATGGGTTTGGGAGCTGCTGTTGAAGAAGCCTTGGTGAGGTGCTGCTGGGTATCCTGTAGTCAGTTTGCACTATAACCTTCTTCTTGACCAACCACTTCAACCGATACGGTGAAAGATCTCCCAAAGTGCTGTTAGGTATTGTGTTCCTGGATATTGACCCGGTTACAGCTGAATCATCCTCTGTGGCTGTTCTGTTACCGGAATTGGACTCAAGTTGTCCTTCCAGCCATTGATGCTAAACCAACCTTAAGACTACCTATTCATGGCAAGCTCCCTGTGCTAACAGTGCTCACAGTGTGGATTCTGACTCAGGGTTGAGGAAGGGAGCTGTGAAAGACGTGGTTCAGGAGGGAAACCCAGGCCAGTTGAAACAGCTGAAAAGTCAAGACCTCCGTGTTGTTTCACACTGTATTGTGGGAAGTATTCAGGGCATTTAAGCCACTAATTAAAAGACACAAAGAATCATCTGAAGGACAGGAGTTCTATCTATGGAGTCTTTATATTTGTGACCTTGTTGCCATGAGGGAAACTTGCCTACAAAGTATGTTAAAAAATGTTCATACTTAAGAGGCCTGACACCTCTTTGGAGCATTGACGTGTGACAGCTAAACAAAGCTAGCTGCCATGAGTCTAGCAGATTGGATGCAGGTCACCAAACTGCTAAATTAGTAGGTTTTCTTAACTCCAATAATTGTATAAAAGGGAAGGTTGAGTTTGAAGCCGGTCTTTTACCTCAAACAGGTTTATTCTTCAGCCAGCTCAACATAGTGACAGAGTGACAGACTCCCAGGCCAGAATTTTCGAGTTGACGAGTGTGGGGGTGTGGCCTGCGCGCTGACATGTAAAATGATGCGCGGTGACATCAGGCAGGCGTCCCTACGTCACCGCGCGTCATTTAGATTTTCATTTCAGCGGGCGCGCGCCCGCCAAACTGTCAAAGGCCTGTTAAGGCCATTTAAATATCAATTAAACTAATAAACTGAGCTGCCCGTCCAACCTTAAGGTCAGCGGGCAGGTGAAGAGCCCTTCATATTTTTCATGGACCCTCATCCACGGGCGGGATGAGGTTTCATGAAGGGTTTATAAATTAAATACATTTTCTCATTAACGTTCATTGACATGTCCCAGCTCATGTGACGGTGTCACATCAGGGGGCATGGCTTAAAATTTTTTCTTTTCTGTACTTAAATTTTTAAAACTTAAACTAATCTCACCGAGGCACCTCTGTGCCTCAGGGACATTTCTGCGATTTTTCACGCACATGCGCACAAAAGAGCGCAGACCCCGACTCTTGGAACACTACCTCGCCCGCAGAGGGAGCGCTCAGCGCCTCCGGGCACACATCACACTGGGCGGGCCTTAATTGGCCCGCCCATGTAAAATGACGGCGCGCACCCGATCGGGGATGCCGATTGGGCCGGGTCTGCCCCCGCCTGTCCCCGCACAACCCCCCTGACGGGGGTATAATTCTCCCCCTAGTTCCCCTTCCCCCCCCCCCTCAGAGTGTTGCACCTGTACCCATTTATGGGTGAGCCAATGCCAATCATTCCTTTTAACAATGCAATTGTCTTAACAACGTAATTGCTATACAATGTAATTGCCAGTCAACAAGATGATTGTTATTGGACCTTGACGATGTAACCGCTGATACATTGACAGGTTTGTGCCAAAAATACAGGCACGATATGCATGCCAATTTATGCTGAGCATATTAGAATAGTGATTGCAACACTCACATGATACTTGATGTCCCTCAGGTAGTGCAGCGAGTATATTATGCTTAATGTCATCAGTTGCACTCATCTCTGGTCATTCAGCATCACTAATATCTTCCTTCAGTTGTTTTAACAAATTTATTGCCAGAATTCGTTCATCTCTCTCTCTCTCTCTCTTGCTTTTCCCTGTAGGCTGTGAACGTCTTAAAATAGGACTCTGGCTCTTTAAATATGTATATTATTGTTTTACATAAGTCAAGGCCCAAATTCTGTCGGGGAAGTGGAAGCACAGATTTAGAGACTCCTGGAGTCAATATTTCCGACAGCCCCCGTTCTTTAAGGAATAATGTGGGATGGGATCACTGATGATGCAAGGGGGCCAGCAGAAGTCCAGTGTGGGATGAGGTTCAAGAAATTTCAGTCCCACGTGTAACTCAATTCAGAAACCTACAGGATGAAGATGTCAGCCCGGAGTTTGCAGTTAATGGGAAACTAAGGCTGCTCGAAACTGACCTTGAAGTCACCTCACCGTGAGATCTCATTGGTGAGAGTTTCTCCTCTATCACGGTGCAGTGATACAGACTACAGAATTCTTCACTGGGGATTCCCAGCCTGGAGAGATGTCATCAGGCTGTCCAAGCAACCAATCACATAAAGAATCTTCACATAACCCCCTGCCAGGAAACAAAACTCTGGCAAATAAAACCATCTTTAACATTTTATACACAGAGCAAATTAACGATTGGGACTAACACAAGGGATGAAGTTTGAAACTAAAGTAATCAGGAAAATAGCTCTATAAAAAAATTATTAAAAAGTCTATAAATTAATCAGTTAACAGCACTCCATGAATATATAATTATTTTTTTCAGGGTCAGTTCTGTTCATCAAATTTTATTAATCGCATCTCTGTTAACAGCTCAGTTACACTTAAATTATCAAAGTGTAACTTTTGAAGAGATTTCATGCAGGGTTCTGGGCATGGGAAAGTTGAGGTTCCCTCTGATTTCAATGATTGTTGGCTCTGGCAAGAGGGATGAGGGGCGGTGTTGGGGGGGGCTGCGGTGCAGTGTATGTCCGCAACCCGGCCTGCAGCCCAGGAGCCCTGGGTGACAGGCTGCAGCTTCAGGATTCCTGTGCTAACCTCTGCATGTATCATCAGGAAATTGTGGTCAGTTTCAGCAAAGGCTGACTGTTTGACCTCCACCCCCTCAACCTCTCCGCACCCCCGCAACATCCCAGCCAGCACCTATAGTGTTAAAGGAACCTCTAGGGACGGTGACCACAATGTGTTCGCATATAAGTCTACCTGGGAGTCAGCCCCAGTAAGCAGAAGGACAAAATAAAGGGAGCATTGAAGTAAATTAATAGGGAGATGCTACTTGCAAGTCAGGAAGAAATCGAATAATTTTAAAATAACAGGCAGAATCAATATGTGCCCATAAATAAAAACAAGTCAAAGCTGAAGAGCTTTCCCAAATGGAAAACAGACCAATTAAAAAGGATACCTCAAGCCAACAGGGAAAAAGGAGCGAGAAAGAAAACACATTTCGACAATACTTTTGTTAAAATAGGTGAAGACAGGTATTTAGACACAGTTTCCCAATATGGGCATAACTGAAGATATTAAGCATAATCCACTGTACCCTTGCTGTACTGAATTAATTGAGGGATATCAAATGTGATTGCTCCAGTCAGGTGCGCCTTTTAAGTCTAGTAACAGCATGACAAATCAAGAATGTTAGGAATTGATTTTATATGTAAAGCAAATCAGGAGTATTTGTAGAGATGATCATTTAATCGTTCATAGAAAATGTAATCTTGCATTGCTTCTTATCTGATGCTATTCTGTCAGGCTGTGAATGTTAAACATCGACAAAGTTTCACAGTCTTACCGGCGTGGATGGTCTGTCCCATTCAGATAATTTGAGTCTGATAACAGGTTCAGGTAGTGAAAAACTAGATAGAGTGGCGGGGATGGGTGACTGAGGAACTGATGGTATAGAAGTGTAGGGTACCTAATATCTGGCTGGATGATGTTGTTTGCATGGCATGGGAATGGATGGCTGAGGAAAGGGGAAAAAAAGACAGATTTATCTGGTCATTATCACATTGTTGTTTGTGGGAGCTTGCTGTGCAAAATTAGCTGATATGTTTCATACATTAATTTCCTACGTTAATACAATTCAAAAGGCACTTCATTGTTTGTAAGGTGATTTAGACATGCACTGGGTATGAAAAGCACTATACAAATGCTAGTCTTTCTTTCTTTCCATCTGCAGCTCTTGCCATCAGAACTCTCTTCACGATGTACATTGGTGATAATATCACTGTGCCTTAGGGTCAACCTCTTCCCTCCGTTCTAACAATCGGTGATCTCTGGCCTTTCTTTGTCATGTTTTGCCTTGTGCTTGAAGCCAGCCAGAGCAGCATCAGCACGAGCAGGAGCTGAAAATGGAGAAAATTATGCTGATTTCATTGTCCCTTTCAATTCCACTGATTGAATTTGTGCCTAACTGCTGCTCTGTTAGTGCAAGTTCAATCAGTGAAATTGAAGGGGACAGCAGAATTTAGCAATTTCAGTCACAGTCAGATGACTGCAACAATGTCTTTTACAAAATGAAAAGTATTTATTAACTTTAGGAGACATGACCTGAGTGTATGACACTCAAGTCTACAGTATACAGAATACAGTAAGGCTGCAATGTATATAATAGCTGTGCATGGTATAAGTAGTTCATGAGAAATTGAGAACACTTTAAGAGAAACGATGGTCATAACGTTGTGGACGGTTAATAAAGTTCCATTCCCATGTATACTTGTTTTACTGCAATTATAATGCCCTGTGCCAGTGGTGTGGAGGTGGGGGGTGGAGGGGTGGGGAGAAAAGGGGGCAGGAGCAGAGTGCAAGGGAAGTGGAAAATGAAGGAAAGAGAGAGGGGTAGAGGAAGGAAGAGGGAGGAGTAGGAAAATATAGGGGAGGGAGAAAGGGAGGATGGGGGAAGAGGGAAAACTAAGGGACGAGATTGTAAAAGGGGGATTGGTTAAAGGGAAAGGGAGAATGGGAGAGAGGAGGGAGCGGGGTAGAGGTGAAAAGAGGAGTGAAGGAGAGCGGGAGCGGTGTTCAGTGAATTCCTGGGAAAATCTTCCTTGTATGAGGAGAAAGTGAGAAAATTCAAAGATCAACTGGTTTTTATTATCTAAGAATATTGAGGGGACGGGGAATTAAGGTACAGATCAGCCATGACCTGGCTGAATGGAGCAACAGAGTGAAGATGGTGAATGACCTAAACCTGTCACTATGTACATATACTCCTAAATAGCACCTCTCCTTTGCAAGGTCAAGTAATATTGAACCCGGGTCAGCTTGGTCCTCACCGTGGGCAGGTGGAAAACAGACACTTGGTGGGGAGAAAGAAGGCTGACTGGAGGTGAGGGGAGATAATACCAAATTTTGACCTTGGCGTTGGGGGTGGGGTGGGGGGGGTACAAAGTGATGGGAGTGGCATGTTCCCCCCTTCGATCCTATCCCGAAACTGTACCTGCAGTGTCAGCTATGGCTCAATTGGTAGCACACTCACCACTGAGGCAGGAGATTGTGTGTTTAAGTCCCCTAAGAACTTGAGCACAAATATTAAAGTGATGCCTCAGTACAGTACTGAGGGAATGCTGCACTGTTTGCGATGCCATCTTTCGGGTGAGACATTAAACCAAGGTCCCATCTGCCCTCTCACGTGGACTTAAGAGATCCCATGACATTATTTCAAATGGCGTGAGGTAGTTCTCCATAGTGTCCTCTAAATACCTGAGTATTTATCCCTCAGTCAACGTCACAATAAAATATTATCTGGTCGTTATCACATTGCTGTTTGTGGGAACTTACTGTACACAAATTACTTGGTGCATTTCCTGCATTACAAGAGTGACTACACTTCAAAAAATACCTCATTGGCTTAAACTTTGAGACAGGCCATGAATTGTACAATATAAATTTGCTTCTGTTCAAGGCACAAGCCACCAGTTGGTTATCTTTCTAATTTTTCATAGGATGTGTGCATCACCGGCAACATCAGCATTTATTATCCATCCCTAAATCCCTTGAGAAGGTGATGGCTGTTAATTGCATATTAATTGTGGTTAATTGTTGAAAGGTAGTGGTCATTAACTGGAGATTCACTCATGCTCTATAAATGGACACTGACTTGAACTCTGGTCGTTGGGTTAGGAGGTGCTTGTTTATAATCAGTAACTGTGTAAATAAATGCTCATGAAATGTGTAAAGGTTGGCTCCAGTTATATTCCTTCACCACTGACTTTCTGGGCTAAAACAGTGGTGAACCATCTTCCTGAACCGCTGCAGTCCATGTGATGTAGGTACACCCACAGTATTGTTGGGGAGTGAGTTCTAGGATTTTGACCCTGCAACAGTGAAGGAACAGCGATTTAGTTCCAAGTCAGATGCTATGTGACTTGGGAGGGGAACTTGCAGCTGGCTGTGTTCCCATGCATCTCTGCCCTTGTCCTTCTAGGTGGTAGAGGTCATGGGTTTAGAAGGTGCTGTCAAAGGAGCCTTGGTGAGTTGCTGCAGTGCATCATTTTGCAGATGGTACACACTGCTTTCACTGTGCACCTATCATGTTTTATTATGATATATGCACTCATCACTCATAAGGAATTGGGTAAGCACGTTGTGGATTCATTCATTAAGACTAGACAACATAAGAACGTATATACATGGAGGAGGATGCTTGAAGACATCAGCAGCAGAGCTGTGTTTGCTCGCTGCAGGCAGAAGTGAAACTGAGACTGGATCACATGATGCACTTCTTTTCTAATGATGGCATGCTGCTATCCCTTAAAGGCATATTACAATATGTCCTGGTACTAGAAGGAGTAAATGTTTAAGGTGGCGGATGGGGTGCCAATTATAGGGTCGTTTCTGAAGAGTAAAGGGTTAAGATCAGGAGCATCTGATACTGATGTAGCTACTGATGTGACTATGATGCAATGCCACAAGACCAATAGATTGAGATCTGGTGGGAAGCAGAAGTACAACCTCATGTACACTACTGAGATGCGCATAGCTCTGTGAAAAAAAAACAAGAATGGTTCTTATGAATAACAGTCTCTGGTAGCATTCTTAGGGAGGTAAACCCTAAAGAAACCCCATCTAGACATTGAACTCAAGACGAAACAATTTCTGCCCCTGCAATACAGCTCCTAGTTCTGCACAGGATGTCCTGTTCCTTCCGTCGCTGGGGATCTCTACTCATGCACTGATGCTTTCCAATTTGTCAGCAGGAATCTCCCCTACTGGGATCTGACTGTGCCTATGTAATGAGCCCCAGTCTAGGTAAATGGACTGGTGCTCAGGTGGGTATGGAGCTTTGCTGAAATTCTGACCTCAAATAGGACAATTCATTCCTTCTCCTCTCTTCACTCCCCCCCGCCCCCTCACCCCAGGTTAACAGGTAATCAAATTGGGCCTATTTGACAGGCTTCTTAACGGAGACTCGGTAAAATAAAATCTTTCTTTCTGAGAGAAGGTCAGCCTGGAAACATTTTTTTGAAGGTTTTATTATTCATGTAACATATTTGGTCCCTAATGATCTCTGTAGCTCTTGAATCCATTTGCCACATGCCATTAGCTACTGGGTGAAGCTTCTCAGTAACCGCAAGTCACTGAATATTTTCCAGCTGCAGAGAATTTAGCACTGATTGATGGCAGGTCACTTGGAATTGGTTGGCAGATTTTCCAATTTTCCTTGGGAAATTGCTCATTTTTGTAAGTCTGTTCTTATTTTTTTCAAACTGGACAGAACACTGGCTTTATAAGTTATATGCAGCTGAGCAATGAATGTTGATGGATATTGCCCCACATCTGACCAAGATTAAAAATCCCCTCGACATTTATTTTTTGGTCATACACTGCAGAATTGTTCTACTTGACACCCTCTGTCCCTCTGGCATTGACTCCCAAATCCCACCCCACCACCACCATCTCTGTCCTCCAACACACACACACACACACACAGTCACACACACGCGAGTGTGCATCAAATATTACATTGTGTTATCTTGTGGTATGTCCATCTATAAGGATAGTCAGGTTAAAATGGCATATTCTAAATTGACTGTGATGTGGTAATTTTTCTTGATTTGTTGGGTATTGTATTCTAGCATTAATACAGATACAGCTATATCTGCTATCTGAAACATTAACTCAGGATTTGCTAATTCATTTGCCATGACACAGTGAGATATTGTGCACATGCTTCTCATTTCAGTGTGAAATTGACCTGTTAATCTCACTACACAATATACAACTTTATTTTCTGATAATGTAACTTGCTTGTTTTCCGTTCTTTTCCCCCTCTTGACCTGACCCCACCCCCCCTCCCTGACTGCCAGGGGTGGGCTCTGGCTCTATAGGTACCAGTCAGGTATTTTTACACTGGCACGGTGGGCAATTTTTAGCTGAGAGTTTTTGGGCAATCAGTGTTGTCAGGCTATTCAACTGCAGAGGGCCTCACTGCTCAACGTGATCCTCTCCTCAGCCACAGTTTTCTGTGCGCAAATTGGCTGCCATGCTTCATATGTTGGAAAATATTTCATTTATTGCAAAGCGTTTTGGAGCATCCTGAGGCTGTGGGAGTCATTGCATAAATGCCAGTTCTTTCTTTCTTAACATGCTCACTGGATTACCAGAGGGAAAGTATTTGAATTATATTTGTGAATCATCAAAAATAAAGTGAAGCACTGAGAGTTTTTTTTTCTGAAGAAAGCAATGCTAGTTATTATTTTAAAGGGATTGCTGGCTGCATGGTACGTGAATGATAAATGACACTTTGAACAATGCCCAATTTCAAATTGAAACATTTGTATTCTGTAATGTATTTTAGATCCTTCCATCATTGTCTTTTCTGAGCAACACATATAAAATAATTTTGTCAAAGCTTTTTGCCTTTCACTCATCAGGACAATTGCAAGAATACCAATGTCAGGAGAAGCAACAACTGTATGAGAAGAGAGTGCTGACTGGTTGGCAGGTGGACTCTGATTGCTGGAGGCATTGCCGTGGACTCTACCTACTTGCCTACTTACTCTACTCTTACCTACTCTACTTGCCAACCAATCAGTACTCTCTTTCTCAGTACAAAGTTGTTGCTTCCCCTGACGTTGGTGTTCCTGCGATTGTCCTGATGAGTACAAGATGAAAAGCTTCAACAAAATGTCTTTTCTCAGCAACATTCAAGTTCTGTACTACCAAACGATTATATTTTACATGTATAACTTTATAATTTGGTACTCAAAAATAGTTATTGTACAAATAAAAGGCAGGAACTTTCAGAAGTATTGCACCATAAATCAAGTTTGGAAGGGCTTTGAAATAAAACTCCTGAACGTAAAAAGTTTGGCTATAGCTTTTGCTTCAATATACTAAGTAGTGTTGTGAAGAAATCTGGTAATGTTGATAAGAAAAGCTTAAGCTAAAATGTTAAACATTTGTTGGGCTTTGCTGTAAAATGTCACATCCTAGGCAAGTATGCAGCAAAAGAACTGATTTCCTCCATAATGCATTCAGAGAGTTGTCTGCTTATGTAAGTGTGACATGTGTGGGAGATATTTATTTTAGGAAAATACTATTAAACTACATTTCTAGCAACCAATCAAATATTTTCTTCGCTGTCACTAAATTCTCTCAGTTGAAAGATTCCGCACTCCATCATCACTGCCCCTGTGCCCTGACTTAGCATGGGAAATATCAGGAGAGATCCGCCAGCAACTATAAGTGTCTGTACATTAACAGATGGGAGAATGATTCTGATTCTCAACTCCTGCGCATTCCCGGTTTTCATTGCTCCATGATTGGCAGTCTTGCCTTCAGCTGCTTTGGCCTTAAGCTCCGAAATTCCCTCCCTAAACCTCTCTGCCTCTTTGTCCTCCTTTATTACACTCCTTTACATCTTTAACCCTGTTTTTGGTCACCTTTCTTAACATTTCCTTATATGGTTCAGTGTCATTTTTTTTTGATAATGCTCCTGTGAATTGTTTCAGGATGTTTTACCCTGTTAAAGGCACTATCTAAGTGTCAATTATTGTTTGCTGCAACCATGAGGTATCAAGTTATCTATTCTTTTGATGAATGCAAACGGAAATTTAAATTCTTTTACATTGGAAGAGCATTGGTTTTCTCTTGTGTTTACATTGTATAAGATATAGTAGAAGCTATGTGTTATGATGTAGAAACATTGTAATTCTCGGAAATAATGGGGCTATTGAGGCAAAACTTTTCAAAATTTACTTTCATTAAAGCTGGCCCCAGTAGAGCTTCTAGAAAGCTCTAAATACATCAAGTATAACCAGGAAACTGATTACTTATTGTACAGAGGTTCAGTTATGTTATATAAGTGTAATTGTTCAATGTTGAGTTAATCTACGTTAGTAGCTTTATTGAAAAAAATGAGGGAAAGGGCCAAGTCCCATGGTGTATAACATTAACAAGGGGGAAAAGAGTCAGCAAGATCATGAGTAACTACTGGTGTAGTGGTGCCACCACACATGGCTTTCGAAGCCTGTATATTGTAGGGAGAAGGGAAGACTGAGGGAATTACTGCTAACGAGATGTTGTAGAAAATGGTGATGTTCTGAGTACAATAGGAAGATAAGTATGCAGGGCAGTGCATTTAATGAGTGCAATTATGCCAAAGAGGGTTTGGCTAATGATGCAATGATCCTATTTGATGTAATCTTGTTTCTTATTGTATAAAAACTACAAAGAATTTACAGCCTAGGAACATCTCCTTCAGCCCAACTGGACTGAGCCATTGCTTATGCCTCCTCCCACCCATCTTTGCTATTCAATATAAATTTAAGGGGGAGCTAGATAACTACATGAGGGACAAAGGAATAGAAGGTTACACTGATAGAATTCCCTCAACTACTTCATGTAGTAGCAAGTTCCACATAGTCACCAATCTCTGGATAAGGAGGTATCTTCTGAATTCTTTATTGGCAAAGTTAGTGATTATCTTCACTTTGTCGGAAAACTTCTGGTGCAGTGATAATGTCCCTGCCTCTGAGACAGAAGCTGTAGGTTCAGGTCCCACTCCAGGACTTGACGGCCAAGGAAAGTGTGCTCATAATGTGGTGAAACAGGTTCAGTACCAGCTTCTCAATCCTCACAACGTACGCCAATGGCAGGCAGGAAGGGTGGGAGAGATTTCTGGTCAGCTATGTGATGGAAAGAAATTGGAACCTCTACCATCGCTATCCATAGCTCCAGAGCCATGTCTGCCACAGCAACTTGGATTCCTTGAGGGGGCTGGTTGGCTCAGTGGACAGGCCGTGTGGATCAGATTGGTGCCAACAGCATAAGATTGGACCCCCGTTCAGGTTGTCGACTGGCAGCATATGTTCTCCAGCTGCATCCCAAGTGCTCTCAAATCATCTTCTCTACTTGTGCAGGACAAGTTAGTGCACAACAAGCATGAGAGAGAGAAGACAGGAGGGGGCATGGCACAACTCAGACCATAAGACCATAAGACATAGGAGCTGAAATTAGGCCATTTGGCCCATCAAGTCTGCTCCGCCATTTAATCATGGCTGATAAGTTTCTCAACCCCATTCTCCCACCTTCTCCCCGTAACCTTTGATCCCCTTACCAATCAAGAACCTATCTATCTCGGTCTTAAATACACTCAATGACCTGGCTTCCATAGCCTCCTGTGGCAATGAATTCCATAGATTCACCACTCTCTGGCTAAAGAAGTTTCTCCTCATCTCTGTTCTTAAAGGTCTTCCCTTTACTCTGAAGCTGTGCCCTCGGGTCCTAGTCTCTCCTACTAATGGAAACATCTTCCCCACGTCCACTCTATCCAGGCCTTTCAGTATTCTGTAAGTTTCAATCAGATCCCCCCTCATCCTTCTAAACTCCATCGAGTATAGACCCAGAGTCCTCAAACGTTCCTCATATGTTAAGCCTTTCATTCCTGGGATCGTTCTCGTGAACCTCCTCTGGACCCTCTCCAGGGCCAGAACATCCTTCCTGAGATACGGGGCCCAAAATTGCTCACAATATTCTAAATGTGGTCTGACCAGAGCCTTATAAAGCCTCAGCAGCACATTCCTGCTTTTATATTCCAGTCCTCTCGAAATAAATGCCAATATTGCATTTGCCTTCCTAACTACCAACTCAACCTGCAAGTTAACCTTAAGAGAATCCTGGACTAGGACTCCCATGTCCCTTTGCACTCCAGATTTCTGAATTCTCTCCCCATTTAGAAAATAGTCTATGCCTCTATTCTTCCTATCAAAGTGCATGACCTCACACTTCCCACGTTGTATTCCATCTGCCACTTCTTTGCCCATTCTCCTAACCTGTCCAAATCCTTCTGCAGCCTCCCCGCCTCCTCAATACTACCTGTCCCTCCACCTACCTTTGTATCATCTGCAAACTTAGCCAGAATGCCCTCAGTTCCTTCATCTAGATCATTAATGTATAAAGTGAGAAGTTATGATCCCAACACAGACCCCTGCAGAACTCCATTAGTCACTGGCCGCCATCCTGAGAAGGACCCCCTTATCCCCACTCTCTGCCTCCTGCCAGACAGCCAATCTTCTATCCATGCTAATACCTTGCCTCTAACACCATGGGCTCTTATCTTACTGAGCAGCCTCCTGTGCGGCACCTTGTCAAAGGCCTTCTGGAAGTCCAAGTAGATAACATCCATTGGCTCTCCTTTGTCTAACCTACTCGTCACCTCCTCAAAGAATTTTAACAGATTTGTCAGGCATGACCTCCCCTTGATGAAACCATGCTGACTTTGCCCTATTTTACCACGCACTTCCAAGTATTCTGAAATCTCATCCTTAATAATTGACTCTAAAATCTTACCAACGACCGAGGTCAGGCTAATCGGCCTGTAATTTCCCGTCTTTTGCCTCATTCCCTTCTTAAACAGGGGGGGTTACATTAGCGATTTTCCAGTCCTCTGGGACCCTCCCTGACTCCAGTGATTCCTGAAAGATCACCACTAACGCCTCCACTATCTCTTCAGATATCTCCTTCAGAACTCTGGGGTGTAATCCATCTGGCCCAGGTGATTTATCCACCTTCAGACCTTTCAGTTTTCCTAGCACCTTCTCCTTGGTAACTCAGGCCATATGAAGATAAGGCTGACGAGCTGCCAAGGGAGGATCGGGACTGGACATGTGGAGGCTGCGAGTTAGGCATCTGGCCTCCATCCAGTAAGGTACAATACTTAATATATCTACCTAGAAACCTAAGGGTCATGTATGGTGCCATGTTGGAGGCAGCCCATGCAGTCACTCACTCTCTCCTCTCGCAATTGCAGGTGCCAGCAAGAAGAGGGTGAGGCCGCACCCCAAACCCGACTCCACCACCAGCTCCAGCCTGCAGATGAGCGAGCATGATGACGATGAGATTGTACCTGTAGAGCCGTCACAGTGGTCACCTGCACCCTGCACCAGCCTAGAGACACACACGCCTCAGTGAGAACTAGTTCAGACAGAGTCTCACATTCTGGTGGTCACCGCACAGACACGTTTCCGCAGCAGGAGGAGGCTGGTGTGGCCAAGCTTACTGGCGCTCGGAGGACTGCTGGGGAAGAGGCTGCTGCAAATCCGATTCAGATGGGAGGGGTCCTGGACAAGGTGCTTGAGATGCAGCGAGAGGCCGGGGGGAGCGTCAGGTAGAGATGTCGGAGGCCCTCAACAGAGTGGCAAGTGAGGGGGAGCAGTCTGTCCGCCTGCTTTCTGATGAAGTGTGCATATATTGAGGTCTTCATGGGGAGGGTGGCGAACGCCATGGAGACCCTCGTTCAGCAGAACGCCCAGTTTCTGATGGGTAAGTGCGCAGACCTGCAATCCATTGCCATTTCCATGGACGAGCTTTTGCAGTGGCTATGTGAGGGCGACACAGGGCACCTCAACCTCCATCCTGGTGCTGCTTCTCGTCAAGAAGTCAGGGAGGGGCCTTCGGGCACCCAAAGGGAAGAGGGGCAGCAGGCGGCCACCCCTGGGACCTTCACTCAGGACTCTCAGAAGGGGTTAGGCCCTTCGGAATCTGCTTTAACTGTGACCCCATCAGCTTCAGCCTCTGTGACCCCAGAAGGTGCAGCTGCACCAGGGCAGGAGACCCAAAGTAAGCCAGGACCCTCCAGGCCTCAAGGTCACAGAGGACATCCATCAAGGTCATCAAGGACAATATGGCCTGGTGGTCAGCGGGCTGTCTCCACCCCTGCTGCGGATGTCAGGGTAGCACCTGGATGCAGTGCCAGGCAACGAAAGATTAAGAAGTTCTGATTTCACATGTGGTTGTTCAGGTTCACTATCGTTGTACAATGTTGAAACACTTTTGTAAATATATGGTCGCTTGCACTTTAATAAGGTCTGATGTGTTTTGATTGCATTCCCCAGCCATTAAGCCCATGCGCATCCCTTACATTCAGGAGGACAACCCAGGCTGGGTCTATGTCCCCCAGGAGCATGTGTGACAGGGAGGCATCGATCTTTGCCAGGGCCCTTGCCAGCAATATGCGAGAAGCCTCCCACGCACACTGCGCCTTTGCCATTCACACCCTCCTGGATTCCCAAGCCTTTGCTTTGGCAGAATTACATCCTGGGGCTCACCTTCAGTTGTCCAGTTGAGCTGACCTGCAGCTCCACCCAACCGATGACCCAACTCCCATCAGCATCTCGACATCATCATGAGGCACTGGATAGTTGTGAGCGGCCATGGTGCGAGTCACTTTTGAGGTGATTCCAATGCCTTTCACCCTCCCCCAGATAACCACACCCTCCCCCCGCTACCCACACCCTCTCCCCCATAACCATTGACCCTCCTGATGTTACCTTTGACCTCCCACAGTCATTCTAGAACCGTAACCCTCACCATCCTTCGTCCAGTGCAGGTTAAAATTAACGTCCCCTTCCTTCCGGCGAAGCCCACCTTATTAACTGCAGAGATGCCCCCCTCAACCCCTCCATCCTGCTGACCTGCAGAATCTGTGTTTATTTCAGTCTGCTCTCTAACAACCCTCACACCTCTTCACCGACCATTGCAGGACCTTAACTCTCCCACCCTACTGGATCCCACTACCTCCTTTAACCCTCACCATCGCTTCGTATCACCAGTCCCCTCAGTTTTCCCCATAGGACTCAACAGTAGACACCAGAAATCCCACCCTCCAAACCTCTCCCCAATCCCACCGCCCCAACATTGCCCGCTCACACGTGCACCCCCATTGCCTATACTCCACCACGGCCCTTCTCATGCTCCCACTCCATGAACAACCTCACCCATCCCAGCCACCCACAACTTTTCATTCTTTCCCCCCTTAGGACCTCCAACGTTCCCCGAACCCCTCTAGCCTTCCGTATCTGCCCTGCCTCTTCTTCCCTCTGCCCCCCCATCTTCTTGCTCCCACAACACAAAGACCATCGCCGCACCACACTACCTCATGCTGCCGTTCGCTTGCTGGGGAGCCCACCTGACTGATTGCCCACCTAATCGATGGACCACGTGGGGCTCAGCAAATCACCAGCTTCAGAGTCCTCCATATTTTCCAGTGTCCACAAGCTGTCCCAAGCCTCCATCTAGCAACGTCCCAACGAGTGCACTCCACGTTGGTCCAGACATATTCCGGATCGGTGCATTTCGACGCCAGTTGGGGGTCGGGGGCGCGGTGGTGGAATGGGTGCACTGCGGGTGGCAGGAGCGGGTTGGCGGAATTTCCAGTGGGGGTTAATTTGAATCTCATCAAGGGAATGCTCAAGGTCTTCCTAATGGCCTATGTCGGGATTGGTAACACGCCATTATCCCACCATGACAGTCGGGAATGCAAGTTCCCGCCGTTGGTAAACCAGTTTTCATTTTTCCATGGGATTGTCCGCCCCGTCTACCACAATATCCACTGGTGGCGGAGGGTGGAAGATTCCGCAAACAGTCTAACATGAGAATGAAAAGACCATTTTAATTGCTGTTAATTTCCCATTAGGCTCGTTTTCAAAAGCAAGTTGATTACTTTGTGCCTGGTATCCAGCCTTTCCCTTATTATACCCACACCGTCAACAAAACTGGCTACTTCCACCTCCATAACATTGCCTGAGTCTGTACTACCTCTGTTTATCTGCAGCTGAAACACTTCTCTATCTCTTTGTTCCCTCTCGACTTGACTATTGCAATGCTCTCCTCGTGAGTCTCCCAAATTCCACCCTACTTTGCTGCCTGTATCTTAACTCGCACCAAGGCTAGTTCACTCATCACTCCTGTGGTTGCTGTGCTACATTGGCTTCTGTACGGGCAATGTCTCCATTTCGAAATTGTGTCCAAATCCCCTTAAGCTCTTGTTCCTCCCTATCTCTCTAGCCTTGCAACTCTACAATCCTCCAAACTTCTCAAGGGCAAATAGGGATGAACAACTAATGCTGGCCTTGTCAACAATGCTCACATCCCATGAACGAATAAAAAATAGATCACTGCACTCCTCCAATTCTGCGCATCCCTGGTTTTAGTGACTATCTCCTCCATTGGAGCTATGGCTTTAATTGCCTATGCCCTGAGCTGTGGAATTCCACCCCCTAAGCCTCTCTGTATATGTATTGCTTTCTCTTCCTTTGACATACTCCTTAATAACTACCTTTCTGACCAAGCTTTTGATCATCTCTCATTGTGTCTCCTAATGTGGCTTGGTGTCAAACGTGAATCAATATGAAGCACCTTGGGATACTGTGGTATATTAAAGGCACTATACAAATGTAAGTTGTTGTTCATCATATCATAAAGCATTTGCCCACATGTGGCATATTATGTGCCCACCCCACTTCAGTCTGAAGTTGTGACCTACAGGCCATGCCTATCCAGATAGTGGCATTTTTATGCTCGCCAGGCTCTGGAACTTCGGGGCTCGTGTGTCCTTGGTGGGACTTGCTGTGGGCGTATATCTGAACACTCAAAAATATCTAGAAACCCAGTTTGCTCAGCTGGAATTTTGATGGGCTTTTATGTGTAGTTTTACTTTTTTAATTCCTTTCTCATGTGGCTTTTTTTTTGTGTGTCCATCAAGGTCAGAATTACGTGATTATTACATCAAATTTACAACACAGGAACAGCAAATTGACCCAACTGGCCTAAGCTAGGGTTTTTGCTCCAGATGAGCCTTGTCCCAATTTCAACCCTACCAGCAAAAATTCCTTCCCCCCTCCCCCACATGTCTACCTAGCTTCCTCTTAAATGCATTTGTGTGACTCACCTAAACCACTGCACTGGTAGCGAATTCCGCATCCTAGCCTCTCTCTGAGTGAAGAAGTTTGGCCTTAATTCCCCATTGGTTTGATCAGTGACTATCTACCAGTCCCACGGCAGGTGTAGCACAGCTAGCTATGGGGTAGAATCGCTTCACCTCTTGTCTTAACCCCAAGATCGGAAACTCATCACCTTTTGTGTCGAATTTAGGGCATCTTTGGGTGCTGATCCAAATTCAAAGAGCACGGAGATCTCAGAGGGTTGTGGGGCTGGAGGAGATTACAGGGATAGGCCGTGGAAGGGTTTGAAAACAAGGATGAAAACTTTAAAATTAAGATGTTGCCGGGAGCCAATGTAGGTCGGTGAACACAAGGGTGGTGAGTGAAGAGGGTTTGGTGCTAGTTAGGGTATGGGCTGCAGAGGCTGGGATTAGCTCCAGAGAGAGAATGGCCAGGAATGCATTGGAAAAGTCCAGGGGTAACAAAGACAACAGATGAGAATTTTAGCAACAGATGAGATGAGGTAGGGGTGGAGTCAGGGCATGAGTCAAACACGGCCCTCTGAAGTGAAGTCCCAATGGCCCAATGCACCTAGTCCATCTAGTAGTAACAAAGCCTCCTCTGGCCTTTTCCTCTGCTAAAGATGCTCTGAATTCAAATCAGCAACATTAAAATATGCATCTCATGTGAGCTTCAATTTTTATTTAAATGACATGTGCATGTGTGCTGACAGAAAGCAAGGATTAAGTGTATGAAAAAATCAATTTTAAAAATGACAACTTGAAATGACTATTTAGGATGCCAAGTTCCACAGCTGACTTGCTGCACATATAAATAATCAATCACCGTACTTAAAATGCTAGTCTGTACAGTTGATAAGAAGTATACTCTCAGAACACGATCCTGTTGATGCAGAAATAAAATAAAACCCATGCTGGCAATGGGGAAATTTAACATTTTCATACTTTTCTCATGCCTAATACGAGCACCAAGCAACAATGTGTTATGATATAAAGCTCATAAACTCAATGCCTACTGAGCCAGTGTAACAAGACCATTTCTCGCTTCATCCAGCCCTGGAGCCTCTGCGGATGACACAGACAATTTAATGCCAATTGGTTGACGGATTTATGCTTTTACCTTGCACCCACAAATGGAAATGCAAACATTGGGCTTACAATGGAGGAGAAGGAGAAGAGAAAGAAATAACTCAAAAACGAATCAGTTCTTCCTTCGACCATGCATTCGTTACCTGTGCATCAAGTTTTGTTAAAACCCATCCATTAGTTTTTGAAATATATTTACGAGGAGAGATTGGATAGGTTGGGGTTATTTTCCTCAGAACAAAGAAGACTGAGAGGTGACATGATTGAGGTGTACAAAATCATGAGGGGAATAGATAGAGTGGACAGGATAAAATTGTTTCCCTTGGTGGAGAATTCTAGAACCAGGGGACATAGATTCAAGATAAGTGGCAGAACGTGTAGGGGGGATGAGGAAGAACTTTTTTACGCAGAGGGTAGTGGGTGTTGCGAATTTGCTGCCCAAGTTGGTGGTAGAGGCAGAAACTTTAAACCCTTTTATAAAGTACCTGAATCTGCACCTAAAGTGCTGTAAGTTGCAGGGCTATGGGCCGGGTGCAGGAAGGTGGGATTAGAAAGGGCACATGGGTGTCCTCGGGCTGGCATGGACAAGATGGGCTGAATGGCCCCCTTCTGTGCTGTAACTTTTCTATGGTTCTATTTGTTACAGATAAAGAGACTAACAGGGTTGAAAACAATACCCCCGCCCGCTTCCATTGGCAGGAGTAAAAATGGCACGGTGTTTTCAGCAAACATGAAATGACGTGAATTCATTTCTTTTCAAAAAATAAAATCCCTGGAGGAAATAAAACTGCAAACATGGGCCATGTGTTTTCATTGGAAGCTTGAATCAGGGTAGTTGCCTGTAAGCTTGAAGAATGTTGAAGAAGTGAACTTTCCCTGCAGTGACTGCAGTTGGATGTCCTGTAGAATCTTTGCGTTGGACATTTTGAGGAGTTAACCCGAGGGGTAATAGGCAACAGGCTTTCCAAGATAAGCAGGAAGGCTTTGAAGTGAGATGTGAAGAAAGCATGGCTTGTTTTCTCCTTTTGATGTCTGAGTACTCTGTGCAAAACATATTTGTACAAAGAAATAAGGCACAGTAATGAGACCAGCCATGTCTGACGAAGATGTAACTTCTGTGGCTAAGGTGATAAAGATAGGTAGAGGGATCTATTAACTATAGAAAGATAATGGTTAATAAAGCCCACTCTTCAAAGGGTTCGAGAACAGTTAACAAGTTAGGAAGTCTTGTTTGGAAGTAGCTTTGGAATAAACAATTTTGTTTACGTGAATGGCCTTTTTTGAAAAGAATCAGGAATAGATACATTATGAAAAAAAGATAAAGTGAAGATAGTCGTCTGGTAGTACAGAGCTTGAGTATTGCTGAAAAAAGACATGTTGCTGAAGCTTTTCGTCTTGTACTCATGAAGGCAATTTGCAAGAATACCAAATGTAAAGGGAACAACAATTTACACTGCATGAGAAGAGAATGCTGATTGGTTGGCAAGTAGAATCAAATCGGTAGAGGCATTGCCATGGAGAATGCACAAGTTAACTGATGATTGACAGTTAACTGCCAAGCTTTGTTTAAATTCAAACCAGACAGATTGACTCTGATCGGCCATGGCATTGCCCTGGGGAAAGAACCAGAGAATGGCTGTCATCTATTTTGTTTAGTTGAAAAAGGCACAATGTCTGTACATGTTCTTTCTGTCTGCAAAGAGACAGGCCCTGTGTATTAATATATGTAGCTCCTAGCACCTGTAAATGAGCCACACTATGAGCCTGACTGATAATCTTAAATTGGCTGTCAGCGTAATTCTTAGCACATCGAGGATTGTTTAGCAAATGTTCCCCCATCGCGGAATCACATTAATGTTGAACACTATGGGCAGAATCATCCCAGATTTGTGGTAGTGGGCGTGAAAGAAGACATTTTACCTGCTGGCCGCAATGGTGGGTTTTCACACCATACCAACCCTTTCCAGTATGTCCTGCCTTGTTAATAATGCATTCACGGGAAACACTCCGGATCGCTGGCGCGCAGGCTCGGATATGCCCGCTATGCCCTGACCTCAGCGCTTCCTCGCACCGGGCGCCATATTTAAAATGCACCAGAGCGCAGCCTACTTCATGTCTACAGACCAGGATTGCTCCAGGAGACAGGTGGCCCTGAAAGTGAAGGTGACGCAAGCGCCCAGATTTTGTGAGGCCTCTCTGGGGCGCCGGCTGGGCGCAGTGGGAGGCTGCCACAATGTCCCGTACACCCGCTCTGGCTGCAGGAGGTCCACCAGAGTCACCAATCCAGCCTGGG
Organism: Cetorhinus maximus; assembly: GCF_964194155.1. Lineage (NCBI taxonomy): Eukaryota > Metazoa > Chordata > Chondrichthyes > Lamniformes > Cetorhinidae > Cetorhinus > Cetorhinus maximus. The sequence goes on from NC_135884.1 coordinate 147,781,009, forward strand.
AGGCACTGGCAGCAGCGGTCAGCACTACCGGGGCACAGAGGAAGTCAACCATCCAGTGCAGGATGGGGATGAATAGAGTCATAGAGTCATAGAGGTCTACAGCGCAGTAAAATGCCCTTTGGCCCATTGAGTCTGCGCCAGTCAAACAAGTACCTAACTATTCTAATCCCATTTTCCAGCACTGGGCCCATAGCCTATTATGCCATGGCATCGCAAGTGCACATCCAAATACTTCTTAAATGTTATGAGGGTTTCTGCTTCTATCACCCCTTCAAGCAGTGAGTTCCAGATTCCCACCACCCCCTGGGTGCAAAAATTCTTCCTCACATCCCCTCTAAACCTCCTGTCCCTTACCTTGCTCTCATGAGAATGCTCTCATCTGTTCCGCCAGGGTATGTCAACCACCTCATCACTCTCAACTCACACACTCACAAACCCATCACACGTCCACAGGGATCTCACAACTCAAGCGACAACACCATTAACTCTCACACACCCTCATAACTCAATCAGGCTCATATCCTCCAGGGATCTCATCCTCATCCTATCCATGGCTCCGCTCACCACACAAACTTTCCATGCAGTGCCATCATCCTGTGCACACTCTCTCCATCTGCTTTTACGCAGGAGAAGCTGTTCCACAACGTCAGGGAGAGATCCCAGACCGGGGTTCGAGTGGCCCATGTTAGTCTCTGGATACCTTCTTCCAACTCATCATGAAGAGTCAGCAGAAGGCAGGGGAACATCACGCAGAGCTGTTGGAAGTTCCCAACAGAATGGCAAGCGAGTCAGAGGAGTGCGTCTGCCTGCTCCCTGATGAAGTGGTACCCACATGTGCACATATGGATGTCTCATGAGGAGGATGGCAGATGCCATGGAGACCCCAGTCCAGCAGAACGCGGAGATGCGCGCAGACCTACACTTCATCATGGTCGCCATGGGTGAGCTCCTGCAGTGGCAATGCAAAACAGAAACAGGGCACCTCGACACTCCGCCAGGTGCTCCTTCCCCTCAAGGAGTTAGGCCGGGGCCCTTGGGCACCCGAAGGGAGGAAGAGCGGCAGCTGGACACCCCTGGGTCATCCACTCAGGATTCTCAGTGGCTGTCCGCTCCCTCCGAGTCCCGTTTGCCTATGACCCCCCTCAACATCAACCTCTGTCACTGCAGAGGGAACAGCTGGCCCATAGAAGGACAGCAAAAGCAAGCCGGGGCCCTCAAGGCCTTGGCTTTCCAGAGGATGCATACTGAAATCATCAGAGGCAACAGGGCCAACCATTGCACAGTCTGTCTCCACCCCTCCTGCGGATGTCAGGGCAGCACCTAGAAGATGTGGTAGGCCTTGCAAAGAGTTCCTGATCACAAGTGGTCGTATGGGTCAACACATTTTGTTACTTTATAATTTGAAAATATATTCACTTTCACTGACTAATGTGTAATGTTGTCCTTCAACATCATTCACAGGCTTTGTGAGTCCTCCCCCTGAAACCTTGCCCCCTCACACTGAAATCCCCCCACCCCCAGCCACTGAATCCCTCCACATTCCCCCCATCCCCCCACTAGCAGTTCAGCTGCATGCAGCCGGCCCACGAGTGATTCTGGAGGGAGAAGTGTGTGTGTGTGGCAGGGTCTTTCGGAGCCTCGTGCAAGCATTTCTCCCACACACACGGAACCTTCATTCATCACACTCATCTCATTGACCTGAGCATTTTCAATGCTGCCTGCTGGGCTTCTCTTTCAGTTGTCTATCTGAGCTAATCTGCATCTCCGCCCACCCACTGACTGCACTCCCATGCAGCACTGTGCCTGTCCAACACGAGGCTCCATTCACTTTCAATTTGACAGACATGGCCAATATAAAGTTTTTGATTAGCTCCCCCATCCTTTCCCCTCCCCCAGTCACCCATGTCTTTTCCCCCTTCACTGTGGACCCCATCTGGCATCGCCTTCCTCACCATCTCCTCACCGTTAACCTACAGTCCGAACCCTTGTCACTCCAGGATGTCCAGGTGAATGTGCACATTCTCTACCTTCCTGAGAATCCCAACCCCATCCACACTGACCTCTCCAACCTCCTCCTTCACACCCACCAGGGTCCATGTCAATCTCCAAGAACCCACCGACCACCTTCGCTGCCCCTTCCACCATTACCAACACACCCTCATACTCCCACCCTACCAGCTCCCGCTGCTCCCTCTCACAGTTGCCATTCCCTCCTACCATGCCCACCCTCGGTTTGCTCCCCAGGAGGTAGTCATTGACTCCACGGACCCCTCCCTTGAACATTCACCTGGACATCTCCCCCTTACTCCCTCCTCCACATTTATTCTCTCCTCTCTCTAGGGTCACCTTCCCCCCTCCAAACTCCCTACCTCACACATTCCTCCCTCTCACGCCTACCTCCCTACTTGCAGCAGTCTCCCCATTACACCCTCCTCCCCCCATACTCCATCTTCCCTCAGGCTCTCTCCTTCCCCCCACCAACCTCATCCCCCCTGACATCTTTGTCCCTTCCTCCCTACCGCACACGCCTCCCCCGCTCCCCCCCACCCTTTGCACACCTTCCTCTCCCATGCACACCTAGACATTCCTTTCCCATCAACCCCGTCCCCAGTACACTTTCCTCTTCCACTCACCTTCCTCTCCACCCCCCCTTGCCGATCATCCATAGCAGCCCGTGGCCAAGGCTGTGATGTTCCGAAGCAGGTCCAAAGCACTAGCGGAGACCTCCCACCTTCCGAGAGCTACATGATGGCAGAGCCATGTCCATGTCAGCCTCCTAGTGTCATGACTCCCAATCCACCCAGCATGCAACGCACCTGTTCTTCCAGGTTCCGGTAGCTGTAGGGCTCCAGCATCTTCCCCTTGGATGTCCATGGTCTGAGCAAGACCCTAACGGTCAGTCCCGACTTCTGCACGTCACACTTGCCCAGAAATGTTCTGGGCCGGCATGCTTTCCCACCGGTGTAACGGTGGATAGGGCGTGGGGGGATGTTCCGATCCAGCCTTACTTTGCATCTCATTAGCGGGATGCAACTCGAGTTCACGCCGGCCTCCAGCGGGATTTGCATTCCGCCATGGCGCACACCATCGGATGATCCTACTGTGCTGGCAAGAAACCAATTTCTGCCCTTCTTGCCGAATGGACCCCCTCCCCCCATCATTGACGCCCGCAACCAACAGGACCGGATGATTCCGCCTATGTTTTGAGTTTCGCAAGCATGGGCTGGTTGGGTGTGGTCAGCACCTTGTCTGTTGCAAACAGTTGAAGGGACAAGCTGTTTGATACGATCCACCAGTCTTTGGGACGTGTGGCTTACAAACCTTAGCATCACACTGGCACTGAAATTCATACACCACCGCACCCACCCCCACCGAACCCATCCCTATAAAATGCAAATGTTAACAGGCAGTAGAGTAGCCTGTCCTGGCCCAGGGTCCATATCGGGCATTCTGCAGCTAGTGGCTCAAGAACAAACTAATTCCCCCTTTCCCGGCTGAGGGTTCTCTTACTGACATAATATCCCTTATTCCCTCTCTGATTGAAATCAGCAAACTAAATTGCCTGGGGATTAAGCTACGAGTTTGGATGCTAGGGAGAAATTTGAATTGGACAGTGTCTCCTCAATTAACTCCTTTCAAAAGAGCTGTTGAGGAACAGGACTGAAAGTCGATGGCTGTGATTTTCAAAAGTCTCTTGTGTGCTCAAATATTGACAAACTCCTGGGTCTCCTGATCCTAACATCAAAGCTACATACAGCTCTGCTGCCCAAAGGAAGAAGAGTGTAGTCATTGCAAAGATGCGTTTTTCTCTGTGGCTAGAAAAGAATCAAGCAAGTTAACAGGTTTAAAAAAATTCACGGCGTAGGTTTTGACTTTGTGCGATAGTGTAAAATGGGTGAAACCAATAGAAATGATGAAAGATGATCTGCTGATTTGATAGGAGTCTTTATTTTTATCTTATTCATTCACAGGACTTGGGCATCACTGGCTGGGCCAGCATTTATTGCCCTATTTGCCCTTGAGAAAGTGGTGGTGAGCTGCCTTCTTGAACCGCTGCAGTCCATGTGGTGTAGGTGCACCCTCAGTTCTGTTAGGGAGGGAGTTGCAGGATTTTGCCCCAGCGACAGTGAAGGAACGGTGGTATATTTCAAGGTGGTGAGTGACACGGAGGGGAACTTCCAACTGGTGGTGTTCCCATCTATCTGCTACCCTTGTCCTTCTAGATGGTAGTGGTTGCGGGTTTGGAAGGTGCTGCCTAAGGAGCCTTGGTGACATCATTATACAAGTTCAAAATTACCAATCCCCCCTCCCCCCCACATCTCCCCCCCTCCCCCATCATAGATTTGATAATAAGCAAACACAAATCTGATGATCTCGGGGAACCTCAATTTAAAAAGCTGTGAGCTATGAAGATAAGTGCAGACATGGATGATTAAATACAGAGCACTGTGACTGTACTGTCTGTTCAGGTGCTAATAGCTTATAGTTTTCAGCGTGTGCTGTAACACACTGTGCATTCCTGCATTGTATCAGGGTTGTCAGTGGGTAAGGAAGGGATTACTTAGACATGAGCTCTCCGAGCTTCAGTTATCCACAGCTGTTGCCTCCTATGGTGCAGATGCTGCAGTGAAGCATGCCCATTTAGCCCTTTCGGTTAAGACTGGCTGGCTGGATGATAACAGCATCATGGTTGTTGCCAGGATAGAGAGCATTTTCCAGGCTGATGTTCCTGCACATCAACAGGTCATGGTCAGTGAGTGGTAGCCCTTGCTGTTTTGGTATACCTTCCTGTTAATATGCGACACCAGCAGAGCATTGCACGGTGCCCAGGCTGCACTAGAAGTAGCCGGAAGCAGCAGGAAGCAGAATGGCTGCTTTTTTTGGATTTTGGGATTTCCACAGTGTCTAAACCAGCCGCTCCACAGAGATGAGTTTCACAGCGTGATTTTCCAGTTTGAGGTGATGGATGAAATATAAGCATTTTGTAATGATACCCTGTCAGTCTTTCCACAAGCTTTCAATTAGAGATTTACTATCAGAACAATCTAAAATGAATGTCGTAAAGGCATATAAGTAATTGCTTAGTGTTGATGGCTTTGTTTAATACAGCTTTCTCAATCTTAAACTTTTAACATCTGTAGGAGTAAGCTTGGCCATGGCATCTCAAGGATTAAGCAAATAATAGTGCAGGGAGGGGGAAAAGATTCTGTATTTCTGTAAGCGCTGCAGGAATTCACCAAGGCTCCTTCGACAGCACCTTCCAAACCCACAACCACTACCATCTAGAAGGGCAAGAACAGTTGATTGGCAGCACATCCACAAACATTCACTCTCTCCACCACCAATGAAAAGTGGCAGCAGTGTGCATCACCTACAAGACGCACTGCAGAAACTCACCAAGGCTCCTTAGACAGCACCTTCCAAACCTGTGAACATTACCATCTAGAAGGACAAGGGTAGCAGATAGATGGGAACACCAACCAGTTGGAAGTTTCCCTCCAAGTCACTCACCATCCTGACTTGGAAATATATCGCCGTTCCTTCACTGTCGCTGGGTCAAAATCCTGGAACTCCCTTCCTAACAGCACTGTGGGTGTACCTACACCACATGGGCTGCAGCAGTTCAAGAAGGCAGCTCACCGCCACCTTCTCAAGGGCAACAAGGAATGGGCAATAAATGCTGGCCCAGTCAGCGAAGCCCAAATCCCATGAACAGATAATTTAAAAAATTATGTAGCATCTTATCACATTTCAGAGAAACTTCTCCAAGTACTTTCCAAGCAGCGAATTATTCCGAAATATAGCAACAATCATTGACTACACAACTGTCACACAGCAAGATGTAACAAACGGCAATTAGATGAAAACAAAACACAAGTAAATGTATGATTGGCACTGTTCATTGAGGGAGTGATGCTGGCTGCTCTTCTTCAGTTTATAGGTTGGTACAAAATTGTTGTCAGGATTTGGAGATGAAGAAGGGAGATATCTGATGGATTGAGCTCAGCTCTCTGTAAAACACGGTGAAACATTCTGTATAACTTTGGCGTTGTTCATCACGATACGTACGACATATAAACATTTTCCCCCCTAACAGCACGGTGGGTGTACCTGCACCTCATGGACTGCAGCGGTTCAAGAAGGATGCTCGCTGCAACCTTCCCAAGGGCAATTAGGGATGGGCAATAAATGCTGGCCCAGCCAGAGAAGACTGCATCCTTTGAATGAATAAAAATAAATAAATGGCACGTGTTTGCCTTTGCGTCCAATAACCCTTTGCATGTAGGCATAGGACAGAATATGGTCTGCTTTGTATTGTATGAAATCCCCGTTCTGAACACAAACACTGGGGGGGTCCATTTTCGACCTTCTTTGCTTGAGCGGTATCCAAGTGATGCGATTGGCCGCTTGTTATTCAGAATGCACCGAGTGAGCACCTGAACATTAAGGCCTGAATTTCTGCTCCCAGCTCAGGAACGCAGAGTCGGCAGGATTCCCAGCTCCGCGAACCCAACTCCTGGAAAACTGCCCTGGATGTTCCGATTTTTGTTCCGAGTGGTGGGGTGCAATGGGAGCCGGGTCTGCCGACACCGGAAACAGTTCGGAGGAGGCACTGGGCCGCCGGGTGTGCAGCCGGGTGGACGAAAGGCCGATCTTGGTGATGCGGCACTTTGTCCCAGCTGCAAAGAAAACAATAAAACAAAAAACAGCGCTCTAGCCCTCACCCCCTCACACCCCCTCACCCTGCACACACACTCCAAATGACCCATCCATATCGTTTCATTCTCCCACCCACCCCCTCTGTGGCCCCTCATACTTACCCATGCCAACCCATGCCCCCCCACCCACCCCCATGGCCACTCATATGCTCCATACCAACCTATGCTTCTCCACTCACTTCCATGGCATTTTATAGCCCCTATATAAACATATGCCTCTCTACCAACCACTTTTGGCCTCTCTACCATCCATGCCAACCTATGATCCCATCCATCCCCGATGGCCCTTTGTAACCCCATGCCAATTTACTGCCAACTCATGCCAACCCATGCACCCAACCCACCAGCCTTTGCCCTTACGCACTCCATGCCTACTCAGTCAGTATCCATCATGGGAAGACCGCAGGACCCATACTGAGAGCAAATAAAAAAGTTCTAAGTGTCTATGAATGAATTCACCATTCAAAAATAAACCACTCTTATTTATAAAAACCCATTCTCTACATTTAAATCCCTCCAAACATTTAATCTGTTAGAACAACAAACATTGTTTTTATAGCCCAACATCAAAAGACTTTATAAGCCCTTGGAGCTGTCAATTAAAATTGAACTGACAGGCACCCCACTGTGATAATTAGTGGTTGTGAAATAAGTTATGCAGCACAAATCCTATAATGATAGCACTCAGGCTTATGTCAACAAACAGAGTGAAATAGCAAGCACTGATTTGTTTTTAACATGCAGACTGCTTTTAAATTTAAAGGCCAGGAAATTGAGATTCTTTGATAGCTTGATCATTCAAATTAGCTTTGTCTGTTCCATTAACAGCTTGACAGTTCCCTTGACAGTTTCACTGAGTTTGTTCACTGCTTACACACATTCATGTCTACATTTAACAACCCCAAAGGGCACCTTACCTCTCCCAGTGGGCACCTTAACTTTCCCAAATGTGTCCCTGGACCTCTCCAAATGGGTACCCCATCACTTCAAAGAGCTCCACTAACTTTAGGCTTTCTCCTGAGAGGCCTAATGTGCACAAGTCATGTATCAGGCAGCCCACTAGCTTAAATTGGATCTGACTGAAGGTAGTTGCCCTTCAACATGTGCAGCAGCTCCTGTGAACCACGAATGTGCAAAGTAAAGCCTACCCCCTTTCCTCCTCCCACCCCAACCTTGCAAAAATGGTTGTGGGCTGGCTTCCAGGGATGGGACTTGCGGATTCAGGCCTCCTGCTCCATTTCTGCCATGACAGAGAGCCTCCGCATCTGTGTGAAAATTCAGGCCTAAATCACTGGTAAAATCACTCACCCTTTTAGGATTAGCTAGAGAAGGGGGCGAGAGGAAGCTCTTGTGGAGCATAAACATCAACATGGGCTAGAGGGACTGAATAGCCTGTAACTGTGTTGTACATTCCAAGTAAAAAATAGTTATGGAAACCATTACAACAAAAATTGTTGGGTTTTATCAAAGGCATGCAATCTTTCTTTCCAAGTATATCAGTCAAGATGGAGATGGAATGGGTTATTGATGAGAATCCTGGTTGGTTATCTTTCCTCCTTCACCTTGTTGCTGTTGCTTCAGACTGACGTATGCCTTAAATTGGCTGAAAGATTAGCTTTGAAAGTTGGGGATTAGCCAGAGCGAGCCCAGTTTTTAAAAAAATTTTAAATCTGCACTGATCTCTAAAATAGATGCAGGGAGGTACATGGAAGGACAAGCAGGGGTCGTTTTCTTTCTGAATGGGTAGGAGAAGAAAAGGTTTTATGTCATCGATAGATCGAAGGAACATGTATCCATCAGGCTTCAACTCATCGACTGTGAAGTTAAAGGCAACTCGATTACAACAGAAACAAAAGTGCACAGACATCGGAAAAAAGAATTCAGCTCAGTTGGTTATTCCTCTTTCTTCACCATTCTCTCCTCTCTCAGTCAGTGTTCCCTGCCATCGGACACTGGGAACCTCATTGTAATACATCAGCATGTCATTATAAGGCCAGCCCCCAGGGCTCATCACCCCCTCACCACTCGCCCCCTCCCCCCACACCCCCGCTGGATCGTCCGCCCCTCCTGCCAACATGTTTCACAACAGCACATACAAGGCGTGTACTTGGCGGGCTGCACTTCGCTAGGGGCTTTGCCCACCTTGCTTCAGTCAGCACTCGCAGTCATCAGCACCAGGCTTCACAGACAGCAACACATCACTTTTAGTGGGGCTCACAGGTAGGTCTCTACCCACCAGATCAGCCATGTGTGCATTTCAATGGCTGCAGGGCTAGGGCTTGCTTGGGGAAGGGGGAGAAGTGACCTCAGGCAAGGGAATAGGCTGCAGGACGAGAGCTGTACTGGGGAAGGAGGGTATCCCAGGGTCTGTGTGGGGACACATGTTGATCTGTGCAAATGGCCTCAAGATGGCGATGCCTGAGGAGGCAGTCTCCAGAGGAGATGAGGCCCGATGGACATGTGAGGGCGTGTGTGTAAGAATGGGTGGTGATGTCCCTTGAGCTGGCAGTGAGTGAGATGCCAGTGAATGTGTGATGGGCTTGAGTGTGTGAGTTTAGAGTGATGAGATGGTTGCAGTACCCTGGCTGCATGGATGAGATCATTCATTCTCTATCTGCATTGGATGGCCAACCTCTTCTGCGCAACATTGGCACTGATCACCACTGCCATCGTCTACCAAGCCGGAGCGGTAACATAGTTGCCCCTCCTGCGGCCAGAGCGGGGATGGAGGACATCACAGCTGTCCTCCACGGCATCCAACAGGTGCTCGAGGGCTGCAATCTTCTTGCCTTTTGGGGCCATGTCTTCTTTGCTGCAGTCCTAGGCTGGAAGAACTTGAAATGCAGTCCCTGTGATGAAGCAGCGAGGTTACGGAGTGGCAGGCGAATCAGAGCTCACCCACCTTTAAAATGGCGTGTATCCTGGGAATGCATAATTAATGCGGCGGGTTCGGGACGATATGGCGTGAAAAGCCGCCATTGCGGCCGGCGGGTAAAACCGCATCTCTGATGACATAGCAGTCCTTGGCAAGACTAAAACAGAACATGACAACAACTTATACATGTTAATGGAGGCAGCCAGAAAGCATGGCTTGTTTTTAATAGTGCCAAATGCTAAATCAATGCGAGCCAGGTCAACCTCTTTGGTTCCCCCTACCCTTCTCAAGGCATTCAGTTAAAAATAGAAGATGTACAAAAGATGCCCACCCCACAATGCAAAGGCGACCAGCAAAGGGGTCTTAGGTTTTTTTTAACTTTCTATCTCCGTATATTGCGGGCTTTGCAGAACAAGGTTCCCCCACTCACAGACCTCCTCAAGAAGGACACGCCGTATAGATGGCAAGAAGACCACCAGCACATTTTTTAGAGTTTCATGGGTCTTGCAATACTACGACCCCTCCAAACCCACTGTGCTGTGGATGCATCATGTAAAGGGTCTTGGTTCGTGCCTACTACAGAACGACAAGTCTGTTGCTTTTGGCTCTAAGGCTCTCACCACTGCACAAGCCAATTACTCTAACATTGAATGCAAAACTCTGTTTTGTATTTCGCATCCAACAGTTTCCACACACATCTGTTTGGAAAACACTTCATGGTGCAAACAGACTACAAGCCGCTGATCTGCTAGAAACCTCTCACCAGTGTACCAGCACAGCTCCAGCATTTAATCGTGAAGATTTAGGGCTATCACCTTGATGTCCAATATAAGCCAGGCCCTAAATTGGTAACCCCTGACACCCTGAGTTAGTTACCCAACCCAACCAACAACAGATATGTGCCTTTAGACCTCCACATGGACAATACTGAAATGAGGTGGAAGACAATCTTCACGCTGATATGATCCACTATGGGCAAAGTCAAACCAAAATGATGCAACAGGTCACCCAAGAAGATCCACAGCTTCAACAGTTTAAGCAAGTCATTATCGCAGGTTGGGCCGATCACATCAAGAATGTTCATGAAAGCATCCAGTCATTCTGGCACTATAGAGATGAACTGGGCATCTCCAGAAGCATCCTATTCAAAAGCAAGCAGGTCCTCATACCTGGACTTAGACTCCGACGTCTTCATGAAGTTCCTCTTCTGTCCACTGGAGTGCTGTTGCTGCAGGGCCTAGTGAGCTGCTGGCCAATCAGATTGGTTAGCAGCTCTCTAAGGCAGGGCTTCCTCCTGAGTGAGGGGCAGATGTCCCGCTCATTCGAACATGAAATGCCTGCGGAGACGTGTCCCTCGCCGACTCTCCGAATGGCGTGAAGCGAGACCCCACCATTGAAAAAATTCAGGCCACAGTCTCAGACAATGGTCCTCAATATAGAGCATAATCCTTCCAGGACATGCACAAAGGTGAGGTGTAAAAAACACATCACATCTTCTCTGCATTACCCTCAATCCGATGGGTTAGCAGAATGGACCATCAAGACAGTCAAAGCGACACTTATAGAGGTGTTATGCAGCCAAGCAGCATTTCAGAATTGCTATGCTCATTTCTCTTGCCATGCCACAGGGAGACGGTCTCCTCTTATCTGCCAATTTGATGTTTGGGAGGCAAGTCTGCACCCCTCTCCTGTCCCATCTACTCCCAGTCCAGGCGCAAGTTCATGGCGTTTTATTGGAACGGAGAGAGAGGATATCCCGGCAGCACGACCATACAGGAAAACCACTAACACGGTTAAATGTAGGTCAAAGTGTGCGCATGCAGGATCACCGCACAAAGATGTGGTTCAAGGAAAGATACTGCCAAAGTGCACACAGCCTTGGTCATCGGAGGTTAAAGTGCAAAACAGACAGAACCTCAGAAGGAACCGTCGGAACATTCGCACCACGCACGCTGAACCACAGATGAATCAGAATGACCCAACTCAGACATAGACAATGGCAGCGGACAACTCGAGTAGTAACAGTATAAGACAAGAAGATCCCGCAATGAACAATTCCCAGCAAGAAACACAAGCCAAGAATGCACAACCAGAGAGCACAACACAATACAACACCCTGAAAACTACACAAGAACAAAGGACAGTCATGTTGTACAGCCACCAAAGCATTATCTCCATATATAAAGGTTCTAGACCATGACTCAATCTTATTATGAGTGATATTCACTGCTATGTTTGTTCTCAAAAAGGTTTTTATAATTAGAAGGGAAAAAGGGAATGTTGTGATATTGAATGTATGCCAATGCAGACTGTGATAATTATGGTTTTATTTAGTGTATAATATACCTTTAAGAGTATTGCTGGTTAAGGAAGATCACATGATTTTAGTACCCAATAAGAGGGTAGCACAGGCTATCTCAGTAGTTAGTAGTGAATAGTGTAGGGATAGGGTTTGAAGTGAAAGGAGACGTGTAGTTGCTTCTGAGTACCTTTGTAAATAAATTAAAAGTCTGCTGATTAACTCTATCAATAGTACCAACTCAGCCACCTCTCACAACAAACTAGCAATGAGGATAAAACAAGTTTAACAATAGAAATCAAGTAAAACAAAATCAGCCCTGTACCTCACCCAATAATTGCATGTAAAATTTCCGTTTGAATCGATGAAGTAATTGCCTCCCGGAATGCTGCAATTCAGAAGCATTGATCTTTTTATCCATCCACGGACAATTGGTCTCATTACATTGAATGCCTTACGTTCTTTTTCCAAACGAACAAGATTGCGGGGGATGAGAAGAGGCGAGCGATTCTCTTGAGTACATTTAGGAATAAAACCTATGGCTTGATTTGAAGTTTGACAGTACCCAGTGCCCCAGATCCAAAAAATTTTTGATGAACTGGGACCTCGTGAAGGGTCATTGTCAACCAAAGCCCTCGTTAACGATGTAAAGGTTCAAGTTTAACTAAAGAAATAGAGCCCCGGGGGAGACAATTGCAAGCTATATGGCAAGTTTGAAGCAGTTAGCAGAACATTGTGAGTTTGGTACATCCATAAATGATATGCTCAGAGATCGTTTAGTGTGCAATGTGAATGAGGACACGATTCAGAAGAGATTATTGTCCGAAGCGAATTTGGATTTCCAGATGGCGCTAGTGATAGCACTAACCATGGAAAGTGCAGTATAAGATTCAAAAGCTATACAGCGTGCACAAAATGGTGATATCCTCCACATCGGCGTGAAACCCCAGCCAAAAAGGGCACAAAAATGTAAAAATCTGCTGAGAAGTTAGCTGGAAAATGAGAAAAAAATGACTTAACAGCGAAAACAAAGAATAATTTCGATAGAAATGGAAACAAGCAGGCTTGTAAAGATTGGCAGTTTAAAAAAATCAAATGTTATTATTGTCACAGAAATGGACGTGTAATGAGAGAGTGCAAGGAAAGATTCAAGCAGGCTTTTAAACAAAAGAAAAACCCAGTGAGATCTACAATGTACAAGAGCCTGAAAATAACAAATTCAGATATTTACTACCTTGTTACCTCGACTACAGCTCCTCACACCCCGCTTCCTGTAAGGACTCCATCCTATTCTCTCAGTTACTTTGCCTCCGTCGCATCTGTTCTGATGATGCCACTTTCCAAAACAGTTCCTCTGACATGTCCTCCTTCTTCCTTAACCGAGGATTTCCACCCATGATGGTTGACAGGGCCCTCAAACGTGTCCGGCCCATCTCCCACGCATCCGCCCTCACACCTTCCTCTCCCTCCCAGAACCATGATGGGGTCCCCCTTGTCCTCACTTATTACCCCACCAGCCTCCATGTTCAAAGGATCATTCTCCATTTCCGCCAACTGTAGCATGATGCCACCACCAAACACATCTTCCCTTCACCCTCCTTGGTGGCATTTCGCAGGGATTGTTCCCTCCGGGACATCCTGGTCCGCTCCTCCATCAGCCCCTACACCTCAACCCCCTCCCACGGCACCTTCCTATGCAACCGCAGAAGGTGCAACACCTGCCCCTTTACTTCCACTCTCCTCACCGTCCAAGGGCCCAAACACTGCTTTCAAGTGAAGCAGCATTTCACTTGCATTTCCCTCAATTTAGTCTACTGCATTCGCTGCTCCCAATGCAGTTTCCACTACACTGGAGAGACCAAACGCAGACTGGGTGACCGCTTTGCGGAACACCTTCGGTCTGTCCGCAAGCATTACCCAGACCTCCCTGTCGCTTGCCATTTCAACACACCACCGTGCTCTCATGCCCACATGTCCATCCTTGGCCAGCTGCAATGTTCCAGTGAAGCTCAACGCAAACTGGAGGAACAGCACCTCATCTTCCGACTAGGCACTTTACAGCCTTCCGGAATTAATATTGAGTTTAACAATTTCAGACCATGAACTGTCCCTTCCATCCCCACCCACTTTCCGGTCCCCCCCCTTTTCCAATAATTTATAATTTTTTTACAAATATATTTTTCTTTCCCCACCTATTTTTAAATTAATTTCGATCTATTGTTTTATCTCCACCTTTTAGCCCATTTCGATCCCTTTCCCCCACCCCACCTCCACTAGGGCCATCTGCCACTAGCTTGTCCTGCTTGCCACCTTTAATGTCCCCATTAGCACATTCCTTAGATAATATCACCACCGTCAATACCCCTTTGTCCTTTTGTCTGTGACATCTTTGGCAATCTCTTCTTTGCCTCCACCTACCACTGGCCCCCTATCCAGCTCTACCTGTCCCACCCTCCTCTACCAGCTTACATTTCACCTCATTTTTCTATTTCCTTAGTTCTGATGAAGAGTCATACGGACTCGAAACGTCAACTGTGTTCCTCTCCGCAGATACTGTCAGACCTGCTGAGTTTTTCCAGGTATTTTTGTTTTTGTTTCAGATATTTATTTGTTGTTTAACCTGAAAGTTGGAAAGACAGAACCAATATTTGTAACAGTGAAAGTGTTAGAATGGAAGTGAACACAAGAGCTTCCACTAGAGTAATTGGGGTACATACCTTCAGATATCTGGATAATGGGGAACATCAATTAAATTTAGAAGAAACAACAGCCCAATTAAAAACATACGCGGGTGAAGACATTCAAGCCAGAGGCATAAGTAGAATAACTGCCTATTATGGAAGCCATTCGGCAAAGCTACCCATGTTGGTATTGAGAGGCAGAGGACCAAGCGTCCAAGAGCGAACTTGACTAAGGGAAGTCAGCCTTAAGTGGTCACTGAGATTCCAAAAGGAAGCTGGAAGCGCACCTGTTTTGGGAAAGGAGTGTGTAAGGACTCAACAACCTTAAGAGTAGCAGAAGAAACTCAAAGAGACCATGGTTGATGACAGAGTTCGGGACGAGCTGAACAACCTCCAAAAGGAAAAAGAAAATCTGCTGAAAGACCTTCACACAATACAAGATTCCCTCAGGTCAAAATGTGTACCCCTGGAAAAGTACAAAGAGAAACAGGAAGAATTCAAAACTTCTCTGAATAAACTGAAGGGTGTGTTGGCAGAGAAGACACAACAATGCTCAATATTCCAGGAGACAGCGAACAAACTCAAAAAAGAGATGGAAGAACTGAAGAATGAGTTGGCAGGGAAGACACAACAATGCTCAATTTTCCAATTTTCTATTGCACATGCTCACTACTGCCCGTGACCTTGTATCAGCAAGACTCTATGTACATCTTATGAGTCAGGCATATAGTCAAGTAATCAGCCTATGTAACTGTTAGGCCCTGCAGCAGATCAAGGACTGTGCACAGCCATACATAGTTGTTGCTAGTAATAAACTTAAGATATTTGTGTTCAACCAGAGACCTCATCAGTCTCAATATCTTACTTAATCTAGATAGCATAGACACAGAAACCTTGAGATCTACATTGAAATCCTCATATACAGTGGCAGCAGACTGCGACACACCACATCAAGGACATGACTTGGCAATGAACCACATAAAGAGATATAAGGACACGTGACGAAAATTTTAATGACAGAGAGTCGAACATTCCTTGTTCCAGTTCTACTCAAGTTCCCTCCCACAATTCTTTCTTTGGTACATCGGTGACTGCTTTGGTGCTGCTTCATGCTCTTGTCTGGACCTGGAAAAATTTATCGATTTTGCTTGCAATTTCCACCCCTCTGTCACCTTCACATGATCTATCTCCAACCCTTCCCTTCCCTTCCTTCACTTCTCCGTCACCATTTCCAGTGATAGACTGCCTATCAATATTCATTAAAAGCCCACCGACTCCCACAGCTACCTTGACTACAGCTGCTCACACCCTGCTTCCTGTAAGGACTCCATCCCATTCACTATTCCTCCATCTCCGTCGCATCTGTTCAGATGATGCCACCTTCCAAAACGGCACTTCTAACATGTCTTCCTTTCTCCTTAACCGAGAATTCCCCTCTACTGTGGTTGACAGGGCCTATAGCCATGTCCAAACCATCTCCCGCACCCCTGCCTTCAACCCTTCCCCTCCCTTCCAAAACCATGATAGTGTCCCCCTGGTCCTCATTTTTCAGCCCACCACCCTCCGCATTCAAAGGATCATCCTCTGCCATTTCCACCAACACCAGCATGATTCAACAACCAAACACATATTCCCCTCACCCCACCCACCCCTCCCCCCCAATCAGCTTTCCGTACGAACCTTTCCCTCCGTAACACCCTGGTCCACTCCTCCATCAATCCTAACTCCTCATCTCCTTCCCCTGCAATTACAGAAGGTGCAACACCTGCCCCTTTACCTCCTCTGTCCTCACTGTCCAAGGGCCCAAACACTCCTTTCAGGTGAAGCAGCGCTTCACTTGCACCTCCTTCAATTTGGTCTACTGTATCCACTGCTCCCAATGCGGTCTCCTCCACACTGGGGAGACTAAATGCAGACTGGGTGACCGCTTTACAGAATACCTTCGTTCAGTCTGCAAGCATGACCCAGATCTCCCTGTCGCTTACCATTTCAGCACACCACCCTGCTTTCATGCCCACATGTCCATCCTTGACCTGCTACATTGTTCCAGTGAAGCTCAACGCAAACTGGAGGAACAGCACCTCATCTTCTGACTAGGCACTTTACAGCCTTCTGGACTGAATATTGAATTCAACAACTCAGATCATTAACTCTCTCCTCCATCCTTTCCCCCTTTTTTAGTCCAATTGTTTATTTTTTTTATTTTACTTTTCATTTTGATTTTTTTATTTAGCAATTTTAAAAAACTCTTTTCCCCAACACCACCACCGCCCCCCCCTCACCCTCACCACCTTCCTGACCCCACCCCCACAGGGCCACCATAGAATTGGTTTCTATGCTGTGCTTTCACAGAGCACTTACCGTTGTTCCTCTATTAATATTCTGCTTTCTTACCTTTATGCCATTATCAGCACCTTCTTTAATCTTTACCACTACCATTAGCTCTCCCTTTGTCTTGTGTCCATGACATCTTTGTTAATTTCTTCTTCGCTCCCACCTAACCCTAACCTTCTATCTTGCTCCACAATGACTATATGCTTGACTCATAAGATGTACATAGAGTCTTGCTGATACAAAGTCACGGGCAGTAGTGAGCATGTGCAATAGAAAATTGGAAAATTGAGCATTGTTGTGTCTTCTCTGCCAACTCATTCTTCAGTCCTTCCATCTATTTTTTGTGTTTGTTTGCTGTCTCCTGGAATATTGAGCATTGTTGCTTAAACGGTATGAAACCCACCACATTTCTACTTCTCTTTAGCTCTGAAGAAGAGTCATACAGATTCAAAACGCTAATTGTTTCCCTCGCCACAGACGCTGCCAGACCTGCTGAGCTTTTCAGCATTTTTTGTTTTTATTTCCGATTTCCAGCATCCGCAGTATTTTGCTTTCATTTTTGTAAAAGAGGTAGGTTTTAAGAAACAACTTCAAAGAGAAAAGAGACCAAGAGGAGGAGTGAACTCCGGAGCTTAGGGCCTAGCTAGCTGAAGGCATAGCTGCCAACGGTGGAGTGAACAAAACTGGGGATGCGCAAGATGCCAAAATTGGAAGAGTATAAACATCTCGGGGTGTGGTAAGGCTGGAGGAGGTTGTGGGGGTAGGCAGGGGCAAGGCCATGGAGGGATTTGAAAACAAGGAGGTAATTAAAAATGCAGCAAAAAATGGTCTGTTATACTATTTCACTGGTGGGTTTGCTGGCTACTGAAGTAGATCAGAGGAACCACACAGGTATCTTCATATTTTTTTCTTTGGTTTTTGCACCCCTGCAACTTTCCCCCTTCCTCTCCTCCAGTCCCATGGGGATTAATTGATTTCTTGCTTTAAGACAGTTTCACAGGTATTAGTCAACTTCAGTTGCTTCTCTGAAGTGTCCATGCTTCACATTTGAACCAAGTCAATGAGTGTCAATAGGCTAATGGCCTCTTGTAATGGTCAGGAAGGTGAGAGTGAGCGTGGTTTACTGGCTTACCATCTGAGCCTAATCTTATCCTCACCTAACTTTCATGTTTGGACATCTGGCAGGAGATCTCTGCACCCGTCCAATTCTCACCTTTTGTGCAATTCCCAATTTTCATCGCTCCATCACTGGCAGCCGCCTCGTCCCTAAGCTACGAAATTCACTCCCTTAACTCCTCCACCTGTCTACCCTCCTTTTAGATGTTCATTGAAACCTACTTCTTTGACCAAGCTTTTTGTTCTCTGTCTTAATATTTCCTTATGTGGCACAGTGTCAACTTCTTTGATAACCTGTTTGTGAAGAGCCTCGGGAGATTTTTACTCTCTTTCAGGTGCTAATTGAATGCAAGCTGTTGTTCTTTGTTGTTGTGGACTGCAATCAGAAGTGGAAGTCCTGAGCATAAAGAACCTCTAGGATTCTAAGGCCAGTTTATTCCCTATTGGGTGATCAATCTGTGACAGGATTCCAGAGGAAAATTGATTTTGTACAACCCTTGAAGAAGACTTTAGTTGGATTTGTAGAAAACTAGGTGATCACACCATTTGGAAATTCTAATGATCTCATTTGGGTAGTCAAGGTCAGTGAATGTATCTTCATGTGACATCTCCTATCCACCACAACACCAACCCCTCACACTACTCAATGAACCACATCCCCATTACTCACCCAGCATTGGTCCCTGGCACTCAGAACCCATGCCTAACATCCAGATACTCCACCTCACCCTCACACACCTTCCAATATTGCTAACCTCACAAACACCTCTCACTGTCTCCACATAGCTCCAACTAGTCAGCTATGGCATCACCAAAGCACAGTGCTACACAACCACTGGCATTCTCCCCTCTCTTTATGCAAGACAAAATGGAGCAGAATAGAAGGGTGTATAGCAGAACTGGTGGGGGACAAAGATGTCTACAATCCGGGTCCTACAGAGGAGGCAATCTCTTGATCATGATGGGGTAAGACTGTGTCAGAGGCCGCGGCACCGGGTATCACCAAGAACAGTCAGGATGATGGTACACTCCTGTCTTATGACTCTTCTCAATTCCCAGCGCAACCTCATCCTGCTACCCAATATGACAAGCAAGCTGCAGATGGTGGTACCAGGGATGGTGATGGTGGTGTCTGGGTCATTATCTATAAGGTATGATTCCGTTAGGATTACTGTTGCTTGACTAGTCTGTGAGGCAGCTTTCTCAATTTTGGCACTAGCCCCCAGATGTTAGTAAGGAGGACTTTGCAGGGTTGACAGGGCTGAGATTGCCAGTTCCAGTGCCCAGTTCAATGCCAGGTGGTCCCTCCAGTTTCATTCCTTTTTTGTGACTTTGCAGTGGTGTGTTAAAACTGAGTGGTTTGCTAGGGGCTATTTCTGAGGGCAGTTAAGAATCAATCACATTGCTATGTGGCCTGGAGTAGATTACCTTCCCTGAAGGGCATTAGTGAACCAGATGCGTTTTTACAACAATCAAATCATGGTTATCATAATTCTAGATTTTTATTGGATTCAAATTGCACCATCTGCCATGGTGGGGTTTGAACCCAGGTGCCCAGAGCATTACCCTGGGTCCCTGGATCACCAGTCCAGTGACAATGCCACTATGCCATCATCTCCCCTGCCAAATAGCTTCCTGTCACTGCTGAGGAGCATGGTGGAGTCTGGCTCTAACTTGACAGAGAGCATCACCTAGAGCTTGCCCTCTCTGCAGCCTGTGCTCCATCTCCCTGCTCTTCTGCAGACCCAAAACACTGCAACTGCAGTCCCAAAACCTCTTGCAGCCTTTGATTTGACAGGTCACCAGATATTCCATCTTCCCTGTCAAGATGCTGTAACACTCCTGAAAAATCCAGGAACTCACCAAACCACCTCCAAAAACACTCCAGCGTACTTCCAAAGGCTTTGCAATAGCAGGAGTTCTTCAAATTCACCTTACCGGTAAGCTGGGTGACTGGCCCTTTAAATAGTGCTAACGCAGATCCTCTCTTACATGGCCCATCTTGCAGCAAATTGCTTGATCTTTGGTGAGTGATGCAAACATTTATTGAACAGAGCTGCATGGTCATATTTGGGAAAGGGGTGTCATGTCAGCCAATTGGGCTGTGTGACATTGGCAATCGCATCTCTTCAGCTGCTTCCAGCACTCACAGGGCAAGTGCCTTTCTCAACAGGGCATACCGCTTGGGCAATGCCAGGAGCAGCTGGCGGTATAGTGGGCTACTCAGGAGGGTGATCAACTTTCATTTCACTGCCTCCAGGAGTGCTACAGACTCGATGTTTTCTACCTTGGTATGGACAGTTAGATCCTTAGTCAGTGAGGATTTGGTTAACTGGAAATAGCTCCAGTTATAGCGTCGTTGAACCACAGAGTCATTACGGGTCAGAAGGGGGCCATTTGTCTCATCGAGCCCATGCTGGCTCTCTGAAGAGCAATCTAGTCTGTTCCATTCATCTACTTTATCCCTGTAGACCTGAAAGTTTATTTCCTCCAAGTTCCCATCCAATTTCCTTCTGAAATTATTGATTGTTTCTGTTTACACCGCCATTGTGGGCAGCAGATTCCAGGTCATTACCATTCCCTGTGTAAAAAAGCTCCTCCTCACATTCCTCCCACACTCTTCACCTTGTATCTCTTGCCCCAAAAATCAGTGTCTCCTACTCCTTGTACCATCAACTAATGGGAACGGGTTTTCTTTGTTTACCTTATCTCAACCTATCTTATCTAAACAAAGAAACATAGGACTTAGGAGCAAGAGTAGGCTATTTGGTCCCATCCTTCAATAAAACCATGGCTGATCTGGTTGTGGTCTCAGCTCCACTTCCCTGTTTGCCCCAATAACCCTTGACTACTTGCCTAACAAAAAGCTGTCTAACTCTGCCTTAAAATAAATACAAAGACCCAGCCTCAACTACTTTCTGAGGAAGAGAATTCCATACAGCAATGACCTTTGGGACAAAAAAATTCTCCTAATCTCTCTTAAAAGGGAGACCTCTTATTTTTAAACTATGTCCCCTAGTTTTAGTCACCTCCACAAGAGGAAACATCCTCCAGGTATCCACCCTATCAAGTCTCCTCAGGATCTTATATGTTTCAGTAAAATCACTTTATTCTTCTAAACTAGAGTAAGTAAAGGCCTAACCTGTTCAACCTTTCTTCATAAAACAGCCCCTTTATCCCAGGAATGAGTCCAGTGAACCTTCTCTGATCTGTTTCTAAAGCAGCACTCCAGATGTGGTCTCACCAAGGCTTTGTACAGCTGTCATAAAACTTCCCTGCTTTTATATTTCATTCTTCTTGAAATGAACACCAACATTCCATTTGTCTTTCTAATCACTTGCTATACCTGCATACTAACTTTATATGACTCACGTACCAGGATACCTAGATCCCTCTGTACCACCAAGTTCTGCAGTCTTTCTTCATTTAAATAATATACTGCTTTTCTATTCTTCCTGCCAAAGTGAACAAGTTCACATTTTCCAAATTATACTCCATCTGCCAAATTTCTACACACTCACTTGACCTGTCTATATTCCTTTGCAGACTCTCTACCTCCTCTTGACAACTTACTTTCCCACCTATCTTGGTGTTATCAGAAAATTTAGCCACCATACATTCAGTCCCTTCATTCAAGTCATTGATATAGATTGTAAGTAGTTGAGGGCCCCTCACTAATCCCTGTGGTACTCCATGAGTTACAGCTTGCCAACCTGAAAAAGACCAATTTATCCCTACTGTCTGCTTCCTGTTAGCCAGGTAATCCCTTATCCATGCTAATATGTTACCCCTACACCATGTGCTCTTATCTTGTGTGATAACTTTTGATGTGGCACCTTATCACATTTTTTTTGGGAAATCCAAGTACACCACATCTACAGGTTCCCCTTTATTCACCGTCAAAAAAACTCTAACAGATTAGTTAAACACAATTTCCCTTTCACAAAGTCATGTGGGCTCTGCTTGACATAATCGTAACTATCTAAGTATCCTGCTGCAACCTCCTTAATAATGGATTCTCACACTTTCCCTATGACAGATGTTAGGCTAACTGGCCTGTAGTTTCCTGCTTTCTGCCTCCCCCCCTTTTTTTGAATAAAGGTGTTTCATTAGCTATTTTCCAATCCGCTGGAACCTTTCCAGAATCTAAGGAATTTTGGAAGATTGTAACCAATGCGTGACGAAGAGAGAGAACTGGAGACATATTATTGCAGCCCGGAAAAACCTTTGCTTTTGCTCAAAACTTTGAAGTTTGAAGGGCTGGTACAGGTTGAAAGGGGCCAAATGGCCTGAATCTGTGCTGTAATTCCCACTATTCTACAACTGACCCACAGACAGATATTGGAGATTCTAAACGTGGCTCTACTTCTACCAGCTTGAATATTTCCAGTATTTTTGGGAGGTTTCCAGGGGCTAGCTGATCCAAATACAACGAGCAGCGAAGTTTAAAGCTTTGAAGCTCCATCTGGCTGTTTAGACAGTGTCTCATGTGTTGCAGTTGGCTCTGAAAACCCATGATCTGTCCCTGAAGCTTTCTCATATTATCATCACACTCAACGGGCAGTCTCCAGGTGCTAGATATTACAGATCACCTAAAGCAAAGATCCATCAAAGGGAAATAAATTCACCTGAGTTGTTCTGAGGATGGGAACTGAGTGAAAAATTAGACAAAGTGATTCATTAACACTGGGGGAGAGCAAGCTTGGATGTAGCCAATTGGACATACTGAGTAGGTCTAAATTGAAGGTGTTGGATGCATATTGCCAGTGATTGATGTGAATGCAGCTGAGTTGTTTCATCAGGATGCATAAAATCTTCAGATGCACGTTGCACCTCAGGGAGGTCATTGATGTAAACCAAAAAATAATAAATAAGTATCACTGAATTTAGAGCCCCAGGGGACTTTCAGAATAAAGCGAACGCTGCCTGATCCACCATCCTGATGAAAACTCTTGTATTTACAGTCACTGCAGAAACAATAGAGACTATACACCTGAGGGGGAGGATGTGAATCAAATCTAATATCTGTGGTAAACTGTGGCAAAGGCTTTTCTGGGCTGCGATAATATGACTTCAGTTCTCTCTCTTCATCGTCAACGATCAATACAATCCTTACTGACTTGTAAAAGAATAGACTGGGGACCGAAGCTGAATTTGTCCTGATTCACATAACTCAGTGCTAGGTGACATGGTTACCACATCACCTCGTCGCTGAACTATTTTGAGCTGTGCAAACTATTGTTCTATTCTTCAAAGCCAATCTCTCTAATGATTACAATGACTTGTCCCATCACAATCCCCTTTTACATTGATGTCACGTTTGACCTCAAAATGAGCTTCTGACCTCAAATTCACACCATCACTAAGACCGCCTATTTACAACTCTGTAACATCATGTGACTTTGTCCTTCTCAGCTCATCTGCTGCTGAAACCCTCATTCGTACCGTTGCAACCTCGAAACTTGACTATTCTATTGCAATCCTGGCTAGTCTGCCACATTCAACCCTTCATAAAATTGAGGCCATCAGAAACTCTGCTGCCTGCAATGTTTTAACTTGTAGCAAATCCCATTCGCCTATCACCTCTGTGCTCACTGACCTACTTTGGCTCCCAGTCCATGAATGTCTTGATTTTAAAATTTTCACTCTTATTTTATACAAGTCCCTCCATGGCCTCGCTCCTCCAGCCCCACAACCCTCCAAGATATCTATGCTCTTCTAATTCTGGCTTCTTGTGCATCCTCAGTTTTACTTGCTCTGCCATTGCTGGCCTCATTTTCAGTTGCCTGGGCCCCAAGCTCTGGAACACCCTCCCTGAGCCTCTCCACTTCTAGCTCTCTTTCCTCCTTTCAGACACTCCTTAAAGCCTAGCTCCTGACTGTTTTGGAGTTGATCTACAGACAACTTTTCTTAGTGGAAACATTTAATTTTATTTACAAGACAGCAGCAGCAACTATGCATGTGCATCAAACTCCATAGCTAAAGGAGTACTCCTCTGTAGAGGTTCCCCGCGATGCTAACAGATCATGTGCTCTTCCAACAGAGGATTATTCTTAAAGCTACAGTTCAACATTTCCCAAAACTATAATTACTACATTCCTTCCCCTTTAACTTCTCTGTATATTTTGTATTTGCAAGGATACTTATCTTATGAAATTACAATATTTACACAAGTCATGAAATTACAAGTTCAGTCTTTCAGGTAGTTTCCTGATCCGTGTGGAACGTTGTAGCTCCACGACTTCAGATTCTTTCGTAGGAACCACATTCTCTGGAGCATTAACATCAGGCACCTCATTAGTCACAGGCCATTCAGTGTCATCCACCCCGACAGAGACATCGGGCATGTCTGCCCTTGGTTGAGCAATAAAACAGGAACTACTGCTTCAGTAATGGTTATAGGTGGAACATCATTTTGTTGGGGCATCTCTCTTTTTTTCAAATGATCCACATGCTTACGGGTGATCCGGCCCTCCACTTCCACATGGTACAACAATGGCCCGGTCACAGACCTTACTTTACCAAGTGACCACTTCGGTCCTCCACCGAAATTCTTTACATTTACTGCTTCTCCAACAGTAAATTGTTGCTCACGACTATGCAAATCATGAGTTACTTTTTGGTTCCCTTGACTTATTGCCACCTTCCGCTCCAAATTGGGAAGCTTTAGGCTTAGTCTTGTCCGAAGATGGTGCTTTGGTAAAAAGATAGAGGCATTTTCAGAACTCCTGGGTAAGCAAATGGTACAAACTGATACTTGTATCGTCGGGTTGACTTGTGTTTGACCAGTGTTCCTATATGGTAATTCTGGTAGTTGCAAGTGAACAAATGGCAAAGTCATGGGTTGCTTCTGATTCAGAGTTCTGGAATGATTCACAAAATCAAGATGCTGAGCAATGCTGAATCCCACACAGTATGCCCTTTTTTAAAAATCAGTAATTGTGCATCCTCTTCCTATGTGTCTTCTTCTCTCTACCACAGAATTTAATCTCGGCCTTCTTTTTGACTTCACTGTCAGCCAGAATTCTCTCAGGTGAAATCTCAACTTGTCTTATTTCAGTAATTGAGCTACCCATGACTTCATTATCTACTCGCATCTTGAAAAGTTCTACGACTTTTACTTTCAAAGCCTCTTTAGCTTCATTCAGCTGATTCTTCAGCTCTTCTGTCTCCTTCTTGTGTCTGTTGGCTTCCTCCTGGAAACTTGAACATTGCTGCGTCTTCTCTGCCAACTGGTTCTTCAATTTGTTCAGGGAGACGTTAAATTCTTCCTGTTTCTCTTCGTAATTTTCCAGAGGTATAAACTTTGACCTGAGGGATCCTTGTCGTGTGTGAAGGTCTTTCAACAAATTTTCCTTATCTTTACTAAGCTCACTCACTTCATCTTGAATTCTGTCATTCAGCAGAGTCTCCTTGGGTTTCTTCTGCTCTTCTTCAATGTCATTGTTTAAGATGTCATTTCTTCAGGCCGTTGAATCCTTACACACTCGTTTTTCATCCTACTTTGGGCCTTGGACTCCCCAGGCTCTTTCTGAAGCATCTTGCCTTGTTCCTTTTTCAAGACAGTAACTCTTCCAGCTTCCTTTTGAAATTTCACTGGCAAATCAAGGTTAATTTCCCTTAACCAATTTTGACCTAGAAGACTTGGTCCTCTGCCTTCTAATACCATCACTGCTAGCTGTGCCGATTGGTGTCTATAATGAACAGTTGCTCTGGAGATACCTTTTACTTGGATTTTTTCATCTGTGTATGTTTTCAACTTGGCAGATGTTTGTTCCAAATTTAATTATTTAAATATCTGAAAGTGTGTTCTCCTATTACAGTGGTAGAAGCTCCCGTGTCTACTTCCATTTTTAATGGTTTACCATTCACTTGCACTGTTACAAATATTGGCTCCGTCTTCCCAACTTTCATGTTGAATAATGAATAAATGTCTGAATTGGTTGTTTCTGACTCTTCTACATTATAGACTTCATTGGACTTTGTTTATTGTTTAGAGGCCTGTTTAAATCTCGCTTTGCACTGTCCCATTATGTGTCCATTTCTGTGACAAAAATAACATTCTACTTTTTAAAATTGGCAATCGCTAGAAGAATGATTGTTTCCACGTTGCTGAAAGTTATTTTTCGATTTAGTTGCTCAACGGTTTCCTCTCATTTTTTGGTTAGCGGGGGCTGTTTCCTGCATCGCGGCTGAGTCTTGGCTTTTCGTGTCACTTTCGGCTGACTGTTCCCGCCCGATTTGGAGCACGGTGCCATTCTGCGCCCCTCGAATTGCTTGTGAATCCCTCACAGTGCTTTCCATCGCCAGCGCTATTTCTAATGCTTTCTTTAAATCAAGATTCACTTCAGTCAGCAATCTTTGCTGAATAGTGTCTTTCTTCATGCTAAACCATCTCTGAGCATGTCATTCATGGCTTCACCAAAGTCACAATACTCCATTAGCTGTTTTGATTTCACCACATAGTAAGCAATTGTCTCACCCGGGGCTCTATTCTGTGAATTGAGCCCAAACCTCTGCATTGTGACTGAAGGCTTGGGTTGAAAATGTCCCTTTAATGAGGTCTACTAATTCACTGAAAGTCTTTGCATCTGGGGCACTGGGGGCCATCAAGCTTTGAATTAAACTGTAGGTTTTGCTCCCACAAATACTCAGGAAGATTGCTCTCCTCTTTTCTTCCCCTATGATTTTATTTGCTTGAAAGAAGACTGCAAGACGTTCTATATATTGAGACCAATCATCTGTGGCTTGCTCAAAGGGATCGATTCTGCCATACTGTGACATTTTGGATGAGTATATCTTCTTCTATTTTTAATGAAGTTAGATACTCACAATTGCTGGGGGAAGTACAGCACCAATTCTGATTGATCCTCATCGCCAGTTTGTTATGGAGTTGATCTTCAGACGACTTTTCTTGGTGGAAACATTTAACTTTATTTCCAAGACAGCAGTAGCAACTACACGTGTGCATCAAACTCTATAACTAAAGAAGTACTCCTCTGTAGAGGTTACCCTGACACTGCTGACACATTGGTTTACACAGGTCATGTGATCTTACAGCACAGGGATTTTCTTAAAGCTACAGTCCAACATTTCCCAAAACTATAATCACTACACTGACTAGGCCTAAAATTATCTTACCTAATATCTCCATGTGTGGCTTGGTGTCATATTTTGTTTTATAATGCTCTTGTGAAGCACCTTGGGATGTTTCATTATGTTCAAGGTGCAATATAAATATAAGTTGTTGTTGTTGTTGCAATGCTTCATAGTCCCGTTTTGTCATTTAATTTCTCCTGCCCTCCACCCTAGGATAGACTTTTGTTCTTTCCTCCCAAACACCCATCTTTTTTCTCTGCCTCTCTGTTTGCTTAAAACCTGTTACATTTTCCAGTTCTGATGAAAGATCATCGCCATGAAACATGAGCTGGAATTATCCCCCTCTTTGCATTAAGTGCAGCAGCGGGTATGAGAAACAGCAGTTTTCCCGTCGGCTGCAATGGAGGGTTTTTGCACCGTATCGTCTGGTTCTCGCCTCATTAATTATGCACCCGCGGGAAACACGCTGGATCACTGGCAGACAGCCTCTGATTCACCCAGCCCACCATCGGCTCACCGGTTCCTCACTCCGGGCGCCATATTTAAACAACGTCCGTGCACAGCTTTCTCAACCTCTTCAGCCCAGGACTGCTACAGATGGCCTCAAAAGGGAAGAAGGCAGCAGCCCCCAAATTCAGTGACACCTCCCTCGAAAGCCTGCTGGATGCCATGGGGGTCTGCTGCCATGTCCTCTCCCCTCGTTCTGGCTGCAGGAGGTCCACCAACCTTAACACTCTGGCTTGGGGTGACAGCGGTGGTCAGTACTAACGCTGCCCACAAAAGTTCAGCCCCCTCAGTGCAGAAAGAGGATGGACGATTTCAGCTGTGCTCTCAGGGTAAGTCAACCATCTCATCACTCTCAACTCACACTACCACAAGCCCATCACACAATCTCCGGGCTGTCACTCACTGCCAGCTCAAGGAACATTACCACTCGCTCACACACACACACCTTCACATCTCCATCTAGCCTCATCTCCCTTGGAGATCGTGTGCTCATCCCATCCATGGCTCACCTCACCACCCATACACGCCAGGCATCCTGATCATCAGCCCTAGCACGTGTTTGGCTCACAGTCTCTCCATCAGTCCTTATGACAAGCTTGCATACAACAACAGCGAGAGGTCCCAGACTGGGGATGGAGTGCTGAACTTCAAGGTTCTCACTCCCTTTGAAAATCGTGCAATTGAGTGGGCCGGAGAGGATGTGGACCCTGCGTACGCGATTGTGAGGTTGGTGGCAAACACCCATGTGAGGATTCTGCACCAGCTCATCCCTCACTCGCTACTGCAAGTGCGCTGTCCTGTTTTTTACTCAGTTACCTTGCACTAAAGGTCTTTAATTTCTTTCATAGGTGCCTCTGCTTAGCACCTAACGCCCTCAACCAGCCAGGCCCTTAGCTCCAGCCCTGAGGACGCCCCAGATGAGGAAGCTGAGGAAAACCTTTGAAGATCCATCACGGCGCTCACCCACACCCTCCACCAGTGCAAAGACACGCACCTGGGTGGGACCTCGTCCTAGAGCAGCCTCTGGGTCACAATCTAGTGAGCAGAGCACACATTCTGCTCCACAGCAGGCGGGGGCAGCAACATCCGATGTCGTCAGCACCCAGTGGACTGCTGGAGACCACAGTTCTGGTGAATCCGAGCTTGATGACAAGCCTCAGGAGTCAGTCCTAAATCAGTAGCCTGAGCTGCAGCGACAATCACAGGAACATCAGGAACATTCCTCGGATTTCAACATATAATGGAGGACTCCGTCTGCATTCAGTCTGAGGTCATAGCACCAGCATGCCACCGCACCAAAGTCAACACTGGCAGGATGGCAGCTGCCGTAGAGACCTTGGTCCAGGACACCAGTCCTGCACTGCTGCAGGAGCTGCACTCCATTGCTGTAGCCCTTGTTGGCATCCATCAGTGTCAAGGTGAGAAGGGGGGTAGGTGACCTTGATCTCACTCCAACTATCCCTTTTTCTTAATTCATTTATGGGATGTGGGTGTCACAGGCTAGGCCAGCATTCGTTACCCATCCCTAATTGCCCTTGAGAAGGTGGTGGTGAGCTGCCTTCTTGAACTGCTGCAGTCCACGTGGTGTAGGTACATCCACAGTGCTGTTAGGGAGGGAGTTCCAGGATTTTGACCCAGCGACTGTGAAGGAGCAGCGATATATTTCTAAGTCAGGATGGTGATCTACTTGGAGGGGAACTTCCAGATGGTGGTGTTCCCATCTATCTGCTGCCCTTGTCCTTCTAGGTGGGAAAGGTCGTGGGTTTGGAAGGTGCTGTCCAAGGAGCCTTGGTGAATTCCTGCGGTGCATCTTGTAGATGGTACACACTGCTGCTACTGTGCGTTGGTGATGGAGTGAGTGAATATTTGAGGAAGGGGTGCCAATCAAGGAGCTAGCCAGGGGCCCTCGGGCACCCATAGGGAGGAGGACAGCAGCTGGACACCCCGGGGCCATCCACAGAGGTGACTCCAGGATTCTCTGGCCCATCCAAATCCCCTCTTCCTGTCACCCCATCATTTCCAGCTCCACAGGCCGAGGAGGGTGCTCCTTCCCCACAGCAGCATACCCAAAGCAGGCCAGGGCCCTCCAGCTCTCGGCCCTCCAGAAGATGCCTGCCAAAGTCATCACAGGCAACGGGGCAGAGCAGTCGGCAGACTGCCTCCACCTCCGCTGGAGATGTTGGGCAAGCACCCAGACATAGCAGTAGGGTTAGGAAAGCTACAAAGATCCAGGAGCGCAACAGTGGCACGGGTGTGCATAACATGTATATAATGTTCACAAATATACATAGAATCACATCCATTTCACATCTCCTCTTCTGTATGCCTCCTTTTTATGATGAGCTGTGTTGCTGTCAATCAGGTGCGAGACCATTGTCCCTCCCCCGATTTTTCACACATGTTGCTATCATGGACCTCTCGTCAAAGTAGCGTACTTCCATATCACCACAGCGTGTACCCCTTTCCACACCAAACTCGACGTCAGTGATGCCTCGACCTTAACGTTAAGTGTGCTTGTGGAACAAATCTAGTTCACATGCTTTGCAGGGTCATGACACGTTTATTCTTGGCTCTTTAAGATTGAAGCAGAGGATCTCGTCTGTATTTTTGAAAGGTGAAGGTGCAGTGTGCAAGGAGAGATGTGTTCACACACGGAGAAGGGTCATATATTGTGCAACTCCATCTGCTCCCTGTCTCTCGGCAGGGTTTCTCATGCCATGAGCTGACACTCAGAGCTCGTGTGTGCTGCTGTCAGCCAACCGCATTGTCCACTTTCAGAGTGTCCACCTGCTAAGCTCACCAATAGGTTGGGGCCACCTCTGGGTGATGAAGCTCAGCCCCTCTCAGCCACATTATTGCCCTGGCGCTTGAATGTCTAACTTTGTGCGTCTCCCACCCTGTAGTTGGGTTTCTTGCGAAGACAAGGCTCTTGTCACAAACTCGGGATGCAGCGCGCTCTGTATCCCCTCGCCTGAGCACTCGCCGAGGTCACTGCTGTTAATTCCAAATGTTCACTTCGGGCAGGCAATAGAGGCATTGAGCATGCTCCGGAAGTACACATGGTTGCTTTAGGTAATATGAAGGGGAGCAATGGGATGGGAGCGAGAATGCACTGAAACCTAAGTGCGCTCTTTATTAGTGATAACATGTGCCCTTGAGGGCATCATGGTGTGTGAGCATTTTGGACTTGGCAAGGGCCAGGGCTGGTCATGAAGGCACAATGTCTGTGTTAAAGAGGAGGCATTTTAATGTCTGGCAGTAAAGCGTTTGATATCATCACTCTCAGGTGGTTCGCTGAGGATATTAAGCTGAGGATAAATGTAGCCCAGGATCCCGAGCTGAGAGTGCCGGATGTCAGTGTGATTTGGAAGAATGCACCACAGACGACTGAGTCATCTCTGAATGGATTGACAGCAGTGGAGCATCATTGGCTGCCTTGCCCCAAGTGTGAATTATCTGATTCACAATTAATGTTACAGAGTATGTAGTTCCGTTGCTTTGGATGGATCTCCTTGAGGAGTCTTGTCACATTGAAGGCTTACAGCTATGAGGTCACTGATGATCAACCGACAACTCCTGGCTCCTGTAGGGTGACATTGTGACTGGGATGCTGGAGACACACTAGAAGAGGCAGCATTTTCTGACGTCTGATGCAGGGACGCCCTCCTCCAGTTAGCACCTCATCTCAGCAAGGACACATGCTCCCGAGGCTTCATCACTCCTCAAAGGATCAGTACAATGTGAGCCTGATGTGTAACTATTCACTGTCATTTTGAAATGCCTGGGTGAAATGAGAGAAATAGCAATGCTGGTGTTCATGTTGGCCCATGATGGAGGGTACTTGTCCAAGAGGGTGCCCACTGCGACTGGCCATCCTCCTGGCAGAATCTGGTGGCTATCAGGGCCTCACACGCACGCCTGCTTCATCTGGCCCGTGCTTTGGCCTATTCCCCTGCACTGTCATCTTCCTCAAACTCATCGCCCTCACCCCCTTCGAGGTCCTCCTCATTGGAGGAAATGTGCAGCTCCTCCATCTCATCCTGGAGCTGGAGGACCTGGCATGTCCTCCCCCCTTTGCAATGCCAGGTTGTGCAGCACACAGCAAGCTGCAATGATCCATGAGACCCTCTGGGCAGTGTACTGGAGTGCTCTGCCAGACCTGTCCAGATATCGGAATCGCACCTTTAGAATTCCTATGGTATGCTCCACCAATGCCTGGCTAGTGCCATGAGCCTCACTGCACTTCTCTCTGCAGGAGTCGGAGGCTGCTGTACAGGCGTCATCGGCCATGCCCTTTGTGGGTACCCTTCGTCACCAAGGAGCCAGCCCTGAATCCTGTGTGGCCTCTCAAAGATGTCTGGGATCTGCAATCCAGTCAAAATGTATGAATTGTGGATGCTTCCTGGGTACCTGGTGCAAACCTACATCGCCAGTTTCTTGTGGTAGCAGAGCAGCTATACATTGGGCGAGTGGTAGCTTTTCCCGTTTATGTATTGGAATGCCTGTTGTCAGGGAGCTTTAAAAGCCACATGATTGTGGCTGATGGCACCCTGCATTTGTGGGAATCTGACAGTCTCAGCAAAGCCCAGTGCCCTGGCTGCCTGGCTTTGCTTGACCTCTGTCGAAGTTGACGTAATTGTGGGCCTTGGCAAAAAAGATGTATGTAACCTGATGAATGTACGTGGACACTTGAGAGATCCTGCAGAGGTCCCCAGTGGAGCCCTGGAAGGAGCTACTGCTGTAGAAGTTCATTGCAGCCATTACTTTCACAGCCGCCGGCAATGGATGCCATTCCCAGTCCCCGTGGCGCCAATTCCTGGAGAACTTGGCAAATGTGACTCACCAGATCCCTCGACATGTGGAGCCATTGGCGACACTGCTTCTCGCTCATCTGCAGATAAGACATGGGAGTTTGGTGGACCCTGGGTCTTGCGAGCCGTCTACACACAACATCGCTGTGAGTCTCATCCTCTGCGTCCGGAGGAGGCCCTGCTGGCCCTTGGTCTTGAGCGTATCGCTCCTCCCTTCGGTGATCCAGGCGCCTCCATCACATTCTTCTCCTTTTTCTCTCCTGCCTATAAGTGATGGAAGCGATCAATCCAGCTTCCAATTTCCTGACTGTCTCCTCTTTGCAGTATCAATGAGAAAAAGCCAAGTGTCAGCATTAGTCTGCAAAGGTTCTCGTTCTGTCAATGACATGTCAGTGAATGTGGGTTCAAGGGCTTTGTTCCCATGTCGAGAATACTTGTCCAGGAAAGGAAGGCCAGTGCGGAGTGCGTAACAAGGTTCCCTCCACCCCCACCCCCCGCAACATGACCGACTGCTATGACATTGCTTTGGCCAGGCACTTGGATGTGCTGTTTGCAGCCCAGGAGTAGGCAGCCTCATACATTGCTGTCTAATAGTACACTCTTGGGAATAAACATGGGGGTAAATGCTCATTCAGGAAATGAGGTTATTTGAGCAGCAGGCCTGAGGCTTCTCTTCGGTGAACCATCCAACATCAACTTTCCAACAGGTTTCCGGAGCTTGTCCAATTGCCCAGTTGCTATGGAGTTTGTTATGACTCTGGGGGATTTCCGTGCTGCTAACAAGGGGTTAAAACAAGGAGATCGATGAGTGCCACTTTCGTCTCGATTAGTCTCGCACGAATGGGCATCATTGCTTCACTTTCCTGATTCCCTGCACTGTTATTGAAAGGTTCCTAATGTGTCTCAGCCGTGTCACTGTCCTCATTTGGAAATGCACAGTCCAGTTGCGTGCCAATGTAATCAGACCCCCCCCCATGCCAGTGCGAGCACCTCCCCTCCAATCTGGAGCAGAGCCCTCACCAGCAGAGCTTCTCATCATTTTAATTCTGTACTGTGCCATTGCTGCAGGTTGGAAGATGGTGGTGCTGAACTCTCACTGCCAGACCAGCTTGGACCCTCCTTGTGTGAGCATGGAAACTCCTCTCATCATCTCAGAGGAGCTCCATGCTCATCGTCCCTCCTTTACAGACATCGCCATCCAGACGCCGTATTCCTCGATCCCATCATGTTCCTGCTCCATGTCCGTTTGTAAGCCCCTGAATATTTTGAAGTGTATGTGCCTAAGGTCTGTGTGGACCTCACCTATTCCCATCTTGAGGCCACTTACACAGTTCAACATAAACCAACCCCCCCACCACCGCACACTCTGCCCAGTCATGTGTCTGAGTGCAACATTCCCCACTTGTAACACCCAGTACAAGCCTAGCCCTGCACCCGCTTCCCATGCCTGAGACCAGTTCCCCGCTTCCCCAGTGCAGACCTAGGCTTCAGCTAATTAAGAGCCACCCCTGCCTTACGGTTGGTCTGGTAGCACCCCGTGAAAGAGATGTGGTGCTGCATGTAAAGCCTTGGTGATGATTCGTGTGAGTGCTGTGCGATGCGAAGCCTGGCGCTGATTCCTGTGGGTGCTGTGTGATGTGAATCCTGGCGCTGGTTCCTGTGGGTGCTGTGCGATGTGAAGCCTGGCGCTGATTCCTGTGGGTGCTGTGCGATGCGAAGCCTGGCGCTGATTCCTGTGGGTGCTGTGTGATGTGAAGCCTGGCGCTGGTTCCTGTGGGTGCTGTGCGATGTGAATCCTGGCGCTGGTTCCTGTGGGTGCTGTGCGATGTGAAGCCTGGCGCTGATTCCTGTGGGTGCTGTGCGATGTGAAGCCTGGCGCTGATTCCTGTGGGTACTGTGCGATGTGAATCCTGGCGCTGATTTCTGTGGGTGCTGTGCGATGTGAATCCTGGCGCTGATTCCCGCCACGAACGAGGATGGAAAGTCATGACTATTAACTCCTGTTCCCCTCTTTCCATAATGCTGCCTGTCCTGCTGAGTTTCTCAACCATTTCCTTTTTTGATTACACTTATTGGCCGCTGTTCAAAGGCTCTTCAGTCTTCATGAATATTATTTCTCGTTTTATTCGCACTTATTAATGATTATTTATTGTCTGACAGAATATTCATGACTTCTTCAATATTGTCCATTCACAAGGCTTTAAGAAATTAAATTGGGGTTTAAATTGCTTGTAATGTTTCATAATTCCCATTTTTGGATAGGATTGATGCTAAGGGCATTGTTAAATCTGACTGTACTATCTATCAACTTTACACCCTATTTCCTCACATCTCTATTCTGGATAAGGTTATCAGAGGGAGGAACGTAAGGCCCAGCCATCCTTGACCACCCTCCTCTTCCAGCTCAGAAGAGTGACCCCCTATTGCGACAATGTGCTCCGTCCATTTCTCACACCAACCATCCTATGGTCTTTCTGCCAATCAGTGCCAGGTTTGAGTCGATTTTGAGCAGCGGGTCAGTGGCCTCTGATCCGCTTGTTGAGACTGCCCAAGCTCACTTCACGTTAGGCTTCTGACAGCAGGAGAGCGAATGGACTTTTAATCCTATTAGCCTGGGCTGATTTCTAACGCTGACCTCAGTGATGTAAGTGTATTGTATAACCTACACCGCTCAGCTCTCCACCAACCCTGTCCTCCACTTCACCCCCCCTCACCACCCCCCCATCACTCCTGTTGTCTCCTTGTTGAATTCTGTTCCAATTATCTGTAACTTTTTTGTCTCTTTCTATCTTTGTTTATATTGGAACCTTACTATAATTGAGAAAGTGTTTCGGAAACGTCTTAAAGGGGGTCATACATTGTACAAACATTCCTTGACTAGAAAAGAGTATATAGTCCGATTCAGCAGCATCAATGCCAGTCCAACAACAAAAACAGCAACTTGGATTTATCTAGTGCCTTTAACTTAGTAAAACATCCCAAGGCCTTTCACAAGAGCGTTGTTAACACCTAGCCACATCAGGAGACATTAGGATGTGTAACCAAAAGCTAAGTCAGGGAGGTAGATTTTAAGGAGAGTGAGAGGTAGAGTAAGAATGAAAGGTTTAAAGAGGTCATTCTAGATCATAGAGCCTTTGTAACTGAAGTTACAGCTGCCGTTAGTGGAGTGATGCAAATTGGGGGTTACAAGGAGCGGGATTTGGAGGACCGTCGAGACCTCAGAGGATTGTAGAGCTGGAGGAGGCTACATGGATGGGAAGGAGAAAAGCCATGGAGAACAAATAGTCTAAAATATAAGACTATTTACTCTTCTAATTAGTGTGGCACCAATTTCAAAGCAGAAGGGCTATAAATAAATATTTAATATTTGCTGATCATTATGCTAACTCATTTTAATTTTATGGGATAATAGTTTCAGTAAATTACACCCAGTGCATATGGAGTGAAAGCTGTTATACTTTGGAAGAGAAGCAATGGGAGTTTGTTGAATTAATACCACACAAGATGCTCGGTATGGAAAGGGTTAAAGCGTGTCTTCTCATTATGAAGCTGGCCACTATCCAAACTTTGCAACCAAGCCATCTGGCTGAAGTTCAAATTATACACAAACAATAATCAAACGCACTTCAGATTTCTTTACTGTATTATCAGGTGACCTTGGGTTTGAAAACTTTCTCGCGTCCTGAGGAGGACTGCTTGGGACATCTGGAAAAGTTAAAGTTAAAACAGCTGGAATTTACACATAAATTAGATTTCATTCATTGCCCTGGAAACCTGGGAGCAAACACGGAGTTAATTACGGATTATCCACTCCTGTACGCTCACTTCAGAGATATATCGTCTCATATTTTCTCTGCCCACGGTACAAGACTGCAGAGCGAGGTACCATTGAGGGAGGCATGCAGACCTAGACCCACCTCCCATAATCATCAATGGGCCCAGCAATGCTTCTATCAGCCTCTTGAATGTCTGTTCGGATCAGCTCGTGGCTCTCTGGAGCTGCATCAGCCTTTGCTCCAGTGCACTGCCTCTGTCAATGGCCCCTGCTGCCACAAGCCTTGAAGAGTTGATGAAAAGCTGGGTACTTTCTTGACGCATGCACAAGATTGCACCTTCCACATGTCTTGCTAGGTTTGGGTATCCTAGTGAGTGTGTCAGCCGTTAGGGTTGACTTAGGACTTGGAGGTTTCTTTGACCGGCGAGGATCGCTTCGTATTTAAGTCCATCCTTCAGAAGCTCTTGGATGCTGTGCCTTTTGGGCTTATCTAGCAGATCTTTCTGGAAAGCTTCCTTGGAATTGGATGTGAACACCAACTCAACAATCTGTCTCCCAGCTCCGCTTTTAAAAAAATCACAGTGCGTACCTCTTTCTCTGCATCTGCTGACGAAGGTGGTCTATGGATTCTGAGGCTGTTATTGAAATGACATGAACTCTAGTCAATGAATACGGAAGTTTAACCTGATTCTAAACCAGTCTTCCAATGTAGCCCATACATTTGGGGATCCTTTAACTTTTCTTCTGTTAATCCTAATGTGTTCAGCCTGCGTAGACCTTCATTCCCAATTGCTAGGGGAATTTTTATGGCTTGCTGGTCTGGTTCAGACACACCTGATCAAGAAACCGTAACTCTGTACGCTGTTTAAACATTTTGAATTCAGATACTAGGTCAGCTGCATCCCAATTCAAACTGGGGAATTTTGTAGACATTCTTTTATCCATCGCTTTGACCTGCCTTCTTCCATAATACCTGGGGTGAGTGTTGCTGTAGTTACTTTCCCGGCTTTTCCGAAGCTCCGCCCACGGGTACGAGTTGTAGCGGGCAAGCGCCATGGAGAAATGGCGTACTTACTTTTTATTCAGCTTACTGTTTAGCAACGTCTAAAGCCACCCGTTACAATCACAACCTTCTATAGCCCGATTTTTAAGACGTTTTTTTTGTTTGACTCTACTCCTTGCTCGCTATCGATTCGGCCCACACCCTGGTCACTCTCCATTCCGACTGAGCTAACCCGGTGCTGGTCCACTCGACGCGCTGTCCCACTCATGGAGCTGACAGGCTCTGCGCTGTAATCTCACCATGAGGGATCCAGCTGCTTACCAGCTCTTTACTTGAGCACTAGCTCAGTGCTGTGTCTCCAAAGCTCTTCATTACAGTCAGCGCGCTGTGTTTTCAACACTCTCCGACACTGCAACATCATTGCGGTCTGACCAAAACATTGAGGGTCTTCTCATGCCATGTAGCACAATCTAAGGCTGTTCACAATGCCATGACTATAGTCTTGCTGGCACCTGCCTTACCACCACTGAATACCATGTTGTGTTATTATAATGGTATAATACCTTGGACTTATCTACTGTGCAAGACACAAGGCACCAATCACTCATAAGAGAGTGGGCCCATTAATTAAGATGGGGCACATGAGAATAGTTATACATAGGTGTCAAGCTTGAAGGAATCAGAGCTGCATGTGTGTGTGTGCTCTGTTCAAAGCAAAAGTGAAACAAAGACTGGCTCACATGACACATTCCCCTTCTAGTGATGTCATGGTGATATTCCTTAAAGGCACATTACAACAGTATCCACTTGAGTGATCAATTCGGTTTATAGCCACTCTTTTTGGGAAGAAGGTTTCCCTTGCATTCCCTTCCATTACAGTCATGGTTCAACTTTAAATGATACTTTGGAACATGCATTCCTTCCTCTCTCTTTTGGCTTTTCCCATGTTACTTGGGGTCGTCACAATGCAGATTGGTCACCTTCGCATCAACCATCATTTTTTTTTTGGATGCCATTCCTGCCACCAATCCTCCCTATTCATCTTGGCTGAAGGGTACCAGCAGTGGTGCACACTGGCTGACCAGCACCAGTGACTGAGTTTCAAATGATCCCAAGTTTACGAAGGGTAGAGCGTGGGAGACCAGAGAGGAGTGTTGCACTGTTTCAGATGCTGACTTTCGGATGAGCCATTAATACAAGGTCCTGTCTGACAAAAATGTCAAGGGCCCACTCATGCCACTTGCTGGTTGTTGTATTAACAATTCTGTGTATAAGGTACAGGAGTTTATTTTCAATTGTTGTGAGTGTTAATTGCAGTGCTGGGAAACACTCCTCATTTTTCATGTCATAACAGGATTGCCAAACAAAATGGGTGCATCTCTGAGATTCAGTTTAACAATATAAAATAGACTAGTATTCCAGAGACCCAGGGTGATGCTCTGGGGACCAGGGTTCAAACCCTCCTATGGCAGATGGTGGAATTTGAATTCAATAAAAATCTGGAATTAAAAGAGCAATGATGGCCATGGAACCATTGTCGATTGTTGTAAAAACCCATCTGGTTCACTAATATCCTTTAGGGAAAGAAATATGTCGCCCTACCTGGTCTGGCCAACATGTGACTCCAGACCCACAGCAATGTGGCTCACTCTGATGTGGCCTAGCAAGCCACTTAGTTGTAACAAACTGCTACAAAGACACAAAAAAGGAATGAAACCGAACGGACCGCCCGGCATCGACTTAGACACTGGAAGCGACAACGGCAATCACAGCCCTGTCGACCCTGCAAAATCCTCCTTACTAACATCTGGGGGCTAGTGCCAAAATTGGGAGAGCTGTCTCACAGACTAGTCAAGCAACAGCCTGACATAGTCTTCCTCACGGAATCATACCTGACAGATAATGTCCCAGAATTCACCATCCCTGGCTGTGTCCTGTCCCACCGGCAGGACAGACCCAGCAGAGATGTCAGCACAGTGGTATACAGTCGGGAGGGAGTTGACCTGGGAGTCCTCGACATTGACTCCGGACCCCAAGAAGTCTCATGGCATCGGGTCAAACATGGGCAAGGAAACCTCCTGCTGATTGCCACGTACCGCCCTCCCTCAGCTGATGAATCAGTGCTCCTCCCATGTTGAACACCACTTGGAGGAAGCACTGAGGGTGGCAAGGGTGCAGAATGTTTCCTCGATGAGAGTCTTCAATGTCCATCACCAAGAGTGGCTCGGAAGCACCACTACTGACCGAGCTGGCCAAGTCCTAAATGACACAGCTGCTAGACTGGGTCTGCGGCAAGTGCTGAGGGAACCAACAAGAGGAAAAAACATACTTGGCCTCATCCTCACCAACCTGCCTACCGCAGTTGCATCTGTCCATGACAGTATCGGTAGGAGTGACCACTGCACAGTCGTTGTGAAGACAAAGTTCCACCTTGACATTGAGGATACTCTCCATTGTGTTGTGTGGCACTACCACTGTGCTAAATGGGATAGATTTCGATCAGATCTAGCAGCTTAAGACTGGGCATCCATGAGGTGCTGTGGGCCATCAGCAGCAGCAGAATTGTACTCGAACACAATCTGTAACCTCATGGCCCAGCATATCCCCCACTCTACCATTACCATCAAGCCAGGGGATCAACCCTGGTTCAATGAAGAGTGCAGGAGGGCATGCCAGGAGCAGCACCAGGCATATCCAACAATGAGGTGTCAACTTGGTGAAGCTATGAAACAGCACTACTTGCGTGCCAAACAGCATAAGCAGCAAGTGATAGACAGAGCTAAGCAATCCCACAACAAACGGATTAGATCTAAGCTCTGCAATCTTGCCACATCCAGTCATGAATGGTGGTGGACAATTAAACAACTCACTGGAGGAGGTGGCTCCACAAATATTCTCATCCTCAATGATGGAGGAGACCAGCACAGCAATGCAAAAGATAAGGCTGAAGCATTTGCAACAATCTCCAGCCAGAAGTGCCAAGTGGATGATCCATCTCGGCCTCCTCCGGAGCTCCCCAGCATCACAGATGCCAGTCTTCAGCCAATTCGATTCACTCCACATGATATCAAGAAACAGCTGAAGGCACTGGATGCTGCAAAGGCTATGGGCCCTGACAACATTCCAGCAATAGTACTGAAGACTTGTGTTCCAGAACATGCCGCACCCCTAGCCAAGCTGTTCCAGTACAGCTACAACACTGACATCTACCCGGCTATGTGGAAAATTGCCCAGGTATGTCCTGTACACAAAAAAGCAGTACAAATCCAACCCGGCCAATTACCGCCCCATCAGTCTACTCTCCACCATCAGTAAAGTAATGGAAGGAGTCATCAACAGTGCTACCAAGCGGCACTTGCTTAGCAATAACCTGCTCACTGATGCTCAGTTTGGATACCGCCAGGGCCACTCAGCTCCTAACCTCATTACAGCCTTGGTTCAAGCATGGACAAAATAGCTGAACTCCCGAGGTGAGGTGAGAGTGACTGCCCTTGACATCAAGGCAGCAATTGACTGAGTGTGGCATCAAGGAGCTCTAGCAAAACTGGAGTAAATGGGAATCAGGGGGAAGGCTCTCCGCTAGTTGGAGTCATACCTAGCACGAAGGAAGATGGTTGTGGTTGTTGAAGGTCAGTCATCTCAGCTCCAGGACATCACTGCATGAGTTCCTCAGGATAGTGTCCTTGGCCCAACCGTCTTCAGCTGCTTCATCAATGACCTTCCTTCCATCATAAGGTCAGAAGTGGGGATGTTCACAGATGACTGCACAATGTTCACCATTTGCGACGACTCAGATACAGAAGCAGCATATGTCCAAATGCAGCAACATCTGGACAATATCCAGACTTGGGCTGACAAGTGGCAAGTAACATTCGCGCAACACAAGTGTCAGGCAATGACCATCTCCATCAAGACAGAATCCAACCATCGCCCCTTGATGTTCAATGGCATTACCATCACTGAATCCCCCACTATCAACATCCTGGGGGTTACCATTGACCAGAAACCGAACTGAACTAGCCATGTAAATGCTGTGATTACAAGAGCAGGTCAGAAGTTAGGAATAGTGCGATGAGTAACTCACCTCCTGACTTCCCAAAGCCTGTCCACCACCTACAAGGCTCAAGTCAGGGGTGTGATGGACAACACTTAAGAAGCTGGACTCTATCCAGGACAAAGTATTCCGCTTGATTGGCACCACAAGCACAAACATTCACTTCCTCCACCACCGACGCACAGTAGCAGCAGTGTGTACCATCTACAAGATGCACTGCGGGAATTCACCAAGGCTCCTTAGACAGCACCTCCCAAACCCACGACCACTCCCACCTAGAAGGACAAGGGCATCAGATAGGTGGGAACACCACCACCTGGAAGTTCCCCTCCAAGTCACTCATCATCCTGACTTGGAAATATATCGCCGTTCCTTCACTGTCGCCGGGTCGAAATCCTGGAACTCCCTCCCTAACAGCACTGTGGGTGTGCCTACAGCACATGGACTGCAGCGGTTCAAGAAGGCAGCTCACCACCACCAACTCAAGGACAACTAGGGATGGGCAATAAATGCTGGCTCAGCCAGCGAAGCCCACATCCTGTGAATGAATAAAAAAAGACTGGGGGACCCAGTGAACGTACACGTATCCCTGTTGATAATATTTGGGAGAAATTCAGTCATTCCACTTCTCTCTTAAGCTGCGGGTCCTTATTGAATATTTCCTTTCCCAAGCTACTACCCTAATTATACCCGGTTGTTTAGCTTTACCATTTCCCTTTAAGTGGAACACCATTAATAATGAAAGCTTAACGTGGGCAAAAACAGCTGCTAAACAATCTTAGTGCATCACGGGTGCGCTTAAGGTTTGTAAATAAGGATCTAAGTCAGCAGATCCATTTAATGCTTTTCTCTAAAACTCATTGATTTGTGTGTAATAGATTCAGTGACAGGTGTGTCAAAGCTGTATTGTGCAGGATTGAACAAAAAGCTGCTTTGATGTTCCCAAGTGATCTCCCTTTATCCATTACAGCATTAATAGTGTCTCTTTTTTGATGTTCTCACCTTGAGGTGTCTATAGAAATCACACAGACTTGGTTCAGTGACTGTCACTAACATGCACAGTCTTTAATCTGTGATGAGTGCTGTGTATTGACTCGCTTTGCTAACGCTTATAAAATGAACTCCCAATTTTTCTGTAACATAAATTGCATCCAATGACACATAAATTGCACTCTGTCACGCAGATGAGGCTTCTTTAAAGCTGTGAATTACATAGAATTAAAATTCACAGAAACAGACCCAAATAGTCTGGGCTACTGCTTATGCTTTACTTTTCCCGCTCTTCCTCTAACCCCATCTATAGGTCCTACTATTGCTTTCTCCCTCATGTTTATCTAGCTTCTCTTAAAATGCATCTACGCTATACATCTCAACAACTACCATATTCCTGGTACCCTACAATCTTTTTACTGTGTTCTCTTCCAGTTTCGAATCGTAGAACTCACAATCTCTTGCCAGGTCTCCCTACAGCTTATTGGATAAGAGCATCATAGTGAGTGGTACTTATTGGCCAAGGTTTATATCCTAAGCCTGTGGCCAGGGTTTTCCATTCGTCGGGTGGGCTTGGCGGGAGGGGGCGAGGCTGGTCGCTGAGCCAACCGCTGCCCTCGATCGGCTCCGCACCGCGACTTCACGCGGGCGGGACAATTGAAGCCCGCCCTGCGTGGACCACGAGCGGCAGCACTGAGCGCTACCTGTGCAGCTAGGGGGAGGAGGGAGAGTCGGGCCTAGCGCGCAGTTTGCGCATGCGCGCGGAAGGGCGCCTCAATCTCCCTGTGGCACGGAGCTGCCTCCGGGAGATTGAAGTGCTTTTTGAAATATCTGCGCTCCTCCAATTCTGACCTCTTGCCGCATCCAAGATTTCCTTCGCTCCTCTATTGGCGGCCATGTTTTCAGCTGCCAGGGCCCTAAGCTCTGGAATTCCCTCCCTAAACTTCTCTCAATTGCTACCTTTAAGGTGCTCCTTAACATCTACGCCTTTCCTACTTTGACCGAGCTTTT
Source organism: Cetorhinus maximus (assembly GCF_964194155.1). NCBI lineage: Eukaryota > Metazoa > Chordata > Chondrichthyes > Lamniformes > Cetorhinidae > Cetorhinus > Cetorhinus maximus. The sequence goes on from NC_135884.1 coordinate 147,824,283, forward strand.
GGTCACCCTGTCCTAATATCTCTTTATACGGCTAGGTGTCAAATTTTGTCCCATCATGCCCCTGTGAAGATGCTGTGGAACATTATAAAGGAGTCACATAAATGGAAATTGTTGCTGTTGAAGTTCTCACTCTGGATCACGCTGCCCCCCTGACTGAAAAGGGAAAATTGCCGATTGAAAGCAGCATTTTTGACTTAGAAGGGGAATATTTGTTTAAAAATAGGTCCAAAAATTTGGATTATTCAGACAAATTCACAAGGCCCTCTCTGTTTTTGTGCAGTCACATTGTGTACACGTTCTTGTTTGTGCAGTTTTGCAGAGTTCACTGAATGCTTTTATCTTGTTTAGGTGTGTTCATTCATATTAGAATAATGGAGGGTTCAAAGGATTGTGCTTTATAGTTGAAAGATTTTCCAAGACTTGTATGAAGTGTTCGGACTTCTGAGGTTGAGATATTGGCCAGGATTTCCTGGTCCCGCCATAGTGGGACTGCCCAAAGGTCCATTAGATTCCCGTGGGACCAGAAGATTCCAGCAGTGGGCGGGGCCAGAAAATCCCACCCGAAACTTTTTTAAAATCTTCATGAGAAATGATGAGGGGTTTTGACAGGGTGGTTAAGATGAAACTCTTTCTGTTGGCTGGAGAATCGGATACACGTTTAAGATCATTGGCAATCAGAGGATACACATTTAAGATCATTGCCAAAAGAGTTACAGGGGCGATGAGGACCTTTTCTTTTACTCCAGTGAGTTGCTTTGATTTGGGATTCACTGCCTGAGAGCACAGTGGAAGCCCTTTCAATGGTAACTTTCAAAAGAAATTTTGACATACACTTAAAAAGGGGGAAATAAAAGTGTCAGGCGATAGGGAAAGAGCTGGAGAGTAGGACTAATTGCACAGCTCTTTCAAAGTTCTGGCACATACACAATGGGCCAAATGGCCTTCTTCTGGGCTGTATGAAATACCTTTCCAATAATTACTTTTTCCACTTGAGTCTAAATTTAAAAAGTGTAAAAACGGTGGTGAAGAATATTTATTTTTGAAAGTAGTAATACAATTCTGACTCTCACAATCTCACAAAGGGTCAATGAAAATCATTTTGTTTCCCCATTCCTTCCCCATCCTCTGGAAGTTGGTTCCTCCTTCTCAGATGTTTTTTTTACACGGACAGCTCTTCTCTATAGCTCACCTAGCTCGCCACACCACATGGATGGCCCAGACAGTGAACGTTGGCAAGCCATTCACCATGAGTGTTTATCATATCGAGCACAATCGTGTACTCTTTAGGGGTAATTTCACCAAGGCTCCTTTGACAGCAACTTCCAATCCTATGACCTCTACCACCTAGAAGGACAAAGGCAGGAGATGCATGGAAACGCCACCACCTGCAAATTCCCCTCCATGGTTCACACAAATGAACATACAAACATATGAATTAGGAACAAGAGTAGGCCATTCGGCCCATTGAGCCTGCTCCACCATTCACTAAGATCATGGCTGGTCTGATTAATGTCTCAATGCCACTTCTCTGCTTACTCCTTCCAACCTTTAACTCCCTTGTTAGTCAAGAATCTAGCCAATAATCTATCTAGCTCAGCCTTAAAAATACTCAATGACTCTGCCTGTACCGCTCTCTGAGGAAGAGAGTTCCACAGAGTCGGAACCCTCTGAGAGAGAGAAAAGTATCTCCTCAACTCCATCTTAAATGGAGTTTTTAAACTGTGTCCTCTAATTCTGGTCTCTCCCACAAGGGGAAACATCCTCTCAGCATCCACTCTCTCAAGTCCCCTCAGGATCTTATATGTTTCAATAAGATCACCTTGCATTCTTCTAATCTCCAATGGATACAGGCCCAGCCTCTCCAACCTTTCCTCATAAGATAACCTCCTTATCCCAGGAATTAGATGAGTGAACCTTCTCTGAACTGCTTCTAATGCAATTATATCCTTTCTTAAATAAGGAGACCGAAACTAGACATAGTACTCCGGATGTGATCTTAGCAATGTCCTGTACAACTGCAGCAAAACATCCCTACTTTTATATTCCATTACCCTTGCAATAAACGACAACATTCCATTTGCCTTCCTAATTGATTTGACTTGTTGCCCTTTCCTCGTTTTGCCTTCTGGCTCAATGAGTTTTCACTTACTCTATGAGTGACTTGGAGATAGTCAATATTTAGTTTTTCTTAAACTATTTATTTACACTATTTACATCCAAGACCTCCTGGTAAGCTCATTATTCTCTGGACACAGTGTTCTGTGCCTTGATCCCTTGGAGCCTCTTGGTCATCTGATCCGAATGTCATGCTTATATCATCATTAACATCATTGTCTAATCAACATAACTATTAATCCTTTACTCTACACTAATCATTTGCTGTTCCTGCAAAGTAACTGTTTTGTGATTCATGTACCAGGACACCCAGATCCCTCTGTAGATCAGAGTTCTGCAATCGCTCCCCATTCTCACGCCATTCTGACTTGGGACTATACCGCCATTCCTGCATTGTTGCTGGGTCAAAATCCTGGCACTTCTTCCCTCACAGCACTGTGGGTGCGCCTGCACCAGGTGGACTGCAGTGATTCAAGAAAGTGTTCACCACTACCTGCTCAACGGCAATCAGGAATGGACAATAAATGTTGGGCTTGCCAGCGATGCTGACACTCCAAAAATGAATTTTTAAGAAGTCTGCATTGCCATTAGCAATAGTGTTACAAATTCTGTTTGGACTTAGTCCTGGAGGTTCTGGCACCCAACCTCTCACCAACCCAAGCTCCCATTGGTCAAGGACCCATCAGCCCTCACAGAGTCTGGCCTGCTCTTTGTTATCTGATTGGATTAATTCTTAACTGTCGTTCAGACAGGCTTTTTTTTTCCCTCCACCTTCAATACATTTTCTAACCAATTATCATCAGTCTTCAACGAAAATGAAAAATAAAGCGTTTTTTTTTAAACACATCTATGTTTTCACGCCTGGGCTGCCTGCGGTATAGTTTCCTGGTGATTAATCTGAAATTCCTGGAGACCTTGGGATAATCCTGGCGGGTTGGCAACCCTCGTCATGGAGCCTTGCCACCAGTGACACATGTCGGATTTGAGGCTGTGTGCCACCCATGTCTTTCTGATCATTCAGCTGAAGGAAGAATCAAGAGAATTATAAGGCAAATTAATTATCTCCGAGTCTTGGCTTCTGTTCAACAATTGCAGTGTTGCCTGGCCTAGATGTATCTGCTTCTGTAAAAGTTATATTTAACCACGAATGGCTGACAATCATGTCCAACTGAGAAAGAGTGCAACGTCTGAGTGTTTAAAGGAAAAAAGTAAGAATAAGGCACCATGAGGAAAATCTTTCTTTTCACCGTGCGTGGTTACAATCTGGAATGCACTGCCTGAACGAGTCGAGGAGGCAGATTCAGTCATGACTTTTGAAAGGGGATTGGATAAGGAAAATCTTTGCAGGGCTACAAAGGAAAGCACAGGCTTGGCAGGCTGAATGGCCTCCTTCTGGGGTGTAATCTTTCTATGGGGCAGAATTTTGCCCTGGTCAGGCAGGCTCAGCGGGGGGCAGTTGGGAAGCCGACCGCCGCCCGCGATTGGCACCGGACTGCGATTTCACGCTGGTGGGGGCCAATTAAAGGCCCGCCCAGCATGAAGTGTGAGCAGCAGAGTTCAGCGCTGCCTGTGGGGCGAGGGGGTGGTGGGGGGAGTGGGCAGGAGGTGCACGAGTGTATGCTTCATAATCTCCCTGAGGCACGGAGCTGCCTCAGGGGAGATGAGAAGTTGTTAAAAAGAGAAAATGAAGAATATAAAAATGTAATAAAACATGTCCCCTCATGTAACTCTGTCATGAGTTAGCAGGGGCATGTTATTAATTCAATTCTAAAGCTTTCATTTTATTTTTATTTGCTTTTGGAAACCTCATCCCGCCCGTGGATGAGGTTTCCAAAAAAAATGCAAAAGCTGCTTGGCCTTTTTTGCATGTCCGTCAACCATTAGGTTGGACAGGCAGCAAAAAATTAAGGTTAACTAATTATTTATTGGCCTTAACAGGCATTTTAATTGGCTGCCGACTCCGGCCTCGCCCGCCGACAGAACTACCGCGCAACTGCGCATTGACGTCGGCACGCTCAGCCAACATCAATGCGCGTCATTCCACGTTCGAGTGGGTCAGGCACGCTCCGGCCCGCCAAGGGAAAATTTGTGCCCTATTATTCCGTAACATGGAATACCCACTTGGAACCAGCCAGGCTTGTCATGGAAAGCCATGGGGACATGTGCTGTGTTATGGGTATGTTTAAGATGCAAGGAGAGAGTTGTGAGGCTTTTACACGGGCTGGTGGCAACTATGGACTGGGTTGGCAGTCAATGCTTTGCACTTTGGATTCATTAACTTGGTTAGTGGCACTGTTGGTTCATCTTAAAGTGTGCTGAGCTCTCTATTCACAGGTGCCTACAGGTGTTTGTTGCTTAGCTTGGTTGCTGCCCCCTTCAAGTATCTCTCATCATCTGGCATCGGGAAACCAGGTAACCCCACGGAGGGTCACAACAACTGCACAAAAAAACCAAAGATGTTTAGATGCGGAACCCCTCTATGGCTTGCCACATAGTCCACTTTGTTCTGCAACATGAGCTTTTCTTTCAGTCTTGCCCATAATTTCTTCCTCCTTCACTCTACCAGCCTATGCCCTTTGGAAAAAGCTGCCAGATTTTCCAATAATTCTTATAAAATATTATTTTGTCATCAAATGCAGCCACTTCAAGTGGCTGAATTCCCTTTAAATTGGAGCTCACAGTCTCTCTTGTGCAGTTACAAGATTGGTCAACAATACCAGTGGTGTGGAGAGTGTTTTTCAATCAAGCAATGAGCTGTGTTTATAGTACCAATCCCACCACCTGTATCGGAACTTGTAGCAGTTCACACACACACACACACAGACATACACACACACACACACACACAGACACACACACACACACACAGACACACACACACACACAGACACACACACACAGACACAGACATACACACACACACACACACACACAGACATACACACACACACAGACACACACACACACACACACACAGACATACACACACACACACACACAGACACACACACACAGACACACACACACACACACAGACACACACACACAGACACAGACACACACACACACACACAGACACAGACACACACACACACACACATACATAGACACACACACAGACACAGACACACACACACACACACACAGACACACACACACACACAGGGTTTTGTAACATTGAGCTTGTATTGTATCTAGGGCACTTACTGTTGCCACTTCTTTTATTCGAGAGGACTCAAAATCAAAAGTTCCTTTTGGAAAAAGGAATGTTTTGGAATATTTAAGGATTCGCACACTTGTGGGGCATAGTTTCATGTGCCAGCTGTGGCAAGCTCTAGGACCTGCCAAGCAAAAATGTGTTCGAGTCCAGTCATTATTCAGCAGAGCCTCCTATCAGGCCTTCCTGCCCTGGGGAGAGATATAAAAGCCATCTGTCTTTCTTTGTCTCTGCTGTAGACAGTGTACAGCAAAGCAGTCCTTTGGAATAAAAGAAGTCAGAGAATGTTGACGCTGTGGAATTAAGGAATTGTGCAGCACAGAAAGTAGCTGTTCAGCCCATCGCGCCTGTGCTAGCTCTTTGAACAATCTGTCCAATTAGTACCACTTTCCTGTCCTTTCCACACAGCCCTGCAATTTTATCCAATTCTCTTGAAAGTTACTAATGTATCTGATTTCATTACACTTTCAGGCAGTGACATCCAGAACATCATAACTCTCTGGATAAAAATCTCTCGCCTGTCCTCATGTTTGGTATTTTTCCCAAACATTTTAAATCTGGATCCTCCAGTTTTCACATCTTTTTGAAACAGTTACTCCTTATTCATTCTATCAGAATCCTACATGGTTTTCTACTAAAGCTCTCTTTAAACTTCTGTGCCCTAAGAGAACAATCCCAGCTTCTCTCGTTTCCACATAACTGAGGTCCCCCATTCTTGATACCATTCTAGTACACCTCCTCTCCAATATCTTGACATCCTTCTTAATGCACAGTGTCCAGAATATAAATGAAGGTGAAGAGCAATTTAGTTTAGTTCTGGTGATAATGCAATGCCCGAGATGGAACTGAGTTTATATCGAGTAGGAAAATTCCAGTTCCTTTCTGAAAATGAATGCAAACCCTATGAATCGCAGAGTTCCACTTTGTACAACAGTGATGGAAAAGTCTTGATGCTATTTATTAGAATGGGCAGAATATCTGGCTGGGGACAATAATGATGACTGGAAGCATAAAAGGGGCAAAAATAAGTGGTGTGTGCAATCTAATAGCTCCTGAAAGTTTTGGTTCATAGAAATGTCCAGATAAGGAGGGCAGCTGCTCTTGTGTAGGTTATAAACTTAAGTAGAGGCCTTGTTGTTTGTTTGGTCTTAGAGATTCAGTCTATCCTCAGGAAGTCGAATGGGTTGGCTACCTATCTGTCTGAGTAAGTTAAAGAAGTTTTGAACAGAGGGAGGCTGTTAAGCCCAGCAAGTTAGTCCTTCAGCACGATAAGTTGTAGATGGTGTGTCGAAGGAACAAGCTCAACGGGTGAAATGGCCTTTCCTCATTTGATGCTCATGAAGCCTTTTCGTACTAAACACTAAAAGGACCAAACCTCTAGCTACAAGTTAACAAGACACATGGTCGTGTCTGTGAAGGCAAGTTTAGACAGGTTAAAGCAATTACTTCTTTAGTCTAGGAAGGGGATAAGGGATTCATCATTAAGAATGATTAGGGTTAGCACACTGGACACATTTGAGAAAGGGCTAGTTGATATAATGGCAAGATGATTGGGTTAGTATTTTGGAATCAAATCGGCTGAAGTACCACCTTCATCCCACCTTACCTCATTATATTGTATCAGTTCTTCCCAGACTGTTTTGACATGAAATATTGATGAATAACCACATATATTTCAAATATCTGTAATATAGAGAACACTGCTTCAGGGAGAGTGTCTGCTCTGAAGATACTATTATCTAACAGATATCAAGACTTCAACAAGTTTAATTCTACATCACTGTGGAGATTTCCCTGGCAACAGCTGAGTTGGATGTTGTTCATTTCACCTTCTTTCTTAGTAGTTAAGAATAAATAGAATAAATAAAGTTAAATTCACAAATGCCTGTAATTCCCTTCCTCTCCAGAGGTTTGTGATTTATTATGGGACATGATTACATGGGTCCTCATGCCTGTAATGCCCTTCTAAAAAAATATTTCATGGGATGTAGGCATCGCCGGCAAAGCCAGCATTTATTGCCCATCCCTAATTGCCCTTGAGAACGTGGTAGTGAGCCACCTTCTTTGTCTGGTGCAGGCACACTCACAGTGGTGCAAGGGAGAGAGTTCCAGGATTTTGGTCCAGTGACAGTGAAGGAACGGTGATATTCCCAAGTCAGGATGGTGTGTGGCTTGGAGGAGAACTTGCAGGTGATGGTGTTCCCATGCATCTGCTGCCCTTGTCTTTCTAGATGGTAGTCGTTGTAGGTTTGGAAGGTGCAGTCAAAGGAGCCTCAGTGAGATTCTACAGTGCATCTTGTAGAAAGTACACATTGCTGTCACTGTGCATTGGTGATGGAGGGATTTAATGTTTAGGTGGTGGATGGGATAACGATCAAGCGAGCTGCTTTGTTCTGGATGCTTTTGAGCTTCTTGCTGTTGTTGGAGCTGCACTCATCCAGGCAAGTGGACAGTATTCCATCACACTCCTGGCTTATGCCTTGTAGATGGTGGACAGGCTTTGGGGAGTCAGGAGGTGAGTTACTCACTGCAGCATTCCTAGCCTCTGACCTGCTCTTGTAACCACGGTATTTATATGGCTAGTCCAGTTCATTTTCTGGCCAATGGTAACCCCCCAGGATGTTGATAGTGAGGGATTCAGTGATGGCAATGCCATTGAATGTCAAGGGGAGATGGTTAGATTCTCTCTTGTTGGAAATGGTCATTGCTTGGCACTAATATGGCAAAAATGTCACTTGCCACTTATCAGACCAAGCCTGAATATTGTCCAGGTCTTGCTGCATATGGACACCAACTGCTTCAGTATACTGCTGACCATTTTCCTTGTTGGTTGTGTCAAAGTGATGTGTTAAGGTTGCTTTGGAACTCAAGCCAGCCAACAATAAGTCCCATTGCCACATTAATGAGCAAGTACCAGACAATTCCAATACTTTAACTACAGTATCTATTGACACCAAAGTTGGGCCAATGACTTTCACCGTGTGCACCAATAAGTTGGAGGTGGTGGAGGCAGGGTGTAAGGCAGTACTCAGGAAAGACAGTCTATCTCACCACAAAAAATATCTGTTTACTCAGCAAACGAGTTTGTTTCTACAGCGCATTGCAGCAAACAGTCTACAGAGTCTGTTTAAAAAGGCACCGGAACTCATGACCAAAATTATAGCAACATCTCCTGATAAAAGCAGAATGATTTCACTTGCAAAATGCAATGAGCTTGAAGGATAGTAACGTTATACAAATTATTTGCATAAAATTATTGCCTTTCTCTTACAACAATGATTGACGTGGAAAATTCATCTCTATTCAAGCCTGGAATAGGGGCATCACTTTATGCAGACAACTTTAACCTCCCATTCCCTCCAGCCAAACGATTGAAAACTTGGTGTGTTGTCCCCCACTTAATATGGACACAGCCCATTTTCTTCCAGGCAGCTCATGACATGCACTATAGCAAAGATAAACAGGCGGGATCTCTATACCTTATTTGAATTTGAAAGCTTTACTGAGAAATCTGAGATTGGCTCTTATTTATTGCCATTGATTAAGTTTCCAGTGATCTATAGAAGTAGTTAGGAGGCCTAATTATAGTCATGCAGAGAAGACAAACGAACATGGCAGTTACAATAATAAGGCCTTGCTAAGAAAAAACAGCCCCCGTCATGAAATATTCGCAAAATTTGTCCAGCACCTGCAAAGCACGAGTCAGCGTAGCATACCCTCCAATTGCCCGGATGAGTGCAGCTCCAACAACACTCAAGAAGCTTGGCACCATCCGGAACAGAGCAATTCCCTTGCTTGGCATCCCATCCACTACCTTAAAGATTCACTCCCTCCATCACTGGCGCACATTGGCAGCAGTGTGCACCATCTACAAGATGCTCTGCGGTAACCCCTCCAAGTCACACACCATCTTGGCTTGGAAATATATTGTTCCTTCATTCTCGCTGGGCCAAAACTCTGGAGCTCCCTCTCTAACATTGCTGTGGGAGCTGCTTCACCTTCACCTCACAGACTGCAGCAAGTACAGAACAAGGTTTGCCACCAACTTCTCAAGGGCAATTTGGGATGGGCAATCAGCGCTGGCTTTGGCATTGGCGTCCATATCCCAAGAATTAATAATAAATAAAATGGATAAGATTAGCAAACTCAGCAGCTGTCTGTACTTGTATCAATTTTAATCTCTCTTGAAGAAGTTTAGACAACTTTATTTTTTTTTCGATATCACAGCTTAGCATTGAAGATATCGGCAAATTGCATTTCTAACTTTGCTATGTTGCCTGCTGAGTTTTTTGGAGCTTTCTTGCATTTATTATTAATGGACCATCTTTCCTGAATAATTTATGCTTCGATGTTCAGTCTCTAACTGCTTGAATTGTTGTGAAGTAAAAAGAACAAAATGGTGTACTAGTTGTTAAATTTGCGCCCTGGCCTTCCGGGTGAGTTTAATATATTTTTAAAGACACTGTTCATTTTGTATTCAGAAGCAAATAATATTCTGTCATATTTCTCCCAGTGGCAAGAGGAACTGTTTAGACGCAGGATTTGTCATTGTTAAAATAACGGATTGCTTTGTGTTTGTATTAGCCTTCACTCTTCGGATACAAAAACGCCCGTGTCTATGCCTCATCTATTTTCTTTTGACAGCTTTATATGTGAAGGTTTTATATAGATCAAAGATTCAAAGGAAAATGGAGGGACAGCAAAAGTACTTTGGGAGGACGGGGCAAAGATGGGCACATTTTTATTTAAAAACAGACGACTAAACCAATAGTGCTGCCTTCTGCCATAAAATATATATAAGATATAGCACCAGTCATTGTTAACATATAAGATATATATAATTAACAACAGAAATAGGCCATTTGTCCCAACTGGTCTGTGTTGGTGTTAATGCTCCACATGAGCCTCTTCATCTCATTCTATTCCTTTCGCACCCCCCCCCTCCCCACCTCACCCCCCTCCCCCACTCTTCTCTAGCTGCTCCTTAAATGCACCTCTGCTATTTTCCATAATGCCTTACCGGCTACAGTACTACAATGGCTATGTCACTGCACCCAGTGCCCCAGAGAGTGCGTGTGAATTCAAATCCCACATGTGGCAGCTTTAAAAAATTGATATGAGTAAAAATGTCCAATCAGTTCTCAGATTGTTGTCCAAAACCCACCTGAAACTGTGGGCTCTGTGAGAAAAGAAAAATAACAACTGATACGTTTTCCTTAAATGAGGATTCTCCTCCAATAGGGCCCTCAGCTGTGTCTGTTCCATTTTCCTCACCTCTGCTCTCTTCCCCCACCCTCCCAGAGCTACACAGGGTTCACCTTGTCCCTGATCTTCCACCTCACCAGCTCACGTTTTCAAAAGTTCATCTTCCACCACTTCTGGTGAGGTGCCACCAACAAACGCATTGTTTCTAAGGGACTATTCCCTCTGCAACCTCCTTGTTCACTAATCTCCCACAGCACTCGCTCCCCTCTCCATGGCAAGCATAGGAGGTGCTACATCTGACCTTTTACCTACTCCCTTCTCCCTGTCCAGGGCCCCAAACACTTCCTCCAGGCAAAAAAGCAATTTGTCTGTGCTTCTTTCCATTTGGTATACCATACTCGGTGCTCATAGTGCGCTCTGCTCTACACTGGGGAGACCAAACACAGCTTGGGTGATCGCTTTGCAGAACACCTCCGTTTAGTTTGCAAGCTTCCATTTACTAGTAACAATGCTGAAGTGCTAATGTAAATGGTTGGTAAGGGAATAGTAGTGAACAGTTGTTCTTTGGACTGGAGGAAGATATATAGTGGGGTTTCCCAGGGCTACTGGACCACTGCTTTTCTTGATCTATATGAATACCTAGACTTGGGTGTGCAGCGTTTCAAGATTTTTAGGTGCCACAAAACTTGGAAGTATTGGGGACTGTGAAGAGGTATTGATTGGCTTCAAGAGGACATAGGCAGGCTGGTGGAATGGGCAAGCATTTGGCAGATGAAATTTAATGCAGAGAAGTTTGAAGTAATACATTTTGGGAGGAGGAACATGGAGAGGTGAAATAAAACAAAGGATACAATTCTAAAGCGGTGCATGAACAAAGGGACTTGGAGGCATATAAGCATAAGTTGTTGAAGGTGGCAGTGTACATTGAGAAAATGCTTAATAAGACATATGGGACCCTGAGCTTTATAAACAGAGGCATAAAGAACAAAAGCAAAAAGGTTATTGTGAAGCTTTGTAAAACACAGGTTTGGCCTCAACTGGAGGATTGTGTTCAATTCTTGGAAGGGTGTGAAGACATTAGAGAAAAAATATTACACGAATGGTTCCAGAGATGAGTGTAACTTCAGTTACCAGGATAGATTTGAAAAACTGGGGCTGTTCTTCTTAGAGAGGAGGAGATTAAGGGGAGATTGGTTAGAGGTGTTCAAAATCACCTGGGGTCTGGACAGAGGAGGCAGGGAGAAGCTGTTCCTATTAGAGGGAGGGCCGGGAACCAGAGGACACCAATTTAAGGTGAACAGCAAATGCACCGTAGGCAACGTAAGGAAAACATTTATATCCAGAGAGCTGTTAGGATCTGGAATGTGATGCCTGAGAGTGTGGTAAAGTCAGATTCAATTGTGGCTTTCAGAAGAGTATTGGTTAATTATTTGGAGGAAAAAAAAATTGCAGGGCCATGGGGAAAATGTGGGAGAGAGGGGCAAAATGAGTTGCTGCTCCAGAATGCTGGCCCAGGCATGACGGGCCAAATGGTCACCTTCTGTGCTGTAACCATTCTATGTTTCTATGAAGTGACCCAACACCATTTTCAGGTTGCTAGCACTACATTCAGGTTGGTAGAGTGCGTTAAAATTGTTCCTATTTATTTTTCATCTACAAGAATTCTGCTGTCCGTGTATATTTGTTAAATATCATGCTAGATTATGCACTTTTTTTTATAATTGTGGAATATATCAGTTTGATATTCTGAAATTTAAATGAAGTTTCCTATGATTCCTTACCCAATTCAAATACTGAAGTGAAATTGTATTGAGGTATTGACCCAGATCTTCCAGTCTCTGGATGGTCAGAGACCTGACGTACCCAACACAATGACTCTGTGTGGGAATTACCCAGGAAGCTTCAACTTCCAACGGGCAATTCCCATGCTCTCCGGAACCCTCCAAAATAGTCTCCAGCTCTGAGTTAGTGTCAGAGACTTTAGACGGTTTCAATTTATCTGACTAGCTACCCAGAAAATGTTAGACAGAAAAATACTTCGTCTACCTCCTGGGTAACTGTGCAACTGACCACCCTGAGCCCCTACTTGAATCCCCGGCTACACCTCCCACTCCACTCTTATGTGACCTGATCCGACCCCACCACCAGATTTCCCCCTCACCCTTCCTGAGTAGACCCTGACCTAACAAGCCCTCCCAATCTGACGCATCTCACCCACCTGCCACAACTACCCACCTCACCCACCTGCCACCCTTCCACCCTACCCACCTGTCATCCTCCCTTGCTACCCACCTCACCCACCTGCGCCCTTCCACCCTACCCACCTGTCATCCTCCCTTGTTACCTACCTCACCCACCTGCGCCCTTCCACCCTACCCACATATCATCCTCCCTCACTACCCACCTCACCCACCTGCCACCCTTCCACCCTACCCACCTATCATCCTCCCTTGTTACCTAACTCACCCACCTGCCACCCTACCCAACCTGCCTAACATTTCCACCTGCCACCCTACCCTCTTAGCCACTCTCCGTAGCTTTTCTAAAAAAAGATCTGGGACATAGAAACACCTTGCTTCCTGGTATACAGCAGCAAGAGCCATAAAAACGGGCCCATGACTCCGATTCTCTGCACTGCTCCCCACCAGATTTGATGCACTGGGGTTGATTTTAAACCATCCTCCAATGGAAGATCATTCAGAAAATTCAGAGGAAGGTAAGTGTGCATTTTTTTTTTCCTGATCAGTGTCAGAAGTCGGGTTTCTGATCCTACTTGGCAGATCTAGTGCATTGAGTAATCCTGTTTAAGTAAAACCAGGCACATTACTGAATGCCAAGCTAAACTTAAAGGCAGGGGTAGACTCTATGAAAATTTGAATGGGTGAAAGTCACCCATGATCTAAGGTTTTAAAGATTAGAGTAAGAAAACATTGCACTTAATGTGGTGTGTGTTGGATAAGGCACAGCAGTATTGAAACAATGTGCATACAAAGAATAAGCCTTCATTAGTATGTGTAGGAAAGTGAATCGATTTGAGTGTTATTATTGGCAACTCACTGAAAGCATCCATTCAATGTGAGTTTGCTGCAAACAAGGCTAATCAAGTACTTGGAAACATCTCAAGGATAGTTGTTTCAAAGATCACAAAAGCCTTGGTATGACCTGCTGGTATGAACATATTTAGCACAGTCTTGGATAGGTTGGCTCCAGTGTTGATCTCCACGATTGCGAGAGAATGCTCACTTGCTAACTGCTACAGAGAGGGAATGGTGGGGAACCCTTGGCTCGGAGTTTCACCCCCGAGACGGATGGACAGTGTTGGGAAATTTCCCGGCTTGGTCCACCCGCTTTGGGAGAAACAGCACTGAACAGCCAGGTTTTCATTCAAAGGTACAGGCACATGCAGGAATTAGGCCCGCTGACCCTGGAAACAATTCGGATGCAGCCACAGGGGCTGCTGAGTGCTGAGGCGGGCTGTTAAAAAGGCTTACTTCAGTGCTCTGGGACTTTGCCCCATTTGTAATGAAAGCAGTTAGGCTCACTAGCCTCACTTCTCCCTAACTATTGCCCATGCGTCATCCATGTCAATCTATGTCCCCCTACCCAACCCTCATGTCCCTTTATCTCTTCCAACCTATGGTCAACCTATGCCCCTCTACTCACCCCCATGGCCCCGATACCTTCCATGCCACCCCATGACACCCCGCTTACCCCCATGGACCCTTATAGCTCCTATGCCAACCTAGTGCCAACTCATGACCATATTCACCAGCTTTTGCCCTTCCACCCTCCCAGCCAACTACCTCTTCCAGTATCCACCATGGGCAGGCCTCAACAGCCATGCTGAGATGAAATAAAATGAAGTTCTAAGTATCTATTACAGATTTCACGGTGTGAAAACACTCTAATTGATAAAACCCATTCAACACACTTAAAACCCTTCAAGTACTTAATCCCATATAAAAACAAACATTTATATTCATAGCCCCACATCAAAGACAGCTAATCCCTTAATAACATCTTGGAGCAGTCAATCAAACTGACAGCCCTCTACTGTGATATTGACAGGATGTAGAAGAAGTCAAGCAGTAATAATGCTACAATGATAGCACTTAGGGTTATGTCAACGAACAGCTGTTGAAATTGAAATCACTTTATTTTCAACTTAGAGGCACAGCAGGATTTTTATTTCAAAATTTAAAGAGCTAGAGATTTAAGTAACTTGTCAGCTTGACCGTTGCACAGACTTTAACCATCTTTTATACACGTTTACATCTAGTATTAAACATTGTAAGTCACACACTGTGGGAGTCAGACTTTGCTCAAATGAAAACGAGGTCTGTTTGAATACAGCACTGAGCTCAAGTGTCTCTCTCGGGTTTGCATTTCCCCCATGTGTGAATCATATCCCACCCCCTTTCCTCTATCCCCGAGCAAAAATAGGACCTGTCAGGAATGGGGGTGGGACTTCCAGATCCGGGATCGTGGCACCATTTTGGATAAAGTGCAGTGTCACAGGAAACAAAGCAATTAGGGGCAAGAGAAGGCCATTTGACCCCTGCTCCACCATTCAACTAGATTATTGCTGATCTTCCACCTCAACACCATTTTCCTGCATTATTCCCATATCCCTTTAAATCTTTAATAACTAGAAACCTATTGATCGCTTTCTTTAGTAGACTCAATGGCTGAGTCTCCATAGCCCTCTCAGGCAAAGCATTCCAAAGGTTCACTACCCTCTGACTGAAGAAATTCTCCCTCATCTCGGTCCTAAATGGTCTACCTCTTATTCTGAGACTGTGGGCGGAATCATTCGCTCCCATTGGCGGTGGTCGCACTTGGTGGCGTCAGCGGACAATATGGCGGGAAAATTGGTTTCATTCTGTCGTGAAACATGCTTGCAACCATCTGCTCTGCCCGTCAATGGCGGGCTGCGTTTCCCGCCACAGGATGTCGGGGACTTCATTGTAATACATCTGCATATCAGTATAAGCCCAGCTCGCTGGAATCAGACCACCCGCACCCCCCAACCCCCCCACTGGATCACCCAAGCACATTGGCGTGATTGCACAACAGCGTTTATAGGGCGTGCAGAACTCAGAAGAGGGTCCATAGCAATGTTGCACAGCACTCGCGAGAGTTGCCTGCTGGACTTCAAGGTTGAGGCACCGTTCACTCAGACAAGGACATTGGCACGTCACTTTTTCTCGGCTGGCTGACAGTCCAGTGACAGGGTAAGGGCTGTATTGCAGGGCTCCTTTTATTGAGGGTTCTTCAGCCTTTTAGAGAGGATGTCGAATGTTATCCCCCGCTGCCACCATGATGTGTTCTGTTGCTGTTACCTATGATGTGTATGGCTTGGACACCATGAAGCAGTCTTGTTGAAGTTACAAAGAAGTATTTATTAACAGCACTGAACTATGAACATATTTACATTGATGGTAAAGGTGTGGAGAGGACCCCATACTTGGCCCTTACATGTTGGTACCTATCTCCAGACTGCCTTTGCTCTAGGTCATGTGCCTTCTTACATCACCTTGTGGGTGGTACTGTACTCAGTCCCATGTCAACCCTTTAGGTGCCAGATCATTTTCTACTACAGGTGCAAGGCAGTAGGCTAAAGGTGGTCAGTGTCTACCTCTCCTGCCTTTCCCTCAATCCCCAGGGCTGAAGGTCTTCTGTCTGCTGTTCTCTAAAAACAGGCATAAAGTCCAAGGTCTGGTGGCCAGTCCCAAAGGTGCAAGATTATCTGGCCTACCACCGCCCTATATCACTAACACTGATTCCCATTCAGGGGAGGGGATAGGCCTGCACGGGTCTTGCAATTGTGCTTTGCTGATGATCTTGACGACCAAATTCGCGTTTACACAACAGAAAAAAATTCAAATGATCAGCTTTGCTCTAAAAACCCGTTTCATGTTCTGGGTTTTTTTTAAAAAATTAAAACATTGAGGTTCATTCTGTCATTGAAAAGCTTACAGGCACATTAATGGACAGGCAAGAGGATAATGGAGTAAAAACTAAAAGGCAGATAAAATGAAATAAATAATAAATAAATAAATGAAAACAAAAGAGCAATAGAGACATCAGCTACAGCTTAGTTGGTAGCCCCCTTGTTTCTGAGTTAGGGGGTCATGGGTTCAAATCCCATTACAGGCACTTAACATAATCAACATTCACTGCAGTACTGAAAGAGTGCTGCACTGTTGGAGGTGCTGTCTTTAGGATGAGATGTTAAATCAAAGTCCATCTGCCCTCTCAGGGGGATATGAAAGATCCCAAGCAATATTTCAAAAAGGAGCACCCAGGAATTTACCCAGGTTTACGAACCAACAATTGTCTCTCAACCAAATTATGAAAGAAAATGATCTGGTCATTTATCTCCATGGCTACATACATTACTTGCAGTGGCTGAGTGGATAGTGCTCTCTCTCTCACGTCCTTGAGTTAGAACGCAGAAGGAAAAAATGGTTTGGACCAGTACTCTTGTTTCCCAGTTTTTACTGGCCTTCCATTTTCAGGTGTACAAGACCAGTTCAGACCAGCATTCTTATTTCCCAATTATTACAGTTTTTTTTGCCTTCTGGGAAGGTTATGGGTTCAAATCCTACTCCAGGCCTTAAGCACAAATATTTAGCTTGACACTCTCCAGTGCAGGAGTGCGGCACTGTCAGAGGTGTTGCCTTTTGGATGAGATTTTAAACCGAGTCCATGGCTGCCCTCTCAGCTGAATATAAAATATCCCATGACACCATTTCGAAGAAGAACAAGGGGGTTATCTGCTGTGCCTTGGCCAATATTTATCCCTCTATCAATATTACAAAGACAGATTACCTAGTCATTAATACATTGCTGTTTGTGGGAGCTTGCTGTGTGTAAATTTCCTACATTACAACTGTGGCATACTACACTTCAAAATTCAAGAGCAGCACAGCGCTTTGGGAAGACCTGAGGTCATGATAAGTGATATAAAAATGCAGGGCTTTCCTTTTTTTCTGATTGCTTAGTGTGAATGACAGTGAAGGACTGAACTTCAGAGCTGGGAGTGCCATTTGTCAAATTCTGCATGACTTTACTTTTGCCTTTTAACGCAAAACTCTTCAGGTCGGTGATGAAAGGTAAACCTAACTGTTTTAAAGGGCATGGAGGCGGGTCTCAAGAATTCATCAAAAACACTCGGATCAGATGGTGATGTATGGATTAAGGAATAATTCATGTTCATACAGTGCTTTTACATCTTTCCTATATCACAACAGTGACCACACTTCAAACATACTTTGTTGGCTGTGAAACACTTTTGGGATGCCCTGGGAACATGAATGGTGTGTTATAAATGCAAATTCTTCTTTCCTTCAGCGTTACTTGAGGGATCAAATGTTGGTCAGGACACTGGGGGAATGCAGCTTGCTGCTCTTTACATTGTGCCATGAATCTTTAAATCATTTGGAACAGGCATCGATTTAATGTGCCCTCTGAAAACTGGTACCTCCAACAACGTAGCACTCTGTCAAAACTGCAGTGCGTCAACATGGATTAATGCGCTCAGTTTCTTTTTTCTTATATTCATTTACGGGATATGGGTGTCACTGGCTAGCCCAACACTTAGTACCCATCCCTAATTGCCCATGAGAAGGTGGTGGTGAGCTGCCTTCTTGAACCGCTGCAGTTCCTGTGGTGCAAGTACACCAACAGTACTGTTAGGGAGAGAGTCCCAGGATTTTGACCCAGCGACAGCGAAGGAATGGCGATATAATTCCAAGTCGGGATATTGAGAAACTATAGTGCGGGATGAAATCAATAGTGACTTAAACAAGTGCAGGATAATTAAAGAAGCTAGCATAGATTCATTAAGGAAAAATCATGTTTAACTAACTTGATGGAGTTTTTTGAGCAGGTAAGAGAGTAACTCGATAAGGGAAACGCTGTTGATGTGGTGTATATGGATTTTCAAAAGGCATTTGAAACAGTGCCACACAACAGACTTGTGAGCAAATTTCTAGTTCATGGAATAAAAGGGAAAGTAGGCACTTGGATAAGAAAATGGCTGAGTGACAGAAAACAGAGTAATAAGTGGTTGTTTTTCAGATTGCAAGAAGGTTTGCAGTGAAGTTCACCAGGTGTCAGTGTTGGGGCCCTTGCTCTTCCTGATATATATTAATAACCTAGACTGTGATGTTCAGGGCATGATTTCAAAATTTGCAGATGATACGAAGATTGGAAATGTTGCCAACTGTGATGGGGATAGTCTTGAACTTCAAAAGGACATAGACATGTTGGTAGATTGGGCAGACAAGTGGCAGATGAAGTTCAATGCAGAGAAGTGTAAGGTGATTCATTTTGGCAGGAAAAATATGGTGAGACAGTATAAAATAATAGGAGAGCGTCTAAAGGACGTGCAGGAACAGAGAGAGCTCGGTGTCTACGTGCATACATCATTGAAGATGGCAAGGCATGTTGAGAGAGCAGTTAATAAAGCATATAGTATCATAGGCTTTATTAATAGGGGCATTGAGTACAAAAATAAGGACGTCATGTTGAACTTGTATAAGACACTAGTTAGGTCTCATCTGGAGTACTGCGTCCAGTCCTGGGTGCCATACTTCAGGAAGGATGTGAAGGCATTGGAGAGAGTGCAGAGGAGATGCACAAGAATAATTCCAAGGATAAAGGACTGTAGCTGTGAGGATAGATTGGAGAGGTTGGGACTGTTTTCCCTGGTGAACTGAAGGCTGAGAGGAGACTTCATAGAGGTATTCAAGAATCTGAGGGTTACAGACAGGGTAAATAGTGAGAAACTGTTCCCATTCAAAAGAACATCGAGAACTAGAGGGCACAGATTCAAAATAATTGGCAAAAGGAGTAAATATGATGTGAGGGAATATTTTTTCAACCAAAGGCAGTTGGGAGTCTTGAACAAACTTCCTGGGAGGATGGCGGAGGCAAGTTCGATCGAGGTATTCAAAAGGGAATTAGATTGCTATCTGAAAGGAGAGAATGTGCAAGGATAAAGGGATAAGGCAGGGGAGTGCAGACTTGATGGGCTGCATGACCTCTTTCTGCACTGTAAATATGCTGTTATATATGTAGGGCAGACCAGGTGAGGACAGCAGATTTTCTTCCCTAAAGGGGCATTAGTGAACCAGATGGGTTTTTACAACAGTTGTTTCATGGACAGGATATTTGTATTAAATTTCACCATCGACGATGTTGGGATTTGAACCCATGTCCCCAGAGTATTACCATGGGTCTTGGGATTGCTTGGTCCAGTGACAATATCACTGAGCCACCACTTCCCTCTTCTAATTCCTATGGGCCATCTCTTTCTGATGCTAGTTGGAAGTTACAGCCCATTAGGTCAGATGACCAAAAGCTTGGTGAAAGAGAGAGGTTATATGGAACATTTTTAAAAAGTACAAAGAGTGAGGTGGAAAGATCGAGGGAGAGAACGCAAGAGCCTGAAGCCTAGGCAGCTGATGGCACAACCACCAATTGTGAAATGATTAAAATAGGGGGTGTTCAAGAGGCCAGAATTGGAGGAGTGCAGAGATCTTAAAGGTTTGAAGGACTGGGGGCGGTTACAGAGTTAGGGAGGGGTGTAGCCATGGAGAGATTTGAAAACAAGGATATTGAGGTATTGTTGGACTGGGACCTAATATAGGTCAGTGAGCATAAAGTTGATGGTTGGGCCTGACTTAGTGCGAGTTAGGATGGATTCAGCAGAGTTTTGGATGAACTGAAGTGGAATGCCAGTCAGGAGCATGTTAGAATAGTCAAGCCTAGAGGTAAAAAAGGCATTGATTGGATTTCAGTAACAGATGAGCTGAGGCAGGAGCCAACTTGGCTAATTTTTTTTTTCGTTCTTTCCTGGGATGTGGGCATTGCTGACAAAAGCCAGCATTTGTTGCCCATCTCCAATTGCCCTTGAGAAAGTGGAGGCGAGGCTGCCTTCTTGAACCGCTGCAGCCCATTGCCCATGAACAGAGTGGCTTGGTAGGCCATTTCAGAGGTCAGTTAAGAATCAGATACATTGCTGTGGGTCTGAGGTCACGTGCAGGCCGGACCGAGTGAGGACAGCAGGCTTCCTTCTCCAAAGGACATTCGTGATCTAGATGTGTTTTTTTTTTAATGACAATCATGTCATTCACGGTCACCATTACTGAGATTAGCTTTCAATTCCAGATTTATTAACTGAATTCAAATTTCATTAGCTGCCGAGGTGTGTTCTGAACCCCTGCCCTCAGGAGCATTAGCTAAATGTTACATAAATGTTACCGAGGTGGGAATAAGCAATCTTAGCAATAGCACGAACATGTGGTTGGAAGCTCACCACAGGGTAAATATAGCACTAAGTTTATGGATGGCAGACAGTTGCTAGGGAGGGGGCTCAATTCCATGGCTAGGGAGTGAAGTTTGTGATGGGGATCAATAACGGCTTCAGTCTTCCCAATATTTAATTGGAGGAAATTTCTGCTCATCCAATACTGGATGTCAGATAAGCAGTCTGATAATTTAACAATAGTGGAGGAGTTAGAAGAGGCAGCGGTGAGTTTCAGATGGGTGATGTCAGGATACATTTGGAAACTGACTGTCTTTTTGGATGATGTTGCCTAGGGGCAGCCGATCGATTTATTTTATTCATTCATAGAATGTGGGCCCAGCATTTATTGCCCATCCCTAGTTGCCCATGAGAAAGTGGCAGTGAGCTGCCTTCTTGAACCTCTGCAGTCCATGTGGTGTAGGTACAGCCAGAGTGCTGTTAGGAAGGGAGTTCCAGGATTTTGACCCAGCGACAGTGAAAGCCCAGCGATATATTTCCAAGTCAGAAATGGTGAGTGACTTGGAGGGGAACTTCCAGGTGGTGGTGTTCCCATCTATCTACTGCCCGTATCCTTCTAGATGGTAGTGGTCATGGGTTTGGAAGGTGCTGTCTAAGGGGCCTTGGTGAGTTCCTGCAGTGCATCTTGTAGGTGGTACACACTGCTGCTACTGTGCGTCGGTGGTGGAGGGAGTGAATGTGGTGCCAGTGGACAAGTCAGGCTCCTTGAGTGTTGTTGGAGCTGCACTCATCCAGGCAAGTGGAGAGTATTCCATCACACTCCTGACTTGTGCCTTGTAGATGGTGGACAGACTTTGGGGAGTCAGGAGGTGAGTTACTCTTTCTTTATTCATTCATGGGATGTGGGCATCACTCGCTAGGCCAGCATTTATTGCCCATCCCTCATTGCCCTTGTTCAGAGGGCACTTAAAAGCCAGCCCACCACATTGCTGTGGATCTGGAGTCACATGTCGGCCAGGCCAGACCAGGTAAGGACAGCAGATTAGTGAACCAGTTGGGTTTTTACAACAATCGACAATGATTTCATGGTCATCATTTGACTTTTAATTCCAGATTTTTATTGGAATCAAATTCCACCCACCATGGATTCAAACCCAGGTCCCCAAAGTATTACCCTGCATCTCTGGATTACTAGTCTAGCAACAATACCGCTATGCCACCACCTCCCCTGAATTATTGCAGGATTCCTAGCACTTGACCTGCTCTTGTAGCAACAGTCTTTATATGGTTAGTCCAGTTCAGTTTCTGATCAATAGCAACCCCCAGGATGTTTATAGTGGAGGATTCAATGATGGTAATGTCATTGAATGTCAAGGGGCGATGGTTAGATTATCTCTTGTTGGAGATAGTCATTGCCTGGCACTTTTATGGCACGAATGTTACTTGCCACTTGTCAGCCCAAGCCTGGATACTGTCCTGGTCTTGCTGCATTTGGACATGGACTTCTTCAGTATCTGAGGAGTCGCGAATGGTACTGAACATTGTGCAATGATCAGCGAACATCTCCAATTCTGATATTATGAAGGGAGGAAGGTCACTAATGAAACAGCTGAAGATGGTTGGGCCAAGAACACTACCCTGAGGAACTCCTGCAGTGATGCCCTGGAGCTGAGATGACTGACCTCCCACAACAACTGAGCATTAGAAGGCAGGCTGGGGGGTGGTTGGTGGGTGTCAAAGAAAGATCCTTAGTGGGTACAAGAGGTAATTGTGCAGAAGTGGGAAAATGATTCAATGCAGGTGATTACCTGGCTAAGGTTAGATACATAAGAATGGTGATAGCAGTCCCACCCAGCTGGATGACAATGGAGAGATGATGGAGGACGATGGTGTGGTCAATCATGTCAAGAGCTGCTGCTAGGTCAAGAACAATGAGAAGGGATAATTTACCTTTATCACAGGCGCATATAATGCCATTTGTGACTTTGATAAAAACTGAGGTGAATTCCCTTGCTCTTTTTGAAATAATGGCATGGAATTCTCTTCCCCAGAAGGTAGTGGAGGATGGGTCTTTAAATTTATTCAAGGCTGAGTTAGACAGATCTTTGTCTGACAAGGGAGTCAAGGTTTATGAGGGACAGAAGAAGAGTGGAGCTGAGACCACAACCTGATCAGCCATGATCTTATTGAAAGGTGGAGTTGATTCAAAGGGCTGAATGGCCTACTCCTGCTCCTAATTCCTATGTTTCTTTGTCCACCTGAAAGGGCAATTGAGAACTCAGTTTAACGCTTTTCCTAAAAGAGGTCACTCCGACAGCAATAATCCCTCGGTACTGCAATAGAGTGTCAGCCTAGATTTTGTGCTTAAGTCACTGGAATGGGATTTGTACTCACAGCCTTCCGCCCCAGCAGTGAGGGTGAAATAGATATCGATGATACAAGTGTGGCCGTGTAAATAACAGTTTTGGGTGACTGACAAAATAAGCAATCCGTGACTCTTGGCAGTAACGTTGAGGGAAGAGAAAATGGCAGTATTAAATCAAAGGCAAATAGTGATGGGCAATAAATGCTGGCCTAGCCAGCGACACCCACACCCTGTAAATTAGTAATAAAAGGATGTGTTTGAGAGTGGGTTACAGATGGACAGAAGGGAATAGGAATGGTGGCAGAAAAAAATAACCAAAAGCAGAATTTGAGTTTATTGATTTCAAATGGGTTCTAAGAAGGACAAGCAATCTGCTCCACCCTATCAGTTGGAGATTTAATAGAAGGATTTCAAATCAAGAATGAGTTACAAAGGAGAAAGTGTTTCCATTAGCGGTAGGGTTAGTAAGCTGAGGACACAGATTTAAAGTAATTCATAAAATCATAGAAACATACAGCAAAGAAAGAGGACATTCAGCCCTTTAGGCCTATGCTGGCTCTTATAAAGAATGGTCGGGTTTATCCCACCCCTCCCCCCTGCTTTTTGCTCATAGTCTGCAATTGGTAAAAGAACCAAGGGGAGATAAGGAGAATTTGTTGTACACAGCGCGCTGTTAGATCTGAAACGCACTGCCTGAAAGCAGAATCGATGGTGCCTTTTAAAAAGGAATTGGATTAAGTGCTTGAAGGAGAAAAAAAATGTCATGTATGGAGAAAGGGTGGGGAATTGAGGCCAAGTTCAAAAGAGCACAAAAAGGATGGGTGAAATGGTCGCTAGCTGTGCTGTATCTTTCTACGAAGGGGATGAAGGTGAAAGTTACACCCGATTGTTATATTGACTCCATGGTATCTGATTGTTCCACTTCACCAAATGTACTCCTGAGGATAATCTGCTTAGTTTGTTGTGCCCCATAAGAGAGTGATGATGCTGAATACTTAATCAACAAAGCCTCTGGTTAAGCAGGGTGAATTGTATCAAGTCAAATTAATTAAAGGTACAGAAAGAAAGATCAGGTATCCTTTCAAATGTCACCTCATCACAGTCTGAGGACATTGATCCAGGAGTTTGTCAGGGCAATGTGCTCGACTCAACTATCTCCAGCTGCTTCATCAATGACCTTCCCAATATCAGAAGGTCAGGATTGGAACCTGTGCCTGGATAACATTCAGGCTCGGGCTGATAAGTGACAATTAACATTCTTAGCACACAAGTGCCAAGCAATGACCATCTCCGACAAGAGAGAATCTAACCATCCCCCCTTAACATTCAAAGGCAGGACCATCGCTTAATCGTGACCAACAACATCTTGGGAGTTACCATTGACCAGAAACTTAAATGGAGCAGCCACATAAATACTGTGGCTAAAAGAGCAGGTCAGAGGCTGAGAGTTTTGTGCCGAGTAACTCACCTCCTGACTCCCCAAAGAATGTCCACCATCTATGAGGCACAAGTCAGAAATATGATGGAATACTCCTAAGTTGCCTGTTGAGCGCAGCTCCAACAACATTCAAGAAGCTTGACACCATCCAAGACAAAGGAGCTTGATTGGCACCCGATCCACCACCTTCAACATCCACACTCTCCACAAGCTGCGCACAGTGGCAGCAGCCTGTACCATCTTCAAGATGCATGGCACCTTCTAAACCCATGACCTCTCCCTCCTAGAAGGACAAGGGCAGGCAGGCGCACAAGAAAACTACTCGCAAGTTTCCCTTCAAGTCACATACCATCGATATTGTTGTTCTTTCATTGCCACTGGGTCAAAATACTGGAACTCTCTCCCTAACAGCACTGTGGGTGGACCTACACAAGGTGAACTGCAGCGGTTCAAGAAGGCAATTCACCACCACCTCCTCGAGGGCAATTAGGGAATAAATGTCAGCAATAAATGCTTGCCTAGCCAGCAACGCTTACATCCCACGAACAAAGAAAAAGAATATTTGAGGAGCACCTTGTGGCTGGAAGTTGATCCCCGATTGTTCCATTAAATTCTCCCATGAAAAATTATAGGTGGAATTTTACTCTGATCTGTTTGAAGAAAAGAATAAATGTTACTTTGGAATTGTTGAATGAGTTTTCTGTTCATCAAATGTTGATTGTTTGGGGCCTGAACAAGTACGTTCAAACATAAATTCATCAAGCGCAAACATACATCTTGGCCTCGATTTTGACATGACCTCAAATATCGCACCTCCACCCATGCGCCCAACCCCTCCCAACCCCCCACCAACACATACACACCGTGATGAGCAGAAGCAGGTCAGGTGGGGTTAAGATATCAGAGTTAAATAACCCAGCCCCAATCCAATCGCTGTAAACTTTTCAAAGGCGATTCAGGCCTTGCTTGAGCCACTTGCTAAAAGCAAGCAGGAGGCTTATTTAATGAGCAAAATTTGTGGCCTGATGGTACCATTGGCAAAGCAGGTTATTTTCGACCTCACCACAGGAGGGAGTCTTCGCTCTGTATCCCAAGTCGTAAAATCACAGACAGGGCGAATGCTACATTTCTCTATTCCTTCCTGGGCTCTGCAAGTTATTAGCAAGGCCGGCATTTACCGAGGCCTTCTTGAACTACTGCAGCCCGAGTGCTGCAGTATGTCAGTGCTGCTAGGAAGGGAGTTCCAGGCTTTTGACCCTGCGACAGTGAGGGTGCAACTGGTTTTGGGACAGCCTCACTTTCGGGAAATGGTTGGGGGGGGGCTGCATGTGGGTGGGTGGGTGTAGTGGAAAGGGAGTGCCTGGAGAAACCTAAACTTCCCTTGTTTATTAAAACAAAAGGTGAAGGTCAATAATGAACTTCTTCGGGCCCATAATTAGCGCTCACCACATCTGGTACATTAACTATGCTGATCAATGACCAAGAACAAACAAGAACTATCCCTGATGGCTGAAGAGTTAAGTAAGCCAAGCCTGAATTTTGGGTTGAGGATCAATAATAACAGGACATATTCTAAGATGGTTCCAGACGAGAGACGTGTGATGATTCAGTCCGCATCCATCGCGAACGTAGATCAGTTTCAATTTCTGGGAACGAAAGGGACCACAAATGGGGGAAGCAGTCCCGAAATTAAGATAAGACCAGTCTACAGCTCATTAGATGAATGTAATATGGAGGGCACCTCGTCCAACATCAGCCTGCACTTGAAAAAGCAAAATGACCCTTACAAGCTGATTAATATTATTACCTATTGAAGCGAGCGCATTTTCTGACCTCCACAGAAGGCCAACAGGTCATCTCCCTTATTGCTCAGCCATCTTGCCAATGCCATTGAGAGCTGAGCCCTGCTTTGACTTGCCTCTGCCAGTTGAAAGGATAAACGCCGTGTCGGCCATGGTTCAGTGGGCAACTCGCTCGCCTCGGAGTCAGGAGGCTCGAGTCCCAATCCAAGGGCTTTGAGCAATAACTCAGGCTGGAATGAAAGCAAAATCCTGCAGGCGCCGGAAAGCTGAGATAAAAGAACAAAAAAATGCTGGAAAAACTCAGCAGGCCTGGCAGCATCTGTGCAGAGGGAAACAGAGTTAACGTTTCGAGTCCGCTCTGAAGGCGTCATACCGGACTGAGCTTTTTCCAGCATTTTCTGTTTTTAATTCAGGCTGGAACCCCAGTGAAATACTGAGGAAGCCCTTCTTTCCGATGAGACATTAAACTGAGGCCCCACCTGACCCTCTGAGATGGATCAAAAAGATCTCACGCCGCTATTTCGGAGAAGTGCAGGGGAGTTTTGCTGATATTTATCCCTGAAGCGACATCACTCAAATAGATCACCTGGTTCTTGCTGTTTCTGGGACCTTGTTCCATGCTAATTGGCTGCCGCGTTCCCCAATTACAACAGTGACTACACTTCAAACAACATTTCATTGGCTGTAAGGTGTTTTAGGACATCCTAAGGTTAAGAAAGGCACCACATGAATTCTAGTTCTTTCTTTTAATATCTAATTCTATTGTTGCAGACAGGGGAGAGATGGTCAGCTGGTTTCCCCCTATTTTCCACCTCTTGACTAACTGCAGCAAGATGTCTTTTAAAGAAAAAGTCTTTTAACCCCTTAAATGCTGTGACTCTCAAGAGCAGACACAAGACAGATTTTCTCGTTGGTTAAAACAGAATAAATGTTTATTTTTCGACACCTGGATATAATTGCAATAGCACCCACCCACCTACCTACCCACTCATCCATCCACCCACCCACTCACTCACTCACCCACCCATCCACTCACCCACCCACCTACCTACCCACACCCACCCACCCACCCACCCACTCATCCACCCACCCACCTACCTACCCACTCACCCATCCACCCACCTACCTACCCACTCATCCACCCACCCACCTACCCACTCATCCACCCACCCACCTACCTACCCACTCACCCATCCACCCACCCACCCACTCACTCACCCACCCACTCACTCACCCACCCACTCACTCACCCACCCACTCACTCACTCACTCATTCACTCACTCACTCACTCACTCACTCACTCACTCACTCACTCACTCACTCACTCACTCACTCACTCACTCACTCACTCACTCACTCACCCACCCACCCACTCACTCACTCACTCACCCACCTACCCACCCACTCACTCACCCACTCACTCACTCACTCACTCACTCACTCACTCACTCACTCACTCACTCACTCACTCACCCACCCACCCACTCACTCACACACTCACCCACCTACCCACCCACTCACCCACCCAACCACTCGCTCACCCACCCACTCACCCACCCACCTACCCACCCACCCACTCCTCACTCACTTACCCACCCACCCACTCACCCACCCTCCCACTCACCCACCCAACCACTCACTCACCCACCCACTCACCCACTCACTCACTCACTCACTCACCCACCCACCCACCCACTCACTCACCCACCCACCCACTCACCCACCCACTCACTCACCCACCCACCCACCCACCCACTCACTCACCCACCCACCTACCTACCCACTCACCCACCCACCCACTCACTAACCCACCCACCCACCCACTCACTCACCCACCCACCTACCTACCCACGCACCCACCCACCCACTCACTCACCCA
Organism: Cetorhinus maximus; assembly: GCF_964194155.1. Classification (NCBI taxonomy): domain Eukaryota; kingdom Metazoa; phylum Chordata; class Chondrichthyes; order Lamniformes; family Cetorhinidae; genus Cetorhinus; species Cetorhinus maximus. Next base: position 147,852,581 of record NC_135884.1, read on the forward strand.
CCTACCCACCCACTCACCCACCCACTCACCCACTCACTCACACACCCACCCACCCACCCACCCACTCACCTACTCACTCACCCACATACCCACCCACTCACCCACCCACCTACCTACCCACTCACCCACTCACTCATGCAAGACGCACACACAGGAAAAGCTGGGCCCGAGTCTTGCGCTTATCGGGCACATGCGCGTTCAGTGGGCCGGGAAGCGGATGCGAAATGCCCTTCCGGCCGCGATCAGCCCCACTGAACCTGACTTTGCGCTGGCTGGCCAGTTACCGTGCAGCCAGTGTGAAACGCACACTGAGAAAGGCTTGGTGCTGCTGGCGAAGGGTAGGGGAAGGGGAGGGGAGGCATGAGGAGGGCAGGTGCCTAGAAGAGTGAGGGGCGCGAGGGCGTGTGCTTGTAATGAGCTCCCTGAAGGCAGACGGCTGCTGTGGAGCTGCCTCACGGAGCTGCAGACATGCACAAATTAAATGCGGAGAAAAAAATGCAGCAAACTGTGTCTATGCAGCACATTCAAGCAAATGAGAGCAGAACTCAGAGAACCTCAGCCTCCAGACGTCTTTTCTTAAATTATATTTCACCCTGGACATTTCAGCCCGCCCAGGATCGCGGTTGTAAGGAAAATGCGAAGTCCGCTTGGCCGGTTGGCCTGGACGCCAGCCGTAAAAATGGATGGCCCACGTAACATCGCTTTCGACTGACTTCTTAATGGGCTTAATTACCCCACTTAACTGTCGGTGGGTGTACTTCTGACTGCCACACGTGCACGCTGAGTGAAACATTGCGTGAGTGCACGATGATGTCGGGACACGCGCCCCACATCTTCTCGGGTAATTTGACGCACTGTTGGGTCGGGCATGCACCCACTCAAATGGCGCAAAGTCCTGGCAGTGATTACAAAAGAGGCGGCATGCGCCCAGGCTAAAAATAGTCCAAAAAGTCACCATTACTCTTGTCTTTCGAGATGGATGCTGGACAAATTGCAGGCCTGATATCTTCTCTTTGATTCAACGATAAAAAATTGGAGTTTGGACGTTTTTGGCGATTAATTCACAGCGGCTTGCTCCTTGCAACAACAGGGGCAGAATTTTACCACCCAGTGTCGGCCGTGCGGTCACCTGAATGAGCGACAGCCGGAAGTTTCCGTTCCCATTGGCGTTGGGCATCATGGCGGGCGTGAGGCGGACAATATGGCGGGAAGGCTGAAACTCGGTTTTACACCTTCAGTTTGTGAGGATCTGCCCTGCTCGTCAATGGCGGTCCGCATTTCCTGCCACCAGACATGAGGAATGTCATTTTAATACATCTGCATCTCTAATGATAATTCCTGCTCGCCGGAATCATCCCCCCCCTCCCCCCCAAATGCTGGATCATCCAGGCACGTCAGCGGGATTTCACGCCGACGTGTTTCTCAACTGAACATCAGCCACGTGCTCCTGGTGAGCTGCACTTCACTCGGGACTTCGAGGTTTGTTTGCCTCCCTTGCTTCGGGCAGCACTCGCAGTCATCAGCGCCAGGCTTCACAGGCAGCACCACATCACTTTTAGGAGGAGCTCACGGGTAGGTCACTACCTACCAGACCAGCCGTAAGGCAGGGGGTGGCTTTTCACTGGCTGCAGGGCAAGGGCTTGCTTGGGGAAAAGGGAGAAGTGGCCTCAGGCAAGGGAAGAGGCTGCAGGGCGAGAGCTGTACTGGGGAAGTGGGGTATCCCGGGGTGCGTGTGGGGGCACATGTTGATCTGTGCAAGTGGCCTCAAGAGGGTGAGGGCTGAGGAGGCAGCCTCCCGAGGAGATGCGGCCAGATGGAGATGTGAGGGTATGTGTGAGAAAGTGAGTGGTGATGTCCCTTGAGTTGGCAGTGAGTGAGATGCCAGTGAATGCGTGATGGGCTTGTGAGTATGAGTTTAGAGTGATGAGATGGTTACCTCACCCTGGCGGCACAAATGAGATCATTCAACGTTTTCTGCACTGGATGGCTGACCTCTTGTGTGCAGCATTGGCACTGACCACCTCTGCCCCCACCTCCCAAACCGGCCTGATGGGCCTCCTGCGGCCAGTGTGTGGGTAGAGGACATCACGGCGGGCCTCCACGGTGTCCTGAAGGCATCCCAGGGATGTGTCGCTGAATCGAGGGGCTGCACTTTTCTTGGCTTTTAGGGCCATGTCTTCACCGGTGAACTCCTGGACTGCAAGATTGAGAAGTGTGCGTGCAGATGTAGTTTAAACATGGTGCCCTGCGTGAAGAAGTGGCGAGGTAATGGTGTGGTGGGCAAATCGGAGGATACCCACCGGCAAGATGGCATGAATCCTGTGGCTGCGTAATTAATGAGGTGGGAATCGGACAATACAGCACATTGCGGCCGGTGGGTTAAACGTCCTTTTTCCCGCCCACTGCTGTACTTAGTGCAAATCTGGGGCGATCCCACCCTCTGGCGGGCGTCGTGATGTCATGAGGACATCAACTGATATTACGGTTGACGGGTGCACACGAAAGTTGGAAACGCACCCGCCGATAGTTAATCTGGCAATTAAGCCACTTTAATACCCAATTGTTTGGGCTCTGAAGAAGAAGAGTCACAAGGACTCGAAACGTTAACTCTGTTTCTCTCTCCACAGATGCTGTCAGACCTGCTGAGTTTTTCCAGCATTTTCTGTTTTTTGTTTCAGATTTCCAGCATCCGCAGTATTTTGCTTTTATGTTTGTGATCTCACGTTGCCTGTGTGATTTAACAGTCAGTGCACGGGCAACACCGGTCAGCGACCACCCCGTTATTATTGGTTCTCCATCCAGGGCATGATAAAGGTCATCCAGAGCCTTGTCAATGTGAGTGGTTAGGAGTTCAGGCGAGACTTTGCTGTTGGTTGATTCCTGATCGTTCATAGCATTTTCCGTGTTTTCTGGAGGACTCTTTGACTTTCTAGCTTTTCTTTAGGACTGTTTGGCGTTCAAACTGTGTTGGGGGAATTCTGCTGAGTGCACCCTTCAGTGTGCGAGAGAGTGCCTTCTACATTTCTGCAAATGGGGATTGTATACTCCACTGGTGGGATATCCTCTAAAGAGGGGGAGGAGGCCAGCTGCCCACAGGCAGCGTCCCAGGGAGTGACCGGTGGGAAGAGAGGCACAGCCACGGGGAGCTGGAGGGCCAGCAGGAAGTGCAAAGTGGAAGTCTCTGCAGGAGACGGCACTTATGATTATAAGGGGCATGGACAGGGTGGATAGGGAGCAGCTGTTCTCCTTAGTTGAGGGGTCAGTCACAAGGGGCATAAGTTCAAGGTGAGGGGCAGGAGGTTTGGGGGGGATGTGAGGAAAAACTTTTTTACCCAGAGGGTGGTGACAGTCTGGAATGCACAGCCTGGGAGGGTGGTGGAGGCGGGTTGCCTCACATCTTTTGAAAAGTACCTGGATGAGCACTTGGCACATCAAAACATTCAAGGCTATGGGCCAACTGCTGGTAAATGGGATTAGGTAGGTAGGGCAGGTGTTTCTCACGTGTTGGTGCAGACTCGATGGGCCGAAGGGCCTCTTCTACACTGTGATTCTGAGATATCCTGCATCGAGAGACTACAGGCAGCACTCCAGCTACCTCAACATGTCTGAGGTACAGTGCCAAATCAGGCTCCGCCTCCATATGCCAGATGATTGGGCCGGAGATTGCCTCCAACTGTGTAGGCGGCCGCCTTATGCCAGTGGCTCTAAAGGCTCCAGCAGCCCTCAGCTTTTTCACCTCCGGCTCTTTCCATGGGTCAGTGGGGGATCGATGTGTCCCAATCTGCTGCCCACAGCTGGTCACTGCGCCCACTTCAGATGGGTCATAACCTCTATTCATTACTGGACTAACGAAGCCAGCCAGACCGAGCGAGCCAGAGACTTTGCAGTAATTGCTGGGTTCTCCCCACCCCGTCTCCAGGGTACCATAGGCTGTACTCATGTGGCCATCATGACCATTCAGATGGTTTGTGATCACAGGACACAGATTCTGCAAGTCTGTGCAAGATTCCATGGAAGCTCCCATGGTGCCTATAGCCTGCGGCACTCCAAGGTGTCAAGGCTGCTCATGGCTCCAGCTCGGTTGAATGGTTGGCTCCTGGGTGTTAAAGGCTATCCCTTGAAAAGGTGGCCTATGACACCACTCCGGCACCCAAGGACAGAAGCACAGCACAGGCACAACAGAAATCATGCCTCCACAAGGCAGGTGGTTGAGATGACCATTGGGCTGCTGAAGATGAGGTTCAGATGCCTGGGTGGATCAGCAGGAGCTCTGCAAAACCCTCCAGAGCACCTGCCGGATATGGTCATTGTCGGCTGCGCTATGCACAATCTGGCTCTGACAAGGGGGGACCTATTGGAGGATGAGGACAGCGAGGCAGCTCCACAGGTCGCTGAGGATGACTCAAGCGATGGTTCTGATGAGGAGCTGGGGGAGGCACAGAGCGAGGACGTGGAGGCTGACATGAGGAAACCTCAGGGAGGCAGGAACACCAAGGAGGTCTTGATTCTCCGCATGTTTAGCTAGACAGCCAAGGCATGGCTTGAAACTTAGGCCAAGGGCGCGCCTCTTTACAAAAAATTCCTGGTAAGGCCATCCGATGACCCCAATGCTGATTTATAACCGCTGAAATAAAGTTTGCAGCCCCTCCCATCTCTCACAAGCCACTGTCATACCCTGCACCAATGAAAAGCATGAAGCACACTCTGGCCATGAAAAGAAAATAAATATTTATGTCTTGTTGGGTGTAGCTACAAAACGAACATTTAACACTGCTCAACTGAAATAATCTCACCCGTGAAAACCCCCTCTTGAGCTCATGGTACCTTAAACTCACGTTTGTGAGTGTTGCGTCTTAGTGCGCCCCCTCCACCTCTTTGCTGGCAGTGGCATTGTGGGCAGGCAGCTGACTGTGCTGTCCAGTCCGCCCTGATGACCTTGGCGGTTGTCCACTGGCCAGTGGAGCCTGTGTAGGCCCCGCCTGGGAGGGTGCCTCAGTCACTGGCAGAGGGGTGGAGGAGCTGCTGCCATTATCCAGAGAGCCCTGAGAGGAGCCGGCAGAGACCTCAGGCAGGTTGTCCTCCAGCATGAGGTCGGTTTGAACCACCCTGTTCACTATTGATGGATGGGCAACTAGCGGAGATATTAGATGCCTCATCCATCTTTCACACTGCCAGTGTGAGGGTTTGCAGGTCCGAGCGCAGCCCCAGAAACCCCTGATTCTGTTCCCATGAGAGTCGCCACTCTCTCAATCGAGGAGGCAGTGTGCTCGGAGCTCCAGGTCAACGCCGTGCCCACGCTCCGCATGGACTCTTCCATGATGGAGACCATGGCACGCAGACCCTCAGGGATCTCCACCAGATTCTCCCATGCATCCCGTTGGATATTTAGCATCTGCAGCCTGATGGACGACTCCAGAGGCTCATCATCTGCCTCAGACTCAGTATCATCCTGCTCTCCAGCAGGCCTCCGACTGCTGGTGCCCTGGGCACTCTCTGCCTCCGCCAGCTCCTCATGTGAGTGTACAGCGCCGTCCCCACTGTGCGCTACCCATCTGAGCCGCAAACTAATGCCCGCCAACATGCATGTGCCTGCGCTGGTGCCTGATTCCTAGAGAGGATGTAATGCGGGTGGACCTGGCTGGGGCTCCTCACCAGGTATTGAAGGGGGTCTCTGGGGTCTCTGTAGCCTCTTGACGATGGCTCATCTGAGGGAGGAAAACAATATGTCAGTACATTCAATCACCACACAGTCAATGTGCGTGCGAGACGGGCTGCTGACATCATGGACAACTGCCTCAAGGAGGCATTGTGATTGGGCGATCAGTTGCAGCTCTTCCTTAGAAATTCTCATTTGAGATGATACGACCTACATTTATTGCACTCTCCGCCAGTCTCGCACCTCTCCACTGGGCTCTTACTGGGCCCTGAGACCCCTGCCTCTCCATGACCAGTGGACCTTGCTCCACAATGGCACACGAGCTCCAGGGCATCCAGCTCATACTTGGTCATTATGGGGCGGTTGGCCACCCCACCAACCGTTTGTGTTTGCTCAACAACACCATGGGTCCTTTTCTCCTGAACGGGTAGATGAGAATTCATTAGTCCAATCTCCCGCTGCAACACCATTCCAGCCTGGCCCAGTCTCCCGAGAACCAGGTTGAGGTGCACATCAGATTAGTGCACTTCACCCTTCAATGTACCCAAGGCAAATGGACGGATCTGCCAGCCTTGGCTGGCACATATTTCAGTGCCATTTGACACACAGACTCTTACACTCCTGAGTGCCATGACGAACGGCACATCTATACACTGTTCCATGCCAACTCAGTGCTCACCCTTGCGGAGTGAAGGAGATTGTTAAACTTTTTGCAGCGCTGTATTCAAGTACGGCACACCACTTCATGCCCACTGACCTGAGCTGCCACCTCCATCTATGCCTTCTTGGTGGGGTGCGGTGGCTTCCTCTTGCCATCCGGTGGCATTGGGACTTCACATCCTCGACTTATTTCCTCAACCAGAATGTGTAGGCACCGGTCAGAGAACCAAGGGGCAGAGCGCCCAACATGCTCCTGCCCCAACCGGGAGCGCTTCTCCAAACAAATGCCATGTTTCGTGTTGGGCAACCCAAAATTAGTCACCCAGCATGAAATCACGTTTCTTCCCCGATGCAGACTGGGAGCAGATTTCACATCTGCTTCTGGGCCCACCTATTGCGTGCGTCCAACAGGCGCAAAATTCAGTCCTAGGTTTCCGGCTTCATTCCAGCCAACGTTATAGTTCAGCCTTGCAGCAAAGATCTGACTTGGTTCTGCAAATCAGAAGGTAAAGTAATGAAGAAGAGTCATAGGGGCTCGAAACGTCAACTCTGTTTCTCTCTCCACAGATGCTGTCAGACCTGCTGAGTTTTTCCAGCATTTTCTGTTTTTGTTTTAGGTAAAATAATAGCTCCACTTCTCGGCATGTTGGGGGATTCTAGACATAATTCTTCCTTTACTGGGCAGATTCTATTCCCTCAGTGGTCTTCTTGTCTCCCAGGCAGACTGACAATCTGAGACTGCTTTCAAGATGTGTGCTAATAAATGTTTCTTATCACAAGCTGGTTTCTGTCACGTGACCATAGTACCAGTGCCCCCATTGTCCACAAAATGGTCCCTGCTGACATTAGCATTGACACACTCATGGGTTTGAATCTCAGTCAGTTGCATCTCCTTCTGATGGAGTGGTTTTTCTTCACACCCATTGTGTGGAAATTCATTCTGCAGCCACTAAATCTGTGTGGTCATTGTGCATCAGTTTCTGTTGGCCTTTGGACAATAGCAGCTGTGACATCCCCAGTTACAGATCTGCCCTGCCCGAAAAGGGTTGCTGGGCAATCTGATTGGCCAGCATCTCTGTAGTCCCAGCAGCACCATGATCGAGCAGTGGCCACTTCTGCAACTACAGGCAGTCCCTGAGAAGATTTTAGGTGGAGCCCGGACTTAAATGTAAGTCTGGGATCTTTGACAGGTCTGGCTGGCAGACCCCAGCAAGGGAAGGGAGGGAGTAGGAAGTTGAGTTTGAGAGGGTTGGGGGGGGGTGAAGGGTGGTGGAGGGTTAAAGGAAGGTACGATCTTGGGCACAGGGGGCACCCCAAAGGTCATACCTCCCCTCCCTGCCTGACAGCAGCCCGCACAATGAAAGCTGCCAGTCTACCTGCCTAGCCTCCACCTTCCCCTGCTGCAGGTAAAATAGCAGGGGAGGTGGAAAGAGGCCTTTAAGTGGCTGTTAAGGGCCTTCCCAGCCCACTATAATATGGGAGACAGGTTGGGGGTGGGACAGAAGACCACTAGCTTTTTATTAGAGTCTGCCACCTTCAAATACACTGGCAGGAGGCCATAAAATCCGGCCTCTGGTCTCCCCATATTTTGAAATGATCTTTTGTAAAAACAAAAAAGAAAATCTGATAACAGCAAAAGCTCCCTGGTCAAGCTTAAAGAACTTTTCTATTTCACATACTGACCATAAAAAAACAGCACAAAAACAGATTGTTCCTACCAACTGTCCCCGCTAGCATTTACACTTGCATGAACCCTCTCTCACCCTGTTCATCTAATCACGTTGGCATATTCTTCTGAATGTTCTCCTAAGGTTCTGGTGAAAGGTTACAGGCCTGATACTCCTCTCTCCACAGATGCTACCTGACCTGTTGAGTATTTGCAGCATGTTCTATTTTTATTTCAGTCTTCCAATTTCCGCAGTATTTTGCTGTTGTGGTATATTCTTCTGTCCCTTTCTCCCTGGCTAGTACTATCTAGCTTCTCCTTAATTCATCTCAACTACTCCATTCCACATTCTACAAATGTCTGTAGTGATCTGTTGCAGTTTATCTGCAGGTCAGTGAGCCTGGGTGAGTGGCAAATATGAAAAAGTTGGCAACAATATTTTCAGTTCCACTCCTCCACTATTTCCGCCTCGCAGTATTCAAAACAACAGCAGTTCCTACCCTAAAGTCCTTTGGGTAATGTGAATTCACACAATCAGAATGTGTTATTCTGACTATCAAAATGTGTCAGAATTCTAATAAACTTTGATTTGGTCCATACGTTCTGGTGAACCTGGATCTCATTTAAAACATCGAAAATAGAAACAAGCTGAGGGACGAGTTTCGGATGAATTTTCATTAAAAGCAGCTGATGTGATACCTGAGAGAGATTATTCCAGATACTGCCATGTGTGCTTCTCCCTTCCAAAATTAATAATTTGCACCTTAATGCAGTTTTTTTTTCCTTGGTAGTTCATTAAATTGTAGAATGATGAGCTTTGGTCAGCTGTTGGCACTCTAGTCTCTCAACCAGAAGTTTATGGGATTAAGCTCAACTTCAAGGCTTAAGCACATACTTTGGGCTGATTTTTCAGTGCAGCACTGAGGGACTCCTGTGTTGTTAGAGGTTCAATGTTAAACTGAGGCCTGTATGCTCAGTGGATGTAAATAATCTCATGGCATTACATGAAGACCACCATCGGGAGTTCTCGCAATTGCCTGGCCAACGGGCATCTTTCAATGCGCAAGAGTTAATGGTAATTTATCTCACTGGTGCTTTTGAGACCTTCCTGTGTGCAAGTTGGCAGTGCATTTACCTATATGACAACAGTGCAACTTTGCAGGACATTCAGCCCCTCTTCTCTTTTCTGCCTTCCAGTTGGTTCATGGTAGATATGTGTCTGTATCTTAACTCCATATTTCTTAATAACTTTGCAGAACAAAAGCCCACTGTGGTAATTATAGTTCTATTTAGTGTGTAATATACCTTTAAGAATAATGCTTGTTAAGGAAGATCACATGATCTTTAGTACCCAATAGGAGAGTAGCGCAGGCTACCTCTGTAGTTAGTAGTTAGTAGTGTAGAGATAGATTTAGAAGTGAAAGCACACGTGTAGTTGCTGCTGAGTGTATGGCAAATAAACTTAAAGTTTCCACTTAAGTGTTTGTTGATCAACTCTATCAATAGTACCAACTCATCCATCTCTCACAACAAACTGGTGATGAGGATCCACAGGAACTAACCAACTGGCAACGAGGGTAAAACAAGATTAAACAGGAGAACTCAAGTTCAAAAGAAATCGGCACTGTACCTCACCCAGTAATTGTAAGTAGAAGCTCCATTCAAACTGAAGAAGTTATTCCTCCTCAGAATGCTACAATTCGGAAGAATTGATCCTTTCAATCCAGCCATGAATGATTGGTCTCATTACATTGAACACCTCTCGGTCTTTTTCCAAGTGAATGAAATTACAGGGGAAGAGAAGAGGAGAGCGATCCCCTTAAGTACATGTGGGAACAAAGCCGATGGCTTGATTCGTAATTTGACGGCAGCAAGTGCCCCAGATTCGGAAAATTTTGATGAATTGCAAAAGTTAAGGCTGAAGCATTTGCTACAACCTTCAGCCAGAAGTGCTTAGTGGGTGATCCATCTCGAGGAGGACCCCAGCATCACAGATGCCAGTCTCCAGTTAATTTAATTCACTTCACGTGTTATCAAGAAACTGCTGAAGTCACTGGATACTGCAAAGGCTATGAGTCCTGACAATGTTCCAGCAATAGTACTGAAGACCTGTGCTCCAAAACTTACCGTGTCCTAGCCAAGCTGCTCCAGTACAGCTACAACACTGGCAACCCGGCTACATGGAAAATTGCCCAGGTATGTCCTGTACGCAAAAAGCAGGACAAATCCAACCCAGCCAATTATCGCCCCATCAGTCTACTCTCAATCATCAGTAAAGAATGGAAGGGGCCATCAACAGGGCTATCAAGTGGCACTTGCTTAGCAATAACCTGCTCAATGGCTGTCAGTTTGGGTTCCGCCAGGGCCACTCAGCTCCTGACCTCATTACAATCTTGGCTCAAACATGAACAAAAGAGCTGAACTCCCGAGGTGAGGTGAGAGTGACTGCCCTTGACATCAAGGCCACATTTGACTGAGTGTGGCATCAAGGAGCCCTAGCAAAACTGGAGTCAATGGGAATCAGGGTGAAAACTCTCCACTGGTTGGAGTCATACCTAGCACAAAAGAAGTTGGTTGTCGTTGTTGGAGGTCAGTCATCTCAGCCCCAGGACATCACCGCAGGAGTTCCTCACGGTGCTGTCCTCAGCTCAATGACCTTCAGCTGCTTTATCAATAACCCTCCTTCCATCATAAGGTCAGCAGTGGGATGTTCACTCATGATTGCACAATGTTTAGCACTATTCACGACTCCTCAGATGCTGAAGCAGTCTATGTCCAAATGCAGCAAGATCTGGACAATATCCAGGCTTGGGCTGACCAATGGCAAGTAACTTTCGCTCCACACAAGTGCCAGGCAATGATCATCTCTAACAAGGGAGAATCTAACCTTCACCCCTTGACGTTCAATGGCATTACCATCACTGAATTCCCCACTATCAACATCTTGGGGGTTGCCATTGACCAGAAACTGAAATGGACTAGCCACATAAATACGGCGGCTACAAGAGCAGGTCAGAGGCTGGGAATCTTGTGGTGAGTAGCTCACTTCCTGACTCCCCAAAGCCTGTTCACCATCTACAAGGCACAAGTCAGGAGTGTGACAGAATACTCCCCACTTGCCTGGATGGGTGCAGCTCCCACAACACTGAATAAGCTGGACACCATCCAGGACAAAGCAGCCCACTTGATTGACACCACATCCACAAACACTCACTCCCTCCACCATCGATGCACAGTTACAGCAAGATGCACTACAGGTATTCATCAAGGCTCCACAGACAGCACCTTCCAAACCACTGCCACTACCATCTAGAAGGACAAGGGTAGTAGATAGATGGGAACACAACCGCCTGGAAGTTCCCCACAAAGTCACTCACCATCCTGACTTGGTAATATATCGCCGTTCCTTCGCTGTCACTGGGTCAAAATCCTGGAACTCCCTTCCTAATATCACTGTGGGTGTGCCTACACCACATGGACTGCAGCAGTTCAAGAAAGCAGCTCACCACCAACACCTTCTCAAGGGCAATTAGGGATGGGAAATAAATGTTGACCCAGCCAGCGAAGCCCACGTCCTGTGAATGAATTTTTTTAAATGGTGGTCCTCGTGACGGGTCATTATCAGCCAGAACCCTCAGCAACGATGCAAAGGCTCAAGCTTAACTCCAGAAAGAAACTCCCCCGGGGGAGAGGGTTGCATGCTACGTGGCAAGTTTGAAGCAGTTAATGGAACATTGTGAGTTTGGTACATCTCTAAACGACATGCTCAGAGATCGTTTAGTGAGCAGTGTGAATGAGGACACGAATCGGAAGAGGTTATTGTCTGAAGCGAATTTGGATTTCAAGAAGGCGCTAGAGATAGCACTGGTCATGGACAGCGCAGTAAGAGATTTGAACGCCTAACAGTGCGTGAAAAATGGCACTGTCCTCCACATTGGGCGGGAAACCCCATCCAAAAAGGGCACGGAAATACAAGACTCTGCCCAGAAGCGGGAAGCAGCCCCTGCCAGCCAAAAGATGAGGAAAAATGACTGAGCAGCAAAAACAAAGAATCGTTTCAACAGAGGTTGAAACAAGCAGTTTTAGAACAATTGGCAGTTTAAACAAATTGAATGTTATTATTGTCACAGAAATGGACATATAATGGGAGAGTGCAAGGAGAGATTCAAACAGGTTTTTAAACTACAGGAAAAACCCAGTGAGATCTACAACATAGAAGAGCCGGAAACAACAAATTCAGACATTTACTCACTGTTTAATTTGAAGGTTGGAAAGACAGAACCAGGGCAATACATCTGACCTTCGCTGGAAACAATGTTTCTGCTCATTGTCGATGCCCATTCAAAATGGTTGGACGTATATGAGGTGAAGTCACCAACTTCGGTGCTCTTGTTGAGAAACTATGTCAGAGTTTTGCCATTCACGGACTACCAGAAGTAGTTGTTCCCGATAACGGCACGGGATTTATGAGTGCTGAGTTTCAACAGTTTATCAGCCTCACCGATATCACTCATGTAAAAACTGCACCATACCACTCTTCCTCAAAAGGACTGGCCGAAACGTTGGTTGAAACGTTCAAGGCAGGCATGAGAGAGCTAACTGGTGATTTCTTGACAACCAAGCTAGCACGCTTTTTTTTTCATTACAGGACTACCCCTCACACATCAACAGGAGTCAGGATGACATTGAACTTAATAATGCTGAATTTAGAGGAGAAGGTGGAAAGGAGTCAGGGAAGCCAGAAAACTAGACACAACTGGAATAACCGTGAGAGGAAATTTACTATGGGAGAGCTGGTATACGTGAAAAACTTTGGGGAAGGACCAAAGTGGTTACCGGGTGAAATAAGTATGGTGACTGGACCTCTATCTTACCACGTGCAGGTGGAAGGCTGGATCATTCATAAACATGTGGATCATTTAAGGAAGAGAGAGAGAAATCACCAAGATTTGGTTCCACCAGTGATCATGACCGGGTCTGCATTTCCTGTTGAGGATACTCAACCCAGGACTGCCATGTCTGATGTTCCTGTAAGAGTTGAGGATACAGAGCTGCAAGTGCCCATCGAAGCACCTGATGTTCAGGCAACTCCAGAAAAGGAGGTTCCTGACAAAGAATCTGAAGTTGTAGAGCTGAGACATTCTACACACATAAGGATATAACCAGAAAGACTGAACTTGTAAATTACCTCCCAGCTTAAATATTTTGCTGTCTTGAAAAAATTGTACTTGTAAATATAAAATCTATATCCAGGTAAATTAGCTCCTTCCAGATCACTGCCTCAATTATCACCACTGCCATACCCCCAACTGCCAGATCATCCAACCCAACTCCCAATATCCTGACTGCCCCATCCTCAACTGCTCTGTCCAACTGTAGTAATTATGGTTTTATTTAGTGTGTAATGTATCTTTAAGAATACTACTTATTAGGAGAGATCACATGATCTATGGTAACCAATAAGAGAGTAGTGCGGGCTACCTCAGCAGTCAGTGCAGAGATAGAGTTGGAGTTGAAAGCACACATGCAGTTGTTGCTGAGTATATTGTAAACAAGCTTAATGTTTCCACTCAAGAAGTGTCTGCAGATCAACTCTATCATTAATAGTACAACTCAGCCACCCTATAACAAACTGGTGAAGAGGATAAAACAGGGTTGAACAGCAGAAATCGAGTTAAAAAGAAATCGGCACTGTACGTCACCCAGTGATTGTAAGTAGCAAGCTCTGTTAGAATTGAAGAGGTTCCCTCTCTCAAAATGCCACAATTTGAGAGAATTGACTCTTTTGCCCCTGCCACAGATGATTGGTCTCAATATATAGAATGCCTCACGCTCTTTTTTTAAGTGAATGAGATTACATGGGGAGAGAAGAGGTGAGCGATCCTCTTGAGTACTTGTAGGAGCAAAACCTACGGTTTGATTCGAAGTGTGATGGCATCCAGTGCTCCAGGTTCAAAAAATTTTGATGAGTTGGTGGACCTCGTGAAGGGTCATTTTTAACCAAATTCCTCAGTCATGATGCAGAGATTCAGGTTTAATTCATGAAGTAGAGCCCTGGGTGAGGCAATTGAATGCTATGTGGCAAGCTCGAAGCAGCTAATGGAAATCTGTAGGTTCGGTATGACTCTGAACGACATGCTCAGAGATCATTTAGTGTGGTGTGAAAGAGGACGCTATTCAAAAAAGATTATTATCCGAAGTGAATCTGGATTTCAAGAAGGCACTGGTGATAGCGCTGGCCATGGAAAGTGCTGTTCGAGATTCAAAAGCAATACAGGGTGCGCAAAATGGCGCCACATCGGTTGTGAAACCTCAGCTGAAAGAGGTGCGAGAAAGCAAGTCTCCACCGAGAAGTGGGAAATAGCTCCCGCTAGCTGATGAATAAAGAAAAATAACTTAGCAGTGAAATCAAAGAATAATTTTATTAGATGTGGAAACAATCAGTCTTTTAACGATTGGCAGTTGAAAAAAAATCAAATGTTACTATTGTCATTGAAATGGACGTATGATGAGTCAGCGCAAGGAAAGATTCAAGCAGGCTTGTAAACAAAAGAGGAAGCCCAATGAAATCTACAATGTAGAAGAGCCTGAAACAACAAATTCAGACATTTACTTGCTGTTTAATCTGAAAGCTGGAAAGACAAAACCAACATTTGTCACAGTGAAAGTAAATGGCAAAGCTGTTAGAATGGAAGTGGACACAGGAGCATATCTTGGGGGAACATATCTTCAGATATTTGAATCATGATGAACATCAATTAAGTTTAGAAGAAGCAGCCGCCAAGCTAAAAACATATAAATGGGTGAAGACATTCAACTAACAGGCATTAGCAGAGTAACTAACCATTATGGAAGCCAATTGGCAAAGCTACCTGTGTTAGTATTGAGAGGCAGAGCACCAAGCCTTCTAGGGTGAAATTGGCTGAGGGAAATCAACCTTGATTGGCCACTGAGATTCCAAAAAGAAGCTGCAAGTGTTCCTGTTTTGAAGAAGGTGTGTGTAAGAACACAGCAACCTGAAGAAATGCAGGCTGTCTTAAGCCAAAACCTGGAGGAACAGCAGGAGAAACTCAAAAGAGACCCTGCTTGATGACAGACTTTGAGATGAGGTGAGCAACCTTCAAAGGAAGAAAGAAAACCTGTTGAAAGACCTTCACACACTACAAGATTCCCTCAGGTCGATGTTTGTACCTCTGGAAAAGAATGAAGAGAAAGAGAAAGAATTCAGCACTTCTCTGAACAAACTGAAGAATGAGTTGGCAGAGAAGACACAACAATGTTCAGTTTTCCAGGAGGCACCAAACAAATACAAAAAAGGAGAAAGAAGAGATGAAGAATCAGCTAAATGGAGTCAAAGAAGCTTTGGAAGCAAAAGTTGCAGAATTTCCCGAGAAACAGACGGGTAATGAAATTTTGGGAGATTCAGCCACTGAGCTCAGACAAGTTGAGCTTGCATCTGAGAGAAGTCTGGCTAATAGTGAAGTCAAAAAGGTGGCTGTAATTAAAAGCTGTGCTAAAAAAACAGAAAAGTGCACATTCCAATTAATCTATTTGGATCACCGGGTAGATTCACAGGGCCTCCACCAGGTTAGGGGGAACGTGAGAGCCATAAGAGAAGCACGTGTGCTCAGAGCTCAAATCATTCCTAGGAATGATCAACTATTATGGGCGGTTCTTACCCAATTTGTCTACAGTGTTGAACGCCGAATGAAGATCATAGCACAAAGCTAATATAAAATAAAAACAGAAAACACTGGAAAAAGTCAGCAAGTCTGACAGCATCTGTCAAGAGAGAAACAGAGTTAATGTTTCACTCCATTAACCTCTCCGCATATCCCCATCCCTCCCCACCTTTAAGGTGCTCCTTGAAACCTACTTTTTTGAGCAAGCCTTTGATCGTAATATCTCCTTGTCAAATTGTATTTGATTACACTGTTCTGGGCGCTTATGGGTGTTTATGACACTAAAGGTCCTATATAAATACAAGGTATTGTTAAGAGAAAAGATTTGTGGCCTGCTTTGGATGACAACAACAACTTTCATTTATACAACACCTTTGGCAAAACATCTCAAGGTCCTTCACAAGAATGTTCTCAATCAAAATTTGCATCAAGGCACAAGGGGATAGCATGACAGATACCCAAAAGCTTGGTCAAAGAGGTAAGTTTTAAAAAGTATCTTAAAAGTGAAGAGAGAGAGGTGAAGAGGGTTACCTGGGAGGGATTTCCAGAGCTTAGCGTTTTTGCAGCTGAAAACATGGCTAAAAGTTAGAAAGACTTACATTTATATAGAGCTTTACATGACTACCAGATGACTCAAAGCACTTTACAGCCAATGAGGTGTTTTTTGAAGTGTGGTCACTGTTGTAATGTAGCAAATGCAGGAGCCAATTTGCGCACAGCAAACTCCCACAAACAGCAATGTGATAATGACCAGATAATTTGTTTTTGTGATGTTGATTGAGGGATAAATATTGACCAGAACACTAAGGATAACTCTCCATGCTCTTCTTTGAAATAGTGCCAAAGAATCTTCTACACCCATTCAAACAGGCAGTTTAACATCTCATTCGAAAGGTGACAGGCCTGACAGTGCAACACTCTTTCAGTAGTGCACTGAAGTGTTGGCCTTGACTTTTGTGTTCAAGCTCTGCAGCGGAACTTGAACCCAGTACCTTGTGACTCAGAGGCGAGAGGGCTAACAACTCAGCGTCTGGCACACAAAATCAAAGAACGATTGAAATCAGGGTTGTGCAGGATGCCCGAATTTGAGGAGCATAGAGATTGCAAAGGCTTAAGAGCGAGAGAAATTTACAGAGAAAGGGAGAGGCAAAGCTGAGGATGATTTGAAAACAATAATGAGGATTTTAAAATTGAGGAGTTGTCGGACTGGGAGTCAATGGAGGTCAGTGAGCACAGTGATGGGTAAATGGCATTTGGTGCAAGTTTGGACGTTGGCAGCAGAAGTTTGGATAAGTGCTAGTTTATGTAGAATGGAAGATGGCAGCCTGCCAGGAAACCATTGGCATAGTTAAGTCTAGTGGTCGCAAAAGTGAGGGTTTCACCAGAGCTCAGAAGCCATGCCACAGTGTGTTAGCTAAGCAACCTCATTAGGATCTCCTTCAATTCAGCTCTACAGAAGAAAAGCTCCTTTATTGAAAATAGTAATTTTTTTAAAATCATGTTTGCCGTGCAACTGAGTTTTATCATTTATTTCTTCAAATTACTGAGCCTTATAATTTAATGGATTCCTGTCATAGAATTGACAATTCCTGCGTTGTGTTTGATCCCAGTACCTACTGTGAGTTGTTATTTGGAGGCTATATATTGCCATGGTTTCCTGAGCAAGGGATTGAGCTATAATGCTGGAATAATGTTCAATTTACTTCATGAAATATGCTCTCAATTTTTGTTTGTTTTTTTTTATTACAATACTCTGCAAACAAAATTACAAGCAAGATATTACCAGATTCCAACTGCGTTGTGCAGTAGTTGTCATGGTTACCACTTAGGGAAACCAAAGAAAAGCAGTGCCATCCATTGGAAAAATGAACACACAGCAATCAGGAACGAGGTAAAAACTAACAGTGGGAAATTGCTTCCCATCTTTTTCGTTTTTAACTAAGTCTCCAGCCTTCCTAAATAAAAAATCAGTTACAATAAAAATTAATCCGGTTTGCTGCTCCTCATCCCTTTCCCCACTCCCCAAATCCATGACGAAAATGTTGGGAGCACTCTGGGATTCATTTGCTAAACCCCTTCCCCTCCTACTTCTTACTCCTCTTCACAAGCCTCCTAGAAGTTGCCTCTTTGACCATCCTTGGAGTCACCTCCTGTAACTTCAGCCTGATATCCTGTTTGCAGGCACCCTTTCCTGGGTGACATTTCACTTCAAAGGCACTATTTGAATGTAAATTTGACGGTTTTTAAATCCTCTGGATGATTTAGTGACCAGTTTGTAGAAATCCATTTCTAAGAGGCACACAAGCAAGTTGCATCCTCTCGAATTGTCACTCTACATTTCACGGCACAATCATCGATGGATCTGAAGGTGAAAGGCCTTTTTCTCCATCCAAACCTACCCATCAGGAAGGAGTCACTAGTTGCAGCATCCAACTGTTTCATAAGTGCTTCCAGTCCTCTACCTGGGTGTCTATTCCATGCTTTCATCACCCATCTGTAAAGGAAAACTTCCTAAACTTGTGTTTCACTAGATTAAATCTATGTGCCTTTGCCATGCTGTCATTACTTAATTTGAAACAGTGTTCTGGGTGTATCTTTTCTGTACTACTTACTAACTGTGGTAGGTCTAGACGTTCAATTCTCAGTCTTCTTTTAAGGCTGAGAAGTCCAAGGTTTACTGCCTTCTCTGCACACACTACATGGTACACATTTGAAGGGACTGCAGGAACAAAGAGATCGGTGGGTTCACAGGCACAAATCTTTGAAGGGGGAAGGACAAGTTGAGAAGGCAGTTTTAAAAAGCACGCTGGATTCTAGAGTTTGTAAAGAGAGACATAGGGCAGCATTTTGGGCTTTGAGTTAGGAGCCTGTGTCGAGGGTAAATGGGGGTCACAACCCTGTACTGTGGGGAGAACAGTGATTTTCCCCAAATTGGCCAATTGGTGGCCAGTGGGAGAAAAGCAATATCTCAAACCCTAGAATACATGGAAGGAGTAATATGTCATATAGTGACATACTTGTACATGGCTGCAGGAGAAAAGAGCATGCCCGTAGGGTTCTGAAAGACTTACAGGATGCAGGCCTAATAGTGAATGAAAAATTGTTAATTCACCAAAACTATGATTAAGTTTCTAGGTCACATTGTATAAGCCTCTAGAATAACAGTTGCCCTGCAAAAAACAAAGGGGATCGGAGAGTTTCCACAACCCAGGAACGTTGCTGAACTTCAGAGATTCCTTGGGATGATCAACCAAGTAGTCCGGTTCCTAACAAATTTGGCAAAAGTCAATGAGCCTTTGAGGCAGCTGTTGAGACGGGATCAACAGTGTTGCTGGAATGCAGACCAGCAAAATGCTTTTGAGAAAATCAAAAACCTTTGAATTTCATCTGAGATTTTGGCACATTACGACCCAGAACTGCCAACCATAGTCGCAGCAGATGCAGCGTCTACGAGATCTGGGTGCAGTATTATTCTAAGTACAGGGAGACAATAAACGTAGTCCAGTTTACTATGCCTCAAGATCACTAACAGACAGAGGGAAAAGGTATGATACAATTGAGAGGAAGCATTGGCAGCAACATGGGCCTGCGAGAAATTCTTGGGCTACGTGATTGGATTGCGGTTCAAAATTGAAAAGAACATAAACCATTAGACATTCTTCTATAATGAAAGAGGTTGTGAAAATGCCACCATAGAATCCAACGCTTCAGACTGAGGTTAATGAAATATGACTCCGTAACCGAGTACATTTAAGGGAAGTACCAGATGACAGCAGATACACTATTGTAGATACCAGCTGAAAGAACCAATCCAGAGGATTTGAATTTATTCGAGGAGGTGGAAGCCTTCACATTTCTCAAGGCTCAACACCTATCGGCTCCTGGCAAAGAAGTTGCAGGAGATAAAACAAGTACAGCAGCAAGATGACGAAGTGTCCAGGTAAGAAAACACTGTCTGGAAGAATGGCCAGACTAAATTCCCAACAATCCAACACTACAACAGGCAGCACTTTGAACAAGGAAAGCACCTCACAATCACTGGGGACTTTCTAGTTTTCAATGACAGAATAGTCATCCCAAGAACATTTCTGATGGCCAGACATTACTCATTCTATAGCAGAAATGATTTTGAATTTTTTTACATGTGCAGTGAACAGCCAAGAGCAGGAAGTACCACTATCAATTTCTACTTCTCCATCAAGGCCATTGGAGCACCTGAGAATGGCCTTAATTGATTTTAAAGGCAAGATATTCCTTATTGTCATTGATTACTACTCAATGTGGATTGAGGTAAACGGATTGCACAGCATCACAGCGGAAGCAGTCATTCAGTCACTGAAGAGAATTTATGTAACACATGGCATTCCAGACATTGTGGTGTCAGACTGGTGTCAGGCTGCAATTTGCTAATGAGTTATTCCAAAATTTTGAGAGGGAATTCATTCATGTAATCAGCTCCCTCATTATTCTGAAGCAAAGCTGAGAGAGGTGCAGGAACCATCAAAGACTTGATGATAAAGAATGAAGACCTTAATCCAGCTCTTCTGAGTTACTGAACCTCCCTGCTGCAAAATGGGTTCTCATCATCAGAGCTGTTGATGGGAAGGAGATTGAGAACACAACTTCCAGCTCAATAACAGAAACTAAAAACTAATATTATCTCGAGCAATCATGAGAAGGTTAAGCAACTTGAGGGAGAACAGAGACACAAACAGACTCATAACTTTAACTTCAGGCACAGAGCTCGAGACTTATCAGCGCTGAAGACCAACAGATAGAAGGCATAATAATCAAAAAAGCTCCGCTATCGAGATCATGAAGGATTGAGATGGACCATGCAAGGACCACAAGGAGAAACTGCAGCGCCTTAATACTCTTGGAAAGAAATTCAATACAAACCTGGGCTTACTACTCAGATCCTGATGGAGATAAGGAAGAAGTAACAAGACAATGCTCCACAGCCACACAGGAGAAGAACACAGAAGGGAAGTGCAGAATGTCTTCCACCTCAGAAAGAGATCAGAACAAGATCAGGGAGATTAACCCATAGAGATTAACCCTGTGAAGTCTGAGGCTTTGGGGGAGATGTTGGACGATGTATATAATTGGGATAAAGATGTGGGCTGGAATTTTCCACTCTCATTGGCATTGGGTGTCATGGCGGGCGTGAGCGGAAAGTATGGTGAGAAGAGCATAAATCACCGCCGTGATACCAGTTTGTGATCGTCCGCTCCACCCATCAATAGTGGGCTGTGTTTCCCACTGCCGCAAAGTCAGTAACCAAATTTCAATACTTTAGCATTTCATTAAAAGCCCTTCTTGTCGGTATCACCACCCACTCAAGAGTCATCCTGGCACATCATGCTGATGTGTTTTACAACTGTATATAAGCAGCGAGCTGCACTTTGCTCAGGACTTTGAGGTTTATTTACCTACCTTGCTTCGGACAGCACTCGCGGTCATCAGCGCCTGGTTTCACAGGCAGCACCACATCACTTTTAGGGAGGCTCATGGTCTCTACCTATCAGACCAGTTTTAAGGTGGGCATGGCTTTTCAATGGCTGCAGGGCCAGGGATTACTTAGGGAACTGAAAGGAGTCGCCTCGGGCAAGGGAAGAGTCTGCAGGGCGAGGGCTGTACTGGGGAAGGAGGGTATCCCAGAGTATGTGTGGGGGCACATGTTGATCTGTGTAAGTGACCTCAAGATGGTGAGGGCTGAGGAGGCCAGTTCAGAGGAGATGAGGCCAGATGGAGATGTGAGGGTGTGTGTGAGAGAGTGAGTGGTGATGTGCCTTGAGCTGGCAGCGAGTGAGATGCCAGTGAATGTGTGAGGGTCTTGTCAGTGTGTAAGTTTAGAGTGATGAGATGGTTGCCTTACCCTGGGGGCACGGATGGGGTCATTCATCCTCTTTCTGCTGAGTGACCAACCTCTTCTGTGCAATGTTGGCATTGACCACCACTGACATCGCCTCCCATGCCATAGTGGTGAGATTGCTGGACCTCCTGCGGCCAGACCGGGGGTGGAGGATATCACGGTGTGCTACCAGTGACGGGTCACTGAACTATTCTTGGCTTTCAGGGCCATGTCTTCACTGGGGCAGTCCTGGGCCGCAAACATTGAGAATATTTAGATATGGCCCCCAAAATGAGGTAACGGCGTGATGGGTGATTCAGAGCAAGACGGCATGTTTCCTGTGGCTGCATAATTAATGAGGTGGGAGAATAGGCTGATACGGCACAAAAACCCACCATTGCGGCCGGCAGGTACAGCGTCTATTTTCACACCCGTTACTGCATTTAGAGCAATTCTGGGATGATTCCACCCTCGGTGGGGGGCAAATGTAGAATAAAGGGTTAACATCAAAAACACATGATGCTGATGCAATGATAATGTAACACCACGTGATTGAGTAACAGAGATCTGGAGGAAGATACTCCAACCTCATGCAGGGGTCTGAAAATGTAAATAAAGAGAGATGGTTTGAACAAACTATAGCCTCGAGCAGCTTACTTTGGTAAGCTAGGCAAGCCCTAAAGAAACCTGACTAGACCCCAAACAAATGGTGAAGCAGTGGGAAGGCCTTAAAGCCTGACTGGAGCACGGGTCCCTTGGTCCGCAGCCTCTGTCAATGGGCCTGTTCCCCATTGCCTCAGGGGGCTGGGAGGCAAATTGAAAAATTCCAGCTGGCTTCTGGCAATTGGTTTTAAGTAGCTATTTAGCCCCTTTAATCGGCTTACCTGCTGCTTGTGGGTGAGTAGCCCTGCCATCTACCTATCTACCTTCCCTGCCCCCTCTCCCCCCACCCCCCCTACCATCCCGCCTTTGGGAAAGTGACCCGAGGATGGGATAATGCCAGCAAACTGGCACACAAGCTGGCAGTGTGAATCTCTGCGTCTGTCCCATGCCTCTGTGCTTGCCACCATTGCGGGGGCTAAAAGTCCAGCCCATAGAATACAAAAGTAAGGAGGTTAATGCTAAACCTTTATAACATACTGTTCAGGCCTCCGCTGGGGTATTATGTCCAATTCTGGGCACCGCAGTTTAGGCAGAAGGCCTTAGAGGTGCAGAGCAGATTTGGTAGAACGGCACCAGGGATGGGGGTTCAGTTTTGCGGAGAGGCTACCAAAGCTGGATTCAATCTCCCCGGAGTACGGAATCTTAACAAGAGATTTCATAAAGGGGGGGGTCGAAATTATGAAGAGTTTGGATGGTGTAAACAGGGAGAAACTGTTCTGATGAACAGCTGAGGGGGCGCTCGGTAACCAGGCAACACGGGTTTAGGGTGATTGGTAAAAGAACAGAGGAGATAAGGAGGTTGTTTTTTTACACATAACCCATTGTTTCGATCTGGGAATTACTGCCTGAAAGGGTGGCAAAAGCAGATTTAATGGTGACTTTCGATGGGAAATTGACCTGAAAAGGAAAAGCATTGCAGCGTTATGGAGAAAGAGCAGCAGAGTGAGGTTAATAGAATGACATAGCACAGTGCGGATGGCTCGTTCAAAGATCCACCTTAGGCACAGTGGGCTGAATAGCCTGCTCCTGTGTTGTATGAACATTGCTTAACCTTTTTCTTTTTATTCTTTCGTGGAATGTGGATGTCACCGACAAGGCCAGAATTTGTTGCCCATCCCTAATTGCCCTTGAGAAGGTGGTGGTAAGACCCCTCCTTGAACAGAGTTGCCTTGCTAGGCCATTTCAGAGGGCAGTTAAGAGACAACCACATTGCTGTGGGTCTGGAGTTACATGTGAGCTGGGGTGGGTAAGGACAGCAGATTTCCTTCTTGAAGGGCCAGGCCACTGACAATCAGTGACAGCTTCATGGTCACCTTTACTGAGGCTAGCTTCATCTTCCAGATCAATTAATTGAATTTAAACTCCAGCAGTGGTTGTCGTGCCATTTGAATCCATGTACCCAGGGCCTCTGGATTACTCGTTCAGCGATGTTACCATTATGCCGCCATCTCCTCAAATCCTCTGACAGGAGTGGCCAATATTGGAGATTGTAGAGGCATTATGTAAGTGCAACTGTCTATTTTCTTTTCTTTAACCTTGTAAGCTCACTGGAAACTGGCAATTTTAACCCAACGTTCCCAGAGAAAACAGGGCAGGCGTGCGGGCTAGAGAGATCATCTAAGCATCTCCTTGAATTGCTGAGTTTTCGATGTTAATGTGCCCCACTGGGCAAGTGCAGGGACGCCCGCCCGAAAACAGTGTGGTCCTTTATAAATTACACATGTCGGGTCCTGATGACATCATTGGCACCCAACTGCTATGTCAACTTGGCAGCCTGAACAGGAAGTCACACTAGTCCGCCCAAATTGGGAAAGCGGATCAACTTTCCTAAACAGGGATAGTTTGTCAAAAAAAAAACTTTCTTTGTAAGCTTTTCGTACACTCGGGGCTAGGTACAAATCTGATAAAGCTGCTGACAGAAGACGCTTAGGCCCCGCCCACAGTAGACTGGCTGCCCCACTTGGAGTGAAGCCCCCGCTGAACATTTCCAGTCTGCAAACCTGCCACTTAACCTGATCTCCAGCTTCAGCCCTTTTCCGCCATGTGGGTTAAGTTAAAACTGTCCCTCTCTCGCACTCTCAACCTCTCTGGTCATAAAAGGCACGACAGAAGTAAACACATTAAAAAGAAGAGCAAATCTCCAATAAATCTGCTCATAAACAGAGGCAGCAAATAGAGATTAACAGTTACTTATAAGGTTTTCACTTGTATATAAATATGGAAATGAACAACAGAATTTAAGCCTTCTAAATTTGCATATAAATAGATTTTATATACATAAGATTTGCATACAGTTCATCTCCACTTATTTGTAAACCTGGCGTCACACAAATATCCATTCTAAACAAATTGTTAGCAAATCGCAATTTTATCCCCCGCCCCCCCACAACCTTCAGCAATCACAATGGTTATACTTTTGCTATTTCTATTATTGTTCCATAATAGCAGCTGCCTCTATATCAGTTAAAGCAATCTGTGTGGTAATGTGAGTCAGAAGGCAATATCTCCTCATTTGACAATGGTTTATGAGATAGCATTGTTTTCTCAATCAATCAGTGCAAAGTCAAATGAGGAGAGTCAGGCTTGAATACTTGAATTGGGCGACTTGCAGAATTCCAGGGCACGTGACGGACTGCTAGCCAATCAAGTCTCCTGTGTGTGGAGTGTTGGCCAACTTCACTGTTGGGACGAGGCAAATGAGAGGTGGCGTGGCAGAAGGTGCGTTGGATACTTAGTGCGATAGAAAAGATCCACCAGCCAGGATATCTCAAGGTTAAATACATGACTGTTGATTCTGATGGATGGTCTGGGATTCCGTGTGGCCACAGATGCTCAGGGCTGATATCAGAATGCCCTCCTTCCTGCTAGGAATGTTTGGTGTTGGGGAATGACCTTTGGGTCGGATAATCAAGATAAAAACCCTTATGTTGTTCTTGGATCCTAGTCACCAGCTTGTTGGGACTAATGGACCCCGGTTGCACATTTGTTGTGGGCTGTCTGAGTTGGCACAGTAGACAGAGTTGATCAGCAGACAGTTCTTAGCTGTCTATTTAGAAAGGCACTCAGCAGCTACACGTGCGTGCTTTCAACTCAAACCCTGTCTCCATACTTCTGACTACTAACTAAAGACTACTGACTACAGAGGTAGACCATGCTACTCCTCTATTGGTTACATAAGATCATGTGACCTTTCTCTAATACATCCTTCTTAAAGGTATACTACACACTACATAAAACCATAATTACCACAATTGTTCAAGGGGATGTGGGAAACATAGGCATCCACGGAAGGGTCAGCTACAGGTGAGACACGTCTGGGGTGACTACGGCAACAACTTGCATTTCTACAGAACCTACACAGTGAAATGCCTCAAGGTGCTTCACAGGAGCACTATCAAACAAGATTTGACATCATACCATGCAAGATGTTAAGACAGGAAGTTGGGTTTTAAGGAGCATCTTAATGGAGGAAAAAG
This sequence comes from Cetorhinus maximus, assembly GCF_964194155.1. Classification (NCBI taxonomy): domain Eukaryota; kingdom Metazoa; phylum Chordata; class Chondrichthyes; order Lamniformes; family Cetorhinidae; genus Cetorhinus; species Cetorhinus maximus. The sequence goes on from NC_135884.1 coordinate 147,878,238, forward strand.
AGGAAGAGAGGGAGTGAGATTTAAGGAGGGAATTCTAGAGTTTAGGGCCCTGGCAACTGATGACACTGCTACCAAATGGTGAAACAATTACAATTGGGAATGCGACAACAGCCAGAACTGGAGGAGCGCAGATATTTGGAAGGTTACAGGATAGAAGAGGTTATAGAGATAGGGAGGGATGAGGCCATAGATGGATTTGATAGGATAAGGAGAGAGTGGAAAAAAAAACTATTTTCACTGGTGGTGGTGTACAGGACAAGGAGGCATAACCTTAACATGACAGCTAGGCTATTCAAGAGTGATGTACGGTAGCAGTCTTCTGCATAGAGGGTTGTGGAAATTTAAACCTCTCTCCGCCCAGAACGCTGGGACTGGGGATCAGTTGAAAATGTCAAAACTGAGATTGATAGATTTTTGTTCAGTGGTTTCTAAGAGTTACTGAACGAAAGCAGGTAGATGGAATAAGATGCAGATCAAGTTGTAAGTGAATAGCGGAACAGGCTCTAAGGGGGTGAATGACCTCCTTTGGTTCCTGTGTTCCTAAAAGGGCTGCATGCCCTCCCTCCCTAGCAGTTATTTTTGTGAACTTGCGCAGGATAGCAACTAGCTGTTCAGCTTTGTGGAGAGAGGGAAGTCTTACACAGGAGGAACGGAAGAAACAGGTTTTCCTGTTTTAGAACCATAGAACACTACAGCACAGAAAACAGGCCATTCGACCCTTCTAGTCTGTGCCGAAATATTATTCCGCTAATCCCATTGACCTGCACCCAGTCCATAACCCTCCAGACCTCTCCCATCCATGTATCTATCTATGTATGTCTATGTATTTTCTGTGGGTAAGCACCAATTCTCAAATTAAAAAGATAAAAGCTGCATTTTTAAACCACTGTCTGTTGGCAGCAACAAGTGGCCAAGCTCCTGAGTAGGAGCAGTAAATAAAAAATAAAAGTATTCTATAAAAATAACAGAGCTCATGGGCTTCCATATGCTAGGAATATCTTTGAACCACGGTTATGATGGAAAAACTGCACAAGTAAATAGAAGGTCTCAACGATGGCTCAGCGGGTAGTGCTCTCACCTTTGAGTCAGAGTTCCAGAGTTTATGAAGTTTTAGCACAACATCTCGGCCCACAATGCAGTACTGAAGGAGTTCTGCACTGTTGGAGCTGCCATCTTTCAGCTGAGAATTAAATTGAGACCTCCATCAGATCTTCCAGGCGGATGCAAAAGATCCTGAGGCGACTATTCTCCAGTGTCCTGGCCAATGCTTACTCCTCAAACAACATCACTGAAAAAAAAACTGACGACCTGGTCAACACTTTGCTGTTTGTGGGATCCTGCTATGCACATATTGGCTGCTGTTTCCTACAATAGTAGTTCATTGGTTGCAAACTGCTTTGGGGTGTCCTGAGACTATAAAAGGTGCACTATAAAATACCCAGTAACCTAAGGAGTGATTTTGGCACAGTGGTAATGTTACTGGACTAGCAATCCAGAGGTCCACGCTAATGTTTTGAGGATATGGGTTCATATCCTACCGCCACAGCAAGCTGGTGGTATTCAATTAATTAACAAATCTGGAATTGAAAGCTAGGCATGAATTTTTCACTCTTTGGGCGCGTGTGATTGGTGGGCCTGAGAGCGGACGGGGAACGGGCCCCCAACTGTATCCGGCCCCCGACTGCAGTTCCACACTGGCTGGCCAATTAACGGGCAGCCAGTGTGAAACGCGCACTGTGAAAGGCTCAGCACTGCCGGTGGGGGAGGGAAGAGGGTGGGCGCTGAGGTCACCACGGGTGCTGGGTGAGCGCTTCCAGTGAGTTCCCTGAAGGCAGGCAGCTGCCTCAGGCAGCTACAGGCCTCCACAGAATAAATGAAGCAACACAAATGCTACAAAATATGTCCATGCAGCACAATCGAGCACCTGGGAGCTTACCTCATTAAAAAACCAGTGCCCAGACATCTCTTTTTTTATTTTATTTCCCCACGGAGATTTCATCCCGCCCTGGATCGAGGTTTGAGCAAAAATGTAAAGGCCGCCTGGCCGATTGGTCCGTCCGCCAACCGTAAAAGTGGACGGGCCATGAAAAATCACTTTCAAGTACCTCCTTAATGGGCTTAATTGCCCGCTTAATTGTCGGCGCGCGCGCTTCTGACTGCCGCACGCACCCCCCCGAGAAAGATATCGCGCAAGTGCACAATGACCTTGGGACACTCGCCCAATGCCATCTCGCGCTATTCCATGGCTGGGCAGGTCGGGCGCACACCCGGCCATGGGACATAAAATTCTGGCCCTAGTCTCAGAAATAGTAGCCATGAAGCTATCATCAATTGAACTATCTGGCTTACTAATGTCCTTTAGGAAAGAACATCTGCATCCTTACCTGGTCTGGCCTACTTAAGAATCCAGACCCACAGCAATGTGGTTGACTCTTAACTGTCCTCTGAAATAGCCTAGCCGGTCACTCAGTTCAAGGGCAATTAGGGATGGGAAACAAATGCCAGCCTTGTCAGCCACATCCATAACCCAAGAAATAAAAATGTAAGTTTGTTCTTTCTTTAGTACAGACTCTGTGCGATGATGACAATAATCACAGTGCCTGAGTTGCTGTGAAGAGTACACAATGAAATTCTGTTCATTTCTGGTCAGCTTCTGCTTATAGCTATCGTTCAAATGGGTTTGAAACGTGCCTCACTCTTTGTGGCTGAGCAAGGATATCACAGTGTCACAAGTTTTAAAATTATTTATAAGGGACAAATGTATTACTTCAGCGCTTTATCTCAATCAGTATTTATTCTATTGTAAGATTTTGTATTCACCCTCGGTAAAGGATGTCATTGCTGAGGAATACATAAAGGGTTTCTTTTCATCACCTTTTTTGCTGTATCCAGTGTCAGCATTAAGAATTCCAATGTCAGATTTAATATAAGTTAATCTCCCTTAACTCTTTCCCCATGACACACCTTAAGGCCTATCATGGAACTGTGAAGGTTTCCTTCACTAATCATCCTCTTCATGCCAGAACTGTAAAGAGAGAGAAAGTACCATTTGTGAGGTTTTGGGTGTTGTGTACCCTCCATTATATTGATGTTGAAGGAAGATGTCATCACCGACCTTTTCTCTTTATTGAGACTGACTGATCCCTAGTGTATTTCCACCGTCTATTACTTTCAGTTCCAATCTTCAATATCTATATTTTGTTTATTATTTATTCTTCTGGCCTTTCTGTGTGATGCTGTTAATTTATTCCCAATTGGGGTCGAATACTGTCACGCTCATGCAAAATAAATTTATGAAGCATAAACTCGAAACGGACACTTTAAAATAAAATGGAGTTGAGTGGTGAGGTGACCTTTTTTTCCTGCTGATACAGATGAAACTGTAACACCCTCTGAGCTGATATTCATGGCTGGACAAGTCTTGTCAAACTCATTAAAATGCAAATGACCTTTCTGGACATATCATTGAGAAGTCATTAAAATGCAAAAGACCTTTCCTGTGGTTAATGGCTGACCTTCTCCAGTTAATCAAATAAACTGGTTTCATCATATTGTTTACAGATTTTTTAACTCTAAAGTTGAAATCCAGAAAATGGGTGTGGAAAAACTCTATTTTATCATGATGGTATGTGAATGGGTAATACTCTGACTCCATTGTTTAACAATGGCCTAGCCATCAGAAACCATTTTTGAGGACAATGGAACAGGATGAACCCACCACAGGGGATGTGGTGATCCAGCCAAGAGTCCATTGACTTTTGATGGGACTGGAAATTCCTGGTGGCGGGTGAGGCTGGAAAATCCCAGCCTAGGATTCTGATAAGGAGATTAATAAGGCACATTTATGGAGCAGAGCGAAAGGAGGAACATCTAGGCCAGCAGAGGAACACGGTCCTGCCTAATAAACACCAGAAGGCAGCGATTTGAGTTGGCCTTGACAATCTCCACCTGAGGAATTGGCCCAGGGTTTCACTTCAGGGCTTCACTATCGCACCTTGGGTGGCGTGGAACAAGAGAAATCTGCTATTGCAAAGAATAACCAAAAGTGAAGCCGTTTTCCAAAAATCACCAGACTCTTCTTCAATGGACCAAAACGGGATTACAGGTCTGCATCGTTACAAGAATTCATCCCATGGAAAAGCAATTGTGACAAAACACTCTTGAACTCTTAAGAACTGAATGCATGCTATATTTGTTATCACAATCTATACAGGTTTGTGAGTGGTTGTGGTTTTATATAAATGTGTTGAATAATACACATTTATCTTTCTTTTAAACCTACAAGAAAAACTATCATTTGTCTGTTCCTGACAGTTACAACACTCGGGGCGGGGGGGTTGGTGAGGGGGGGGTTAAAACACCTTGTTTTTCCTTTTTAAAACATGCTTTGGTCAGCCAACATATGGAAAAAGGGGAGCCATCCCTATCTTCTGTGTACAACATAAAAATAAAAATACCTGGAAAAGCTCAGCAGGTCTGGCAGCATCTGCGGAGAGGAACACAGTTAGCGTTTCCAGTCTGTATGACTCTTCAACAGAACTAAGGAAAAATAGAAAAGAGGTGAAATATAAGCTGGTTTAAGGGGGGGTGGCACAGGTAGAGCTGGATAGAGGGCCAGTGATAGGTGGAGATTGCCAAAAGATGTCATAGACAAAAGGACAAAGAGGTGTTGAAGGTGGTGATATTATCTAAGGAATGTGCTAATGGTGACATTAAGGGTAGAAAGCAGGATGAGCAAGGTACAGATAGCCCTATTGGGGGTGGGGTGGGGGGAAGGGATCGAAATAGGCCAAAAGGTAGAGATAAAACAATGGATGGAAATACATTTAAAAATAATGGAAATAGGTGGGAAAAGAAAAATCTATATAAATTATTGGTAAAAAGGGGGATCAGAAAGGGGCTGGGGATGGAGGAGAGAGTTCATGATCTAAAATTGTTGAACTCAATATTCAGGCCGGATGGCTGTAAAGTGCCTAGTCGGAAGATGAGGTGCTGTCCCTCCAGTTTGCGTTGAGCTTCACTGGTCCAGTCTCTTCCCACCTACATCCGTAATTCCTCTGACACCCTACATCATATCAACAATTTCCAGTTCCCTGGCCCCAACCGCCTCCTCTTCACCATGGACGTCCAATCTCCATACACCACCACTCTCCTCTGCCTGGCTAAACTTGTTCTCACACTGAACAATTTCTCTTTAAACTCCTCTCACTTCTTCCAAATAAAAGGTGTGGCTATGGGTACCTGCATGGGCCCCAGTTATGTCTGTCTCTTTATGGGGTATGTGGAACATTCCTTGTTCCAGTCTTATTCCGGCCCCCTCCCACAACTCTTCCTCCGGTACATTGATGATTGCTTTGGTGCTGCTTCATGCTCTCGTCTGAACCTGGAAAAATTTATTAATTTTGCTTCCAATTTCCACCCCTCCATCATTTTCACATGGTCCATCTCTGACACTTCCCTTCCCTTCCTTGACCTCTCTGTCTCAATTTCTGATGATAGACTGTCCACCAATATTCATTACAAGCCTACCAACTCCCACAGCTACCTCTACTATAGCTCCTCACACCCCACTTCCTGTAAGGACTCCATCCCAGTCTGTCAGTTCCTTCGCCTCCGTCGCATCTGTTCTGATGATGCCACATTCAAAAACAGTTCCTCTGACATGTCTTCCTTCTTCCTTAACCGAGGTTTTCCACCTACGGTGGTTGACAGGGCCCTCAACTGTGTCCGGCCCATCTCCTGCGCATCTGCCCTCACACCTTCCTCTCACTCCCAGAACCATGATAGGGTCCCCCTTGTCCTCACTTATTACCGCACCAGCCTCCGCATTCAAAAGATCATCCTCCGCCATTTCCGCCAACTGCAGCATGATGCCACCACCAAACACATCTTCCCTTCACCCCCCTTGGTGGCATTCCGCAGGGATAGTTCCCTCCGGAACATCCTGGTCTACTCCTCCATCGGCCCCTACACCTCAACCCCCTCCCACGGCACCTTCCTATGCAACCGCAGAAGGTGCAACACCTGCCCCTTTACTTCCACTCTCCTCACTGTCCAAGGGCCCAAACACTCCTTTCAAGTGAAGCAGCATTTCACTTGCATTTCCCTCAATTTAGTCTACTGCATTCGCTGCTCCCAATGCAGTTTCCACTACACTGGAGAGACCAAACGCAGACTGGGTGACCGCTTTGCGGAACACCTTCGGTCTGTCCGCATGACCCAGACCTCCCTGCTGCTTGCCATTTCAACACTCCACCGTGCTCTCATGCCCACATGTCTGTCCTTGGCCTGCTGCAATGTTCCAGTGAAGCTCAACGCAAACTGGTGGAACAGCACCTCATCTTCCGACTAGGCACTTTACAGCCTTCTGGACTTAATATTGAGTTCAACAATTTTAGATCATGAATCTCTCCTCCATCCCCAGCCCCTTTCTGATCCCCTTTTTACCAATAATTTATACAGATTTTTCTTTTCCCACCTATTTCCATTATTTTTAAATGTATTTCCATCCATTGTTTTATCTCTACCTTTTAGCCTATTTTGATCCCTTCCCCCCACCCCACACCCACTAGGGCTATCTGTACCTTGCTCATCCTGCTTTCTACCCTTAATGTCACCTATTAGCACATTCCTTAGATAATATCACCACCTTCAACACCTCTTTGTTCTTTTGTCTATGACACCTTTTGGCTATCTCCACCTATTACTGGCCCTGTGTCCAGCTCTACTTGTCCCACCCCCCACCCCCCCTTAAACCAGCTTATATTTCACCTCTTTTCTATTTTTCCTTAGTTCTGTTGAAGAGTCATATGGACTCGAAATGTTAACTGTGTTCCTCTCCGCTGATGCTGTCAGACCTGCTGAGTTTTTCCAGGTATTTTTATTTTTGTTTTGGATTTCCAGCATCCGCAGTTTTTTGCTTTTTGCTCCCATCTTCTGTGTACCTTACTTGAAATTAGAATCTGACTGGCCGACAGGGCTATTTACAAAGTATTAGAAATATTTAGGCATAGAAACAGGCCCTTTAGCCCAACAGGTCCATGTTGGTGTCCACACGAGTTTCCTCCCATTCCACTTCATCTAAGCTTCTCCATCTATCCCTTTCTCCTTCATGTGTTTATTCAGCTTTCCCTTGAAATCATCAATACTAGTAACTGGAATGTTCAGTTGTTCAGTGTTTGATTATGTATATCTGCTGACTGTTCACTGCTCACTGTGTATGATTAGTTAAGCCTGGGGGTGTTCACTTAGAAAAAGAAACTCAATTGAGAAAAGCTGCTGTAAGCATGAGAGAGCAGACATTTTAAAACATTAAATAAAACCCCTGTCACACAAAAAGTGCATCATCTCTGCATATCTCCGAGACATAATATACAATGTTCACCTCAATTACTCCTTGTTCCGCATTATAACCATTCTTTGGGGAAAAAAGTTTCTCTTGAATTCCCTTTTCTTAGTGATCTTATATTTATTGTCTTTGGTTCTGGTCGTGCCCACATTTTCTGGTGGAACAGAGGGGAATTAATGGCGTATTTGACAGGAGCTTTTAAAATTATGAATGGGCGGAGAAAGTGTAGATAGGAAGGGTATAATGGGAGTATTAACTGGGAGGAGGATGCAGGCAGGCACGGGCAGAGTGAGTACCAGCAATTCTAACCTCATCTTAACGCCACCCATTTGAAACAGGTGAGGAAAGCATAGCTGCCCGACAGTCAGGAGCACAAGTTCAGGGGGCAGTGCTGGCTGGCACCAAGAAAAGGCACGCTGGCAAGGTGGTGAATCGTGAGGAGTGGGTTCTTGGAGGGTTTTCTGCCCCTCCTCTCCCACAAGAAACGTTTAAGCAGAACGCGTGTAAAATGCCTTCTGCTGGTCCCAGGTTCTCTCCCTGGTGTTGTCACCTGGCAGGGAAGTCATAGTGACTGTGCCCCATTCAGAATGAAAATTACAGTGGGGTGGGGCATCGATTATGTCGTTGAATCTCTATTTGCATATTTAAAGAAGAATTTCACAAATGCGATAAGGGGGGAGGATGGTGGAATCGAGGCGGGACATTACAGGTAAGTCACCCTTTTGATTTTAACTGCCCAGTTTCCAAAACTTCTTGTCTTTGCCAACCTTTAGATATTGGTCAGGTCGATGGTTAAAATGACTGGAGGAACGAGGGATGTGGGGGTTGTGGGGCAACCGATATGGGAACAGGATAGGCAAATGGGATCAAAATTGCTGCTCATATGAAGGATTAGCACCAAAATCCAACCAAGCTGCTTGGGCTTGTACTTTTCTGTAGTTTTATAAAGGACCCCATAAGCAGCAAGCAGGAGATTCTGTGGTACAACTGAAGCCAGTTTAATGGACTTGAGACTTTCAGTCTCAAGTCATTTCTACTTCACCCTCTGAAACAAGCATGAGGTCTTCATTCACAGTAAGAAACCATAATTGTTAGTACATATCTAATCACCACAAAGCAGCAATCGATAAAGTGAGTAGAATCCTGAGCTGTTTAGTCCTATCAGGAGGGAAGGGGTCACAGAGAGTCTTTGTGCTCTGGTTAAGCAACACCTCTGGACCAAATTCACTCTCCTGTGTTCTCTAGGATATATCTGTGCTCAGGGGTAATCACAGGACACAACTGGTGATCTCTCTCCCACTGAGGCTAAGAAAATAATAACAACGTTTATATAGTGAAGTAAAATGTCCCAAAGAACCTCTAAGAGATACAATAATAATAATAAAAAATGAACTTTGAGACAAAGGAGGAGACATGGGGTGGGGGGGGGCGTCAAATCAAAAGTTGGTCAAAGAGGTGAATTTTAAGAAGCTATTAAAGGAGGAGGGAGGGGGGTTGCTGGTGGAAGTGGAGAGATGGAATGAGTGAGGGAGGGAATTCAAGACTGGCAGGGCCTAACTGACTGACAACTTAGTTAGTACTGGTTCTGTTGAAGAGTCATACGGGCTCGAAACGTTAACTGTGTTCCTCTCCGCAGATGCTGTCAGATCTGCTGAGTTTTTCCCAGGTATTTTTATTTTTATTTTAGTTAGTACTGTTGGGTGAAGGGGAGAGGGGTGCACAGAAGACTAGAGCCTAAGGAATGGAGAGTTTGTTGTGATGGGAGTGGCGGGGATGGTTTATAGTTTGGATGAGGCTACAGAGATTGGGAAGGGTAAGGCTGTAAAGGGTTTCTGCCCGGTAGTTAGGATAAAAGTGCCTCTTAAATAATTACATTTTTTCCAGAGTTTATAATTGAAGCAAAAATGTTCAGAGCACCAGTAGAACTCTTCCTCCTCCTGTGATCCTGGGATCTTTAACGTCCAGTCGACAGACAGGCGGCACTTTGTCAAAGATCTTATCTTGTAGACAAATGCCTGACAATACAACACTCCCTGACTGAATCACAAGCTCAAGTCCTGCCTGGTGTCTTCAATTAATAAGTTGTTACTGTCTTCCAGATGGATCGGCTGCCCTCCCAGGCGGCCATCAAGTATCCCATACCACCATTTCAAAGTGCTGCGAGGAGTTCTCCCCAGTACATTGGCCAATATTTATCCCTCAACCAACACTGATAAATTTATTTGGTTAGTTGTCATATTGCTGTATGTAGAACTGGCTGTGCACATATTGGCTGCCGCATTTCCCAAAATTACATTAGTGACTATGCTTTAATAGTAATTCATTGTCTGTGAAGCGCTTTGAGGTTTTGAGTCTGGCGAAAGCACTGTAGAAATACAAGGCACTCTCTTTTCCTTCTTTCTCAACCAACAGTTGCTTCTGCAATATATTAGGGCACGGATGAGAAGCCACTTGCCTGCAGGAGCCTTGAACTGTGAACAAGCCCCAGCTGCGATCAGCAAACTCCGGACAGACCAGGAATCAAACCCAGTATCTGAGAAATAGCCAATCAGCCAATCGGACAAGAAACAAGCAGTTCAGTTAAAATGCACCCACAAGATGCCAAGCAACCAAGCATCCGCCGCCCCACCACCCCCGCCTGATTAAATCCCCCTCCATCACTAAACTTGCTACAGAGGAGGCATTAAATACCATTCAATGTGTGAGTTGACATTAGGTAACTATTAATATCTGCCAGTAACCAGTTTGCATGCTAAATAAAGGATCACACAAAATTTCATAGAAAAGAATCACAAAATCACAAAATGGTTACAGCACAGCAGGAGGCCATTCAGTCCATTAGACTATAAGACCGTAAGGCATAGAAGCAGAAGTAGGCCTTTCGGCCCATCGAGTCTGCTCCACCATTCAATGAGATCGTAGCTGATCTGATAATCCTTAACCCCACTTTCCTGCCTGTTCCCCATAACCCTTTATTCCCTTACTGATTAAAAATCTGTCTATCTCAGCCTTGAATATACTTAACGACCCAGACTGTATGGTAAAGAATTCCACAGACTCACTACCCTATGAGAGAAGAAATTCCTCCTCATCTCTGTCTTAAATGGGTGACTCCTTACTCTGAGATTATGCCCTCTGGTCCTAGACTCTCCCACAAGGGGAAACAACCTCTCAGCCTCCTAAGAATCTTATATGTTTCAATGAGGTCACCTCTCATTCTTCTAAACTCCAATGAGTACAGGCCCAACCTACTCAACCTCTCCTCATAAGGAAACCCCTCTATACCCAGGATCAACCAAGTGAACCTACCCTGGACTGCCTCCAATGCCAGTATATCATTTCTTTGTTCATGCGATGCAGGCATCGCTGGCTAGGCCAGCAATTATTGCCCCATCCTGAATTGCCCTTGTTCAGAGGGCATTTTTAAGAGACAGCCACATTGATGTGGTCACATGTAGGTCAGACCAGGTGAGGACAGCAGATTCCCTTCCCTAAAGGACATTAGTGAACCAGATGGGTTTTTATAACAACCGAGAATGGTTTCACAGTCATCATTAGGCTTTTAACACGAGTTATTTATTGAATTCAAACTCCACCATCTGCTGTGGTGGGATTTGAACCCAGGTCCCCAGAGCATTACCATAGGACTCTGGATTACCAGTCCAGTGGCAATACCACTATGCCACTGCCTCCCCAGATCTTTCCTTAGATAAGGGAACTAAAATTATTCAAAGTATTCTAGGTCTGTTCTAACTAGTGCTTTGTGTAGTTTTAGCAAGACTTCCCTATTCTTATACTCCATTCCCTTTGAAATAAAGGCCAACATTCCATTTGCCTTCCCTATTACCTGCCGAACTTGTGTGTTAGCTTTTTGTGATTCTTGCACATGGACTCCAAAATCCCTCTGTGCTGCAGCTTTCTGCAGCCTTTCTCCATTTCAATAATATTCAGCTCCTCTATTCTTCCTGCCAAAGTGCAAAACCTCACATTTTCCCACATTATATTCCATCTGCTGGTCAGGATTTTACGCCCCGTAGGCTGGTGCGCGGCCGACCCGATCAGGTGTAAAATCACATGCAATGACGTCGGGCGAGCGTCCCAACATCATCGTGCGCTTTTGTGATCTTTCGGTTGGCGGGCACGCACAAGAGTCGACAGTGTGCCCGCTGACAATTAAGAGGCCTATTAAGGCCTTCAAGCAAGTGATTAATCTGTATTTTTTGCCGCCCGTTCAACTGGTCGGTTGGCGGACGGGCGAATAGACCAGGCCGTCTTTGCATCTTTTACGAAACCTCATCCATGGGCGGGATGAGGTTTCCAACAGTAAATTAAAAAAACAGTAAAAATATTTCCACTTCATTTTAAACATGTGCCCCTTCATGTGCCTGAGTGGCATGTGGGGAGATGTTTATGTAATTTCCAAAATCTTTATTTTCCTTTGTACAATTTTTCAGCTCCCTGAGGCAGCTCTGTGCCTCGGGGACTTTTCAGGGGAGCTGGCCGTTAATTAGCCAGCCAGCGTGAATTCGCGGTCAGGGGCTGATCGCGGGCAACGGACGTTTCCCGGCTGCTCCCGGGCCGGCCCGCTGCGCCCGCCCAATGAACGGAATATCCTGCCCGCCAAGTTTTTGCCCACTCACTTAACCTGTCTCTAACCCTCTATAGACCCTTTGTATCATCCCCACCGCTTGCCTACCCACCTATTTTTGTGTCACCTCCAAACTTGGTGATAGTACTTCCCTCATCCTTGTCAGTAATATATATACTGTAAATAATTGTGGCCCCAGCACTCACCCCTATGGCACACCACTAGTTACAGGTTGCCATCCTGAAAATGCCCCCCTTATCCCAACTCTCTGTCATCTATTATTTAGCTAACCCTCTATCCATGCTAATATACTACCCCCAACACCATGTGTTCTCATCTTATCAAGTAGCCTTATGTGCAATACCTTATCGAGCGCCTTTTGGAAATCCAAATATATTACATCTACTGGTCCCTCTTTATCTATCCTGCTTGTTACTTCCTCAAAGAATTCTAATAAATTTGTCAGGCATGATTTCCCCTTCATGAAGCCATGCTGACTCTGCTTTATTATATTATGTAATTCTAAATGCTTTGCTAATACATCCTTTATAATAGACTCTAACATTTTCCCAATGACGGATGTCAAGCTAACTGGCCTATAGTTACTTGTTTTTGTTTCCCTCCCTTTTGAATAAGAGTGTTACATTGGCAGTTTTCCAATCCTCTGGGGCTTTTCCAGAATCTAAGGATTCTTGGAAGATTACTACCAGTGCATCCACTTTCTATGTAGCTACTTCCTTTAATATCACAGGATGCGACCCATCGGGTCCAGGGGACATATCGGCCTTTAGCGCCATTAGTTTCCCTAGTACTTTTTCTCTGGTGATAGTTATTGTATTTATTTCTTGTCCCCCTTTTGCCCCTTGATTATTTGGTATTTTTGGAATGTTATTCGTGCCTTCTACCATGAAGACTGATGCAAGGTATTTATTCAACTCCTTTACCATTTCCTGGTTTCCCGTTATTATTTCTCCAGCCTCATTCTCCAAGCAGCCTATATTCACTTTGGCCTCTCTCTTCCTTTTTATATATTTAAATAAGTTCTTACTGTCTGTATTTATATTACTTGCTAATTTACTCTCAAAGTTTATTTTCTCCACTTCTATTTTTTTTTGGTAATCTTTTGTTGTTTTTTAAAACTTTCCCAATCCTCTGGCTTACCACTCATCTTTGCCACATTTTATGTTTTTTCTTTCAATATCATATATCCTTAACATCCTTGGTTAACCATGGTTGTTTTATCCCCTTCCTTGAATCCTTCTTCCTCACTGGGCTATATCTTTGTTGCGAGTCATGAACTACTTCTACCATTGTTCATCAACTGTCTTTTCTGCTAAGCTCCTTTCCCAGTCCACTCCAACAGACTCTGCCCTCATTCCTTTGTAATTACCCTTATTTAAGTTTGGCACAGATGTTCCTGGCCCAAGTTTCTCACTCTCAAACTGAATGCTAACTTCAACCATGTTATGGTCACTGTTTCCTAGGGGATCTTTTACTCTGAGATAATTTATTAAACCTGCCTCATTACACATTAACAGATCCAAAATAGCCTGATCCCTGGTTGGACCCACAACATATTGTTCTAGGAAACTGTTGTGAATACACTCTATGGGCAGAATTTTCTGCCTACTGGGTGGGCGGACCCAACCCAATCTCCGGCGGGCGGTGAGCCAATCCCCTCTGGAGAAGCAGGCCCCATGTAACAGAGGTCTCTCATTCCTGGAACCATTCTCACAAATCCTTCCTGCATTTTCTCCAGTGACTTGGCATCCATCCTAAAGTGCACTGCCCAGAATTAGTCACAATACTCCAATTGAGACTGAACCTGTGTTTTATAAAGGTTTACTAAAGCATCCTCACTTTTCTGCTGTATACCTCTATGCACTTCCTGTGCGGGCGGGGTGGTGGATTCCCCAAATGCAAGAATGCACTCTTTCGCCTCAGAGAGATTGCTGACAGTTGTATAAACATTAATGTCACATGAGATGGGACATGATAATAAATTTCACTAAAGCTTTATTAAACTTTTTAAAACCTGACATGAAACCTCATCCCGCCAGTGGATGAGGTTCCATGTTTTATCTATTCACTGCCGGGGCTCCTGGCCTGCCCACCAACCTTAAGGTTGGACGGGCAGGTCCTTTAATCGTTTTAATGATCCTGTCAATGGCCTCAATTGGCCATTGACAGATCGGCGTCGGGGGTTCTGCCCGATGTCATCCTGCATCATTTTGCGCATCAGCGAGCGGGCCCCACCTCCTGCTCGCCAACGGCAAAATTCAGCCCTATGAATTCTTGCACATGGCTACCACTGCCAATTTGATTTTCCCAATTACTTGAAGATTAAAGTCACCCATGATTAATGTACTGCCTTATTTACATGCCCTCATTATCTCCTGATTTATTCTCTGTTTTACAGTATAGCTACTGTTAGGGGGCCTATAGACTACTCCCACCAGTGTCTTCTTGCCCTAGTTATTTCTTAGCTCCACCCATATGGATTCAACATCTTCCAATCAAATATCATTTCTTGCTATCGTACTTATTCCATCTCATACTAACAAAGCTACCCCATCACCCTTTACTTCCTGCCTGACCTTTCGAAAAGTCACATACCTCTGAATACTTAGTTCCCAGCTTTGATCTCCTTGTAACCATGACTCCGTAAAGGCTATAAGATCATACCCATTAACCTCTATCTGTGCCGTTAATTCATTTATTTTGTTCTGAATACCATGTGCATTTAAATAAAGAGTCATTAATTTAGCCTTTTTACCATTTTTTTCCCTCTTTGACCCTATTTGCTGCTGTTTTTTTTAATGTTTGTACACTCTGTCCCTTCATGTCACACTCTGGGTATCATTACCTAAATAGCTGCCCTACAATGCTGCCATACACTTTTGCTTTGTAAGTCCGTGTCTGTATCTGTGTCTGCCACATGTCTATAAAACCAACTCAGCTAGTCCCACTCCCCCACCTTTTCCCCAGAGCCCTGACAATTCTTTTCTTTTCACATAATTATCCAATTCCTATTTGGAAGCCATGATTGAATCTGCGTCCATCACACACTCAGGCAGTGCATTCCAGACCCTAACCTCTCGCTGCGTAAAAATGTTTTTTCCTCATGTCTCCTCTGGTTCTTTTGCCAAACATCTTAGATCAGTATCCTCCTGTTCTTGATCTTTCCACTAATGTGAACAGTTTCTCCCTATCTGTCCACCCCTCATGAATTTGAACACCTCTGTCAAATCTCCTCTCAACCGTCTCTTCTCCAAGGAGGACAGGGCCAGGTTACCATTCTATTCATGTGACAGAGGTCTCTCATTCCTGGAATCATTCTCACAAATCCTTCCTGCATTTTCTCCAATGACTTTGCATCCTTCCTAAAGTGTACTGCCCAGAATTAGTCACAATACTCCAATGGAGACTGAACCTGCACTTTATAAAGGTTTACTAAAGCATCCTCACTTTTCTGCTGTATACCTCTATTTATAAAGCTGTGGATCCCATATGCATTATTAACTGCTTTCACAACCTGCTCTGCTATTTTCAATGTTTTTTTTTTCCACATACACCGTCAGGTTCCTCTGCTTCTGCATCCCCTTTAGAATGGTATCTTTTATTTTATATTGCCTTTCCTCACTCTTCTGACCAAAATATATCATTTCACACTTTGGTGCATTTAATTTCCACATTTGCCACATGCCTGCCCATTCCTCCAGCAGAGGGGGGAAGAGGTACTTCTTTTTCTACATTTTTTCAGGCTCCAGTTGTTGGTGAGTTTCTTTCTTGTCTCCCAGCTAGGTGAGTGCAACTTTCTCTTGCTTTATCTGTGTAAATTATTAACTAATTAAATAAGTAAGGTTGGACAGAAATTGCAGGGCTGGTGGTGTGCCGTGAATGCAACATGCGGGAATCTGTGGAATGCACTGCAATCTGGGGAAAACATGTCTGCAAAAAGTGTCTGCAGTTTAGGCAACTTCAGTTTCGAGTTGCTAAGCTGGAGTCTGAATTGTGGACACTGCAGGGCATCGGTGGAGGAGATGCTTTGTTTCAGGAGGCAGTCATTCCCCCCCTAGGTTAGGCAGAACTTTAGAGTTGGTCAATGGTCAGGGACAGGAGGACATAACTGTGAGTCAGGCAGGAAAGGGGAACCAGCATGTGGTGATGGAGAAGCTTCAGCCCTTGACTTTGTCCAACAGGTACGAAGTGCTTGCTACCTGTGTGGATGAGGAGGTGAATTGCAAGGTGGATGAGCAGATTGACTGTAGCGCTAGTAGTGAAGGATGCCATTCAAGAGGGGGAAGTGAAGAGGAATGTGGTAGTGATAGGAGACAGCATTATTAGGGGATAGATACTGTTCTCTGCAGTCAAGAGCATGAGTGAGATGGCTGCGTTGCCTGTGTGATGCCAGGGTTCAGGATATCTGCTCAGGGCAGGAAAGTAGAGAGGGTTTTAAACTAAATAATGGAGGCAAGCGGTCAAATTTGGGAAGAGGTGGTAAATCAAAGAGTAGAGACAAGACAGGAGAGAAAGGTATTAATATAGGATAAACAAACCGTGACAGGAAAGGACAGAGAGTACAAATCTAAGAGTAAATCAGCAGATAAGGCTAGAGGCTACAAAAATAATAAAATAACCAAACTAAAGACTCCGCATCTGAGTGCACATAGCATTCAAAACAAAACAGGTGAACTGATAGCACAAATAGAAATAAATAAGTATGATCTGATAGCCATTACAGGGAAATGGCTGCAGGATGACATAGATTGGCACATGAATATTGAAGGCTACATGGCATTTAGGAAGGGCGGGAAGTTATGAAAAGGTGGAAGGGTGATCCTGTTATTAATGATGGTATTAGCACAATGGAGAGGGATGACCTAAGTTCAGGAAACCAAGATGTAGAAGCGATCTGGTAGAGATGAGAAATCATAAAGGCAAGAAGTAACTTGTCAGACTGGGGTACAGGCCCCTAACAGTAACCACATGGTAGGACGGGATAGAAAGGAAGAGGCAATGGGAACTTGTTAGAAAGCTACAGCGATAATCATGGGGGATTTTAATCTACATATAGACTGGAAAAATCAGACGGGTAAAGGTAGACTAGATGAGGAATTCATAGAATGTATACGGGATAGTTTCTTAGCAAGTTTTTTTTTCAAAAGTTCTCAGTTTCTATGGGGATCGTAACGTAACCTTCAACAAATTTCTTGGTTCCTTTCTGGTACCAGCTAGGGAGGAGGCTATACTAGGCCTGGTATTATACATCTAGATAGGATTAATTAATGACGTCATAATAGAGGCACCCCCTAGGTCACAGCAATCATAATATAACTGAATTTGACATTCAGTTTGAGGGGGAGAAGAATGGATCTAAGACTAGTACTTTAAACTTTAATGAAGATAAATATGAGGGCATGAAAGCAGAGCAAACTAAGGTGAATAGGCAAATTAGCATAAGGGATGGGTCAATAGAGATGCAGTGGGAGACACTTAAGGGCTTATATTTCAGAAAACACGGAATAAATGCATTGCAACAAGAAATAAAAATTCCAAGGGGAGGACCCACCATCTGCGGTTAACTAAAAAAAGTTAAAGATAGTATCAAACTTAAAGAAAATGCACCTAAATATTCAAAGATGAGTGGCAGGTCAAAAGATTAGCCAGAATATAAAAACAGCAAAGAATGACTTAAAGCTTAATAAGGAGGGAATAAGGAGAATACGAACGAAGACTAGCTAGAAATATAAAGACAGATAGTAAGAGTTTCTATAGCTATATAAAAAAGAAAAGATTTAACAAAGTGAATGTTGGTCCTATAGTAAGTGAGCCTGGGGAATTAATAATGGAAAATAAAGAGATGGCAGATGAATTGAACGGATATTTTGCATCAGTCCTCACTATAAAGAATACAAGTGACATCCCAGAAATAACTGCAAATTAGGAAATGGAGAGGAGGGAGGAACTCAAGAAAATTACAATCACCAGGAGAATGGTGCTGAATGTTGTTGGAGCTGCAGGCTGACAAGTCCCTGGTCCAAATGGAATTCATCCTAGGCTCTTAAAATAAATGGCTAGTGAGATAGTTGGGTGTTGGTTTTAATTTTCTACAATTCCCTAGATTTGGGGAAGGTTCCATTAGATTGGAAAATAGCGAATGTAACTCCTTTCTTTAAAAAGGGAGGGAGACAGAAAGCAGGAAGCTATAGGCCAGTTAGATGCACATCTGTCCTAGGGAAAATGTTAGAACCCATTATTAAAGACGTTATAGCACGGAACTTAGAAATCTTCAAGGCGATCAGGCAGAGTCAACATGGTTTTGTGAAAGGTAAATCATGTTTGCCTTACTTATTAGAATTCTTTGAAGGATTCATATGCACTGTGGATAAAGGGGAACCAGTGGATGTATTGTACTTAGATTTCAAGGATGTATTTGATGAGGTGCCATGTCAAAGGTTATTACAGAAAATAAAAGCTCATGGTGTAGGGGGTAACATATTGGCATGGATAGAAGATTGGTTAGCTAACAGGAAACAGAGGGCAGGCATAGTCATTTTCTGGTTGGCAGGATGTAACAAATGGCGTGCCATAAGGAACAGTGCTGGGGTCTCAGCTTTTTACAATTTTTATGAATGACTTAGATAAAGGAATCAAAGGTATGGTTGCTAAATTTGCTGATGACAGTAAGAAAGTAAGTTGTGAAGAGGACATAAGGAGGCTATGAAAGGACATAGATAGGTTAAGTGAGTGGGAAAATATCTGGCAAATGGAGTATAATGTGGGAAAAAATGAAATTGTCCATTTTGGCAGTAGGAATAAAAAAGAAGCATATTATCTAAATGGTGAGAGATTGCAGAGCTCTGAGATACAGAGAAATCAGAATGTCCTAGTACATGAATCACAAATGGTTAGTGTGCAGGTACAGTGAGTAATTAGGAAAGCTAATAGAATGTTATTGTTTATTGCGAGGGGTGTTGAATACAAAAGTAGGGAGGTTATTCTTCAGTTATAAAGGGCATTGGTGAGACCACATCTGGAATATCGTGTACAGCATTGGTCTCCTTATTTAAGGAAGGATGTAAATGCGTTAGAAGCAGTTCAGAGAGGTTTACTAAACTAATACCTGGAATGGGTGGTTTAAAAACATGAAAACAATAGAGGTGTTAGGTCTGAGGTATTCTGCAGTTTGGTTTTCACAGCAGAGTGGAAGAGAGTTACAGGTCACATGGTATGCCTTCATTGAAGCTACAGAAGTTTCCCTTGGGTAATATTAGTGGATTTTTACAGTGAAATATCTATAAGTGAGTGTTGCCTGGAAGGTGTTTACTTGTGGGTCTGACCAAGTAGAGAGTCTTTTTAGGGGGATGTTTTCTAAGACTAAGTTTAACTGGTTAACTGTAATCTTGTGTGCTTAAGTTTTCTTCTATTCTTGTCAATAAAATCTTTGCTGTTAATTTTTTTAAATCCCAAAAGTGTTACTGGACTTCTTGCTGCTGAGATCAGTATGACCTCTTGTTTTCAAAATACAAAAAAAAGGGCATGGTCCATAAGCCAAATTTCCCTTTGGGATTTTGTTTGCACAGCAATTAACATCAGCTGTGATCATAAGAATGGTTTTCAAGGAATGCAAAGAAAAGGCATGAAATGAAGCTGAGGTACCACTCACCTATGAGTTAAATAGAATGGAACAGGCCAATGACAACGAATGTGTCATAAATATAAGATCGTCATTAGGAAGTCCAATAGGGAAATTGCCCCAAGTGTGGTGAGAATATGGAATTTGCTACAGCAGAGATGGGGAGATGGTGGTGTAGTGATAATGCAACTGGACTAGAAATCCAGAGGTCCAGGCTAATGCTCTGGGGACATGGTTCAAAATTTAAAATCCCACCACAGCATCTGGTGGATTTTAAATTCAATTAGTAAAATCTGCAATTGAAAGCTAGTCTCAGTAATGGTGACCATGAAACTGCTCGATTGTTGTCAAAACCCATCTGGTTCACTAGTGTCCTTTAGGGAAGGAAATCTGCCATCTTTACCTGGTCTGGCCTATGTGTGACTCCAGACCCACAGCAATGTGTTTGATTCTTAACTGCCCTCTGAAATAGCTTAGTAAGCCACTCAGTTAAAGGGCAATTAGGGATGGGTAACAAATGCTGACCATGCTAGTGACATCCACATCCCATGAAAAAAAAATTAAAAAACACAGATTAGTTGAGGAAAGTCACATAGATGCATTTAAGAGGAGGCTAGATAAACTCATGAGGGTGAGAGAAGGGTATGCTGATTGGTTGAGGTGAATTAGGATAGGAGGATGAGGTGACTGGATGTGATGGGAAGAGGCTCATATGGACCAATTGAGCAGAATAGTCTGTTTCTGTGCAGTGCAGGGCAGCAAGGTCAAAGGCAGCAGACACATGGGAAGTGCCACCTGGAAGTGCCCCTCCTAGACTCACCAACCTGACTTGGAAATATTTTTAAAAATTCATTTACGGGATGTGGGCATCACTGGTTAGGCCTCAAGGTGGTGGTGAGCTGCCTTCTTGAACTGCTGCAATCCCTGTGGTGTAGGTACACTCAGTGTTGCTGGGGACGGAGTTCCAGGATTTTGACCCAGCTGACAGCGAAGGAATGGCGATATATTTCCAAGTCAGGAGGGTGAGTAGCTTGGCCGTTATTGTTTCTGGTGCTGAGGTCAATGCCAGGTGGTCCATCCAGTTTCATTCCTTTTTGTTGGCTTTTTAGCAGCTTGATGCAACTGAGTGGCTAGGCCATTTCAGGGAGCATTTAAGAGTCACCAAATTTCCTTCCCTTAGTGAACCAGATGGTTTCATGGCCATCATTAGACTTTTCAAACACAGGCCCCCAGAGCATTAGCAGTCCAGTGACAATACCACTATGGCACCGCCTCCCCTTCACTGTCACTGGGTCCCTCCCTAACAGCACTGTGGGTGTACCTACACCACATGGACTGCAGCGGCTCAAGAAGGCAGCTCACCACTACCTTCTCAAGGGTATTTAGGGATGGGCAATAAATGCTGGCCCAGCCAGCGATGCTCACACCCCATGGATAAATATAAAAAAGAAGTAACCCAATGTTCTGCTTGCAATCAGCACCATACACCTAGCTCCTCCCAAATTACAGAAAACAAGACATCTAAGCAGCCAGGGCAGGACACACAAACCTGTCTGGGTTAGAATCATGCTATTCTGATGGCAATGCTAGAGACGCAGGAAGGGTCAGAGGAAGCAGTCTAAAAAATATTCTGCACTGAGGGAGCAAGTGGATGCCTTTAGGAAGATTAAAGATTCCTTCTGTGATCAGTTGCCTTTCTCTAGTTCAGTCTTGGGGCTTTTCTCAACCTACAACATGACACATGGGCAAACGTCTCCCCCGCCCTCCCCTACCCCCAATGGAATTTTGGGCTTGATTTTACAAGGGCTGATCCTGTACCACCCCTCCAATGGACACTTTCACATCCTTCCCAGCCCCCAATATATTTAACCCTATCAGAACTGATTTTTTTTTCCACATGAGCTTTGTGCCAATTTAGCACTTAAAATGAGATGGCTGTTTTGGCACGGGGCCCACCGTGGGCTTATTGAACTGCATACTCACTTTTTGTCCAGTTAATTAATCATAGGTGCAATGCATTAGTGCCCGAACAAATAATCATCAATTAAACCAATTATTAAAGGGCAAAACAATAACCTGTTTTCTGGCACTGAGGAAAACCAGCAAAAGTAATGAAAGGCTTTCTAAAAAAAATTAGCAGGTCTTAACCCGCCTGATGTTTTTAATTACTGATTCATTCTCGGGATGTGTGCATGCTTAGCAATGCCAGTTTTTGTTGCCCATCCCTAGTTGATGCAACCGAGTGTCTTGCAAGGCCACTTCAGAGGCCAGATACGCAGGTATGGGGCTGCAGTCATTTGTCGACTTAGAATTACAGCTAGGCTGTTCAGAGTGATATCAGGCAGCACTTTTTCACACTAAGGGTATTGGGCGTCTGAAACTCTCTCCTGCAAAAAGCTGGTGAAATTGAGGGTCAATCGAAAATTTCAAAACTAAGATTGATCAAATTACCTTGGGGAAGGGCACTAAAGAATACCAAGCCAAGGTGAGTACATGGAGTCAAGAGGCAAATCAATCAAGATCTAATTGAATGGTGGTAAAGGCTCAAGGGGCTGAATGGAGTAATCCTGTTTCGATGTTCTTAGGCTAGACCTAGGGATAAGGCAATGGGTTGCATTCCCAAAAGGACATAATGAACTAGTTGTGCTTTTATAGGTTACTTTCTAATTCCTACTTTTTTGTTCAGCTGAATCCATTTTAAAAAAAATGAGAACAGAAAGTGTTGGGAAAACTCAGCAGGTCTGGCTGTACCTGTGGAGACAGAAATAGCGTCAACATTTCGAGTCCCATATAACTCTTCTTCGGAACTGAAGAGAGGTAGGAATATGATGGGTTTTATGCTGTTGAGAAAGTGAGGAGGGTCAGGTAGAGCAAAAGAAAAGGTCAGGGGTAGGTTAGAGAGTGGAGGAGATTAAATACCAAAGATGTAATGTAACAACAGGAAAAGGGAGTTATAATGGTTGTACTAAAGAAACAAAGCATTGGACCAGAGTAGGTGTGAATAACAGAATAAAGCACAGCTCTGAAAGCAAAAACATGAAAACAAGTTACAAACTGACACTTCGTGGAAAAAAATCAAAATGGAACACAGAGTTCACGGTCGGGAGTCATTGAACTTAATGTTGAGTAGTGAAGGCTGTAAAGTGCCTAATTGGAAGAAGAGGTGCTGTCCCTCCATCTTGCTTTGGGCTTCACTGGAATATTGCAGCAGGTCAAGGACAGAAATGTGAACATGAGGGCAGGATGGTGAATTGAAATGGCAAGAACCAAAAGATCGGTCTCATGCTTGTGGGTTTAGTGGAGGTGTTTCGCAAAGTGGTCACCCAGTCTGCGTTTGGTCTCCCCATCATAGAGGAGACTACGTTGTGAACAGTAAATCCTGTAGACTGAATTGAAAGAAGTGCAAGTGAATTGCTGCTTTACCTGGAACGAGTGTCTGGGGCCGTGGACAGTAAGGAGGTAAAGGGACAGATATTTGTAAGAAATAGGGACCTTTAAGAAATGGTGTTTTTTAGAATTGTGTAGAATCCTCATGGAACTAGCTGGCACAGCATTTAAGTCTCTCCCTCTCTCTGAAAAGAAACCTAAACAATTCTAAGGAGTCAGGGACCAAGACAAGATAGAGATAAAGGTCACAAAGATTGCGCTCCCCACATTGAGATCTCTTTACTCTACTCTAAAGATTCCTGAACTGAAAGCAGAAAGCCTGTCAGGTTACCGTGACAGATTTTTTTTCAATATTCATTCAAAGGATATGTGGGCATTGCTGGCAAGGCCAGCAAAAAAAAAACCTGTCACGGTAATCTGGCTCGTTGGTTTTGAGTCTTTGAATAAAGAGTGGGGATCTCTGCAGCAACGGCTGCCTCCATGCATCAGTCTCCCTGAGGCACCATACTTAGTTACCTAACACCATTTTCAGCAGGTGTGGTGGAGGAACAAGTGTAAACATTTGCACAATGTTGTGAAGCATGAGGCACAGGAAATCTCCTTTGCACATGTGTCGGTGTTGCCTAATTACCATTGGGAGCAGCTAAGGGTCAGCCATATTGCTGTGGGTCTGCAGTCACATGTAGGCCAGACTGGGTAAAGACAGCAGATTTCCTTCCCTAAAGAATATTAGTGAGCCAACTGAGCTTTTATGACAATTACACAGTCACTATTACTGAGACTTTCAAATCCCAGATTAAAAAAAAAATAATAATTGGCAGATGCTATGATGGGGGTTGAACTCATGTCCCAGCATTAGACTAGGCCTCTGAGATTAATAGTCCAGTGACATTACCGGTACACCATCATCTCCCCATTTTATTGAGTAGCACTTGAGTAATACAAGCAGTCTATACATCTATACACTCACCCATGGGACACACAGCAGCGGCTAGGAATAACACCATTTCTGTCTATTCCTAATGTGAAGAGTATTTCTCTCTATCCCATTGAATCCTTTTATCATTTACCCTCACTTCAGCTAATTATTTGTTCTGCATATAGGTACACACTTGATTCCTTCACATAGTATGCCGGTTACCCTATTGTGCTCTTGGCTGATGCCAAGCTGTTTAACCTACCATTGCGCACTATTCTGCAGCATCATGCATCCAAAACCAGTGTACATTTTTACCTGGTTATGGAGAGCTCGGCACCCTTCAATGGTATTTAGTGGAACAAGTTGTTCTCCCTGATCTGTGATGTACTTTTGTTGTTTCGCTTTTGTTTTGTGATTGACGCCTGCTTTATTCAGTGTCTTCCTGTGTTAGCAGAGATGTGAAGCTGGATGCTTTAGGAGCATTGTTGCAGGCTCCTGTAAACCTCAGGAAGGGTGAGGTTAAACAATGATGGTTGTGTAGAAAATAATCACTAGGGATTTAAGTGGAGCGACCAGGCATCGATTCCTGGTCCAGGATGTTACCAGCTGCTCGGTAGAGTGCAGCAATCAGAACCAAGATGACAGAAAGAGTTCAAATACAGGTCAGGTCTGCCTCGTGTGTAACTTGGAGCCTGAGGCACCTGTTTCTCTTCTATGACTTACACACTGAGGTACAGTAGTGTAGTGTTTATGTTCCTAGACAAGTGAGTAGAAGCCTGGTCTAATAATTCAGGGGATGTGAGTTTGAGAATTTGAATCCTGGAAATCAAAGTCTGGCATTGGTAAAAGTAACCATGAGGCTGTATAACCCCAACTGGTTCGCCTATATCCTTTGAGGGAAGAACCCGCTGCCCATACCAGGCCTGAACCTGTATTCGACTTGCATCAATGTGGCTGAATCTTCATTGCTTCCTGAAGTGGACTAGCATGTGTTGTATCCAGGAGAACTAGGGCTGGGCAATTAATGCCAGAGATGCCCACATCCTGAGAATGACTTTTTTTTTTAAAGTGGAGGCTTCCTTCCTCCCCACCACCCCCCAAAGCTCCCTCAATCCTATGGTATTAACTGCTTGGTTTGAACTCATCTATCCTTCAGTGCAGATTATATTTCTTTCAGACTTAGCACAAAGGAGAACTTGTAATAACTAGGTTATGGTTTCAGTTCACAGAAAGGTGCCCATCATGAGTGCGAGCAAATCTGACAGAAACATGAACACAGATGACTTTGCACATTTGGATATAGAGGACCAACCAGAGATGGTGCAGAAACAGACTCACAAGGATGATACCAGAATTGAGTGATTATGTCTATCAGGAAAGGCTAAACAGGTTGTGTTTTTCTCGGTAAAAATAAAGGCTGAGGTGTGACATAACCGAGATCTGTAAAATGATGAAGTGGTTCAATAAGTCAGAGAGTCGCTGTGCCATAGAAGGAAGCGATTTGTCCCATCAAGTTCATGTTGGTTCTCTGTGGAGCAATCCAGTCAGTCCCAATCCCCCACTCGATCTCCGAGGCCTTGCAAGCTTATTTCTCTCAAATACCCATCCAATTTCCTTTTGAAATTATTGACCATCTTCCACCACCCTCATGGGCAGCGAGTTGGAGGTCATTACCACTCCACATTCCCCCGCATCTCTTCCCAACACCTTGAATCTGTGTCCTCTCGTCCTTGTGCCCTCAGCTAATGGGAACAGCCTTTTCTTTTGTCCACCTTATGGCCAGAATTTTCCCGTTGGCCTGGGGTGGGGCAGGCCCTGCACGCTGGCCCATGAAATGACGCGCGGTGATGTCTGGCGAGCGTCCTGACGTCACCACGCGCCATCGCGATATTTAGGTGGGCGCGCGCGCGATGTTCTCCGATGCACGCCCGCCATTAATTAATCACCCAGTTAAGGCCCTTGAGGCAGCAATTGACTGCAATTTTTCGGGGCCCGTGTGATCTTCAGGACATCGCATGGGCGCAATGGGCAGGCGGGTAGGAGACATTTGTATAAACCTCATCCACGAGCGGGATAAGAGGGGTGATTGGGGTCACGAACGTGATCTAAGTTTGAAAGTTACTGATACTTGCCTGTGTGAGCAGGAATACTTCAAAACTCATACCAGCTGCTTGGACAGGAGTAGAAACCTTCAGGTCAGGACTCTACAGTAAAGATCATTTCTGGGGCCTGCAGCTTTCAGGGAGCCTCCCCTTACCCTGGGGATGGGAGTTGTGCTCTCCACTGGAGGCACCTCCTCTGAGGAGGAAGGGAGGGCCAGAAGGGGGAGGAGGCCAGGAGTCTATATTCAGTCTCCAGAGGAGCCACCTTTGGGAGGACAGGCACAGGTACAAGGGGCGCAGGGCCAACAGGAAATCCAAGGCGGAAGGGGCCACAGAAGATGCCACTATCCCGCTGCCAGGGTATACAGGAGGTGAAGCAGGTACCTCAATGTGCCAGAGATCCAATGCCAAAGAAAGCTCCATCTCTTAAGGGAGACAGTCACCTCCATCTGTCAGATGATAGGCCCTGAGATCTCCGCAAACTGTGTGGGTGGGCAGAGAAACAGGGGGCACACACCTACTCTCCGGCCTGGCCTGTTCCGCTGGCCTACCTTCCGGACTTGCGTGATGCACAGTCACCCTCTGCTGTGCTCTTCTCCTGACCATTGTGAGCAGCCTTGCTAAGGCCTTAACTGGCCCGACCCCGTAAAACTGTGATCGGGTAGGTGTCCGCCTGCATCCAATCCCGCACGGCCCGCCTGACATGGGGAAAATTCTCCCTATGTGTAATTGGAAGAAAATTTGTCTCACCCGCGACCTGATGACAGCTAGGCAGCTCTACTGGATAGAGGAAGTTACGGAGATGAGGGAAAAAGTAAATCGTGTAGAGCCGTGTATCATAAGTCTAAGTATGGAAACTAGCCACATGCCTATGGATGCTATTGTCAAGGTGCTACTTGTAGATGAACAAGAAGAACGGACCAAGGATAGATCTAGAGGTGATAACATGGGAGCCGGAGGTAGCAGAACCATTGATGTTTACAGGAAGGCTTTAGGTTCCAAGTGGTGACAATCATAAAACCTATTACAGTTCATTCTTTACAGGAAAATCACTGATAACTTTCCTTATCATTCTTCTGTGAGTCTGTTTGTTTAATAATAGTTTTGTTTTCCAATAATCTTCAGTGTATGCAACTTGGACAGTTTCCTATTCTTTCCTAACCTGGGCCTATCCTCCTAATAACTTTAAATACTAATCTTCAGTCCTATCCACCCTCAGATAAAACTGCACACTGAAGCTCCTAATCGCATCTTTGGCATATAAAAGGTGGATGTTGATTCTGAAACTTGGGAATGCCTTAATCCAGTGGATGTATTGTTCAAGGATTGAGCCGTAAGTCCATTAAATCCATTCTCTTCAGCTATCTATTACAGCGGCACTCGTTCCTCTCCATGGAATCTGGTTACCGGGCAACCTTAACACAAGTGTTTGCCTCACACCAAACTAATTCAGCAAGGCTGGCAGGATTATATCAATTGTCACGCAAATATTTTTATTCCCTTTAAAGGAAAAGGTGCATAAAGCATAAAATTTGAATACTTGCCCTGGAAAAGGGAAGGAAAGGTGAACTGCTTTAAGTTTTCTTCTCAACTCCTTACCACTACACAATATGTTGAAAGGGGCAAGGCCGGTTAACAAAGCAGTTCATAAAGCACAAAGGATCACAGTTTCTATGAACAGGGGCCGAGAGCGGGATTTTCGGGGCCGAACATTCCCACTTGAAGTCAATGGACCTTTTGCCGGTTCATCAAATTTTTCTGTCCCACCCGCTATGATTCCCACAGTAGGCGGGACCAGAAAACCCCACCCAGAGAATACAAAAGCCAGAAATTCATGCTAAACCTATAGAAAACACAGACAAAATCTTTCACCCCTCCCCCAATGGCGGGATCCCCCATGGCGGGGCTGGCAAACCATTGGAAATCTCTGTTCACATCGGCGGGACCGGAAGATCCCACCAGCGTGAGGGGCTGGAAAATTCCGGCCCATGAGTTCAATCCCAGCTGGAGTATTGTGTCCAGTTCGAGGCATCACGCTTTAGGACGAACGTGAAGGCTTTGGAGAAGGTATGGAAGAGATTTGCCGGAATATATCCAGTGATTCCAGTTACATGGATAGACTGGAGGAATTGGCATGGTTCTCCTTGAAGCAGAGGAGGCTAAGAGGAGATTTGATAGAGGTGTTTAAATAAAGAGGAATTGTTTCCAATGGTTGAAGGGTTGGCAACTGAAGAGCACAAAATTTAAGGTGATTGCAAAATAACCGGCAGGGACACAGGGAAAAATTTCCTTACAAGTGCAGGTTAGGATTTGGAATACATTGCCTGATAGGGTGGTGGTTATCGATCAAACAATAATGTTCAAAAGGGAACTGGTTAAGTACTTGAACGAGAAGAAATTTCTGGCATATGGGGAAAGAGTGGGAGAATAGGACTACCTGGATTCTTCAAAAGAGCTGGCACAAGGGAAAGGCTAATGGTATGATAGCCTTTATCGCAAGAGAATTTGAGTACAGGAGTAGCGAAGTCTTGCTTCAATTGTATAGAACCTTGGTTAGACTGCATCTGGAGTCCTGTGTGCAGTCTTGGTCCCTTTAACCTTAGGACGGATATTTTTGTCATAGAGGGAATGCAACAAAGGATCACCAGACTTGCTCCGGGAATGGCAGGACTGCCCTATGAAGAGAAATTGAGGAAACTGGACTTGTATTCTCTAGAGTTTCGAAGAATGAGAGGTGATCCCATTGAAACCTACAAAATATTTAAAGGGATTGACAGGGTAGATTCAGGTAAGATGTTTCCCCTGGTTGGGGAGCCTAGAACCAGGGAACACAATTTCAAAATAAGGGGGAAGCCACTTAGAACTGAAATGAGATTTTTTTTTCACTCAGAGGGTTGTGAATCTTTGGAATTCTCTAGCCCAGAGGGCTGCGGAAGCTCAGTCATTGAGTATGTGCAAAGCAGAGACTGACAGATTTCTAAATACCAATGGCGTAAAGGGATATGGGGATAGTGTGGGGGAAAAAGGCATTGAAGTGGATGATCAGCCATGATCGTATTGAATGGCAGAGCAGGCTAGATGGGCTGAATGGCCTACTCCTCTGCTCCCCTGTTCCTATGTTCCTATGTGCTAGACCCAGTGGAAGGTGCTGTGCTATTCTATGATTCTATAATTCCACTGGGATTTCAGACCTCCCCATGAATATTCTTCATGACTGACCAACAGAGAATGTCAGTAGGTTAAAGGGCCCCAATGGGCTTGAGGTGACTGAGTAGAGATGGGGTGCCAAACCCAGGGCCTTGCTATTTTGTCGCCTTGTTTCAGTTCATGCAAAACACTCGATCAGAGCTCAATCCATAAGTGGTTCTCATTTTATATAGCACCTCATCAAGCCTCTGGCAAAACATTGCATGATGTTTCTGAAGTGCAGAGTTGGGCTGCACTGAAAATGTGTACAACGCAATTAGGATGCTCCGAGGTCTCCCTGTGATGAGATTTAGAAAGTGGATCACTTCAAAATTGAGTGTAGAAGAGCTATCCACCAGCACAGCTGATGCAATTTCAATTTATGACTGAATTCACAGCCACATTGCAAAGGGACACTCAGATATAATAGAAATATTGATCTTCAGCTATTTCAGCCATTTTGAAAAGGGGCTTTTGGAAAGGAATTTGCAGGCAAAATTAAAAAGGATTTTAAGATAAATTGGAAGGAGCTTCTCAGACATATTAGGAACGAATTTCCAGAAATAGGAGAGGAATTCTTATTAGCTCCAATATTTAAAGGGAGGCGATGGGATCGAGTTCCAGATAGGACTCACAGAATTATGATTTCACAGATAACCTGCTGATATTACCGGTAAGGTGCATTTTAAGTTTTTTTCCACCAGGTTTATCGCCAGCAGCCAGCCTGGGTGAGACAACGATAAACTCTGAAACACTACGGGCAGAAGCAGGGAGCAGGGAGGGAGAGTGTGGTTGTGGTGAAGAGTGGTGGGGATGGTGAGTTGGTCAGGGGGGGGGAAGGGTCAGGGGAAGTGGGGCTGCAGATCACTTTGGGGTGATTTGGGGCTCCCGTGATCATGAAAACAGAGAATTGGCAATCGCAGGGAGGGAATTGCAAGGGAGCCCCTCGGACTTGTTCTTTCTGGCCCACCAGCAGTGTTGCAAAGGCACCTGCCTGATGGGTTCAACCTTTCTCGACTCCTTTTGAGGCCAGGGAAACAAGGGTTCCATGAATAAAATATAAAAAGCCTGTAAAAACGAAGGAACACGGCCTCTTGCTTACACTGTCCGTCCCACTTTCTGAGGGCAAACTAGCTGCCGGCCCCCGACCTGCCTCCTTTTAACCTAGAATTGGGCACGTTTGAAATTTTTTAAAAGTTAAGCCTCCCACCCACAGCTAAACCATCCATTTTGTGGAGTTAAAATGACCCCCTTTGCTTCTGGATTAGAAACAACCTTGTGGGCAATTCTTGTAGACTTGTAAAATGTCTGCGTGTAAATAGAAGTGCATAGTACTTTTATGTACATTGTACTATCTACAATGAATAGTCTCTAAACAATTTATA
This sequence comes from Cetorhinus maximus, assembly GCF_964194155.1. NCBI lineage: Eukaryota > Metazoa > Chordata > Chondrichthyes > Lamniformes > Cetorhinidae > Cetorhinus > Cetorhinus maximus. Next base: position 147,908,792 of record NC_135884.1, read on the forward strand.
CAATGATTTTTTTTCAAAATACTCTGACTCAGCGAAAGTGTTATTCATTCTGCACTAACAATGAACAATGAACAGCCATGGGGTGAATAACCAATTCACCTGTTCCGAAGAAGAGAGTCATGTGGACTCGAAACGTTAACTCTGTTTCTCTCTCCACAGATGTTACCAGACCTGCTGAGTTTTTCCAGCACTTTCTGTTTTAATTTCAGATCTCCAGCATCTGCAGTATTTTGCTTTCAATTCATCTGTTTATTTGGGTGGAATTGGTTCAGGGGGGGAAAATTGGTCAGGAGGTCCGGAATATCCTTCCTAAAATAGTGTTGTCTACCTAAACCTACTTAACTAGCAGACTGGGTGTCACCGTGATGCCTTGCTTGAAAGGTGGTATCTTCAATAATTCAGTGCTCCCTCAGTACTGCATTATTGTGTCAGCCTAGATTAGATAGCTAGTCTCTCTTGTGTGACGAATTGTAAATAAGTCTAGAGCAGAAGGACAAATCATTCTCCGGGAATTTGCCTGGAGCTTTTCCCACTTTGCTGGCATATGTTCACAGAAAGTACATCAGAGGCAGAACTTCGGAAAAGTTGGCCCATGTGACCTCCTGGAATGGGGAAGGAAATTCCCCAGGGTATTTTCTTTTGCCTTATTAGCCCTTGGTTTTTCCCTCCTTTTCTTTTAACCTCTCCCAGGAGGTCCTGTGGGGAGGAGGGAGGAAAGGAAGAGTTGAGTATTGATGCCATGAACATCATGGTGTGGGGGTGGGAGGGGTGGGGGGTTGGGGGTTTTGGGAGGCAGGGGGGAGGGTGGTGGTGGTGGGGTGGGGGCAGACTTGATGGACAAGTTGAACCTTTTCTGCCTGTCAATTTTGCACATTGGTACATGGCCAACTGTTTTTCCAACAGGACTTGCCACGTGTTGTGGTGAAGGAAGAAATGTCTTTCAGTTTGTGATTATATTGTGGAACAATTGAAAGAATTTGGTACATTGGGGTGGATGCCAATATTCTAAATTTTGTGTGAACACAGGTACTGAAGGGGGCATACAGACAGCAGAAACATTGATAATGGTAGTGACGGTAAGTGGGATGTCGGATCGCTTTAACCTAATTCGCCAAGCGGGAACCCAACGGGATCAGATACAGAATGCAGGTTTTGCACCCTACCCAATATCAGGCTTTGTTGACTGCACTGGAAAGTAATATCAGATGGGGTGGGAAACCAACATTGCACCCGATCCCAGCCATTTCCGAATTATGGGCGGGAAGGTTAAAAGTGCATTATTTCCCAATTTTATCCCTTCCCCACTAAAGGTGCAACGTTATGTCCGCAAATCGTTCAATGGACATTTACCACTCAGCTTGTTCAATTGGCTACTCTTCACACCCGGACCTGGACAGTCAGCATTGACAGTTTGCGTTCATTCACAATCCAATCATGATTTTAAACCCCCTGTACATGATTTTATACCCCCTATACATGAATACATGATTTTATACCCCCTGTACATGTTTTATATCCCCTGTACATGTTTTATACCCCCGTACATGATTTTATACTCCCTGTACATGATTTTATGCCCCCTATACATGATTTTATACCCCCTGTACATGATTTTATACCCCCTATACATGCTTTCCACAAGAGTGCAGAGAACAGGGGAAACATATCCCGACATAGCCCAGGGGTGCAAGGCTTAAATATAGTACATCTTCCGCAAATAAACCTAAGGTCAGGCTAGGGATTGAACTTTAAGTCTTCCTCAGCTTTATAATTCTGTTTCTCACTGCCTGAATCAATGTCAGTGCTCCTGCCTTTGAATCAGAACTCTGTAGCCTTCAATTCCACCACAGCATTAAACATATAACCTAAACTAACGCTTCAGAGCAGTGAATTGAGGTTAGTGGTGTATTGTTGGAGAGGGGGAGGGGGGGGGTTTGCCTTTTAGATGAGATGATTAAAAAAATAAAGCTCAGACCCCTGTTCATATTAATGTAAAAGATCCCAAGGCATTCTTAAAAAGAAGAGCAGAATGTTCTCCTGGCCAATATTTATTCTTAACCAACGGCATCAGAATTTGTTGTGTACAAATTAGTGGCGGCATGTGTTATTTTTACAGAACACCGGCTAGGTTTTAAATGCAATGATTTTTGGCAGTGAATTGCTCCAGGGTATTCTGAGGATGAATGAGCCCCTACGTAAATGAAAGTTCTTCCATCCTTTGCTTTTTAAGAACTGAACCACGAGAGAGAAAATTGAGTGTATATTTTATCAACTGCAAAACTACTCAAATTGGGCTGGATTTTATCAGGCACTAGAAGAACAGGCTGGGGGCGGGGCAGCACCACAGAATTGCAAAGGAGGACAAGGGTTAACGTGCCCATCGTCCTCTTGCCGCCGCGGCATTTTACCAGCGACTGGGAAAGTGGAGGACGGCACTGCTGCCAGAGGCCAATGGGGGTGGGATGGGGGAAGGGGTGCTCAGCTGCATGGGGGGACCTGCCCACTGAACCCGGGCGGCCTCCCGGCAAGCTCGGGGCATGGGGCCCTCCTAAATTGGGTACCCTGTGCCCCACATGGGGGTCCCCAGGCAGCAACGGCCTGCCAGTTACCATATCATTTTTAAGGTTTCTGGTTCAATTAGCATCGGAAAGTTTTCTAATAACATTAGCGGGCATAATGACGGCCCCCATGACACGATTTTAACTCGCTTCCACCTCTTCCCACTCTTAGGGCTGAATTTTATATTCACCTGGTGACATATTTAAAGGTGGCGTGGCCCGTGAAATTAAACAGCGGCCAGCCCCTCTCCTTCCTGCCCAGCCCCGACTTCCCCCCCACATATTACGGGGGTGGGATGGGTAAGGTGTCAGGCAGCCCAGCCTCCCTTAGGCCTATTGAGGCCCTTAAGTGGTCAATTAACAGCTGCTTGGGGGCCTCAGTCCTTCTCTGTTGTAATTTTTCGGCCTGTGGGGAAGGCGAGCAGCTTGGCATCTTTGACTGCTGCTCTCAGGCAGGAAGGGGCGGTTACCTCCTGTGGGGAGTCCCTTGTGCCCACCAGAGGCACCTGCCCACACCTCAAGATGGTTCCCCTCTTGGCCTCTCTAACCTGACAACTCCACTCCCATCCCCTCCCCACCTTGCTGGTATCTTGCAGCTACGCCCGCCAAAACGCCCGGAACTCCAGTATCCATCTTCACACCTTCATGGGGACTGGTTGTAGTCTGAGCAGTGGCCACTACCCTCTTCTGGCACCACTGGGACTACGGAGCTGCTGGCCAATCAGAGCTCTTTAGGGCGTAAATTCCTCCCTGATGGGGGCAGAAGTCCTGCCCTACATTAATCAACACAACACAACACCCACACCGCACACCACCGCACCCCACTGCCCCCCTCAGCCCAAACCCCCAACCCCCCTGCCCACCAGCAAGTGTAATACCGCTGTGAAACAGCCAGATTTCATGTTGGAAAATTGCTGGTCAAATTTTAGGTCGGGGTTTGGGAGGTGGGGGGTGCCAGGTAATCCGCCCCCCTGTAAAATGCACCCCTTAGTTTCTGTTTGGCGAGTAGCCTTTTCAGTTGTTTGATGATGAATGGGAAGGTATGAACTGATGCTGAGCAATGGAAAAGGGAGCCTTGGTTGATGTAGGACTGCTCTGTGTTAGTGGCATTTTGGGGAAGGGTTCAAATGCGGCTTTTGCATGTGGTTGTTAGATGCTTGCGCTAATGGAACCTAAGCAAACCTCAATAATGAGCAGTACTGTGGGCCACTGGTGATGCATTGCCCACATCACCATCCACTCCCTCCTCCTCAGAATCATCCAAAATGGCTCTGGGCCTTGTACTTCCTGCAGGTCCCAGCCTTGCTGCTAAGAACTGTTGTGCACAACACAACACACCACAACCATTCTGGAGATCCTGGCCACTGCATACTAAAGGGCACCTTCACATCCATCCAAGTACCTGAAGCGCATCTTCAACATGCCAATGTCTTTCTCAATGATGCATCTAGTCATATGGAATTCATTGCATCACTCCTGGACATCCTTGTGCAGGTTCCTGAAGAGTTGTCATCAGCCTTGTTTTAAGTAAGTATCTCTTGTCTTCTACCAGCCAGCCAGCAATTCTGCTTCTGGGTGTGAATACGCCTGGGATGGGGGACTGCCGGAGGTCGAAGTTATCATGGGCAACTATCAAGGCTCCTTGACACACCTGCATAAAGATTGTTTTTGTTGTTGCACACCGGCTATACATTGATGGACTGTGAGCAATTGATCAATACTCCTGGTTGACTTTGGGGTGCCCAATTGCCACACACGTGGGGTCGATGATGGCCTGCACTTGTGGGATACCAGTTAGAACTGTAAACCTGAATATCTGCACATTTTGGCTGGCATCATTGCCGTTGGGGTTGATTGAATTGCCAGTCTTGGCAAACAAGCCATCGGTCACTTGTCTTATGTATTTACTTGTCACTGACTATGAGATCCCAGACATGTCTCTGGCAGAGCCCCAGAAGGAGTCAGAGGCCAAGAAGTTGAGGGCAGTGGTGACTTTGAAAGCCACTGGTAAGGCATGACCATCAGGACCATTTGATAGCAGGCTACAAATATCTGCCACCATAGATGTGATATCTCCTGAGGCACTGACATCTTGAGGAAGCTGAACTTTTGCCTGTGCCAACCATTGTGGCAGTATTCTTTCCTGTGAGTTGCACCCCTCTGCTGATCCCCTCCTGTGGAGATGCAGGCCTGAGAGTAGCAGGCATTTTCCATTCCTTCTCTTGGTGTTTCCGGTGTTCACCTTGGTGCTCATCTAAGGCTGAAAGTAACACAGCTTAAGCTCAATCGCAGAATGGATCTCCAACCCTCCAAAGTCAAAATGACACCTCCAATCTGTATAAAGTAACCTCTCAGCACAAGTATGGTGAGCAAGCCCTTTCATACAAGCAGATCAAAAAGCAGCTGAGATGTCAGTATTATTGGCATATTTCCTTCTCATTTATCCTCAGCCTCCTCAATTGCCACTTTCTTTTCACCTTTGGCTGGTGAGTTTCCATGGGAAACTTGTGGAGCCAAAGTTTAATTCCAAAATCCACTTTAATCATGTTGTGTTAAGACACTAATCACTCATAAGGGATTGGATAAACACATTGTGGATTCATTTATAAAGAGAACAGTTATACATAGGTATCAAACTTGAAGACATCAGAGCTGTGTGGATGTGCTCTGCTCAAAACAAAAGTGCGACTAAAACTGGATCACATGGCACATTTCTCTTCTAGTGATGAAATGCTGATATCCCATCACAAATATCACTATAATTGAGTGATTAACGTATTGAAATTGATAACCTGTCTCCCTTAAGGGAGTTGCTCACGCGTAGCCCACTGCGCTGCGGTTAAATGCAGAAGTTGTTGGGTTCAAGCTGGCTCCTTTACGGGCTCGCATTTTTCTGGGATTTTACCCCCCCCCACCCATATACAAATTCAGGTGCTCACCAAATTTAAAATTCCCTCAGTGTCTTAATGACTCTTAAATTGCTAAACAATTAATGTACCTTCTCAAAAATAAATCAACCCATTCCTAGGTTTGCACACAACAGACAAATTATGCAAATATATTCACAGCATCGGCCGTCTGGATTTCCACTGAAGATGAACACCACATCCATTTAATGCAACAGTGTGTCATGCTTTGCCTAGCTCCAAACATTATACTGTTATGAGACCTGATATTCTAACGAATATCATCAACTATAATAACAATAGATTTCAGGGGATTATTCAGCATTAAACAGCTCCAACTATAATAAATAGCACAAGACAACCAGTTCACAAAGCTCATCTTCCAAATTGGTGCAATAGGATAAGATATAGAATTACTGCTGTCTTGTTATTTATTAAATGCATATTACAGTGTCTTAAATGTTAACATAAAATACAACATTGGGTTAGCTGGTTAAGGAAGGAAAGGAAAGACATTTCTAAAGCGCCATTTGTGACCTCAGGACATCCCAACTATAGTGCACAGTCATAATGTAGGAATGTGGCATTCAAATTTGCACACAGTAAGATCCCACATACAGCAATGTCATAATCTCTTTTTTTTTGTTAAAGTGATGTGTGCTGAGAGATAACCTTTGGCCAGGATACATAGTTAAAGAAGGAGCAGCTGGTTACAGAAAGGCTGGTTGAGTTGGGCAGCCCAGAGTGCTTTCCTGACCAGCTTGCTGGCAATAGGAACAGGAGCTCCCCAGCCCTGATCAACTATTTAATAAGACACGATTGATCCTCAAGCCCAACCCCACTTTCCCAAAGGAAGACATGTCGGTGTACGTTTATCTTTCATCTTTCTTTTCTCAAAGCTTGTCCTGATCCAAACTCTCAGTTGGGTTTTTATAGGGCAACTTGACAGCTGATCTCTTTTTTACAATGAACAGTTTTTAGGTTGATAGGTAATCGATTTATTGAAGAATCATCATAGTGGCAGGTGTTGAATTGTGATGACAATATAAATAAAACAAGTCATCATAATGCACTCCCTAGGGCGGGTTTGCACCAAGAGCGATAGCGGGCGGGAGAGAGGATGTCTTACCCCCCGGCCGCCATGGCAGCTTTTCACAACGTCTCGTCCCAATCCCCTCTCGTTAATCATGTATTTCCGGGAAACATGCTGTTTCGATGGCAGGCGGGCTCTCATTTGCCCGTCACACTGTCACCTCATCGCTTCATCACACCGGGTGCCACATTTAAAGTGCAGCCGTGCGCACACCTCTCAGGTGTTTCCAGCCACGGGCTGCTGTACAGAAGACATGGCCTCGAAAGGCAAGAAGACAGTAGCCACCCCCCCACACCCCCAGTTAGGTGATGTATTCCTCAATGCCTTTTGGATGCCGTGGAGGCCCCGCTGTGATGTCCTCTACCCCTACTCTGGCCGCAGGAGGGGCAGCAACATTACCACTCGGGCTTGGTAGGCGATGGCAGAGGTTATCAGTGCCAATGCTGCACAAAAGAGGTTGGCCATCCAACACAGATAGAGGATGAATGATCTTACCCATGCCACCAGAGTAAGGCACCCATCTCATCACTCTAAACTCACATACTCAAGCCCATCACACATTCACTGGCATTTCACCCACTGCCAGCTCAAAGCACATCACCACTCACTCACACACACCCTCACATCTCCATCTGGCCTCATCTCCTCTGGAGACTGCCTCCTCAGCCCTCACCATCTTGAGGCCACTTGCACAGATCACACACACCCTGGGATACCCCTCCTTCCCCAGTGCGGACCTTGCCCTGCAGCCTCTTCCCTTGCCTGAGGCCACTTCTCCCCCTTCCCCAAGCAAGCCCTAGCCCTGCAGCCAGTGAAAAGCCACCCCCATCTTATGGCTGTTCTGGTAGGTAGTGACCTGCCCGTGAGCTCCCCCTAAAAGTGATGTGGTGCTGCCTGCGAAGCCTGGCGCTGATGACTGCGAGTGTTGCCCGAAGCAAGGGAGGCAAACAAACCTCGAAGTCCCGAGCGAAGATCAGCTCACCAGGAGCACGTCACTTATGTACAGTTGTGAAACACGTCAGCGTACAATCATGCTGACGTGACGATCCAGCGTGGGGGGATGATTCCGGTGAGCTGGGCTTGTAACGATATGCAAATATATTACAGTGAGGTTCCCGACATCCAACTGCAGGAAATGAGGCGTTCTCGCCATATTGTCCGCTCAGGCTGCCAAACACGCCAGGACGCCAATGGGCATGGAAAATTCTGCCCACAGTTATAGATAATCATTAAAATAAAAGTAAAGTATAAAACAACAAAAGACTTGCAGAATCACAAACACTTCAGTGTACAAATAAATAATATGTTGCAAAGTGCAGGTCTCCTTAATTTACAGAATAAAAATAAAAGATCTGAGTTTCGTACTGAATTCCATTGATCCTATTTTCAGAGTGATGGCGAGAGGAACTGAAGTTAGCTTCAGTCTTCCAGGTCAGGCAGTGGAAAGGAAACAAAAAAATAGCAGAGATCCTGGATGCTGATTGACATCCAGTTCTCCATCTGAGAGTTCGCACGCGGATGGCAGGTGAACAGAAGATTGGATTTGACTGTAAGCAGTTGAACAATCTGCCAACACTTGCTGCCCAATCTTATATGTTTTAGTGAGTTAAGGGCATGTGGCACAGCCTGGATGAGTCAGGAGAGCGAGATAAGAGTAAAAAGGACAAATGATCAAGAATATAAGAGGCTGCCAACATGACTACTCTTGCCTGACATGTTTACTAGCACTCTTAAAGCACTCTTAATATTAGTGCATGAGAGATAGCCACTGCATACACTATATACTTGGAATTTACAATGCATTTAACAGGGTATTTGTTTTGAAGAATGCTTAATGGATCAGAGCCAGAGAAGTGTTGCAATGCTAACTTCTGCTTCGAGGCGAGAAGAAAACGTGTGAGTGAGTGTTGGAAGTATACACAGGTTCCAACAGATTTGTACCTCAAGTACCAACCAGTTCTTTCAGTAGGCCGACACCTGAATATTAACCAGTACTTAAAATTGACCTACACCTGAAAATATACAGCAGCTCTTACAATGACCTGTTGTTACATTTGTTAACCACGTGAATAAGCTACCCAGACTTCAATTAAAATAGATGAAAGGGCCAATGCTTCTTAAAAAAAAATCAAAAATCTAAGAGAAACCTGCAGTGATATCACAAGCAGGATAAATTGAAGGGCTTAATAATACATAAACATGTCCTTTCAGCTCCAATACTCACTAAATAAATAACCCAAATTCCAGGGCTCCTCTGTTGTGTTGCGCCCAATCCAGGTGGACTTGGTGAATGTGGAGGACATGAATGCTCGTTTTAGTCCTAATAAGGTATCAGCCATGTTTCCTGTGCCTGGTCTCTGATTGCTCCTTAATTCTTCGAGGGCAGGATTTTCAGGCCGTCAGGCAGGTGCAGCGGACGGGCCCTGGTGCAGCCGCGAAACGACCCGCCACCCGCGACCGGGCCCTGACCGCGATTTCACGATGGTGGCCAATTAAAGGCCGGCCAGTGTGAAACGCGGCTCCGCACCGGCTGGGAAGGGCTGAGCGGGGGCGGGGGGCCTTTCGGCCGCTGGGTCCAATGGCGAGCCTGCGGTTGTTTTAATAGCGGCCCAGTCAACCCCTGGAAGGCTGCCACGGAAGGATGTCTCCTGCATTTTCGTAATGGAACCGAGTGAGGCTGGACACAGAAGGCAGGAGGGCAGATCGGGTGGGCACTCGGCCCCCTGCTTTTCTGATGAGCGCCTCGCGGCCCTCCTGGAGGACGTGGCTCCCAGGAGCGCGACACCCTTGTCCCCAGGGATGGGAGGAAGAGGCCACCGCCCCTCGCCAAGAGGGCATGGGAGGAGCTGGCAGCATTGGTGGGCAGCCATGACGTGGTGTGGCGTACCTGGGTCCAGTGACGGAAGCGCTTCAATGACCTGCTGCTCTCAGGAAGGGTGAGTACTGCGTTGACATGGGTCAGGGTGCAGAAGTGTTAAGGTGTGGCCGTCCCCTGTGGACCTCATGGGTACTAGAGTCTGAGTGCCAACTGTCAATCACGCCGGAGCTGGCCAAGGGGGTGAGCCCTGACTGCTTGGACTGGGTGTCTTCTGGCTTGAGGGCCATGACTTGGATGTGCCCTGCCAGGTGCTCCTCAGCTGGGTTTGGACAGGCTACAATGATGCTGCAGGTACAGAATGGACCAATCAATGCTCCTCTGTTGTTTCAGGAGAAGATGGCCCACAACAATACTGAAAGGTTACGGACAGATGTGTGCGGGCACCGCACACGCCCGCCGACCGAAATATCACGCGAGTGCACGCTAACTTCGGGACGCTCACCCGACGTCACCACGCACAATCTGATGCCCGATTGGGTTGGGCATGCGCCTGCCTGTAGGACGTAAAACTCTGCCCCAAGTGTGCAAAGTAAAAACCATGGCATCCTCCCATGCATCTGGTCCTGCCAATTGGGCATTTAACAATATATATTCCAATATCTTGGATTAATAATTACCAACAACCAGTCCCTCAATGTTGAAATCAGCACCAGGATTGCCAAGGCAGCAGCTGTCATGTCGATGTTGAGAAGCTGAGTATGGACCAGTAGGAAATACAAAGTTCTGCGTGTACAAGGCCTCTGTCCTCATTACCGTCCTTTACAGTAGTGAAGTATGGGCAACTTATGCAAGTCAAGAAAGGAGGCTGAACAGCTTCCACCTCCACTGCCCCAGATGTATCTTGGGCATCTCCTAGCAAGACTGAGTGCTAAATATGGATGCACCACAGCATATCTTTTTTCATTCATTCATGGGATATGGGCTTCGCTGGGGGATATGGGCCAGCATTTATTGCCCATTTCTAATTGCCCTTGAGAAGGTGGTGGTGAGCTGCATTTTTGAACTGCTGCAGTCCATGTGGTGTAGGTACTCCCACAGTGCTGTTATGGAGGGAGTTCCAGGATTTTGACCCAGTGACAGTGAAGGAACGACGATAAAGTTCCAAGTCAGGATGTTGAGTGACTTGGAGGGGAACTGCAGGTAGTGATGTTCCCATGCATCTGCTGCCCTTGTCCTTCTAGATGGTAATGGCCATGGGTTTAGAAGGTGCTGTCTAAGGAGGTGTGGTAAAGTGGAGTGCTATGTACCTTCAAGAGAATGTAATTAATTGACCATGTGACTGTATTGACCAATCGCTACACAGCAGAAGCTCCTTGGATAACTGGAGGTCTAGAGCTTTTTAAAAATTCATTCACGAAGTGTGGGCTTCGCTGGCTAGGCCAGCATTTATTGCCCATCCCTGGTTGCCCTTGAGAAGGTGGTGGTGAGCTGCCTTCTTAAACCGCTGCAGTCCATGTGGTGTAGGTACATGTATAGTGCTGCTAGGAAGGGAGTTCCAGGATTTTGACCCAGCAACAGTGAAGAAACGGCAATATATTTCCAAGTCATGATGGTGAGTGACTTGGAGGGGAACATCCAGGTGGTGGTGGTCTCACCTATCTCCTGCCCTTGTCCTTCTAGATGGTAGCGGCTGTGTTTTTGGAAGGTGCTGTTGAAGGAGCCTTGGTGAATCCCTGGAGGTGATTGAAGAAGCACACATGGTGTTAGTGCTCTGTTTGAGTTCCAATAAACTATCACTGTTTGTTCAGTTAATTGGTCTCTCTGCTTGTATTGTTTCAAGCAACAATTGATGTGTTAATATCCAGGGCATAGCTAGCGTTCTCTGGACAAAGTGAACCTGATAACCAAAAACATAAAAAGAGGCTTGGTGTGTTCCTGCAGTGCATCTTGTAGATGGTACACACTGCTGCCACTGTGTGTCAGTGGTGGAGGGAGTAAGTGTTTGTGGATGGGGTACCAATCAAGTGGGCTGCTTTGTCCTGGATGGTGTCAAGCTTCTTGCGTGTTGTTGGAGCTGCACTCACCCAGGCAAGTGGAGAGTATTCCATCACGCTCCTGACTTGTGCCTTGTAGATGGTGGACAGGCTTTGGGGAGTCAGGAGGTGAGTTACTTACCACAGGGTTCCTAGCCCCTGGCCTGCTCTTGTAGCCACAGTATTTACATGGCTAGTCCAGTTCAGTTTCTGGTCAATGGTAACCCTGAGGAACTTGATAGTAAATATCAAGGGGAGATGGTTAGATTCTTTCGTGTTGGAGATGGTCATTGCCTGGCAATGGGTGGCGTAAATGTTACTTGCCACTTCTCATCCCAAGCCTCGATATTGTCCAGGTCTTGCTGCATTTGGACAAGGACTGCTTCAGTATCTGAGGAGTCACAAATGGTGCTGAACATTGTACAATTATCAGCGAACATCCCCACTTCTGACTTTATGATGGAAGGAAGGTCATTGATGAGGCAGCTGAAGGTGATTGGGCCTAGGACACTACCTTGAGGAACTCCTGTAGTGACGTCTGGAACTGAGATGATTGACCTCCAACAACCACAACCATCTTCCTTTGTGCTAGGTATGACGCCAGCCAGCAGAGAGTTTGCCCCCCTGATTCTCATCCCGTTTTGCTAGGACTCCTTGATGCCACACTTGGTCAAATACTGACTTGATGTCAAGGGCAGTCACTCTCACCTCACCCGTGGACTTCAGGGATCCCCAGTTTATTTGCTTTCATGAGACAGCTTGGGCTCCACTGGCTGGGTCACATGAACCAAATGGATGATGGCTGCTTCCCCAAAGACATGCTCTATGATGAGCTTGCCATCAACATGAGGGCAACAGGTTGCCCAAGTCTGTGATACAAGGATTTCTACAAACAAGACATCAAGTTAACTGGGATTAGAGTCAATGCACACAAAGTCCTTGCTACTGACCAGAGTGCCTGGAGACAAGCTATCAGGGAGTATGTGGAAAACGCAGAGGACAAATGAAATGACAAGATGGTGGAAAGAGAGCCCACTGGAAGGAAAAAAATCAGTCAACCTCGGGCCAACGCTATTCATCTGTGCCAGCTGTGGAAGGGATTGCCACTGACGAGTTGGCCTCTACAACCACAACAAACTATGGTCAATCCAGAAATGATATAGACGCCAGGCGCATTCCATCATCTCCGAAGGTGAATGGGTGCCATCATTCGTATTCTTGTGATGTGAGAGACACCGGCAAGATAGCATTTATTGCCCATCCTTAGGCACATTCGAGGCATTGAGAGTCACTCATAACAACAGCAGCTTGTATTTATATAGCACCTTGATGTAAAAAATCCCAAAGCATTTTGCAGGAACGTTATCGAAGAAAATTTGACAGTCACATGAGAAGATATTACAGCAGGTGATGAAAACTTGGTTAAATAAATAAGTTGTAAAAAATGTCTTAAAGGAAGAGAGAGACGTAAAGAGGTGGTGACATTTAAAGAGAAAACTCCAGAGCTTAGGGCCTGGGCACCAGAGTCACAGCCACCAAGAGGCTAGAATTGGAGGAGAGTAGAGATTTTGCAGCATTATAGGACCGGAGGAGGTAGCAGAGATACTGGAGTCACATGTGGACCAGACTAGATTAAATTGCCATTTTCCATCTGTGACAGACATTGGGGAACCAGTCGAGCTTTTACGAGAATCCAGCTGCTTTCATGGTCATTTTTTGATACCAGACCACAAATTATGAGCTCCATAACTCATCATGATGGGATTCGAACTTTCAACTTCTATATTGCTATTTCATTAAAGTAACAGGCTAAGCTATCATATTTGCACCACCCACGCAGCACCACAATCTACAGTCCATTGGTTGTGTGAAGTGTACTCTTACAGCTCTTTTCCAATGATCATCCTGCCTGTCGACTGTGGCAGCGAGAGATTACTGAAACTAGCTCCAAACTTGCAGCAACACCAGTCACAGCATTTACAAGAGAATGCTATCCTTAAGCTTGCTCCCATATGACACTGTGGTTTCTAAGCAATGGTCATGAGCATAAGAACATAAGAAATAGGAGCAGGAGTAGGCCATTCAGCCCCTCAAGCCTGCCCCGCCATTCAATAAGATCATGGCTGATCTGCCCCAAACCCCAACTCCTCATTCGTGCCAGCTCCTCATAGCCCTCAACTCCCCGATATTTCAAAAATCTATCTACCTCCTCTTTAAATACTTTCAGTGATCTAGCATCCACAACAGTCTGGGATAGAGAATTTCAGTCATTCACTACCCTCTGAGAGAAGAAATTCCTTTGCACCTCAATTTTAAATGACTGCCCCCTTATTCTGTAACTATGTCCCCTAGCTCGAAATTCCCCAACTAGTGGAAACATTTTCTCAACATCTACCCTGTCAAGCCCCCCCAGAATCTTGTACGTTTCAATAAGATCATCCCTCATTCTTCTGAACTCTAATGAATAAAGGCCTAACCTGTTTAGCCATTCTTGATAAGTCTACCCCTTCATCCCAGGAATCAGCCTAGTGAATCTCTTTTGAACTGTGTCCATTGCCAATATATCCTTTCCAAAATACGGGGACCAAAACTGTACACAGTGCTCCAGGTGCAGCCTCACCAACACCCTGTACAGTTGTAACAAGACTTCCCTATTTTTAAACTCCAGCCCCCTAGCAATACAGGCCAAAATCCAATTTGCCTTCTTAATTACTTGCTGTATCTGCATGCTAACTTTTTGTGCTTCGTGCACAAGAATACCCAGATCCGTCTGTGCTGCACTTTTTTGGAGTCTCTCTCCATTTAATTAAGTCTGCCTTTTGATTCTTCCTACCAAAGTTCATGACCTCACACTTTCCTACATTAAACTCCATCTGCCAAGTTTGTGCCCACTCACTCAAATATCCCCTTGCAGATTCCTTATGTCCTCATCACAACATGCCCTCCCACCTATTTTTGTATCATCAGTAAATTTGGATACATTACACTCTGCCCCGTCCTCCAAGTCATTAATGTAGATAGTAAATAATTGAGGCCCTGGACTGATCCTTGTGGCCCTCCACTAGTTATGCCTTTCCAACCTGAAAAAGACCCATTAATCCTGGCTCTCTGTCTTCTGTCTGTTAACCAATCCACAACCCATGTTAATACATTACCCCCAATACCATGAGCTCCTATCTTGTGCAATAACCTTTTATGTGGCACCTTATCGAACGCCTTCTGTAAATCCAAATACACTACATCTACCAGTTCCCCTTTATCAACTCTGCTTGTTATATCCTCAAAGAACTCTGGCAAATTTGTCAACCATGATTTCCCTTTCACAAAACCATATCGATTCTGTTTGATTGTGTTAAGGTTTTCTAAATGCCCTGCTATTTCTTCCTTAATAATGGACTCTAGCATTTTCCCAACAACAGATGTTCGGCTGATTGCCCTATGGTTTCCTGCTTTTTGTCTCCCTCCCTTCTTGAACAGAGGCATCACATAAACAGTTTTCCGTGCAGCTTGCTAATGATGCCTTGCATTTGAATAAACCCCTCCTGCAGGATTGCAGCATAATCTCAGAAAGCGTCTCTAGGCTGCAAAGGTTGTTTCTCAAACCTTCAGCTCCATCATTGACCTCCTGTAGGCAAGTCCAGTAGAACATCAATTCTTTGACCTCGATGCTGTCAAATGGTATAGGCTCACACCTACAAATAACTGCATAAAAGCAAAATACTGCAGATGCTGGAAATCTGAAACAAAATTCTGGAAAAACTCAGCAGGCCTAGCAGCATCTGTGGAGAGAGAAACAGAGTTAATGTTTCGAGTTCGTATGACCCTTCTTCTAAAACACTCCTTCTTCACCCCTGAAGAAGCGTTGTACGAACTCGAAACGTTAACTCCGTTTCTCTCGCCACAGATTCTGCTAGATCTATGACTAATTGCCTCTATATAGCACCTTTCACACAGTAAAACATCCCAAGGCACTTTGCAGGAACATTATCCAAAAAATGTAGCCCATGCAGATACTTCTTTTTACTTTACTCACTTGCTTCTCACCCCATTTCAATTTTGCTTTTATCAAACACTCCTTCCTTAAACTTACTAGCTGCAATTTCTTGAGGTGGTAGTACCTGTACACACCCAGGGGAAGGGAGAGAGTTGGTCATAGCGTGTTGTGAGATTCCTGTGCAGATAAGGCCACTTGCTCTCCTCTTCTCACCTTGGAAACAACCTACAAAGTAGAAAAAGAGTAAGGTAAACGATTCATTGCCCCAGAGGCTAGCTTCCAAATCAGGGAAGGTGATACAACTTTAGTGCATCAGGCAGATCTGATTGTGAGGATTTGATTAATTATATGAATGATTGTGACAAAAAGAAAATGGTCACTGGGTGTTAATGCCGTGGCTCCATACCTTCTGCAAATAGTTATATCTTCCAGTCCGCAAAGGATGAGTGCAATCTCTTTTCTTGGGGTGTTGATGATGCTTTTTCCTTCTGCTACACTGAATTACATAGAATTTATAGCACAGAGACAGGCCATTTGGCTCAACTGGTCTACGCTGCCACATTACACCGTACTTCACCTTACCTGAACGGCACGGGCAGCTTTTTCCGGTTGGCGAGCGGGAGCGGGGGCGGGGCCTGCTCGCTGGTGCGTAAAATGACATGGGGTGATGTCAGGCGTGCATCCCGACGTCTCCCCGGGTCATTTAGATTTTCAGTTTGGCGAGCACGCAGCCGAGTCTGCTGTGCACCCGGTGACCTGTCAACGGCCTATTGAGGCCATTACAAAAGTAATTGAAATGATTCATGCACCTGCCCGTCCAACCTTAAGGTTGGTGGGCAGGCAAAGAGCCCAGGTGACCTTCCGATAAAGCATGAAACCTCATCCTCGGGGTGGGGTGAGGTTTCATGAGGGATTTAAAATTTTCGGAATATTTTTAAACAAACGTAATGGACACGTCCCAGCTCATGTGACAGTGTCACATGAGGGAACATGTCAGGAAAACTTTTTCTAACCTTTAAAACATTTTTATAACTTCAACCGATCTCCCTGAGGCGCCACTTTGCCTCAGGGAGATCTGTGCGCTATTTCATGCGCATGTGCTTGTTATGCATTAGCTTGTTCATGAGTGCCATGTCAACCTCCTCTTTATTATCAAGTGCTGTTCGATTAAGAGATTAAGAGGAAAAAAAAAACAGATTCTCCCACGTACTATGTCACCCGATAGATCATCGTTTAAAACAGGCAGTAGACATTCAGGAATTCTTCGTGGAGAACTGTGACCACGTAAAAAAAGCTAATTCGTCAGATCAACTATCAAGACCCATGTTGTCAGATGATGGTGGATGACTGTAATAGGCTTCACCCTCTCTGGACAAGTGGAAGGAATTTTCAACAAATTGAAACAAATTGCGCAGGGAGCGCTCAGCCCTTCTGAGTGGACATCACGCTGGGCGGGCCTTAATTGGCCCACCCACGTGAAATGGCGGCGTGCCCCCGACTGGGGGCACCGATCAGGAACCCGCCCGTCTGCGCCTGCTCCCACACACCCCTCCCCCCCTACCCCCAGCTGGGGTAAAATGCTGCCCCATGCCAATCTGTATAACCCCTATCCTTTTATTGTCCATCTCTAGTTGCCTTAGGAAGGTGGGAATGAGCCTATTCTTGAACCACTGCTGTCCTCCTATGTTGTCAACTTGTTGGCTAGGGCTATCTCGTTTCCTGTCATTGTTCCCCTGATAGTTGTTGGAAGTATAAGCTGAGCACATTGCTAATATTTTTATGTTTCCCTCCACTTCGGTAAGCTTAGGCACAGTCCCGTGGGGCACTTGCAGCCCAAGTTACCCTTCTTCATGTGTAAGTTTAACTGTCGAAGGGCATTCATCCACAGGGATCTCAGGACCCAGCCCAATTTCACCCTCCTATGGGCATATCTTCCAGAATTAATTGGAACTGGAAGCCCTTGCCAATTTGTTGAAAGTTCCTTCCACTTGTCCAGAGAGCGTGAAGCCTATTACAGTCATCCACCATCATCTGACAACATGGGTCTTGATAGTTGATCTGACGAATTAGCTTTTTTTCACGTGGTCACAGTTCTCCATGAAGAATTCCTGAATGCCTGCTGCCTTGTTTGAAATGATGACTTATTGGGTGATATAGTACATGGAGGAATCTGTTTTTTTTCTCTCTTAATCGAACAGCACTTGATAATAAAGAGGAGGTTGACATGGCATTCATGAATATTCACCCCAGCTGATTCCGCCATTGTTCTTGACCAAGTGTGATGTGCCAGCCTAAGGAACATAAGTTGAAAAGGGCCCAATAGATCCGTAAGGAGTACTCATTCAAATGATGGAGCTTCAAACATACATGCTATTGGTTTGAGCTACTTTACCTATTCAATCAGAACAAAATGAACAGCAATCCTATGGTACAAATTGCCACCCACTGGGGATTAGACTGTGTGGCAGCTCTGAAGTAATTTGACTGTTTTCATACATATTAGATGAGTCAAAGTAATTTATGGAACAAACGGAATCAGAGAATTTCAGTAGCAAAGAGCACTTAGAGATGTTTTAGACTCAGTGAAAAATAACAAAAAAAAAATATTGTGACACGTGTCTTCAATTTCTGAGTCATTTGATTAAGCTCTTGCTCCCTGTAATTCAAAATCCAAGCATAGAGACATTGGAAAAGGAAGAGGCCATTCAGCCTCTCGAGCTTGCTCTGCCATTCAATTAAATCATGGCTGATCTGTATCTTAATTCCGTTTATCTGCTTTGCCACCGTATCACTTAATATGCAAAGGCAGTCCATTCTACTTTTGACTTGTTTCCAAATGTCATCTCTAATAACTAGCGATCTGCAAAAAATGCATAACAAGCTAATTCGGAGGCACGCCAATCAGTGTGAAAACACTGGAGTTATTTGTGCTTCGGCCGAGGCAATTAGAGCAGTGTGGGTTCTAAGTGAAGCAGATTTTTTAATTTTTGCAGGTTAAAGGGGCCAAATCTGTGTGTTACATTTTACATTCTGCCCTGTCGTGGACTCTCAAACTATTTAATCCTCTGTTCTGGTATGCTTGCCCCTGCTGATGTCCTCCCACCTCCTGGCAAAAGAAGTATTTTCCAGGGTAGCTATCTATCTAATCCTACACTTCATGTATGATAAAGGTTTGATCAGTTGCTGATGTCGGTATGACATTTGTCTCCCAAGCAAATCGGGAGTCACTATGTCCTGCACAGCATTCTTTACCTGCATTTTACTTAAGACTCCTCAATTTAATTTCTAACTAGATATTCAACAAGCTGTCCACATAAAATAAATTGCAAGTTATTGAAACATTAATAGATCAGTTTAATTGATTTGGGAGTTGAGAGAATAGAGAGATCATAGGTCTAGGAATAGTAGGCTTGCTGAGCCAAACAGATTTTTGTCTTTTCAAGCTTTCTAATGTTACAGGCATGATGGTCTGAATGATGGCCTCCCACTGTGCTGTAAGATCCAATGATTAACTCATCTGACTGTGATTTTCAACCAAACCAACCAAATATCAGAAAAGTGGATAGATAAACTCTAACCGAATCTAGAGGTATGAAAGCAACCAATCCAGAACGAAGCAAGCCAGTGACAACAGGAGGAAGCGAAATCAAGGGATGTTGCCACCAACATTCAGCTGCCAACTTGAATTCACAACCAAGTTGCAACGTACTACTGGAAATAAGGACTTCAAAGTCAAATCCAGTGTTCTGGGACTTTGGACACCTGGAAGAGTTGTGATTCCTCCCTGCCCTCAGCACACACAAACACACCCTCCCCCACAGCCATTAAAACAGACACCAATAGAGATGTCTGGTCCATTGGTTTGTGCTGGATCATTTGATTGAGTGTGACATCAAGGAGCCTTCAGAAAATTGAAATCAATGGGAATCAGGGGGAAAACTCTCCATTGGTTGGAGTCATCTAACACAGTAAAAGATGGATGTGGCTATTGGAAGCCAATCATCTCCTGGCCCCAGGATATCGCTGCAGCTGAAGAAAGCGATGGCATGGAAGGATTTGAAAATAAGGATGTGAGTGTTAGAACTGAGGCATTTCTGGATCGGGAACCAATATACGTCAATGGGGCAGCATTAATTAATGAAAGGGACTTGGAGCGAGTTAGGATACAGGCGATTGGATGGCTTCAATTTAATGGACAATGAAAGCTGGGAGGCTGATCAGGAGAGCATTGGAATATTTTTAGCAGTGGATGAGTTGAGGCGGCAGTATAGATGGGGTTCTTGTTTCGATGGGATTCGGAAATTGGAAAGCACTGTATTAATTTTCCAGCAACCAGTCAAAATATCATCTGCTTCATGGGGTTTTAACGTATCTCTTGAAAATTCCTTTCCAAATGCTTTTGCTGAGATGAGGTAGCCCTACCCCACCTTAACATCTGCCTAACCTTTTGACTCAGTGTGAGCAACACCACAGGAGATCAGCTAATTTAATTATACTTAAAATATCAAGTTAAGTAAGAGGCTGTTCAAATTCTCTGTCATAAATTTTACAAATTTGCAATCATTATATTTACTGAAACATTCTTTTCATATTCCTTCATTAAAATTAATGGACCTTGTAGCTTTTTCAATAACTCCATGGTAAAGGCTGATACAAATGCAAATTAAAATATTTAATTTAATGTAAAATGCTTAATCATTAGGAGATGGAGCAGCTTTAGGAACTGAAATATGCATCTCCAGGACTCTCCTGAAGGCTCAGTGTGATTATTGAGTGGTTAGTTGAGGTTCCCAGGTTTAACCCCCGCCCCACACACACACACACATACATATACCACCCTCTCCCACCCCATCCTGCCCCAAGTCTGAGTTGAGGTAGTTCAGTTGATCTTCTCATAGACTCATAGATGGTTACAGCACAGATGGTGTCCATTCGGCCCATCGTGTCCACGTCGGTCAACAAAGATCTGACTACACTAATCCCATGGCCAGAATCTTCTGTTTGGCGAGCGGGGGCGTACAATGACGCCCGGTGACATCGGGCATGAGTCCCAACGTCACCGCGTGTCATTCAGATCCTCAGTTGGGTGGGCACGCAACGGAGTTGGCTGCATGCCCACTGAACTGTCAATTAAGGTCATTTAGATTCCAATTAAGATCATGGGGAGAATTTTCTCCCTGTTGGTGGGAGGGGGTGGGGGGGGCGGGGTTGGTGGGGGGGCGTTGGGCGGGAGCAGGCACGGGCAAGCGCGCAGCTGATTTCCGCCCACAATCGGCAGGGCGCTGCCGCTTTGCGTGAGCTGAGCGCTCCCTGTGCGGGCTGCGGGTGGTGTAGGCTGAGTTGGGGCCTGCAGCTCTTTAAGGTTGGACAGGCAGCTCCTTTGGCAGCCAACTCCGCTGCGCGCCCGCCAAACTGAGGATCTGAATGACGCGTGGTGACATTGGGACACACGCCTAATGTCACTGCGCGTCATTTTACACCTCGGTGAGTGGGGTCCGCCCCTGCTTGCCGAACAGAAGATTCGGACCTATTAGCTGAGCTGTCCGTCCAACCTGAAGGTTGGCGGGGGGGGGCGGGGGAAGAGCCCAGGCGGCCTTCACATTTATCATGAAACCTCATCCACGGGCAGGATGAGGTTTCATGAAGGGTTTATGAATTAATTAAATTTTTTAATTAAAGTTCATTGACATGTCCCAGCTAATGTGACACTGTCACATGAGGGGACATGTCTTTAATTTTTTTTTTAAATCAAACTAACCTCCCTGAGGCAGCTTTGTGACTGCCAAAGAGCGCAGGCCCCGATTCACCCTACACCCCCGCACCCGCACAGGGAGCGCTCAGCACTTCCGGGTACACGTCACACTGGGCGGGCCACACCCGCCCACACAAAATGGCGGTGCCCAGCTGATCGCGGTCAGTGATTGTTTGCGCGCCTGCCCAAACCCGCTCCCGCCCAGCCCCTCCCGACAGGGAGAAAATTCTCCCCCATTTTGAAGCACTTGACCCATAGCCCTGGAGGCGATGGCAATGCAAGTGAATAACTAAATACTTCTTAAATGTTACGAGAGTTTCTGACTCAACCACCCTTTCAGGCAGTGAGTTCCAAACTCCCACCACTCTCTGGATAAAAAAAAATGATCCTCTTAGCCTTCTACCTCCTAAACCTCTGCCCCCGGTTATTGACCCCTCTACTAATGGAAAAAAAGTGCCTTCCTATCCACCCTTTCTATGCCCCTCATAATCTTATACATCTCTATAAGGTCCCCTCTCAACTTTTGCCCATCCAATCTTTCCTCATATCTCAGACCCTCCAGCCCAGGCAGCATCCTGGTAAATCTCCTCTGCACCCTCTCCAGTGCAAACGCATCCTTCCCATAAGGTGGTGACCAGAATTGCATGCAGTACTCCAGTTGTGGCCTAACCAGTGTTTTATACAGATCCAGCATAACCTCCCTGCTCTTGTATTCTACGCCTAGGCTAATAAAGGCAAATACCCCATATGACTTCTTAACCACCTTATCTAGCTGCCCTGCCACCTTCAGTAATCTGTGGATATGCAGACCAAGGCCCCTCTGATCTTCAGTACTTTCCAGGGTTCTACCATTCATGGGTATAATCCTTTGCCTTGTTAACCCTCCCCCAAGTGCATTACCTCACATAAGATATAAGTAAAATACTGTAGATGCTGGAAATCTGAAACAAAAACAGAAAATGCTGGAAAAGCTGAGCAGGTCTAGCAGCTTCTGTGGAAAGTGAAACAGAGTTAATATTTTGAGCCTGTATGAGCCTTCTTCAGGGCATTACCTCACTTTCCCATGTTGAATTCCATTTGTCACTGCTCTGCCCACCTGACAAGTCCATCGATATCCTCCTGCAGTTTACGGCTATCCTCCTCACTATTTACCACCCTACCGATTTTCGTGTCATCCGTGAACTTCTTGATCATACCCCCTACATTTAAGTCCAAATCATTTATGTACACCACAAACAGCAAGTGTCCCAGCACCGAGCCCTGCGGAACCTCACTGGAAACAGACTTCCAGTCACAGAAACATCCCTCTTCCATCACCCTCTGCTTCCTGCCTCTTAGCCAATTTTGAATCCAACATGCCACTTTGCCTTGGATCCCATGGGCTCTTAATTTCTTGACCAGTCTGCCATGAGGGACCTTATCAAAAGCCTTACTAAAGTCCATGTAGCCCACATCAAATACATTACCCTCATCAACACTCCTAGGTACCTCCTCCAAAAATTCAATCAAATTTGTCAAACATGACCTTCCCTTTCGCAAATCTATGCCGACTATCCCTGATTACTCCCTGTCTCTCCAAATGCAGACATATTCTGTCCCTCAGAATTCTTTCTAGTAACTTCTCCACCACCGAGGTTAGACTGACTGGCCTGTAATTTCCTGGTCTGTCCTTTCCTCCCGCTTTTAATAATGGGACAACGTTAGCAGTCCTCCAGTCCTCTGGCACCTCACCTGTGGCCAGAGAGGATTTGAAAATTACTGCCAGGGCCACTGATATCTCTTCCCTTGTTTCCCTCAACAGCTTGGGATACATCTCATCCGGGCCTGCAGATTTATTCACTTTTAAAGCCGCTAAACCCGCTAGTACCTCCTCTCTCTTTATGTTAATTTCCTCTGATATTTCACAGTCCTTCACCCTGATGTCTATACCTGCGTCGTCCTTTGCCATTGTGAAGACCAACGCAAAGTATTCATTGAGGACTGTACGCACATCTTCCGGGTCCACACACAGATTACCTCTATGGTCCTTAATTGGCCCTACTCTTGCCCTTTATATATTTTAAAAAAAACCTTTGGGTTTTCCTTTATTCTACCCACCAATGCTTTCTCATGTACTCTCTTAGCTTTCCTAATTTCCTTTTTAGGATCCCCCCTGCACTTTTTATACTCCTCTAGGGACTCTGCTCTATTGAGCCCTCGGTATCTGCCATAAACTTCTCTGTTTTTCTTAATCCTAACCTTTATGTCCATTGACATCCAGGGTTCTCTGGACTTGGTCCCCCTCTTTGCCCTGTACTCTTGCTATTTCTTCCTTGAATACCTCCCACTGTTCTGACACAGTTTTATCTGCAAGTAGCTGCTCCCAGTCCACCTGGGCCAAATTGTATCTCATCTTAGTAAAATTAACCTTGCCCCAGTTTAAAACTTTTATTCCTGGCCCAACCTTATCCTGTTCGATAACTATCCTAAATCTAACTGAGTTATGGTCACTATCTCCAAGATGCTCCCCTACTGATACATCTTCCACCTGCCCAGGCTCATTTATGAATATTAGGTCCAGAACTGCCCCCTCCCATGTTGGGCTTTCTACGTACTGGCTAAAAAGGTTCACCTGGATGCAAATTAAGAATTTTGCTCCATCCCTACCTTCAACACTTAAACTACCCCAGTTAGTATTTGGTAGTTGAAATCCCTTACTATTCCTGCCTTATTATTTTTACACTTCTCTGAAATTTGATTACATGTTTGATCCTCTATCTCTCCCTGACTGTTTGGGGGCCTATAGTACACACCCAACAGTGTGTTTGCCCTTTTTGTGTGTTTTATTTTTACCCATATGGCCTCATTTGATGATCATTGATTCCTTGATCAATATTGCAACCCCCCACCCCTTTCCTATCCCTCTCTCTATCTCATCTGAATACCCTATAACCAGGAATGTTAAGCTGCCAATCCTGCCCTTCTTTTATCCAAGTGTCGGTCATAGCTATGATATCATACTCCCACATGCCTATCTGTGCCCTCAGCTCGTCTGTCTTATTCCAGAGACTCCTTGCATTAAAATATTCTTATCTAGCCTATGTTTCCTCTGCTTTCCAGACTCACTCACTAGCACTTTCACTTCTAATTCCATCTCAGCTTCTCTCCCCTCTGAACTACTTTTCACAATCCAATCCCCCTGCCAATTTAGTTTAAATTCACCCCAACAGCATTAATAAACCTCCCCGCGAGGATGTTGGTCCCGTTCCTGCTCAGATGTAACCCACCCAACTTGTACAGGTACCCCCTCCCCCAGAAACGGTCCCAATGCCCCAGGAATATAAAACCTTCCCTCCTGCACCATCTCTCCAGCCACACATTCATCTGCTCTATCCTTCTGTTCCTATACTCGCTACTGCGTGGCATCAGGAGTAATCCGGAGATTACTACCTTTGAAGTCCTGCCTTTCAATTTCCTACCAAACTCCCTAAAGTCTACTTGCAAGATCTCATTTCTCTTTCTTCCTATGTCATTAGCCCCAACATGGACCATGACCTCTGGCTGTTCACCCTCCCCCTTCAGAATGCCTTGCAGCCATTCCGTAACATCCTTCACCCTGGTACCCGGGAGGCAACATACCATCTATGGCCACAGGAGTACCTGTCTACTCCTCTCACTAATGAATACCCTACCATGATTGCCCTTCCACACTTCTTCCTCCCCACCTACTCGAGCAGCTGGACCACCCACAGTACCATGGCCTTGGCTCTGGTTGGCCTCCACAGAGGAACCATCACTCTCACCATTTTCCAAGGTCGAAAAACAGTTTGCGAGCGAGATGCACTTGGGGGATTCCCTCACTACCTGCCTGGTCCCCTTCTTCTGTCTGGCGGTCACCCATTCCCTCTCTGCTTGCACTTCCTTAAGCTGCGGGGTGACCACATCCTGAAACGTGCTATCCATGAGCCTCTCAGCCTCATTAATGTAGCGTAATGCCCCCAGCTGTCACTCAAGCTCCCAAACCCAGAACTTCAATTGCTCCAGTCGGAGGCACCTCCTGCACACATGGTCAGCCAGGAGTTTCTAGGATTTCTCACATAACGCAGGATGTGCAAATCATGGGACTGAGCTCCCCAGACATATCTTAACTAAATATCATATGGACCTTTGCTTTTATTTTACCCTTACTCCTACTTGAGTATAGACAAGATTCTAGATCCTCTAGACAGACTAGATCCTCAACGTGCTGCCTGTCCCAGGGTCCTCCTCTCACACAATCCTCTCAGTGCTGCTGACTGCCTGTCCCAGGTCCTCCACTCGCTCTCTCCCCTTGGTGCTGCTGACTGCTGACTACCTGTCCCAGGATCCTCCTCTCGCTCTCTCCTCTTGGTGCTGCTGACTGCTTGTCCCAGAGTCCTCCTCTTGCACTCTCCTCTTATTCAAGGCAAGGCTGCTAAAGATGACTCAGGCAATCTTGCTTATGGAAGGAAAGGTCATAGAACAGTGCAGCACACAAGGAGCACATTTGGCCCATTATCCTATGCTGGCTTTTTGGTAGAGATAACCAACTGGCCACAAACCCCCGCTCTTTCTCCATAGCCCCGCAATTATTCCCTTTAAAAGCATATTCCATTTGAGAGTTACTATTGAATTTCCATCTAGCAGCACCCAACACACCAGCCCCCCCACCCACCACCCCGAACCCCTGCGTCGTCCTTTGCTTTTTTGGTAATTAGCTTAAATATTTTTCATGACCATTTTGTCAGTGGAAACACTTTCTCCCTATCTACTTTATCAAAACCCTTCCTAACTTTGAACACACCTATTAAGCCTTCCCTCAAGCTTCTCTGTTGTAAGAAGAACAATTCCAGTTTCTCCAATTTCTCTGTATAACTGATATCCTTGATCTCTGATGTCATTCTGGTAAATCTCATCAGCCATGGTTTCCTGCCCTGATTTCTGTTCAGTGCATCGTGCTGGAAATGCTCGTATGTGGATTTGGGTGAGTCTGAGTTCACAGGGCCTTCTCTGTGATTGAAAAGCTTCAAATACACATGGATAATGGCAATTTGTACAAAGTGTCAGCTGCAGTTCTGAATCAAAACAGTTTACAGTTTAAAACAGCGAGAGGAAAGCTGGGATTTTCACAGTTTAAAACAGCGAGAGGAGAGCCGAGATTTTCACAGTTTAAAACAGCGAGAGGAGAGCCGGGATTTTCACAGTTTAAAACAGCGAGAGGAGAGCCGGGATTTTCACAGTTTAAAACAGCGAGAGGAGAGCCGGGATTTTTACAGTTTAAAACAGCGAGAGGAGAGCCGGGATTTTTACAATTTAAAACAGCGAGAGGAGAGCCGGGATTTTCACAGTTTAAAACAGCGAGAGGAAAGCTGGGATTTTTACAGTTTAAAACAGCGAGAGGAAAGCCGGGATTTTCACAGTTTAAAACAGCGAGAGGAAAGCTGGGATTTTTACAGTTTAAAACAGCGAGAGGAAAGCTGGGATTTTCACAGTTTACAACAGCGAGAGGAGAGCCTGGATTTTTACAGTTTAAAACAGCGAGAGGAAAGCTGGGATTTTTACAGTTTAAAACAGCGAGAGGAGAGCCGGGATTTTCACAGTTTGAAACAGCGAGAGGAGAGCCGGGATTTTTACAGTTTAAAACAGCGAGAGGAAAGCTGGGATTTTTACAGTTTAAAACAGCAAGAGGGGAGCCGGGAGCAGACAGGGAGCAGGCCTGCGTGAAAAGGACATTGGCAGCAGAGAGAACTTTCAACCTGTTTTTACCTGTCAGAGCTAGAGTGTGACATCACAGGAAAACAGGTAGGTGATTGGTGGATATCTCTTCCTTGTTTCTTTTGATTGGCCAAGTGGTTTAAATCAGGAGACATTATTACAACTGAGCAGTACAGTTAAGAAATTAATTTTCAAAATATTTAGAATCCAAAATAATTAATTAATTAGAATAGAGGTGGCTGGGCAGGTGATGTGTTGCAGCTGTAGTATGTGCGGGGTGTTGGACGTCGGTGTGATCCACGGTGATCATGTCTGCAGCAAGTGTTGGCTGCTCGAGGAACTTCGGCTCAGAGCTGATGAGCTGGAGTCTGAGCTGCAGACAATGCGACTTATCAGGGAGGGGGAGAGTTACCTGGGCAGTGTGTTTCAGGAGGCAGTCACACTCCTTAGGCTAATTACATCAAACTTGGTCTGTGGTCAGGGATAGGAGAGTGTGACTGTGAGGCAGGTGTGGAGATCCAGAATTTAGCTTTGGGAGAGCCTCAGCTGGTGCCCTTGGCCAATGTGTATGAGGTTCTTGCTCCTGCTGTGGACAAGGGCATAGACTGCAGGGAGGATGAGCGAATTGATCACAGCACCGTGGTGCAGAGTGCCATTCAAGTGGGGAGGGAGAAAAGAGAAATGTAGTAGTAATAGGGGGTAGCATAGTTAGGGGAATAGATACTGTTCCCTGCAGCAAAGACAGAGAGTCCCGAAGGCTGTATTGCCTACCTGGTGCCAAGGTTAAGGACATCTTTTCTGGGCTGGAGAGGAACAGTGGTAGGGGAAGGATCCTGTTGTCGTGGTCCACGTAAGTACGAACAACATAGGTAGGGCCAGGAAAGAGGTTCTGCTGAGGGACAAGGAGCGACTCGGGGTTAAATCAAAAAGCAGAACCACAAAGGTAATAATCTCCGGATTACTACCTGAGCCACATGCAAATTGGAAAAGGGTAAATAAGATTAGAGAGGTAAATGCGTGGCTCAAAGATTGGTGTGGGAGAAATGGGTTCCGATTCATGGGGCACTGGCACCAGTACTGGGGAAGGAGAGAGATGGTCCATTGGGATGGGCTTCATTTGAACCATTCTGGGACCAGTGTCCTGGTGAATCATATAACTAGGATTGTGGATAGGACTTTAAACTAATTAGTTGGGAGGGAGTTCAATTGAAGGGAAGTTTAAAAAAAATTAAAAAGAAACGAGAGAGCAGAGGGGCAGGGTAGTGAAGAGGTGAATAATAATCAAAGTGTGACAGGAAGGGGCAGAAAATATAAGCAGAAGAGTGCAGCAGAAATCAGAACCAGAACGAGTAATAACGGTAAAAAGTTGAAGCTTAAGGCTCTTTATCTCAACACACGCAGCATCTGTAACAAGATAGATGAGTTGACAGCACAAATAGAAACATATGGATATGACTTGATAGCTATTACAGAGATGTGGTTGCAGGGTGACCAAAACTGAGAACTCAATATTCAAGGGCATTCGATGTTCCGGAAAAATAGGCAAAAAGGAAAAGGAGGCGTGGTAGCTTTGTTAATAAAGGATGGTATCCGTGCGGTGGTGGGTAGTGATATAGGTGCAATAGATTGTGATGTGGAATCGGTTTGGGTAGGAATAAGGAATATTAAGGGGAAGAAGTCACGGGTGGGAGTCATCTATCGGCCTCCAAAGAGTTGCCTCACTGTAGGACAAAGTATAAATCGGGAAATAATGGAGGCATGTAAGAAGGGTGCTACAATTGTCATGGGTGATTTTAATCTGCATATTGACTGGACTAATCAGATTGGCAGGGGTAACACGGAAGACGAGTTTGTAGAGTGCATCAGGGATTGTTTCTAAGAGCAATATGCTGCAGTACCTACCGGGAACAGGTTATTTTAGATCTAGTAATGTGTAATGAGGTAGGATTAATAAGAGATCTTATAGTTAAGGATCCGCTAGGGGGTAGCGATCACAACATGGTAGAATTTCAAATTCAGTTTGAAGGTGAGCAACTCGGGTCTCAAACCAGAGTCCTCAACATAAATAAGTTGTCTAAAGCGGGCTGGGAAAATAGACTAAGGGGAAGTTCAGTGGCAGACATTTAAGCAGATATTTCATAATGCTCAGCAAAAATTTATCCTGGTCAAAAAGAAGGACTCGATGAGAAGGATGAACCACCCATGGTTAACAAAGATGGTCAAGGAGAGTATCCAATCAAAAAGACATACAAAGTAGTGAAAATTAGTGGTAGGCCAGAGGATTGAGAATTTTTTAGGAACCAGCAGCGGAGACTAAAAAACTAATAAAGAGGGAGAAAATTGATTATGAAAGTAAATTGGCAAGAAATATAAAAACAAACAACAAGAGCTTCTACGGGTATATAAGAGGAAGGAGGTAGCTAAAGTGAGCATGGGACCCTTGGAGTATGCAACTGGAGGACTAATAATGGGGAACAGGGAACTTACAGATAATTTAAACCAATATTTTGCATTGGTCTTCACAGCGGAGGACACTATGAGCATTCCAAAGATATCAGATAAGCAAGGAGCTAATGGGAGGAATGGTCTTGTAACAGTCTTTATCATGAGGGACAAAGTAATTGACAAACTAATGGGGCTAAAGGCTGGCAAGTTGCCAGGACCTGATGGCCTGCACCCAAGGGCTTTAAAGGAAGTGGTTGCAGAGATAGTGGAGACATTGGTTGAAATATTCCAGAACTCACTGGATTCCGGGAGGGTCTCAGAGGGTTGGAAAACCATTAATGTGATGCCCCTGATCAAGAAGGGAGGGAGGCAAAAAGCAGGAAACTATAGGCCGGCCAGTCTAACATCTGTCATTGGGAAAATGCTAGAGTCCATTAGTAAGGAAGAAATAGCAGGACATTTAGAAAAGCTTAATGCAATCAAACAGAATCAATATGGTTTTGTGAAAGGGAAATCGTGTTTGACAAACTTGCTAGAGTTCTTTGAGGATATAACAAGCAGAGAGACTCCAAAAAAATGCAGCACAGAGGGATTTGGATGTTCTTATGCATGAAACACAAAAGGTTAACATGTAGGTGCAGCAAATAATCAAGAAGGCAAATGGAATTTTGGCCTGTATTGCTAGGGGGTTGGAGTTTAAAAATAGGGAAGCCTTGTTACAACTGTACAGGGTGTTGGTGAGGCCGCACCTGGAGTACTGTGTACAGTTTTAGCCCACGTATTTAGGAAAGGATATACTGGCATTGGAGGCAGTTCAAAAGAGATTCACTAGGCTGATTCCTGGGATGAAGGGGTTGACTTATCAAGAACAGCTGAACAAGGTAGGCCTTTATTCATTAGAGTTTAGATGAATGAGAGGTGGTCTTATTGAAATGGACAAGATTCTGAGGGGGCTTGACAGGGTAGATGTTGAGAAGATGTTTCCATGAGTGGGGGGAATCTCGAACTAGGGGACATAGTTACAGAATATGGGGCACTTATTTAAAACTGAGATGCGAAGGAATTTCTTCTCTCAGAGGGTAGTGAATGTCTGGAATTCTTTACCCCAGGGAGTTGTGGAGGCTAGATCACTGAAAGTATTTAAAGAGGAGGTAGATAGATTTTTGAAATATCGGCGAGTTGAGGGCTATGAGGAGCTGGCACAAAAAAGGAGTTGAGGCCTGGGGCAGGTCAGCCATGATCTTATTAAATGGCGGGGCAGGCTTGAGGGGCAATTTCTTATGTTCTTAAAAGACTGTTGGTTCAAGAACTACTACGGAGAAATAATAACAAAAATTTAGGCTAATGCCTCCAGTGTACTGATGGAGTGCTGTTCTGTCAACATTGCTGTCTTTTGACTGGGGCCTTAACTGGAGGCCTTGTTGGCTCTGTCAGGTGAATTTAAAATATCCCATGGCACAATTGAAGAAGAGCAGGTGAGACCTGCCCAGTCCTCTGGACAGTATTTGTTCCTCAACCCCCAAACACGAAAGAAACATATGATTTGGTTCGTACCATGTTGCTGTTTGTGGAATCTTGCTGTGCATAAATTGGCTGAAAAAGTTTCCATGTTATAACAATAACGTTCGGGACATGTTGAGGGGAGCAAATGGGTGATATTAGTTCCAACATGGATGCTGAGCCTAGGGTGGAGTCAGTGGCTGGAGCAGGGGACAGGAAACAAAATATTTACAGGAAAAATAAAAGTTTTCCAGTTTTCAGTAACAACAATTTCCATTTAAACAACAGCTTTAAAACATCCCAAGGTGCTTTGCAGGAAGGTTATCAAAAAAACATTTGACATCAGACTAAGCAGGGGATATTAGGAGAGGTGACTAAAAGGATATTTATGGGTGGCTGGGGAGGGTTGACAGAGGCAGGGGCAATTGTGATTGGAGGTGGAAGAGGGAAGTCATGGGCAACAGAGGTCCAAACTTTCCTTGTGGAGTCCGGAGGAACCCTCCTGCTCCTCTTAGCCCACAAGAACACCTAAACGTTTTTTTTTTAGAAAAAATGCTCACCTGCCTGGATCTCAACTGACCCACGATCCAGTTAACAGTTGGTTTGGTCAGGTATGAAACTCATCTCTTTGTCCCCATCAGGTCTTCAGTTAAACTAGTAGGTTAGGCCCTGTGACATCATCGAAGCCTGATATACATACTTGAAGAAGATTCCGCTGGCTTGAGGCAGATGTCCCAGTGGCTTTATATTTAAAAGCGGATTGGAATGTGTGAGGCCTGCGTAAGCCCCAAACCCCATTTTACCTGGTGGAAACCAGCCTTGGGGGATCGGGGGAGTTGGGGGAGCAAGTGGGTGATATGAGTTCCAATATGGAGTTCAGGAGAAGCATCTTTACCCAAATTATAAAGGAAGGAGTTTTACGGCCCTGTCGCAATGGGGGCGAGGCCGTAAAATGCGGTGAGCCGTTCAAAAGTCCATTGACTTTTGGTAGGACCGGAAAATCCCGCCAGCGGGAGGGGCTGGAAAATTCCACCCAAAGTGATTCATAGGCTAGATATAGAGAAGATATTTCCATTTACGGGGGGGTTCCAAAACTGGGGCCACGAATATAAGATCGTCACTATTAAATCCAATATGTTATTCAGGAAAAACGTCTTTACCCTGAGAGCGGTGAGAATGTGGAACTTGCGAGATGAATGCATACATGCATTTAAGCAAAGCATGAGGGAGGAAGGAATAGAACTACGTTCCGGTGGAGGTGGATGAGGTAGGGTTGGGAGAAGCAAAAACAAAAATACCTGGAAAAGCTCAGCAGGTCTGACAGCATCTGCGGAGAGAAACACAGTTAACGTTTCGAGTCCCATATGACTCTTCATCAGAACTGAGGGAATATTCCCTCATTCTCATATTCCCTCACTTCTGATGAAGAGTCATATGGGACTCGAAACGTTAACTGTGTTTCTCTCCGCAGATGCTGTCAGACCTGCTGAGCTTTTCCAGGTATTTTTGTTTTTGTTTCAGATTTCCAGCATCCGCAGTATTTTGCTTTTATCTTAGGGTAGGGACAAGGCTTGTGTGGAGCATTAATGCTGGCACAGACCTACAGGGCAGAATGGCCTGTTCCTGCGCAGTGTACTGTAAAATCATTGCCGATGTTTGGACAGGTAACTATAGGAGGCTGCTGTTTTCCTTGATGTATATCAAGGGATGTTAATTATGCTCCAGATGTAATCTGGTGATGTCTCAGCTGATCACTCTGCTGCATAGTCAGTCGTGAATCTGAATGTTGATGATGGCGAAGCTTAATTGGAAGGTTCACCTTAAAAGGGAAAACATATTTTGTATTAAAAAGAGTTGGCTCTTTGCTACCGACGGGTTTGCATCTTTTCGTCTTGGCGAGGATGCGGTCATCAGCAAACATTGTACAGGAGCAGAGAAAGGGGATTCATTTGCAACATCTTATCTCAGGACTTTGTGTAGCAAAACTTGCCATTTATTTTCACTTCATCAGAAAGCTCAAAGGGTAATTAGCCCCTTGTGAACATTCATGATTGCCTATTGTACTGTTCTAATGTGTCAAAGCCTATTTCTGGTGCTTCCCTGTATTTAGGAATAAATATGCTCAAACACATCTTTGTGTTTTCAAATCCCCACTATAATGGGCTGCGCTTTAATCAGACACTCACAGATGATGTTTTAACATTACTTTTACTTGACTGAAATATGGAATCAGGAATCATATGGTGGAGAAGGAAGTCAGTCAGTCCATTGTGCCTTTGCCAGCTCTTTGAAAGGGCTATCCAATTAGTCTTACTCATACTCTCTTCCCCTTTGGCCTGCAAATTTCTCTTCTGACAGTCACAATTGAATCTGCTTCTATCACCCTTTCAGGCGGTGCATTCCAGATCATCACAATCCATTGCTTAAAAGAAAACTTCTCCACATTTCCCTTCTGCTTGTTTTGTCAGCCGTGTTATATGTTTATTCACCCTCCTGCAAGTGGTAACAATTTCACAGTTGTAACCTGCTGTGCCCACCGCACCGAAGCCTATGCTTTACCCTCGTCTGTTCCAGATGGACGTAGTGAGTGCCCACAGGAGAGAAAACCCGGGCAGCGGTTTCCCTGTGGGCTTTTACACCCGGCCATCAGGCTGAAACTGTCGCTCGTTGTGATTTTCCTGGGGCGGCCAATTAATAATCTGAGGCGGGGCTTGACTTCCGTCAATGACAGTGGGAAGGCTGTCCAAGCTGGAGGACCAATCACAGGCCTTCCAGCTTAAGAGGAGCAGCAGGCTGCAATGGAATTGGTAATTAAGGTGGGGGGTGGGGGGGCACCTCAAAATGGAGGCATCTGCTCTTAACTTTTTTAAATTTAAATTTTAAAAAGTGGCTTTTGCTGTCAGGTCACCACTATGATTGGGGGTGGGTGGGCTAGGGGTGGGGGGGGGGGGTGGGGATTGTCTGGGGAATGGGGAGAAGCCCCTGTACAGGGCGTCTTGCAGCTCCAGCGGCACCAGGCAGGCATAGAGGGCACATCGGGCTAACAGGAGCAGTGCTCCCCCTCACCTCGTCATGCTGCGGGGGGGAGGGGCGGGGTGGGGGGGGGGGAGGTGGGGGCAACTCCAGGCAGCTAAACTGGCCCCCGCTGCCCATGGCAGGCCTTAATAGGCCGATAACAACTTTAGTTGGCTACCTGCTTGCCTGTGCAAAATGCCTCTGCAAATAAAATGGCCCTGAGGTGAAACAGGGGAACCAGCAGGCTAACGGCTGCCTGCCTCCAACCCCCTGCCCTGGCTAGACCTAAAAATCAAGCCCCTGTCGCCCCAGGGAACCACGCATGCAATTTCCCTCCACGCAATGTTCTAGAAACAAGCTGGGGCACACGTGATGAAAAAGCAGTATAGCCCAAAAGAAATCTAGTCAGGATTTATTAGCCGATCGTCGCTCTACAGTTTGACTCTTGTTGTCATTTATGAAGGCATTAGCCATGACAGAGATAGCAACAACTTTGTTTACAACACAGATGTCAGGTGGCAACAAGGAGTGCTTAATCACTTAATGGGCTCCTTTTAATGAGTTCTGGTGACTGTGCCTTCCTATGTCTTTCCCAGGGTCTACATGAATATCCATTACAATCCGACAATCCTTGTCTCCACATTGTCATTTCTAATGCATCGACAGCCTGGCTTTTCACAGTGAAGGAGTCACTTACTATATTGATAAAATACTTTTAACGGAGCTGCGACATCAAGTTAAAGCTGTGTTACCAGTTTTGTCACATTATAACAAGTTAATTTACAGATAAGATCCCCATAAATGATTGCAGCACACCACAGGCATATTTAGAACTGCTCACGAGGCACTCTGCTCTGTGACTGGTTTAATTTCTAATTTCCATTCAAATTGGAATTGTATTGACTTAATTTTCTTCTGGCAAATTTGCATCTGTTTTAGCAACAGAGGCAGCCTGACTTCAGATCAGCTCAAAGACGACAATATTTGGACCCCTGGTTGCTCGTGATTGTCATGCCAGTTGTACAGTTCCATTTCAGCAATTCATCAAACTTGGAATATCAATTTTCCTTTGAAATGATCAATCTGTGCAAAGGCAGCCTTTGGCCCACAATCCCCAGTGATCTGGTTGACAATAATCTCTTACTGTTTTGTTTTCCTTTCTTCCTTCCTTATCTTCTTTGGCTACGACTTCACGAGTTTCAGCGAAGTGCAAAAATGGGCCAATGTCCCACCCTGCCCTTTGACCCCCCGACTCCTGCCCCCACACATCTGCAGGAGCTGAGACGACTCAAGTTTAATATTTCGGACTCGCCTTTCGCAGCTACACATTTGTTAGTGGAAATGGTTGATGCGCTCAAAGAGGTAGGGGGTCTGCAAGATGGTTGATCGCTGAATGCACAATTTATCTGCTGAGGGAACGGTGAGTCTAAACAGGAAGTATTTCACTCTTATTAGTGATGTAGATGGCATAGATAGACATTTTTTGGCAAGTGCTATGAAACCCATATTATTTGTGCGCTGCAGAACAGGGCACAACATATAACACACCCTCCATCTCTTCATCCTTTTCGTCAAGACGCTGACATAATTCTTATTGAAGAAGCTGGAGGTCATTTGAGGAAGACCCAAAAATATTATCGGAACAGTTGAGCTTTTGTCTTTTGGGCCTTTCTCTATGTCCATAAACAATTCAAGATTGTTGCATGGGTGTCTTTATTATGGGAAAGTGCACTCGGTCAATACTTTAGCTCTAATCTTTGCTTTACAAGACACAGGTAGAAGTTCAAGTAAAACAACATTGCAATCATGTAAATTATTTCATTTTACTGTGGGTCAAAGTGTCGTTTTTAGACTTTGTGGCTAACAAATCCAACTCTTGATAATTCTCACATCTCCTGAAGGACAACCCCCAAACTGACAAAAATTGGATACCATGCGGGCTTCTGCATATATTTCATGGTAATCTCTGTTGATTAGATAAATTGTGAATGAAATATGTTCTAACTACTGATGGATCCATTTAGCCCTATCATTGTCAGCAATCAGTCTTAATTGGTTTGACATGGATTCTACTTGCTCTACAGCTTCAGGAGTTGAGGGCAATCAGAAAGTATTCACTACTATATGCTTTGAACCTAATGAAGCATTCAGCACAAGGTCATTCAACTGAACAAATGAGGATAAATTGGCGAGAACTTTGGGCTCCCTAAACGTAAAAAGAAATCGCAGCTATGTAAACAGCGCCTACATTTTTATTTCATTATTTTCCCCTCATTTATGCTACTTCTTCCAGGTTATTAGTGTTCTGAAGGCAGAACTCATTTAAGAATGTCTTACCCTGAGGTTATTTGCTGGTGGCAGAGTGCACTGACATCTTAGTGGGTGTGGGGCAGTGAGATGTTTCTGTTGAAGCGAACTGTTCTCTGTGGGAAAAAAGGTGCAGCTTATTATAGTCCGAGTTTTAAATTGTCCCGTTAGCTAACTTGGGACATAGTAATTTCCCTAGTCCCGCACGTTAGTTGCTGAGTAAAACAGTGTGGTCACTATTAGAGAGTGGCATACTTTTGTCACGAAGAATGTCCTGCAGGGGATGCCCCACAGAAGTTGGAAATCGGGAGTCAGGATGAGGATGCTTTTTATTCTTGGCACAGCTCATGCAATTAAGCAAATCCCGAATTCTCCATCATGTCATATTTATTCTTCACGAGACACATACTTAAGGGGATTCAGCATTCAGTAAACTGTAATACAAAACTCCTTTAATTGAAAACCTGCTTGGTGCCATACTTACAGTAACAAGCCTCAGGATTGTCTTTAAAGGAGATAGTCATTTTTGGGAGGAAGTGGAATCATTTCACTAACTGATTAATTCAGAGGTTTTCAAACTGCAACTCATGGGATGAGGGACCATCATTGGTGTATTAATCCAGCCCTTAAAACTGAGATAATTCACTCCTGTCAGGAAAAAATCACACTGAACACATGAAGGTTCCCGTTCACTGACTCTTTATTCCACTAGCACCAAACATATGAAGTAAAAAGAGTTATTTTAAAGATACAAAAACATCAAGCATGTTGAGAGCTGAGAGCTCACCCCTGATCCAAACAGTTCTGAGACAGTCTGCCTCCTTTCTCAAAGCACTGGCTCCCCCCATAGCACTGGCCCTACCCCCTCAGGAACCCACTGGAAATACTTCCCAATCCCGAGGGAGCCCCAGGGGCAGAAAATGTTTACCCACCCCACGCCCTCCACAGCGACTGCCACCATTAGGCGGATCCACACCTGATCCGGCCATTAGCCTCTACGGCAACCGTGAGGTCCAGTGTCCAGGCCCAAGCAGAGAATGTCCTGCAGCGAGTGTCCCACAGAAGTTGGAAATCGGGGGTCAGGGTGAAGACGCCCCCTGCTACACGCACTTATATTATGCTCCAGCTTCCTGCGGGTCTGTAGATTTGGAAACAAAGTGAGGGACTGAAAGAAGGAGGGAGAGAGGGAATGAGACCCAGAGAGAATGAATAAGCATAATAGCGAGAACAAAGAAAATCTGAGAGATTGGAGTTTTCTACCCCAGAGACGCTCAGTCGTTGGGTATGTTCAGGACAGAGATCGACAGATTTTTTTGGACATTAAAGGTTAAGGAGACATGATACAGAGATATGAGGAACAGCGCCTCATCATTTAACTGCGCACAATACTCATTACTGGACAATCTCTGCCCCATTTTATTTTGTGTTTCTTTGCTGGTTTGGTTTCTCCCTCATTTCTCTCTTATCTCCTTTACTTGGCATTCAGTTGACAGCTATCCTGCCATTCACACCTCATCTAGGCATAGCTTTTTGTTTCTTTATTTGCCCCATTTCTACTCCCTTTGGTCTTGAACAATGAAACCTTTCATCATTTAATCTGTCCTGCCCTCCGTCTGGTTATAGACCTTCCATTTCGTGCTTCTTCCCACAAGCCTCCCCACCCATTTCCCCCACCCCTGCACCTTTCACTTGCTCAAAAACTGTAACATTTCTAACTTAATGAAAGGTCACAGATCTGAAATGTCATCTCTGTTTTTCTATCTCTACAGATGCTGCCTGACCTGCTGAGTATTTCCAGCATTTTTTGATTTGATGACTGTTCTTTGCTTTTGGACCTGGAGATAGGATTGGGAAATGAAGTTGAGGTGGAAGATAG
Organism: Cetorhinus maximus; assembly: GCF_964194155.1. Lineage (NCBI taxonomy): Eukaryota > Metazoa > Chordata > Chondrichthyes > Lamniformes > Cetorhinidae > Cetorhinus > Cetorhinus maximus. The sequence goes on from NC_135884.1 coordinate 147,946,801, forward strand.
GCCCTGATCTGATTAAATGATGGAGCAGTCTCAAGGGTTCACATGTCCAACTCTTGCTCCCATTTCATATGTTCTTGTATTGGTGAAACTGCCCTTCCTTGTCTAAACAGGTGGAATAGCCTCCAAATATTGAGAAAAAACACCCCAAACAGCCTCTGCAGTGCAGGTATATTAAATGAAAAAATTGCTTTTTCAGTGGGTCTGCGAATCAATGTGCACATGTAACACAGAGCCATGGTGAATACTTTCTGATCCTTCTCCCAAGTTGGCGATCTTTGCCAAGGCTGCGTGTGCTAAGGGGCTGCATTTGGGTAGCAGCAGCCCAATGCTAAGAAAGAAAATTGAAACAAGGTCCCTGCTGCAATTCACTGTCCAGTAATCCATTCCCATCAACACCCCACCCCTGCAACCCTACCTCCACCACACTGCATCTTCAGTGGAAAGTGTGTAGGCTTTCACCTTTGCCAATAAGCAGTGATCCAGGGGAGTGGGTCACCCACCCATTATACAACCACTTGATTTCAGTCCACTCATTTTGCTGGAATTAAAAATTAGACAGTTTCCATAAGGAGCAGGTCAATCCACTTTGCCCAGATTATCGTGAATGTGGGAATAAGGAATGTTTACCTGTGATAAAAACTAAAAATGCCGGAAAAGCTCAGTAGTTCTGGCAGCATCTGTGGAGAGAGAAGCAGAGTTTATTTTTATTCCTTCACAGGATGTGAGCTTCACTGGCTGGGCCAGCATTTACTGCCCATCCCAAGTTGCCCTTGAAAAGGTGGTGGTGAGCTGCCTTCTTGAACTGCTGCAGTCCATGTGGTGTAGGTACACCCACAGTGCTGTTAGGGAGGGAGTTCCAGGATTTTGACCCAGCGACAGTGAGGGAATGGTGATATATTTCCAAGTCAGGATGGTGAGTGGCCTGGAGGGGAACTTCCAGGTGGTGGTGTTCCCATCTATCTGTTAATGTTTCGAGTCTGTATGACTCTTCTTCAGAGTCTCTTCTTCAGAGCCATATGGACTCGAAACATTAACTTTGTATTTCTCTCCACAGATGCTGCCAGATTTGCTGAGTTTTTCCAGCATTTTCTGTTTTTTTGTTTCAGATTTCCAGCATCCGCAGTATTTTGCTTTTATCTTTAAGTTTACCGTCTCCTGCGATGTTGCCTGGTCTGGTAGAAGTGACTGTGGCACTGAGGGTTAGGAGTGAAGTGAATGATCTGCTCCTCAAATTCTGCTGTGAATCCAGTTGACTTTACAGAAGTTCCAGTGAGGTTTTGGATTTAAAAAAATTCTTTCATGGGGTCTGTGTGTCGCTGGCTGGGCCAATATTTGTTTCCGATCCCTAGTTGCCCTTGAGAAGCTGGTGGTGAGCTGCCTTCTTGAACCGCTGCAGTCCATGTGGTGTAGGTACACCCACAGTGCCGTTAGGGAGGGAGTTCCAGGATTTTGACCCAGTGACAGTGAAGCTGATATATTTTCAAGTCTCTGTGTGGCTTGGAGGGCAACTTGTAGGTCGTGGTGTTCCCATGCATCTGCTGCCTTGTCCTTCTAGGTGGTAGAGGTTGCGGGTTTGGAAGGTGCTGTGGAAGGAACTTGGCGAGTTGCAGATCACTTACCTCAATCCTGTCCCTCAGTGCTACAGTAACTTCTACCGACCAAGCAATACCTCAGGAGACTGCCAGCACTCTTTTTCCAATGACAGGCAAACTTTCCTTATTCCCACATGTACAACGACCTGGCAGTGCACCTTGTAGATGGTACACACTGCTGCCACTGTGCGTCAATGGTGAAGGGAATGAATGTTTAAGGTGGGGTGTCAAATAAATGGGCTGCTTTGCCCTGGATGCTTTCGAGCTTCTTGTTAGAGCTGCACTCATTCAGGCAAGTGGATCGTATTCCATCACACTCCTGACTTATGCCATGTAGATAGTGAACAAACTTTGGAGAGTCAGAAAGCAAGTTACTCACCACAGAATTCCCAACCTTTGACCTGCTCTTGTAATTTTTATATGGCTGGTCCAGTTAAGTTGCTGGTTAATGGTAGGCCCCAGGATGTTTATAGTTAGGGGTTCAACGATGAAATGCCATTGAATGTCAAAGAAAGGTGGTTAGATTCTCTCTTGCTGGAAATGATTATTGCCTGGCACTTGTGTGGCACAAATGTCATTTGCCACTTGTAGACAGAGGTACGTCTATTCCAATGTGAATCAAGGCTGGTCTATGTTCACTGTGTGGGAAGTTTTTTTATTCATTCACAGGATGTGGGCTTCACTGGCTGGGCCAGCATTTATTGCCCATCCCTAATTGCCCTTGAGAAGGTCGTGGTGAGCTGCTGCAGTCCATGTGGTGTAGGTACACCCACAATGCTATTAGAGAGGGAGTTCCAGGACTTTGACCCAGCAACAGTGAAAGAACGACGATATATTTCCAAGTCAGAATGGTGAGTGCCTTGGAAGGGAACTTCCAGGTGGTGGTGATCCTGTCTATCTGGTGCCCTTGTCCTTCTAGATGGTAGTGGTCATGGGCTTGGAAGGTGCTGTTGAAGGAACCTAGATAAATTCCTGCAGTGCAACTTGTAGATGGCACACACTGCTGCCACCATCCGTCAGTGGTGGAGAGAGTGAATGTTTGTGGATGGGGTGCCAATCAATTGGGTTGCTTGTCCTGGATGTTGTTGAGCTTTTTGAGTGTTGTTGGAGCTGCAATCATCCAGGCAATTGGAGAGTATTCCATCACACTTCTAACTTGTGCCTTGTAGATGTTGGACAGGCTTTGGGGAGTCAGGAGGTGAGTTATTCACAGCAAGATTCCTAGCCTCTGACCTGCTCTTATAGTCACAGTATTTATATGACTAGTCCAGTTTGTTTTTGGCCAATAGTAACCACCCAGGATGTTGAAAGCGGGGGATTCAGTGATGGTAATGCCATTGAACATCAAGGGGCGATGGTTAGATTCTCACTTATTGGAGATGATCATTGCCTGGCACTTCTGTGGTGCGAGTGTTACTTGCCACTTGTCAGCCCAAGGCTCGATATTGTTCAGGTCTTGCAGCATTTGGACATGGACTGCTTCAGTATCTGAGGAATCACGAATGGTGCTGAACATTGTGAAATCATCAGCGAACATCCCCACTTCTGACCTTAAGATGGATTGAAGGTCATTGGTGAAGCAGTTGGAGATGGTTGGGCCGAGGACACTACCCTGAGGAACTCCTGCAGTGATGTCCTGGGACAGATGATTGACCACAGCCATTTTCCTCTGTGCTAGGTATGACTCTAGGGCCTTCTGTGATGCCAAAAGAGGGCATCCAACACCGGAGACAAAACTGAGGTCTGGATTGTAGTCCTTCCTTTATCCACATGAGTGGAAAGTGCTTGGTTGCTTGGCTTCATGGAAGAGATAGCAATTGCCAGCAGGGGCCCAGGCCCCAGCAGTTCAACTGCTTCGCCAGCTGAATTATACCCCCGTGATGACTGATGGTTGTTGAAATGTTGCAGATTATGACAACAAAGGACAACTGGTGCAACATCTCGGCTGACACCAATATCACCAACAAAGATCTGGTGATTGGCCTAACAGTTGAAAAGGATAAATGGTGGAATGCTGGTAATGTCACTGGTCTAATAATCCAGAGGCCCAGGCTGGCACTGGGGACATTGCTTCAAATCCCACCACTGAAGGTAGTAGAATTTAAATTCAAATAAGGAATTGAAAGCCAGCCCCAGTAATGGTGACAATGAAACTATCAACACTTGCCATCTGGTTCACTAAAGCCCTTTAAGGAAGGAAATCTGCTGTCCTTACCTGGTCTGACCTGCATGTGACTCCAGACCAACAACAGTGTGGTTGACTCTTAATTGCCCTCTGGAATGGCTTAGTCTGCCACTCAGTTCATGGGATGGGCAACAAATGCTGGCGATGCCCACATCCCATGAAATAATTTTTTTAAAAGTACGAAATAGGAGCAGAAGTCAGCCATTCAGCCTCTTGAGCCTACTTTGCCATTCAATAAGATCATGCCAGATCTATTTGTGTTTCAAATTCTGCATTCCCATCTAACCTCGATAACCTTTGATTCCCTTGTTGAAAAATAATCTATCTACTTCCGTCTTAAAAACATTGAATGACCCCACCTCCAACACCTTCTGAGGCAGACAGTTCGAAAGTCACACTCTGAGAGAAAAAAATTCTCCTACTTTCTGTCCTAAAAGGGCAACCCCTAATTTTAAAACAGTGGCCCCTAGTTCTGGACTCACCCCACAAGAGGAAACACCCTTTCCACGTCCACCTTGTCAATACCATTCAGGATCTTATATACTTTAACCAAGTCACCTCTCACTGTTCTAAGCTCCAGTGGAAACAAGACCAGTTTGTCTAATGTTTCCTCATAAGGCAACCCGCTCATTCCAGGTATCAATCTAGTAAACCTCCTCTGAGCTGCCTCCAACAGATTTACACCCTTCCTTAAATAAGGTGACCAAAACTGCACACAGTATTTGAGATGTGGTCTCACCAATGCCCTGCATAACTGAAGGATAACAGCCTGACTTTTATGTTCAATTGCTTTCATAATAAAGGATAGCATTTCAAGTAGAGCCCCCGCTGCTTGACCCTCTGGCAAATGGCGATCTACATTCAACAGGAATTGCACTCTCCATACAACTCAGAAGGAAGAAACAGTTCAGACCAGTACTCTTATTTCCCAGTTTTTACTGGTGTTTTTTCTCATTCTGGGAAGGACATCACATCTCCTCTGCAGAGGGAGTTTCAAGGACAGTCCAGCATGCGACTGTGGTCGCCTGGATCAGACTGTTCACCAATTTGTGAATGAAGGTGACCTACGGAAATTTGTCACAGGATTCTAAACAATCTCCCTAACAGCATACAGTGCTGTGACTTGGCTGTCCAACTTGGGCTTAGACTTGTCTAGCTGCAAGATGCCATGTGCAAGAAGAAGGAGTGACATTGCCTTGGCCAGATGGTGAGTGCTTGCCATTCCACTCCATCTCACTCATTTTCCATCTTTCCTCGAAGACAGGGAGGAGGTGGGAATTAGGAACTGACTAACTTTAATTTTTAACTGATAATAATTCCCAACATTAATTTTATTTGCATAATTAGTAGAGTCTTTTTCTCTGAAGGATGGTAATGTTCCAGGTATATTAATCTTGGCCTGGAAATAAATCTAATCATACACTGCTGTGTTTGCTCAGCGTGTTGCAGTGGTGCAGTAGAGTGCAATAAAATAATTAATCACATGGAATTTACATAGTTACTTTATTAGGTATTCTGGCAGAATCCACCAAAGTACTGCGTCTTTGTGAATAAGGCTTACATTAATAACAATATCAGAGAGCCTGGAGATGAGCTTTAATCAAAATCCACATGTGCTATAGGTAAGGTCATGTGCTGGGAGAGGCATTAATTGCTTATTGCTTTTGATATTTGCAAGAGAAAAAAAACTTGCATAATTAAATATTGTTTAAATCTACCTTCGTTCTTGGGGTGTGGCGTCATTGGCACGGTTGGTATTTATTGCCCACCTCTCATTGTCCTTGAGAAGATAGTGTTGGGTTCTTGAATCATGTGGCGAAGGTGCTTCCACAATGTAAGTTAAGGAGCTGCAGGATTTTCATCCAGGAACATCCATGAAGGAACAGCCATATACGTCCAAGTCAGATGGTGTGTAGCTTGGAGTAGAAGTCAGAGGTGTTGTGTTACCTTGCATCTGCTTTCCTTGTCCTAGGCGGTGAAGGTCACGGGCTGGGAGTTGCTTTTGAAGAAGCCTTGGCGAGTTACCACAACGCATCCCGTAGATAGGGAGCACAGAAACCTGTGACGGAGGGAGTGAGATTTTAAGCTGGTGGATTGGGAGCCAACCACGTGAATGTGTTTGCTGGATAGTGTTGACTCCCCTGAGAGTACTGCACGCAAATGGGAAATTGAGACAACAATCAGGTCAGCAATGATCTTATCGAATGGCAGAGCAGGCTCAAAGGACCAAATGGCCTACTCCTGCTCCTAAGTGCTATGTTCCTATGGAGAGTATTCCATCATACTCATAATTTGTGCTTTTTAGGTGGTGGAGAGGCTTCACTGGAGTTTAGAAGAATGAGAGGGGATCTCAATGAAACATATAATATTCTGACAGGGATGGACAGACTGGATGCAGGGGTGGTGCCTCCTCTGGCTGAGGGGGGGTGGTGTCTAGAACAAGGGGTCACAGTCTCAGGAATACAGGGTAGACTATTTAGGACTGAGATGAGGAGAAACTCCTTCACTCAGAGAGTGGTGAGCCTGTGGAATTCTCTACCACAGAGGGTTGTGGAGGCCAAGTCACTGAATATATTTAACAAGGAAAGAGATTTCTGGACTCTAAAGGTGTCAAGAGGTAAGGGGAGAGCGCAGGAATATGGCGTTCAGATAGAGGATCAACAATGATGATATTGAATGGTGGAGCAGGCTCCTACTTTCTGTTTCTATGGGCAGAATTTTAAGGTCAGCGGGGGCACACAATTGGCAGGACCGGGAGCGGCCGGGAAATTGCCCACTGCCCGCGATCGGCCCCCGACCGCGATTTCACGCTGGTGGACCAATTAAGGCTGGCCCAGTGTGAAACGCGGCTCTTCACTGGTTGGGAAGAGCTGAGCAACGCGGGGGCCTGTCGGCTGCCGGGTCCAATGGTGACCTGGCGGCTGGTTTAAAAACAGCCCAGGCAGCCCCAGAGAGGAAAGTTGTCTGTTCTGCGTTCTCTTGATGGAGTCGAGTGTGGCTGGAGACGCCAGGCAGTAGGGCAGGTCGGGTGGGCTCTCGGCCCCTCGTTTTTCGGATGAGTGCCTCACAGTTCTGCTGGAGGAGGTGGCTGCCAGGAGGGACACCCTTGTCCCCAGGGATGGGAGGAGGAGGCCACCGCACCTCACAAAGCGGGCATGGGAGGAGGCTGCAGCGCTGGTGAGCAGCCGTGACGTGGTGCAGCGTACATGGATGCAGTGCCAGAAGTGGTTTAATGACCTGCTGCGCTCAGGAAGGGTGAGTACCGTGTTGGCATGGATAAGTGTGCAGAAGTTTTAAAGTGTGGCCGTCCCCCCGTGGACCTCACGGGTGTTAGAGTCTGAGTGCCAACTGTCAATGATGCCGGCGATGGCCAAGGGGGTGAGCCCTGTCTGCTTGGACTGAGTGCCTTGCGGCTCGAGGGCCACGACTCAGATGTGCCCTGCAAGATGTTCCTCAGCTGGGGTTGGCCAGGCTGCACTGGTGCTGCAGGGAGAAAGTGGACTAATCAATGCTCCTATGTCCTTTCAGGAGAAGACGAGCCATAACTAAGCAGAAAGCGCAGGCGGAGGCCTGCCCAACATGCTGCTGCTCACCAGGTTCGAGCAGGATGCCCTAGAGATAGAGAACCAGCACACTCCACGTACAACTGAGCGTGGAGAGGCGGGGGTGCCAGACAAAGGTAAGAGCGAAGTGCACAGGGGTGAGAGTTTCGGATTGTGCAACCATTTTAGTGTAGCCTCTTCATTGATGGGAACCTCAAACCTGGAGTCCTCATTGATCATTGAAAAATGATGGCACCATGATGCAGATCTCCATCGTCTCACCAGGGTGCCTGGTATGTACAGTGACAGTGTGATGACTTTAACTAAGGACACGTCCTTGTTCTCCCTTTTAGATTCACCAGCACCCACTCGCTCTCTGAACCCCGAAGGGCCACCCCTGATGCCAGAGGACCACCCAGCTTCAGTTGCACCTGCGCCACACCCGCTCTCTGAAGCAGGCATCAGTGCAGATACCAGCACCCCTGTGGGCATTAGATTGCTGGTTAGAATGTCGATGCACATTGGTGAGGACACTTCACACTAGCTTGAGGTGCAGGCAGAGGCAAAGAGTGCCTAGGCAGTCACTGGCAGTCAGAGGGCTGCTGGTAACCAGGACGATGCTTAGTTGAAGGCAGGCCTCTGGAGTTGTCCATTAGACGGCAGATGCTGGATGTCCAGCGGGATGTGAGGGAGGATTTGGCGGAGATCCACGAGGGTCTGCCTGCTATGCTCTCTGTTGTGGAGGAGTCCATGTGGAGTATGAGCACTGCATTGACCCTCATGGCCGAGCGCACTGCTTCCGCCATTGACAGAGTGGCGACTCTCATGGAGAGGCAGCTCCAGGAACAGAATGAGGGGTTCTTGGGGTTGCGCTCGAACCTGCAAGTCCTCACACTGGCAAAGACCTCAGGTGGTCAGTGCCAGTGTGTGAGATGGATAAGTCACCCAGTATCCCATCTAGTTGCCTGTCCATCAATGGTGAACAGGGAGGTTCAGAGGGACCTCACGTTGGCACATGAGCTGCTTGTCATCTCTGCTGGCTCCACTCAGGGCACTCTGGACGATGGCAGCAGCTCCTCTACCCCTCCTCTAGAAACTGTCACATCTGATGAGGCCGCGATGACTGGGGAGATGCCAGCCGTGCCATTGGCCGCTCCCTTCCAGGCGGGGCCAGCACAGGCTCTACTGGCCAGAGGACAACCGCCAAGGTCATCAAGGCCAACAAGATACTGGAGTCAGCAGGCTGCCCCCAATGCCGGTGCCAGCAGGCAGAGGGCACCAAGTCGTAACATTCATAAACATAAGTTTAAGGCATGATGAGTACGAGAGGGACAGTTCACAGGTGATTTTCTGTTCATTTATGTTTGGTTTTTATGTCGGCTGGTATGGACATTAACACCAGTAATTGTAATGTCATAATGATTTCAATGTGGCAATGAAAATTAAATTTGCTTTGGTTCTGATGGCCTGAGCATGCTTCACATCTTTACTTTCTGGTGCAGGGTATGCCAGTCTGTAATGCTGATTGGCTGGAGACTTTATTACACAGGCACTGAGTGGACCTTGGGTGCAAATGAAAGGGTCCTTTCAGACATCCTGGATGGGGGCGGCAGCCCTGACATGCAGTTGAAGCTGATCTTTGGCAGCCTAGCTGAAGGAGCATTGGATCAAGGCGTCCCTGGTGTCCCTGGCTTCATGGAGTTTACTGAGGTCTGCCTCCATACCCTCAGCATTCTCCTCACCTCGTGCTCCTCTTCAGGCTCACCATTGGATTCATCATCTGTGCCCTATGCCGCTGTGTCAAGATCCCCTTCCTCCCATAGGTCCCCCTTGCCTGTGCCAGATTGTGGAGAGCACAACATGCAACCACTATCAGTGACATGCGCTGTGGGGTATTGTTGTGCTCCCCCTGAACAGTCCAGGCATCAGAAGCTCATTTTGAGAAGTCCTATGGTTCTCTCTATTATCGCCCTTGTGGAGGTATGACTCGTATTGTAACGCAGCTCTGCTTCTATTCTTGGGTGGCAGAGAGGCATCACGAGCTACCTTTTCACTCAGCAGTCATCCACCCAGCCGGGCTGGACCACTGAAGAGCCTCGGCACCTGGGAGTGTCTGAGGATGTAGGCGTCGTGGGAGCTGCCTGGGTACCTTGCACAGACTTGTAGAATCAGCGTCCTGTGATCACACACTATCTGCACGTTCATGGAGTGGAAGCCCTTCCTGTTGACGAAGGCACCGGGCTCACCTGCTGGCACCTTGATGGCTACATGTGTACAGTCTATAGCACCCTGGACACGGGGGAAGCCAGCAATGGCTGCAAAGCCTCTGGCTTGCTCAGCCTGGCTGGCCTCGTCCGTATGGTAAGCAATAAAGGTCAGTATCTGCCTGAACAGATCTTCTGTCACCAGCTTCACATAGCTGTGGAAGCTGATTGGGAGACTCCACACAGATCCCCCACTGAGCCCTGGAAAGAGCCAGAGGCATAGATGTTGAGGGCCACTGTGACCTTCAGAGCCACTGGCATGGGGTGTCCACCCACAGAGTTGGAGCTGACTTCAGGACCGATCATCTGTCTCCCTTGAGAGGCGGATCCTCCTTCAGCATTGCACCTCAGACATTTGGAGGTAGCTGCATCGCTGTCTGTAAACCCTGGCAGTGGGATAGTGGCATCTTCTGCAACCCCTTTCACCTTGGGCTTGCTGCTGGTCCATCGCCCCTTGTGTCTGCGCCTCTGCTCCCACAGGTCGCTCCCTTGGAAGCTGCATTGGGATGCCTGGCCTCCTGTCCCTCCAGCACCTCTCTTTCTCCTCAGAGGAGGTGCCTCCAGCAGAGACCACAATCCCCATTACAAGGGTAAGGGAAGGCTGTCTGATACCTGGAAGGGTCCACATGGTCTGAATCCTCCGGGGGCCTTGTAGACACCAAGGAGACCTGAAATGAAGTCTGGAAATGCTAATAATGAATCCCCAAACAGAGATGAAGCTGCCAAGTACCAGTAAGTCACTAGCAGAAAACTATGTACCAATCTCCCCAGTACTGACACTGGCAATGCTGCTCACTCCTTTTACCCCGCCCGTGGGTAAGGCTTTCAAAATTGTTGGCTGGCCGCATGCCTGTGCGACGAGCGCAAAATCGCGCGGGCCACGAAAAATTGCTGTCGATTGGCTTTTTAATGGCCTTAAGTGGCCTCTTCATTAAGGGCAGGCACTGTTCCTCCACCCGCTACACCCGCCAACTGAAAATATTGCGCGAGTGCGCGATGATGTTGGGCCGTTCACCCGACATCATTGTACGCTATTCGACACTGGAGCATGTGGGGCACGCACCCGCAGGCTGAGCAAAACATTCTGCCATCTGTTTCTATACCTCAGTAGCTGTGGCACTATGTGATTGGTCAAGTTGAGTTCCTGGTCAATGATGATCCCCCCCCCAGAATTTTGAGGCTGGGGATTCAGCAATGGCCTTAGTTTTACACTCACGCAGGTGAGTGTTGGAGAATGGAATACACTCTTATTTCAGGCACCCAATTTCAGCATCGTGCATTCAGGAGTGTTGTATTGAAGGAAACTTTCCTCGACTCCATTTGACCAGTGTACCTGAGCCTTAGCCTCAAGCCCAGAAGATAATCTCTACTACCCCAGCTTGATGTTTCTCATTTCCGACTCGAACCATTATGAATATCTTCATACCTTTTAGGAGTATAACCCTGAGCATTGGGAATTGAATTTTTAAATGTAAGATAAGTGGGGAAAAAAACATGGGTTTGAGAAACAGTTAAACACCCCTCAGTTAATTACAATTCCAAGGATGCTCAATGGTTACTTAAAGGGGTTAAAATTAGAGGTGTGAAAACAATAAACAGTAAGTGTTGGTCTGGTAGGTTTGTAATGGAGCCAGTAAGTCTTTCAATGCAGATACCCCCATTGGGGATATAAATTATCATTAATTCCCCCAGATCAAACTTTGAAAGCAAGGTAAACAAGGGAAGGTCTTAAAATATCTATATACTTTTCAGATCAGAGCACAGATTTAAAGTTTGAGATAATTAGTGTGCAGTTCTCTCTGGGACATCCCAGGGACACCACATTGCCATGGGATAGATTGCAGGGAGGTTTTCTTTTCTGGTTTTGAATATTTTGGGCAGAATCATCCCAGATTTGCACTAAGCGCGGTTGCAGTTGGGAAAATGGGCGTTTTACCTGCCAGCCACAATGGCGGCTCATCACGCCGCATCGTCCCAATCCTGCCTCATTAATCATGCATTCCCAGGAAACATGCCAGGTCGCTGGCGGGGCAGCCTCTCATTTGCCCACCCCGCTGTCACCTCAGGCCTTCAGTAAACTGGTTCCATATTTAAAGGCTGCCCCTGCAAGGAGCTAGCACTCTTCAAGGGGTAGGAAGCTGCTGCAGAGTCATGACTGCCAAAGGGAGGGAACGTGCTGCTCCCAGATTTAACAATGCCTCTCTTGAGCACCTGCTGGACGCAGTGGAGCCCCACCACGATGTCCTCTACCCCACTCTGGGCGAAGGCCAGCAAGAAAAGTGACAAATCCAGCAAGGGAGGCGGTGGCAGTGGTGGTAAGTGCCAACACCCTGCAAAACAGGACAGCCACCCAATGCTGAAAGAGGATGAATGATCTCCTCTATTCCGCTTGGATAAGTCACTTTGCTCATCACTCTCAACTCAGAAACCCATCACACATCCGCAGGGATCTCACTCACTGCCAGTCAAGGGACATCACCATTCACGCTCTCACACACACACACACCTTCATGGTACCACTCACCACCCAACACATGCTAGGCATACTTATCATCAGGCCTGGCAGGCATCCTGCTTACTCTCTCTCCATCTCTATTCATGCAGGACACACTGGCTCACAACAAAAGGGTGAGGTTGTAGATTGGTGGAGGAATGCCTGAAATCAAGGTCCTCAGGGACTTTGAAAATAGAGTCATCCAACATCCAGGCCGGTGAAGACCTGGGGCAGAATATTTCAGTCGTTGGGTGGGCATGTGCCCGACCCGAATGAGCGTAAAGTGATACGAGATGACTTCGGGCGAGCGTCCCAATGTCATCGCAATATTTTGGTCAGCGGGCGCGCGTGGAAGTCAGCAGCGCGCCTATCGACAATGAAGCGGCCTATTAAGGCCATTAAAGTCGTAATTAAAATAAATTTTTTGCTGCCCGGGCAACCTTACAGTTGGCGGGCAGGCGAATTGGCCAGGCGGCCTTTGGAATCTTTTGCGAAACCTCATCCATGGGCCGGGATGAGGTTCCGATCAGTGATTAAAAAATTAAAAATTAAAAATTAAAAAAAAAGAAAATTCAAACTAATTTCTAACATGTCTCTACTCAGAGGGGGCGTGCTTTTCACATTTTTAAATTCTTTATTTTTTATTTTAAAAATCTTCAGCTCCCCGTGCCTCAGGGAGCTTTTACAGCGCGCACCCGCGTGTGCATGCACACATTTTCGCGCTCAAGCTCCTCCCTCCGTGACCCCGGCGGTACTGAGCGCTCCAGCGTGCGATTCACACTGGCTGCCCGTTAATTGGCCAGCCAGTGTGAAATCGGGGCCCAATCACGGGCGGCCGTCCGTTTCCTGGCCGTTCCTGCTCGTTCCCCCCGCCGAGCCCGCCCGGCGATCGGAAAACCCCCTGGCCCTGGCCCGTTCCGGTGCTGACGGTGAGGTCGGCACTGCCCTACCAAGTGAGGATCCAGCAGTGCAACATCCATCAGATAACCAGGCTGTGAGTGATGTGTCCTGTTTCACAGGCCACTGACACGAACTAATGATCTCTCCTTGCTTTTGCAGGCACATCTGCCAAACAGCTGAGCGAGACCATGACCCATGTCATTGGGATAAGCCCTGAAGACACCTCAGAAGGGGAACCTGCTGAAACCATCATTGAAGACCCATCACAGCGCTCACTCACACCCTCCACCAGTACAGAGACACACACCTCAGTGAGACCTAGCTTTAGAGTAGCCTCGGGGCCACAATCTGGTGAGTACATCGCACAGTCTGACCCACAGTAGGTGGTAGCAGGGACTTCCCAAGTTTCCATCACTCGTAGCCTGCTGGAGACCAGAAATTTGCTGAGTCTGAGTCAGATCATGTGTCTCTGGACTTGGTCATGTCACAGTTGCTGGAGTTGCAAAGGCAAGATCGGGAACATCAGGGAGGGATGTCCGCTGCACTCCTCAGATTGCAAGGCACGACGGAGGAGTCCGTCCACCTTCAGGCTGAGGTGATAGTGCCAACATGTCAACACACCGAGGTCAACACTGGTAGAATGCGGCTGCCATGGAGACCATGCTCCAGGAAATCAGTCCTCCGCTGTTGCACAGGCTTAACACCATCGCTGCTGCCATAGTTAGCCTCCAACAGTGTCAACGCAAGGTGGGTGTGGTGCAGCTCAATCTCACTGCTGCTTCCCCTTTACCTCAAGGAGTCAGCCAGGGGCCCTCAGACCTCAGGGAGGAGGATCAGCAGGTGCACGACCCAGGGCCATCACCCCAGATGACTCTGGGAGTGTCTGGCCCATCCGAATTCCCTCTTCCTGTGACCTCAGCAAATCCAGCTCCGAGGGCCGCAGAGGTTGCCAGGGCCCTCCAGGCCTCAGCTCTCCAGAAGATGCCCGTTAATGTCATCATAGACAGGTTGTTGCAGTCAGCAGGCTGCCCCCACCTCCGCTGTGGATGTCGGGAAAGAAGGCTAAGACGATGTAATTGCACAGCTGGGGCATGGGTGTTAATCACTCGTACATAAAGTTCACTTTGTCAATAAACTCTGTTACACTCCCAGCTGAGATTAACCCTGGATAAGCCAGATCCCAGGGCGGAACCCAGCTTGATAGATCCTAACTTTTATTTGTTTGTTTAAATACGTGGAGAGTAGCTACTGAACAGAGTCACCGGAGTTAGCTGATGAACTTTTAGTAAGAAAATAAAATATTCATTAAACAAAAAAAGATGAACTATATTACAATACCCCTTTACCCACAACTGTGGGTACACTACAGATTTGTAAGGATAACATAAGTTATAAAAGTTATCTTATACTCTAATGTTCACAGTAAGTACACAGTCCATGTGAACAAATAGGCACCCTGTGGTCATACACACCACACTCTGAAACCAAGTGGTAGGTGCCACCTCAGATAGATGCTCTGGATCTCTCCTCAACTCCCCCCAGACGCTTGTCACACTGTGAGCCAACCGGTCTCACTGCACTCTGTCTTTCACATGAGGGTTCCCAATCTCCACTCTCCAAAACCTCACCTTGGAATCTTCTCCCAAACCGGCGCTTTCTCTCAGACGCCTTCCACAAGGGTTCACCTTGAGGGTTTCAAACTTTCCTTCCGATGTTCCTCTTCCCTGGGTCGCCACATGCATTCAAGCTGTCTTCCACGCACTCCCTTTCACCGACTCAGCCGTCAACAGTACATCACTGCTTCATATGCCCATAGCAAAGAGTTACAGACCTTCAGTTGTCTCTTTCGACCCTCTTGCCTCTTGCAAGCTGTTCTCACTTTAAATCTGCTTTCTGCAGCTTTTGTCTATTTAAATCTGAAGCTTGGAGCCTTTCTCCCTACCCTTCACTCTTAATTTCATTAGTAGGGCTTTTTCCAGGTTCCTGTCCTTCCTTTGACTAGATGGTCTCCTTGGACTTTTCCCTCTTCTACTCCCATGGATTTTGGGTTTTCCTTAGCTTGGGACTGGCTATCTGTCCCCTTCTAGGTTGCTTCTGCTTCACAGCTGTCTTCAAACCAACTGTACACCAACAGCTTCCAAAACAAACTGCTGTTTCTCTTTTGTGTGTCTGTGGGAGGGACCTTCCTCTCTGGCCCCTTTTTGCTAGGCCACAGCTCAATTCTTCGAGTCTTGTTTGCTTAACCTGGCTGCAATAGTCATAAAAACCCTCATTAGAAATGCAGATACCTTTTTGAAGTGAAACTAAAACTTAATTTGACCTTTCTCAATACACAGATAAAGAAATACAAATCAAACTTAAACTTTAAAAGTAAAACTCATTCCTAACACCCACAAATACCAATATAACTTACTTAAACTATCTCTATTTCCCAACAACTCCCAAGAATGTCTCCTTGCCTATGGCTTCTTGATCTGATGAGAAGTGTTCGTGTCACTCCGATGTGAAACTTTGCACAAGCTAAAGGGCAGGTGCCTCAGTTCAGGCCCTCTTCCCTGTGCTTTGTGCAACTTTCCCAGCACATTGATGGTGTGCATCATTGTCACTAGCCGCATCAGTCATGCCTGCACCTTGAAGGAGATTATTATTGCTGCCAGAATGTCCTGGACCGGCGGCACTGAGTTCCATCATTCTCTCTGTGTGCTCCCAGCACCTTTGAGGTGTGGCTGGGTGATCTTATCAGCACCTGTGTCCGGTGACAGTGTGGTCCAGAAGGGTTCAGCTCACAAAGGATGCCATAGGATCAGGAGAAGTTAAAGTTTCCCTGCTGCATCTCTGAAATGAACCTGTTCACAGAGCGCGAGTGAGGTGCCATCAGCCAGACAGGAGTCAGACATTCACATAAGTTGTGTGAGGATCTATGGAGTGTCCCCACTACATGTCATCATCATCCTCCTGGAATATAGGGACTATGGTGCCAAATTGTGCAGCAGGTGGCAGATGTGACCGTCCAGTTCCCTGGACATACACAGTCTTTGGCAACACTTGTTCTCGGTCATTTGCAAGAACGACAAGCACCGTCTATAGACCCTGGGTCTAGCTAGGCGCCGACCAGCGACAGCTCACTGTGGCTCTTCAGCGGTGTGCGCGGGAGCCCCAGCTGCCCCTTCTTCCTGAGGGTGCTGGTCCTCCCTTTGCCCAGCCAGGTACCTCTGTCACTCTCTTCACCTTCATCTCCGCTCTCTATGTTGGCCACCACTTGGATGGCCAGAGTTTAATGCGCTGTCCGTAACCCCACCCATTCTGCCCCAGTTTAGCTGACCGATTGGCGACAGCTTTGCCCATTGGACTGCATGCTGTGCTCACAGCTCAGGTGCAGGCATTCTCCTAACCCATGCTGCAAGGCAGCACTGTTAGCTAGAACCACAGGGGTGACTGGTTCAAACCTGAATGGTGCAATTGCAAGAGGCTGTGAGCACCTCCACCAGTGACTACTCCATGGCCAGCTTTAGCAAGGAGATTGTACAACATGCCCAGTCGTCCAATTGTTCTGCACTTGGTTTACCATCCTCCAAGTGCTGTGGATCAGACAGTGCAATGTGCCCACCATATTGTGTAACCGAGGCTACTCTAAAGCTTGGTCCCACCGAGGTATGTGTCTCTGCACTGGTGGAGCGTATGGGTGAGCATGGGTCTGCAATGATGGTTTCAGCACATTCCTCTTCCGAGGTATCTTCGGGGCTTGAGTCGAGGACCTAGGTCTTGGACTCCCTCGGATGTTTCTCAGGTGTGCCTGTGAATTAGTGCAAATCTGGGATGATTCCACCCTAAGCCTTTATTTTTTTTCTTTCTCTTTCATGTAACCTCTGCATTCCTGTGCTTTATAGCTTTATACATTCAGAGTGGCATTCTACAAGTATGTTGCCCATTGCAGAGTGATGTATTAAACATAGAAAATAGGAGCAGGAGTAGGTCATTCGGCCCATCAAGCCTCTTCCACCATTCAATATGACCATGGCTGATCATCTATCTCAGGACCATACTCCCGCTCTCTCCCCATGCCCCTTGACACCTTTAGAGTCCAGAAATCTATCTATTTCCTTCTTAAATGCATTCAGTGACTTGGCCTCCACAGCCTTCTGTGGTAGAGAATTCCACAGGCTCACCACCCCCCGAGTGAAGAAGTGTCTCCTCATCCCAGTTGTAAATGGCCTACCCCACATCCTGAGACTGTGACCCCTTGTTCTGGACACCCCCAGCCAGAGGAAACATCATCCCTCATCCAGTCTGTCCAGCCCTGTCAAAATTTTATACGTTTCAATGAGATCCCCTCTCTTTGGATGGGAAGTCTTGTGTTGAGAGCCTCGGAAACCTTCTGCTTTGCAAAACACATCCGCCGAGTTGATTTTGTTTCCTGTTTTTTCCTCTCCCTTGAGACCCAAGCCGGGACTTTGTAAATCTTTATAACTTCAAGCCATGAGTCTGGTGGTCTCCCGTTCCAGTTGCAGTTGTAAACACATCCTTTCTGGGGCCTCTTATGTCTGCAGGTCCTCCTTTATAAGAACAACAACTTGCATTGATATAGTGCCTTTAATATAAAACATCCGCAACATGATCATGATCAAATCAAACCAAAGCAGGAGACATTAGGACAGATGACTAAAATCTTGATCAAATGGATAAGTTTTAAGGAGCACTTTAAAAGAATATAGAAAGGTGGCAAGGCAGAGAGGTTTAGGAAGGGAATTTCAAGTCTTAAGATCCAGACAGCTGAATGTGTGGCTTCCAGCAATGGGATGAAAGGAAGTGGGGAATGCACAGGAGGCCCGGGTTGAAGGAACCTAGAGTTCTTGGAGGATTTTATGGCTGAGGGAGGCTACAGACATAGAGAGGGAGGTGAGCCCATGAAGGGACTTGAATGCAAGGATGAAAATTTTAAAATCATGGCATTGATGGACAGGGAGCTAATTTAGGTCAGGGGGCACTGGGGTGATGGGTAAATAGATTGGTGTGCACTAAAATATGGCCCTTGTAATCTCTGCAAGATAGATATTATTGTTTAAACATTTGGCAGCTAATTTTCCTTCATCAACTATAAGAGCGACGTATTTACATTGAGTCCTTCATGCAGAGGCCAGTACTCAGAGCACTTTACTAGGGGGTTAGAGAATGACAAGTAGAAGACACACAAGATTAAGGAGGGGGGAGGGATTGAAATTACTATTAAAACAACAGTTATATAAAAGGGAATTTGAAGGAAGAAAGGGGGGTGGGAAGGCAACATTCCTCTGGGAGAAAGCTCCAATGGGTTAATGACTGAAAGATTCCTAACTCTTTGTGGAGTGGAGAATAAGCAGTAATTCAGTGCCAGATTGGCTGTGGTTCTAGGCTGCAGTACATGGGAGAAGCAGGATCTCGATGCCAATTTTATGATCGAGTTACCACCGCATCATTTTTAAAAATGAACAATCTACAGTATGTTACAGGGATTCGTCAGTAAGAGCACAAAGACGCACGTTTCAGCAGGCACAAGATAATCACTATGTACTTACTCCGGAACAGAGTGGAGACTACCAAGGAAAGCATAAATGTTGAAGCACTTATTAATTTCGTCAATGTGAGGAAGAATTCATAATATTTATCAATTAATTAATCACTTGTTAATTATTTATCCAGGAGAGGCACAAACTGCTCTTTCTAAACGTGCAGTTCCACAATCATAAAGACCAGGCATTCTGAGTGACTGGTGATATGCCAGCCAGCTGCCAGTTACAAAATGCTCACAGTTGATGGGTGCTCAGTTAAAAATTCACTTCTTTCCCTCGTGCCTTTGTTGAAATGAACATCAGGTCAGCCATGATCTTACTGAATGTCAGAGCAGGCTCGGGGGGCTGTATGGCCTACCCCTGTTCGCATCTCTCATGTTCTTAATGTTGTTCATCGTGGGCGGTGGACAAAGTCATATATTTGGCATCACCATTTGAGGAAGGTCAGATATGATGCAGGGCAGGTATAGGATGAGGCTCACTCTGCACTCTGCCAATGATACGCCTAGACAGATGATTTTGTTTGGATTGGCCAGTATTAAGAAATAGAGATAGTTTAAGTAAATTATATTTGTATTTGTTGACATTTGGAATGAGTTTTAGCTTTAAAGTTTAAGTTTGATTTGTATTTCTGTATCTGTGTGTTAAGGGACATCAAATTGAGTTTTAGTTTCACTTTAAAAGGTGCTTGCGTTTCTAATGAGAGTTTTACAACTTAAGAAGTTAAGAAAACACAAGAGTAGAAAAAAAAAACAGTGCTGTTGCCTTGCAACAGGGGTCCAGAGAGGCAGTTCCCTCCTACAGGCACACACCGAAACCTGAAGGGACAGCAGTTTTGAGTTCAGTTTTGAAGACTGCTGCCAAACAGAAGCCATCTGGAAGTGACAAATAGCCAGTTTCAATATAACGTTGGTTGAAAGTAGCTGCCAGGGAGATACTGGAGCAAAAGGGGCAGATAGCAAGTCCCAAGCTAAAGAAGCGACCCCAGAATCCAGGGGAGTGGAACAGGAGAAAGTCCCAAGCAGGCCTTCTAGTCAAAGGAAGGGCAGGAACCTGGAAAAAGTACTGTTCAGCAAAGTTAAGAGCAAGGGGAAGAAAGAAAGGCTCAAAGCTTCAGATGTAAAGAGACAAAAGCTACAGGAAGCAGATTTAAAGTGAGAACGCTTGCAAGAGGCCAGAACATTCAAAAAGATGGCTGAAGATCTGTAACTCTTTGCTATGGGCATGTGAAGCAGTGGTGTACTGTTGACAGCTGAGTCAGTGAGAGAGAGAGTGCATGGAAGACAGCTTGAACGCATGTGGTGACCCAGGGAGGAGGAACATAAGAAAAAGAGTTTAAAACCCTGGAGGTGAACCCTTGTGGAAGGCATCCGATAGAAAGCGTTGGTTTGGGAGAAGATTCCAAGGCGAGTCCTTGGAGACTGGAGATTGGAAACCCTTGTGTGAAAGACGGAGTGTAGTAAGACTGGTTGACTCACGGTCTACAAGCATCTGGAGGGAGTTGAGGAGAGATCCATAGCATCTGGTTGAGGTGACATCTGTCATTTGGTTTCAGAGTGCGGTGTGTCTGACCACGAGGTGCCTGTTGGTTTACATGGTCTGTGTACTTACTGTGAGCATCAGAGTATAAGGTAGCTCTATAACTTGTGTTATCCTTACAAATCTGTATATATCTGTAAAGGTATAGTTGTGGGTGAAGAAGTATTGCAATATAGTTCATATTTTCCTGTTTAATAAATGTTTTACACTTTTGTTAAAAGTTCATTAGCTGACTCCGGTGTCTCTGTTTAGTATCCCCTCTCCACGTATCTAAACAAAGAAATAAAAGTTAGGATCTATCAACCTGGATTCCACACTGGGATCAGGCTTGTTCAGTGGCAACATCAGCTGGGGATCATAACAGTCAGGGAGGATCAGATGGTCATGCACATAAATTATTTAAGGGAATAAATAGATAAGATGTTAGCGTAGTAATTTTTAAATTTTTTTCCAGTGTTATCCAATTTTAGCATCTTGAAAATTAACTTGGCCCTAGTAAAAACAGAATGGCAATAAAGCAGTGGAGTAACATTCAGTATATAATTATTAAAGTTTGCATATTACAGATCAACATATAACATCAATGTGGAAAATTGCCCAGGTATGTCCTGTACAAAAAAAGCAAGGCAGATCCAACCAAACGAATTACCAACCCATCAGTCTACTTTATTCAGTAAAGTGATGGAAGGAGTCAGCAACAATGCTATCAGCAATAACGTGCTCACTGACGCTCAGTTTGGGTTCCTCCAGGGCCACTCAGCTCCTGACCTCATTACAGCTTTTGTTCAAACATGGACAAAAGAGCTGAACTCCAGAGGTGAGGTGAGAGTGACTGCCCTTGACATCAAGGCAGCATTCGACAGAGTGTGGCATCGAGAAGCCCAGCAAAACTAGAGTCAATGGGAATCAGGGGGAAAACTCTCCAGTGCTTGGAGTCATACGTGGCAGAAAGGGAGATGGTTGTTGGATGTCAATCATCCCAGTTCGAGGACATCACTGCAGGAGTTTATCAGAATAGCGCCCTAGGCCCAACCATCTTCTGCTGCTTCATCAATGACCTTCCTTCCATAAGGTCGGAAGTGCAGATGTTCACTGATGATTGCACAATGTTCAGCACCATTCGCAACTTCTCAGATATTGAAGCAGTTCATGTCCAAATGCAGCAAGACCTGGACAATATCCAGGCTGGGGCTGACAAGTGACAAGTAACTTTCACACCACGCAATTGCCAGGCAATGACCATCTCCACCAAGAGAGAACCTAACCATCGCCCTTACATTCAATGCATTACCATCACTGAATCCCCCACTACCAATGTCCTGGGGTTTAGCATTGACCAGAAACAGAACTGGACTAGCCATATAAATACTTTGGCTACAAGAACAGGTCAGAGGCTAGGAATCTTACTGCGAGTAACTCACCTCCTGACTTCCCAAAGCCTGTCGACCATCTATAAGGCACAAGTCAGGAGTGTCGCCCAACTGCCAGGATGATCGCAGCTCCAACAACACTCAAGAAACTTGACACCATCCAGGACAAATCAGGCTGCTTGATTGGCACCCCATCCACAAACATTCACTCCCTCCACCACCAACGCACAGTGGCAGCAGTGTGTACCATCTACAAGATGCGCTGCAGGAACTCACCTAGGCTCCTTAGACAGCACCTTCCAAACCCATGACTTCTACCATATGGAAGGACAATGGCAGCAGACACATGGGAACATCACCACCTGGAAGTTCCCCTCCAAGGCACTGACCATCCAGACTTGGAAATATATTATCGTTCCTTCACTGTCGTTGAGTCAAAATCCTGGAACTCCCTCCCTAATAGCACTGTGGGTGTACCTACACCACATGGACTGTGGCAGTTCAAGAAGGCAGCTCACCACCACCTTCTCATAGGCAATTAGGGATGGGCAATAAATGCTGGCCCAGCCAGCAATGTCCGCATCCCATGAATGAATTAAAAAAAATGAAAATCTGTTTTTCAAGAGCTTTTTAAAAAATGTTATTATTTTATGAACTCCCAGACATTTCGGGTGAGTCAAACTTAATTTGACTGATAACTTCAAATGAGACAAAATGATATTCATAGTCCCAGAAGCTACAGTTTTAATGTGGGTTCTGCTGCACACAATGCAATTTTGAAATAAAATGTATTTAATTTACAAGGCAAGAAACTTAGTTGAACATGGAGTAGTGCTCCTCCCAGCTCAGGGAAAGTGGAGTGCTGCTGAACAGAAATTGGGCAGAATTTTACTCTTGTCGGGCAGGCACATGCCTGACCTGAATGAGCGTAAAATGACGCGTGATGATGTCAGGCAAGCATCCCGATGTCATCGTGCACTTGCGCGATATTTCGGTCAGCGGGAGCGCACGAGTGTTGGCAGTGCGCTTGCTGTCAATTAAGCGGCCTATTAAGGCCCTTAATGAACTTATTGATTCGAATTTTTCATTGCCCATCCAACCCTTTGGTTGGCGGGTGGGCTGAACGGCCAAGCGTCCTTTGCATTTTTGGCAAAACCTCATCCATGGTTGGGATGGGGTTTCGACCAGTGATTTTAAAAAAAATTAAAAACTTTTAAAACTCATATTTAACATGTCCCTGCTCATGTGACAGAGTCACATGAAGGGACATATTTTCATTATTTTTAATTTTTAAATTTTGATTATTAAAAATCTTCATCTCCCTGAGGCAGCTCTGTGCCTCAGGGAACTTCTACTGTGTGCACCCCCGTGCATGCGCACACTTCTGTGTTCACGTTCCTCCCGCCCCTCACCTCACTACCGTGTGCATTTCACACTGGTTTGCCGTTAATTGGCCAGCCAGCATGAAATCCATGACAGGGCGGTGGTCAGTTTCATGACTGTTCTCGGGCCCGCCCTCTGCGCCCGTCCAATGAGAGTAAAATTCAGTCCATAGCGCATGCTACGTCATGTAGCCAGTCCTTCCTTAAGAACACATTCAACTTAAAGGAAGTCAACATTCTAAAGTTCAAGAGGCAGTGCTGCAAAAAAAAAAGCCTTCTGTAAAGGCCAATTTTCAGAAATTGGCCAAGTTTTGCCTCCCAGCATTCCACAGGACTTGGCACTGGATTTAAAAATACACTTTGAAATGCAACACGGACACGATGAAGTGACTCCTTGAATATGCTAGTCAAGAGGTGCCAGAGGCAATCAGGCTGTGGATTCCAGTCTGCCTGAATGTGTACCCACGCCCCATGGAAATGCTAATTCCAAAAACTGTTTCATTAGTGTGAAACTCATTGACCCACCTGATGACGCTGATAAACCAGAATCTTCCCCATGGAGACACCATCATATGTCAATGGGCTATTCACAAACCCAAAGGGCTGAATTTTCCCCCCCGTCGGAGTGGGGGGGAAGTTGATGGGCGAATGCATATGGGGGCGCTTCCGATCGGCACCCCCTATCGGAGGTGCGGCGCCATTTTAAGTAGACGGGCCAATTAAGGCCCACCCAGCTCCTCTCCCCTTTTCTCCGAAACCCACTGTAATCAGCCTCTGTCTATCTTTTTTGGTCCAGTTGCCTGTGCCTGCAAAGCAAGCTCAGGGTAAGGAGCCTGTACATCAGGTGGGCAGGAGCAAAAACACAGGAAAGTTTGAAGCTGCCACTCACCTTCTCGGCTCAGCTGCATGACCTCCTGGTATTTCCACACTCCATAAGTCAGACACTGAGTCACATTTGCCTGTCTCTGCCTGTGCCAAGCTGGCACACAAACATCCCGGGTCCTCATGTGGCTTGCTGCCAAACATGTTTTCTAAAGTTGAAAGAGGTGCTTTGGGGTCACTGTCCACCCCTTGCTCTTTGGCGGCATTGACCCTGTGTGCCCAGGGATATCCCACCAGAGCCTCCGGGCGAGGTAGCCTCCTCTCCCGCATTTGTCGATACTGTCTCAGGGGAGGGAGGGCTTGTGACTCCAAAGTTATCTCTGTGACCCCCCATCGGGGGTCGAGACACACCGTTTGGGAACATCAATTATACTTCTCCCCAGGGAATAGCAGGTCAAGTGAGTGTGAAGTGAGTGTACGCCTTCAAGGAAGAGCCAGACTGACTCCAGGCTGGGGCAGCCACCATGGAACACAATGTGGTAGGCGTCAAGTCATGGTCAATGTGGTCTTGCGGACTGGTTTTAATCCCCTAGAAGGAGTGAGGGAGGAATTTTCCAGGTTTTCTTTTTTTCTTAATTGGCCTTGGATTTCTGGATCTGGATTCTTACTTCTCTCAGGAGCCTACTTGGCAGCTAGAGGATAAGGAGCCTCTGGAGGTGATCCTGAGGCATAACAAATCTCTGGGATAGGATAGATAGATCAGTCGATCTTTCCCTGTCTGTTGATTTTGTACGTTTGCGCTTTATAATCACATCTACTGCACTACCCTGACATTTCCATTTGCCGCACCAACGATCACGATGGCTTCTTTGAGAGGGAGCGGTGAGTGCACCAGTGTGTCTTCAACTACTGCATCCGCCAACCACCCCTCTCCCCCTCCCCCACAATAGCACAGCAAGAAGTAGTGAATAGCTGAGTAATAGAAATCAGGAATCTCTGGGTTCAGCTCCCAGTCTGTGCTAGTTATTGAACAGTGACTGACGGAGTGACAGGGTGCAGAGAAGAAAGAAAATCTGCCCCAATTCCTATTCTTCATTATCATTAAATATAATCCCTGATGTGTCCTGTTCCTTCTATCTGGTCACTTATTCAGTGAACACAATTGCACGCCTATCTACTGATAAGTGAGTTGGTAATCAAGATGATGTAGATGAGGAGACCATTGTAAAATGAAGCACACGCTGTTTATTCACATAAGGAACGGAGAACTAACATGTGTGCTTCTCAAACCAAAACCCATTCTAAAACTACTGATTGACAATGTAGCCCACGCTATACAGCAATTGGGTAAAACAATCACCCGGTCAACCTGCTTACATTCTTAAAGGTGTATTGCACCTCAGATTACCACATGACGGAATAGGCAAGTGCTTGAACTTAAGCAAAACAATGGACACCAGTAAAAAGCAAAAGTTTCTCCACAAATTTGAATGGCTGTTTACTTCATCTCTCATATACATTCCAAAACAAATATATAAACCGTAGCAAAAGAAAACGCAGTGTATTTGCTTTTTGATTCCTGGTTAAAAGGAAAACATGTGCATAAGAGAGACACTTTGTGAAATGAATGCCATGTTAAACCTGATAACTTGGCGAAATTAATAACCTTCTTAGATATCAAGTTAATGAAGTTACACAGTCAGCAGACTTGTGTAGTGTATTGAAGGATATTGCAGTGGACGCTACTCCGAAACATTGAATTGACTGAGGAGAAGCTACAAGGCATAGAAAACCATGGATATCTTTGTTACGTGGTAGTCGCTAGTAGTTGACCTAGTCTACTCCTCCTTCAAAGTACTACGCAATGAGGGAAAGCAGGTTTGGTGGCAGGTTTCTGCTGCTCCTGGTTTAGCTTTGTGGGATGGGTGTATCTGAGTGCTGAGTCATTACGTGATTCCTCACTACTTGCCTGATTCTGACTGCGATCCCACATCTTCAGCACTTTGAGGGTGTTGGTGGTCGAGGGGCATCTTGTTTGCTGGTTGCCTTATTCCCATGAGAGGCAGCTCCCTCATCAGTGTCCTCTCCTGCCAGACATGGCGTACCTCAGTCAACAGGGGACCCTAGCTAGAGTGTTGATAAGAGCAAATTTCCTTACACCTACTCATGTCATGACATATTTATTATTCTGACCTTCGGACAGGAAGCAGGAGCAGAGCTGCTTCACCAGTGGGCCATGAACTCCCTTTCATCTCTCCACATTATTTTCCCCACCCTTTGATTTTGTCCTTCACTAATTCTTTACTTGATATAAATTTAAGCGACTGCATTCCGTTAAAGGTGTGCAGCAGTTCCTTACCGTCTACAGGTCCATATAAACACCAGTTGTGCAGGGAGCAAACAAACTTATATTAATGAGCTAAACTCCACTGCCCCACAAGGCCAATGAGGCAAAAGGGAAACAGAAATATCTGGAAAAACTCAGCAGGTCTGGCAGCATCGACGGAGAAGAAAAGAGTTGACGTTTCGAGTCCAACATGACCCTTCAACAGAACTAAGTAAAAATAGGAGAGGGGTGAAATATAAGCTGGCTTAAGGGGTTGGGGAGGGGGGAGAGAAGAGTGGGGGGTGGTTGTTGGGACAAACAAGCAGTGATAGGAGGAGATAACCAAAAGATGTCACAGACAAAAGAACAAAGAGGTGTTGAAGGTGGTGATATTATCTAAAAGAATGTGCTAATTAAGAGTGGATGGAAGGACAAGCAAGGTACAGATAGCTCTAGTGGGGGTGGGGTGAAATAAGACTGAAAAGGCATAAAAGGTATAGATAAATGATGGTGGAATACATTTAAAAATAATGGAAATAGGTGGGAAAAGAGAAATCTATATAAATTATTGGAAAAAACAAAAAGGAGGGGGAAGAAATGGAAAGGGGGTGGGGATGGAGGAGGGTGTTCAAGATCCAAAATTGTTGAACTCAATATTCAGTCCGGAAGGCTGTAAAGTGCCTAGTCGGAAGATGAGGAAATGTTTCTAGCAAAGATTAAGCCTGGCATTGGCTTCTTTCACCCTGACTTGTACATAAGGAAACCGGATTTACTTATAGAAATCATTTCCCAGCTGAACGGTAGCAATGACTTGCATTTCTATAGCACATTTAACATAGTGCAACATTCCAAGGTTATTCACAGGAGGGTTACCAAATAAAATTTAACACCTAGCCACGTAAAGAGATATTAGGGCACAAGCAAAATACTGCTGATGCTGGAAATCAGAAATAAAAACATGATTTGTGAATTACTCAGCATGTCTGCTAGCTTCTGTGGAGAGAAAGGAATAGTTCATATTTCTGGTTATTATGATTAAAGGCTGTTGACCTTGGGGGTGATGGTGGCATAATGGGAATGTGACTAAACTTTAAATCCAAGGGTTCAGGCTCATATTCTGGGGACGTGGGTTAAAACCCACCCTGACAGCTAGTGGAATTTAACAAAATCTGAATTGAAACCTGTGGTTTTGGTCGTGGTAACCACGGGTTGGATTTTACGGTGCCACTGAGGTCAACGCACTTCTGAACGGCTTATGCATTTTACAGCCCCACCCCTGCTGAGAAGGGGACGTGAAGTTCCGCCCATCGGAACTTCTGCTGCTTTTTGTAAAAACCTACCTGGTTCACCAATGTCCTTCAGGGAAGGAATTTTGCCGTCCTTGCCTGGTCTGGCCTGCTTATGACTCCAGATCCACAGCAATGTGGTTGACTCTTAACTGCCCTCTGAAATGGCCTAGCAAGCTATTCAGTTTGAAGGCAATTAGGGATGGGCAGCAAATGCCAGTGCTGCCCACGCCCCTTGAAAGAATAAATAAAAAAACCTGAAATACTAATTTTGTTTCTCTCTCTTCAGATTTAGTTGATCTGTTGAGTCTTGTCAGCATTGCTTTTCATTTGCGATGGAGGTATTAGGATAGGTAAACATTAAACTTGCCAAAGAGGTAAGGAGCATCTTAAAAGTGAGAGAGGGAGGTAAAGGGCCAGAACGGTTTACAGAACGAATTCTAGGGCTGGGGCCCTAGACAGCTGAAGGCACAACTGCCAAAGGTGGAGCAAAGGAACTCAATGCATTCCTCACTGTTAAAAGGTGCAATGATGCTAATGTGATTAGTCTGCCATACTTCGTGAGCAGTAAAACTAAGACGTGCAGAATAAAGACAATGTCAGTCATGCACTATTACTGGACCCAAATTTATATCGTGCAACAATTTTGCAGCCAGCATCAACAGTTGGCATTACCATCACTGAATCCCCAACTATCACCATCCTGGGGGTTACCATTGATCAGAAACTGAACTGGACTAGCCATATAAATACTATGGCTACAAGAGCAGGTCAGAGGCTAGGAATCGTGCGATGAGTAACTCGCCTCCTGACTCCCCAAAGCCTGTCCACCATCCACAAGGCACAAGTGGAATACTCCCCACTTGCCTAGATGAGTGCAGCTCCTACAACACTGAAGAAGCTGGACACCATCCAGGACAAAGCAGCCAGCTTGATTGGCACCATATCCACAAACATTCACTCCCTCCACCACCGACACACAATAGCAGCAGTGTGTACCATCTACTAGATACACTGCAGGAATTCACCAAGGCTCCTTAGACAGCACCTTCCAAACTCACGACCACTACCACCTAGAAGGACAAGGGCAGCAAATAGATGGGAACGCCACCACCTGGAAGTTCCCCTCCAAGTCACTCACCATCCTGGCTTGGAAATATATCGCCGTTCCTTCACTGTCGCTGGGTCAAAATCCTGAAACTCCCTTCCTAACAGCACTGTGGGTGTACCTACACCACATGGACTGCAGTGGTTCAAGAAGGCAGCTCAGCATCACCTTCTCAAGGGCAATTAGAGGTGGGCAATAAATGCTGGCCCAGCCAGCGAAGCCCATATCCCATGAATGAATAAAAAACAAAGTTAGCAACACCCTAAAGAGGATTCTTAAACAAGACACTTAAACTCGAGCTCCTCCAATGAGTTAGATCCCATCGCTCAGCCATCATCTCACCATCTCATAAGATACCAACAGCACCAATGCCTATCTACACTGAGCCACGCAGTTCCTACACACCAGGTGAACAGTAGAAGCTGAAAGAAATTTAATTAGCATTTCAATTTGTCTGAAATCAGCAGAGCTTCTCAAACGGTAAAGTAGTGAGAATTAACTAATTAAGGTAATCGCACTTTAACAAGCTTACTGAATTGCCCGAAATAACCAGCACGCTTAATGCATTGTAAGTGTCACCTTTGTAATTGGCTTCTAAGGTGATGGGAAATTGCCCAATACAGATAGTTACTCACCATAAACATGGGCACTATTAGCAACAAGCACTGTGTACTGCTAGGTGTCAGCTGTGGCTCAGTTCATAGCACCCTTGCCTTTGAATCAGAAGGTTGCGGGTTCATGTCCCACTCCTGGAAAACCAAGAACTGTGAATGTACTGGAAAGAGTTATACATGATCTGTTGATAACTCGAAAGAGTTACTGTGGTAAGCTGGTTAGTCGTTGGGCAATTTGCTTCTATTTCTGGCCTTCTGCCCATGTCTCCTTTCACTCCGCTTGTTTTATTTTTACATAACAAAGATTTCTGCTTTGCCATTTGGCCACAGCCAGGACGTAGAGAAAATCTTGGATCCCTGGCCCCCTTCCCCCCCAATTCCATTGCAACTCTCATCCGAACCCAACATGGCGGCTGGGTCACAGTTCTCCCCCACTCTAACACCACCGTGGGAGCACATTCATCACAGGGACTCATAGACGTTGACAGCTGAGAAGGAGGCCATTCGGCCCATCGTGTCCGTTCCGGTCAGCAAAGATCTGACTACACTAATCTCAGCAGTTCCCCACAGTGGCTCAGCAAAACCTTTTTGAGGGTAATTAGGAGTGGATAATAAATGCCAGCTTTGTCAGTGATACCAACTTCCTGAGAATATTGAAGGTAATATTTTGCCTCCCAATCAGCGCGAGCTGTGATGTTCACCTGCGGCAGCATTGAACGCTCCCAGATGGAGCTAAGGAGAGCTCCAATATGCCAGTTGTTGTTACTTTCGAACCATAAATCGTGAGTAGCATTTGGCTTGAAATATTGCCATTTTACTGAACAGTAACTTGATGGGATGGCTTTTGGCTTTCTTGCTTTTCCTCTTCTTCTTATTTTCCTGAATCACCTTCAATTAGCTAAAGAAATAATGAAACCACTTTGCTGAGTGACAGTGTAAAACATTAATGAGTGCAAGGAAAGCTCTGTGTGAGCAGAATTTAGAGAAGAATGAGCAAGTGGGATTTTAATATTTAATATAAAAATGTAATAACAGTTGAATGAATTTATAATTCATCATCTACTGCAGACATCGCATTTAATAACATGTGCAGATTCAAATCTTAGGTTACCAAAATACTTCAAAAATGCAATATAGTTACGAGTGTTGCACAGAAGGCCCTGGCATCTGCTTAGAGTTTCTGAGCATTATTGTTCTCGTAAATTTCATATCTTGATATTTCCGAAATGGCTCAGTGGAGAGTTGGTTATTAAAACTGCCGACATTCCCAGCAAGTTCGCTTGCTGGTCGTAATGAGAGCATCTCTTCAGGGGTTTGTTACTGTTAAGGGTTTCCTAGTATGTTAATATGTGTTGTGGAATAAGGATAAATACCAACACATGGGCCTGATAGATAGACTGAGTAAGAGAGAGATAGAAAGAGAGAGAAAGAAAGAAAGAGAGAACTCAAGCGGCTGGAAATATGTGGGATTCTTTCCAAATCATTCCTGGCAGATTTGTTAATGTTTTTAAAGAAGAGAAGGGTCCTTAAAAGAAAAGAAAGATTTGCATTTATTTATATAGCGCTTTTCACAATCACTGGACATTTCAAAGCACTTTGCAGCCAATGAAGTACTTTTTTGAAATGTAGTCACTGTTATAATGTAGGAAAAATGGCAGCCAATCTGTGTACAGCAAACTCCCATAAACAACAATGTGATAATAATCAGATAACATACAAACATACGGATTAGGAGCAGGAGAGGCCACTCGGCCCCTCGAGCCTGCTCCATCATTCAATAAGATCATGGCTGATCTGAATGTAACCTCAACTCCACATTCCTGCCTATCCCTGATAACCTTTCGCCCCCTTGTTAATCAAGAATCTATCTAGCTCCTCCTTAGAAATATTCAAAGACTCTGCTTCCATCGCCTTTTGAGGAAGAGAGTTCCAAAGACTCACAGCTCTCAGAGAAACAATTTCTCCTCTTCTCTGTCTTAAATGAGTGACTTTATTTTGAAACAGTGACTCCCTAGTTCTAGATTCTCCCACAAGAGGGAATATCCTTTCCACATCCACTCTGCCATGGTCCCTCAGGATCTTAAAGGTTTCAATTAAGTCGCTTCTTACTCTTCCAAATTCTAGTCGATACAAGCCTAACTTGTCCAGCCTTTCCTCATAAGATAATCCGCCCACTCGTGGAATTAGTTTAGTGAACCTTCTCTGAACTGCTTCAAACGCATTTACATCTTTCTTTAAAAAGGAGACCAATACTGTACACAATGCTCCAGATGTAGTCTCACCAATGCCCTGTACAACTGAAGCATAACCTCCCTAGTTTTGTAATCAATCCCCTCTCAATAAATGATAGCATTCTATTAGCTTTCCTAATTACCTGCTGTACCTGCATATTAACCTTTTGTGATTCATGAACTAGGACACATAGATGCCACTGAATCTCAGACCTCTGCAATCTCTCACCATTTAGATAATAAGTTTTTTTTTTATTCTTCCTGCCAAAATTAATGATTAAACATTTGCCCACATTATACTCCATTTGCCAGATCTTTGCCCACTCACTTAACCTATCTATATAACTTTGTAGTCCCCTTATGTCCTCTTCACAATTTCCTACCTATCTTTGTATCATCAGCAAATTTAGCAACCATTCCTTGGTCCCTTCATCTGTCATTTATAAGAATTGTAAAAAGTTGAGGCACCAGCACTGATCCCTGTGGCACACCACTTGTCAAATCCTGCCAACCAGACAAAGACCCATTTATGCCAACTATCAACATTCTGTTAGCTAGCCAATCTTCTATCCATGCCAATATGTTACCACCTACACCATGAGTTTTTATTTTCTGCAATAATCTTTGATGTGGCACCTTATCAAATGCCTTCTGGGAATCTAAGTACAGTACATCCACTGGTTCCCCTTTATCCACAGCACATGTGACTCCTTCAAAGAACTCTAATAAATCGGTTAAACATGATTTCCCTTTTACAAAACCATGTTCACTCTGCCTGATTGCCTTGAATTTTTCTAAGTGTCCTGCTATAACATCTTTAATAATAGCTTCTAACATTTCCCCTATGACAGCCGTTAGGTTAACTGGCCTGTAGTTTCCTGCTTTCTGTCTCCCTCGCTTTATGAATAAAGGAGTTACATTTGCTATTTTCCAATCTAATGGAACCTTCCCCGAATCTAGGGGATTTTGGAAAATTAAAACCAATGCATCAACTATCTCACTAGTCACTTCTTTCAAGGCCTTAGGATGAAGTCCATTTGGACCTGGGGATTTGAGAGCCCACAGCCCCAACAATTTGCTCAACACCACTTCCCTGATGATTGTAATTTTCCTGAGTTCCTCCCTCCCTTCCATTTCCTGATTTACAGCTATTTCTGGGATGTTACTTGTGTCCTCTATCGTGAGGGTGGAAGCAAAATACCTGCTTAATTCATCCGCCACCTCCCTACTTTCCATTATCAATTCCCCAGACGCATTTTCTATAGGACCAACACTCACTTTTTAAAACTCTTTCCTTATTTAAATATCTATAGAAACTCTTACTATCCGTCTTTATATTACCAGCTAGCTTTCTTTCATACTCTAATTCTTCCCTCCTTATTAATCATCTTGTCATTCTTTGCTGTTCCTTATATTCTTTCCAATCTTCTGACCTGCCACCCGTCTTTGCATAATTATATGTCTTTTCGTTATGTTTGATACTGTCTTGAACTATTTTAGTTAACTACGGATGTTGGGCCCTCCCCTTGGAATTTTTCTTTCTCATTGGAATGTATCTATTCTGTGTATTATGAAATATCCCTTTAGACTCTGTCACTGGACTTCTATTGAACAACCCTTTAATCTCATTTGCAAGTTCACTTTAGCTAGCTTTAGCTTTCATGCCCTCATAATTGCTCTTATTTATGTTTAAAATATTAGTTTTGGCGCACTCATTTCTCCCTCAAAATGGATGTAAAATTCAAACATATTATGATCGCTGCTACCTAGGGATGCCTTCACTGTGAGGTCATCAACTAATCCTACCTCGTTGCCCAATACCAGGTATAGCCTGCTCTCTGGTTGGCTCCAGAACATGCTGTTCTAAGAAAATATCCCAAAAACATTCTATGAACTCCGCGTGTTTGTTACCTTTGCTCATCTGATTTTTCCAATCTATATAATATAACCCCTCTATCAAAGAAGGGAGGGAGGCAGAAAACAGGAAACTATAGGCCAGTTAGCTTGATGTCTGTCATGGGGAAGTTGTTAGAATCGACCATTAAGGAGGTTATAGCTGGGCACTTAGAAGAGCTCAAGGCAATCAGAAAGAGTCAGCCTGGTCTTGTGAAAGGAAAATCATGTTTAACCAATTTATTGGAGTTTTTTGAAGGAGAAATATGCACTGTGGATAAAGGTGAGTCTGTAGATGTGCTGTACATGGATTTCTAGAAAGCATTTGGTAAGGTACATCAAAGGTTATTACGGAAAATAAAAGCGCATGGTGTAGGGGGTAAGATATTAGCATGGATAGAAGATTGGCTGGCTGACAGAAAGCAGAGGGTATGCATAAATGGGTCTTCTTTGGATTGACAGGATGTGACGAGTGGAGTTCCACAAGGGTCTGTGCTGGGGACTCAACATTTTACGATTTACATCAATGACTTAGATGAGGGGAGTGAAGACATGGGGCTGCATCTTCCAGTCAGCGAGTGGGGGGTGGGACCCGCTCGCCTACAGGTCAAATGACGTGGGGTGACATCGAGCGTGCGTCCCGACGTCACCCCGTGTCATTTAGATTTTCAGTTTGGCGGGCGCATAGCCGACTTGGCTGCATGCCCGCCGAACTGTCAATGGCCATTTAAAGCCTTTAAAAAAATAATTAAGCCAATTAATGGATCTGCCTGTCCAACCTTAAGGTTGGCGGGCAGGCGAAGAGCCCAGCCAGCCTTCAGAAAAAACATAAAACCTCCTCCACGGGTGGGATGAGGTTTCATGAGGGATTTAAAATGTTTATAAAATGTTGAATTAAAAGAAATTGACACGTCCCAGCTTGTGTGACAGTGTCATGTGAGGGGACATGTCAGTCATTTTTTCGTACCCTTCCAAAGGTTTTCACAACTTCCACCAATCTCCCTGAGGCAACACTTTGCCGATGAGGGGAAAATGTTGCCCATGATGGCTAAAGTTGTCAATAACAATGATAGGTGGGAAAGTATATTGTGAAGAGGAGGTTGCAGATGGATATAGGTAGGTTGAGTGAGTGGGCAAAGATCTGGCAAATGGAGTTTAATGTAGGAAAATGTGAAGCTGTTCACTTTGGCAGGAAGTACAAAAAAGCAGAGTATTACTTAAATGGAGCCGGCTGCATAATTCTGAGGTGCAGAGGGATCTAGGTGCTCTAGTACATGAGTCACAAAAAGTTAGTATGCAGCTAGAGCAAGTAATTAAGAAGACAAATGGAATGTTATCCTTTATTATGAGAGGGATTGAATATAAAAGTAAAGATGTTATGCTTCAGTTATACAGGGCATTGATGAGACTGCACCTCGAATACTGTGTGCAGTTTTGGTCTCCTTGTTTAAGGAAGGATGTAAATGCATTGGAGGTGGTTCAAATGAGGTTTACTAAATTGATACCTGGAATGAGTGGGTTGCCTTATGAGGAAAGGTTGGACAGTCTGGGCTTGTTTCCACTGGAGTTTAGAAAAGTGAGAGGTGATTCGATTGAAGCATACAAGATCTTGAACGGCTTTGACAAGGTGGACGTCGGAAAGATGTTTCCTCTTGTGGACAAGTTCAGAACTAGGGGGCACTGTTTTAAAATTAGGGGTCGCTCTTTTAGGACAGAGATGAGGAGAAGTTTTTTCTCTCAGGAGGCTGTGCAACTTTGGAATTCTCTGCCTCAGAAGGTGGTGGAGGTGGGGTCAGTGAATATTTTTAAGGCAGAGGTAGATAGATTCTTGTTTGGCAAAGGAAGCAAAGGTTATTGGGGTTAGATGGAAATGTAGAAATCGAAACACAGGAAGATCAGTCATGATCTTATTGAATGGTAGAGCAGATCTCCCCCCATCTCGTGAGGCTCCACACATAACGACCACTCTGATCTTCAAGGGGACCAATTGTGTCCCTTACTATCCTTTTACTTTTAATATACTTGTAGAAACCCTTCGGGTTTACCTTCACATTATCTGCCAAAGCAACCTCATGTCTTCTTTTTGCCTTCCTGATTTCCTTCTTTAGTATTTTCTTACATTTTCTATACTCTACAAGTACCTCATTTGCTTCTTGTTGCCTATACCTGCTAGACACCTCTCTCTTCTTCTTAACCAGATCGCCAATATCCCTTGAAAACCAAGGTTCCCTATGCCTGTTAACTTTGCCTTTAATCCTGACAGGAACATGCAAACTCTGCACTCTCAAAATGTTGCCTTTGAATGCCTTCCACTTACTGAACACATCGTTGCCAGAAAACAACTTATCCCAATCCACTCTTCCTAGATCCTTTCTCATTTCCACAAAATTGGCCTTTCTCCAATTTAGAATCTCAACTCGAGGACCAGACCTATCCTTATCCATAATTAACTTAAAACTAATGACACTGTGGTCACTGGACCCAAAATGCCTGCCTACACATACTTCTGTCACCGGACCTGTCTGGTCATAAAACATAAAAAATGTTTTTTTTATTTCTAACGTGGAAATCCGGCAATCCCCAAATATAAAAGCGTTCTTGCTTTTAGCAGTAATTATGAACTTAGCACCTCATTAAAAACCCAGTTACACTTCATTCAACAAGTTGTAACTTTCTCAAAGGTTGTTACAGAGAGATCAACAGCATAAAAGTGGCATTTTCAGAATTTCACCGATTGCTTGGGGGTAGCCGTCAAGGGATACCTCAAAAGTGCATCCTCTGGAAAAGCATGGAATTACTGACAACAACTTCTGGATTTCCATATTTTTCTGCACATATGCAGGCTCCAGAAGTTAGAGTTTCAGTGAGTACTCATAGCAGACTCTGACAGGTTTTGCCATCATTACTCTCCACAAATATCGGGGTCATTGTGACATGTACATCAGGAGGCGATTCTTTCACTTCTAACCTACAGTAATTTAATGTTGTAACTTTTCCTCACTTTCTCTCTCTCCCCTTGGTTATGGCCCATATTTCTACGAACTTTTTTCTGCCAGTTGTCAGCCTTGGTGATAGTAAACACATCTCTAAGTAAAGGTCATGGATTTAAATCCTGCGCCAGAGACCTGAGCGCTTAATCCAGGCTGAGACTTGAGTGAAAGAACAGAAAAGTTTTCCCCAGTGCTGTAACCAATAGTTATCCCTCAACAAACATTACTAAAAATAGACGGTCAGGTCACTATTTCATTGCCGTTTCTGGAATTGTGCTGAGTGTAAATTAGTTGCTGTGTTTGCTGCATTACAAAAGTACCTCATTGGTTGTGCAGCAGTTTGGAATGTCCTAAGTTCATGATGGAGATGTGTAAGCGCTGTGGACTGGTACATAATTGGGACTTGAACATAGTGGTGGGTTATAGTGCATATCAAACTCTTATCCAACTCCCCAATGAATTGCATCAACTTCTACTCTGAATCAGTGCTTCCTAGAACTTCAAATCTTGTCTTCTTCAGTCTTTGCTGTTGTGATGTTGCTTTAAGAGAAAATATGCTAATGAGTAAGTAGCCAGAATGTAAACCCTGTGACCAGCAGAAATTGTTACTAGAAGCTTTCAATTTAGCCAGCAGCATGTGGTGTGAAGAAATTGCAACTTTATTTTCCTGTTGACAATAGCTGTTGAATCTTTGGCTGGGATTTACTGGTCCCACCCATAGCGAGAACCTTTGCGTGCGGGAACAGAAAATTTGGAGAGGCAGCAAAAAGTCCATTGACTTTTGGTGGGACTAGAGAATCCAGGCTGTGGGCGAGACTAGAAAATTGGCCTTTACAGCAAGTCTGTCAGCTGAACAATCCTGTTCATCTTCAAATAAACCAAATGCAAGTTTAGTTTACCAGTCCTGTATGAGATTGGTAAATTTGTATTAAGCAAACATAGGAATGCAACATTTGCTTCCTTTTATAATCTACAAGGCTTTTCATTTCAGCGAAACATGCTTATTTTTGATTGGCTTTGTGTACTGTCTTAGTCATTTCAGCTTTGGCAAGGATAACACTGCAGGCTTTGGTTCCTCATCTAGCTTTATCAATTAAGCAATAGAGGACGTGAGAAAGTAAATGCCAGAAAAGAGCACCCATTCCATGGAACTGTCCTGTCATCCCGATCTGTCTACCGCACTCATTCACCGGGCACTTACGCTGAGCAATCTGATCACCCTCCTAGTTTGATACCAATCTATCCCTCAACAGAGACAGGAACCTTTCCATTTCTCCTTTGACTGTATTAGCTGAGTTTATATTTAGTTTGCTAAGAGACAAAGTCAAACTCACTT
The DNA here is from genome assembly GCF_964194155.1 of Cetorhinus maximus. Lineage (NCBI taxonomy): Eukaryota > Metazoa > Chordata > Chondrichthyes > Lamniformes > Cetorhinidae > Cetorhinus > Cetorhinus maximus. The sequence continues at coordinate 147,984,221 of NC_135884.1, forward strand.
TTCTTTCTAAATGGGAAGAAGCTAGGCCGGTGACACTGGTGCTTAAAGCGTTAAACAACTGAGCTCTACAGGGAGGGAGGGAGGTCCCAACATCCAGCGATCCCTTCCAGGGATTGCACACTTGTGAATGACAGAAAAAGACCCGACTGTGACACCCCTTCCCCACCATTGTTAATTACAAGTGCTAACACTCCCCAACACGGTCAAAGCTCTGCGTTGAAGTATGGTCCGTCTGTGCAAGTTTCAGAGAACAGCTGGTACCATAGCTCAGCGGGAATGGAGTGCTTCAGACAACCAGCAAGCTGTTAAAAGGAGCACAGAGAAAAAAAAACGACTGATAGTTAGAATGATTCCTCACGTTTTAATTCAATGGGAAGGGTGGGCTTTCTATTCACAGCAATTAACGTTCCACCAATTATGATTTCTAACCAAACCCAAAACTTATCGTCCCCGGCATTAAGCAGTACCAGGACCTCACATCAACAGACACCACCCTCAGCTTTTACAAATTGAACATATATCATTGTTAACAATTTCTGTTATATTCTCCTGTTTATCACACATGTACCAATCACATGGCAAGAATTGGTGAAACATTAATGTGGGTTATTTATTTGAAGATAAGACTATGCACTGATAATGTTCACTGGGAGGCTACGTAGACACATCTGCCTGTAAGACTGCTGCAGTGTTCTGTCTACAGAGTTGTGGGATAATTCATCACATTCTGTCTCATAGTAGGTAGTGATGGACATCAGCTTAAGCAATGCTCCCTTACAGGCACATGTACATCAGATCCACAACAATTTTCATTCCAAGTACTTGCCATTTCAGTATGCATCAGTTCCAATGCTTAACAACTCACATGAATTACTATTCCCACCATCTACCATTCCTCTACTTGCTTCTTTTAAGATTTTCTGTCCTTAGTGCTCATCATTCCCAGCGCATGTCAATCCCGGAACTTTGCTATTCCATGTATTTTCCAGTGCCTGAAAAATACTCTTATCTTTAATGAGAATGTGCACTATTTGTCACCAAGAGTCTTTGATAATCTTACTCCTGCTAAATGTCAGTTCTGAAGAAACTGTAATAAATTGCTGCTTAGTATATTAATGTATTATTGAAGTATTTTCAGTTACAACAACTGCAAATTAATGGCTCATCTGCTGTGAAATGAAATGTAATGAGCACAGGATATTCCTTTTGAAAACTTGATGAAGTTCCTTCACAGAATAATAATTATATTACTTATAATAGTGCAGCTCCTGAAATACAGACTCAACACTTCAAATCTCACTTGTGCCAGTCTTCACATTTATTCCATTCTTTCTAAATCTCTGCAATTATCGCCAGTGTCTGAGTTTGTCGGCACAATCAGAATTTCTTGCATTTTCCGCTTTCCGCTTTTTTTTTTGAATTTGTTCTCAGGGTGTGGGTGAAACGGGTGCCTGGTTGCCCTGAGAAGATTGTGGTGGACATTTTTCTTGAGCCCCATGTGGTCCTTGCGGTGATAGATTTCTGAGGCTTTTGTTCTTATCACAGTGTTCACACAATAATGTTAGGTAACCTCCGTAACATACGTTTTTACAAGTGAGTGGCCTGGTAGGGCACTTCCGAAGGTGTCAGCTGTGGCTCAGCCAGTATTGTTCTCACCGATAAACTACAAGGTTCCGGGCTTAAGTCCCCCTCCAGGGCTTGAGTTCAGAAGTCAAGGCTAACTTCAGTTTTGAGGAAGCATTGCACTATTGGAGGTGCTGTTTTTTCAGATGAAATGTTAAACCATGGTCCCATCTGCTTTTTTGGATGGATATAAAAGATCCCATGGCATTATTTGGAAGAAGAGCAGGGGAGTTACCCCTGGTGTTCCGGCCCATGCCTGACCCTCAATCACCATCACAGAAAAACAGATTATCTGGTCATTATCACACTGTTGTTTCATCTGTAAATGTTAGCAGAATCTGGATGTTAGTCTGTGATGCCGACACAACACAACTAGAACTGAGGATCAATCATGTCAGGCGAAACTGATACCAAATGTAGGCCAGAGGTTGATAGGGGCAGCAGGCTTGCTTTCCTGAAGGACATTTAGTAAATCATTCGGGGTTTCACAGTCATTTTCTCACAGAAAGGGGTAGTGGAAATATAGAATTCTTTCCCTCAGGGGGCTGTGGATGCTGGGATCAATAGAAATTTTCAGCTCAACAGATTTTTATAAGGGATGTTATCAAGAGATGTGAAGTAAAAACAGGTAAATGGAGTTGGGACACAGATTGGACATGGACTGATTAAATGGCAGAATTGGCTTGAGAGGCTGAATGTCTTTCCCCTGTTTTTATGCCTCACTTATTTTTAGTACTAATCCACAAATTACTAAATTCATTAAATTTCACACATTCTGAGATGGGATTTGAACTCATGATTTTAGATTGCTAGTACAGCAGCCCGAACTATCACTAACTGTGTCAACCATGCTTAACCCCTGGCTTCATTCAGCAAATTTCTCCAATTTTCTCCTGAGGGCTGTCACTTAGAATTCCACCACTTCAAGGTTCACCCTTCTCCCGGTGGGAATGGGTGATCTTTATGGTGCTGGCCAGTTTGCCCCACTGTGACTCCACATTTACTGGTCAACCACCAGTGGTCAGTTTCAGTGTGGGAGGCCAAACAGTGAATGTTGACAGGCGTGACAGGCTATTGAGGTTACAGGAGGTACCTCAAGCCAGCAACATCCTTGGTCCTCGTGACAGTTGAACGTTGAAACCTTCTGTGAAGGATCACTAGGAGGTGATCAACAGCACATGGTTCCACTGCCAAGAAGCCTCATGATACTATTGAACCTCATACAAGGAAGCAATAGCCAGTTCAGAACCTTATCCTCAGCTCTGCCCTTTTTCTGAGTGCAGTGATGAAAATTGGAGAGGTGAAAATACTACATGCCAGCTCTTAGCTGCCTTGTTAATAAGTGATGCCAAGCAAAAGCTAAGCATTATCATGCAGAGAGGAAGGGAAAATTGGAACGCTTTACCCTTTAATGTATAATGTAGATAAGGCCAAGGCAACTTTAATGAGTACAAGCATCATAAAATAGGCTGTCTGATCGTTGGAGAAATATGGGCTAAAGAAGGCAAATCAGAGGTCTTCCAGCAGTCCAAGTCTGGTTAAGTGACCTTGCGTTATGAAAGTCATCTTACCTTCTCGTCAACAGCCGAGGTCAGGAGCTCCAAGTCCCGACAGACCTCGGAGTTTCCGCACGTGCACAGACCGGGAGCGGGCTGCACGTGCGCGGTTCAGCGTTTTGAGTTCTTTGGGTCGAGGATGAGCCCACCCCCACCGTGCCTGCGCGAAAGGGGTAAAGAGCACAAAAAAAATGGGTCATGAGACCGGGAATGGAGCACCATTGCAAGGAAGAGTCCCAGGCAGGGGACGGGGTGAGGGGCAGTGAGCAGTCCTCACGGAAGCAGGGACAGGGAGAGGTTCCTAAAGGTGAGTCCCAGACAGAGACAGGACCCAGTTAGGTTAAGGAAGAAAGAGAGAAGAAAAAGAGACTCCAATCAGGGAAAGGGCTGCGACTGGCAAAGTTTAAGTGATGGGGGCTCAGGAGCAGCCCTGAAGAATCTCAGGAGACGAGGTTGAAACCCTACAATGTGGGCCGTTGCTGATGCCATCCAAGTTGGAGCAACTTTTGGAGAGAATTCCAAGGTGAGATCTTTGAAGGTGAAGATTGGAATCCCTCACAAGAGAGGGAGACAGAGTTTCAGTGAGACTGATTGACTCACAATGCTTACTGACGCCTGGGTAGGTTGTTGAAAAGTCCATGGACTCTGTATTGGTCGCATCTGCCATCTATTGTTTAGTGTGGTGTATTCGACCACAGTTTGCCTATTAATTCACTTGCACCTCATACTTAGCCTGAACCTTTGAGTATAAGATAGATATTGCAAATTGTTTTATCTTTCTGATCTTGTCTAGTAAAGTTTATCTTGTTTGTTCAAAACCCGTGCAATCTTGTGGTTTTATTCACTGGGAAAATATTTTGAATCTCAAACTCTGTTTACATTTAATGAAACAGATCTTACTAAAAACTTGGGGGTCTGCTCTAGGATCATAACACCTGTTAATCCACATGTACCTCATATTAACCCCGAACGTTAGAGTATAAGATAGATATTGTAAATTGTTTTATCCTTCTGACTGTTTTAGTGGTATAAGGACTCAGCAGAGACTTCGGTTTGGTACACTGATCGCTTTATTCATGCGCTCACAGGGAGAAGACTCTTTTCCACAGGGTCAAGAGAATTCTGAATTCCACAGCAAACAACAGCAACTTTTCTGCTCAAAAAGCACAAGAAGACAATGTGTTATTCTGCACATACCCATTCAGAGTAAAAAAATCGCAGACACTGCTTCAACCATTATTCTTAGTGCCTGTTGCCTACTGTGACAGTCACTTAGTCTATCACCCCAGTTGTAAGAACTGCTTACTTCCTCTTGTCCCAGGCCCTAGTCTTTTCTGGCTAGAGGTCATCCAGATGCATCCTCAGGTAGCTGAGCTACTTGACTATATTCATGCTACACTTGCCTACCCATCCTGCGGTTTTCATTGTCTAGGTCACGATGTTCCATCCTAGTCTCAGTTCCCGAAGTCCAGCGTCTAACAATTTCGGCCAAGCTTCCCAGTGCTCTCTGTGTTTAGTTATGTTAGCCTGTGCTAGCGTTCATTATGTGCGATCCTAACATACACCCTAACACTGACCTTGCACGGTAAAGTTTATTTCTGTTTGTTGAAAGCCCATGGAGTCATGCGGCTTTATTCTCTTAGTAAGAGCCTTGAATATCAAACTTTGCCCACTTTAAGCAAAGAGTTATTTGTCCCTAACGGGATCTTACCAACAACTTGGGGGTCTGGTCTAGGATCATAACACTTGGTTCAATAAATTATGCTTAAATGTGCATGTGAAATTCTGCATACAAAGGACAAAGTTCTAGGCTGCCATGAACAGGAGAAGCAGTGCATAAATTTTCACTGCAGATACTCTCTGCAGAAACCTTTGGATTGATATGACAACAGCCCTTTTATTCCAATCATCAACTAAGGTCTCTGATTTAAATGCTCGCTAAGTTTGCAGTGCTGTTGCAGCTGTAATCTTCTTGGGGACCATGATGTGTTGTCTGTTCTAGTTGAAGCCAAGTTTGTATTTTAAATGCCTTTAGGCTGTAGATAAGGAGGAAGACTGAGGGAGGCAAAGAGCTACACAGATTTGGGTAGATGACACAACAACGTACCATTATATAGCAACATTGGCAGCGTAAAACATCCCAAGCCTCATGACAGAAGTGATTATCAAATAAAATTTGACACCGAGCCACACAAGATGATATTAGGACGGGTGACCAAGAGCTTGTTCAAATAAGTTAGTTTTTAGGGGCATCTTAAAAATGGAAAGAAAGGTAGAGAGGCAAATTTATATCTACCTTCTCCTTCATATGTAACCTTCAAATTAAATCTCTTCTTAATGACACTCTTTGGGCATAAGGAATGCAGATTTCCAGCATCCGCAAGGTTTTGCTTTGGTTTCAGGGATCAGGAAAGATAGTTTAGCGACAGATAAAAAAATAGCAGAGAAACTGGAATAGACTATCACTAGTTGGGGAGCAAACGTCAGCACACGCTCAATGGCTTGAATAGCTGCCTCCTGTGCCTCAGTTTCTATCATAGAAAGGCTGAAAGCAGTAGGTTGTGAATTGTTTCAGACAATCAATACAAAATTAATCAAGCAGCCAAGGAATCCCTGAAGGAAAACAGGGTGTGAATTATGAGTGATTTTAATTATGCAGGAAATAAATGAAGTGGTAGGGGAGATATTCACAAAGTTTAACTGATTCAGTTTTGATTAGAACATGAACAGTGTTCCAGATTTTGAGGCAGTGAGGGAGCAATGAGAGACTAAGAATAGGATCAAACACAAAACGACACACCATAAATATGTAGTCCCTCAAATGATAATCCCAGGTCCCGGTTTCTTGCCATAACTTTTTAACAGAGGAGTTGGAAAACCCCAAGTAAAATGGTGGAAATGAGGTTCCTCCTAATGGAGTTACACCATGCCTGGATGAATGCAGCTCCGACAACACTCAAGAAGCTTGACACCATCTAAGACCAAGCAGCCCACTTGATTGGCACCCCATCAACAAACATACACTCCCTCTACCACCAACATACAGTGGCAACAACATGTATCATTTAAAAGATGCATTGCAGGAACTCACCAAGGCTCTTTAGACAGCACCTTCCAAACCCAGGACCACTACTATCTAGAAGATTAAAGGCAGCAGACACATGGGAACACCACCACCTGGAAGTTCCCCTCCAAACCACTCACTATGCTTGGAACTACACCTCCATTCCTTCACCGTCGCTGGGTCAAAATCCTGGAACTGCCTTCCTAACAGCGCTGTAGGTGTACCGACACCACATGGATTCTAGAGGTCCAAGAAGTCAGCTCACCACCACCTTCTCAAGGGCAATTAGAGATTGCAATAAATACTGGCCTAGCCAGTGATGCCCACATCCCACGAATAACTTTTTAAACAAGAAACTAGGAGAATCCTGGCAAAATAACAATGCGAAATACAGTCATCCACTCGCTTATAGTAAGACCCCACAAATGGCATTGAGTGAATTGACCAGATATTGTATTTAGTTATTACACTGTCAGTTGAGGGATAAAGATGCCTGTTGTTTGAGGTGCTTCATACAATATCACTGCAAATTGAGTTACATTGCTATGGTTTAAGTTATATTATAGAAAGAAGAAGTAGTCGCTTATGTTTATATAAGAAGAAATATGAGCAGGAATAGGCCATATGCCACCTGCCGCCCCCCATCCCCCCCACCCAACCCCCATGAACCTACTCTACCATTCAATAAGATAACGGCTGAATTTTTACCTCAAATCCATTTTCCCAACCTATCCCCATATATTGTGTTTTCCTCAGTGTCCAAAACCTAGGTCAGATGATATAACACCTTCCCCAACCACATAACGTCCCAAAGAGCTTTACAACCAATTAATTACTTCTGAAGTGTAGTCGCGATTACAATGTAAGAAATGGACAATGCGGTGTACAAAAACTATACACATTGAGAGACATGGTACACTGCTATAGCACAGCCACGTATGAAAGTACTTACCAGCACTGAAGTTCAGAATCTCTCCCAGCTCGCAGGAAGTATGCAGTCCTTGTGCATACGTTATATGGAATAGCATATTCAGGAATGTACTTCAATCACACACATTCCACTGAGTGTTATTCTGCATGAAGTAGTTAGGATATAATGCTTGATGGTTTTAGTCCATCCTCTCCTCTGACTACCTAATGGTTGATTTCTCTTGTCTATGGTAGTGCCCTTTGTGGTTGCCATGGCGCTTTAAGAGAAGAGGAATTCCTGACGAGGGTTGAAAACCATATTTGTTCATTAAGCTAAATAATCCATACGAGCTGGAGGGGGGGGTCATTCAGCTTCTTGAACCTATTCCTCCATTCAACTGGATCATGACTGATTTGTACCATACTTTTCTCGCGCTTTGATTCCATATCCCTCACTCACCAACCTCAACTTCTTTTACTGGGGGAAGGAATTCCAGATTTCCACTCATCTTTGTGTGTAGTGTCCCAACTCACTGGGGATAGTGCGCTGTAATATCAGGCTCCACTGTTCCCTGAGCCGTGACAAATGTGAAAAGTTTGACCAAACCACCCGATTGCCCCAATTCTACCTAACTGTTTAATTGAGGTTAACAGAATACGAGCACCAGGCTTGTAAGCATAATATGTAAAAAACAGTTTATTGAACAAATTGTCTTTAACTAGGGGCAAAATAAAGAAATTTGAACTGCTAACTTCTATCACTATAACTTAAACTCTACCCCTGAGGTGTGAGTATTAGCCAGCTAGCTATTTTGGCAGAATTACTGGAATCTTACAAACACAAGAGAGAAGAGAGGTTTTAGGTCTTCCCTCTTTGCGGGCTAAGAGCTGTTCTCCCTGCACTGTTACCAAACAAAACCCTGGTCACCTGGTCAGGAGCTAATTAAAATGCTGTCACCAGGCTGTTCCCCTTAGTCCAGCACTTCTTTCTAGCACCATCCTGTTCTTTTATGGCACATTTTCTTTCAGGGTAGCAGTATTGTAGATATTCCTCATCCTCTTCTAGTGAACATGTCTTTCAGCTGCAGCCATTGTAGTTTTTAAAGCCACAGTCCAATTTTAAAGCCACAGTCCAAGAAAAAATAAAAAAATAGGTTCTTTACAGTAGATGTATTTCCTGGTTTCACCCCTGAACAGCCTAGCTCCAATTTTAATTTTATGTTCTCTTACTCAGGACTTGGCTACCAGAGGAAAGGGTTGCCCTCTATGCCCCATCAAATCCTTCAAATACATGAAACATCTCACAGACCACAGATATAGAAGGAATTAATGGTAGGCTAATGTTTATTTAGCGCTAGCACCCAAGGGCTGTTTTCCTATTTAAAATGAAACAACAAAAGAGTTTTTAATCCTGCCTTTACAAAGAGTCATCCAGAATGAGCCTTGGCGAACTCTGTCTTTGCAAGATTGACCACTAAGTCAGCTGACTAATTTCTGGAAGGGGCCGCCCAGTTGCTCTACGTGATTTTTGCAGGTGTCGCTATACACTAGGAGGTCGTTTAGGCACACCATGCAATTGGATAAGCCTGCCACTACCTGGCTCATCAGCCTTTGAAAGGTGGTTGGGGCATTTCAGAGTCCAAGTAGCAGGACTCGACACTGCTATAACCCAACTGGAGTTATGAAAGTGGAGAATTCCTTCACACAGGCAGTCAAAGGAACCTGTCAGTATCCCTTGAGTAAACCTATCTTTGCAAAGCAGGCTACTTTACCTATCTTATCTATGCAGTCTTCCAACCGGGGTATCGGGTAGGAGTCGGCTCTGGTCACCGCATTAACTTTTCGGTAGTCAATGCAGAACCTTGTGGAGCTGTCAGGCTTGGGCACGGGCACATCTGGGGAGCTCCAGCTACTGCTGCTAGGCTCTATTAGTTCGTGCTCTAGCATGTATTTAATCTCTTCCCAAACCTGGGCCAGCTTTTCTGGGCCTAGGTGATAGGGATGTTGCCCTATGGAAGGGGCCACTAACACATCCACATCATGTAGAGCTAGTGTAGTGCAGCCTGGCTTGTCTCTGCGTAAGCTTTTAAATGCAGTGAGCAGCCTCATCACGTCCGCTCGCTGTCCCACACTTAGGTGGGTGAATAAGGAGTCTAAGTTCGCTAATATCTCCGTGTTGATTAGCCAGGTAGCAGGGGGTTCAGTGTAGGCCTCACCCAGATCTCCCTCCAATTCATCCCCACTGCTACCCTCACCCTCTAGGTCGGTGGCAATGGGGCAGGCCGTTACCTGCTTGTCCCCCTCTCGGCTGTGATATCGCTTTATCATGTTGACATGACACTGCTGTTGCTTTTCCAACCCCTCCCCCACATCTTGGGTCTCAATTAGATAGATAATTCCCCACGCTTCCTTGCTACTCTGTATGGGCCACTAAGCTGGGCTTTTAAGGGTTCACCTGGTATTGGTAGGAGAACTAACACATAGCCTCCTGGCTGAAAGGATTGGGCCCCAGCATGTTTGTCTGCCTGTTTTTTCATAGCTGTCTGCTCTCATGAGTCGCTCCTGGAACAATGTTACGCAGTCTAGCATGGGGACGTCCTCCTTCTGTTCTAGAAACCTCTCCTTGACTAGTTTCAGAATCCCTTGTACTTGGTGCCTGTAAACTAATTCGAATGGAGTAAAGCCGGTGGACTCATTGGGTGAGTCCGTGGCAGAGGACAAAAGAAAACCTAGTCCTTTACCCCAGTCATGGGGGTACTCATGGCAGTATGCCTTGATCATTGTTTTTAGGGTCTGGTGGTACCATTCTATCACCCCCTGCAACTACAGATGATACGCTGAAGACCTCAGCTGGGTCACGCCTAGGTTACCCATGACTTTCTGGAATATTTTAGACATGAAATCTGAGGCCTGGTCCAACTGGTTCTTTGTGGGCAGACCATATCTGGTAAAGATTGGGTCAATTCTCTCTCCACTGTTTTGGCTGTGATGAAATTTTAATAATTTTCATAATATTTTTCTGATTTATTATGAAGTAGGTTTATGGGTGTAAGTATAGGTGGTTCTGTCTATGTGATTTAATTACATATGGAGTTAAGTAGACAGAAAGTTTGGAATTATCAAAAGAAGCTAGGTGTAGAAATGTGCTTGACATGTTAATGAGTAAACATGGATGCTGGCTTAGCATATAAGATGTGAAGGGAGTTTGTATTTTTAGATAAATGAAGGGATTGTTTGGATTTCAAAGGGATCTTAGTCTGTTTACAACTAGCCAGATAAGCAAGGCTAAGGAGTGTGTTTATTTTTTCCAAATATTACTGACAATATTGGCAAAATTGAAGTTTTATATTATGAGGAAAATGCGGTTTCAAAACACATGAACAATAAATTTACATATTAAAGAGAGAGAAACATATATGAAGGAGAATGAAAGGCTATGTAAGGAGGTGGTCATGTAAGATCTAACAGGAGTGTTTAAAACAGCCTTCAAGAAGCCTCCAGCCATTTGTGTTTAAGTCTATGTAAAATAACTGAAGCTGGAGAAGCCATTTGGAATTCCACAGTCGATTGGGTACTATGTTAACTTGCTGGTTTTTGGTTTTAAATCTAAAATCTATTTTGGATGATTGCCTTAAAGTGGGTGTATAACTGGGAGTCAGGTTAATTAACTTTAGGAGTTGTTATAGCAGTAAGTACTTGTAGTCTTATGTATATGTTTGAAATCTTTCATTTTGTTAATAAACATTTTAATTTAATATTTAAAATCTCTAAAGACTTTGGTGGACTCATTACTTCTGAATTCAGTGCACACATCTTCTTGTAATAAATTCAAATTGCAAAACCATTGCGATAGATTGACCAAGTTTCCTTTGTGGAATTGGTCTGCCTGGCACACATCACCTGCCATGTCATAACATGGTAGGTATAGTTCTCAGGGGAATAGCCTCTGGCAAGCAGGTAGACACGGCCATGATGGTAAGGATATATTGGTAGCCCGCTCTTGTTTTGGGAAGGGACCCCACACTAACACCTTGCTGAATGGTTCCCCAAAAGCTGGCATGGGAATCATAGATACAGATTTTATTGCAGGCTGGGGTTTTCCCACAACCTGACAGGTGTGGCAGGTTCTGCAAAACTTTACTACATTTCTGTGGAGTTGTGGCCAGTAAAAATAATGGCTGATACAGGCTTGGGTTTTGCATAAAGCGACATGCCTGAGCCATCAGAATTTCATGAGACGGCTGTAATATTTCCCTACGGTGCCCCGGTGGCACCACTATCTGGTGGATCACTGTCCACTCCTCGTTTGCAGGTCTGTGAAGGATCTCCATTTCCTCATCAGCACCCCATTTTTAATATAGTAGTTTCATAAACTGATTCTGCCTCAGCTTCAGTGTGTGCAGTCTGAGCTAATGCTTTTAACAGTGGGTCAGCTTGCTGGGTCAGTACCAAGGAAGATCTATTTATGACCTCCTTAGGGTTTTCTAGACTCCTGAAAAAGGTTTCAGATAGCCAGATCTTAGGGTATTCTGTCTGCAGTGCCACCTCAGCTTCCACTGACAGAGCTTCTCTTGCCATAGACCGCTTTACCACATAGTCAGGAAAAACGCAAGTACTTTATATTGCAGCTGTTCTGTCTCTGGCCTCAGTAGGCTTCTCTGAGACCACTGGGGACGCTATTATCTTTGATCCCAGCAGATCATTGTCGAGGAGCAGGTCAACCCCACCAAAAGGCAAACTGGGGACAACTCCCATAGTCACTGATCCTGACACAAGGTTGCACTCCAGATGCACCCAGTATAAGGGGATGGGCATGTACCCTCCTTCAATCCCCTTTACCAACACCTTGGCACTGATTGTACTCTCTGGTGGAAAGGTCATGCCTTTACCCAGCAGTAGAGTTCGTCTGGGCCCCGTATCCCTCTGTATCACTGCAGGTTTACTCGCCTCACCCTGGGGAATTGTGGCCACCCTTCCTTTGGATACAAATATCCTTGTAATTCTCAGGGATTTGGTCAACTTCATCCACACTCTCCGAAGTGCATCTATAGGGATTCACAGCCTGGTCTGCTATGTTCTCTGACTGACGCCCTGTCTCTGTACATGGTAGATGTGCCCTGATAATTCCCATAGCATCCAGCAGTTGGCCTGGAGGTGCCCTACCTTTTGGAAGTTAAAACACCCAGGCTTCTTGGCCTCGCTTTTCATCTCAGCTTCACTCTTTCTGTCCTGAGGAGGGCCCTTAGCATTTCCCTCTCTTCCATGGCCGCTCAGTTTCCAATCACTCTCTCCACCTCTATCCTTTCCAGTTGCCCGGGGGTGACAAGGGGAGTATCTCTACTGGGACAAGGGTTTGTGGATCAACACATAAACATCAGCCAGGGTGGCTGTCTGCCTGGTCCCTGTTACCCTCTTCTTCTAGGTGTGTTCTTATTGGGAAGGCTGTGCAGTTTTTAAACTCCTCAAGGAGAATTATTTCAAGGAGGTTCTCGTAAGTGGCTTACGTTTTAAGTGCCTGCACCCACTGGTCAAAAGCATTTTGCTTAAGCCTTACAAATTCCAGGTACATCTGGTCAGGCCGTTTCCTGAGGCTATGAAATTTCTGACAGTACGCCTCTGGCTCTAACTGGTACACACTTAAAATAGCCCTTTTGGCCGCCTCATAGTCAGTGGCGCTTTCCTCAGGCAAGAGGGAGTAAACCCCGTGAGCTTTTCCTGAAAGTTTACTCTGCAGTAAGAGGCACCAATGTCAGGCCAGCCACTTTAACCTGCTGTGCTAAATGTTCAAAAAAGACAAAGAAAGCTGTTTCATCAAACTTAGGGGTTAAATGAGCAAACCGGATTGCCTTTTAGTTTAAACTCCCTTTCCCTCTCTCCTTCCTGAAATTCTCTCTCTTCTCTCCGTGCCCTTTCCTGTCACTTTTCTTCCTCTCTTTCCCTTTCCTTTCCTCTCTCCTGAAATTCTAATTTCTGCTGCTCCAACCTGAATCTCGCCACCGCTGCTCCATTCATTTCATGGTCTTCAATTTCCGCCTGTAGGCCACTGGCCACCCCTTTCAAAATTTCAGGCTTTCTGGCTTTCGGGCGCAATTCTAATCCAAAGTGCCTTGGTAGTTCTTTTAACTGTTCGAGGGACAGAACCTTTAAAGCCTCAAAAGTATCGTCCCCTAATTCGCCTAGAAAAGCCCACTTGATTGGCACCACATCCACAAACATTCACTCCCTCCACCACTGACGCACAGTGGCAGCAGTGTGTACCATCTACAAGATGCACCGCAGGAATTCACCAAGGTTCTTTTGTCAGCACCTTCCAAATCCACAACTTCTGCCATCTGGAGGGACAAGGGCAGAAGATAGATGGTAAAACCACCACCTGGAAGCTCCCTTCCAAGGCACTCACCATCCTGACTTGGAAATATATCGCCGTTTCTTCACTGTCGCTGGGTCAAAATCCTGGAACTCCCTCCCTAACAGCACGATGGTTATACCTACACCATGTGGACTGCAGTGGTTCAAGAAGGCAGCTCACCACCACCTTCTCAAGGGCAAGAAGGGATGGGCAATAAATCCTGGCCCAGCCAGTGAAGTCTACATCCTGTGAATGAAGTAAAAAAAAGGGTTTGCAGCTGACTTTTTAACCCATTTCCTTGCGTATTCCTGAAATGGAAAACAAAAACATGTCTTTCATCCAGAATCTGCTTTCTTTCAACTCATACCATTTCCACATTCTGAGATATCACACAACAGGAGATGGTTTCTGCTGAGATGTGGTAATCGGTCTCCATTGTCTCCACTGTTTCCACAACCAAGGGAGATTATAGTTCAATCATTTGCATTGCATCTGTCCCTTTCAAGTGTCTCTGTCTGATGTAGGACTTGACACCCTTTTAGGTGCAACATTTCTTGTTCTCTGGGCTGGTTGGTCAAATGTAATCCACATAGGAATTTTCCAGAAAGTGGTTACTTTGCATTCTCAGCCAGCTTTTGTTTGTAGGTGTCTTTAAAAAAAACATGTCTTACTTAAAATGTTCAATATGTCTGTAAGTAAATCGGGGCAGTGACCCGCTGTCATGGCACATTAAAGAATAAATAAAGGAAACGTGATGGCCTCTGTTCACCCTAGCTACATCTTCCTCAGTATTAATGAGAATCAAGACTTACCCTTCTCGTTAAAATTATTCTCTATTTTAAGGTGATATTTTAGATCTGATTCCAAAGGCTGAAATTTAATTACTGCACGTAAGAAGAACAAAGTTGAGGTGAGGGTCAATCCACTCAGGTGGGTTTACCGAACAAATATTGTGGTCAACATTTTTTTTTTAAAGAGTTAAATTTATATGGCACCTTTCACAGCATTAGGACATCCCAAAGAACCTTACAGCCATCAGTAGTGTTTTTGAAGTGCAGGTATTGTAGGAAACGCAATAGCTAATATGCGCACTGCAAAGTCCCTTAAACAGCAGTGAGATAGTGGCCAGGTGGTATGGTTTTAGTTGAAGAATAAATATTGGCCACGATGCCCTTGCACTTCTTTAAATGAGTTTCACAGGGGAACCTTTTATGTTCACTGGACAGGGCAGGTAAGGTGACATTTGAACACCTCATCTGAGAGGCAGCACCTCTGAGAGTGCAGCAGTCCCTCAGTCCCAAGTAAGAGCTTCAGCCTAGATTTCTAGGGTGGGATTTGAACCCACAGCCTTCTGCCTCAGAGAGGAGGGATGCTACCCATTACACTGCATGCATTAAGCACTTTGAATGCCACAAGCTCTGAAGTTAAAGATAAAGTAATTCTTTCTTTAATATTACTCTCAATTCTCAGCACTGCTTGACAGGCATACTCGATGGAGAGCATCACAGCTAGATCTGAGTGAAGCTCCTCCGATGATGCTGTTTGGAATGTAAATAGCACAAAGCACAATCAAAGCTCTGTTTCATACCCAGTGATTGGCAGTGTCTAAAATAGTCTCTAATTTAGTGCAACCATGCAGCCAAATGTAATCCCCTGTGGTCTGAACAAACGAAGATGGATCTGACAGAAGATGGTACTGTAATTAGAATCAGTGATCCAGTTAAGAAGGGAAGAGACACTCAAAGAAAAGGGCAATGAAATTTCCTAGTTAAGATGAACAAATATGAAAATTGTGAAAATACTAAAATTCCATCACTGATTAATTTCCAGAATGCAGTGCTAGAATTTTTTTTTGGCAAGGCGTGTGTTTGAGGACAAAGAATCAATTATATAAAAATAATAAACTATAATGAAATGAGCAGCAAATCTAATAGCCACTTACTGACAAAATAGGAGGGGGAGATAATCAACAGGTCAGTGCATATCTAAAGGAAAAATTACAGTTTTAACTTCTGAGATGGGATGCTTTGTAAGCGAACATTTATTTTTATCAAGTGACAGCTTTGTTGGCCCAAATCTTCTGATCAGGGTCGGATTTCTGACCCTGATCAGACAAGTGAAAAACCCACTTGCCTTCTGTAGAAACACGCTCCGGGAGGCTTCTTAGTCAAACAAAACAAGCTTTATTTACACACGAACTTCCGGGGCTGCTTGTATCCAGCCAGCCCCATCATACTCCCATTTTTGCCGAGGAAACCCTTCCCTGGAACTTATTCCCCCGCGCCAGCCACACGTTGGTCGAACAAATCAAGTGACCCCCCTACTCAGTTGAACTGATCTTAAAGTGACAGCCATCACACCTTCCTCCGATTTTTCCAGGCAATCTCCCGAGGGAGGATCCTTCCAAACTCACTCGGTGCAGGAAACCTTGGAGACATCAGCGCAGGGAACCCGTGCTGAAGCCACACGCTCTTTTCATGGCAATAGCTGCCGTATCCTGGTAGGTAAAGAGTTTAAATGTCCCAAAGTTTTTTTGAAAAGCTACGGTGAGAAAGTAAGTGGGTAAGGGGGTAGGTTGGCAGCTGGGTAGGGTGGTAGGGTGGCAGGTGAGTAAGGAGTCAAGGTGGCATAAAAACAGAAAATGCTGAAACAGCTCAGCAGGTTTGGCGTCATCTGTGGAGAGAAAAACCGCGTTAACGTTTTTGAGTCCGTGTGAC
Organism: Cetorhinus maximus; assembly: GCF_964194155.1. Lineage (NCBI taxonomy): Eukaryota > Metazoa > Chordata > Chondrichthyes > Lamniformes > Cetorhinidae > Cetorhinus > Cetorhinus maximus. The sequence goes on from NC_135884.1 coordinate 148,000,439, forward strand.
TCTTTGAAGAAACTCAGAACGTTAACTCTGTTTCTCTCTCCACAGATGCTGCCAGACCTGCTGAGCTTCTCCAGTATTTTCTGTTCTTTACTTCAGGTTTCCAGCACCTGCACTTTGCTTTTATCGTAGAATGGCAGGTGGGTGGGATGGTAGGATGGTAAGTGCGTAGGGTGGTAGGTGGGTGGGGTGGTGGTTGGGTCGGGAGGGGTACTAGGGTCAGGTTGGGAGGGGTCGTCAGATCGGGGCTTAATCAGGCTGGGTCAGGGAGTGTTCAGGAGGTCGGGTGGGAGATGGGGTGTTGGGGAGTGGCGCAGTTCGGTCGGGGGGTAGTCAGTTGTACAGTTCCCCAGGAGTTAGACTAGGACTTTTCTGTCTAACATTTCCTGGGTAATATCCAGGTAAGTAAATCAGGACCGTCTGAAGTCTCCAACCCTAACTCAGAGTTGGAGACTGTCTCAGAGGGTCCTGGGCAGCATGGAATTGCCCATCAGAAGTTCAAACTTCCCAGGAAATTCCCATGGGGTCAATGCTTTGGGACACCTGAGGGCCCAGAACGAAAAAGCAGTAAAAACTGGGAAATAAGAATACTCGTCCAGACCAGTTTTGTATACCTTAAAATGGAGCACCAATAAAAACTCAGAAATACTAGTCTGAACTGGTTTTACTTTCTGGGGGGTCCTGTAGTGCCCTTTGGGGGGTAAGTTTGGTCTCCAACAATCTGGAGACAGGAAGATCTGGGCCAATTATTGTGCGTGTGTGTGTGGAGTCCAGCTCTGGTTATTTATTTATTTCGCTTATTTATTTCTTTATTTATTGAATTCACAGCCCATCTGGTCTATGCCATAGTTTATGCTCCACATGAGCGTCCTCCTACTCTATCTAATCCTATCAGCATACCTTTCTACGCCTTGTCCCTTATGTACTTATCTTACTTCGCTTTAGAGTTGCCAACTGTCCAGGAACGGCTGGGAGTCTCCTGGAATTGGCATTAGTCTGCTGGCGGCCAAGGGAGTCCTCCTGGGAGATTTTAAAATGCAACGTCAGTGGTGGAGGGAGAAGGCGGACATGCCAAGGCAGAGTTTTTTTTTCCCCTCATCTATGTTTGTTTGGTTTGCACCGTGTTTAATGCAGGCAGCTGACACTGCAGGCGTCCATGTGTGGAGCCTCTGGCTGTGCCTTGGTGTTTGCCGGAAGTTCAGACACTCCGGCTGGCCGCTTCCGAGTGGAAAGCGCAACATTGAAGCACTCCGACTCCGACTGGCTACAACAGCTCTCCGGCCGGGGACTTTTAACTGATCCAGGGGCAGCTGGACCTGGAGCTGGCAGTTTATGGGTAGGATCCTCCTTCAACCGGACAGCCCAAAACCAGGGGAGGGGGATTATCATCAGGATAATGTGCATTCCTCGTGTATAGGCAGGGAGATATTTCCAACAGAGAGGATGTGGGACTATGTTGGTATTTTCAAGTGTTCCCAGACCTGTTCACGCCTCTCTGCCAGCTTTCTGTGACATCACTTCCACCGACGTTTCCTGGAATATGTCCAGCTAGAGCTGGCAACCCTACTTCCCTTTAATCTATGCTATTGGCTTCAACTACCATACAGGAGGCAAATTCCACATTCTTAACCATTCCCTGCATAAGTGTCTTGGTTTTAAAATTCTCATCTTTGTTTCCAAATCCTTCCATGGCCTCGCCCTTCCATCTCTGTAATCTGCTCCAGCCTCACCACTCTTCTTGTTATCTGCACTCCTCTAATTCTGGCCTCTTACGCATCCGCGATTTGAATCACGCTGACAATGGTGACCAAACCTTTCTTTGCCTAGGCCCTAAGCTCTGCAATTCCCTCACTACCTCTCTCCACCTCCCTACCTTGCCTTAAGACCTACCTCTTTGACCAAGCTTTTGGTCATCTGACCTAATATCTCCTTATGTGGCTCGGTGTCATACTTTGTTTTATAATGATCCTGTTAAGCACCTTGGGATGTTTTATGACATTGAAGGTGCTATATAAGTTGCTGTTGGCGAGATTTTTCATGAGGTTTATCAATGGATATCACGTTTATGCCACTTAGTTTTGGAGGTCCCTACATCTACCCCTTCATAATTTTAAAAGGTCTTTATTAGGTCACCAATGGGGCTTCTTCCTTCGAGAGAAAAGAGCCCCAACCTGTTCAGTCTTTACCTGTTTCCTTTCTATCTCTACCATTTAAATAACATTGTAGGATGACAGCGGGAGAATGTATGGAGTAGAATTTTCACCACAGATGCAAATGGGATTGGAAATGTTATGGGATCAGACTGTGTGTCTGCTTGATAAGAGTAAAGGGTGAGCCCAGTGGAGCAGTTGGATTTGACTTCAACTTTTGGCTCCACATGATACTGGCAGATTCGGGGACAGTATATCTGGTACTATTTAAATGGGTACTACAGCACCCATTTAAAGGACAAGTCATTTTTGAAGGTGTCAACCTCATTTGGTAGCATTTTCTCACATTCTTCAAAAGGAAGGGTAAACGGAATGAGGAAAAACATGGATATGATTCTCATCAGGAGAAATACTCCTCACGTTCACGCCTATTACTGGTGATTATGTGAATAAAAATTGTAAAGATGCCAATTTGACATTAATGAATTTTTTTAAAAAAAGAGTCTAAAAATATTCACATTCCAGCAGCAATTTGCAAATTTCAAAAATTATTAGACAGTGGAAAATTTGGCATTTATGGAACATAAAACAGAGAGAGAGAGAGACACACTCAATAAATCATTTCTGCAGATGTCTTACCAGCACATTACTATATTGAAGAAAAGAAAGTTAGAACACTATCTTCAAAAAATCTTTCTTGTGTTAGCTTTCTCGCCTCCACATTCTCCCCTTCTGAAAGTTTTGACTGCGCCAGGAACCTCTAAGCTCCAGTGATACTCCCAATCCTCATCAAAGTGCTCATTCTTATGGATGAGCCGAGAGAGTGGCCTGGGTTTTGTCAAAAGCGTGTTGCTCCCGGCATCCTAACCAGAACGGTGCACCATTTACACTCTCTCTCCTACCTGTTTCCAATACAATTATACAGGGTATTCCTACCATCTGTGTTTGGAGGTTCTCTGGATATCAATGACCCAAAACTCGAGACTTCACCCAAAACAACTGCACTTTGTTGTTTGAGTTCTGTTACAGACAGTTCAATAATACTTATCCCAGTGACTACTCACCCCATGCTTTAGTTGTTTGGTTTCCCTGAGGATCAGACAGGATTGGGTGGGGGTTGATCCGTCCTTGTCCGTTCTCTGTTCAGATAGCTGACCAGGCTATCTCCCTTCCTTGTCTGCAGCTGCAGCGATGACCTCGAGCTTAATGAACACTGTGCTTAAATTGGCCTCTGTATCCTGCCCTGCCATATACACACTTTCTGACTGGCTCCATGCTCTGATAACAATGGTCCATGATTGGCTCCTTTCTGATAACAATGGTCCATGATCGGCTCCTTTCTCTGATAGTGACGGCGCATGATTGGTTCCTTTCTTTGATGACGATGGTCCATGATTGGCTCCTTTCTGATAACAATGGTCCATGATTGGTTCCATTCTCTAATAGCGAAGGTGCATGATTGGCTCCTTTCTCTGATAGTGACGGTGCATGATTGGCTCTTTCTCTGATAGCGACGGTGCATGTTTGGCTCTTTCTCTGATAGCGACGGTGCATGATTGGTTCCTTTATTTGATGGTGATGGTCCATGATTGGCTCCTTTCTCTGATAGCGACGGTGCATGATTGGCTCCTTTATTTGATGGTGATGGTCCATGATTGGCTCCTTTCTCTGATAGCAACGGTGCATGATTGGTTCCTTTCTCTGATAGCAACGGTGCATGATTGGCTCCTTTATTTGATGGTGATGGTCCATGATTGGCTCCTTTCTCTGATAGCGACGGTGCATGATTGGCTCCTTTCTCTGATAGCAACGGTGCATGATTGGTTCCTTTCTTTGATGACGATGGTCCATGATTGGCTCCTTTCTGATTACAATGGTCCATGATTGGTTCCATTCTCTAATAGCGACGGTGCATGATTGGCCCCTTTCTCTGATAGCGACGGTGCATGATTGGCCCCTTTCTCTGATAGCGACGGTGCATGATTGGTTCCTTTCTTTGATGGTGACAGTCCATGATTGGCTCCTTTCTCTGAAAACGAAGGACTATGATTGGCTCATTTTCACCCCCCCGGTAACCCTGCCTAGAGCAGTAAGGCCCTGAAAGCAAGTTTGGTCAATCTCCTCCTACATCTGCTTGCTTCAGCACCTCCCCCACATGTCCCCGGTTCCACCAAGCAACCACTGCATGAGGGCGATGACAAACTGCCAAATTTCAACTTATTCAATGATATTCTAAACAAACAGCAATCATCAGTTGTGTTACATTAAGATATTACCTTTTGACATTACATTGAGTTTTAAGCAAACAAATTTACATGATATCTGTAATCAAAAAGGTCACAGGCTGGAAAGTTAGCCTGATAAATAATGTCAAATAGTAATTGTAAGCTTAGCTTTTCCCTCTATCCATAAAAAGCTTCCACAATGTAACGGCCCTTTGATTATCCAGCAGCTGCCCACCGTTACAATTAAAATTCTAAGTGCTGGTGGCGTGCATGGAAAACACGATTCAGAGGCGGGAAAGATTTTCATTCACGTTACCCGCTGCCAACTGGCAATACAGCAGGAATGAGTGGGCTATAAAATAGCCAACTGGTCAAACAAATCAAACCCGCTGTCCGCCCCCTGGGTCACGTTTCCACCCTTCCATGCCCCCAGCTCCACTCCACAGCATCCCTCATCAATGATTCATCCCTGCCGGTCCTGAATCTCCGTGCAAGCTGCTATTCCCCTGCCCCCCTCCCTTGTGCTGTAGAGTCCAACAAGGAAAACTGCTGCCCTTGCCGCACAAGCCCGACTGGTGTGAGCCGCCCTTAAGCAATCGTGAACCGGGTGCCATGAGATTTTCGTGGCCCACTGACTTTGTGCCGAGGATAGGAGTTTATTTAAATCTGTTTCAAGCTAATGGGTATTCGTGGCGTGCAAATGTATTACAAGTCGGAACCCACCACAGCCCAGCATAATGCCCAACGCACTGCAAACACGGTGTTGGCTCCATCCCTGCATCTCAACCCACCATCGGGAAATCAAAATTTCGGCATCTCTACTAATTAGGTCACCCTGTATTCCCACTCTTGCGAGCTCCATAAAACAACCCCCCCCCAGCACCTCCCACCCTCCCTCCACTGTGTTTGGAAAGGTACCCTGCCATGTGATGGTGATGGTACATTTCAACAGAAATGACTTGCATTTATATAGCACCTTTAACATAGGCAAATGTCCTAGGTTGCTTCTCAAGAATGTAATCAGGCTCAAATCGCTACTGAGCCAAAGAAGGAGCTCTACGGAGAGGGTGATTAAAAGCTTGATCAATGAAATAGATTTCAAACATAGTTTTAGGGCACAGACAATGCTCGAGAGGTTTTAGGAGGGAATTCCAGACAGTAGGCTTCATTGAGACAGTGAACATTGAAAGGGAAGTATTGACAGAGAAGTGTGATCGAACATTTGAGGACAGGAACTGAGCACTCAAGAATTTTAACAGCATGTATAGAGTTAGGAATTCAGGGTGCATGTTTAGGACTGTGTATGAGGCAGACAGAGGAGGAAGACCTTTAATGTCCTAGTAAGTAGGCACAAGAAGTATGATTGCCGTGGCTGCAGTAGTAGACAACACTCATGCTCAATGGGCTGAAATGGCTTATAGTGGCCATCTGCACATCCATCAGGTCAGTCGAATCAGTCTCTCTGTCAGGTATCCATGCACAAGATTAATATGTTGCTGAAAAATCTATATGAAGCAGAGGCAAATTGAACTAGGCCTACAGGCCCAAAATCATGGTCTAAAAATAACATCAATGCAATATTTTTACAGAAGATAATCCTTTAGACTTTTTGACAAGACGGTTCTAATAATAGATTTTAATGGTGTAGTGGTCAGTGGAAACTGGCAGTGAAGAAATTATAGCTACTTAACTCTATGGGTCCCATGTCCAGTTGCGTCTTAATTGCTCTTTTACCTTTGGAGTTGCTTCTGATGCATCTTTGCATTTTTAAATGCAAGAAGAAAATGACAGATGCCTCCCTCTTATTCTCAGCTTCCAAATTGCATTGCAGCACTAATTGACTCTACTGATATATTTACAATCAACAGTCCTCTGAACTTCCCCCCCACCCACTCCTGCCCCACCCCATGTTCTTTTTGACTCCTTTCTCTTCCCTACAACCTCACTCAGTCATTAATGTCATATAGTCTCCTGTTTTTTTCTTGGATTTTAAAATGGGGTACATCCTCTTTCCTTCCCCACCTCTCCTTTCTCCTTTTCACTGTCTGTGGGCTACTCACACTCGAGGATGTGCTCATTTTATCACCAACTTCCTGATTTACCTGTGCTCTCACTCAGCTAACCCTTGGTGGTGTCTACACTGTGGACTCAGTCACTATCCCAATTTGATATAAATTGTTCCACACATAAAGTGACCGTAATGTAGTAAAATGTCTCAAGACACTTCACAGGTGTGTAATCAGACAACATTTGACACTGAGCCATTGTGTTTTCCTTACAGCAGAGAAGGTTAAGAGGAGATTTGATGGTGGTGGTGGTGGTAGTGTGTTGCAGTTCATTCAGGGAGTCCGAGTTGCTGTGGCAACATGAATTTTTACAGATTTTAGTCTGGAGCTATGGAGAGTGATGGTAGAGCCTCCAACGTTCTTTCCATCACATGGCTGACCAGGAAACGTAGGAACTTAGGGGCAGGAGTGGGCCATTTGGCCCTTTGTGCCTGCTCCACTTTTCTGTAAGATCATGGCTGATCTGATTATGGGCTGATCTGATTATGGTCTCAATCCCACTTTCCTGTCTGCCCCCACCACCCCATAACCCTTGACTTCCTGACAAAAATCAAAAATGTAAAATTCAATAACCCAACCCCCACTGCTTTTTGGGGAAGAAAATTCCACAGGCTAACCACCCTATCAGAGAAATAATTTTTCTTAAAAAAGGAGACCAGTTATTCTTAAACTGTGCCCCCTAGTCCTAGTCTCTCCCCATAAGGGGAAACATCCTCTCAGCATTTCTCCTGCCAAGTCCCCTCAGGATCTTACATATTTCAATAAGATCACCTCACATTCTTCAAAACTCTATTGAGTAAAGGCGCAACCTGTACAACCTTTCTGCATAGGATAAGCCTTTCATCCCAGGAGTGAGCCCAATGAATCTTCGCTAAACTGTTACTAATGCAATTCTTTTTTTTTCAAATAAGGAGACCATAACTGTACGCATCTCTCTAGGGATGGGATTTTCCAATCCCGCCAGCGGTGGGCATCATTATGGGCAGGGCGGGAAAATTTGGAGAGCCGGCGACTTTTAATGTCTTTCCAAATTTTCCCATCTCACCTGTGATGATGACCGCCGGTATTGGGGCCGGAAAATCACACCCTACATGTGGTCTCATCAATTCTCTGTACCGCTGCAGTAAAACTTTGCCACTTTTGTATTCCATTCCCCCTGCAATAAATGACAACATTCCATTTGACTTCCTTATCACTTGCTGCACCTGCAAACAAACTTTTTTTGTGATTCATGCACCAGGACACCCAGATCCCTCTGTACTGTTACGATCCCAGCTGATCTTAATATTGGACAAGTCAGGTCTCAGAGTGAAACCTGGATTGATAGATCCTGACTTTTATTTTTTATTTAGAAACTGTGGAGGTAAGTTCCTGAACAAATTCACAGGAGTCTGCTGATAAACTTTTAACACAAAGAAAAAAAATTTCATAAACAAGATAAATGAAGTTTATTACAACAGACAAAAAAAGACAAAAGAAAAGAGTTAACAAAGCGAGCATTGGTCCTTCAAGAAGTACATCTGAGTAATTAACAATGGAAAAAAGGGAGATGGCAAATGAATTGAACAGATATTTTTGCATCGATCTTCACTATAGAAGATACAAGTAACATCCCAGAAATAGCTGTAAATCAGAAAATGGAAGGGAGGGAGGAACTCAGGAAAATTCTAATCACCAGAGAAATGGTACTGAGTAAATTGTTGGAGCTGCGGGCTGACAAATCCTCGGGTCCTGCTGGACTTCATCCAAGGGACTTAAAAAAAATGGCTACAGAGGTAGTTGATGCCTTGGTTTTAGTTTTCAAAAATTCCCCAGATTCAGGGAAGATTCCATTAGATTGAAAACTAGTGAATGCAACTCCTTTATTCAAAAAGGGAAGGTACAGAAAACAAGAAACTACAGGCCAGTTAGCTTAACATCCATCATAGGGAAAATGTTAGAAGCTATTATTAAAGATGTTACAGAATGGCACTTAGAAAAATTCAAGGTGGTCAGGCAGTGTCAACATGGTTTTGTGAAAGAAACATAGGGCAGAATTTCGCCGTCGGCGAGCAGGGGACGGGGCCCACTCGCCGACGTGTAAAGTGACGCGGGATGACATTGGGCGGAACCCCCGACATCACCCCGCCCCATTTAAACTTTCAGGAAGGCGGGGGCGCAGCAAAATCAGCTGCAGGCCCGCCGACCTGTCAATGGCCACTTGACGCCATTGACAGGATCATTTAACCAATCAAAGGACCTGCCCGTCCAACCTTAAAGTTGGCGGGTAGGCCAGGAGCCCTGGCGGGAACTAGAAATAACATGAAACCTCATCCAGCGGCGGGATGGGGTTTCATGCAGGGTTTTAAAAATTGTAATTAAGTTGTTCTGTAAATTATGAACATGTCCCAACTCATGTGACATTGTCACATGAGGGGACATGTAAGGGAATTTTTTTCTTCTATTTTTAATATTTTTCAAAGTCCAGGCGATCTCCCTGAGGCTGCACTTAGCCTCAGGGAGATATGCGCTCTTTCATGCGCATGCGCGAAAGAGCGCACTCTCGATTTCAGGGATTATCCCCCCCGCCCTGCACAGGGAGCACATAGCGCTTCCTGGCGGACGTCACGCTGGGCAGGCCTTAATTGGCCAGCCCACATAAAATGGCCGTGCGGCCCGCTTTGCGGGTGGTGATTGGCTCCCCGCCCGCCAGCGATTGGGTCGGGCCCGCCCGCCCAATAGGCAGAAAATTCTGCCCATAATGTTTAATCAATTTATTGGAGTTCCTTGAAGAAGTAACATGTGCTAGAGATAAAGGGGAACTGGTAGATGGACTGTACTTTGATTTCCAGATGGCATTTGATAAGGTGCCACATCATAGCTTATTGCAGAAAATAAAAGCTGATGGTGTCAGGGATAACATCTTGGCATGGATAGAAGATTGGCTAGCTAACAGGAAACAGAGAGTAGGCATAAACAGTTCATTTTCTAGTTGGTAAGATGTAATGAGTGGTTTGCCATAGGGATCAGTGCTGGGGCCCTAACATATTACAATTTACATAAATGACTTGGATGAAGGGGCCGAAGGTATGGTTGTTAAATTTGCTGATGACACAAAGATAGGTCGGAAAGTAAGTTGTGAAGAGGACTCAAGGAGTCTACAAAGGGACATAGATAGGTTAAGTGAGTGGGCAAAGATCTTGCAAAAGGAGTACTATGTGGGCAAATGTGAAATTGTCTATTTTGGCAGGAAGAATAAAAAAGAATCATGTCATTTAAATGGTGAGAGATTTCAGAACTCTGAGATTCGAGGGATCTGGGTGTTCTCGTGCATGAATCACAAAAGACTAATATGCAGGTACAGAAAATAATTAGGAAAGCTAATTGAATGTTATCTTATATTGCGAAGAGAATTGAATACAAAAGTAAGGAGGTTATGCTTCAGTTGTACAGGGCACTGGTAAAGTACCACATTTGGAATACTGTGTATAGTATTGATCTCCATATTTAAGGAAGGATGTAAGTACATTAGAAGTAGTTCAGAGAAGGTTTACTAGACTAATACTAGGAGTTGACAGGCTATCTTAGGAGGACAAGTTGAACAGATTAGGCTTGGATCCACTGGAGTTTAGAAGAGTAAGAAGCGACTTGATTGAAACCTTTAAGATCCTGAGGGGTCTTGACAGGGTGGATGTGGAGAGGATGTTTCCTCTTGGGGAGAATCTAGAAGTAGGGGTCACTGCTGAAAAATAAGGTGTCACCCATTTAAGGCAGAGAGGAGGAGAAATTTTTTTCTCTCAGAGGCTTGAGAGTCTTTGGAATGATTTACCTCAAAAGGCAGTTGAAGCAGAGTCTTTGAATATTTTTAAGGCAGAGCCAGATTGATTCTTGATTAACAAGGGACTGAAAGAATATTGGGGGTAGGCGGAAATGTGGGGTTGAGGTTACAATCAGTTCAGCCATGATCTAATTGAATGCTGGAGCAGGCTGGAGGGGCCGAATGGCCTACTCCTGCTCCTAATTAATATGTTTGTACATTCGCATGCAAGGTCAGAAGGATCTCAATAGAAACAAAAGGGGGCAGAATCTTTCCTATGGCGGGTGGGCCGGGTGGGAGGGGGGGGTGGTGGGCGTGGAGCTGATCGCCGCCCGTGTTCAGCTGTGTGCCACCATTTTACGCGGGCAGGCCAATTAAGGCCTACCCAGTGTAATGTGGCGGCCAGTAGCGTTCAGTGCTACCGGTGCAGGTGGGGGGAGGAGGGAGAGTCGAGGCTTCAGGGTGGGCAGGCCTTAATTGGCCAGCCCACGTAAAATGGCGGCACGCAGCTGATCGCGGGCAGCAGGTTTCCAATCCACATTCAAAGAAGCCGCCTTGGAATTCTCTCCAAACATCTCTCCCACTTGGATGGCTTTAACAACGTTCCACCTCCACCGTTTCAATCTCACCTCCTGAGATTCTTTTCCTCTGGATCTCCACATATGCTCAAGCTTCACCTTCCAAACACACGTTCAGATCTTCGGCCATGCCAAGCAGAACCCCACTGCTCGAAAAGGCCTGCAGTAAGGAGTCACTAACTGTCAGTTGCCACTCCAGATCTTCTAGCTTTTCTCAAGACCAGTTTGCTTCCAGTCTGCTCCCTGCAGCTTTCTATTTAACTCGGAGTCAATTGCTCTGCTCCTTTCTCTCAACTTTGTTTAACAGGATCTACTTCTGACCTCCATCCTCGTCCTTTATCTCGTGGGATCTGTTTCTGATCCCTGTCTTTGTTCCGGTCTGGGACCTTCTTCAGGAACCTCTCCCTGTCCCCCTCCCTGTGTTCTGCTCCCTGGGACACCTTCTCTCTAATGGCACCCCTCTTCAGGTCACCTGACTTGCCTTTTGCACCATACGAACATACAAACATCCGAACATGTGAGCAAAGAACAGGAGTAGGCCATTCGTCCCCTCGAGTCTGCTCCGCCATTTAATAACACCATGGCTGGTTTGACAGTAACCTCAAATCTGCATCCCGCCTACCCTCAATTACCTATCACTCGCTTGCTTACCAAGAACCTATCCACCTCTGCATTACAAATATTCAAAGACTGCTTCCACTGCCTTTTCAGGAAGAGAGTTCCAAAAACTCACGACCCTTAAAGAAAAAACTTTGTCTTATCTCCATTTTAAATGGGCGACCCCTAGTTCTAGATTCTCCCACAAGAGGAAGCATCCACTCCACATCCACCCTGTGAGAGCCCCTCAGGATTTTATATATTTCAATCAAGTTGCCTCTTACTCTTCTAAACTCCAGCGGATACAAGCCTAGCCTGTCCAACCTTTCCTCATAAGACAACCCGCCCATTCCAGGTATTAGCCTGGTACTGAACTGCTTCTGACGCATTTATATCCTTCCTTAAATAAGGTGACCATTACTGTACACAGTACTCCAGATGTTGTCTCATTAGTGCTCTCTATAACCTCCCTACCTTTGTATTTAATTCCCCTCACAATAAATAATAACATTCTATTAGTTTTCCTAATTACTTATACTGTTTCACTTTTTTTCTTTTCCTCTCTTCTGAGCATGTGTGCAGGTCTGGTTCCTGGCCTAAAGACGTAGAAATGAATGAACTGCGCATGTGCGGCCCTTTCCCAGTTGGCGCATGCGCAGGAGTACTGATGCCCGGTGGGCACTGTAGCTCCCGAACTCCACACTTCTGATCTCCAACTTCGATTTAAAACTAAGGTAAGAATCTGCAGAGCGTCACAGTACCACATAGCCCTGCGATCTTTGGAATTCTCTATCCCATAGGGCTGTGGAAGCTGAATCACCGAGTATGTTTAAAGCAGAGCATGACAGATTTCTAAATACCAATGACCTAAAGGGATAAAGGGATAATGTGGGGAAAAGGCATTGAAGTGGATGATCATCCATGATCATATTGAATGGCAGAGCAGGCTCAAGTGACTGAACAGCCTACCCCTGCTCCTATGTTCCTAATCTCTCTCCATTTAAACTGTATACTGCTTTTTTATTCTTCCGTCCAAATTGCACAAGTTTACGTTTTCCCATATTAAACTCCATCCGCCAATTTTTTGCCCACTTGCTTTATTCCTTTGTAGACTTTATGCCTCCTCTTGACAACATATTTCCTGCCTATCTTGGTGTCATCGGCAAATTTAGCTACCATACCTTTGGTCCCTTCCTCCAAGTCATTGATATAGATTGTAAATAGCTGAGGCCCCAGCACTGATCCACGTGGCACTCCACTAGTTACACCTTGGCAACCCAAACATGACCCATTTATCCCTACTCTCTGCTTCCTATTAGCTAACCATCTTTAATACTGATAAGTTTTGGTCCCCTTATCTATGGAAAGATATACTGGCATTGGAGGCAGTGCAGAGAAGGTTCACTCGGTTGATCCCGGGTATGGAGGGATTTTCTTATGAGGAGGGATTGAGTAGGTTGGGCCTGTACTCATTGGAGTTTAGAAGAATGAGAGGTGACCTCATTGAAACATATAAGATTCTTAGGGGGCTTGACAGGTTAGATACTGAGAGTTTGTTTCCCCTTGTGGGAGAGTCTAGGATCAGAGGGCATAATCTCAGAGTAAGGGGGTGCCCGTTTAAAAAAGAGATGAGTAGGAATTTCTTCTCTCAGAGGGTAGTCAATCTGTGGAATTTTTCACTGAAGGGGGCTGTAGAGTCTGGGCCGTTAAGTATATTCAAGGCTGAGAGAGACAGATTTTTAATCAGTAAGGGAATCAAGGGTTATGGAGAAAAGGCAGGAAAGTGGAGTTGAGGATTATCAGATCAGCCATGATCTCATTGAATGGCGGAGCAGACTTGATGGGCCGAATGTCCTACTTCTGCACCTACGTCTTACGGTCTTATGGCCTAACCATTGCTTTATCCATGCTAATGTGTTACCCCCTACACCATGAGCTCTTATTTATTACCAAATGCCTTTTGGAAATCCAAGTACACCACATCCACAGGTTCACACCCACTTGAATCTGAGGCTTCTGACTCAGACGTAGGGACACTACCCGCTGTGCCAGAAGGGCCTGGAGATTTGATTGAGATGTTCATAATTATGAACGGATTTGATAGAGTAAATTAACGGGAAATTGTTTCTCGTAGCAGAAGGGTCAGTGACCAGAAGGAGCAGAATTAAGATTCTGAAGAAGAGTCACATTGGACTTGAAACGTTAACTCTGTTTCTCTCTCCGCAGATGCTGCTTCACCTGCTAAGTTCTTTGAGTGCTTTTTGTTTTTATTACAGAATTAAATTGATTGGCATAAAAACCAAAGATGGTATGAGGAAATGTTTTGATTACACAGCGAGCTATGATGATCTGGAATGTGCTGGCAGAAAGAACGGTGGAAACAGATTCAACAGTAACTTTCAAGAAGAAGTTGGATAAAAACTTGAAACGAAAAATAATTGGATTATGGGGAAAGAGTAGGCAAACTAGAACAAAGAGCTGACACAGTCATGATGGACTGAATGGCCTCCTGTGTGTATGATTTCTATGACATTATGACCAATAGATATCAAGTGACCAAAAGCTTGGCCAAAGAGGTAGGTTTTATGGGGTGACTTGTCGGAAAAGAGTGAGAGAGATGGAGTGGTTTAATCAGGGAAATTCCAGGACTTAATGTTAGACTGCTGCTGCTGCTTGTAGCTACTCCTGTCAGGGGATCTGCTGTCATGGTATGTCATGCTCATCTGTCTTACACCATCCTCACATAACTATTGTAGCTCGTCTGCACCCGCTCTGTGACAACTTGCAGTTTGACCATTTATCATATACATTGGATTATGTTCCTCGATCATGCGTTAAAGTCCATTAGAAATGGCTGCAGTCATTAAGGGAAGGCTAATTCCTGGAGTCACGGATATTGTATATGCATTTTGTTTAAAGCATTCCTGTTTTGTAGTGGTTTCCTGTCAGGAAAACAGATGAGTTGATTTCTACCCCTGGAGTATTTGCTGAAAATTGGGGAGACACAGGAAATGCTGAGAGAAGAATGAAAACTGGATGTGAATATTTAAAAGCTAGCCTGTTCCAACGATATTCCCTATGGATTTCCATGCTGTTTCAGCTTTAAAATGGGGATTACACAGAACGCCATGAAGGAGGACATGAATGGAATATAAAAAAATAACTTGTTAAGATTGCCTGTTACAGCATACTGCGCACCATTGAAATCAACATCCCCTTTAAATGCATCCTATTTTAATACTTAAATCTGCAGTAACCTTCATTAGGAACATGAGAACAGAGGAACTGGAGTAGGTGCCTTGAGCCTGTACCGCTATTCAGCGAGGTCATGGCTGATCTGTATGCTAGCTCCATTTAACTGCCTTGGCTAGAAAATCTCTCACTGATCTCACATTTAAAATTATTAATTGAGTTAGCATCTGTTGCCTCTTGTTGGAGACTCCCCCACTCTTCCATCCTTTGCAAGAAATATTTAGCAATTTTCTCTTCTAAATGGCCTTTAAGCATTCAGCAATGGCAAAGCGGTAACACTTGTGTCTTTGAGTCAGAAGGTCAGGGGTAGAAGCCTCACCCCAGGGAGCTGAGCACAAAACCTACACTGACACATGAATGCAATACTGAGGGAGCGCTGCACTGACTGAGGGTCTGTCTTTCAGGTGGGACATTAAACCAAGATGCCATCTGCCCTCTCAGGTGCATGTAAAATATCTGATGGTATTATTCTCCTCACTGTGCTCCCCAACATCCAAATTTAGATTACATGATCATTATAATATTGCTGATTGTGGGAGCTTGCTGTGTGTAAATTGCCTGTGTTTCCAAGGTTACAATAGGGTGACAACTCTTCAAAAGTACTTAATTGGGTGTAAAGTTCTTGGGACATCCAGAGATTGTAAAACACCTGCAAGCTCTTTCTTTCTGATGTAACATTTACAGTTAAGTACCTTAAATTCATAGTACTGATCCCATTCACAAATCACCCTTAAATGTCAACTTGACTAGATTGTTAGAACTATTGTCTTTATGTCCAAAAGGGTGAAGACCAATTGAAGGATTTGAACACAAAACGCAGGTTGGCATTTTAATAGGGAACGAGGGCAAGTAGCTTAGATCTCTTTCAAGTCCAATTGGAAGGTATCTTAAAGATAGATTAACCATTGGTTTTAACTGCCAGAACAGCAAGAAGGTAGACTTGGTGAATCTATGGGTCTGTTTCAGATTTGAGATTTGTCTACATATCAACAGTGATTAAACTTTAAAAGCAATTCCTTTGTTATGAAGCAATTTGAGATGGGCGTACGGATAGGCGTGACATGATGCAAGTTTTTTTCTTTCAGAATTACTTTCTCCTTTAACTAATTCACGTTAAAGTAGTGATGCAAAAAAGTAACCATCCCCCTTTTAAAATTTCAAAAGTCAGCAGCCTTCCACCAGCAATGCTGCGGCCATTGGAGCAGCACTGAGTTGGAGCACTGAGACAGGTAAAGCCACCTGTAAGACTCGAATTAAAGGGATTGCGAGGGCAATTAGTTGACTTTTGTTGGAGTAATGTTTTGATTGATACAGTTAGTTTGGAATGTTTGTTTTGTGATATGGCCAAGAGGACAAGTGCCGTTCAGTAACAGGTAAAATAAGATGTAAGGCTGTTGTTGAATGGAGAATTAGGGTTGTGTTCGCTAGTAATGCGGCTGCTAGAACTGATGACAGACAACCCTATCAGGAAGGCAGTGTTGGTTTCCTCTTTTCTTCCCCTTCATCCTCATCCTCGGCTATTGCCATATAACTGGTGGCAAGGGCTGTTTCCCCATAATGGCGCAGTTGCAGGCTACAACAAATCATAAACATAAATCTCAAGGCTCCTCCAGAGCAGCTCAGGCAGAAGCGTTGTTTAAGCATCTCAATGGTCTGTACGATGAACTTCAAATGTGCTTGGGTTTCTTACTGGAGTCATGAGCCAGGTGGTCAGCGGATAGCTACCCTCTGCTTTCTCTTGATGGCTCAAATGTTGATGGTACAGCAGACTGCACCATGCTGCAGAATAAAGCCCTTGGCAGCTGCCGGAATATCCAGCATTGACTTGGATGATGCTTTGATTATGGTCGTACCACAGCTGGAAATTGAGGTAGTTGAAGTCTTTGCCAATGTGGTAGATCTCTGAATTTACATACCACACCCACAAAAGTAACACGTGTGCATTCAATGGCATCCTGTACCATGGGGACGCCCATTATCATGACCAAGCCCTGCCCTCACTTCAGATACTTCTCTGGAAATAGAGAATGCAATGTATTCCTCTCTGCATCAGCAGCTTCTCTTATACAACAGTTGGATGATGAACTGTCAGATGTTGGAAATGTTGCCTGCTCCAGTTTGAAAGGAGTCTGATGCAATGAGATTCATTGCTACAGGCATCTTTACAGCCACTGACAATGCTGATCGGCTAAGAGGCTGCAGATCTGCCTTGTGGCCGATTTCAGAGAGCACCTCCTTGCTGAGGCTGAGAACGGAGAGTTGTTCCCTGAAGACCCCTGTCTAGGAGCCTTTCTCTTCCTTCTCCCTATCTGAACAACTGGTCCTCTCTTGAGTTGCCTTTGCTCGTTCTCCCTGTCATCCTACAGGCCAAGGTGGTAGACGAGGGTAGATACTATAGCACCCCAAGAGAGCAAGTGGTCTAAGCAGAACCCTTGAATTCCAAACCAAGGCCTTCACCACATCTCACATCATGCCCTGAAGGGTTCATCAACATTAAGTCGCAGTACAAACATCCAAATCTCTATTAACTCAGCAACAGCCAATAAAGTCAATCAGCAAGTAACCTAGGGGACGCTTTCTGCTGCTGAACACATGTTCAGCTGTGCCAAGGTTAAGAAAGGGTGTTAGCTGGAATATTCAGGTTCAAAATGGAGTCAAGTCAGCATTACACACTGACTGCTATCACAATCTGCCAAGTCTAGGTTTTTCCAGTGCACACTCCAAGTGCCCGTGCAGATGGTGCACCCAAAATTGCTCGTGGCACGGCACACACCAGAGATTTATACACAGTGCAGATGCCAATTTGGGTTCCGAATGGCACCCTAGCACCAAAAATATAGGTGCTACGCAATCAAATTTTGCAGTCACTGTGTCGTTAAAATGCAAATATTTTAACTGCAATATCACCAAGGGCAGATTTTCAACAATTATTCATTCCAATCTGGACCAGTTCCTTGTGCCATTTGTCAGTGGGATGTGTAAAAGCACTGGAATTGTTATACGTTTTTAGGTGGGAGCATTATTCAAGCAGATGACCTATTGCCCATATCTCAGTTTCAAAGCAGAGACTGTTTTCAAAGGGTCTTTATTTTATAAAAAAAAAACCTCCTGTGCATTTGATGTGCTGGCTGTTTGGTTTAGTCTGGCTGTGGGATACGATGACATCTCCAGAGTTATATTTTCACTTAAATCCTGTAAAGATTCTACTCTGTTGGTTTGCCAGGAAATCAGACTTTTATCTCTCTCTGTGAAAAGCCCTTGTTTTATCTCAAGTTCTGTGACAGAATTTTCAAAAGAATCTCATCTGACTGGTTTGCCTGCTTAACCCTTTACAAACTAGCTTCTGACTGCTTTATTTAGACTTTCATTGTTAGCTTCTATGAAGAACAAATTGAATGTATGTGGATTTTAACATAATAAATTGTCCAGAGGCGCTTCAAAGGGACTGATTATCAAACAGAATTTAGTATCGAGCCACATAAGAAGACACTAGGATAAAAGCAAAAATACTGCGGATGCTGGAAATCTGAAGCAAAAACAAAAATAGCTGGAAAAACTCAGCAGGTCTGACAGCATCTGTGGAGAGGAAGACAGAGTTAACGTTTCGAGTCCATATGACTCTTCATCAGGACTTCATCATCTTCTTAAGAAGATATTAGGACAGGTGATCAGAAGCTTTGGCCAAAGAGGTAGGCTGTTGCCATTGTTTATGACACAGTTTTAATATGAAGCTGGGGAATGTCAGTTCTCGGGTTAGATTGACATCCCAGGGTTGATCAGTTGGCTACCTTGCAAGAATTTAAGATGACATCTGTAAGCAATTTGCCTCATTGAGCAGATTTAATTAATCTGAGGGTGTCCATGGCAGTGGTCATTGTTCAGGTTAAATGATCTGGGGAACGCCTTTCGAGTGGTCATTGTGGAGGTTTGTCGCTAAGAAAGGACTTGATAAAATACATATCCCTTCCTGGAAATTACTCATGGTGATAGTTATGGATAAGGACTGCAATTCAGGGTATTAAAGTTTGCCCAGACTCAGCAAAAGATGTCGATCTTGGGTCAAGTAACACCTCTAAGAGCAGATAAGGACAGTTTGAAGTGTATGGTATTCTTTATACAAACGCACAGGGTATAAGGAACAAAGTGAATACATTGTGGCAAAATGTGGCAACTGTACCACATTATAACGGTTACTGAGACATGACTGCTAGATGCTCAGGACTGGAAACTGAATAAACGTGTTATAAGGTCTTTAGAAAGGAGCAGGAATGTGATAGAGGGGGAGGGCTAACATGAGTCATTAAGGATAAAATTACAAACAGATTTAAGACCATAATGAGAGGTGTGTATAGGTTCCTGGTACCAGCTGTGAAAAATCAGAATGTATTAATGCAGAGTTTAAACAAGCATTTAGTCAAGGCAGACAGATTTTAACAGGGAATTTTACCTTACTGTTATGGCACAGTGGATGGTAAATCCTGAGCTGCTCAAATCCCAGAGGGAAACTTAAAACAATGGCCACAACTATTTTACAATTGTATTTATTTCAAGATCGTGCCTTGAACTCAGTAGTAATAAGACCACTGAGTCTTATATATTCCTTATCAAACTAAATTAAACCCTTATTAGATAAAAAAAATCACGTACATACATAGGTTTACAAATTCCTACTATCATAATGTTTAAATCCCCTAGTTAATCTGACTCCCAGGGCTGAATTTTCTCCCCATTGGGCGGGCAGAAGCGAGCACGAACCCGATCGGCGCCCCCAATTGAGTGCACGCCGCCATTTTACGTTGTCGGGCCAATTAAGACCCACCCAGTGTGACGCACGCCTGGAAGCACTGAGCGTACCCTGTGCGAGGGTGGGGGGGTGGGGATTCCCTGAGGGGTTCCCTGCGCTCTTTCATGCATGCGCGCAAAAGAGTGCAGTGATCTCCCCGAGGCACGGAGGTATCTCAGGGAGATTTATTTCAGTGCTAAAGTTTCAAATAAAGGTTTATAACACTTTTAAAACATGTCCCCTCATGTGACACTATCACATGAGCTGGGACATGTCAGAGAATAAAAGTATAAATTTTTATTACATTTTAAAACACTTCATGAAACCTCATCCCGCCCGTGGGTGAGGTTTCATGAAAAACCCGAAGGCCGCCTGGGCTCTTTGCCTGCCCGCCAACCTTAAGGTTGGACGGGCAGCTTCTTAACAGCTTTATTGACTTTCTTAATGACCTTAATAGGCCTTTGACAGTTCAGCGGGTGCGCAGCTGACGCGGCTGCACGCCCGCGGAACTGACAATCTAAATGATGCACGGTGACGTCGGGACGCCCGCCCGACATCACTGCGCGTCATTTTATGTGTCAGTGAGCAGGCCCTACCCCCACTCGCCAACGGGAAAATTCTCCCCCAGTTACACCTCTGTTAAGGCAAGAGTAAAACACATAGATTTCAACTGACCCAGGCAAAGCACACACCCTGGACAGTTGAATTCAAACTGAGTTTTTCTCACCCTAGGTTCCTTGAAGGCAGCAGCTTGAGGTTTAGATGTTGGAGGCTTTTCACACTTGTGTTAGATCTTAAGATGCCTGCCCTTACACAGAGCCTTCTCTCCTTTATACATGTTTTCCCCTTTAAAAGCAAATTGCCATTGTTTCACTATGTCTTTGGGCTTTACCTCTCTAATAATAAAAATCTATCATAGTATTCATTTTACCAGTATTCGTTGGGGAAAATAAACACACTGTTTCTTAACTTTTTCTGACTAGGTGTAACATTTCACCCCCTCTTTTGATTTCACGATACTTTGACTTATTTAAAAATGCAAATGTTCCCTTTACCCCTCACCTTCTAAAACTTCACCCATGCTCACCTATTTAGCATTTCAAACCTAGCTTCTCTTCTTATATCAAAGCCTTCCGACCAGCTGTCTTTAATTCAAATAAGTCCCCGCCCCCAACACACACACACACAGAACTATAGACACAGTCCCCACTATTACTCTACTTTACAATAAATTCCAATAACATTATGAACATTATTATATTTCCCTGACATTCCCCCCTTATTAAAAATGAGCTCTCATAATTTAAAAAGATGGCTTCTTTTTCTGAATCCATCTTACATTACCTCCTATACTTATTACACTATTACATTACCAGATGCATGTATTAGCATAACAATATATATATATATATATATATATACAAATCCTTAGTATCAACAGAAATCATTCCAGTCCAGTGTTCAGGTTTTTAAATGTCCAATTTTCTCTTTAAGCTTCAAACTCTTGACAATGCATCTGCAATCAGATTTTCTCATCCAGCTACATGTATAATCTGTAGATTAAATGGTTTGCAGTAATAAACTCCATTTGAATAGGCTTGCACTTTTGTTTCAAAAATTTTTCAGAAATTTTAAAAGATTGTGGTCTGTAGAAACAATTATTTCTGATGAATTGTTTGCAACATAAATTTCAAAATGCTGCCGTGAGAACACCAACCTGAAAGTTTATTTTTTGATATTTTTTGAATACCTTCTCTGTCGTACATTCAGCTTTCATGAAAAATACTCCATCAGCTTTTCAATTCCACTGTCACCTTCATGTAACAGTACGGTCCCAATGCCTGTATCACTTGTGTCAACGGCCAACTTAAATTGCTTGGCATAATTGGGCACTGCCAAACCTGGTGTTGTAGTTAATACAGTCTTCAAACCGTCAAATGCCTTCTGACACCCCTGTGTCCATTGAAGCTTCTTGTTCTTTTTTAATAGTTCAGTCAATGGAGCAACCACACTGCTAAAATTTGGTACAAATTGCCAGTAAAACCCACTCATGCCCAGAAATCTCAAAACTTCTCATTTTGTTGTAGGTATGGGGAAATCCACAATAGCCTTTACTTTTTATTTCTCAGAGCCATCTTACCATGTTCAATACGTAACTTGTGCTTTTGCAAACTCAATTTTAGCCAAGTTCATCACTAAATTAGCTTCTTGTAATCAACAAAACAATCCTTCCAGGTGCTGTAAATACTCCTCCCACGTTTGACTGAAAACTATCAAGTCGTCAATATAAACAGCACAATTGCTCAGACCTGCAATTACTTTGTTTGTCAGTCTTTTAAATGATGCAGGTCCATTTTTCATATGAAATGACATGACTTTAAACATATATAGTCCATTTGGCATCACAAAATCCAACATTCTCCTTTGCTGTCTCTGAAAATGGTACTTGTCAATATCCTTTTAGCAAGTCAATCTTTGTGATAAATTTTGATTGTCCCACTTTCTCAATACAATCTTCCAACTGTGGTATAGGATATGAATCTGCTTTTGTCACTGCATTCACCTTTCGATAGTCCACACACAGTCCTTGTGTTCCATCTGGTTTCGATACCAGCACAATAGGTGAACTCCAATTACTGCAACTAGGCTCAATGACATCATTTTGAAACATGAATTCAATTTCTTTCTGTACCTGTGATAATTTTGCCAGATTTAATCTATAGGGATGTTGCCTTATTGAAGATGAAACTCCTACGCATGCATCATGTATAGCTAAATTTGTCTTCGCCAGCTTATTCCCACAAATAGCCTTGTGCAATAGCTTCCGCAAATCACTTTGACACTTGTCTGGAAGATGACTTAATATTATGTTTAAATTTTCAAGGACCCCCTGTTTATCCAATTTGATTTGAGGAAAGTCGATTTCAGAATCCTGCATTTCCATCTCTCTCTCATTATCTGCCAGCACTAACACCTCCTTTTGGTCCTTTTCCCTGTCAAAGTACTTTTAAAGCATATTTACATAACACACCCTCTGCTTTTTTCTTCTATCTGGAGTATTTATTAAATAATTTACTTCGCTCAGTTTCTTTTCAATCCCGTAAGGCCCACTAACACTTGCTTTTAACGACTCACCCAATACTGGTAACAGAATTAGCACTTTCTCTCTAGCAACAAAACTATGAACAGCCCAGGCTGTTCTCATATTCCGAAATTTCTGCCTGTATGCCTCAGGAACCAACTCATAATTGTGTTTTTCACCACATCATAGTTAACCGACATTTCTTCTGACAATGAAGTATAAACCTCTTGTGCTCTACCCACCAACCGAACAAACCGATAAAGCTGCCAAGTCCAATAAGCCACCAGCAGCAAACTATGTACCGAACTCCCCACTACTGACACTGGCAAAGCTGCTAACTCTTATTATCCTGCCCGTGGATGATGCTTTTGAAATTGTCACCTGGCCGCCTGCCTGTTTCGCCCATGAGAATCGCGCGGGTAATGGAAAATTGGTGCCAGTTGGCTTTTTAATGGCCTTAAGTGGCCTCTTAATGAATGTCGGGCACGGCCCCGGCACCCGCTTGTGCCCGCCAACCAAAATATCATGCGGGTGCGTGATAACGTCGGGACGCTCACCTGACGTCATCGAGCGCTATTTTATGCCCAATTCGGACGGGCACACGCCCACCCACGGGACGTAAAATTCAGCCCCTTGTCTTCAAAGAGCCATCTGGCGGCCCTGCTTGGAGGTGTAAAGACCGGTGGTACACTTAACTGGTGCAGAATAAACTAATCATGGCACCGTCCTGGACGTTTTGTACAAACATGCATGACGATCTTTCAGGGGTTATAAAGCAAATGACCATTAATGGAATAGATACCCTTTTGATTGATGAATTGTGCGGTTGATCTGAGGGCAGTTTGATAACCATAGGTATGCAGTCTATAACTGTCTGAATCCATGGGAATGCAGCCAGAGGAGCATATCAGAGGGCCCCCTCATCCTGACTGATCTCATCAGTAGCAAAGCGGACATAAGTAGCTGCCCTGGCAAACATGACATCGATCATTTGCGAGATGGCTTTACTCACTTTGTGCTCATTGTGTAACTACCACAGAACCAGTCTTGTGGCTATGTCCTTCAGGACATGGACCACTTGGTCAGGAATGATGTTACCAGTCGGTGATGGACATTGAAATCCCCCACCCAGAGTACATATGCTCTTGATACCCTCAGTGCTCCTTCCAAGTGGTGCTCAACATGGGGGAGCACTGATCCACCAGCCGATGGAAGCCAGTAACTGGTAATCAGCAAAATATTTCCTTGTGCATGTCTGACATAATGCCATGAGACTTCATGAGGCCCAGAGTTAAAGTTGAGAACTCCCTTCCAGCTGTATAGCACTGTGCCTCCACCTCCAGTGGACCTGTCCTGCTAGTCAGCTTAAGAATATATGGAATACAATCAGGGGTAGACCGTATTCCACCATTCAACTATTTACAATTTATATCAATGACTTGGATGAAGAGACCGAATGTATGGTTTCTAAATTTGCGGATGACATCAAAGATAGGTAGAAAAGTGAGTTGTGAAGAGGGCATAAGGAGTCTACAAAGGGACATAGATAGGCTTAGTGAGTGGACAAAAATTTGGCAGATGGCGTATAATGTGGAAAAAGGTGAATTTGTCCACTTTGGCAGGAAGAATAGAAAAGCAGCATACTATTTAAATGGAACAAGGGTGCACAACCGTGAGATACAGAGGGATCTGGGAGGTGTCCTGGTACATGAGTCAGGAAAAGTTAGTATGCAGGTACAGCAAGTGATTAGGACGACAAATGGAATGTTGTCATTTATTGAAAAGGGAATGTAATATAAAAGTGGGGATGTTTTGCTACTGTTGTACAGGGTGTTGGTGAGACCACATCTAGCGTACTGTGAACAGTTTTAGTCTCCTTATTTAAGAAAGGACATAAATGAGTTAGAAGCAGTTCAGAGAAGGTTCACTTGACTGATACTTGGGATAGGGAAGGTTATCTTATGAGGAAAGGTTGGACAGGCTGGGCCTGTATCCATTGGAGTTTAGAAGATTGAGAGGTGATCTTATTGAAACACATAAGAACCTGAGGGTGGATGCTGAAAGGGTGTTTCCCCTTGTGGGAGAGACTAGAACTAGAGGGTACAGTTTAAAAATAAGGGGTCTCCCGTTTAAGACGGAGATGAGGGAAAAATTTTTCTCTCAGAAGGTCATGATACGCTCTTCCCTAGAGAGCACTGGAGGCAGGGTCAATGAATATTTTTAAAGCAGAGGTAGATAGATTCTTGACTAACAACAGAGTCAAAGGTTATCCAGGGAATTGGCTTATAAAGTGTAGCTGAGGCCACAATCTGATCAGCCATAATCTTATCAAAATGCAGAGCAGGCTCGAGGGGCCAAATAGTCTACTTCTGCTTCTAATTCATATGTTCATATTCAACAGAATCATGCCTGATGTGGGACAGGACAAGCCCAAGGATGGTTCTGATCTGGGACATTGGCTGTAAGGAATGATTTGGTGAGTCAGGTTATTGTTTGACTCATCCATAGGAGAGCTGTCACAATTTTGGCACAAGCCCCCAGATGTTAGTGAGGAGAGCTTGGCAGGGTTGACTGGGCAGAGTGTGCCTTGGCTATGGCTGATGTTTTAAGTGGAGCCTGGGTGGGACGTGTGGTTATATTCTTGTGAGACCTTTTCATAGTCATTTGATACCACTGAGTGGTTTGCTAGGCTATTTCAGAGGACAGTTAAAAGTCAACCATACTGCTCAGGGCCTGGAGTCACATTTAGGCCATAATGGGGAAGGATGGCAAATTTTCTTCCCTGAAGGACATAATGGACCAGATTAGAGTTTTTACAGCAATCTGGTCGTTTCCATGGTCACCATTACTGGGTCTCACTTTTTTAATTTCAGATTAGTTAATGGAAGATATCTGTCGTGAGGTGATTATGATAGTCCCTTAGAATGATCATAACAATCAGAATGTAGTTCATATTGGTTATTCCACAAATCAGCTGATGTGCATCCCATACAATTAGATTTTTAGTACAATTACTACATTTAAAAAGCATCTTAGGGCAAAACCTTATAGCAAATCATTAGTTGTCACATGCAATAAGTGTAATTAAAAAGTGCAATTACCATGCAATTGCATGTCACTATAGAAAATGGAAGGGTGAGAGGTTGTCCAACCTAATGGAAGGTTTCCAATGTACAATCTGTGATATGAAGACAGAAATGCACTGGGCCAGCATTAGTTATCAACACATTGATTTGCAGAAAACACGGGGAATTGAGTAGGTCTCCTTCTCGGGAACCTAAAGGTAGAAAATCTACTTGCTTGGAAATTAAGTTCGGCTCCTTTTAGAATTAGAAGTAAAGCACATGATTTCGATAATATTCATGTCAAGTTTGGTAATTAATTAAGAACTAAAACTAGCGAACGTGTATCTGACAAGAGGAGATCTGTTGAGGTTACACATTTAACATAGTGAACCATTCCAAGGTATATCACAGGAACATTATAAAAGGTTGAGCCACATACAGAGATATAGATTCCTCCGTGGCAGGGCCGGGGAGCCATTGAAATTTCCGTTCACATCAGGGGGACCGGAAG
This sequence comes from Cetorhinus maximus, assembly GCF_964194155.1. Classification (NCBI taxonomy): domain Eukaryota; kingdom Metazoa; phylum Chordata; class Chondrichthyes; order Lamniformes; family Cetorhinidae; genus Cetorhinus; species Cetorhinus maximus. Next base: position 148,026,541 of record NC_135884.1, read on the forward strand.
ATCCCACCATTGTGAAGGGCTGGAACATTCCGGCCATTGGGTCAGGCGATCAAAAGCTTGGTCGAAGAGGTAGGTTTAAAGGAGGGTCTTAAAAGGAGGGGAGCGTGGTAGAGAGGCAGAGAGGTGTAGGGAGGGAATTCCAGAGCTAGGCAACTGAAGGCATGGCCACCAACGGTGGAGCGGTTAAAATTAGGGACGCTCCAGAAACCAGAATTGGAGGAACGCAGGGATCTCAGATGGTTGTGGGGCTGGGGGAGATTAGATAGAAAGGGGCAAGTCCATGGAGATGAAAACAAGGAAGAGAATTTTAAAATCAAGAAGTTGCTTGTCCAGAGCCAATGTAGGTCAGCGAGCACAAGGATGCTAGGGGAATGAGACTTGGTGCGAGTCAAGACAATACCAAAAATAATGAAGTCATCTGAACTGGACAAACAATACCACAAATCTTTGAATCAGAACACAAGAGAAAATAAAAAAAAGTGTAATTTAAACTAAAGGCAACAAGGATAAAAGGAATTTTAAACTATTAATTGCAGAACTTGAACTCACTACAATGTCAAATGAACCAAGATGCGGGCAATTGATCTTATCAAGAACATCACTGAAGTATTAGCTGTAAGTAAAAAAACTAAATATATTATTAACAAAAAGAATTATCAATCTATCAAATGCTTTAACAGCTCGGGTGCATGGAAAAGATATGCAAAGGAAAAAAGCTGATTTCAAAAGGCTCAGATCCCTTTTAAAACTGAGAGGAAGAGATTGACCAGGCAAACAATAGACAGTCCTACGCAAATCAAATGTCCATTAATCAAGAACGAGAATTATTCTATATAAAATAAATTATTCAATCCTACTAACAGCACAGATATTAATAAATTCACAGACTATACAAAAAACCCCTGACAATCTAGCGCTCGTGAATTAAGTGAGTGAAACTGAAATTAACTCAGCATTAGAAGAAATGAAAAAAATATTACTGCCGCTGGCCTTGACATTATGTCTGTTGAAGACTTGAATATAGCTGGAACCAATTCTACCCTATTGCCAAGACTCTTGTCTCTTTGGATTAATGCTCAATTCATTCCAGAAACGTTGAAAACAATTGCGCAGTACTCATCCCCAACACAGAAGACATGGATTTCCAGAGTAACATAGATAATTGGAGACCAATTTCAATTGGCCTGAATCTACTCTATCTTTTTTATAAAAGTATTGCTAAAAGGTTATCTAACTCATTTTGTTTGAACCCTAGGCAGAAAGGCTTTATCATGATAACACCAGGTTGTAATCATAACTTAACCATAATCCAAAGTTGGTACGAAGGAACCGAAAGTAAACCTGGACATAGTGTGTATAGATCTTGCTAAGGCCTTTGACTGGGTGGATCATCAACTGATTTCTAAGGGCTTAGCTAGAACTGGGGTGGGCAAAAGGTTCATAAAGCTGGTAGATAAAACGAATTCTAGAACATCAACAACTAATGAAGGAGATGCTGACAATTATAATTAATAAAGACATCAACCATCATCCACCTCTCGCCATTTCTTTCTGATACAACTATAGACCCTGTTCTTTGCTCACTTGTAAAAGATGGCTCAGATATATGGATGAAGTTCAATGGCAGCTCAAAGAATTGCATATCACTGGCACTTGCAAATGCCTTTGGGTTTTTAAATAACTCCCATGCCAGGATGATAAAGAATCTACTGATTCCAGAATCTTCTTGCAGAAAACGGGACAAGAAATCACCGGGAAGAGCACTGGGGGGCTCCATATGGTGCTGGAGAATAAGCCCTCCTTGTGTCTGGAGAAGGTGGTGCTCAAATTGATTCATGAGCCGATTTTATTGGGGGTAAGTGGCTAGAGAAACTTCCTATCTGGGTTTACAATCTGAAAGGGCACACGCCCGACCCGGTCAGGCATAAACTAGCATGCGATGCGTCGAGCGAGCGTCCCGACGTCATTGCTCATTCGCACAGTATTTCGGTCGGCAGGTGCGCGCGAGAGTCAACAACGCACCCGCCAACGATTAAGAGTCCTACTAAGGCCATCAAAGTTTCAATCAGCAGTGGCTTACTGCTGCACGTCCCAACGTTACAGTTGGCGGGCGAGCGAATCGGCCAGGCAGCCTTCGGGTTTTTGAGGAAGCCACATCCAATGGCGGGATAAAATTTCCGACATCAAAATTAAAATGCTTGGACAGAATTTTTACTGTCTATATGTTTAGGCGAGTGCGTCCGATGTATTGACATTTTCTCTCTGCGTTTTTACATCCCTATTTCTTGGCTTTAGATTCTTTGGCTCCCTGAGGCAACTCTCTGCCGTCAGGGAGCTTTCATTGCGTGCTCCCCCGCGCCCAGGCTGAAAGGCTCAGCGCTCGCCCTCCTCCTCCTCCTCCTCCTGCCCACACCCCGGCAGCGCCGAGCCTCTCAGCCTTTCACGCCGGCTGGCAGTTAATTGGCCAACCAACGTGAAGTCACGGTTGGGGCCCAAACACATGTGGCGGGCTGTTTCCCAGCCACCCCCGGGCCCGCCCACCCCTGACCCGGAATTTCCTGCCCAAAGGAAGGTAGAACTTTTGAAAAGATATATGACACCTAGAACTTATAACACAAGGGTCACAAAATACGCCCGTCGCCTTGGACAGCGTAATCGAAAAAGCAGTTCAGAAAATCTTACGTGTACCTCATGACATCCCGGATGGAAGACATCAATGCCAGAGCAAGAGATGGGGAATTGAGGCTGCCAAATTTGGGACTGCAAATTGAGTTGCCATTGAACAGAAAAGCTCAAGAGCCTGGAGAAATTCACGGATTCTAAGAGCTTCTTCTGAATATAGTGCAATTAGTAATGTGGAGAAGATAGGTAAATTGAACAACCCGCAAACCCTAACTGAGGGCCAATGAAGAACTGTCCAAGAACGTATCCACTACAAATAATGGAAGGTCTAGATTCTGCCCCAGCTGTACTATCACAAAATATATATTTTTAATTCATTTTACAGAGATGTGGGCTTCACTGGCAAGGCCAGCATTTATTGCCCATCACTAAGGTGCTGGAGAGTTGCCTTCTATGGACTTTTGAGCATTTTTTGATACAACTGAGTGGTTTGCTAGGCCATTTCAGAGGCCATTTAAGAGTCAACCACATTGCAGTGGGTCTGGAGTCACATGTAGGCCAGATCAGGTGAGGATGGCAGATTTCCTTCCCTAAAGGACATTTGTGAACCAGGTGGATTTTTACAACAATCAACAATGCTTTCATAGTCATCATCAGTCTTTAAATTCCAGATATGCCTTGAATTCAAATTTCACCATCTTTCGTGGTGGGATTCAAACCCAGGTTCCCAGAGCATTACCCTAGGTCTCTGGATTACCATCCAGTGACAATACCACTAAGCCACCACTACCTAGTGATAGGCTGAAGAAGAAGAGGACCACTAGCAATGAATATTCTAATTGGAAAAGCTTCTCCTTCAAGAAGTGAATTAAACATTGATATCAGGGTTTCAGGCTGACTTATTAATATGATGATAAAATAATTGGTTCAGTCTTATAAGTAAAATGAAACAATCAATTTTATTAATGCTATTTCAATAAGAGCTAATTTAAATGCCACTAAGTTTACATTATTATTGATAGAAATCAAAAAATTGCAGGAATTGTAGTTTTAAAAACAAAACTTTATCTCATATATCAGCAAGCTGCATTGTGGTGAAGAAAGCCAGGATTAAGAAATAATAAAGATCTTGAAGAGCTCAAAGAAACAACGGTACAATGGTTGGACTTTTTACACACATTGCACCTGTTTCAGCTAAATAAAATAAGTGACAGCCATTCACTGGTTCATTCCTCAGAGTAATGCCTTGACCAATCAGAGTCAAGGTGCCTGGCTTAAATTTCAAACAATGCTTGGGAGTTAACTGTCAGCCACTATTAATTGCTGCGTTCTCCATGGCAACACCCCTACCAATCAGAGTCCATTTGTCAACCAATCAGCACGCTCTCCTCGTACAGCATAAAGTTGCTGTTTTCCCTGACATTGGTATTCTTGCAATTGTCCTGATGAGTGCAAGACGAAAAAGCTTTGACAAAATGTCTTTGTTCAGCAATACTCAGGTTCTGTACTACCAAACAATAATTTGGACAGAGGATTATGGGGATAGTGATAGCACTGCTTAATTTTACTTTTTAGAGGTG